>NW_026640059.1:4083747-5444997 GCF_028554395.1 Pezoporus wallicus
TAAGCTACCATTCTACTTGGGTCACCATCAGAGGGGTAAGGAAATAATGATCTTTTGATAGAATCATACTTGCATTCATTGTTCTTATGAATGCAATCAAAAGAAAAATTGCATCATGAGCTTTTGCTTAATATTTGTAATATTATTATTCTGTTTTTATGTCATTAGGGAGTCCCAGGAATACCTGGATTTTCAGGTCCCCCAGGCCTTCCAGTAAGTAAAAATTAAACTGATTTAACTATTTCTCTCTTATTACAGTCTTTAGTACAGTTTTCCTAAGCCCAGCATGCTCACTCTAGTCTTAACATCAGCATTTTCTCTGTCAATTAGCCTAGAGATAAAAATCTTAGCATCATTAATTCTTACTCCTTGTAATAATTTAAGAACACATTGTAGTCTCTCAGGTTTTGTGAAACACTGCTCCGCAATAAACTCCTTCAGTGTTGTTGTAAGGTAATGTGGATGTACAAAACCAGAACTTGTATCAATTTTGCACTTCTTTTTAGGGTAAACCGGGTAGTGTTGGACCTCCTGGGCATTCAGGTGTTCCAGGATGCAATGGCACAAAGGTACAAACCAAGCTAAATGTCATGGAGATTGTGTTTGACTATGCTTGGGAACAGCCGAAAAGCATTCTGATTTTTAACCCTGATATACAAAAGGTTTGATTTGTTATGGTTTGTGACTTTATCGCTGGGAAAAATTTGACTCACGAGGCCAAAGGAAGAAAAATGTAGCCTTTTTGTGTAAGACAAATTATATTAAATTAAATAATGCATGTTAATGTTTTTTTCTAAAAGTTAAGAATAATGTTTGATATTTTGACAGATAAAAGCTTTTTCATTAAATCCAGAAGACCTAATCAGCTTTGTCCCACCTGTCCTTCTGTTGAAATGTGTTAGAGAAGAGATAAATCGTTCATTAATTTTATTTCATCAGTATCTAGCTTGCAGTTGATAATTTATAAATCCTGAAAGCAATTAAAAGAAAAGGCTTAATGTTAAGTTACAGATTTACTGGTTTTTCTTTGCTCTATGACAAATGCTTCCAGCATTCTGAAAGAGGGAGTCAGAAGAATGCCTACAACAGAAAATCATACCTTTCTAGTGAAACAGTAAACTGATCTGACCTAGGTAATAAATCCTACTGTCTAGGATAGGTATCAGGACCCATACAGTGAAGCTGTGCCAATTCTAGCAAATATGGTGGTAATGCAACTCACAATTTTAGTATGGTAACATAAGAAACTTCTTTTGTAATCACATTTGCTAAAACCAGACCACATAATAAACACTAATATGCATTAACAGTCACTGTTACTACTTTCAGGGCGATCAAGGTTTTCCAGGTCTTCCAGGTAGAAGAGGTGCTCCAGGTGTTCCAGTAGGTGTTTGTGAAATTGTTTGTGTACATTTTCACCACATAAAGATATTCACTGAGGGAGTGTAAAGCCTCACATTAGCTGGTATTCACAACAGTTGAAATGTATAGGTATCCCCATTCTACTGATATGAAAACTGTGGTAAAGAAGCTGAAGTTAAAAGTAATGTTTTATTGACTGCATGTTGGGCCTCAACTTCTTAGTTAATAAGTGCATGCAGATTCGCTCTTTAGTGTCTCAAGGGACGCTCATGAAAATTTACCGGATTACTCAGATCTCTAAGGCTGTCCAATATGCATTTA
Organism: Pezoporus wallicus; assembly: GCF_028554395.1. Classification (NCBI taxonomy): domain Eukaryota; kingdom Metazoa; phylum Chordata; class Aves; order Psittaciformes; family Psittacidae; genus Pezoporus; species Pezoporus wallicus. Next base: position 4,085,431 of record NW_026640059.1, read on the forward strand.
ATAGATTGCAGTTTCAGTTCATGCCTAAATATCTGAGGATATGGCCCAATTCAGTCAATTAAGAACCAGGAATTAAACGCAGAACCTCTCTTTCTGGGTACTTCGCTTTAACGCTAGATTTGGTTTTTCTCTGTAGAAATGTGTCTTTAAAAGAAGTTTTTAAAGCTTCTAAACAAATAGAAAAGGAATGCTGTCTCTCAAGTTCCAGAGACTTCAAATCTAATGACTTCTAAACGTTATCTTTACCAGCTCTCCTGATTTTTATTTATTTTTTTATTAAGGTCAGGCTTCAAAACTGCTCCGCCTTCACTTGTAGAGTTGTTACTGTGAGACAAGACTATTTTTCAACAATATGCCCTTTCTTCTTAAATTGAAGTCTGGTACATTAAACATGTATCTGGCTGTATACAACATCCATGAAAATAAATCAGTTTAGGATCAGTGAGCTTAGAGAATATTCATGTGTCTTTTCACCACTGTCTCTTTTACTTCTCTGTTTTACTAATATAATTGTTCTTCTCTCTAGGGTGTTGCTGGCATCAAAGGAGAGAAGGTCAGTTATTTACACCATATAATGTGAAATATTTATTGGTGATTAACAATTTGTGTCTATGTTCACTGATGGAAGAGTTCTTAATATCTCCATTCATGGGAAACAGAAGGTTTACCATCAAGAATAAACAAGCAAAAAGTTTGGGTGCTTTATCCATACTAGTTGCATTAGAAGATCTATTCCATTACAAAGTTCTACCGCATAACTTTGAATCTTCCTTATTATCTAATTGTCCAGGGATGCCCTGCAGATGGATATAACCAAGTGTATGATGCAAAAGGTGATCCTGGATTGCCAGGAATGCCTGGACTTCAGGTAATTCAGGTTTAATTCAGACTGTGAGAGATATATATCTGCATGTGAAAATATATGTATGCATGTATATATATAAATATTTAAAACACATTATACATAATGTGTGTATGTTAGGTTTTGGATATTACATGTAATTTAAATGTATTGCGTATTTTATACAGATACAGTATTTTTTTTTACAATTATTTCACTAATTTATAAACCAGAAAATAATTCTGTGTCTTAAAGATAAATTTTAACTTTATATAATCCAATTAATACTATGTATTCAAATTCTTCCTGCTGACTTTACAAACCAGGGTACACCAAGACAATAGTACTCAATTTTGCCATCAGAAGCAATAGTGTCCATTATGTGTCAGTGAAGCAAGATGGGAAAGTCAGGTTTCAAACAAACAACCATACTTCAGAAATGAAGACAAAATGGTCATAAATTTAGGGGTTTACTCCTACATATAGAATAGGTCAGTTGAAAGGGATCTACAACAACCATCTAGTTCAACTGTAAAATTCCCCATGAAGTAAGATTTAGAGCAGCTCAGCTTACAGAGTACTAGAAAGGACTGTATGATCCATATTAAAAAACTGAGATCAATGGGAGAAGGAAGAGCAGACATTTCTCTTGACTGTTGTAAAATAATTAGAGGACAGTAGAAAAATAAAGGAAAATATAGAAAAATGAAGGAAAATAAAAAATTAACAATTTCTTTGAAAATGAAGCTTTGAGGTATAGATCTTATTGCATAGAATATTTGAAAAATTAAAAGCTTGTTAGAGCTAGCAATAGGACTACATGGACCATGAGAATATCCACAATTAAATAGGACGTATGTGCTCACTTGAGTAGTTTTTAGAGCAGTTTTCTCATGTTTCAAAACATATGCAAACCAATGAAGCAGTGAAAAGAAATTATATTTCTGTGTTATCCTGAGACATGGAAAGGAAATCCAGAGAGAGTGCTGTTCCTCTGTTTGTTACTCAGTTCATTGAATTTATCACTGTGTTTTGCTCATCATCTTGCCAGGAGATTTAGTCTCTTCTTTTAACATGCAGGGTGCCCAGGGTGCTCAAGGATATCCTGGAGAAATCGGACCACAGGGCCCTCCAGGAGCTCCAGTGAGTATGAATTTGTCTTACCTGTTACTTTAACCTTTGATCTTCCCAGGAATCTGTGGAATTACACAGATAAAAGTACTGGACTCTCACAGACATGTTTGAGATCTAGAGACATGCATGCAAAATCCATATCCCTCTGAACATATCCGGGGTTTGTTACGGTTCTTTTTTCCCCAGTTTCTTTTGATTCATTTTATCCATGATAATTTCTGCATTTTCAGAAGAATCCATGTCCATGTAGACATAAATTTTAATTTATAAAAAATTACCCATAAGGTCAGTTTAAGTACTAATGTGTGTAACTGTGAGAGAGATGTATATATTTGCAAATAGGCTGTCCAGACATTCTGTCACAACAAATTGTGGCTATAAAGATCAAAAAATAAAACTAGTGATGTAACTCACACAAAAATTGGATACTTAAAAACCACCTACATTGGTGCTGAAGATTGTAATTCTTTTTTTCCTTTTTTATAGGGTATGCCAGGGAAAGCAGGACCTCCTGGACCTAAGGTAGTCTGAGATTGGTAATAAAAATGAAAACTTTCTATTATGTGTAACACCAATTAACTCATTTTATAGGTGTTTTTAAAATCTAAAAAAATCATAACATTTGTTTTTTTTTTTTTACAGGGTCTTATGGGACTGAAAGTAATAGGAGCCAAAGGAAGAAAGGTAATTGTATAAAATGCCTACATCTTTTTTAAGTTTTGTTTCTGTTTTCTGCTTTTTCTGATATACTATGGTGAAGTGTTTGGGGAGAGTAAGTACTGTGAGATAAAAATTTTCAGTGTATATGTGAAGTCTTTTATTGGAACATGGAAACGTGGCCATTCATACCTAAGGACAAACTGTTTTCATGCAAGAGCCAATGATATAAACTTCCTGATAGAACAGTAGAAACCCAAGAGGAGCCAGTAGTTAATATTTACTAACAAATAGCATTAAATCCATTTAGATATTATTTGCACAGTGTTCCTAAATGCTTATCTAAGCATGTAAACATTGGTAAATACATAGCATCTTAGACTCACAGCTTCTTATGTCCAACATCTTTTTGATGCCACCATTTATGCTGCTAGAAAACCCACATTCTGAATAGAAATTGGATGACTTGTCATCCATATTCTTACTTGTATCCCATATAATTGATGTTAAGCTAGAAATGACTGCGAATACATATATTGACTCTCTGGACTTCGGCTGCAGCTGGAGAACCAGTGTAATCTGTCTAAAGGTCCTTTCAAGACCTTGATGCATCTCGCACGCTAGCTGGTCTGCACAGATTCAGCTGTGAACAGAAACAACACTATCTGACAGTGGGATTGTTTATAACTTTGTAATTACTACTGGGCATGTGCTAGAAGTTTCCTGGGAAAATTTCTGTAAATAGAATTGATTATTCATCAGGATTAGCTCAGGTGAACATGGAGCATGTGGCTTTCTTATGAAAGAGTGATGCATTCTTTAGTGTTACTCTGCAGTTGCATGCAAAGACATGCAACTGGCTTAAAATCACTGGGAATTATAGATGTGGTTTTGTTGAGCTCCACAGGAAAGACCACATTTAGGACTTTCCCTGTTCTAAAAGATCCTTAATGAAAAAGTGTACTTCAATATTAATGTTTTCAGTTAAGCACATATGGAATGTAATTGTATCAGTCAGGACTGTTAGTCATCTCCCTGTAGTTCACAGACTTTAGTTTTGAGCATGTCATCTAAGGCAGTTAACGTATTTTATTGTTTGACTTAGTCAGTTTGAGACAAAAGCTTTAATTAAGGAGATAATTTTATTTTATATAGAGTTAAAATGATTGTGTGACATTTAAACAGAGTATTAAAAATTCAAGCTAATTCTAGATACTTTAACAGAAATCAACATATGCATTTTTATATTTCCCAGCTAGGACAATGTTTTTGTAGTAGTCTTAAATCTCCCATATGTCTTTTTTTATTGGAAGATAAATAGCAAGGAAATAGAAATGTTACCTGTGTTAACAGCAAAGTGTAATGACAGAAAAATTATCATAAATTCAAAAGTATAGTGATAGTAATTTGAAACAATAAAAAACCACTGTTTTAATTGCTCTATTTTTCTTTCAAGGGTGACATTGGTTTAACTGGACCCCCTGGACCCCCAGGAACTGTTATTGTGACATTAAGTGGACCAGACAACATGACGGTAGTAAAATTATTAAACATTACATTCAGATAAGCCATCTTACTAGGTTGTACTTTGAGAGCACTTTTTCATCTTCATTGTTCCAATAGCATTTTCTTTTACCCATCCTGACATTTCTCAGACTTGTTCAGTTAGATACCGTGCTCTTATTAGAGTATGTCTGTACAGCCAACTCAGCTTATTAGTAACACACTTGCTGTGGATCTCTGGATACACAAAAGGTAAACCACTCTCAGCCTTACCAAATCAACACACATTTTTGGAATGGCTATCAGAGCCACAGATGCTTTGACCTCTGGGCCTTGCCACTGAAAATATCAGGACATTGAGCTACCAGAGTTTCACAAAAGCGTGTAAGTTCATGTACATTTCATAGTTTTTCTCATTGGTTTTACTGCAACATGAATAATCACGGAAAGAGTTGGAAAAACAGTGAGAACTGGAGAAAGGAAATACTCTGATTAAGCTTGCATTTTAGTTATTGTTTTGTGAATTAAAATTCTTGCATTTTGTCCTTATATAGAACTTAAACAGCAGTAGTTCATACAGTTTTAAGTCTTCACATATTAACAGAACAAGTCTACAACATCTTATTTACTGTTTTCCTTATTTAATTTGCATCTAATCCATGGAGTTATCAAAATTCTCTCTCCATTATGTGCTAAAATAAAAAGTTAATTTTGCATCAAGACTGTATTGAGGAGGGCAGAGAATGATTGCAGAAGCAAGGTTCAACTTTTAGACAGAGCAACTGTTCTCTGTTTAAATAAAATCAAAACCACTTGGAGTACTTCCCCATCACAGCTGTAGAAGTTTATCATGGGGGAATGGTGGTTTCTTCAGAGTCACTCAGTGTTAAGGTTCAAAAACCTCTTACATATATAGTTTGGGCCATGAGTCTAACCAGGTAATAACTAGGCAGTCTATGAACTTTGACTTTACAGTGACCTTAGGATGTGGCCCAATACATAATAGTACTACACAGTAGGGTAATTTAATCCTGAGCCCACAGTGGCAAGGATTGCGTGGGTAACAACTGCATTTACATATTGTAGGTAACTAGCTTCAGTGAAGCAACTGAGGTGTATATTTTTCACTTGGAATTTGTTTCCATCTGTGGGAATACTTACTCCAGTCCCTCTGCATGCAACCAGAAGTAGATTATTTTGAACTTGCCATGTTCAGACATATCTGTAGAGCCAGTTTCTTTTTCAAGCATTGTAGATTTCGGCAGAAGTGCTGATATGAAGATTCTGTTTCTTAGTAATTTAAGTAGAACCATCTCTGCTTAAAGAAGTTTGATGGTAACATAAGGATTTCCTATTTTTAAAACTTGAGTGTTAAAAGATCCAAGAGACCATATTAAAATTTTACTTTCTGTGTAATAGGACTTGAAAGGAGAGAAAGGAGATAAAGGATCAAGAGGACTTCCAGGGCCAATGGGGTTTACAGTAAGTGACCAGAAGTAAATCCAGATGTTCAGATGTTCTATTCTAGAATAGAATATAAATTAATAACATTCTAACTGTACTTAATTTTTAGACTATTTTTTAAAGATAACAAAATTATAAAAGATACATTTAATTTAGAAAAGGTGAGTCTCAATATGTATGTATCTTGAGTATGGTTTTATTACAGGGGCCAGTTGGTGACTCTCAAAGTGAAAAGGGTGACCGAGGAGAACCCGGAATACAGGTATGTATAAACAATTGAATACATATGTTAGTCTTTTCTGAAGAGCAGTTTTGCACTCAAAAGCTCTTTCATCCAGTAAACCTGACCAGAGAGCTGAAAGTCAAATCACTCTTCTTACAGGTTCACATACCATGAGTACATGAAGTAAAGGTCAGGTGATGGTGGATGCACTTCTATTTGTTTTGCTGTAAAGTTTCTACTGTTGAAACTTAATTTAAAAAAAAAAAAAAAAAAGTGGTCTTTGAACATGGACTGGCTTTATAGTGCCAGAGTATTCATAGAAGAGAATTAAAACCACTGGGTTTACTTAAAGCAGTAGAGTTAAATTAGCATGCTCAACCAGCAAGTATGTGGGGATGTGAAGAAAGTTGTTATAAGGGAATTATTCTCTTAAGGGTATAATATGAGAAAAAAATCATATGTTTATTTTAAAAAGCATATACATTAAGAGATAATTTATTGGAGTATATCTACATTTTGAAGGGAATTAAATAGAAAATTACCATTTCACATTCAAATGGCTTTCAAAGTTTCAGATAAAGACTAACCAATGAAAGATGCAAGTTCTTAGTAACTAAAATTAAATGAATTTATAACAGTTCAATAATATTTAATTAGGGAAGAACCCTAAAATACCCAAATAAATTACATTTTTCTTGTAACATTTTCAGAACAAAGCACTTTAATACCAGATGCATTTTGATAGCAATAGTAAGAAAATTAATTTTCAAATGAAATATTTCATTCAGTCCAAACATGCATATTTTGAAACTTTTCCCGTACTTCTTGTGGTTGCAATAAATTTATTTTGCAAGGAAAGGTAGCAAGACAGACCAGTACTACCTTTAGATTGCTCTTTTTTCAATTGCATGGTACTATAGCAATGATTATGCTAACTTGATTGTTATTTTTATTATTCCTATACATTATGAAAATTTTAATTTTGATTTGAGTTACTGGTGTACAGTAATAAAAGTTATTGCTAACCAATGTATGGTATTCTTCCTCCATCTTCTGTGTTTCTTATGTCTTCTTCTTGCATAAGCCCAGTCCTGTCATGCAGTGTTTTTTAGAACTCTTAGTTGACCTCTCCCTTCCTCCTTTGTGGAGGAAATAGTAGAGCACTCTTCTGCCTACTGATCTTGAAGAATGCTAAGAAAACACAAATTGTGTTAAGATATTGACTGACTGGTTACTCTAAAATGAAAACAAAATGTTTCCTTTACTATTGAAATTACATCAGTGAGAACAATATATCAAACGATGCAGATTTTATATTCTAGGAGAAAACATTATTTTTGCAAGGAAGTTTGGAAACTGGTCACATCATTCCAGCTCCCCTTCTTCTCTTATAAAAGAGTATCATGTTTTATAAGGTCTGCCATCTTTTGAGTATTGCTGTTTTTTCGTGAGGTTTACATTATAATTCATGGTCTGGTCATTATTTCAAAAATAAAGTTTCATTGATTTATTCTGTGCAAAAAAAATTTCTAAAGGCTTACTTTCCCCTGCTGTTCTGAGATTGTAATCTTCCACCCCCCTTTTATGTTATCACTGCCTTCCTCCTGTGGATTTTAATGGATCGGCTTTTCCTCACTTCTGCCTTCAAGGTGGCAAGCAGGGTATCCATATTCATAATTAGGTTTACATTTCATTCTGTTTCTCTCCCCATTTTTCCCCCTTCTCTCCCTTCCGTTTGTCTTCTTTTTTTTTTTTTTTCTTTTTTTTTTGTTATTGTTGTGTATTGCTTGACATGTATTGTTGCCACACTAGATACCAGGACCTCAGTGGAAGGCTGTCTGATGTGCTGAGTGCCATAGGAAACTGGAGTTACCTCTGGCATGCTGCCTCCTGTTTTCACTTTTCCATCTACTGCCCTCCTTCCAATCCCTTTGAAGTGTGCTCCCTATTCTTTTTCAATAAATAATTTCTCTTCAAGTCACCTCTTAAACCCATTTCCTGCAAGAGAACAATTTCCTTTTAGTGTCTTTCTTTGCTTACTATTAGAAGGGCTGCTAGCTCCTGTATTATCATTTGTCTTGCTTCTGCAAGGACCTGATTTTGCACCAAGCTTTCTGCACTTGCCTGGCACTTTGTGCTAGTGAAGTGTCTGCCTCAACTAACCCTCCACAGGAAAAGAAATATCCAGGGGGATATTATATGATAATATGAGTTTTAAGAGCATCAATTATGATTAGAAATAATATTTTTAGAATAATCTTAATAGCATTTCAAAATCTGTAAAGACCTAAAATACAGCTACCTGCACAGCATTTAGTTGTTATACTCTTTGAATACAATAACCCCTCTTAGGATCTTCTTAGTTTATTTTTACTTTTTGTTATGTTTTTCCGTTGTAGGGTATACCGGGAAAAGATGGTGCTCCAGGTCCACCTGGCTTACCGGTAAAGAAGAAAAGCTTTTAAAAGTTTTCTAATAGTCATCTATTTATCATGGTCATATCTTCCTGTCATAGCTTTTTCCCGTTTGAAAATGTTGATTTGCATACACTGTGAAACATTTCCTTTTACACAGCTGGTGTTTGGACATACCATGTTGTCAGAGATGTATGCAAGAGAGAGAGGCTCAGTTCATAGGTGTCTCTTCTGTGTTAAATAAAAAGACCTATTGCTTGCTGCTACCTAATGAGTATGAGACACAGTCCAAGTTATGACAAATTAATTTTACTGACTTTCATTCTGTTTAGTCAAATTGAAATTTTTGCAAAAGGCTTATACTTTCACTTCAGCATAAATCCAGCAGCAAAATGAATAGTTTTTAATCACTAGAAACAAAGATATTCTGTCGGAGTCACAGCTGCCTTGGCCTGAAATTAGATGACTGATAGAAATTAAAACTACCATCTTGTCATCATAAATGTGCAATTTATAACCAAAATTATCTCATTTGTGTACTAATTTAAAAGCAAAAGTTGTTCAAATGTATTTGGAATACTGTATTCAATTGGTTAAATGTCCAGTCTTTAATATTCACTTCCACTTTAACAACATCATTAGGGTCACAGTGACCTTACAAATATGTTATCAAAATTTTTATTATCAGAATAGCACATTTTACGTATATCGTACTGAGGCATCATCTTCTTCATGACCTTCACAGGCAGTCTAAACACATTCCAGTCTGAAAAAGAACGTGGAATGAGAGACCACAAAGGTCTACTGCATCAGCTAACAAAAAACTTTCTGTCATGACAAAGACATGACAAAAGTCATGCTCTGTTCCTATTTCAACTATACTATTAGTGCATTCAACTGCATAAGACCTTGCATGTATATGTTTACAGAAAGCCTTAGCAGCAGTGTGCACTATTTTCCCACCTAGTCTTGCTGACACCTCTTGAGATCACCACCATCATGCAGACTGACCACGTTCTGGGAGAGGGAGTTGCTGAATGCAAGTCTCTCATTGTGTTCCATTTCTCCCCTTTTAGAAATAGTTTGCAGAAGGAGAACAAACCAAAGCCTCCTATACATGTGCTGTCTGCAGCAGCTCTACCCTGGGATTGGTGGAGTGTGCTGTTACAAAGGCAGGTTTAGAGAAGGGACCTGCAGTATTTCCTACAGACAATGGAACTGTACCCCAAACTGAGTCTTCCCCTGAGATTTCTTTCCCTGAGCAAGCCACATTCACCTTGCTATCACCATGAAAGATTAAAGCTTTCCATTTTATATCTTACTGATGACAGTGCTAAAAGAGTAATCCTCATGAAATTGTGTACTGTCACCTGCAGGGACAAAATGGTGAACAGGGCAAACAAGGACTGGCTGGCAGGCAAGGAGCTAAGGTATCATCTAATGGTTTTATTGTTGTTTTTGAGAATGAAAATAACGTGTGTTTTGAGATTATTATATCAGGTTTTCTTATCACTGTGTATACAATATGTTATTCTTTACCTAACAGATGACAAGTAATGTTTTCATGGAATGGGGTATAGATCAGCTGAAATAGATCATGTGTTTGAACTAGTGTCCATCTATGCCTGCTGAGTTTTTGGTGTATGTGGCTGAATAGTTGCGCAAGGAACAGACGGGGGGTAGTGAAGGACTGTCAGGAGCAGTTCTTCTTTAATGTTATGAGCAATGTACTGAAGTAACAGTGGGTACCAAATGCCATGTGTTGTTTTTTTATTAAAAAAAACCCTCTCTGTTCTCTCATGAAGGGGAGGAAAGGAAACACTGGTCCACCTGGAGCTTGTGGTCGAGTAAGTGTAAATTATCTTAATAATATACTTTTTCTAAACTATTAGAAAAAGAATAAGCCAAACTGACTGTAAGAGGCAATAACAGATGTTCCATGATGCTCCAACTGAGCCATGGCTTTCTTAAAATACTGATGTCACAAGGAGTCTCACAGAGATGGCATCTTCCTTCGTGTGGAGCTGGATGTATGACTGGGCCTCATTTAGACCTCAGTCAGTTCCAGCAGTTTTGCCAGGAGATTGAACAGTCACAGAACATTTGCAGAAATTCACAGGAGTTAATTTTTAAACCAATCTCTGATCAGCTCCAAAATAGGAGGTGTTAATTTTAAAATCCTAAGGAGACTTTTTAAAGAAAGCAAGACATACTATGAGTAAAATTTCTCTGTCCAGTCATACTATCTCACTAGTGGCTTTCTTAAAGGCCCCAGGCACACCAAAAGGAAACCTTCTGCCCAAATTGCTCAAAGTAAATGATACAGTAAACAGCTGTATCATTTGTGGTATTGATTTTTTGAAAAGCAATGATTTTTTAGTACTCTATAGGAACAAAGTAAAAATTTTTATTTTTAAGTAGTTTTTTATTAATTTTAAAATTTGTGCATTAGTAGTCATTTTAAATTTCTGTGTGATGTTTACATATCAAGGCACAAGAATTATTATAATGCTGATTTGCCAGTAATGGTGCCCATGCAAAATAATCTAGAAAAGAACAAAAATTTGTAGTTACAAGAAAAATAGTTACAGCCAATTGCTTTTAGATTTTGCCTGTCATTTGTACAGACTTTGAAACATCGTAAAATTAAACTTCAATAAACTAAGCGTTACTTTTTATAGGAATTAATGTTTAATGCACATGTGATTTAAGTAGCTGATTTTTATCAGTTTTCATGTATGATTATTTAAAAGGGTGTTATGGATATAACTGACGATGCTTTGAGCCAATGGAATAGACTAAGTGATTCTTAGAGGTTTCCTTCAAGAGTATTTTCTGTTTCATGCTACTGTAATATTCATGACTGAGTTTCCAACTTAAACCTTGCCTGTATAATTGCATTTATAAGCAGTTCTTTGGGAGTTGAGGAATTCAGCTGAAATCCCTATTTGTACAGGTCTCTTGGCATTTATCTGTGTGTAACAATTATGATTTCATTTCTGGCTGCTTGTAATTAACATGCGATTAGGAAGGTTTTGTGGTGTCATAACACCTGAATGATGAGATCATAACATTGTTCTAACTAGATGGAATGGTCACAATGAGGTACTGTGCTTCTCTCTTCATTCTTACTATTTCTTTTCTTAACATTTTTCTCTTAAGACTGAATATTATGATAGTGTGGTTGGTGAAAAAGGAGATGAAGGACTCCCTGGACCTCCAGGACCAAAAGGTCAACGTGGCATGCCTGGTGAGTGGGACATCAAACCCAGAATCTTTTAGCAAGAGCTCTCCATTCAAAGTGCTTGTTGCAGGTTATGTTTTTGAGCACCTAACAACCTGCTTCTGCCTTTACAAGAGTATTTCCAAATTACTCCCATCAAATTGCAGAATTGAGAAGTGTCCTGAGGCTTTGATTTATGGCTGTATTTCCTCTTAAAAATAATGAAGTTAGCACATTTCTTTGCACAAATAATTGAGTTGATCACTAAGCTCACTGACATCCTCTCTAATGACCATCAGGGCTGTATGTTTCCTGTTAAATGTAATGCACTATTTTTTTCTCTTCTTTCATAGTTTATCTTATGCCATTTTTATTGCCTTTTCCAAAATAGTGATCTGCAAGTTTGTATTTTGGCCATGATGTAAAATGAAAATGTACTGATTTGTTATTTGAGCTGTACCACAGTATAACAAGGATTTGCAGGCTGAACTCTGAGGCAGCATCTTGTAGGCTGTATCTTATACCCATCCAGCAAGTCCTTGCCTTTCATGTTTTGATGTTCTAACTTCATGAATATTTAGGTATCCAAGTGACTGTGTTGCATTCAGTGAATACACTTTGCTGTTATAAATATATTTTCATACTTCCAAGGGATGGCAACAGGGAAGTTAAGCTTGGAAAAGGTATTCATACATTGCTAAGAGGTAATATATTTAGCAAATAATAGTGGCAAAAAGAAGCAAGTTTGTAGGCTTCTAAGTTGTTCTGAAGTAATTTGAGTGTATCTTCACCGAAGACAAATATGTTGGATCCTATTCGTACCTGTTTTAAACATCCCTATCTTGCCAGATTTCAGCAAGAATTGTCAGTATTGCAACAGTTAGGTAAGTAGTAGATGCCTACATGGGTAAAACTGAATTCTTAAAAGATAAAATAAGCTCAAAATGCAGAAGCCCAAAGTTTGCAGTCAATATTACTGAGTAGTGACTTTGCAGAGTATAGAGTGGTTTAACTCAAGTTTTAAATACATTGCTTTTGCAGGGCCACAGGGTCCTCCTGGAGATGCTGGTAGACCAGGTATGTGTCATGATCCAGTGCCAACAATAAAATACATTATTCTGCCTGTTATACTGAATCAGCTTAGTGAAATCTTAATTTCAGAGGACTTTAAACATATCTTTTAAGTGGTAAAAAGTTGTCACACAAAAGCTTTGATGGGACAGGTATTTAAAGAGGGGTTAAAGATTTTTAATTTTTTTTTACATTCTCATTATGATTAATACATTACAAGATAAAAAAGTTTTGTGGGATGAAGTCAGTATGTTTGTCTCTTGCTCATCCTATCGAGTACTTACTTTGTTTTGAAATTCCATTTCTTCTGTATTTTTTCCTCTTTTGCTAGGTGTGTCAAGACCTGGTCTGAGAGGTCCCCCAGGTTTTCCTGGGCCAAAAGGAGCAAAAGGAGAGAAAGGACAAACTGGCTTGTGTATTGTAGGCCCTCCAGGACTACCTGGTATGACTGGTAGACCTGGTTCTGTTGGATTACCAGGTCCTCCAGGAGAACCAGGTGACGTTATATATAATAAGAACAAATCCAGAGTCAACTCAATAACTAATGTATGAGATTATATAAATACATTACTTACAGAGTATATTTGAGTAATACGGTTGAACATAATTTCTTTTTGGAAGTTTTGTTTTAGGATATTCATGAACACACATATGTAGTGAATATCTGTGCTCCATTGCTAATGAGAGTCTGTGGGGAAGATACAAGGTCTTCTCAAAATAAAAGTTTCTCACCTTTTTTGTGTAACTGCGACTCTAAAATGTGATACTTTAAACCAGGAAAGACTAATGAGAGAAAATCCGTTATTTAATTCTTCCAAAAGTTGTACTAAATATATAAGACTAAATTCAGAAGGGGCTAATTTGAAAGCTAGAGAGATCACTTGCACGATCCATAGGTCTTAGTGGCCCTTAGGGCAGGTTTGAAGTTCTGGCAGCATGAAAATAAAGCAGTAGCCATTTGTAAAACTTCTAGAAACTGTATTAACTAGGAATGTGTCTTTATCTAGGGCTAACAATAGCATCATGTTTCTTTTAAATGGGGGATCGCCAAAACAAGTTTTTCTGAACCAGTACCAATGTAGCGCTTCTCACTCTGAAAAGTATGTCTCACAAATGTATTACCTTAGGAAGAGCTTGATGCATGCTCTGTTTTTCCACAGTAATAGTAAATACAGCAGAATAATTCTGTCAAAGATACATCAACAGCAATAATAAATTAGCCCTATTCATGATAAAAGACAGAATTATATTTCTGTTGATTCAGGTAAACTGCGAATACTTTCCCAGAAGGGCCTATGCTTTTTAAAGGCTAGGCAAATTGATCCAACAGTCTGCTGAGACTTATTTCAATATTACCATATTTATCCTCAAGTACGTCTAGTTACAAGTGGTTTGGATCTGTTCAGGTAGTTCTCTCTTTTAAATGAATCAGAATGTCTCAAGTTGGAAGGGACCCATAAGGATCAGAGTACAGCCTCCAGCTCATCCCTGCAACTTTTTTCTCTCTTTGCAACAAGAGAATTGTGTGAATAATCTGCTGATACAATGTTGCTGTGCTCATTTCATTAACAGGTAGGGTAACATTTAGAACAGGCCTACCAGGACTTCCTGGAGAACCAGGGTGTACAGGACCTCCGGGACCTCCAGGAGATATTGGCATGAAAGGTCAGTTCCAGGATGCTGCTGCTCACAAGTAGATGGTGCAATCTTTGTGGATCCTCATGAAATTTTGAATTTCATTTGCCTCTTAAGCCATTTGGTGAGTTTAGAGATTTAACAAAATTCATTAGGGATAGCAAATGTCTTCCTTCCCTTACAGTAAACAGCGGGTGAAAGAGCAGTGCATGTGCCAGTGCTGCACACCAACTGTACAGCACTGCAGCAGGATGTAGATCTGTAATAACTGTAGAAACAGTTATTACAGATTGGTAGGGTTATTTTATTCTCCTGTTGGTAAGTTCAACACTAGCAGTTGTTCTCTGAGAGCAGGTTCCTTCTGCACATTTCACTACAGAAGCTGCCGAATCTCTTTTCCACTTGCTAGTCATTGAAGTCACCCAGGCTGTTATGGAGCCATGTTAATCTGAAGCCTTTGTCCCCTGTCATCTTTTGATAGAATCTGTCTTATCAGTGGAGTGACTGTATCCAAATGGTTCACTAAAAAATCAAGGGATGTTCCTTCATTTTCAATTTACTGTAATAAGTTCTGATTCACTGTCTGACCACAGGTAATTTTGTAATGTGTTGGAATTGATCTTCCAACAAAATTAAGGCTATGATTCTATTGCTCTCTGGCCAAAAAGTGTCAGCCATCCTCTGTAACAAACTATGTAACACATTAATTAAGCTTGGGCATGACTGGTGTGGAACAACTAATGAATTAATTTTGTTTTAGGTGATGAAGCTCACGTGTGTACTGATTGCAGCTATATTCCGGGAATTCCTGGTCTTCGCGGTTCTCCTGGGCCACGTGGCCAAGATGGCATTCCTGGTAATTATCTTGCTTTTCCTAGCAGGATAGTAGAAAAGGCCAGTGATTTTGCTTTTAGAATAAGAACCAGTATGGGCATGTTCACAGCTTTCAGTACTTAAACTAGCCCTGACGTTGTGATGAGTGTGGGAGCCTGATGCAGCTCCATCCACCAATGGGAGCACAAGCCCTAAAAGAGGTGAAGTCAAAATGCTAATGGGCTTAGAGCCTAGAGCGTAGAGCCAGGTCAGTCTATGATGGAGCAGTAGATGTAACAAGTAAAATCATTCAATGCTGTGTGTGATTATCAGAGCTTGTCAAGATCCATGTCCTTTTTTTTCATTTTTCTTCATAAAATATGCTGTCTCTTTTGCAGGTAGAGAAGGAACAACAGGTCCAAAAGGTTCTCCAGGTTCTCCAGGAGCACCAGGGTTTCCAGGAGCTCAAGTAAGGCTTTGGTTTTTTGGGTTATTTGTCAGATCCCATAAGAATTATTTCAGAGAAACCTCATGGCTGGTTTTACTTGCATTGTCATACTGAGTGATCTCAATAGTTTGAGTTCTTTAGCAATGGATGTGTCTGCATAGGAGACCTAGGGAGATCTCTACTATGAAGTATGGCTGACCTAGCTTTATATGAACCTGTTTTGCTCAGTGCAGCAAGAAGTACAGCCCAGGCAGTGAGGGAGGTAAATACCTTTGTGATTAATCTGTGCTTCTGCCTGGTATGGGCAGTTTGCTTCAGTTCATCTACGTAATTCTGTGATCATGGCAGTGGCTGTAAAACATATAGAGTTTTGTATGCTGTGATCTTCATCAGACTTCTTACTTACCTTGTTCCCAGCATACTCAGGATTTGCTAAAGTTCCAGCGGTACAGAGAAACTTGCTTCTCATAATACCTTCTTCAGGGCTGCAAACGACATTCCCTCTGGGGAAACATTATGAAGAGGGAAGGCTGACAGCTGCTGTCACAGACATACCATTTGGTTGTTCTGACTTGTGCCTGTAGTAGCAATTATTTATGGGAAATTATAGTTGGTGCTGTCTAATAAAAAAATGTCATGCACAATTGTGTATTCATTGTGGTGGTTGCTGTACAGGTGCAGAATGAGTCTGTTAACAGGCTTTTCCAGAAGGCTTCCAGGAGTTCATGAGCCCAAGATCCCTAAAGCCTAGTGTGCTTTCAGCTTGGACTGGTTTTGGCTGGAACAGAGTACCCATGAGGGTAACCCTCTAAGGGAGAAAGCAGGGAGAGGAGAAGTTAACTATGAATAGAGCCAACTATGGCAATTATAGTCACCTAATTGCCTGGGGAGATACTGTGTAGCAGAAATCTCTGGAGGCTGAGAGAGCTGGGCCTGTTTAGCCTGGAGAAGAGACAGACTGAGAGGGAATCTTCTCAATGCATACAAGTATCTTACGGGTGCGTGTCAAAAGGATGAGGCCAGACTCTTTTCAGTGGTACCCAGCAACAGAATAAGGGGCAGTGGGCACAAACTAAAACACAGGAAGATCCATCTGAATATGAGGAAGCACTTCTTTCTTTTGAGTGTGGCAGAGCACTGGGACAGGCTTCCCAAAGAGTTTGTGGTGTCTCCTTCCCTGGAGATACTCAAAACCCACCTGGACACCATCCTGTTCAACCTGCTGTAAGTAAACCTGCAGGAGAGTTAGACTAGATGATCTCCAGAGGTCCCTTCGAACCCAAAATATTGTGTGATTCTGTGATTTTAAGGTATTTTCTTGTACTGCCACCAAAACACTACAAGGTAGATAACAGTCTGATCCATTAAATGATCCTGCATTATTTCTGCTTATAATAGCATAAATGGAATGATAATCATGAGTTAAGGCAGGAGGGAAAGAAAAAACACTAAAAAACTTGTATATTGAAGTGTGCCATTACAGTGAATAAGATGAAGATTAAGAAAATTACTCTTAAGTATTTAATAAAGAAAAAAAAGAAAGAGCTTGAAAACAGCTGACATGTCTAGCACTGAAAATCTTTTGATTACTGTTGCAGGGACCTCCAGGTTTTAAGGGACATCAAGGATATAAAGGATCAAAAGGTGAGCCTGGATACGTGTATCCAGAAGGGCCAAAAGGTGAGCGAGGAGATCCAGGGCCCAGGGGAGACAAAGGAAGAAAAGGTTCAAGTGGATTTGTGGGAAGACCTGGCTCTAAAGGATCAAAAGGTTCCAAAGGTGAAGAGGTGGGTATGCACTGTTTACAATTAATACAGAATTCATGAAAGCCTAAATCAGTATTTATATCTTGTACAACAGCCTGTTTTATCTGTTCAGATACTTTAAGTGAAAATCCTTTACCTGACTTAGGAGTACTATGCTCAACTATAGCAACCAATATGCAGAACCAACATGTATGAAAGAATGAGAGTAAATAGTCTTACATTATCAGAGAAAGATGAGGCTATTATAGGTACATGTTGCTGACAAACCTCAGCAGTCTTTTGTGGTGTCAGCCTGGATATTTACATTGGAGCATTATCTTGGATTCCTGTGATGAATAAGATAAACAAAAGAATAAGCAAAAAAAAAAAAAAAAAGGAGGGGGGGCCAAAAAAAAAACACCAACCAAAAAACCCCCAAAATAAAAAACCAAACCAGTTTTCCTGACTGCTTATAATGCTTAAAAGGAGATGATATTTCAAATAGCTCCTGTTCAGTCTGTAGGAGTTAATCTTGAGTCAGGGCTGGAAGAAACCACAAAAGCTAGGAGGGCTGACCATAAAAAGAGTTAGGGCAGAGCTTTTTGTTCAGCAGAAACAAAACCTAGCAATTATTGTTGTGTGTGTTGGCTGAAAAACTGTTAAAGTGATTCAGATATAACTGTCTCTAAACCTGACTCCACAGTATTCAAAGAGGATCAGAGCTGAGGTGCTGTTTGTTTTGTTGGTTTTTGTTTTGTTTGGGTTTTTTACCAGACTTGTTTTAAGAAGTGTATAATGCTATAATGCCACAGTGACTGCAAAATCAAGCTGCTTTATTTATTTGTACTATTTCCCTCTTACTAACCATCTATTTTTAACCTTTGATATTAAAATTTATATCCTTTTAATCACAAGTAAATCAGAGGAAAAATTCCTCTTTAGTTAGCAGATCCACTCTGTTACTAAAGTAATACAAGATTATAGTCAGAGAATCGGCATTTTGTTATGAAAGCTGGTGTAGAAACCATGTAGCGCTTGGTATACACACATGTGTAATCATTAATAGGGACTGGCTGGTTCAAAAGGAGACAGAGGACTACCTGGATTGCCTGGCAGCCCTGGGCTTCCTGGAGAGATGGGGTTTCCTGGACTGCCAGGATATGGACCACAAGGAATAAGAGGTTTCAAAGGCTCTAAAGGAATACCTGGTCCACCTGGATTACCTGGAGAAGCTGGTTTGTAACTTCCTATATTACCATGTTTTACCTATGTTACAGGGTACTTGATTGAAATTTCAGACAGTGATGAAGTCAAAAACAGTGAAACATGGGAAGCTTTTCCTTGCTATGAGATTTCCATAGTGTTGTTCCAAGTTTGGTCACACTCAAGATAATAGTGAAAGTCCGAGGGTCATAACACAATTGAGGTTGGAAGGGACCCTTATGAGGTCTTCAGTCCAAATTTCTGCTAGGAGCAGTGTCAGCTGTGAGACCAAGTTACTCAAGGCATTATCCGGTTGAGCCTTGAAAGCCTCCAAGGACAAATACAGTACATCATCTCTGTGTAACCTCTTCTGGTGCTTGACTGTCCTCATCATGAAAAAATAAAAAAGTCTTTAAATATGCATCCAGTCATCACTTGTGTGAGCTGAGTCATCAGGGGAAATATGAAGGACTTGATCATTTTTGACCGCTGAAAACATTGACCGCTGAAAACATACCAGTGTATGTATTTATAGGCAAGCATAATCTGAAAGAACTCAAAGTTGGATGGCAGGTATAATCAAGTTTTCTCCAAGAGAATACCCGTTAAATCTTTAAGAAATGGATGTGCAGATTAAGCATTTCTCAATTGCATCTTTTTCCTGCTGACTTTGTGCTGCCTCTTCTGGGTCTCCACTAGACTGCAGGAGGGCTGATAAGGAAGCAGATGGGCTTGGTGTCAATAGAATTCTTTTGCTTTATGAAGCCAGGATCTGGAGGCTTTTAGAAATCTGTTGGAGTTTCAGAAATACGAAAACTTAAGATGTCTGCATTTTAACCAAGTAGATTGATCGCTAATAATTTTGAATGTTAAAGATTTCATACTGCCAAACTATAAATCTTGTAATCTTGATTATATATTTGCTGAAGGTCTGAAAGGAGAGGCTACTAGGATAGCACCATTACCTGGGCTGCCAGGACCTCAGGGACCAGGTGGTTTACCTGGACCCCCAGGAGTGCCTGGTAAGTACATATGCACCTAATACACTAAAACTCAGAGATAATCTGATGGGGATTTGTTTCCCTGCTCTGGCCAGATAAAACTGTTAGTGTTACTTTGAAATAACTATTAAAAGGAGTTATGGGTTACAGAAACTATGAAATCAGTTGTAACATTCCCTTTCAAGAAAACTAAGGGAGATGGATGTGAATAGGAAGGGCACACAGGGCTATGTCCCTGGTGTGCAGTATGGTAGAGATTCCAAGAAGTCCTATGCTATGACTTGGTTCCTCCAGGAACCAGAAACATCTGGAGCATATGCTGCAGCTTGTGTATCCAGAAGGACACCTTTGGCATAATTTTGACAAAAGTATATCCTAAAATATGCTGGGACTGCTGCAACCTTCAAAACAGAATGAACAAAATTAGGTTAAAGTACTTTTAATTGTCCTGAACCCCTTGCTCCTTCTCATGCTTTGCATGGGCACAATCAAAAAAGTAGCTGTATGAAGTTTCCTGCTTCCTTTTTGACGTGACTGTTGCTAACCATTGCTCTATGATGTTAAGAATGTGAGTTTCCTTTTTGGGGTGGGTTTTGGGCTTGGCTTCTAGGTGAGATTTTATTGTTTGCTGATGATTTTAGATTTTGCAGAAGTTTTTTAATGCACTGAAGGACACTAACTGACATTCAGGCTAACCATAAAGCATCTTTGTTTTGATTTTGTAGAACAATAGTCCTTAAAGCTGCCATGGATAGCACAAGAAAAATTCTTGGCAGCTTTATGGTAGCTTCTGTTCTTACAGTGGTTTCTTTTCCAAGCCTTACCCCTGTAATATGTGTTTGTATCTTCTCAACAAGTGGAAAATTTGTATTTGCAAGTAGTTGTTCTTAGAAGTCTGGAATTTGGTCAGATTGCATAAAAACTTAACTCACCCACTCATCCCTGCTTTGATACTGTGAACACAATTAGCATTTTAACTGTAAAAACTTGCTGTGGAGGAGAACTAGTGTCTAAGTTTTAATACAATCTAGAGTGGTATCCTAATTGATAACGATAAACTATAAACCACCTAATCTTACAAGCTGATGTTCTGTGGTAAGGTACATTACAGTTCACTTACTTTTTTTGTACAGGTAAGGCTGGAGCAAGAGGTCAGCCAGGTGATCCAGGACATCCAGGGCCAACAGGTGACACAGGCTTCCCAGGACTTGGGTTTCCAGGAAACCCAGGTCCAAAAGGTAAAAAAAAAAAAAAAAAAACAAAAGGCAAAAATGGGAAACATTTACTTTTGGTTTTAGTCCACATTAAAAGCAATCAACATATAAAATAAACTAAAATTCAATAATTATTAGTCAGACAGACAAGTGTTTTTAGCCCTCTTGCGATTTACTGCTTTGAAGCTTATAAATTGGAAGTTTGAAATATTTCAAAGTATTTCAGAGAATCAAGTATCAAAGCTGGCAGGAGGAAAATATTTTAAGACATCGATGTTTCCTGGAATACAGCCCAAACAGGTGCAGCTCATCTGAGGGCCAACTTACTTCACGTGGATTCTCTTTACCTGGATATGTGTTACAAAGAGCTGTTTCTGTTCTTTAATTTTGGTTCTGTACAATGCAATACCTGCTCTAATGTGCAGGTAGCAGAAAGCATTTATAATGCTGAGAGTTTGGCCATTTCTCATGCAAAGTCATACCCCTCTTTGGACATCAGTAGTATTAAAAAATTCTCAGAATCCTGTCAGGATGGGGGAAGAAAAGAACGGGGAAAAAAAAAAAAAAAGCTCTGATGCTGACACTACTACAAGCTGCTTGTTAAAGAAAACAGTAGGGAACTGACATCAGAACAGCTTCACTTAAAAAAATCCTACATAACTGATTTGAAACAAGTAACCAAGTGTTATAGTCAATGTTGAGTGAGTACGTAAAGAACAAGATGCAGTGTGTCATATCAACTCTGAAATCAGGATGCTGTCCTCAGCTCATGTCAGCTACTTTAGTGTAAGAGGCTTGTAACTGCATCCATACGAATATCCATTTGTAAAATAAGGTGATAACTACAGCATCTGTACTGCCATTTAATTCCTTTTGCAGGAGATAAAGGACTTGCAGGAGGCAAAGGGTCACCGGGTTGTGAAGGAAAGATTGGAGATACAGGCCGAGCTGGAAACCTAGGACAACAAGGAGAAAAGGTTTGGTTAGAAACATAGTACAGACTTTTCCATAGGTCCCATTCATTAAATGTGACACTGAGCAAATAAATTAAGTGTAAGGAATACAGGAGCTTTTATGTTTCTTGACCAGTGACGCACAAGCTATGAAATTAAATTCTTTATATAAAACGGGGCTCAAGCCAAAATTTTAAATTCAGATACTGGACTTCAGAGGTCCAAGTGTTGGGGATGCTTCGGTACTCAGTTTTTAGGAGAATATTACATTCCTCACAGAAAAAAGCAACGCCATAGCTTCTGAAAAGATGGCTATTCAGAAATTGCAATTAAGCACATAATTGATGGAGGTGACAATTATGCATGCATTTAATTTAAGTGCTCCACTGAATTGAAACATAAAGGAAGTAGGTTGGAAGTAATACTGCAGCCACTCTCGCTGATTAACCGAAGCTACTCTACTGATGGCATATGTAAACATAGGATTATTGACTACTGTGTAATCAGGATTCAAATTTGAAAAAAAAATGGTAGCACCTAAGTGTTTTGAAGATATGGCATTTCTTTTTTGTGTGCATCCTCAAATGTCATTTGACATGGCGAAGTGTGTGGTTTGAGGTTGTGGATTTTATGTTTTTTTAATTATTATTTAATCTGTATTTGATGTCACAGAACAGCTGGATATGGAGTGGCCTTTGTGGTCCAAGTGTATCATCACTGACAGGCATAAGCTCAGCTCTAGTGACCTGCTTTATGGACATACTGATTTGCTGGTACTCAAAGCAACCAGCAGATTAGTCAGCCAAATAAACTAATTCAAACTTTTGATTCAGGGAATAGACATGGGACATTTGCAATAAAAACAGTCTTCATTGAAAACAATGGTCAGAAGAATGATTAAAAAAATACCAGTAACTGACTTTGAGTATTCTGAGACAGATCTGGGTGTTGACCTTGATTATTTAAATAAATGCTTTGATAAAAATATGACTATCATATAAAAATAAAGGAAAAGTTATGTTTCCACAAACTTAAGCCAAATTTTCAGATATAGATCCAAAGCTTTTCACAGCTACAGCAAGCATCAACAATGCAGTAAAGGCCAAATGGAGAAAAGTATCTTGCATTGCTTAGTAGCAATTTCTTAGAGTTTGGAGTCAGAGTTCAATAGCTGTCTAGAGGAATTACTCTGGTATGGAACCTGCAGCTGGTCTATAAGGAACATCCAGCAGTCTCCTGAACTGGAGCTATTAAAAGTTATAATGTGGAAGATCCCCAGGGAATGGTGAAAATTACCCTAATAAAAGAAGTTAACTGATCACACAGTGGAGAAATATTTTGGCAGACATGCAAAACATAGTGGATTTCTCTCTGTGTTGCAGGGTGACCCAGGCATGGTTATTCCTGGAGAGCCAGGTAGACTGGGTTCACCAGGAAGTCATGGCATTCCTGGCTTAAAAGGTGATGCTGGATTTCCAGGACTTCCAGGCCTACCAGGGCGTGCCGGACATGATGGTGATGATGGCCTAAGAGGTACTGTTGTCAAACAAGCTCAAGGAGCACAGCAAGTTGTTTAAGGAAAGGGAAACCAAGTAAAACAATGCTCACTCAAAGTCTGAAACTTCTAGTTAAATGATTGTGAATCCAATTTCCTCTCTTTTAGGAGAGCGTGGCTCACCTGGAGTTCCTGGAGATCCAGGTTTTCCAGGGAAACCTGCTGAATGTCTTATTGGCCTGCCAGGTTTGCCAGGTGGCCGGGGAGCTACAGGCCCACAAGGTAGGACCTTCTGAATCAACTGTGCAATTCACCTGGGTGGGTCTGGGGTTTGTTTCTGCTTTCCAATAGCCTGAGGGAGCTGAAGCTGTTCCTAGATATTGGTTATAGGATAGTATGTGAAAAAACGTGAGCCCATAAGAGATGTGCTTCCCTCAGATGGGAAGAAAACAGCCCTTTAAGAAAGCCCAAACAACCCACAACTCTCCTATATTTCCTGAACATGTATGTTGTCTTACAGATCTAATGTTTAGCCTTCAAACATACGGAGTTCAACAAGAGTTTCATGCTTATGATGGCAAGATAGAGGTGAAGGCTTAGTTTTCAGACAGTTGTACCATACTACACCATCACTCGTTTTTCCTAGGAGGAAGAGGTTCGCAAGGCTCCAAAGGAAAACCAGGTCCTCCTGGCTTGAGTATCCCAGGAATCTACGGACTGCCTGGGGAACCTGGATTAATAGGTCTTCATGGAAATACAGGATTACCTGGCCCCAAGGGACAGTCTGGAAGGCCAGGAATCTCTGGTGTGCCAGGTAAGGATTTCCCAAGTACGTTTTGACATAGAAATTCAGTCTCTGCAAAAATGTCTGTCATGCTTTTCCAAAATGAATATGCCAACATATTTTTCCATCAACAGCTTTCGTATATATTAAGATCTATCTATAAAACAAATCATCATTCCTTAAATGACGAGCATATCTTGAAGCTGTTATGACACAGTACTGATTTTTCTGTAGGTCTTCTGAGAATAGATGGGTACCTTACACTGGTTGTTGTACAATAATGTCCTTGCAGTAGGAAATTAAATGATTGACATTCAAAGCAACTCCCCAGCATAATGGAAGGGTATTTAGTTCTTTCTCAGCATCCATTTTCAAACAAATAGCTTGTTAATGCTGTCTTTTTTTTCTTAAAAAGAAAGTTCAGATCTTGAGGCTGACAGAGTTAAGTCAGATCAAACTCTGTCACCTTAATTAGAGCTAACTTTAAATAATGCAGTTAATTCCTGTAGGGATTGGTTGGTTGGTTTGTTTGTCTGTTTTTCAGATATGTGTTCAGATTTGATTTGTAGAATAAAATCTATTATGTAATGCTCCCTATCTCTCACAGATTCTTCATTAGTATCAAATCCTTCATTATTCTGTAGGAAGGAGATGGTACATAATTTTTTATAAAGCTATAAACTAAATGATAAACATGCACCACTTGACTCAGTCATGCAAGCAGACACTCCTGATGTCATTTGAGGGGAGTTGTCACGTCCTAGCTGGTCTTCAACTCCTGAGCCAGAAAGGAATGTCTTTCCCATACAACCCATAACAGATCTCCCATCCCTGTGTGGGTATCTCAGATATATTGTCCTCCCTAACAGTTATTCCATTCATTGATAGAAGCTGTTGCAGCTACTAATCTAAGGTAGTCTGGAGTTTACTGTGTGTATAAATGCTGTTCATGTGGTTAACGACTGGAAAGCTGGCTTGGACAGCATGCTTCAGAGATCAATATATATAAGAAAATATAAGCAATTAAATATTTAAATGATAGGCAGATGTGTAGTTTTCTGAAGTAATGTTCTGTTTTACTGATCAAATACTAGCAAATATGTTGCTGTTGCTTCAATTCCACAGGCTCAAGGGGAGAGCCAGGTATAATGGGCCTATTAGGAATTCCTGGACCCCCTGGCATTATTGGAAGACCAGGCAACCCGGGTATTAGAGGCAAGTGGCCTTAGCATTTGCCTTCATTATTATTTAGATTATAGAAACTTCCATGCTAAAGTTAGTCTTGTGATTCTTCTTGATGTATGGTTTCGTGCTTGAGTACACGTGTCATCCTAGAATTTCTTTGAGTCTTGGTAAGTCTTTGGCTTCTGTATATATGCAGTCTGCAGGCTGAATTACTACATTATTTAATTTTTTCAGCAGTTTTGAATTGCCACCTTTTCTATTTCTTTGGTATGTGTAAAAGTGGCTGGTAATCTGATAAATAAAGAGCAGAGAGCTTTTTTGCTTTATTTTTTTTGCATCCCATTCATCTAATATCAGTATTATATATTCAACAGATATAAGATTATACATATATTCAGTATAAGAAATAATTACTGTTTCTTGCCATAATCTGTGGTCGTATTTATTTTATTGATGATTGGAGTAATTAATAAGCTTGTTTAGGCTTCTCAATGACACCAATCACTGGAGTAATTAGAATGTACAGTGGGGATGTATATTTGCATATGTAGCTGCCCTTGAAGACAGGAGTTTCATTGCTTCACTTATGCTAGCATCCAGCTAGGTTTCTTTAGAAAATTTAATTATATTTTCTTGTAGGTTCTTCTGGCTTCCCAGGACTAAAGGGAAGAAAAGGATTTCTTGGAGCAAAAGGCGAACAAGGTGATAAAGGTTTTCCTGGACCATCTGAGACCTTGGTTAATATTGGGAATAAAGGAGAACGAGGTTTAAAAGGTACACATTCATTGATCTGTAATTCAAAACTAATTAGGGTTGTCACCTATGTTACAGTTCCATTAGGTTCTGAATGACTTCTTTGCCTCGGTCCTCACTGGCAAAAGCTCTGACCACACCACCCAAGTCTTGGAAGGCAGATGCAGGGACTGTGAGAATGAAGACCTTGGGCCCACTGTAGGAGAGGATCTGGTTCGAGACCATCTTAAAAACCTGAACGTGCACAAGTCCATGGGTCCTGATGAAATCCATCCACGCATCCTGAAGGAGCTGGTGAATGAAGTTGGGAAGCCGCTGGCCATCATATTTGAAAAATCATAGCAGTCAAGTGAAGTTCCCGATGACTGGAAAAAGGGAAATATAACCCCCATTTTCAAGAAGGGGAAAATGGATGACCCGGGGAATTACAGACCAGTCAGTCTCACCTCTGTGCCTGGCAAAATCTTGGAGCAGATTCTCCTGGAAGGCATGCTAAGGCACATGAAAATCAACAAGGTGCTTGGTGACAGCCAGCATGGCTTCACTAAGGGGAAATCCTGCCTGACCAATTTGGTGGCCTTCTATGATGGGGCCATAAACCTGATGGACAGGGGTAGATCAGTTGATGTCATCTACCTGGACTTGCACAAAGCATTTGACACTGTCCTGCATGACAACCTTGTCTCTAAATTGGAGAGACATCAATTTGATGGATGGACCACTCGGTGGATAAAGAACTGGCTGGATAGCCACACACAAAGAGTTGTGGTCAATGGCTCAATGTGCAGCTGGAGAACAGTAACGAGTGGTGTCCCTCAGGGATCAGTGTTGGGACTGGTCTTGTTTAACATCTTCGTCACTGACACGGACAGTGGGATTGAGTGCGCCCTCAGCAAGTTTGCTGATGACACCAAGCTGTGTGGTTTGGTTGATACGCTGTAGGGAAGGAATGCCATCCAGAGGGACCTTGACATGCTTGTGAGGTGGGCTGATGCCAACCTCATGAATTTTAACCATGAGAAGTGCAAGGTCCTATATCTGGGTCGGAGCAATCCCAGGCACAGCTACAGGTTTAGTGGGAGGTGTCCCTGCCTGTGGCAGGTCCTTAAGGTCCTTTCCAAGCCTAACCATTCTGATTCTATGATTCTATGAACTCTATAACATGGAAGAAACTGACTGTACTGCTGAGAGTATTCGCCTGGCTTTGAAATTAGTATTACTGAACACTGTAACTGCCTTTTTATTTATGGGATAGTTCAATAATACACTGAATATATATTTTCACTTCAACAAATCCATATTCCTTGAAAACCTACTATTGTAATGTTAAACCAGTAATAATATGTCAGTAGTACTAGAAGGCTTATATACATACACTATGCATTCAAGTGTTTATACATTTAGTAGCCCATGAGCACAGAAATGGGTGTGCTTACCAACTAGATGCTGG
This sequence comes from Pezoporus wallicus, assembly GCF_028554395.1. Taxonomy (NCBI): domain Eukaryota; kingdom Metazoa; phylum Chordata; class Aves; order Psittaciformes; family Psittacidae; genus Pezoporus; species Pezoporus wallicus. The sequence goes on from NW_026640059.1 coordinate 4,112,640, forward strand.
ATTTCAAAGAAGTTGAGTATGCTCAGAAATACTTAATTGCCAGAAGAATATTTTTTACAATATTGCAAAATATTGTCTGCAATACTAATATATATTGTCTATGAGTTGTACATGCTAAACTAATGTTGTCTGGTCTTTTGTGTACACATTTTCTTATGTAAGCTTTCAGAAAACTTCCTTTTGTCTCCATATGAAAAATACAGAGGCATTAACTGTGAGCTTGTTTCTTGCTTATGTGTATTCACAGAGTGAAAATCCTATGCTCCACCTAATTAGCTCTAAGAGTTATACTTTAAATTTTATAAATTTTATAAATTTTATAAAACTTTGTAGTCTAAGATGTTATGTAGTATTTTTTAAAATGAAACTTTGTTTTAGGAGTTCATGGAAGAATGGGTCTAAAAGGAGAAAAAGGAGATGCTGGTGTGCAGGGTCCCCCAGGTCTTGATGGATCTGAAGGAATACCTGGTCTACCAGGTATGGAATATGTATATTGAAAATTAACAATATCACATGGACAGTAAAGATAATATTACCTCAGTGCTTAGAACTTAACTCGGCTCCAGCAGCAGCACTACATTCTCTGTATTAACTTTGAAACTTTTCTGAGAATTCTAAACCAGCAATTTCAAAAGCTGCTATTCGAAAGTCATAGCAGCTACCACCAAATAATTCTTTGTTTTGTTCCAAATATAGACCATTTTTGGGGATGAGAAATAGAAAACAGTATTAAATCCTGAATAATGAAGACTTCAAACTCTAAAAGCTGATAAGACCAGTGAATAAAAATTGGTATTTATAAAAGTGAAGTTGAACTGCCCAATATTGCAAAGAAAAGTAAGAATTCTAAAATAGGAATATTACAGTTACAAAAATATTTTAGAAGCTTTTTTTTTTTTTAATTTTGAGTGGATTTTATTTCCATTTTCAAAGCCTGGATGTTGGGCTTATATTTTGAAAGTTACCAGAACTTTATTTTGAACATCACCAGATGTTCAGTGAAAGGCAGGTTTAAAAAGTACCTGCATAAATTATAAAACTACCTAAGTTATGACTAAGGTTTTCTCTGCCATTCCCATAACCGCACACATAATGATACATGTTGGTCCTTGAGAGACAGTGCATCTCTCAAATTAATGCTAATAAAACATTTTTATTTCTCTGTATTCTGTATTTTTGATTCTTTGAGATAACCTATTCCTCGAAAATCATATTATACTATAATACATAAAAATAGTAACAGGAGTAATTTAAACTTGTAATCTAAATGGCTCTTTTCACAATTGCAATTATCCATGCTATACAACCTTATAACATTACTGCTATACTCTGTCATTAATATCCTTTGCAGTGATTGCAATGTAGCCAGCACAGGAAAAATGCTCCACTAGTCCCTAACTTTTAATGGAATAATGAATAACACCTTACCTGCCTAAATGTTCAAGCATGGCTATTACGCTGGAATTTATACATCTGGACATTCCAAATGCAACTAGATCTTGCAGTCATTAAACTGAAAGCTAATTTAGCTAAATTAAGCTAAAGATAAGTGAGTGGGGGGAAAGGTGCCTAAGCCATATAAGAAAAAGCTCATGAATATACTAGTCATGAGACGTGCATAATGAGTAATGTGATTCATAATATAATAATGTGCTTCTGACATGCGCAGGAACCAGACTGAACCCAGGGGTTCAATGAAAGGAGGGTCCACTCTGTAAATACAAGTTCATGATCTTGATTAAAATTTGCAAAAGTATGTTTTTGTTGCTGCCCCTAAGTGCTGTGGTCACAAACCTTAATTTTAGTGTCGATACATAAGATGCTTGTTATTTCCTTGACTTTTTGACAACAATAATGATAATTTTATCTGTGTCAGGGGGCAAGAGGCTGCATGTTGATTTATGAAATAATATCACAAGGCGTGCAGTACAGGATTCTGTATTCATGAAAGCTCTGCCAGCCAGCCACTGTCTGAAGCAAACGTGTAGATGACACTTTTTTCTTCATCTTGCAGGTGTCAAAGGATTTATGGGTCTTCCAGGGGTTACTGGAGAACCAGGAATCCCAGGTGGACCAGGAAACAAAGGGGACATGGGATTTCCAGGTCATTTTCTGTCAAGCCCTATTGCAAATTCATAGAGCTGTATAGAAGCATTTGCAAAGATCTGAGCAGTTACTGTAAAAGCACTACACAACCTTGGGGTTTATTCTTTGCAGTACCTATAATCTTACCACCCCAGCATTTGCTTGACTTGCAGAGTGCACCTGCCCCTCTCTGTAAATGAAATATAACTACCTTAATGTATATATTATTACATGTAAGAACCTCTTTTAAATGTGTTTAGAAATAAAATCCCTGGCTATGTAAATTACTTTAATGAAGAATTAATATTTGAATATATAAGCAGTAGTTCACTAAACACAAGATGAGGTATGCAGTTATGATCCTTTTAAGAATGGTATCAGTATCTATTTTTCCAGGTGCAAAAGGACAGAAAGGATCTCCAGGCTTTCCAGGACCATCAGGAGACCCTGGTCCACCAGGCTGTGATGGCTTTACAGGTGACAAAGGAGATCCTGGGTACCCATCTGCTGGGCCTCCAGGAGAACCTGGTCCAAAGGTATAAAGGCAATGGAAATACTGTCATATTAGGCAATAAGCAGAGTCTTTGACTATAGCAACACAAGAACATGTAAGCAAGAGCTGCAGAACTTGCAGAAGTAGATGATTTGTTAGTGATAAGAAATATGAAAATTCTATTGTGTCATTACTTGTGAGAAATTTTTTGAGTTTGTTATATTTCATTTTTTTCTTGGTGCAAGAATTTCATGTTTGCAAGGCGGTCCATGTTTACAAATAACTTTGCTTACGTAAAAGCTGCTAATCCAGCAAGAACAAGGACTTGCACTTAAACGGTCAGCAGTAGGAATACTTGTACATTAAAAAGTATAAAAAAACATAATCTTAGCAAATACAAAAGTTTTGTAATCTAAAATTGTACTATTGGGTTTTGACAGACTAGTAATATCATTACTAAGATGAATTGGTTTTTTTCTTCTTACCAATATATATTGCTAAGAAATAAACAATATTTTTTAGGTCAACTGATTACAGTTTTACTCCACATATTCTGGTTAACAACTAGGAGTCATTTTACATATGAATTTATCTAAAGTACATTGCTGAGGTTGTAAACTAAACTATAACTCCTGTAATCTGTCTAAATTAGCTGTTTATTTTCTGTATTAACTGGGTAGGACAATGTTACTGTCATGAAAATCAGTAGGAATTAAGGAAAAATATGCAATTCAGTATTTTGTATAGCTGCATATCATATAAGGAATGCATATTTGGATCAAAGAGGAGCTGTTAAAATAAAATTGAAGGGAAGTCTGTGTGCCAGCGAAAACATCTCAAGACTGAAGCTGGTTTGTACAGGTTAAAGATCTTCTAGCTATGTTTAAAAGATCAGTGGTATTATGACAAGACTTCATGTTAGTCTACTTTGATTTTTGTCTGAAAATCATAGTGAACTATGATTACACATAGTTAACCCGTAAAATTACATGTGATTTTTTCTATTGTTCAAATATGGAATCTAATGTATTTAATGTAATATGATTCTTCACCTGTTTGTGTGCAACTGCTATTTCCCAGGGAAATCCAGGGCCCCCAGGAGTTTTGGGCAGCAAAGGGGAAAAAGGATCCCAAGGTCATCCAGGACATAAAGGAATACCAGGACCACATGGGACCAGAGGGGAAACTGGAGGTGCAGGAATCCCAGGTATGTTTTGTTTTGGCGGGCTGGTGAGATGTTAACATACCTTTAAAAGAAGATAATTTGTCAGTAAGCTACACAAAGTGCCTATGCTTTGGCATATTTATATTCAACTGCTATAAACTTTAAGAGCTCCTTTGTAGTCAGTGCAGCCATACTGCCTTACATCAGCTAGAGATCTTTTGCAGCAGTCTGAAGCATAAATGATAGCAAAATTCTCAGACTGAATCTGGATCTAGTGATAATGCCTTTTTCTCCTCTCCCACACTCTTCCTACAGGAAAGCTTGGCCCTCCTGGAAATACTGGTGTTAAAGGACAGCAGGGCCGCCCAGGCCAACAGGGTATTAGAGGCCCTCCAGGTATGGTGTAGTGCATCTCTCCCAGATCACTGCCCCTGTTTTTTTTATTTTCTTTGGAACGAGGCAGTTGATGTTCTTTTGAGCTTTTTAGAATGTAACTGATGCAGTTGCAGTCTCTGTTTATGTTAGTTCAAGGCTTTGTTTACCTTCTCTGGTTGCAGTGAAGGTCTTCAGCAGACAGTTTTCAATGTTACGAGTTCAGCTGAGGCAACAGGTTTTAATTTTATTTCACTACTATAAACTTCACCTTCTTTTCTACTTATTTATTTTTTTTAATCAGGTGGTCTCAAGATGTGATCTCCACACAATTGTAAGGAAGGAACGTTAAAATAAGATGTAGCTAGATGAGGAGAACAAAATGAAATGGAAGGAGGGGACAGAGTTATAGTTGCTTGTTAAAGCAACAGAAAAGTTTAAACTATTCAAAATGTACCTAAAGGGGAGTGTGTAAAATGCAACAGTTATGCACTGCAGATTTTAATAAAGTGAGCGCCAGTCATTGTCTTCAAAAAGAACATTGGATGCTCTTACATTTGGAGATCTGAATCAGAATTACAATATTGTGGTTTTGTAGCCTTCAGTGAACTTGCACTGACTTACCAACAGAGTTAGCAAAGATCAGAATCTACTCCCTGTTTAGAAAAACTTGAATTTGTAATAAAGCCTGGGAGAGAAACCACACTGCCTCTACGGATTCCAGTTAGGGTGGGTTAAGTCAAAGGAAGAGTCCTAAAATGTCTTTGAAAGACAAAGCCATTGCCTGTGAAAATAGCGGGGGTATTAAATCCATTTAAGTCTAGTGAGTTCAATAAAAATTATGTGCTACTCTTTACAAATGTTTAAATACCAACACAGTTATATCTTTACAAATGTTTAAATACCAACACAGTTATATCTATCTGAAGTAGCTGAACTAACTAAATCTTAATAAAGGGGACTCATATCTTCTCCCTTTGAAATGCAAAATAATAGTAGTGAAAATGATATTGTGGTCCATTGTAATTCACAGGTGCCATTGGAGAGCCTGGAAAAAATGGACCTGTAGGTGAAAGAGGTAATCAAGGTCAGGATGGTATGCCTGGTCCCCCAGGAGTAAAGGGAGAACCAGGTAACACCAGTGAAATACTTTCATTCTGGTTTACAGTTGTTTTTTTCCCTAGTTAAACTGACATGAATTAATTGAGAAGGATTAATATGGAGCTTCTGTGGAGCCACAGATAAGTTTATAAGTAGAAGGGTTTTCACTTTCACATAATTCACAGGTTTTTTCCTAGGAACTTTTATATGCTGTCAACAACCCAAATGCATATGTCACTGCTCTATTATGCGATTTGTCATAACGTCACCTAATAATGTTAATGTCTGCAAGAGCCAAAGTATTGCTGTTAATAGTACTTACATGTTTAATCTGAAAGAAAAGAACCAAAATGCTTTTAAAGGAGTCTCCTCTCTTACATGGAAATAACATAAAAGGCATCACAGTGTTTACTTGCATGAATGGTGAAGGTTTCCATGACCTAGCCTTTGGATTGTAAACCCTTTCATTCCGTCATTTAAATGTCACTCCTGATGTCATCAATGTCTACAGATAGATTTAGTCCTCCACTGAATCCCGACAGAAAGTGTTTTCATATTTTACAGTGATAATAATTCCATATTAGTATAAAGAGGGTACTGAGGAGGCAGGCATAGTACACAGTATGTGTGAAGTAATCACTGTTAACGTATTTTCTTTTTTTTAGTATTTACATTTCTTCTATTTTTCTTAGTAACTAACTCAAATGCAGATTTTTCTTCTTTTTTTTCCTCTGAAAATAGACAAAACTTATTATTGCAGAATGTACTTCAAATGTGATTGACTGAAGAGTTTCTACTATGAAGAAAAACAAATTTAATTTCTATTTCTGTATAGAAGAAATGGAAATAATAATTTAAATTATATTTTATCTATAACTAAAATCTACATCTTGATGCAGTGAATTCTGAAGAAATGTGTAAAATATTAGATAACGATGATGTTTTCTAACAATTATTCAGGACTTTGAGCATAATGTGACCTAATATTTTATAGGAGCACCAGGGAGAGGAATCCCTGGCCTTCGAGGTATTCCTGGTCGGAGAGGTAAGTTATCTTTGCAGAAAGCAAAATCTTAATTTTTACATACCAGAATCATCATCATCATCATCATCTTTAAGCTACCTCCTGCTTTTGGATGCTTGGAATGGCACTAAGAGTGTCAGAGAAAACAAAGAGTAATTCTGTGCTTCTGATCAATGATTGGGTGTTATATTTGGTTATATTTGGTGTTATATATAAAAGTTAAGACTATTATAAAAGGGAAATGAAGAAGCAAACTTCTATGGTTTTGTGAATGTAAAACATTCTAGAGCTTTTGAAATTTTATTTTGAAATATAATTTGATTAACAGAGGATGTCCTAATGAAAACAGATGATGCTGCTGAATGTTAAGCATACTATAAGAAAGCTGCATCAACTGCAATTTAAATTTGTTCATCTTGCTTTTTATATTGATGAAAGTTGAGGGGACTCTTCCCATTTTTTAGGTTTTGCATATATTTCTAGTACTAGTTGAATTGCAGTGATTTGCTTTACTTAAAAAAGAATAAATCTTCATATCCTCCATATATAGATTTTGCACTTGAAGATCAGCCTTACAAAAATATCCTTTTAAGGTAGTCTCTTATTTTGTGGTACTCACATTGATGCTTTTAATTGAAGTGTAGTTTAAAAGGATTTGCCAGTTCTGATGTTCAAAGAAGCATTTCTTCTACTTATACATCAAGAAATATTCCCTGCTGTGGTCTTTTTACCTTCCTCCCAAGTTTATTCTCTTGTATGAGCAATTTCTGAAATGGAGGGGTTTTTTTTGAGAAAAAAGAGTGGTGTGTACTGCTATCTTGCTGTGAGTCCTGTCTTCTCACAACCATTTTGCCTTACAGTAGCAAGGTGGCTTTGAGGACTTCTCCATATTAAAACCAAAGGCTGAATTCCCACCTTTGCAGTACAGTAAATATTGTATGTTGTCAGATCATCTTGACACCTCTCACCAAATGTAATACTTACTCTTTGCAGGAATCAAAGGGGACATGGGACTGCCTGGTTTTCCTGGGCCACCAGGTATGAAAGGTCATCAGGGTGACCAAGGACCTGTTGGACCACCTGGCTTAGTGGGGTTACCTGGATTTCAAGGCTCAACAGGCATGGCAATTACCGGTCAGAAAGGGAACAGAGGTATTGCTGGTGCAAATGGAAGACCAGGTGTGTTGTTATAACCCCTTATTTATCTGAGATGATATACTGATAATTGCAAGTAGAATTCAGCCTGTCCAGAACTTAAGGTGGAAGGGGGTCTTTCCTCGAGAGAAATTCATAATTAAATATGCAGTTTCTTTACCAATTAACGTAGTGTTATCATTGGAAACACCATGATGGTCTATGCAGTGTGATGTAAATGAAAATAACACCAAGCTTTGCAGTCCACTCGATTTTCATTATTTTGCTTTCTGTCCATGTAGTCTGTAGGGCAGCTGAGATCCAAAAAGTGAATATGGCACTTAGTGGTAGACTTGGCAGTGTTAGGTTTATGGCTGGACACGATAATCTTAAAGGTCTCTTGCAACCTAAATGACTCTGTGATTCAATGATTACAGGCATAACTACAACTGCAGGTTACTCCAAAAGCGGTACTGCTATAGAGTACTGCAAGAACTCAGCTCTGATTTCAGATTAAATTAGCAGGCTGGGAAAAATGAGTGGCCTTTTTTTGTTTTTTTTTTCTTAATGGGTATATTCCCTTGGTAATCACTGAGGTGGTAAACATGAGTGCCATTATACAGTTGTTGAGTGTTGTACTGCATTGTATGTAATGTATGTGAAATGCTGTTGCTGTTGGCAGTAGTCTTTACTTACTCTGATGTTTCTGTACAGGTGCTCCTGGTTTTCCAGGGCCTCCTGGTCTTTCTACTCTCAGCATGAAAGGAAGCAAAGGAGTTAGAGGCGCAGATGGCATACCAGGGCCAACAGGCCCAGCTGGTGACATTGGTCCTCCAGGTCCAAAAGTCAGTGAAAGGAATATTGCTTATTTCTTAGTCCATTGTTAATTTGTTCTTACCATGAAAATAACACCCAGGGCAATCTAAAATAAACACCACCAAACAAACAATAAACCAAAACAAACAAAAAAAAACCCCTCATCCTCCCCCAAACCCTTTGTGATAGCTGAAAGATATTAAAATGGTTATGAAAAGTAGTTTATATGGAGTTAAGCGGACCAGAAGGAAATTATCATGAATTTCTGGCATGATATTTCCCTAGCCATTCTGTATTACAGAGTAATATTAACAATTAAATTATTATTTATAACATGCTCACAAATGAAGCAGATAATTCTAGTTGTAGCATATTCTGTGAACATAATACTTTGAATATTCTGAACAAAACATATATCATAGCCTGCAGAGTCTGCTTCTTGTTTATTATTGGCGTTATCTGATTTTCAGGGAATAGAAGGTCGATCAGGTTATCCTGGCGCTAGAGGGGCCCCAGGATTCCTTGGATTCCCAGGTGTAAAAGGTATATGCATACTCTCTACATACACTTCTGAGTCCTAAAAAAAAATTGTTTACATGTTGTGTTATAATAGTATTTGTGTTACAGTACCTCATCCTAGAGTTTGCTGCATCAACAGCAGGGTATAGGTCAGCTATAAGAGAAAGCGTTCACTATGAGAGCATTTTTTTTTGTGTTAGATGCTATGGGTATATCCAAACTGATGTTAAGTGAGAAAGGGCTGAAACTGCAATAGCCTCCATTCCAGGCAAAGTCAAAACAAGTTTGTCCTTAGTGACTAGTAATGTATAAGGACTTTGGGACTGACTCTGCTAATTAGAAATGCCATACCTCTGCTATGCCATACCTCTGCATACCTTTTGGCAACCTCCTAGCTATAGAACTCAAGAGCATTTAATCATAATTAGAACACAGAGCACTGGGTCCTCTGTTTGCCATAAGAATAGTCCCAATTACAATTTAATTTACCAGTTTATCAGGAAATGAACTGTTAAATGTATTGGCTTCATTAATTCCGTATTCCTGACATTTGGATCAGTAGGTGGCTAAAATTCCTTTTAATTTAGTTTTTTTCCAGTGATTTAAATCTAATACAGGTCTACATCGCTCCAGTATTCTCATTTTTCAATTGCACGATTTACAGAGACAAAGAATTGTCATTACCTGCTTAGCCTACTGCTTTGTGCTCAATGTTAATTATTGTGTATTTTAAATTTGTTGTAATCTGAGAAGTCACCGTACAGACAGTAATTATGCTTTTCTTAAGCAAAAAGTTCTAATTTAATGTCATAGTCAGTCAAAATGCTTGACTTGATGACAGAAATAGTGATCTGAAAAAATCTGAATGTAACCTCATGTTTTGCACAACGAAAAGAAATGCTTATTAAGCTTCCAACACTTGCAAAACTATATGACCCTCCTAACAGCCATCAGCATAACTGACAGTAGGACTTAAAAGAAGTTGAACTGCACAGCATCACTGAAGGCAACACTTGACCTGCAAACTCAGTGACAAAAACACCTAAGATAAAAGGGGCATAGTCTAAAGTTGAGATTTTAAGTCAGGTTTGTGGAACCAGCCATTATATAGACTAGGAAACATCTTATAAACTGAGTGCACTTGGACTATAAATTCTACAGTAATGACAGAGATGTAGAACTCCACTTCCGCATTTCAAATGAGTCTACAGGCTGTGTTACTCTTTGGGAAGTTTGAATGGATCATGCAGGACTCCTTAATAAGAGTCTGAAACTTCGGCAGTGATTTCGACATCTTAAATGAACAGACATATCTTCAATCTTCCTTTTTAGGAGAAAAGGGTAATCGGGGACCCCCTGGACCACAAGGTGCAGAAGGGCCAAGGGGACCAAAGGGCCAGCATGGTAACCAATCATTCTCATTCTAATACCAGCTGACTTAGGTTGATTTGTTTTGTAGATTGTTTGCTTTCTTTTAATACAAAGCAAAGCTCTTCATTATGTTTTTGTTGCTAGGTTCACCTGGAGTCCCTGGGAAAATATTCTCCATCCCAGGAAGCAAGGGTCCTCCTGGACTGCCAGGAATACCAGGAACACTAGGTGACCAAGGAATTCAAGGGATTCCTGGACTTCCAGGTGGTTTATACTTTTATCTCTGTACACATTTGTGCTGCTTAGTGGAACAGTTTGGGTTGGTGGGAAAACACGCTTCTGCATAGGAAACGGATGCATCTTTAAAAATACCTCTCCATATTTAAAAACAGCTTTGTACCTTGTTAACAACCTTGTATTTATAATCTGTCCTTTCCATCTGCCCTCCAACCTCGCAGTCAGCGAGTAAGTTTCTCCCTCAACATGAGCCTAAGCAAAGTAATGGAATAAAAAGTAAACTTGGATCAAAACTTTCACCATTTTAATACAACCAGAAACATGCTCAGGATGCCATTATGCACGGGGAAATTACCATGCATAATAGAAGTACTCTAGATGTGCTACAAAGTTATTGTGTCCACCATACTCTGGGGATGGGAAAAGGGAAAGCAGAAGCTGGCTACTTCTTCACTGGCACTGGAAGTGAAGCCTGCCATGGATGTGAGGAATGGGAAAGCAAAGTGAAGGTAGGATGAGGGGAATATGCAGTGGGTGCCTGGCCACCACAGCTTTCCACCACAGGAAAGGAACTCCTCCAGGAAGCAGGCTTACCAGAAGGCATGCCCCAATCCAGAATGACAGTTGCCTCTAGCATAACAAAGCAGGCACTAAAGAATTGCTCTTTTATACTTGCCTTAAAATTGTTTTACAGAGAAGCTGCAATGTTTATAGAATCACAAACCATGGTCCATATAATATGAACCTATTGGAGTGAGTCGAGAGGAGGGCCACAAAGATAAGAGGGCTGGAGAACCTCTCCTATGAAGGAAGACTGAGAGAGTTGGGCTTGATCAGCCAGGAGAGGAGGAGGCTCTGGGGAGACCTTATAGCATCCTTCCAGTACCTAAAGAAAGCTGGAAAGGGACTTTGCACAAGTTCAGTATAGGGACAGGACAACAGGTAATGGTTTTAAATTGAAAGAGGGTAAATTAAGATAGAAGTTCTTTACTGTGAGGATGGTGAGGCACTGTAACAGGCTGTCCAGAGAAGCCGTGGCTGCCAAATCCCTGGCAATGTTCAAGGCCAGGCTGGACTCAGCTTTGTACAACCTGGTCTAGTGGAATTGCCCATGGCAGGGGGAGTGAACCTGGGTGACCTTTAAGGTCTCTTCCAACTCTTAACCATTCTATGAGTCTATGATTCTACAATTATGGCCTGTTACTGTATTGTTTAAATACCTATATTGCATGACACATGCTAAAAGAAAAAGCTGTTTGCTTTGGTTTCTGAAAACATTTCTTATGAGAATACTATTTTTCTGAAATACAGTCAATATTTCCTTGTAATCTTTCTGATAGAAAATATAGTGACAGTAATGCTACAGTCTCAAAACTTAGCAAATTCATGCTGTTTTTATTCTAACACAGCTACATTTACATGAGGATTTTAACTTTATTCATTAACAGTTATTACAATCTAGAATATCTAAGGCTATATGATCCTGTTTTTTTTCTTGATTACAATTAGGACCTAAAGGAGTAAAAGGTCTACCAGGAAGATTTGGTCATCCAGGTCAACCAGGACTGCCTGGTCCAAAAGGAGACAGGGGATTTCCAGGAGAAAGAGGTACAGGAAGGCAGACATCTGTGTTTGACTGCTGCTCCTGAATTTACAGATAAACTGTATTCCTGATTTCTGTAAATCCTTTCTTTTTGATGTATTGAGATTCTGTAACATTTACAGTCACTTTAGGGCCACAAGCACATGCAAGCACATTCTTAGCTTTTAACAGACGCATGTCCACAACTGGAATAGTAATTTAAAGAAATATGCTTTAACTGTGCTCCTCTCTAATTAATCATATTTATTTATCCATCTGAAATCCCTAGGTGTCAGTGTGCCTTTTATTGACATCAAAATACAATTAAATATTTAGTCACCATAAAATGTTTATACAATTTTTTTTTCTAAAAATGGCCATGGTTCTTTAAAATATGTTGCTATTTGATGAAGCTATGCAATGTAAAGCTACCCGAACTAGGTCTGACAGAGTTAATACATCTAGCAATAAATATGACCAATTTACAAGTTGTGTCTTCTTACTGATAATTTTTTGTTAGTTTTCAAGTAGTTCCAATAATTCAAATGAACTAAAATTTCAAATAAAATTATAATATTTGTAGTCTTATTTCTTTCCCCTTCACAGGACAGCCTGGACTGGTTGGCTTTCCAGGTCTACAGGGGTTACCTGGATCACCAGGTACTATCATTGCTGGTCCAACAAGAAGAGGTTTTATCTTTACCCGGCATAGTCAATCAACAAGGATTCCTTCATGCCCACATGGGACATCGCAGCTCTATGTTGGTTATTCACTGCTTTTTGTACAAGGAAATGAACGAGCACACGGACAAGATCTTGGTACTGTATTGGTAAAAAGTTTCAGATCATGTTCTTTAGAGTCCCATCATGCTAAGTTGTCATGCAACCAAACTCACACTAAGTGTCCGAGTTGCACACTGGTTTCAACCATCAGTCTCCAGAGTGGTCCGCTGCTCTGAGTCAATTCAGGGATCATGGCTTGAAATACAACATTCTTTCCTGCACTCCTATATTCCCTTTTTGCTGTCCCTAGATATTTCTGAGGAGGAATTCAGTTACTTATGGACAGATGTCTAGTATAAATGTTCACAACATCTGCACGGGTCTGACAGTAATCACACGAGGTCTCAGAGAGAATCTTGCCTTTTTGGAGACCAAATGGGATGCTTTAGGGTGTCAAAAACAGCACCAGAAGCTTTTGTTTAAGCAGCCGAATCCCTGTTACTGCATCAAGGACCAATACTGTTCAAGAATATATTATTGTTTTAACATATTTTGTTCTTAGCCTTTATTTTTTATATATACCATAAACATTTTGCTTTCAGATAATTCCACTATACAGACACTTCTCTCTTTATAGTTACCAACAGTTTTATTTCTCACTGTAGACTGTATACCATCACATGTGTCTTCTGTTCGCTGCACTAAATGTAATATCCTACCTGTCACAAAACACTCCTCTTTTGTCTTTCAGGAACAGCTGGTAGCTGCTTGCAGAGATTTACCACCATGCCATTCTTATTCTGTAACACCAATGATGTTTGCAGTTTTGCTTCTCGCAATGACTACTCATACTGGCTCTCAACTGCAACAGTAATGCCAGTAGACATGGCACCAATTTCTGGCAGGGCACTAGAGCCCCATATAAGCAGGTAAGAGTGGAAGAATTTTAGCTGTTCTGGCTTGTAACCACAGAGACATCATAAACTGTTCTGAATGGCAAATCTTAGGCAAGCCTGCCCATCTCAGCCAATACAAGCGCTGTTTTTAACCACTTGATTTTTGATTACTCACCTGATTATGTCACACATTCAGTGGTACTCTAAGAAAGGTTAGATTAAAGTAAAGCTAGGGTCTGCCACAGGGATTAATATGCATAGCTGACTTGAGAAGATGGCACACAAGCCTACTGATAGTGATGATTTTTGTCAAAATCTATTGTTGTAATTGGAGGAAGACTAAAATGAAATAAAGACAGTTTCATTATTTAGAATGCAGTATGAATCATGTTCTGCCTTCAGTTATGTGTCATGTTTACTGTAATTGGTGAAGAGCATTGTAAATTGGGGCTGAAGGTTCTCTGAAATGAAATACCCTTGTGCAAATGTGTCTCTTTTTAGTTGCTTTAGAACAGCTAAGAAGGATGAAGAGCATCTCAAGAGGAAAAGCTCTAAAAGCATGAAAGACCAAGTGTACCAAAATCAAACATGGGAAGGCAAGCTTTGGACTCTGTCTTCTAGCCTGCCCTACCCAGTTGTTGCAATCTAGTAGTTTTTCTAGGAAATAAAGATTATTTTTTCTGATCTTAGCAAACAAAGGTACAGAACTTTGATCTAAACTGTAGTAACCTATAGTAGTGAGCACAAGAAGAAGGTAAATTTAGCTTGTTACTTCAGTAAAGGCAAAATCGGGAAGCTCAAATGTTGTGGGACTAATTCCCATTTTCTACAAGTTTTTGTCTGGTGTTAATAGTAGAGACTGTAAAGCAATTGCAAAGCACAGTATTTGGATTGCCTTCAATTTACTTATCTGTTTACTGAACAGGAAAATCTGTGAGTTGCAACATTTATACTAAGCCCTGCCATTAGGTAGCTACTATCCTAGAAGACACAATTTTTGTCTGCTTTCATGTCTTCCCTCATATCTGCACTGAATGCATGTGCCTTTCTTCTTGCAGGTGTGTTGTCTGTGAAGGAGCTGCAATGGTAATAGCAGTTCACAGCCAAACAACTGTAGTTCCTGCATGTCCAGAAGGCTGGGTACCTCTCTGGAAGGGTTTTTCTTTTGTTATGGTAAGGATAGAAAGACTTGAATTATTAATTTTACCTCATCTTGCTTTCATTGCCATTTTCATCTTCTCACACCTCATTTGCTTCTTAATAATTGGTTGGTTGGATTTTTTTTTCCTTTGCCAAGTAGAGAATCATTTTATTAGCTCTTATTCAGTGCCAGAAACATATGAAAATCTATTCTAATCTGACCTCGAAAATAGGTGGCAGGAGAAAAAAGGGAAAAAGATGAAAAGAGAACCACAGGATTTTAGTCTAACAAAAGTAACTGCATGGTCATGCTGAAATCTAAGAAAGGGGTTAAGGAAGTGGAGTGGTCAAACTCGTCCTAAACACAAATACACAGAAATAACTGACACATTTCCATGCCAGGCCATTCTTTTATAAATCATATCTTGGGGATGAACTCCACAGAAAGCTAAAATGAAAACAAATACAGAATGCTGTTTTGAAAAACCACCTCAGCAATTTTGGTGCCACAACAAGATACAAGTGAAGAAAGTTCATAATGTGACTGCAAACTGAGAACTCATTATGGGAATAAGGGTGTATCTATAGTAGGGAATGTAGCACTTCATCTTTGTTATCCATGCCTGCCAGCAAATGAGAGTAAAAGAGAGAATTAAACCCTCCTGCTTTCTGCTTTAAAGTCCTTTCAGGTCTAGTGTGAAAAGTGTTGTCTCTCCTGGGATTTGGCCCTAAGTAGTAATAATAGTAAACTTCGAAAAAAATGAGAGAATTTTTACAGCATCTGGTTAAAATAATTTGCTTCTTTCCAGTATCAGCAAACCTAAATGTTATTTTCTAGCCAATTTTCTACTGTTGTAAATTATTTTAGAGCTATTTCTACAAGCATTTACCAACATCAAAGAGCAGCCCTGAGGAGAAGGCCTTGGGGGTGTTGGTCAATGAGAAACTTAACATGAGCCAGCAGTGTGCGCTTGCAGCCCAGAAAGCCAACCATATCCTGGGCTGCATCAAAAGGAGCATGACTAGCAGAGCATGATCCCTCTACTCTGTTCTCGTGAGACCTCACCTGGAGTATTGTGTGCAGTTCTGGTACCCTCAACATAAAAAGGACATGGAACTGTTGGAACAAGTCCAGAGAAGGGCCACGAGGATGATCAGGGGACTGGAGCACCTCCCATATGAAGACAGGCTGAGGAAGTTGGGGCTGTTCAGCCTGGAGAAGAGAAGGCTGTGTGGAGACCTCATAGCAGCCTTCCAGTATCTGAAGGGGGCCTATAGGGATGCTGGGGAGGGACTCTTCATTAGGGACTGTAGTGACAGGACAAGGGGTAACAGGTCAAAATTTACACAGGGGAAGTTTAGACTGGATATAAGGAAGAAGTTCTTTACTGTAAGCATGGTGAGGCACTGGAATTGTGTTGCCCAGGCAAGTTGTGAATGCTCCATCCCTGGCAGTATTCAGGGCCAGGCTGGACAGAGCCTTGGGTGATATGATTTAGTGGGAGGTGTCCCTGCCCATGGCACAGGGGGTTGGAACTAGACAATTTTAAGGTCCTTTCCAACCCTAACTATTCTATGATTCTGTGATCAAAGAAGGAAAATGCCGTCTTTGCTTTTAGGGTTTGGAGAAGTAATCAATGCAACCAAAAAGGTGAACACACTCAAAACAGGGCATTTGGCTTACTTTATTACTCAAGTGGACAGAAGCCAGATAAATTCTAGTGTTTGTACTGGTTAGTATCATGCCTTTTCACGGAGCAGAGAAAGGTCTTTGCAGGCACTTAGGAAATGCCATAACTGCTTGAATTTTCATAAAGCTTCTGTGCTTCATTATAAGTTTAATAAAATTAATCTGTGTTCATTTTGTTTTGTCCAAGATATACCGCAGAACATATGGTATGTTTTAGAAAGAGATTTTTTTTTTTACCTGCAGTTTACTAAAATCTGACAGACCAGATCTCATAAAAAATGTGTTGGTGGTTACAGTACACAAGTGCCGGCTCAGAAGCTTCTGGCCAAGCATTGGCATCTCCTGGATCTTGTTTGGAAGAATTTAGAGCCATTCCATTCATAGAGTGCCATGGCAGGGGGACGTGCAACTACTATACAAATTCCTACAGTTTCTGGTTGGCATCGTTAAATCCAAGAAGAATGTTCAGGTAAACTGTATTTTGCTGCATCCACATGCATCGCATCCATGCTGCAAGTGTCCAAGGAGATAATAACTGTCTGCAAAACATGTAGGGGTTCCGCTACTAATTTCCCTCAGTTTAGACATCCCTCTTTGTCAGGTTCTGAGTCATTCTGTAACACGAAGATGCGTTAAGTGAGGCAAGGATTTCAGTGTTGTCAAGAATTCTCTATCCCACGTTTCATCATCTCTCCTTATTTGGTTTTTTGTTTGTTGGTGTTTTGGTGTTCGGTTGCTTTTTGATTGTTCACTTGGGGTTGTTTTTTTTTTTTTTAAGTAAATGTTTCTTTTCTTTAATTTAGGAAACCTCTGCCACAGACTTTGAAAGCAGGAGAACTAGAAAATATTATCAGCCGATGTCAGGTCTGCATGAAGAGACCAGTCTAAACAGTGGCCACTCTTGATTGAACATGAAACTCTGTTTTTATTACAAAGATCTGCCTAACTCAGAAGAGCTATAATTTATTATAGTCCAACTGCACGTGGAAAGAAATTATAAATTGCCAGTGCAGCACTGTGTTGAGGTAGGGCAACAGTTTGACTTTTGGACTTTTGTCTTTGGCAAATGCAAAGCACTTTGATGGAGAAGGCTTGTAATGGCAGTCTGCAGGGGCTTCTGCTGAATTATTGTCATTTCTGAGCTGCATCTTCATGATAAAACTGTGGCATCACCAGATCTTTAATGAAAGATGTTAATGTTGCCTTGTGTCATGTGCTTTTCAAACCACAGGACAAACTAAATGCTCTAATATTGACTTACATATGTTCAGTGTTTGAGTGGGTCTAATTTAAGATTAAAATTGGCACTTATGAAAGATAGGGTTCAATAGGAAACACTTTCAGTGCACTTTTAAAAATATAATGATTCATTTGGGTTGTTTTGGTTTGGTTTCTTGTTTAATAAACAAGTATCTCCCCACTTACCTCACCCTTCCTCTGACTGTCAAACAAGAATACAGTCTTTTTTTGTATCACTGCAATAATAATGGCTCTTGACTAGCCAGAAAAGTAGGTACACCACACACTAGGCAGACAGTACAGTGGTGATAGGCACTAGCTGTGCCCTCCACAGTGACTGTGGCTAAGGGCTGACTAATTGAAAGTGTTGGCAAGTTTCCATTATATTCCATGGCTTTTGGCACAGATCATGAAATCTTTTAAATTCTTCAGAAGCTGACACTATTTGGCCTCTGTTATGCTCACATGCTTTTGTCTCTACTGAAGAACAACTGTTTACCATATCATAATTTGGGATTTTGATGGAATTAAAAACTACTGTTTGGCTCAAGTTATTTTATAGATAACAAAAATAATATTATTCACATTTTATAACAGTCCTACTTAAATATTTATCACAAATTATATTCTATATTGAAATATTTATCACAAATTTCTGCAAATGGACCATTCATTCCATTCAGTTAAATGCATGCATCCAAAATTTAAAAAGATAGATATTTAAATTGTACCATCTAAGCACTGACATATACTAGAGAATCCAACTGTAAATGAACATAAATACTTGAAAAGCACTTTCATTTACCCATATATAAAGTTGTAGCTATAAGTTTATTTTTTTGTGGTTTTTTTTTAATATTTATAACATTGCACTTGCAAGGCTATTTAAAATTGTAATGTTAACATTTAAGATGTTAATATTTTTTAATACTTGCACAATCTATCAGAATTCCAGTATTTCGTGTTATAGAAGAAGCCTAATTCATCTGAATTTCTGTAAATGCATCATTTTAAATATAGGGTCTAGCAATTAATTCATTTGAAATAACCAAGATTTCTCATTTAGATGTTTTTAAAGCCAGTGAAATTTTATATTGTTTCTGTTAAAATACTTGCATTGTGATTGTCTGACTGTTCAATTTTCAGCGTTAACCGAACTAAGAAAAGGTTTTGTCTGTGTTTCATGCCAGTATCTTCCAATGGTGAAGATATTTACATGAACTGAAAGGATGTTGTAAAATTATTGTTTGCTTGAACAGTTTGCAAGGTATAATTGTGAATTTGCAGGTGTTTATGAAGAATCTCTATGTAAATGCACTACTGATAAGAAGGTATTAATGTCAAGCTCATATTTAGTCTTCTGTTTGGACCAGTTTGGACTTGAGGGTGTTTTCCTTATAACAGTCACATACTAGATTTTTCCATGAAGCTTGCTTTAAATACTCAAAGATAAAATCATGCTTGTTTCTTGTTGGTTTTTTTGTGGTTTTATTGTGGGGGTTTGTTTTCTTTTTCCATTAAGGCCATCACAGTCACCCAAAGACATTGTATGTGATTCATACACAATTGATGACTGTGGAGACACTCAAGTAAAATGTAAAACTTGCTAGTAAAAAGCAGAATGTAAGTACCTGAGGTTGAAGCCTGCTGGAAATAGTCAGAGGGGGATAATGTGTAAGGAGAAGGGGATAGATTGTGGTTTTCAATTCCAAAGGTAAGTTACAAAGAGTTCTGTCTCAAGTTACAGCACGTAGCTGAAAGTTGTGCCTTCTTCCCAGTTTTGGATTCTGCTGCTCACTTTTTGTGTGGCCTTCAACAAGTTATTAAAGATTTTCATAAATAGCTTTAGATTTTGAGTGCTCGACCAGCCTTCCTTTGAAAAACATGGAACGCAACTGCGGAGACACATCTGTTCATCAAGCCTAGCATAATAAAAACTGGACACTGAAAATCAAAGAGAAACTTGAAAAAAGTTGACCTTCTCTCTGAAAATGCAGACCACCTTACTACTGCTAATGATTGTTGTGAGGATTAGTTAACTCATGTCTGTAAATGCTCCCAAAGCCTCAACTGGTAAATGTTGATGAGGTGCAAGGTGTTAATATATTGTACTGAGAAAATGGAAGCATAAGAAATCAGATATAATGAGGAAACAAATGGGGTGGGGGGTGGGGGGGAGGGAGAGCAAACCTTCTGCTAAATACAGCCAAATAAAAATATTTTCACTAAATGAAAGACCTATTTTTTAATTTATTTATTTTTTTTTTGGTTCTTCACAGTGCTAATGATCTTTCCCACTACCCATGCATGATAGTATTTACACCAAAAGGAAAAAAAAAAAACCAACAAGTAAGAATCACAAGATTGTTGAATTTGAGATCCTCAGGACAGTGAGAAGAGCATGCAGCAAGCTCACTGCCCTGGATTTCAAAAGAGCAGACTTTGGCCTCTTCAGGAACCTGCTTAGTAAGGTTCCATGGGATACAGCCCTAGAGGGGCTGTTGGTTGATATTCAAGGATCACCTGCTGCAAGCTCAGGAGTGTTGCATCCCAACCAGAAGGAGGTGCAGCAGGAGGGCCAGGAGACCTCCTTGGATGGATAAGGAGCTCCTGAGGAAAATTCAAATGAAAAAAGAGGCTTATACTAAGTGGAAGCAAGGAGAGGTGGCCTGGGAAGAGTACAGGGATGTTGTCTGGGAAGCTACGGACCAGGTTAGGAAAGCTAAGGCCCAGTTAGAATTAAACTTGGCTAGGGGTATTAAGGATAACAGGAAGGGATTCTACAGGTACATAGCAAATAAAAAACAGACTAGGGAGAATATAGGCCCCCTCAGGAAGCTCTCGGGAGAACTGGCTACACAGGATTTGGAGAAGGCTGAGGTTCTGAATGACTTCTTTGCCTCAGTCTTCACTGGCAAGGCTCTGACCAAACCACCCAAGTCTTGAAAGGCAGATGCAGGGACTGTGAGAATGAAGACCTTGGACCCACTGTAGGATAGGATCTGGTTCGAGACCATCTTAAAAACCTGAACGTGCACAAGTCCATGGGTTCTGATGAAATCCATCCGCGGGTCCTGAAGGAGCTGGTGAATGAAGTTGCGAAGCCACATATTTGAGAAATCATGGCAGTCAGGTGAAGTTCCCGATGACTGGAAAAAGGGAAATATAACCCCCATTTTCAAGAAGGGGAAAATGGATGACCCGGGGAATTACAGACCAGTCAGTCTCACCTCTGTGCCTGGCAAAATCTTGGAGCAGATTCTCCTGGAAGGCATGCTAAGGCACATGAAAATCAACAAGGTGCTTGGTGACAGCCAGCATGGCTTCACTAAAGGGAAATCCTGCCTGACCAATTTGGTGGCCTTCTATGATGGGGCTACAGAACTGATGGACAGGGGCAGAGCAGCTGATGTCATCTACCTGGACTTTGCAAAGTGTTCGACACTGTCCCACACGACATCCTTGTCTCTAAATTGGAGAGACATCAATTTGATGGATGGACCACTCGGTGGATAAAGAACTGGCTGGATGGTCACACGCAAAGAGTTGTCGTCAATAGCTCAATGTCCAGCTGGAGAACAGTAACGAGTGGTGTCCCTCAATGATCAGTGTTGGGACTGGTCTTGTTTAACATCTTCGTCACTGACACGGACAGTGGGATTGAGTGCGCCCTCAGCAAGTTTGCCGATGACACCAAGCTGTATGGTTTGGTTGATACGCTGTAGGGAAGAAATGCCATCCAGAGGGGCCTTGACACGCTTGTGAGGTGGGCTGATGTCAACCTCATGCAGTTTAACCATGCCAAGTGCAAGGTCCTACACCTGGGTTGGAGCAATCCCAGGCACAGCTACAGGTTGGGCAGAGAAGAGATTCAGAGCAGCCCTGCAAAGAAGGACTTGGGGGTGTTGGTTGATGAGAAAATGAGCATGAGCTGGCATTGTGTGCTCGCAGCCCAGAAAGTCAACCGTATCCTGGGCTGCATCAAAAGGAGCGTGACCAGCAGGTCGAAGGAGGTGATCCTGCCCCTCTACTCTGCTCTTGTGAGACCTCACCTGGAGTATTGTGTGCAGTTCTGGTACCCTCAACATAAAAAGGACATGGAACTGTTGGAACAAGTCCAGAGAAGGGCCACGAGGATGATCAGGGGACTGGAGCACCTCCCATATGAAGACAGGCTGAGGAAGTTGTGGCTGTTCAGCCTGGAGAAGAGAAGGCTGCGTGGAGACCTCATAGCAGCCTTTCAATATCTGAAGGGGGCCTATAGGGATGCTGGGGAAGGACTCTTCATTAGGGACTGTAGTGATAGGACAAGGGGTAACAGATTCAAACTTAAACAGGGGAAGTTTAGATTGGATATAAGGAGGAAATTCTTTCCTGTTGGGGTGGTGAGGCACTGGAACAGGTTGCCCAGGGAGGCTGTGAATGCTCCATCCCTGGCAGTGTTCAAGACCAGGTTGGACAAGGCCTTGGTTGATATGGTTTAGTGTGAGGTTTCCCTGTCCACGGCAGGGGGGTTGGAACTAGATGATCTTAAGGTCCTTTCCAACCCTAACTATTCTATGATTCTATGAATTTATGAATAATGAAAATAGTGTCATCTGACAGTACATGAAGTTTGCCCTCAAAAAGACACTCCCCCTCTCCTCCTTGGACTATGCTAGAAGTCTAGTGCTTCAGTGTAGGTACTCAAGCTGCATGTCTGCATGCTGTCTGTGTTCTTGGGTGGCAAGTTGCTGTTAATAGGAATAGTATGAGAGAAAGGGTTCTGATTACACTGAGGAAGAACTAGGAAGATGAGAAAAGCTGGCTCCATCCCAGGCCTTGCCTGAGCTCTGCTGTCGGCAGGCTTGTGCCCCGTCCTCTCACCTGCTGTACCTGTTTCACTTGTCTTTGACTTAGGATCTGACTTCTCACCCTGCATTTGCTTGATGGTTGCTGGACAGTCAAAAGAACCTTTTAATGTCATCACCCCAGCCCTATGTTGCTGTGCACAGTATGGTGGGACTGTGCCTTTGCTGGAGAGGTTGCTGCCCTGCTAGGCTGGGGTTGTATTCCTCTTTGGAAGGAAGCCACTCTTGCAGTTTGCTGACAGAGAACTACTCTAACTCCAGGTTCAAGAAGGGAAGATACTGGTCACCAAGGAAGACAAAACCTTTAAAAACTAGAAAAAATTAGGACTTGTAGTGTTTCCTCAGACAGAAGACAGTACAGAGGCATTCTGTAAGTGCATGCAGACAAACAAGCAGATTGTGTGCAGAAGAAAGAAAAGGATACACCTAACATTATTAAAAATTTCAGTATGAAACAAAGGAAGACGTCTCTGAAAATCAAACTGATGCAACAGTGTTGTATGCAACATTCTTAAGGATGGCCTTTTAAATCACTGAACAAGAAAATTAAGGATATCTGCAGAGAGATTTGAAAACTGTCAAAGAAAATTATTTGTGCTAGGACTTCTACACAATGAAAAAATGGAAAGAACAACCTGAAAGGAATAACGGTACAGTAAATACAGCCTGACGCGATTCTTTCTGAGATTTGACAGAATATGTGGGGCTTGAACAGGCTTACATAATTGTGACCTACTACTGGTTACTCATAATCTGATGCATTAGAGATCACCACCAGGTCTCCTATGGAGAACTTCCTGTGGAGTGGAGCTACTCAAATGACTAGTCTGTGGCCACTTTTATTGTGAAGCCAATGTATGAACAACAGTCATACATTGAATGGAATAAAAATAGTTATGTAATTGATCTCAACACAAAAGTATATACAGGCAAGCATGGGAGACAGACCATACTTCTCGTGTGCTTCAAGAACCAATTCTTAGAGTGGTTTTTTTTTGGTTTGAGTTTTTGTGTTGGTTTTGGTTTTGGTTTGGTTGGGGTTTTTTTTTCATAAATCTCAGAGCCTGGAGAAGAGGTAAAACTGAGGAGAGGACTCTTGTACAGAATGATGGGGATTGCCTGGTAAACTGTGCTTTAGGCCAGCAATTTGTGTTTCAGGAGGTCAAATGTAAGACCATATATTGAAAGGCAACTAATGTGTAATTCTCCATGTTATACAACTTTTCATCTAGTGAGAGATCATGTTTCAGACCACTTCCCTCTGTAAACCAGTGCCGTTGGTATTTGTAAAGAACTGAATTAGCAAGTTGTGAGCCTTGGATCGATACATGCTTCAATACTTTTGGCTGCTCATTTTGACCTCCAAAATGTTACTGTGACCATAAAGGAGAACAGAGGGAAAGCTCAGAGACTACTTTCTTTAAAAATATTATCTGCTAATCTAGAGGTTTATTTTTCTTTAAGGAATAGGAAATTCACATAACCTGCACCTCAAGAGAACAGCTGCTCATAGGCAGCCAATGCTGCTATGTCAGTTTCAGTAAGGGTCACCTGGGGCCCTTGGAAGTGTTTTGCTGACATAAGGAGATGCACCTGGCTGGTCAGGATTATTAAGTGGGGCAGGAAATGGATGGTTCCATCAGCCACATTTGCTGACACATTTTAAGTCATGCTAGTGCCATGGCGATTGATGTAAGCAAGCCACCGTTTTACAGGACAGCTGCTGTGAAGGTTACCAGCCTGACTGGCGTGCAGCTGAACTAGCGCCTGGGGTTTGTGAAGTGTGCAGTTGCCTCTGAGCGGTAGCTAGGCAACTACCTCGCTCTTGGAAAATGTTCCCTAAAGCAACTGGCCTTTTGCCCTTGCACAGATGGGTGGTGTGCAAGGTTCATCACACGCCAAGCTAGATTTTCCACCCACTTAACACATAATTAGGCTTTATGTTTGCATATTACACAGTATGTTAATCCACCACAGCACAGACACTGAGCAGCTCTGCTTCTTGACAGCAAACGTAGAAACACAGTGAACACTCTGGAGAGTAACAGTGAACACTCTGGAGATGGCTGGGCTGCAAGGAGCACTTTTGGCAGGAGCGGGCTGTTGGGCACAGGAGCAGCACACGTGGCGGCACAGCTCTGAAGCGAGCATTGCCCTAATGAAGTTCCTTCCGCCTGGGCACCACTAGTTACAGCCACGCTCAACCGAGGAACTACAAAGGCACACGGCCCCCCCGCTCCAGGGCTGCGCTGCGCACGCGTCGCGCAGACAGGGAGATGGCAACAAGAAGCTGCGGGGACGGGTTTGCTGAGCAGTCTCTCCGTGCAGAGGCCTGTGCGGCGAAACGCATCACACCGCCGGCCAGACACAGGCCTCCCTCCGCCGCTGTGCCCTTGCGCTGCCGCCAGGGACGCCCCCCAGAGCGCCTGCGCGGCTCCCGCCTTCCCTCACTAAAAATGGATGCCCTCCGGCTCCCGCGCACGCGAGGCGGCAGAGAGTGGCTTCCGCCCTCTGCCGGTCACATGACGCGAGGTCTCGGGCCCGGCAGTGCTTACGGGAGCCCGATGGGGACAAGCAGGCCGGGGTTTGCGTCTTACCTGAGCGGTGGGGGGAAGGCGTGTCGTGCCGCTTAACGACCACCCCTCCTCATCCGCCCGCGAGTCCGGAGCGCAGCACGAACGGCCCAGCAGGGTAGGGCGGGGCTGGGTTCGCCAGCCGACTTCCTGCCGCTCTGGGTGAGTACGGGCTGCCGGGGCCTGGCGGCAGCGTCTCCAGGTCGTCCCGGGGGGCCTTGGCCTGGCTGCGGAGCTGCGGCGGGCGAGCCTGCTCTTTCCCTGATCTCTCAGAACGATCTGCCCTCCTTAGCCCGTGTCATCCCCCTGCGACCGTGTCCCATCTCAGCCGTGCCCCTGGGACGCAGGTCCCGTCCTGCTCGTGTCCCAGTCCGGCTCTTCGCCGCTGCCAACCCACCCCCCTAATCCCTTCACCCGATTCTGGGGCACTCTTCATCTCCCCGAACGATTCCGCCTGTCGCCCCGTTGGTGGCCGCCCCATCCCTCTCGGTGCACGGTCCCGCACGCCCACTGTTCCCGGCTTTCCCAGTCTTGTGCTCCCAGCTTGTTACTGGAAACGTTTAGATAACCGGGCCAGCCAGTCTGGTGCTGCAACCCAGTGAATATGTGATTTTTTTTTCAGATGAATGGTTGTCAGACTTGGACATGGCTTTCCTCCTAACGTTTCCGGTATTTTTAATGTTGAGAGAAAAATAAAAGATGTTTTGTGTTAAAACCTCCAACTGTAGTAAAACAAACTTGAAGGAATGCAGCCTTTGATGTTCTTGGGATTCTGCTGCCTTGTTCCTGTGTAATAGATACATGTTTTGTTTCTCGCCATCCTTGTGCTAAGGAGAGGGGGTGATGAGTTTCCAAGTTTCAACACATGCAACCGAACTGTGCAGAACTTTTGGCATTTAGCCTATACCCAGCTCTCCCTTCCCTCCAATTGTTCTGTTTATTTCACAGCCTCCAATCATATGCTTCTGTGGTACATGTTCTGACTATTTTAGGGTCCCATAATAGGGTCCTTTGGGTGCTATAGTGCGTGTCCTCCTCTTCCGTTTTACTTGTCAAAGGATATCTTAGACACTTGCCACAGGAGCACTTTGTAGCTTACGTGTGCTTGAACAGACTAGCTGTTAAGTATCCGCATCAGGAACAAGCAGCATGGTAGCTGGAGAAGTTACAATTAGGTGTAGGTTGTAAAGCCTGCCCTGTCTTAGTGCTGTCACAGCTGTCCTGTTACCAGTGCTTGGTTTCACATATCTTTGATGAACTTGGTCATCCACAGCATGCATAACATTCCCAGTTGCAGCACAGATACGGCTGATGTCTGATTATTGCCAGAATGCTGATGAACTCCTTCAGGCTCTTATGCATTGCTTCATCCCTGTCTCTTCTGCTGATGTTCTTTTTTAGCAGAGGGAGGTACCCTTCTGTCTTTCTGAACACATATAAGTCATCCTATGTAACTTCTCTTGCTCCCTCTTCCCTTATCCTAGCCTCTGATGGTGATTTGCACGTCAGCTGCTCCCTGTCCTTTATCCTGTGATTGTAATAGTATTTTTATTGTCTCATCATTCTTAGACTTCTTTTCTATCTTCATGCTTCTTTAGAGCTACTTAGTTCTGTAAATATCAATTTTAAAACCCTCCTTCTCCCTAATTTATTATTCATGAATTCTATCAAATGCCTTTGTGTAACAGGAACATTACAGAAAATGTGAGTTTGATTTCTGTTATCTTTAAATAGCTCGGGGTTTTCTTTGCAAGCTCTATTTAAATATTTTAAGTTTTCTGTTGCTGAAATCTCACTGTTTCCCGTTTTGCTGTTCCTTTGTAAAAGGGGTAAAAATTGAAATCACTTTGAAAGCAAATACAATTCTGCAATACAAATATGCAAAGTAGATGAGAAGTAGGCAAGAGTAGGAAAACATGGAGGTATTGTATCTATAGGTTCTTGGCAAGTACAGCTAAACCCACACAGTGCTATTTAGTTTATAAATAGTTTGTAAAGCAACCATTCTAATGCTGTCCTCTTTTTGTGCGTGTTTTACCTTGGAGCTGGAAAGCAGTTGTGGCTTATGTACAAAGCAGTGTCAGGCTTTAGGAAAACTGGTGTAAACACTGCTGCAATGTAGTGGTACTTGATGATGAAAATTAGACCCATACAGGTATTTCCAAATGAGAAAGTGAACAAGCGGTGATGAAACACCTTTTGTCAACTCTTGTGAGCAATAACTGTTCTTTAAGCTGCTGCCCGTAGATATTCTGAGTACTCTAAGTTCTTAAAATGCAGTCTCTTTATTGACGTTATGATTTTTACTCCTGTGGAACTGGGAATGATTTACTGATCATAGACTACGTTTTGAAATGAAAAGCACCTTTTGGAATGTGGAAATGTCAGAAGACTGTGTCCTTTGTTCATGTCACTGGCTGCTCTAGCCAGTGTCTTGCAAGAGTTTGCAGTACTAAAAGATAGAAACAGAAATCCCTCAAAGTAAAATGTTATGAAATTTGAAGTGACAGAGCTGCTTAAGCACCTCTTAAACTCCTGTAAAGTTTTAACTGAATGCGTCTTTCCAGTTTCTTTTACTAGATACATACAAACAGTAAAAGTTAATACAGGTGGATTAAATCTGCATCACTTCAGGTATGTCCTTTCTAAATATTTATTTATTTATTTTAAAGTTTACATAGAACAGTGACTTTCTTGCCTTCTGCCTGACCCCTCGTTCACCTACTGTATTACAGTGAGACTTTGAGGTGAATGAGTTTCTTTCACTTGATCTCTAGTGGTAGAATGTCCTGAAAATAACACTGAGGATCGCAGGATGGATTGGCAAATGGATCACGTCTTGAATATACTAAATGTGTGCATTTAATACAGTGTTACACAATCCAGATCCTTCTGTGTGCTTCTTTCTGTTGTCTGAAGGTTGTTATTAGTTTGAGGTTTTACTGATAAACATGGAAAGTATTGCTTCTGTGGGAGGAACAGCTTTGGTATGTCTCATCTGCCAGATAATGGTCTGCACTGAGGCATTTTGTTTAAATTCTGCATGCTCAGCATATAAAAGCACACACGCAGCAGCAGATGTGGCCTTGTTGCCAAAACCAGTAAAATAATGTAGTTGCAATTATCATGGCAATGCCTGCCTTTTTGCCAAGACAGATTACTTCATTTAGGGAACTACTGCAAGCACTAGAAGACTTTTTTGCTAAACTATATTCACATATTATGTGTATAAATATATGAATAGAAGTATGTATTTCTCTCAATCCTAACCCTAAAAATAACTGTCTCATTTTGAGCTGTTGACAAGGCCCCTCAGCCATTGGCTAGATGAGAAGATTCTTGCAACCATGTATTCCTTGCAGCTCATAGTTTCTGCTGGGAGCCCTTTTCTAGCCCTGCTCCAACTGCAGCTCCAGGATGTCCCTCTCTGAATAGAGGCCATAACCATAATCTCAGTCTGAGCCATCAGCTAGGTCACTGCCCAGGTGAACTACTTCTTCCAGCTACCTGAGTTCCCTTTCCAGCCCACAGCTTCTATCAGCAGCCTCTTTCCAGCCCACCTCCAAGTGCAGCTCCAGGATTTTTCTCTCTGCCTTAAACCTCAGAAAACCCAGTTATCTTCGTCTTTGATACAGCTCCCAGCAATTACCATATTAGGGTTTCTCACAGCCCAGTTTCTAGGAAATTCCCCTGCTGTTTCATATGAAATGCCCTTATTTTTCTAGGAAAATGTATACATAAAGTATGGCAAACCCTTCTGATTTTAAATAAAGTCTTGTTCTTTCTCTGCGCATATCTGCTCTGCAAAAGTTATCAATTTTCAGAAAATCAGAAGTGAGACGTTTACAGGGTTGCCTATGATTGGGA
Source organism: Pezoporus wallicus (assembly GCF_028554395.1). Classification (NCBI taxonomy): domain Eukaryota; kingdom Metazoa; phylum Chordata; class Aves; order Psittaciformes; family Psittacidae; genus Pezoporus; species Pezoporus wallicus. The sequence continues at coordinate 4,141,517 of NW_026640059.1, forward strand.
ATGGGTTATGAATATGCTAGGTTTACAAGCTGATATGACAGGCTGTTGATAAGGAGCTTTATCCTTGTAAGGTGGAGTGAGATCTGGGTGACTCGCATCTAGCAGAAAGCTGCCGCTCAACCCTAACCTTTTGTTTTGTTCCCCTATTTTAACATGCAGTTTTGTAAGACTTCATTTTCTCAAATCTCTGTACACTGAATCTGTGTAAATACTGATCCTACCAATTATTTCTGGTTTGTTGGTTTGTGTTTCTTTTTCTGCCAGCCAGTGCAGGAGTTGTACATTCTGTGCAGAATTTCTGTGGGTTGTTTTGTCACAACTCAATTTGAAGACCCTCAGTACAGCTTTGAGCATTGCCTACAGCATCACTTTGTTCTTCTGTCATTGCCCTCACCTCTCAACTCCTTCTGACCACACTTCCAATGAAATTTGTCATATAACTTGTTTCTCAAAATAAGCCTGTTTATGTAGGATCACCTACCACTTGCCCCGTAATGAGAATGAATGAAGAGCTTCCTTTGCATACTTTCTGCTGGTTTCCTGTATTGCTATTACAGCTTTTGCTTTTCTTTTGTCAGAATGAGTGGGGCTGCATTCCCATCTCCAGCTGCTGAGATGGCGGAAATTAATCGCCTTCAGTATGAAATGGAATATACCGAAGGAATCAGTCAGCGCATGAGGGTCCCAGAAAAACTCAAAGTAGCTCCTCAAAATGCTGACCTTGAGAAGAGCGACGAGGAAGGATTTCCAAATGCCAGTGTAACTATGCAGGTTCCAGAGCGGATTGTAGTGGCAGGTATGTCTCCATCTCGATAAAAGAACAATAGGTGAGAATTTAAATTAGTTTCCTAAATTTCTGCATGGACAAAAATATTTATAGATATATTTTTTAAATAAAAACCTTGTGGTTTTCAAACTTTTATTGCTCATCAACTTTGACTTGGGAAGTTTCTTAAACTTTGAAAATGTTACACGGATAGTTTTGGTATAGCTTGTGGTGCTATATGAACATATACAGCAAAATATGAACAGGAAGTTTAATTGCTGACTTTTTATCTTACTGCAGAAAAAAATGTTTATTTACACCTGATGTTTTTTAATTTACTAAAAGCTAAAGTAACTATGAGAAGTTCTGGGGATGTACATGTTAAGCATACAAAATGTGTTTGATTATAATGAGAATGTTAATTATTTTAAGGATCTGTCTATTATTTGGTGGAATCTATTAATACTTCTTTAGGATGTATGGTCATGGGATTTACAGTGACAGATCTGGGATTGCTTATAATTTGCAAAGTGTGTGACGTGTGTATATTTTACGCATTGAAAGAGTGACATTCACATCCCCAGTCACCTTGTTTCTAACCAAATATGCTATTAATAGGAGTATGTCTTGAGATCAAAAGTGCCCTCACTTGCGGTAACAATTGATGTTGCTCTGGATTATTCAGAATCACTGTTCTCAGAGAAACTGCTCAGAAAAGTGCTAGTTAATATGGTCTTTATGAGACCTTAACAGTAGTTTTTAACATACAAGCTCTGTTAAAGGTATGCTTAATTATATAGCATAGTCAGGGGAAGTAACTGATGTGATACCTTTTTGAACATTAGCCCTCATGCCTCAGAACAGCTTGCTTTCTGTTGACAACTAATGTTCTTGCAGGTAATAGCGAAGACATTCCATTTTCCAGACCACCAGACCTTGACCTTCTTCAGTCTACTCCATTCAAACCACTGGCATTGAAAACTCCTCCCCGTGTTATTTCGCTTAGTGATCGACCACTAGATTTTTTGGACCTAGAAAAACCTCTACAGCAGACACCTCAGAATGAAGAGGCTAGTACTTATTTTGTTTTTTTAAATTACTTGAGAAGCTTTCTACTAAAGAAAGTGAAATAACTGGTGATTTCTTTACTGTGGTGCAGATCTACTTTCTGCTAACATGTTAGGAAAATGTAAAATATATTTTTATTAGCATTGTAGTAGTTCTAATTATGACTCTGAAGTTCCATATTTAACTGGCAGATGCTAGGGATTGCCATGCTCAGTAAGCTTACAGAGTACTTCCAGAGTCCTTACAAGTTCATAATTAGAAATACTTAAAATACTTTTACAAAAAAAAAATCCTTTTGATTAAAGAGAAAGCTGCAGATTTTTTTTCTATTTGCAGGTTATCAGAAAACAAGATTCTTTTAACATGTATAGTTAACCTCTGGATTCATGACCAGATGACAACACATAGAGTTAGTGAGTTTTAAAAAAACTGAAAAATGACTTCAAAGAATGGTATGACATTAGCATCTAGGTGGATGATGGTAACTGACATGTTTAAAACTGAAAAATATTTAGGAAGCTACATATTCTGTAGACTCGTACAGTAGAACTAGATTTCTCTCTGGTGATAGGAAGTAGATCACATGGATAGAAAACAGGATTGCAACAAGTTTGTATCTTGGTTTTACATGTTACCAGCATCAGATCCTGTCACCAATTGTCTTCCTCCTAATCACTGTGAAATACGAAAACATGCCTTTGTATCTGCAGGCAGATCTAACTTGCAAATCTCCAATGCAAGTTATTAAGTGCCTCCTGGAATTCCCTGTCTTTTATCTTCTCCTTTCTCTCTTTTTACACAGATCCGTGCAGTGGGAAGACTGAAGAGAGAACGTTCCATGAGCGAAAATGCCACTCGACAGAATGGCCAGCTGGCCCGAAATGATTCCATGTGAGTAGAGCAACAGGGTACAGGGGCACAACTACAGCTTTATTGCATATTTTTGTTGTTCTGTATCTCCTTGTTGTTTGGGTTTTTTTTCCAACTAATATTTTGTATGTTGTGGCAAGTACATAATTTTAAAGATCAGAAGGCCAGCATTTTTCTTTATTTTTATGGTTTTTGTTTAGGGAGATGACTCGTTTATGAAATATTTTCTTTCAGTGTTTGTGGGCTCACAGCTGGTTTCACCAGTTACTGTGAATTGTTACTTCAGATTCTGAGCTGGTGTAATTCTCTGTCCCATCCCCCAAATATTCAGGAATTTGAGTTCTTTGTGCATCAACATGTTCCTGGTTCTCTCCTTGTTCATATTGTAACAGTTTTCCTTCATAGAAGAAGGAATATATATATGCATTCATAAATATTTGAAACCAAATAAAAACTACTTATTCTCTGTACTTAATATATTAGAATCTGTAAGTATATAGCTTAATTTTTTGAGACCAAAATGTCAAGTAGCATTTAGAATTGGAAACTTCATCTATTGTTACCATCTGGGGTAGCAATTCTTATGGTGCTTTGTGAAGTAATGAATATCTATACTTTTTTTATTAGATATGATGATCCTTGATTATTCACCGTTTATTCTGAGAGATAGCATCTTTCCATCTGGCAATAACTGGTTTTGCAATGTAACGCTTAGGAATCTTTTATATATGAATTTTAATATTATCATCATCATGGCTTGACTTTGCGAACAAAGATTTGGGATTTATTTTTTTTTAATATAGCTACCATAAATAATACTTTCCCTTGTTGGAAGTATCTTAAATCTAAGATCTAAAACATGGGATTCATCTGTCCCAATGTAAACTGTATAACACTATTGTTAAATCACCATAAACTTCATTTTCAACAACTAGAGGGAAATAAGTACATGGCCTACTTAGGGTCTACCTATTTTTAGTCTAAAATAGAATTATGCCCCAGAAATGTGTTTTCTGTTTACAGCAGAAGCACGAGGAGGTATTATATGTACTTCATATTTGTCTACTTGTTAGTCTAAAACTGATACATGCACTCTGATGCATGTTCCAGACATGTTGTTATTCTCCTTCTCTTCCTCCACATCTTCATGGGAATATTGTTGCATATCTTCTTTCTTAATCAGACTTCTGTTTCATAAAAGCTTACAGGCTGCACATGTCTAGGTACTCAAGTCTGCTGAGTCATATCTATTTGCTGACCTGGCAAAACTAGATTCATATCCTTAAGCTCCTGATCAACTCTGTCTCCAAATGTTTTATCAGCCTACTAAGTGCCCAAGTTCTCTATGGTATCCTGTGGTCATCCAGTTATGGCCTGTTGGACCGGACATACTAGAATTTCACTGTAGGAATGGCCTTAACTTGCCTGTCTGATAGTTTGCACATGGTGCCTGCTGAAATAGCCTTCATGTGTGATGGAAGTTCCTTGTGAAAAAGGTTACCCCTTGCCATGTTACCAGCTCTGCTTTGCCACTCTTTCATGTATTGCATTTAAAGGAAAAACAGATGGTACATGAATTCTTGGATTTTTTTGAAATTCCATTATCCTTGCTTCCCAGGTTAGTTTAGTATTCTGAAAGTCGTGGGCTGTGTCTGCTCAGTCAGACATCTGAGAAACTGTCAAGATCAGCTCTGACTGGATGCATCCAGTTGCTGTCAGATTTCTCACATATGTTTGGACTTCTTGAATCTGAAAATCCTAATTCTGTAAAACTCACCTGTGTGCTTTGCTGTTGGTCAGTAGCTATATTTAGAGTTACTGTTTTTAAATGGTCTGAATATTATTTGCTGTCCCAGTTTATGAACCTACTAGCAGTCCTTCAGAGGCTTAGCAATACAATATGCACCCAGAATCCTTTAAATTTAAAAAGGATGGGATCTGTGACTCAGTTTATCATTTACAAAAGCCAGAGAATTATGACAGATCTGGAGATAAGTTTACTTCTCTTGGTGTCCATGCTAGCACATGCATAGTCTGTCAAATAATGTCAAACTTCTGATGCCAAGCAGTTTCCATTATCAGTGTCTTTTAGGAAAATTATATAAGTTTTAGATTGATCCAGGTTCTTTTCTCTTTGTTTATATGAAAAATAACAGCTAGTTAATATTGAGCCTTCTGTATCTGCACTCTCTTCTGCCCATGTGGAAGAAGCTAACAATCTTCAATGCAGCATCCACGCTTGCTGACCTGCAGATAATGTATTTTAGCAGAACTTCATTTATCTCTTGGCCTCCCAAGTACTTGTTTTCTTATGACAGAAGATATGCTGTGCCTAATTTGTAGACCATCTGCTTTGAAATCGTTGAGGTTCCTAGAAATTGCTGCTTTTTCTGTCATCGTTGCTGCTTCTGACCTTCTGAACCAATATGATCCAAAAAAAGAAATCACTTTGAACATGCTGTGGAACCGTCAATGATGCCAAGTCTGGCATTTCTTCCTCACCCAGGTTTTGTCAGTCTCCAAGTGAAGAATGTGACTATGTACCTGGCTAACTCTCAGGAGAATATTCCGTGAATTCAGATTACAAAACTCACAGTGTTCATGGTGGAGTTTATATGGCTCACACAAATTTGGCCTTTTGTGCTTGATGAAAAAGATACCTCTTGGCTCTTGTTTCCTCACAATTTGGGCCACAGGACATATGCTGTATACGGCAAAAAACCCCCCCCAAAAAAAAAACACACCTAATTCTGCGAGTTTCATGTAAATAAAACCAGAAGTAGTGATTCTACAAACAAAATTAGTAAGGAGGCATTCTGCTTTCACTGTGGTAGCTGCTTAGAGAAGCTGCCCATGCAGACGTGTTATTGTATGGCTCAAAATAGGTATTACAAGAAAGCCTACCTGCTTGATGTAAGTTATGCTACCTTAGATAGTAATAGGTATCACCTAGTTCATGGACTACTATCTCTAATAAGAGATTCACAGTAAATGTGGTGCATGTCTTCTAAGTTTAGCTTTCTTGTTGACAAATTAGACCGTTTAAGTAGGTAAATTCTATTACAAATGTATTCTTTACACCACAGGAAGTGTAATTGTACACCTGTTACTTAGATCACCTTGCAATTTCTCTGTCATCTAGAAGTACTATTTTTTTCCAGTGGTACAAAAACACAAGAAACCATCTGCTTGTAAAGTTACTTCCAGTTGTTGGCTAAAAGAAATAATCTTTGTTCTAATTATTGTCATGATACGTTGCTGCTTCATCAAAACTGGCTTGACTTATAAGTTCATATAATGTCTTTGACAAAGATCAGTTCCTTATTCCTGTGCTTGTTGGTGCCTGGTTCACATCTTCAGATAGGAAAGAGAGTCCATGTTTTACTTGAAATATTTAATTCCTATGAAAAAAAAACAAACACCAAACCCTTTTGGTTTATTGGTGTGGGTTTTTTTTTTTCAATGCTTGTATCTCACCTTGATTCAACTTCCTTGATAGACATGATAGTCTACTTGGATGCCATGATGAGGACTCCATTGAAAAGGTACATGAGGCATTGCCTTTTAAAAACTTTACTTTCTAAACGGGACTATAATACTCCAGTTTTAATCAAGGACACTGTTGTCCTCCTTGGAAAGAATGTTCAGACCTACTGTGCACATTCCAGTGCATGATCTACAAAGTGACAGGATGAAATGTTCTGGAATAATTTGTCATGTTGAAGTGAAAAAGTTGGCTGCTGTCTATCACAGTGTTCTTTACATGGTACAAACGGTTTCTCTTCTATTGTCTTTCTCTCCTTGTCATTCAGTTGCATGCAGAGACAGATCTGGGAATTTTTTGGAAGTTGAGTTTCACCAAAGACAGTAATTCTCAAATGCTTTTAAAAACCCTGAGACTAACAAGTAGGCACCTTCTTTACAGTAACTATCTAGCTCTCTAAATTACAATCCCTTTATAAGGATGCTTACTTAAGAGATTACAATTATTATTCAAGGTGGCACAGATCAGATACTGTCTCAAGAAATAAAATGCCACGGTTCCAGTCACCTCTTTCGACTAAGGATTGCACGTAAGCCTAAATGTTACTTAGTATATGAAAATCAAGAATGTGTTTAATTATGTTGCTCTGTGCAATACTAATCTTCTGACTAAGTATCTGTAGCTTAGAATATAAAATTTGAAACGCCTTTGCTACACTGTATGTATGGTTTCTAATTTTGCTACAGGGTTTCTCAAACTTGGCCAAATAGATTTCCTGTGTGAAGAGCATAGGGAAAAATACCTGACAGCAAGTGAATGGGGCAGCTTTAACTAAGAACTGATTTTAAAGCTATTTTGAAATTTCATTTTTCTTTACGTTTTCTTGATTCTTTGGCTGGTTTTGAACAGCTGGAGAATCAACGTTTTTTGGTGGCCATTGTCAGCCAGTGGTGAAAGCAAGGATTCCACTTGCACACTGGAAATCGATAAACTACCAAGAGTGCATGGAAAAGGGGATGGCATTGAACTTTTTTTTTCTGCTCTGGCCTTTCCCTCAGAAAAACACATCTCTAGAGCATTCAGCTTCACAGTTTGAGAAATTCTGTTCTTCATGCAAGCTGAGGGGGAAAAGTGATGGTGTGCCCCTCTGTAACAAGAGTACAGTGTGTGTGGTTGAATTTAAAGTAACCTTAATTAGTTTAATCTGTTTTCCTCTCATTTAGTACTTCCAGAACTGTAAGTCTGAGAAATACCTAAATTAAACCCTGTTTACATCACACATGCTTTAAGAAGGTTTAGGGGAGATTACTAAGCTAAAAACTATAAAGTAGAATGTTACTGTGCTCTTCCGTAGTAATTTCTGCAATTCCATGTTTGTTTAGGTTCCAGACTCTGGAGTCGACTAGTGTTTGTAACCAGGGAGTGCTCAAATAAGTGTCTGGAGCTGTATATAAGAATTCTTTTTCAGAACCTGGAATATACCTAGGAGTACAACCATTTAGCTAGAAACGGAAGAGAGAAGTAGGATAGCCACAAGGTCTTAGGATAAGCAGTCATACTAAATGTTACAGGATTTTCCTTGTACTAGTATTCTTTTCCTCTATATTCCTTAATCCTGACATTTGAGACCTTCATAGAATTATTCCTTCTTTCAAACAGAAAGGAAGAGAGAGGTCTTTCTCAAACTATGTACATTTAGAAGGATTTAAAAATTAGCAATTCTCTTTATGGAGAAGATACAAGTAATTTCATGTAGCTGTACAGTTTAGCTCATATCCAGGAGCAAATAGCTTTAAATCTTTTAAATAATTAAATCATTTAACAAACTAAATATTCTCTTAAGTAAGAATTAAATAATATCTTAAAATGAAGTAAACTCTTGAAACTGCCTTTTCTTACAAGCTACCTATCAACAATAAGCATAAAGTAATGCAGGGACTAGACCATGAGGTTAGGAATTATTCAGTTCTGAAGCCTGCCTTGAATTTTCCCTGTAATACACGGTTTCTATTTAATCAGCACATAGAATCATTTAGGGTGGAAAGGACCTGTAAGACCATTGAATCCAACATGTAACTTTAACTTTCTTCTAGAGAATTTTGTGCAGTTTTAGTTAAATAGTTTGGGGGGGGGGGTGGGTGGGTCAGTAGCTAGAGAAAACTTTGTATGCTAATAACATTACTGTGGTATTTACAGCAATGCCATTCTGGACAACAGGAATTCCACAACATCTTCTAATTTGCAGTATGTCTAAATACTGTTTGTTAAGCTTTTTTTTTTTCTTAAGCTGTCTTTCCACCTATTCTGTAGATCTCTGAAATGATGAATAGGAAAAATTATTTTTAATGTGAAATATGCTGTGAGTTCAAGCCTGCAACTCTACCATCATTTGCCTCAAGCCAGCAAATCCACAAAGAAGTAGAAATTTTACAAACTCACTTTAGTGGCAATATTTCCATACTTGCCCCTGCTTCTTAGTATTTTTCTAGTGAATATTGGCATTTCTAATGCATTTCAAAAGTATAATGTGGGGATGAGACCATTGCCATTGATTGCAAACTAGAAGTCATCATAGATACAGAAGAAAGATGGATTCTACAAGTCCTGGAGAGTGATAAAAATTGTAAAGAAGACACAGATGTGGATTGATGTCTCCTTCTTTTTACTTTCTGTTGTCCAAATGTACTCTACAGCAGCATGAAGAGATATTTGCAGCTTAGGTAATAAGTCAAGCACCAGCCACTGCTGTCTTTGCATGTGTCCTGAAGCATGGGATCGCTGAACTCTCCTGTGGGTGACATAACATGCTTTGAATCTGCCTTTTTTCAATTGAATTTTCTTTCTTACTCTATTTTATGATCTTGGTGCCAGCCAGTTGCATAGCAGCTCTCTTCAGAGTAAGAGTATCTATAGAGTCATGACCCATCCAGAGATTATCCAAATATTAAACCAGCTTTCAAGCACTTGGCCACTAATGCTTTGCTTAATTTCTTTAAAACTCCAAAAGCGGGAAGATATTGCCATTCTAAATCCAAAAACTGCTAAAGCAAATCACAAGTAGCAAGGAAATGTGTTGAATTATGAATGCTTATTCTTGGAATAAAATATATTAGAAATTTCTCTTGATGTATGAAGGAAAGTTTGGGTAAAGTCAGGTTGAATGTAAAGAAGCATGAGCAAATCCAAAGCAGTTTATCAGAACTAATTTCTGTCTGACAGAGATGAGGTTTGCATAATCCAAGTGGTCATGTTTGAATTTCAGTCCTGTGTATTTTAACTCTTACTTTTGCATCCTAGTCAAAAAGCCAGATCATGTCATTTGTTGTCTTGGGCATACGAATTCTGTGCTTGCTTTGGAATTTCTTGCAGTTGCCTTTAAACTGTGTTCAATGCACATCAAAGTGCAAACCAAAATACGGTCTTGATCTTTAGTTGCCTCTTGAAGAAAAATTTTGTTGAAGAGGCTGTGTGAGATTCTCCTCATTTGAAAAAGGCTTGTGTTTTGAAAAGAGATGTGTAAGGTTTATTTTTTTAAATGGCAGTGCTTTTAAAACACTTTCCTCTCTGATATCAGTGAAGACTTGAATACTGACTTCAACAGGTACAGATGTAGTTGATCAAGGACTTTCTAAAACTAACTTATATAACAACGCAAAACTGTGTCCTTGGACTATTATTTGCTTTTGAAGAATATATATGAATGTAGCTCATGATCCCAGTGCTACTAGAATTTGGGACTGTTGCCTTATTGTGGTGGGAGAAGGGTAAACCAAAAGCAAGCAATAAGCATTTTGGAATGGGGTGTATCTGAAAAGCTTTTATTAATTTAAAATCTGACTACAGTATTTCTCTCTCCATTTACTATGCTTGTACAAACAGTGTGACACCATCACTGCAACAGGCTCGTATCTGTCCTCCCAATATGTTACCTGAAGATGGAACTAATCTTTACTCTGCTCGTGGCATTTTGTCGTTTATCCAGTCTTCCACTCGTAGGGCTTACCAGCAGGTGTTGGATGTGCTGGATGAAAACCGCAGGTGATTGGTTGTCACTGATTCTGCCAGCTTTTGCTGCTTTTTGTTTTTTCTTTTCTCCTTTTTAGTGGAGTTTGGTTTTTGTTGAAAAAATAATGAGATGAAATTATTTGGTTTTGCTTTCCTTTGCTTCCACTATCCATAAGCAACTTAATTGTCCAAAATTCACATTTCAAAATGCTTCTGTTTCAGTCAAATATAGCATTGTTTTGGTTTTCTTCTAAATAAAAATCAAAAGAGGAAGTGTTAGTCTGTGACTGCAAATAGTTTTGCTGTTCCCAGATTGTCAGCTGTTTTCTGCAATTTATACTTGACCCTAACCCTGCAAATTAGTTAGCCTTGTCTTCTGCTTTTCTGTTGGTGAGCAATGGTGCAAATCAGTAAGATTGGGTTGATGTTGTCATAAAGCATTAAAACTAATATGCAGAAACAGGGTAGAATATTATGCAAGGCACTGTAGACTCTGCTCTTGATAATGTGTCAAGGCTTTAGGCTGTTTCAGTTTGTATTTGGAATAGTTATATCTGGTTGATGTACAACTGATGGTGACCTCTTTGCTGGGTGCTGAGAGCACGAAAGGCAATGTATACTGAGAAGCTGTTTGCTCTTCTGATTAATGCTGCCTCTGGTTTTATGGGTAAGCTAACATGAGGTAATGAGCCAAAACAAGACTCAAGACAATCATTGTGCAATATTTCTATTCTCTTCAGGGGAGTTTTGCCCACTTGGACTGTTTTGCCACTTTGAAGTGTTACAAGAATGGTATGTTTAACAATACAGAAACATCTATAAAGACTAACAGTGGCAAAATTAATTTACAAAAAGCAATTTTCATTTCAATACTGTGCTAGCACAGAGGGTCAGGTAAAAATGGCACACAGTCTCTAGCGTAGCTGAGACCTCTACAGCTTGCCAAGACATTGAATTAGAGGAGATAATTGGAAAGAACAGTGTGAGGGGCAGCTCATTCCTCCTGCAGCCCATCAGTGTGGCCTGTGCTAGGAAGCTCTTTTGAAATTTGCCTTCTGCCTCTGGTTGCTAATATCCCAGCAGCACTCCTCATAGCTAGTAGTGTGAAGTTAAGTGATCTTCTAGTTGTTTTGCTAATAAAATGTGACTATCAAGCCAATCTTATTGTGAATGTCTGTGTGTTTGCAATTGCTTTCCAAACAAGCACCTCCTGTAGCTCACCATGTTTGCTGACCTGACGGTATATTAATGCCCGCATTAACATTTTGTATAGAACTCCACTGTTATTGGCCTTTATGTTCTTAAACTGGGACTTAAAAAACTTTGATGCTTGTCAGCAGTTGAACAGCAGTAATACCTTTTCTCTTTGTGAGTATTAAAAAGATAGAATTACAAGTTTGCTTTGTTTTACAAAATTAGAAGTACCAGAAAAGGAGGCATCCAACTGTCCGTGAATAATAGCACTTACGGATACTGTGCCAGGAGTTCTTGTTAACATAGAGACTGAAATTCTAACCCTTCCCCTAGTCTGCAGCTGAAAACAATAAGTTTTATTCCTGGCTTCCATTAGGCATGATCTTTCCCATGTTTTCTTGGATTCTGGAAAACATACACGTATACATGGAAAGCATACACTTTCAACTTACTTCAATTATCAGAAAATTTCTAGGGTTCTGAATCATTCAAAACCAGCATTACTCTTCCTGGGTCTATTGGGTTAATTTTTGATATGTTCTTACTAACCTTCCTAGAAGAACCAGGAAACCTGTTTCTAGTCACCTGTGAACAAATAGGTGCCAAAATAATGAAGTTTTCAATAAGGTGAAAGTGTATTCTCTGTGATTGGGTGTTTAGATACCCACTGCTATTGTACAGCTGGCTTAGGAATGTGAAATTTGGATGATCCACTTGCATGGTTGCAAAATAGTATTCATTTTAAATTGCTCCAAACCTGCACTCTGTTCTTTTGCTCTGTGTAATGTGCTTTCTATCTCAAAAACTTATCTATTTAAACATTTTATGCTTAATACTAGAAGAGATCTTTTGAAATGAACAAGATCTATGTTATTCACTGGAAATATTTTTAACCTGTTTCATGGCTCGCTTTTTTTTGTTTGGTTGGTTTTGTTTTGTTTTTTTACAAAATTATTTTCCAATCTACTGAAACTGCTAATGGTAGGTGCTGATTGTATGGCTGCAGAGAATGAATTATGCCTAGCTTAGCTGGCACTGCTTGTATAGTAGGCTGTTTAAATGGGCAACAATTTAATGATCACTGTTTACACTGTCTGTTTACTCTTGCATTTCCTTCAGCTTGGACAAGGGCAATAGGTCAGTTTTGTTTTCCAGTTCTAACCATTTTTCTGTTTCAGTTTCTGTTGAATGACTGGAAGGCCCTATGGCTAGTGTCAGTCTCTTAAAGACTGATCTTCCATGCTCCAGGCAACAAAACCAAAACAAAGGAAAAAAAGAAAAATCCCAAACAAAACCACAAATGAAACCCAACCCAAACAAACAAAAAGCAAACACACCAAAAAATGCATTTAAGGGGTTTTTAGTGATGTCTTAAATGCAGGAGGAAAGGCAATTTCCTATCTGAATAGAGCTGTGTTGAAATCTATACTGTATTCTTCATCTTTTGGATCAATAGCTTTTTATTTAGGAGAAAAGAAAAAAAAGGATATTTATTTCTGTTGGCTTTCTTCAGGATAGCTGTTTCTAAAAAGCCACTGTCCTTAGATGTCAGACTTCAAGCACATAATCATATCCTGAGGTGTTATGAGATCACTCTTTATCCTGAGCAAGTTAATGATATTTTTCATGGTAGAAGTAAAATGGGATGTGAGTTAACACCATCAAAGAGGGCTACAGGTGACTTGGGAGTGTGGTAATACAGTTCAAAACTAAAATGAAATGGTCTGCAAATCTGTAGGAGCCTGGGAAAAGCAGTAGCCCTTTGCTATGTTGAAGTAAAGGCATAAAGCACCAAGCGAGGAGAGCAGTTTCATCCAGTCTTCGATTCTTCAGTCCACCAATCTTTTCTGTACTTCAGAAGCTGAGCTTTTTACCCAGTTAATGTCCAGAGCATCTCTGTAAAGCCCTAGTGTCCATTCTTACAGCCTTTCTGAGATTTCCAGAGGGCTTTTAAATTACAGCAATAGGTGGACATAGCTGCTACCTCTGCTGAACAAAGAGAATATGCTGGTCTAAGTCCCCTGTCCTGCACAGAAATTGTGGAAGTTGGAAGCAGGTACCTAGATTGTACACACCTTCTTATTTTCCTCCCAGACCATGTGTTTATGATTGCATCATTAGTGTGGTATTTCCACTGCATGCTCCACTCTAAGCAGTGGAAGACAGACCAGATTTATTTGGTTATTGCCTTATTGCCTTTTTTCCCCCACTGTGATCAAGTTATATTACTGTGCATTCCATTCACGTTACAGGCTGCTGATGTATTTGCAGTGAAATAGTGAAGTGTTGAGTATACATGGCCTTGGACTTACGGCTTCTTCTGATCATGTCTTAATGTTTAGAATGGAATTGAAAGAAGTAGCCAGAAAGTTCTGTTTTAATATACTCTTATTCCCTTTTTAACAAGAAGGCCATGTATTTAATATCTTGACTGTATTATACTTGTGCGTTCTGTATTTACCAAAAAACTTGCTGCTGATCTCAGTTATGAGGCCACTGTGAGCTACAGAATGATTTTTTTATTGTTGATATATAAAACCAAGCAAGTAAAAAATGTGGGAGAGGCAGGAGAATATTCTGGTGATCTGTTTGGGTCCCCCTGTAAAGAAATAAAATGGTAACTGCAAAGAAAAGGAAGAAATCAGGGCAGCTTCTTAACAGCCTGGCTGTGTTGGGAAGTGGATTGAAGACTTGTATTTAAAATTTCTGATTTGCACAGATTCCAGAGTGTGCTCTAGTTTTGTTTCTTGTTATAGCCTTCAGCTACTTTCAGGCCTGTGGCTCTCCTGGGGATGGGTAGTGTGAATAAGTATTGATTAGTTCTGCAACAGTTGTAAAACTTTGCCACAAAATACCACAGAAGCCAAGAGTTAAGAGAGCATTTGAAGCTTATTTTTCTAATTACACAAATACTGTCCTATGTCAGATGGTGTGGGAAGTGCCTGCTGGATACTGACAAGCTGGCATTCATGTATCCACCAATTACAGGTGACTTCTGTTTGCAGAGAAAATCTGCTACCTTTTCTATAGCTGCTGTTTGCTGAATTTCTTACTCTTTTCTCAGAGTATTTAGTTTTAGCATCCATCAGACACGACTTGAGCTAGCTGAATTCTTTCTCTGATTAAAGAATAGGAGTACCTTTTCAATACCTTTCTACAAGACCTCATGCATTTAGGTAAAGATATTCTTCTATTGTACATATTGGGAATGGGGGTTTCCATTTGGTAAAACACATCATACTGGTTTATCTTATGTACAAGATGGAAAAACATTGTGGCGTGCATTTTTTGGTGCTGATTAGAGTAGGTCCCAGTCCCAGTAAGTATTGTCTCAGATAGCAGAGTTTACTAAGGCTCCTAGATTCCAGTCCTTGTAAATGAAACTAGGGGTTGTGATATTTTTGCATGGTTCTTTGCCTGTTTTCAGGCCAGGCCATGGTGTTCTCCCAGCCACCTCAGCACCAAGCCTCTTCCTTCTACATGTACCTGCTGTATCTTCACCTACCTAGATTATTTTTATTTCATAGCCTGGAGTATACATGGGTTAAATGCATAGTACAAATACCTCTTATTGGCTTTGGGAAAATGAAGGAAACTGAAAAAAAGATTCCAGGCTCTTGAATGGTTTGTTACACAGCATAGATGTGGCACACTAATGCCTCTTACCAGGGGCACTGAAAACCACATAGTACTGGCTTTGTCCAGTACCTTCATCCATAGAAGGTACTGCTGGTATTCTGTAAACACAGTAACTTCTTATTGGAAAGTGAATGTATAATACATAGTTTCAGCAACATAAAATGCTCTACCTTTTCTTCCTATCTGCCTAGAAAGAAAAGGAAAATAAATTGAAAGAGCAACATTTGCAAGGATATTCATACAGTCTACTTGAAGCATTTAATCACCTCTTCCTGGACACTAGCTCACGTTTTCTGAATTACATCTAGCATAGGTGAATAAAGAAAAGACAAATCTCCCATTTCCCTAGAGGAAAGAGAGGATGATTAAAAAGGTTTTTATGTGTAGATACAAGGCTATTTTTTTTTATTGTTGTTGCATGGGGTTTTGATCTGGAGGTGAGGTTTAACCTGAAGTTTCCCAGGGTTATTTTATAAGGCTGATAACCTCCTCCCAAACCTCTGTTTCAACAGTTTGTCTTCCATGAATGAAGCAGTATCATCAAAAACTTTGCCTGCATGTTTTAGCTAAACATTCAGTGTTGATTAAATTTCAGGGAAATAAGAGTGTAATATACAACAAAATAAATAGATATATTGTGTTTAAACATCATATGATCTAGAGTGGAAGAATTTTGATGTTCCTTTGTTCTATGTGGTTTACCTCTTACCTCTCTTTGTCATTTCCTGTTTCTGTCCTGTGCTTTCTATCTACAAAAACCTGCTGTAGGCCAGTGTTACGTGGTGGGTCAGCTGCTACCACTTCCTCTAACCCTCATCATGACAACACCAGGTAAAGAGTATTTTTTTGTTAGTCATGGTCCACTGATTTAGATTCTAAAATTCAAACTTCTGCTTCCCTTGTGTCTAGTGTCCTTATTTTAAAACACTGCTTATTTCTGTCTGCCCTCTCAACTTTAGATTCTTCAGGCCTTTATTCCTTACTCACCCAAGTCACCTGCAAAGACCTCACTTGCCTATTGGATACAGTGAGCTGCAGAATTCTGACTCAGTGTGTCAGGGGAGGCTGTTAAATTACATCACCAGTACACTGCCAGTATTTGCTATTTAGCAGTGAATTTCATATTGTTATTGCTAGAAAAATTGGTCTTGATGAATGGTCACCTTATTTTTTCCAGGTGTTCTCAGGTAATATGCCTGTGATTGTTAGTTGGAGCTGAATGCCTTTTCATTGCCATTGTCTTGGTGGATTGACTCTGTTTCAGTGAAACTGGATGCAAGATTGACGCATAGTTCAGGATGAAGGGAAAAAAAAAAGTCCCACATCTATTGTTCCCATTTGTCACTGCTTCTGTGTCTTCATTGAAATGGAGATTGCTTTTGTGCTTAAGTAGACACTAGATTCAAGCAGGCGATTCTTCTCTAACT
Organism: Pezoporus wallicus; assembly: GCF_028554395.1. Lineage (NCBI taxonomy): Eukaryota > Metazoa > Chordata > Aves > Psittaciformes > Psittacidae > Pezoporus > Pezoporus wallicus. The sequence goes on from NW_026640059.1 coordinate 4,157,970, forward strand.
CAGGAATTAAGTTTTTGTAACAGTCCAAGAGATTATCTCAAGGGATTTCTTGCTGATAACCCTCCCAGTGTAATACCTGGAATGGTTTGGAAGCTGCTAGAGCAGTAGTGATATATAGTGACTTTATGTTAAATTTATATGACCTGGGAAGGAGGTGTGCCCATCTCACTGGAATGATGAACCTCTCTGTTTTTCCCAAGAGATGGTGAGGGACAACTGCAGCCTGGATATGGTGGAATTTTCTAATTTTTTTTACCATCTACTACAAATTAGAAAATGGCTGCAAAAAGACCCTCCTCAGAAATCTCTTTGGCTTTCAGAGGAGCTGTAGTAGTAAGGAAAACCTGCTCTATTTGTGTGTGTGTGTGTGCGCACGCAAAGCTGCAGACTTGCTTTAACAGTAGGAATGTTCATAATAATTAACTTTAGTTTACTTTAAAAGAACTTTGCTGAGTTAGCAATGTGAGCTCCACAACACTGAGGAAATGAAAAACCAAACCCCAGCAGTTTTGCTCTTTTTAATATTGCCCAAACTGAAAGAACTACAAGTAGTATAAGTAGCATAAATGAAGTGAATGTTTGAAGTCTTCTTAGAATGAAATTAATAATAGTCTTAATGAGGAAATATTTTTCTAACAAAAGGAGTTGCCAGAACTTTTTTTTCCTTTTTGTTCCATAGTGTGTTTTTTAAAACAGCCATGACTATTGACAGAGAATTAGTTATTTGACTTGTCCTTTACTTAAAAGTTGTCTCTAGCCTGATCCCACCTGGAGAAGTTTTCCCTCTCATTGTATACCCTTCAACGTAAAAAAACACAGATCAAATCTCTTCACAGAGAGGGTAATCAGGCATTGGAACAGGCTTCCTAGGGCAGTGGTGGAGTCGCCATCCCTGGAAGTGGTAAAAAACTCTGTAGATGAGGCCCTTAGTGACATGGTGTAGTGGTGGCCTTGGCAGTCCTGGGGTAACGGTTGGACTTGATCATCTCTTTAAGATGAGCTTTAGTCTTTTCCAACCTAACTGATTCTATGATTCTAAAATTAACTTCCTATCTTTTATACAGTGTTGCTCAAGGTTCTTGTTGTCTAACTCCAGACAAATGCAGCTCTCATTTAGAAACAGCAATTGCTATTTAGAAACAATATATTAATGAACAGTGATATTAATGAACAATGTTAATGATACAGGGAAACTTGACAGTTTGTCAGAAATCTTGCCTGAGCTGAGGGTGTTCCATAGAAGTTTGCTGAAAGTGATGAAAAAACATGCAGTGTAAGAGTAGTATCTGCCCATAAGTGCTTTCTGCAAGCTTCAGGAATTCTACTTGTATTCATATTAGTTGAAGTTGACCAATAACTGTCATTAAATGCTAAAGATTCTTTTAGGTGTATTTTGTTGAGAATTTGGTAGCTGTGACGTTATTTTATTCAGTTTAGGTGATCAAATACATACTTTATGCAGACCTTCTGCCACTCCCCAACCAATAATAAATGTGCTGTACTTAGTTAACTAACCCTGGGGTTAGAGTAATGCTTTCTCTGAATTGCTACATTAAGAAAACTGAGAGGTGCTCTAGGAACAAACTATGCAAAGTGGAGCAAGCAGTGGCTTGGCACTAGACTCTTTATTTGCAAAGTTCTGTGCCTAAAAAACTGAGATTAATGTGACTGAGATCATTAACCTCACTAGGTGTCCACTTGGGATATTTAAGTAGGTACCGAGCATAAGACACCCAATTCTCTCCAAGTCTTCATTTGGTTATTTCTAATCTGTTGCCGGGCTTCTTGCAATGTTGGCATTTTAGCTCAGACAATTTTTAGGCTTCATTAATCAGTTAAATGACTAGAAAGAGTCTTTTGAGAGACCATGTGACAGCAAGAAGTCTGTCTGCATGGAGAAACTTCAAAAATATTTAAACATGGGGAGCGATATACCTAGATTCAGTCAAGAACTTGATTCATGTGTGTTTGTGCTTTATTCGGTTAGGATCCTATTGAAATAGACAATTCTGTAAAAGCTGGAAAAAAAGTTTTATCATTCTTCTCTCTGTCATCACCAAAAAAGACATCTACTACAATGCTGATAAAATCTGGTACTTTCTAATCTTTGTGTCTACTATCTCCCTTATTTAATAGATCTGGTCTTTCCAGCTTTGATACTATGCTTGAGGGAACACCAGATGACATGACAGTTGTAGATGCTGCTTCCTTAAGACGACAGGTATGTAAAGCACTAGTTGATAATAAAACGGGGAAACATGTTTTCTGTGTGGCTGCAAAGGTATCCATAACGGATACAATGAGGAATCCTCTCTGTAGCCCTGCTGGACTGCCCTCACATATCCTATATTGTTCTGGGAATCTGGAGAGCGCAGCTGTGTTTCTGTTCCTACTTATTAGGGACAGCAATATCTGATCACTAGTGATTGAAGGCAGAAAGTCAAATTATCAAGTGTTTAAAAATCCTTCTGTCTGAGATACTAATTTTACATGACTATTCAGAAGCTTCTAGAAAGTCTGACAACTTTTAATGAACTATTAAAAACCTTTATTTATTTTTAGATAATCAAACTTAATCGCCGCCTACAACTTCTGGAAGAAGAAAACAAAGAGCGTGCTAAGAGGGAAATGATCATGTATTCGATAACTGTAGCTTTCTGTCTACTCAACAGCTGGCTTTTGTTTCGGCGCTAGAGACAGCTCGGAAAGATTTAGTTGTTGAAAATACAAAAAATTCACAAAATTCTTTGTTTCTGTTTCTGAACTGTATGTTGTTTTATAATTCATACACTAGAAACTTCCACCACAGATAAAGGCTATAGACTTGCAGTGTTAAAGGAACACCTTGTTGTTCAGTTATAATGTATTTAACAGATTTGCATTGCAAATACTTGCAGTATCCCTCTTTGCATGCTTCCGTGTAAATATGGATCATCTGATACAAAGTTTGCTTCATGCAGTGTAAGGACAGTGATTTACAGGAATAATCACTGGATTTTTTTTTTTTTTTTGTGGTGGGAACAGAACAAATGGAATGGATTTTGAAAAAAATATAAAAACAAAGGAGTAAAAAGCGTAGGCTTTATTGTTCTGTTGTTAGATGCAATTAAACATGATTGCACTAGTTTTCCTTTAGTCTGAGTAGTTTGAGGTGTGCCATATTCCAAGGAGCGTGTCGTTTCATGAGTGTGTTACTTGTTTAAGCACATGTTCAGGTCAGGTAATAAGAGGAATTTTTTGCTAACATGCAGATTGTCCAGAGGTGTGTAATATGTATTTTTTTTAGTGTTAACTTTACAGATGTTTTTCTATAAAATACATTTTTAAGCAGGTCAGTGTGTGAGCGATCAAGATTATGGAGTACAAGATACTGATGTAGTATATTTAATAAAATTATCAAACCCCATCAAAACCATTGTTTGATATAATTTTAAGAAAAATTTGAGGGTTCGTCTAAACTATGAGTCTTTGACGTAAGTAGTAGCGATGGTCCGAACAACGCAACAGCAGCAGGTGTGCATCCAGAAGTCAGCTGCAGGGCTGCCATCTCTTGCGTGTTGTGGCGCTGTTCCTGGTGTGTGTGGTGGGGACACAAGCAGCGGAAGCTAGCCAGGTGCCCCCATGTACTGCGGTCTGTTTAAACATCCCATGTTCTTGTTTCTCAAGAAAACGGCGCCCATCGGACTCTGCGTGGAAACTCTCCCTGCAGAAGGACGCCCGACACCGCTGGCCTCGGCCGCGCTGGGCGGGTGCCGCCAGCCTGCGCCCCGCTGCAACTGCAGGAGCTGCGAGCCCGTGCACGGCGACGCGGCTTTGCTCGAAGCTTCCCGGATGCTCCGTACCCGAGGGCTGGCGGGTCCCCGGCCCGCATCACAGCCGCAGGTCCCCCACGCTGCCGCTGTCCCGCTGCTGCGTTCGGTGCCTCGCGGCGTTCGTTCGCTCCCACCGCGCAGCGCGGTCACATGGCCCGTCGGGAGCTGTGCTCCGAGGGCTGCTTCCGCCGCCGCCGCCGCTGCCCCGCTCCGTGATGTCCCCTGCTAGGAACGCTTCTGCCCGGAACTAACGGGGCGGGGCCGTGTTTCGCGGAGGAGACGGATCTCTGCGCTAGACGCAGCCGCCGTCATGGCCGCCCGGTTGCTCGTGCGGGCGTCGCGGCAGCTGCTGGCTGGGGTCGGGGCCGCAGTTGGGGCCGGGACCGGGCGGGTCACGTTCAAGACTGCGCCGCGCCAAGTAAAGAAGCGGTGGCTCCGCGCCTACCTGGAGCAGGAGCGGCTGAATGCGCCCCCTCAGCGGCGGTGAGACCGGCCCGGCCCGCAAGAGAGGGCGGGCGGCGGAGCGGGGCGGGGCGGGACACGGGGCCGGGGGAAGGGAAGGCTGCGGCCGGGAAACAGGCAAGATAGAACCATTTAAGCACCTTCTCGTCAGGCTTTGGAGCAGGGCGATTTAAGCTCCACAAGTCGGCTTGGTTCCCGGGTTTGAACGTGGCAAGGGGCCCGTCCTGTCAGGCAAAGGCAGATGCGAACGAATGGCGTTTGACACGAGAGGTTTAAATACTGGTTTTAGTCTTCAGTCTTTAACTGTCTGAAAGCCCTGATGCTGGCAGTGCGGGTAACTTCTTGTTCTGTTCCTGAATTTGCTTCGTTTTCCACGTGTGTAGGTCAGAGAAGCCCAACTGGGATTACCACGCAGAGATACAAGCTTTTAGCCACCGGCTGCATGAAAATTTTTCCTTGGATCTTCTCAAGACTGCCTTTGTTAACTCCTGTTACATTGAAAGCGAAGAGGCAAGGCGCCAGGAGCTTGGGCTAGATAAGGAAACGATTGCTCTTAATCTCCAAGATAACAGTAAACTTGCTGAAGAAGGGATGTCTTTTTCACGTTCTTACCTGATGCAGTGCTTTGAAGGTGCCTACCCAGAGTTACCTGCAGAGGGGATAGGAGCACTTGTTGATTTTCTTACCAGTCAGGAACTTGTTTCTTATGTGGCTCAAAACCTGTCTATACAGGACCTGACGCTTTGCAAAGAGTTTCCTGCCCCCCCAGATGTGCTGCAGAGGACGTTCTTTGCTGTAATAGGAGCCTTGCTTGGCAGCAGCGGGCCTGAGAAAACTGGGATCTTTGTCAGGGTGAGTCTGGTTTTAAACTCAAAATGGGTAGAGTTACACACTGGCATAGGTTGCCCAGAGAAGCTGTGGCTGCCCCGTCTCTGGCAACGTTCAAGGCCAGGTTGGATGGGGCTTGGGGCAACCTGCTCTAGTTCAAGGTGCCCCTACCCATGGCAGGGGATTGGAACTGGATGAGCTTTAAGGTCCCTTTCAACCCAGCCCATTCTACAATTCTGTAATTTGTGCTGACAACAATAACATCAAAGGATATCAGAAATTACAGGGGATTAAAAAGGAAAAAAAAAGAATAAATTTCTTGAACCTTGATGGCCAGAGATTAAGGGAGATTGGCAGAAGTTTGACTATACCTGTAACAAGACAACTGAACACTGAGATCTGTTGGGCGGTGGTGGTGGTTGGGTAGGGTTTTGGTTGGGGTTGTGTTTCTTTTTTTTTCTGTTTTCTGTTGTTTGTTTTCATTTTTCTTTAAGAGGCACGGGCTGGTCACGTAGATAAAATCATATGCTTCTGATATGTAGAATAATAATATTATTATATTTGCTGACACTTGTGAGGGGAAGGCATTATATTCCATGCACTGTACTATCAAATATTGGAATTATACCATATAGGATCACGTATATCTTCAATTAAAAAAAAAAAAAAATAAAAACAAAACCCCAAAACAACCAAACAAAAAACCCCAAACAAAATAAGCAGGGGCTGCGTTCATAGGTTTTGCATGCAGGAGTGCAAGCACCTAAAGATATTTCATACAAAAAGGTTCAATTAAAATGCAGTGCAACAAAATAGTTCTAGAAGCTACTGTCCTTTCAGTTGTCCTTTTTACTTACTTCTCATCTGCAATGGATAAATGTCTGTTAAAATCTTATTTCTGATACAAGACCCTTGAGAGGTCTCTGTAAGAGCAAGTAGTTTGTAAGAGGCAGGAGAGCGATCCGAACAGGTGGGTTTGCAAGTTCCCTTCAGCCTGTTTGCAGCACTCTTCTGATGTATAGCTTCTAGCCTGGAAGCAGCACCGAGTTGCTGGTGCTCAGAGCTGTGTGTAAGTGTTGTTGGAGCTCCTCTCTCATTCTGGTGCTGTTCCTTCTCTGCATGTGGGCGGTTGACTTTGCCCAAGGTGCACATCAGTGGCTAAATCAGACCCAGAGCTGCTGAGCATAGGAGCACTGGTTACCTGTGCTTAGCTGTGTGGAGCACTAAGGCAATTTCACCTTTCATGTCAGCAATTTATTGTCAACTGTATTAATGTTAATAAAAATACAATCTTCATATTGTGTTTTTATTAGGATACACCAGAAGCTAGAGCCTTTGTTACCTTTCACATTAATTGCAACTTCCAAATATTCTTGTTTAGGATTTTTTTATCCCACAACTGATTGGAAAAGACCTGTTTGAGATCTGGCAAGTTGTAAATCCTATGGGCTTACTAGTGGAAGAACTGACCAAGAGGAATATCTCTTCTCCAGAACCAAGAATTACCAGGCAGTTGGGAGTCAGCACGGTTCTGCCGGTGTACTTTGTTGGGTTGTACTGGTTAGTACAATATTAATATAAAGTGAAATGGATTTAAGCTGGGGAGGAGGGAGGAGTGTCTTTTTCTTTTCTACTTGTGCTCTTTGGGCAAATTGTTACAGAAAAAAAATCTTAAAGTGACTTCCATATAAAATGAGGCGTGAAAGCACTGGCCTTTATCATTACGTGCTGTAATGATGCATAAACAGACAGTCTCTGTACTAAAGGGCTTCAGAGTCTAAATTGGGCATACGAAAAGAGTCTGGGTGTATGTTCTGAGTAACCTGCAGAGGAACTTTCAGAATGGCGTAACTGAATGGCTTTGGAGGTACCACAGCTGTATCCAGGGCTTGGGGAAGGGTAAAGAGACACAGACATCAAAAGAGGTGGGATTGAACAGAGCCTTATTTTATATTCCAGATAAACTTTCTAGTTTTCAAATCATTGGCGCTATAAACTAGGCAAGAGGAGTGTCTGTATCCAGACAAGACTTGGAAAAAGCCAGTCATCTCTGGTGTGCTTGTGTCGGGCATTGTCAGTGCTTGTCCTTGTGTCTTGCCCAGGGGTGATTTTGTTCCTCTGAACGAGAGCAGGACCTTCTTCCACCAAAACCCACATCATTGTTGCTTTGCTTAATGAGCTGCAGATAAACGCATGTCTTAACTTGTTCTGATTTATTGTGCTTTGGTTTATGTGCCTTCTAAGATTTATTACATAAATGAAAGGAACTTTGTTTTTCTTTGAAACCCATGTTATCTCTTCAGAAACTGTTCTTATTCAATGGCCATGAATGTTGATTAAATAGAGCTAAGTACCTACTTCATAACATAGGGAACTTCTCTGTGAATCCTTTTAAAGAAGTTTTAAAATGCTGTCCTACCAGGAGAGGAGAAAAGACAGCAGCATTTCACTTCTTTGTTTAAGTTAACCAGGGTCATGAGTTTGCATAATTTTAACAGGGCTAACAAATTGACAACTGTAAAGAAGCAGTGATTTGTTGGAAATCTGAAGGAACAGAGTAGTGTTCTTCCAGGAAATGGATGCATTTCTGATTTGAGTTTCCATTGTTGAATACACAGTCACTTATCTTTGCAGGAAAGACCAAAGGAAATGTTTACATTTGTGTGTAAATAGAAATTCCCTTCAGTATTCACAGACATTAGAGAAAGGAAAAATCTAGCAGCCCTTATTCAAGGTAGGCAGTAGTGCTCAGGATTTCATGAAGAAAATGTTTTTAATTCTATTTCTTTTCCCCCCAAGCGATAAGAAGATTATAGCTGAAGGTCCTGGTGAAACGCTGCTTGCAGCAGAGGAAGAAGCTGCCCGCGTGGCTCTGCGGAAGCTCTATGGGTATACAGAGAACAGGAGGCCTTGGGATTACTCAAAACCCAAACAAGGACTGGCAGCTGAAAAGGCTATTAGCAGTAGCTAGATGATAACTGTTTCTCTTAAGAATTGATGGCTTCCTTGTTGAATATAGATGTATTTAGGAAAGGAAAATGCAGTTTGGCTTTCTGATTTCCGTGCTTGAAACTTTCAAATCAAATATGGTATTAAAATAAAGTCTTTTGCACAATGTTTAATATTTACTCATTTTCCTAAATATAAGTACTCTTATTCTGATTTTTTTGGCTTTTGGCTGAGAAGCTTTTCCATACATCATGGAGGACCAGTTTTAATGATGTTTAATATTGTGTGACAAAATCTCACTGCATAGAAAGAAAAGTTTCATAAATGCTTCCTTGGAGATTGTTTTGAGGGTATTAATTATAGAATTGCAGAATCACAGAATGGTTTGGAAGGAACCTTAAAGATCATCTAGTTCCAACCCTTCCTGCCTGGAGCAGGGACACCTTCCAATGGACCAGGTTGCTCAAAGTCTCATGACATATGCAGCAGCAGTCTTTGGATTGAATCTAAATTCATTTGTCCTTGACCTTGTGAAAATATCAAATATGATGTTGGTGATAAACTGACCTAATTTAAAAAAAGACAAGGAAGGTGCAAATGGCACTTTTGAGATCTTGCTGCTTGTACACAAGTTTTTTTTTGAGGCACACGTGGATTTCTATTGTTGGAGTTTGCTCTGAAAGAGTATTTTTCATTTTAAAAATTTTTAAAATTTCTCTTTTGTAAAACTAGCAGTAAGTGTAAATAAGGATTGTGAAGGCCTAAACCCAAAGTGGAGATCATGATTTAATGACAGGCTATAAGATAAGCTACAGCCTTCTTATTTCTTTTTCCTCTTTTTGGTACTTTTCCTGTTTAGTCCAAGTACTTCCATTTTCTCCTGTCATTTGGCCACTAAATTTAAGCAGTCAAGTAACTAAAGTACTGGATTCTGTGAAATGAGTGTGTCTTTTGTTTGCACCATCTGTTGCTGTTCTAATGTAACTCCAAGTAAGTGGAAAGTCACTTAGAAGTAACTTGGGTACTTGCATGGTGTTCCTGTTAAATGTCACAGACAACTCAGTGTATACCAGAAGACAACAGGTGCATGAGGACTGTGACTCTTGGAATAATTTCCTTTAAAATTGAGTGAGAGTCTACTTACACGCTGGGACTGAGCCTCCAAAGGAGAAGCTCAGTGTAGGACAGTGGCTAAAGAAGCTTTTACTGCCCTGTCCCATTGTGAGAACTGGTTGTGAAAAATAACAACAGGTAAATGTGCCTGCACTGACTGGGGATGGGAGAAACAAGGAGGTGCCCATTCAGACAGGTTTGATGTTGCTGTCCCTAACAACGTGCATCCCTTGTGTTGGTCCCCCAGGATGGGTTTATGTGGAAGACGCTTGGCAGTCAGAAGGTCCCAGGCTGCAGCTGTAGCTACTAAGCACATCTGTGGTACAGCACAAGTGGTGCATTCCCTGCTGCCGCTGGCCTGAGAATAACTTCTGGCTCTGGTTTACTCAATGGAAACTGATGTATTAATGTATTCACTAATTCAGTGGTTGTCTGCAACTCGTGTGTGTCTTTGGTATTTGGTGTGACCTGCATCTTAAGCATGTACAAAAAGCTTATGTGCTGGATAGCAGGGAAAACTTTTTTCTGCATTCTGGCATGGGTGACTATATGTGTGAAAGCTTGAATATAAAAAAAAAAGATTGGAAGGATCAGTCTAGCATAAAACATGCATAAATTGCTTGTGTTAAGTGAAAAATTCCAGCTAGGTAATTTATTATCACTTATATAAGCAAAGCCAATAAGGTCACTATATACCAGGGGGAATAATAGCAAAACCTGAAAAGAGGTTAGAACTTACTCATGCTATTTTTAGTTTCTAGATGAGGTATTTCTCTTACCTTTACCTATTTTAAAAGGACAATTGTGAAGGTGGATGTTTTTACTGCCGAAGTTTGATCTGCCTACTATTTTTACATATATATTTATTTATTTTCAGAGAGAGAAAAGCAGTTTTCTGGCAGTTTACTTCAAAGGAATATTTAAGGTCTGTTTGCTGTGGCTTTATGGTTTGGAATATGGCCGTAAGTCTTAGGAGAAGTGTATCACAGAATAGGGTGTGGCAAAAAAACCTGAGTAATGCAAAGATAAGCCAATTTATTGTGTTGTACAGGTATGGAATTTCTTAAGCTCAAATAGACATTTTGGGGACATGGAAAGAAAGAACTGGATTTTTATAGAGGTGTGAGTGAAAAGGGAGTTTTTATAAAAAAACATGTCCTATTTTCAAGCTTCCAAAGCTCAGAAAAGCTTTTTATGTGGTCTCTGTGCTTTAATTTCAGACACTCATGCATATATTTAAGGATTTACCATTGCAGTAGTGGGGTCATTTACATACTTCAGATTAGTAACTTCTTTTATATTTCTTTTTTTCTGAATCAGTAGCCATAAACAGTAGCTAAGTGGCATTAAATGCTTAGACATACAGAAATCAGTATCTACAAAGTCAGGTGAAAACAGCAACTTTTCTTCTACTAGAAATGTTCATAAAATTCCATGATAATTTTGTTGTCTGAATTTGTAAGCTGGATTGGTTCTGACATGGTTGCTGCATAAAAGAGCATTCATGTCTCCCTGTTCTTGTTCCTTTCTTAAATCATATTTTATTTCTCTTTCAGAGAAGACAATTGATCAAGCAGCATGTCAGTAATTGACTCACAGAAAGGAATGAGGACAGTTTATTTTTGCAACCCACTGAACAAGTTATTGATTATGGTTATGAATGTCATTATTTGTAAACTTACTGAACAGTAGAAAAGGCTATGTTCTTCAGTATTTATGGAGTTTTTGAATAGATTAACATCATCTCAGGTGTCAGCTTGTTGATGCTTTTCTGTATGCTACCTTTTAACCTTATCTGATGCAGATATTTGTTACTGCATTTGCATTTATTGTTCCTTTAGCTTGTTCAAATCTTATGATCAGGATTTTTTTGTTAAGTGGAAATTATCATTGGGAAACCATAACAACAATATTTCTGCACTAACTTGAAATACGATTTAATGTGTGTGCTAACAGCTACGTTTTGACAAAAGCACAATACTATATGATAACCCTTCCTTTTAGCTTTCTTTTCCATTTAATCTTTGTATTAATTTGTATAAGTATGCTAATATACTTAGACATAGGTATAAGTGCAATTAGATGGACTACTAGCTGTTAATCCATTAAAAGCAGTATCAGTTGTGCTGTTGATTTTGGTCTAAACTTGGTTTTACTCCAAACGTTGACGAAACTCAATGTGTGAACAGTCTTGGATTATTCTGTTTCTGTCATCTACATCCTTTCTCCTTTTTTAAAAGCGATTTTGAGAAAGGTAAGAGAAGTTCTACTGTATTGGTCTCAGCTAAGTAATTGGTGAAAACTTCTTAGTACGCGTTCATGCACTTTTATTACGTTATATCTGTTCTCAGTATGTGCTTTTGCTCCTGTGTCTCGAGCTGTTCAGAAATGTGACTGAACACTGTATTATCTCCTTGTTTTCAACTGCAGCTTCTCTGGTTACAATAACCAGAAATTTTACTGTAATTTTGTCCAGGAATAATTCTTGTGCTGATTGCTCTTGTGACTTAAAGGCAGGTGATTAAAATACAATCACTTTACAGTTATCAAAAGTTCAGTTCAGAGTTTGAAATTGCTGGTGAAAAAAACAAAGCTTTTATTGAAATTTCCTATACCAAACTCTTTTGTTTTTCATAATAGATCAGAAATTTAAATAAGCTGCTTTGGGGTTATGTTGCTATAAAAAAACATGAAGAATTCAAAACATCAAAAGGCAGGGGGAGAGAGATGATGCAGTACAGAAACACTGGAAGAGCCCTACTCTTTTTTAACTTTACTAGTGCTGTGGTAAACTTTAAACAGGCTCTAACTATTTGGTTTCTTTTACATCTGAGCTCTGAACTTTAATATAAGAGACGCATTTAGTGTAGAGAAGCAAACATCTAAGGACAGATTGTTTTCATTTTTTCAAATTGGTTCCACTGATCTAATAGGTTTGCATTTGCCAGTTCAGCTTGATTGAGAAACTGTTGATGGATCGGGAAGATAAAATGGTCACTAGTTGATCAGTAAGTAAACAGCCACTGTCATGGTGCAAAGTTGCATAGTGGGAACACAGCTCATCTGCATTACAGAATCAGAGCACTGAAAACTGACGGTGATTCTTTAAATCATGGGGCTTACTGCAGTGCAGCTCTTTGTGATGCACCTAAAAACTGGGGCTGGTCTTTGGGAAAAGGGTAGCTCTGGGAAGGAGGTAAATGTTATCATCCCTTTCTATTTTTCTATGTCAAGTACAATGTTTCTGTCAGTCTGTGGCTACGCTCTTGATCTTCCAGTTCTATGTTCGCATGTGTTACATGAATTACTACAGTACAGGTTGTGTACGACTATCAGGGACTTTCTGAATCATCAAAGCAATCATCACTGTCATAGCTATGTCATACTGTCCTTTTCCTAAACAGAGAACTCCATTTTAGAAGTATTAGGTCTTTTGCTCTTGTTGCTGCAGCGGGGGACAGTTACAGAACCTCGCTGTTCTGATATGGAAATTAAAATTTATGCCTTACCTCTGTAAGTATTCACTGCCAGTTGTGCAATGTTCTTTATCAGAACAAATCCTGATTTTATTGATGGTGGGAGAATTTTGCATTTAATCATAATGAGATAAATATTTCATTGAGTTTCAAATGTACTTGAGAGTTCCCCTTTATAGGGCATCTCAGTAGCTCTGCAGTCCTGTGCTTTCTCCTAATTTGTCTGGGATGCTTACATAAATCAGAGCAACATTTGTTTTTATAATCTGAGTAACACATTTTAGACTAATCATTATCTGACATTTGTAGTTTAATACTGTTTGTCCTGAAGATATGATTTTGGCTTAAAGTACTTAATTTTGGTACTTTATGTAGGCAATGAAAATTAATTGTATCAATAGTTAGGTGCAGCTATTAAAATGTAATAGTAATATGGCTCAACCAATATTTATGCAGCATTTCTAATTCTTAAACACATGCATACTTGCAGAAATAAAGTTCTGAAAGAATATTTGCTATCCAGCTTCAAATAAAGTTTTTGACGATATTTAATGCAAGATGTTTCGGTAGAGAGAGACAACAGTTAGGTAGAGTCCTTCACTTTTGGCAACAGATTTATAGTTCTATGATTCACATGTGTTTAGGTAAGTATTGAATCAAATCTTTGGCTTGTCAATGCCAGTGTGTTTGTCTCTTTATGTAGGCTGTGGCTAGCACTTACATGGTGGGAAGTGCTGCTGGCGATTTTTCCACCTCATAGAAGTGAGAAAAGGATTATTTTTGACTGACGTGGGAGATCAGTTTCTGAAGTTTCTAGGTTTGGAAGTTTCTCAGTGTTCTGCTCTTGTTTATTTGACTGTTTGTAGAGAATGATGCCACCGTTTACGTAGTACGCAGTAGGTGATAATAGACCCAGTCCCACACTGAGCTGACAGTTTGTGGGGATGTATCTAGACTTGTGGTTAATATCTCTGAGGTAGTGCAGGGGATATTGTCAGATCAAATAAATAATTAAGTCAAGTTAAATGAAAAATCACTATGTGTTCCTTGAAGCTGAAGGAAGCATGCTAGTGGAGCACCCCTGTCCTACATTCGACCTAAACCTGTAAGAGAAAATTCAGAGTAATTTAAGTTTAAAGATACCATTCTGCAGTCTGCTCCTTCATGGAGGAGCCCTAGGTAATCAAGAAAATACTAATGAAACTGGAGAAATGCTACAGAGTTGGTTCTGTAAGAGGAGGATTAATCAGGGGGAAGGATTCCAAGCACCAGAGCTCAGTAATTTGTCATAAAGTTGTGGCTTGGTCCACAGCTTTATTCTCAAAGTTATTGGCAAAAATATCAGTGCTTTGGATGATAATGTAACAAAATGGTTTGGAGAAATAATTCCAACATCAGAGAATATTTAGAGAGGAAAAGAGTCCGAAGAGAAAATTGTTTCACTTGTTGAGTGCTAGTTGAATACCAATGGAAATTATTCCCTCAAATTTCAAGTGATAGATACGATATGCAATTTACAAAGTAACTTTTATTATAGTCCATTGGAAGAAAAATGGTTGCCTAACCTTAAAGTGTGTATCTGAAAGTTGCCTATTCCATTACACAGACCTCCTACATCAAGTAATGACTGTGGCAATGAGCTTAGGACAACTATTTTGTAATTTGTTTGGGTTTTCATCACTAGAGGGCTAATGGTTTTAGGTTGGAGTGATTTACCTATCATTTGCTGTTTTATAATATCTGAGTACAGACAGGTTTTGCTTTTATTTTTATTTTGCAGTAGAAATGCATGTTAAATGTTTAATTTCTCTCTCAAATGTCATATGATGTTGTTTCAGCTGTTTTCAGTCAGGCAGACATGTTCAACAACCTGTATCCACCAGGCAATGAGACAGCACTTTGGAGAGAAAAAAAAAATGAAAAGCCAACATTAACATTGGCAGATCCCCACATGGCAATTAATTATTGCTTCTGTTGCTGCTCTTATTACTTTAGGGTGAACCTACCCTAGATGCACATACCTATATAGTTTCATTTCAAGACCTATGGTGCTGCATGTTTGTCTCCCAGCTGCTGGGAATCCATACTGACACTCAGCGCATGGTGTCAAAGTGGGGTTTGTGATAATTTCTCTGTCTGTGTGCCACATCAATGGCAGGCAGGCTGGCTGCTGAAGCTCATGGAAATCTAGACCAGCAGCGAAACTATTGATTGATCCCAGGTGTCAGAGGTAGGTAATTTATTTAATGGTTTAGTTCTTTGAAAGATTCATGTTGAACTTGTCAATTCTTAATTGGTTATTTCAACTGCCTACTGCAAGCTTGGCTGCCAGATCAAGTGTTCAGGAGATGATCATGGATCAGACTGAATTTGGTTGATCTCATTACCTTGTGAGAGATAAAAACAGATGATTTAAAAATAACGAGTTTGAACATTTGTTTCTTGAATGGAGTATTATACTCATCATTTCCCAGTAACCAAAAACATCAGGGGCTAGATGAGGATGAGGATGATAATGATAATAATAATAGAAAGGTATGATAAAATTCTAATTCTTCAAAATTTTCAAGAGAAAAAAATCCCCCTATTGCAAAGAGATTTGCTGCTAAGTGACAGAATCCACTGCTGAATTATCTGACTCTTGCAATGAATGCCTTTCGTACTTCAACATAATTTCCATTTTTGAAGAATAACAATACATCCTTCAAACAGGAAGATGTTGTTTCAAAGAGTTCGCATTGACAAATGGTTATTTGGATTTTGTTATACAAGGGGATGAAAGTGGCTGTAGAGAAGACAAAGCAAATGTGGCCATTGCCTGGCCATGCTAAGAGGCTCTAGCAAAGAAATAAAACACATGGTACTTCGGAGTAAAGTGGAGATTGTGGATAATACTCTGGAAATTCATTGTCTGTTGTTAACTGCTCTGTTTATAATGAGGATTAAATAAAAAGGATTAAACCCTTTGACAGGTAAATCTGTAGTTATCTCTATCAATGGTGGAGAGAGTAGGATGTAAAACATCTAGGTCAGTAAAAATGGAAACTTTTTGTTAATTACTGTGAAGCCTTTTTCTGTTAATCATTGTTTTGTTTTATTTTTGAAAGATTCCACTCATAATACTAACTCTGAATCACCAAAGTTATGGTCTGCACCTAGAGCTAGGTGGCGAGCACTGAATAGCAGCTGTTAGCTAATCAGCACAGCTGGGCACACTCCTCTATCTCTTGCCTGCATGTGTCAGCATTTCAGTTGGGCAGTTATCTGTGTGCACAAAGGTGCATGCAGGGGGGAAAAATTAGCGGAAGGGTGCTTGTTCTGGCATCAGGGAAATATTTATAAGCTGTCAATGGACATATAGAACCTCAAAAAATTAAAAGCTAGACCTTAAATAGTAAAATACTGAGATCTGAAACAACCCCACACAATGGGGAGCAGGATGCAAAAACCCCTGTGTATTCAGAAAGTAGATCTTGATAATTTAGGAAAGTCAGGGTAAAGTTAGGGAGCTCTAAGTTCTGGAGAGGCTGGAGAGGATCCAGAGAAGGGCCACAAAAAGGATCAAAGTATGGGAAGCCTGCCATATGAGGAGAAGCTGAGAGAACTGAGTTCAGCTTTGAGAACAGAAGGCTCAGAGGAGACCATATCACCCTGTTCCAGTATTTAAAGGGTGACTCCCTTTTTACAATGAAAGAGACGGGGGTAATGGGTACAAGTTACTTATGGGGAGATTCCAACTGGATACTAGAGGAAAATTTTTCACAAGAGCAATCAGCCAGGAATAATGTTCCCAGGGAAGTGGTGGATTCTCCAGGGTTGGACACATTTAAGATTCATCTGGACAGGGTGCAAGGACATCTAGTTCTAGGTCATACTTTGCAAAGAAAGGTTGGACCAAATGATCTTTGAGGTCCCTTCAACCTTGTATTCTATGATTCCAAGGAAATTAGACTGTGACACAAATTCTAACAATTACAAGAGACTTGATTAAAAGACGTAGGTTGTAAGAAACACTATGCTTCCATAATAGCATCTGTAATAATTTTGTTTCCATATTTGTGATGATTTATTAATGGTCAGGTTCTTTTTCTCTGCAATTTTCCTCATCCACGGTAGTCTGGAGAAACTTGTTTTAGTGTTTTTCATTTGTTTAAAAATCTCTTGCACATCAGGGGCAGCATTTCTCAAATTCCTGTGTTTCTGTCAGTCAGATGCTGCTCTTTAATAACTAGGGTATTGCTCTGAGCAGACATTATCCCAAATATTATTGATTCATTCTCTTCCATTAACTCCCTTTTCCCCAAACCAAACTGAAAAAAAAACCCTGCAAACGAAACCAAAGTTTTGTTCTAGCCAGGCTGCAATAATGTTCTGAACACTTTGTCAGCTGCCAAAACACAATATGTGGAATATTACTATGCCCACCATCTTAACTGTTAATGGAGTTTGGGGTTTGCGTTTGGTTTTAGATGTTGTTTTTTTTCCTGTTGTTATTGGTTTTAATTATTCAATTATTTAAAATAAAAAAATATAATATATATATAAAAAAATAAAAATATATAATATTGAAATTATTTTATATTGTTTAATTTATTATTTAAGCATGTAGCAAGTAAATATTAAATACTGCTGTCATGTTAAGAAAGAAGCTTCTTTTTCATGTCAACTCATTTTGAATAAGCCACATGTGATGAGCATTTCTCTTTTGCCTTTTGGTTAAGAAAGAGTTTTTCTTATTCGTAAATACTTTCATATTCTACATTCTCAGTTGAAATTCACACATGTTGTTTCAAAGAGACATCCTTGTCATTGCCACGTAACCAGAGAATGCATTCTTGAAAGGAATCTTAATTTTGTTTCATTTTTAAGCTGTTTGTATCTACAACTCTGGCATGCATTGTTGAACACATTCAGTTCAAGGCAAGAAATTGCAGGGGCTCTTGCTGTACAGCAGAATGTACAAGAGGCCTTAATATCACGGGTTCACTTCACTTCTTAAATTAATGATTCCAAATAAAATATTGAAGGTTTGTTCATTTACTTCCTAAATTAAATTACATGGAGAGAAAGTGCTAAAACATTACTAGTTTTAGCAGTATTTTTCCCATGTATGGGTTGAGATTAGGCTTCTCTTGCAGAAAACCTCCCTTAAGAGGATATTTGCCAGCTACCAGGGATTATCCATATCTATTCACTGCAACTGCACTAGCCTGTGCTACATTCTCTGGAGGATTTTTGTTTGTTGTGCATCTTGTTATTACTCTTACTTTTAACTTGTTGATGCTGCCAGTTGTAAAGCCCTCTACTCTGAAGTTTGGACAAGACAAATTTTCGGGGATTCATGGAAAAAAACTTTGTGGCAATATCTCAGATTTTAAAATTACAGTAATGAGAAACGTTACACTAAATTTGAAGGATTAGGTTTCCTTTTGTAGTCCACTTCTAAAATATTTTATTTCAGAAACAGAGTGACTGAAGAACTTAATTTTCCCTTATTCACATTACGTACCTAATTTTCTTTATTCTCCTATTTGAATATCTGACATCTGAAAGTTCTATTTCCCAAATTTGCCTATTTTGTTCTGTCCATCTCCATTGCTTTAGTCTATGATACTGTTCATTTTCATTCCACTTAACATCTAAATGAATATTTTCATGATTTTTAGTTATTCTGATACTTCTGTTTATTGATCGGTTCGGTGCAGTGTATAAAACACTGCTTATTAGGCAAGATTGAAACACATTGGAGTCACTGACTTACCATTTCAGTGTTGCAGACAACAGAGTGCATGACAGCTACTTTGTGGCTTGTCTTGGCATCTTAGGCTCCTTCTGTTTTCTTCCCTTTTGACATTTTTCATTCTTGACTTAGAGAATTAGAAAGTTTAGGATGTTTTCTGTGTTTAGATTCTGCTTGTAAACGCTGCTTCAAGGTTACCGTGAGCCCTGAAGGATGCCTGCTCAGAACAGTTAATTCTTCTCTAGTGTTCCCCAAATCAGCCCTCAGGTGATGTTTATTAAAAGAATTAAAATTTTAGGAAAGTCTGAAGGAGAATATTGAGGTTTGTAAAGTATGGGGAAATAATAGAACACTGGCTGAAAATACTATTTCTATTTTAATACTGTGTTTTCCTCACTGCAGATGCTTGTGAAACTACCTGTATTTCTTTTTGCAAAGTTGAAAGCAGTTCTAAGACAACACTAACCAATCATAGTTTTCACAAATTAAATTGCCTAATCAATAATTTAGATTCCTTAGTGAAAAGGAACAAAGGCCTCTTCAATCCCATGGGAGTTATACAGAAAACAAGCAGGAAATGCTCATCATCAAGTGGAAAAGGTATGGAAGATTTGAACTTGAAAATACACCGGGCTTTGGATACAAATCTCATTCATAGGTCAAGAAAGAAGTTGTTATAGAAACTTTATTGTGAAAATTAAGTTGTTCCTGTTCAGAGAGCTGGGACTAAGTATTTCCTGGTTTAGTACTTTATGTAGCAAAATACTACAGTAATTATTGGTGGTTTGGATATCTATTTAGATTCTGTCCCTCCCTCTTCTAATTTATAACCATAAATTACACAGATTTACACTGTCTTTCCACCATCGAGGTCTGTCTTTCAGCTCTTTGTTTCCTAAGGTAATTTGTTTGCTTCCTTCTCATTTTATTCATATTGGCTCTTGGCTCTCTTGTGTATTGCTAACATTCCCATGGGCAGTTCCAGCAAATGTAAAGTATGATATGGCTTACCATTATTTTTCTATTGCTGTTTATAGGGTGAAATATGAATATACTCCCTTTTCAGTTTAAAGGGTTCCACTCTCTTCTGGCATGTTCCTCAGAAGGCTACATGAAACAATCATTTTACAATAAGTCCTGTGATTTGTGATACAGTTTATAGAGCTTCATACAACTACAGGATCTTATAGAATAATGATAAACCTATACAAATCAAAATTAGCAACAGAAGCATTGGCACATACCCTAAAAAATAAAGGTACTGTAAAGATGCACTTAAAAATAAAACACATTCACCTCACGTAGAAGATATTCCTATGACAGATGCCTTGCCTTCACTGCAACTGTATATAGGCATGTTCTTTCCACTACCTAGTCTGTGATTACAAACTGAAATATGATCTTGTACACTTAAGGCATGATGGAAATTCAAGAACTGTGTCAAATAAAGGGGCAAGGTTGAAATATTGATAACCTTTCGACATCACTGACCAAGCTAGAAAGCAGGAAGAGAATAATGCCTCCTCAGCTATCAAAATCGCTCACTACAATTAAAATACTAAAAAATTCTGTAACTTTGGAACAAGTAAATCTGCTGAAATGTCTTCCCTGGATATGAAAACCTCCTGTTAATTAGACTGGATTACACTATGAGCTGAAGCAATCCCGCACTCAGAATTTTCCAACTGAAAAAAAAAAAATATAATCTGTCACTGAACACAGTTCCTGAAGGGACTTGTAAATCTTGCAGTAAAACAATTGTAATCTTAGGCAAGACGGGCTCACAAGGTCCCCTAGTAGTTCCAGTCCAGCTAGAAGAGCACATTGTTTTGTTAACAACCATAAGCACAAATTAAGTAACACAGAAGCTGCTTATTCTTCTGAACAACTTTCTAAACAGCTAAAAATCAACAGAATTTGTTTTTTTTTTTTAATGTTATCGATGGGTATATGTGTGTATATATATATGTTTTATGGGAAGAAAATGAAAGAAGAAGATGAAGAAAGCCAAAGGAGAGTATTTCAATGACAGAGGTAATTAATAGTTTAGTTAACTCGAAAAACTGAAGAGAGGTAGGGGTACAGGATGGGAGTCCATCCAGGTAATCTCAGTCCTTCCCACTGAAAAATTTCAAGTAGATTCAACTGTACTACAGGGTAATAGATTTAACTCAGACAAAATGAACCATGGTTTTTGCAATGCTAACTTTAGGATGTTACTGATTTGATTAATTTCAACTCAGATTTCCCACTCAAACAATTCAGAAAAATTAACAACTGCAAGAAGCTCATCTAAATTGTCATTTATGATGGAGCTTTCATTCTTAGCAATTATCACCAAGAGCAGAACATCAAGCTAAGAGAAAAGATACTTAAGACTTTTTAACCACCTCTGATGTTCTGTTGTGTTATCTTTGGAGAGGCATTCTGCACCTTTATGGCCCTCTTCTTGAAACCTATCTTGTTTGTTCAGATGAAGAGGAAAATTCTAGTTTACTTTGCAGCAAGGACATCACGTGTTTTGCTATTAATGCCTGATACCTGGCTCTACACAGCTTCAATCTATCTCACTTGGAAAGTGCAAAAGCTGTTGTATCAACACAGCTATAGAAGATAGGTCATAAACTGTTGAGAGAGGAATCTAAAGAATAATAGTGCTTTTTTTTTTTTTTTTTGTAGTGGTGGTGGGGTTGTTACTTCCTGCTTTTGGGCTAGCTCTTGGCTTTGTGTCTCTCACCCCATACCCTCAGCCTCTTCCGCATCATCTTCAGAGCCAAATTCGGCTTTGATTCTCAGACTTTCATTGCTGTGGAACCTGAAAAATCATGTCCTACCCTACATTACTCAAAATGGAGTACCTGTATGTCACACTAATTAAAAATAAAAAAGACCAATAATTTGTGCATTACAAAGAAACCAAGCTGATGTGACTGTGCCTTTATGGTGAGGTCTGTTTCCTGTGAACAGCTGTTATGGGTAAAGGCAGGGCTATCAATCATTTACCTTTTCTGCTGTGTTAATGTCATAGCAGTGAGTGGGAAATGTCAAAGGAAAATGGCTTTTCAAATAAAAACAATTTTGTAATTCAATCATATTTGACTGACCATTTCCTGCAGTTAAATTCTCTAGATTTAAATAACTGTCAACAATCAATAATGAATTATATAAACATGATTTTCTTTCGGTTTGATCTCTTACTAAAATGTGTCTATTCATTAACAAAAAGCTCTGGCTTAGATAAGGCCAGGCACAGACACACCGGTTTATGCTCGGTTGACTGAATCTTTAATAGGGCATATCGGTGAACTTTCTTGCCAGCTACACTTGCTGTGTCCTTAGCATTCTCAGAAATTGCTTCAAATATTGCAGGAGCAGTTTACCACAGATACGATATACCTAATCCCAGGATTAATTTTGTATGCCCATCAGTAGTGAAGCAGGATGGATTTAATAGCCCATTAGCTTTTCAGCATAATTTTCACATCACTTAGCCTGCTGGGCTAATTGCTTTAAAATGGATATTATTGACCTCAGTCCTAGTGACAAATAGAGAATGTCTTATCCATTTTCCAAATGTACATTCTTAGACTCTTGTTTCTTTTGGTCTTGACTGACAATAAATCCCATACATTATGTGCCTGAATATTATAATTTATACTCTATAGGCCCATATTTTTGGGCTTACTAAAGCAACATCTCTCTGCTATTACCCATGACTTGGCTAAGATTTAATTTTTGGTTTTTTTTTTTTTCTGTGAAATGTTGCAAGCATAAGAAATCATTGCTTTATCTCTTGTTAAAAATTATTTTTAATGCTAAAAGCTGTAGCAGGTGCAGCAGGGATTAAGCACTTTTGGAATAAACAGCTGGCCAGTATCTTTCCAACCACAGAAGTCTGGTCATCAGGAAGAGAGAACGAAGAACAAATTTGGACAGAGAAACTGTAGGAAAGGAAATGCAGATTCTGGGGTAGAGAAATAGCAAAATCGATCAGGAAGAAGAAAACCAAAGAGTAATGCTGAAGGAGTTTTTATTCATGTGTATTATTTGTGAGTTTTTTCCCTTAGTAATTTAGAGAAAACACAAGCCATCTGCTTTGAGGGAACTTGTGCTAGCTGCGAGCAGCAAGAAATAGAAAAGGAGGGAGCGGAATAGCAATGCAAGTTACAGTGTTGCTTGTGGGGAGGTGAAACAGGGCTGGAAGCTAATGTAGCTAGCTTTCACACCTATGTGTGTCAACAGCGTAACACATACATTTATACATAGGTGGTTGTATTTCTCCAGCACCGATTCCTGTGGGAAACAAGATTTAGATGCTTGACTGTAGGAACTCAAGGTTTGGAACAGATATGCTCACAGTCTCTAGAAGTACCCAAATCCAACAGAGTTTCTGTCGGGTATTTGTAAAATGGTGTATCCTCACAAGCCTCTGAAGTCTCATCGTATGGTTTCCTGGGGTAAGTCAACTTTGTACTGAGATACAGAATGGAAAGTTTTGGTATTTTTAAAAGGTGATTTCTAAACCAAATTAATAGAGGTCATTTATTTGCTAGCATAAGCCCACACTGATGCTGACCATAAATAACTTCAGAACTGTTTCTTCATGAAACAAAGTAGAGCCTGCTCTAGTGTAACACAAAATCTGCAGGACTCCTATGGAGCTTTGTGAGTGACTTAAGCCTCAGGACCTGGATTTTCCCTGGGAGCTCAGTTCCACCTTTTAATGACCATGACAACGGTACTGTTTTTATTGACAACTGTTCCTGTTTGACATTCATGTTAAGTACCTTGGGACACAAGCAGTTGAAGTGGGACATTCTTGCTTCAGTTACAAGGCCCTTTGCCTCTGGTTGAAACAAAGCCCAACTCTTCCCTACAGCAGGCCTTGTGGCCAATCATTGCTCTCCAAAGTATCTTCCAGGAAAAAAAAACAAACCCAAACAACTTGTTTTTCAGCCTTTAACCTTCTTTTCCCCTAAATGTAGGTCATCTACTTTAGGTCATTTAGGTCATTGGAAAATCTCCAATGTTAGTATGTTTTGTAGTAGGCAAAGAAAAAGAAAGGAAACTTTGTGCATAAGAATAATATCATCATTTCAGAGAGAAGTGAAAAATCAGAGGAAGTAGTGAGAATTTGGTCATTACAACACTGGAAATATTTGTGTGTTTACTTTTAAGAATGCTATGTAAGCAGTATTTAATGGTTTAGCAGTGTCTATCTTTCAATGTGAACAGCTCCTGCCATCCATAATAGAAAACTTTGAGATAAGTGCATTATACTTTGGGTTTAAAACTTAGGTCTGGTTGATCAGCTCACGTAAATCAGCACATCCAGCAAGATCAGAGGAGGAATGTCAAACTACTGATGCTGAACACCTAGTCCTAGATTTTCTTAACTAAACCTATGAGGAAATGGAACATCTTGCTCCCACAGAAGCTAGAGCTAACACATGTACTGACGTCAGAGCTGCAAAACCCGGCCCTAAGTACGTTGCGTTGGGAATCTTTAAACCGTAAGGAGATTTTAATCACACATAGAGTTGCCAGGCAGTTTTGCAACTTAAATCGTGAAATTATAAGTACATGATTCTTTTTTTTTATATATTTTTTACGTTGATTTTGCACATTGTTTAAAAGAATTCCTTTAGGCACCGTTGTAAAGAACAAAACCACATTTTATACATCAGCAGCAGATCCGAGTTCCAGCCGGAGTCAAGGGTTCCTCAAGGATATCAGCAGATATACGTGACTGCTGGCTCTGTTCTCTTTCCTTTCATGAGTAAGTGTCCAGTCGGCCACCGACAGCCAAATTCCCAAGGGGAAAATGCGCACTTCCCATCTTAGTGGCAAAAAAGACAGACCCATGTCAACGTCCTCCTCACAAACCCTGCTACCTTGCGAAAATCGCACTGACGAGCCCCTCTGTGCAGCGCTACACCCTGCGGTCCGCCCCCGCTGCAGTCCGACGGCCGCCGGCAGGGACTCCCTGGCTGCCCCCTCTGGGAAACGCTTCCTGAAAGGACCGCCTTCACCTCAGCCTCCATGGCCGGATTTTAGGACTTTTGGGAGAAGAGGGCACGGCAGAGGCTCACTGGGAGCGCCGAGGCGGGGCCGGTGTTACCTGCTTTACGAACAGCCCCTCTGGCCCTAGCCCGCCCGCACCTCCTGGCTCTGAGGGGATTGTGGGGGACCGGCGGCAAATGGCCGCGCCTCGCGCTCACCCCGAAGGTGGGGGGCGTCGCGGGCAGCCTTCCACGAGCACACGGCGGACAGGGGCGATCCAGACATTGTGCTCAGATCTGCCCGCTTGGGTTCCCTGCAGGACCAGCCCCTGCCCGTCGCGGCGAGTCACGGCAGGTGACACGACCCCGCTCGAGGCACCGCCCCCGGGCTGGGGTCTCGGCGAGAGGGGAGTGCGTCCTCCCGCGCGAGAGAGGGCGCTGTCGCCGGAGAGCGCGTTTGGCTCCGCCGCCGCCATCTCCTTCTCTGATCTCATAAAGGTGTCGCGCAGGTTCCGCCTGGGCTCGTCATTCAGCCGCCCCGGGCCTGGCGCAGCCGTCGCCGGCCTGCTCCTCGCCGCGGCCCTCGGCCCGCCCTCTTCCCGCCCGCTCGCCCTCCCTCTCCCTCCCTCGCGGGGCCGCTGGCCGGCGTAAGCGGCAACCGCGCTGCCGCCCCGGCTGATCGGCGGGCGCTGGTGCCCTGCCCGCCCCTTCCTTTCCTCCTCCTTCCCCCCACCCCGGCCCCCTCTCCCTCCGGCCGGGCCCCGGAGCGCCGCCGCCGTTGGGGTGTGAGTAGGGCCCGGCGCCTTGCCGGGCCGTCCCCTCGCCGGCGGGGCCATGGCCGCGAGCGCCAAGCGGAAGCAGGAGGAGAAGCACCTGAAGCTGCTGCGGGAGATGAGCAGCCTCCCGCCCAACCGCAAGTGCTTCGACTGCGACCAGCGCGGCCCCACCTACACCGACATGACGGTGGGCAGTTTCGTGTGCACCTCCTGCTCCGGCATCCTGTGAGTGTGGGCAGGGAGACCTTCGGCTCCATCCCCCAAGCAGGCCAGGGTGGGGGAGGACAGCCCTTGCGCCGGCGGGGTGACCTCCGCCCCTGGCCGGCCTCCGGGCTCTGCTGGGGCGGCGGCGCAGCGAGCCGCTACGTGGGGTGTAGCGCCTCGCCTTTGGCTTCGCTGCGGCGGCCGTTTCCCTTTTGGGTTCGCCCTTCCTCCCTGCCGCCCGACAGCACTGGACTGCTGGTTCAGCCGCGTCGGAGGAGAGCAGTCGGGAGGCTTTCCCCAGGGTATTCGCTTAAAAATCCCCACCGGAGCCCCAGTCCGGGAGATGGCGGTTGTTAGCCGGGTGTATGAGTTCGGGGCCGGGCAGCACGGCAGCCTTCGTGGCCGGCGGGCAGCAGCAGTCCGGAGTTTATCCTATCGCTGCTCTCGAGGAGGTGTTTTCCTGCACGTAGGGAGTGTAAGCGCGTGCCCACGGCACGCAAGTGAAGGGGAGATCGTGTCCGTCCTCTCCTTCCCGCCCCCCTCCCCCCCCCCATCCCAAGGTATCATTAAAGATGTAGTTAATAAAGCATGTGTGTGTAGAATACTTTTGGAAAGAGAAGGGGGCACGTGGTTAACAGTTCCATTTCATGACAGTCTTGAAGACATAGGGAGAGTAATCCTATTGTGAATACCGAGTGTAACGTTTTCAAAATTAATTAACCTAACGTTTAACTTTAAAGTATAATATTAAGTTAAACCGCTAGCCTAGCCTTTTATAGATCAAGTTATGCCCGATAGTAGTTTGTAGGACAACTCGCTAAACTCTACCTTGGAAGATAAACTCTTGCTTTAATAGTTTCATATAATTGATCAGAAAAGTAGTAGAAGGCTTTGCTCTTGCCTCTATTACTTCCTAAAAACTATAAAAGTAAACCTTGGAAAGGGATTAGCTCTGATAAAGTGGACTGCATTTTTCCTGTTCCTCATTCCTTTATGGGCCTCCCCACTCCTCCTTCCTTTTCCACCCTTCCTCCTCTGACATAGCATGTATGAAACCAAGAGCTGAGATCAGTCAGTTCTGAATTTCTGTAATGCATAACATGGGGGAAGAGAAAACCTCTACTATCTTCAGTGTTACTGTTTCCATAGTTAAATCTGTTTGCTAGTTTATGTTACTGTGACATTGTGCTTATGAAATTGAGCAGAATCAAAGAGTGGTGTAAGTAATAAATAGGATGTCAAAGGATACAGATTTGTATTTGACTTAAGAAAAGGTATTCAGGAGCCTAAATAAGTTTCTGTCCCCTTACTGAGAGGGTCTGACTACCCCACATAGGTCTTCCAAGTAAAAGGTCTGGTGTTTTAGAACAAAGTTGGTAATTATATTGAGATTCAGGACAAAGCAAACATGTTAGTTCTCTGCTGAATTTACATGGAACAAACTGCCTTTTATACTACTAGACAGCTAATTAGTCTTGGGGTATTTTTCCTTCTGTTTTTTGTAGACTTTTGAACAGGCTTGATGCAAATACAGAAAACGTATTCAGGTTGTGATATTGAAAAGAGACTCTAGTTTTTGACATATACATGCTACTTAACCAGCTCTGGCTTATTGTTTGCTCTGTTAGCAAACTGTTATTTGTGCTGGCATGTGAAACTATTTTAAGCTACTGCACAGAGCTTATTTAATGGTTGCACATGTTCTTACCAGTTAAACTGACAGCATAATAAAACTGCTCCGTAAGATTTTTTTTCTTTATTTTTCAGGCTTTTTGACATTAGTAGAGAGATATGTGATGAGTACTGCTGAGATATTTTGCATGCTTTTAGTAGGACTTGTTCCTTTTATCTCGGCTGTGTTGGTATGGACTACTGAAGTCCATAGTCTATAGTAACCAAAAGGATATGCATGCAGTGAAACAGCTAGCAAGTAGAGAACAGCTGTCACGTGCTGTTAAGTTTGCCATTATTTGGATGATACCATACTTAAAGGAAGAAAGACTCCTTATGAAGAAAAGTTGTTAATGTATTGGTATTATAATAAAACACAAAGAACTCATTCTGAATATGTAGTGGTTTTGTGTGTTGCTATGAAAAAGAAACCACAAACATTTTTAGTTGATACAGCTAGTAACACCTATGCTTACAGCTGGAGTAAAGGATTGTCAAGAGGACTTAAAGCATTCTTCTGAAATAAAATTAGGCTAATTCTTTCATGTTGACTTGGAAATGCTTTCATAAATTGTGTGCATGATTACATGTGATCCTTTAACACCTTAGAACCTCGCCAGTGGGATATTTTTGTTAGGGATGAGACTAGGTGTAGAGCTATGCCATGCCTGTTTCATAACTAGAAACTGTTATTTTTAACACTTCTATCAGAGAAGTCCTTCGTACAACTTATTTATTTCCAAATTCTCTTCACTGTAGAAGTCCACAGTGGAGAGAAATGACTTGGGAAGAAACCACATAATGGCAAATAGTAAAAAAAAAAAAACAAACAAACATAAAAGTACAATTTCTTCTGTAGTTCTTAATGGCTGCTTGCATTCTGCCTCATAATACTTGCTTTACTGTAAGGCTTTAATAATCTTATTACTCAGTCTTGTTTGTATGCTATGTGAATGACTTGCATTGCTTCTTGTTTTAATTATTTTTTTCTGATCTAGTACAAGAAGTATTCTTAGAGTTGAGTCCAGTAGACTTTTTAGTTTTTTTTTAAGTATGAAGTGCTCAATGAAAAGTTAAAATACTGGTACATTAACAAGTCTCCTTCAGAAAGGTTTCTTAATTGATTAAAAGTGGTTGCTAACATTGGTATCATCTTAGGCATGTTGTTCTCCATGAGCTAACTCCAAACTTTTTAAATCTGAAGTATAGCTTTTTTTTTCCTTTTCCCCCTAAGTTTTCTGAAGTGTTTCTTCACTGTCTTGGCAAGGACAGTCTATTCAAACTCCAAACCTTCATTTTGGATCCATCCTTAGTTTCCATCAAGGATTCTGTATGTAGAAAGAGAGCAATGCTATTTCTTACCAGATTTTGCTTGTAAAAAAAAACATTTTTTCTTCACTATTTAAAAAAAAAAAGTCTGGCTTGTTCCAAGTACTGCTAAAAATGATGAGAGAAATGGTGACTTTGCTGAAAAGATCTGTTTCTGACAGATGTTGAACGTGAGTCTTGTCAAGTTAAAAGTATGAGTAACACAGAGCAGGTCCTTTTCTGTAATACTTCAGGTTTAAGTTTTCCTGTGCAAAATTGTATATGCAGGAGAAAGTTCATGGACAGTGATATTGATAGTGGCTTCCTCTCAAAATACCTCTGCTTGTCTGCTGTTTAAATTCTCTTCCGGGGCGGGGGGGGGGGAAGCAAGCACGCTAGCATTACAGAAGCTGCGCCTCATTAAACTTTTTGGTGTTTGGCAAGAATATAGGATGTGTAGAAATGTATGCATGAACATTTCTTCCCTGAGAGTAGGAGGAAATGCTCTAGAGGAGCAGTCTTCTTGGCTTAAGGATTACGGTAATACAAAACCACAAGACTTCTCTTTGTTACAGCAAAACCACTGTAATGTTGGCAGAGGGGTTCTATTGGTTTGACAGAAGTCCTTTGGTTCAAAGGATTACGTTGGTAGCTGTGTCTGTTGTGTTTCTGGGTACTACCATGTGTCCTGCTGACAGTGGCAGCCTTCCTTTTGTCTTATCAAATGCCTCTTTGCCTTGCTTCTCAGCTGTCTCTGCATATCTGTGCTTTTAAGCACTTCTGTACTGCTCAGCCTGCTCCTAACTTTCATAAAAATAACATGTTCTTAAATTCTCAAATGGAAAATATTCCTTTTTGAGTAGGTGTACACTTCCACAAGTTCTGTACTGTAGAAATGTTTTATTTAACCTTGATTTTTTTAATTTTTTTTTTAATATATATCTCCTGATGTGTTTATTGGGACACTCCTAGCTTTTGCTTCCTCCCAACTTACTGAGGAAGTCTCTTGTTCAGATGTTTGCACTTTGGGCTTGTGTCAGGAAGGAGCAACAAAGAATGTTTAGAGTGTTATGGTTACTGTGGGGGATGTTGAAGCTCTTTAATGCTATTTCTTACAATTATTGGATCATGTGGTCTTTTAGCTGCTTATAATATTCCTAGCTGAAATTTTAATTCTGGGATAGGACTATTTGATGGCAGATACTAGAAACAAATTAATACCCCCCCCCCCCCCAAAAAAAAAAAAAAAAGAAAAAAGTATGTGCAATGATGGCAATTTATTGTCCCTTTTCCCAAAAGAAGTTTTGCAAAAATTAAAATGCTTTAAATAAACTGTTAGAGTGAAGGTGGCTCTGGTTATGTTGGTATGACTTTCTAGTTCTACACACACACATATATGTATTTTGGAGCATGTTTGGAAAATGGCTCTGTGTATTTTACATGTGCATATATATATATTATCCTATGTTACTGTGTTTCTTAGTTTCATGGCTGGAGAGCAAAGGGGATGTCTATACCACTGTGAATACCTCACAGTTCAGAAAGGATGTTTTTTTTTTTTTGCGGTGTCTTTCTTTGTTGTTGTTGTTTTTTGTTTTTTGTTTTTTTTTTTTAAGAATAAGGTTAATCTAACCTTGACTGTGCTTCTAAATGTGTGTGTGAGCCTTTTGCTGTTAAAAATAAATGAGCTTGTGAGATGGTGGGAGGGTCTCCAGGGAGGCCTACAGCTATAAGGAGTGGCCAGTACTGCTTATATTCTCTTTGCTGATAACAGTAGCATAGAAATAATAACAGATGCTGTAACATGGGTATTGTAAAGCTTTTTTTTCCAGACACCTTGGGACACAGTGTGCTCTGATGCTTTGGCAATTGAATTTGAATCAGTAACTTCCTGCTTCTTAGGGAATTGGATTTTACTGGCTTAGACTTAAGATCGTGTTAGAATGTGATACAGGGGTACATGAGAGGTGTTGTGTAGCTGTCGGCCCACTATTTCTTCTGTGGAAGTGACCCTCTGTTCCAGCAGAGCCCAATCTTTAAGTTTTTTTTCCCCTCCCAGCCCTGGCCTTTGCAGACAGATTTGATGACATCTGGAATGGCCACTCTGCCAACAATTACAAGTTCAACCATAATTTGCTACTAAATTATGCTAATAACAAATGTTCAGTGCTCATTGACAGCATTTTAAATGTTTAATGCTTCAATTGCCGGACTTCAGAATCTTGTATCAGTGGCCTAAAGCTTCCTTTGTTTGTGAGAGCACCAGTTTTAACAATGCTTTCTGAGGAACAGAGAGCTCGTGTTCTCTGTAGCTGCCCCTATGATAGGCTGTGTCAGTGGAAGCCTGGACTAAATGCAGGAGCAGTGGAGTATAATCTCATAGCAGGAACTTCTGGTCACAGTGCTATTCCACAGAAATAGCCACTGAGCATGTAGAAAGTGGCAGTGATGAGTGGGATCTACATGTGGAATATTCTGGCTATGGTGTACTGGATGAGTGCAGATGACGGAATAGTCTTACTCTGTCATCTTCCCCAAGGGTCTCTTAGGAGGTAACAGTGACCTGGATCAAGTGCTGAGGGAGTGTTTGGTTGCTGTCATCTTCAGGAACTCTGTGCTAGAGAAAGGAGTAAATGGTACTGCTTCACGAGTGCAGGTTGCAAATATTTGTTCCGGGTCAATTTAAACTTGGGTATTATTAATTTGGACTAAGGGACTATAATCCATTTTATCTTCTGGTAAATATGGAAAATTGTAAAGCATTACAACTGTGCAAAGGTCTTGTCAAATCATAGAATAGTTAGGGTTGGAAAGGATCTTAAGATCATCTAGTTTCAACCCCCCTCCCACTAGACCAGGTTGCTCAAAGCCCTGTCCAACCTGGCCTTGAACACTACCAGGGATGGAGCATCCACATCTTCCTTGAGCAACCTGTTCCAGTGCCTCACCACACTCACAGTAAGGTATTTCTTCCTTATATCTAACCTAAATCTTCTCTGTTTAAGTTTGAAAATACATGTGAGGAAACAAACCACGTGGTAGATGCTGCTTTGCTTTCTTGTGGTTTTTGTTTTTTTTTTTTTCTTTTTAATACAAAAAGAAAGGCTTGTGAATTCCTCAGAAGGGATAATCATACTTGGCTGTCTACCAGTAAGCTTCCCCCAAATGTAGATGACTTGTTTGTGAATCATTTGGGTCATCAAGTAATCTTTGTAGGTAAGGAAGCATATAAAATATCTTAGGTTTTTCAAGTAAGAGTACCTTTGGTACCTTGGCTTAGTTCTTGAGTTCTGCTTCATAAATCTCACAACTGCTCTGTTTTAGGGACATTCTAGTCAGTTCATGGGTATAATGTTATTGAAAGTGGCTCATCCTAGTTAGAAATAATAAAAGAAGTTAAGGTTTAGCTGTTCTAATGGTAGAATCAAAGTAATTTATCTAAAGAAAATAATACATATGTTGTGGGCTATATTTGTATGCTGAAAAATGCACCCTCTTGTCTTGAATTCTGTGTTCCACTCTGACTGCTTGCACTGCTTTCATAAGAGGAGGCTTTTCACAGGCTTCTTCCCACCCCTTGCCATGTTAAATAAACATGAACACTTGTATGTATAATACTGCAGCTTGCTTGTTAACTTTGCATTTATGGCTATTAAAGTTATGTTCAGGTTTTCCAGTCCTCCTGGACCATGGATGTAGCAACATGGTCTTTTTCATCATGCAAGACACCTAATGCTTCCATGTTGTGATCTGAGCTTTAGGAATGGGAGTGTCTTCCTTTAGCTAGAGGGTATTAAAAAAAAATAAAAATCATCATCTTATTGCACATCATGGATATAATATGTAAATCAGGAAACTTTATAACCTGAACCTTAAAACTCTAGAGCAGTCCTCACTGGAATGCAAGAGGCATGTAGGAAGTTTCTAGTGAGTCTAAACAAAATCTTGTCCAAGCTTTAAGTACATTTGATATTACTGCTTAACAGAACTGAGTATAAGTGTTTGCTGGTGTAAATGTTTTGAAGAGCTGTAGCAGATCAGCGTAGAGTAGGTACTGCTTAAACTTGTGCAGTGCCTTTCAATTGCAAACACAGGTACAATATAGCACTTAAACTATACTTACTGAAAAAATCAATTTCTAGCAGAACCTAGCATGAAAGTTTAGATATACTACCTGTGCTGAAAAACATGTGAATGTGTTAATGAATAACCCTAGCTTTTAAAATAGTCATGAAATAGTTTACAACTAATTGTACATCCTCCTTAGTAGGAGGAGAGTAAATTGAACAGGCTAAGGTAGATGGAACCAATTTTATACTTAATCTGAAAGCAAGTGATTGTAATACAGAACTTGATGGAATGTATTTCTGTGAAATACCAAGTGGATGCCAACCACCTGGCTAAAATTTTTCTGTAAGACTCGAGTATAAAATGTTACTATATGGGTCATCAGATTTTTTGTCATACAGTGTTTTGATTTATAACAATTTAACTTATAGTGTTCTTGAAACAATCATGGAGTTTAAAGAAAACTACTAGTAGTCTTAAATTGGATGCCAGTGGTGGGATGGTTTTTTATTCCTAAAAGCAATGTGAACCAAATTTATAATTAAAGCGTAGTCAAAAATATGAGCAATAAAGCTAACTCTTATCGGTTGATTTGTTAGTTGTTTGTTAGGTCCATATTACATTCTGCAAGTTTCCCCCAGCTTCCTTTCTGGAAACTTTCTGTTCATATATATAACCACAGAATTTTGTGTTCTTTGATGTCTCATAGTTAATGTATAGTCTTTTTTTCCTTTTAATTTATCTTCTCTTTTTGTTACAAAAATCCAGGCCTGACTGTTAAACTAGCCCCGTTGTATTGCCTAAGTTAGTGTCTCCATTGTTTGGCATATGTAGGACGTAATGTTGTTTCCACTGAGCAGAACACGGCTTGATTTTAAGTATTTGTGGGCAAAAGCAGTATTTCGCATGTATTTAAAGAAAGAGTTTGAAAAGAAAGACAGCTTTTTCTTATACTGGCACTGTTGCTCAGCAGGTTTTTTTCTCTATGCTTGCAGGTTTTGTCTGAACTGAGTTTGACAATGTCAGGCTTTGGCAGCACAAATTATTTGAGTTTCTGTTAGCCTTGCTTCAGCAGTCTCTGGCATGGGTATGAGAATAGTGCCAATCTTTGCTTAAGGCAGAGCTGCTGAAGTTTTGAGCTATTACATGAGTAATGGTATCTCTCATTTGAGAACACAATAAAAACATTGTTTTTTTGCTTTTGCTGTTGTGACTTGTGCAGTTTCAGGAGGAGGGAGACAGACCTGTGGATGGAAGGCCAAAAGTGAACTAGAAAGAGATGCTGTCAGGGAACAGGAAGTATAGGTTAAAGCAAGAGAAAAAGAACCTGAGCTGGGGAGTTTAGCTTGAAGAAATCTAGTGATTGGGTAGAAGTTGTACTAAGAATAGGCTGAAGTGAGGGAGGAGTTGGAGGGAGAGAAAACTACAACAGAAGGGCAGAAGAATGGGAGGTGGAAGGTAGAAGCAAGGGTGAACAAGTTCTGGGAAACAGATTAGGTTGTAAACAAAAAAGTCTAATTCTGTTTTCTTAAGTTTGCGTAGAAAGATCAGAGTGAGTTTGCATCTGCAGCTGTAAACATTGGTCTTCCCTAAAGCTCAATTATTCGACTTTGCATGATGAATGTTATTTTAAGATGATCTTATACAGCCTTGGGTTATACATGGCAGTACCAAAATGGTGCATTTTACAGAGATGGCTCCTGAGTTTCAAACTGACTTTTGGTTGTAATGTTAAAAGTGATCGTATGATGCCAAACTTCCTGAATACTGACTAAATTACTACTTGCTTCTTCTTTTAGACGGGGCTTGAATCCACCCCACAGAGTGAAGTCAATTTCAATGACTACTTTCACACAACAGGAAATAGAGTTTCTGCAGAAACATGGAAATGAAGTAAGTATCATTTGGGGATTAATGTGAAAGCGTGAAAACCACATGATAAACTTTAAAACAGTACTTAAGGAAAATGTCTTTTTTTTTCTCTTTTTTTTTTGTTGTTGTTGTTCATAGCAAAATGTAGCCTGAAGTCTGAAGCCAGCTTCATTTGAAGTGAGGCTGTTTCAGTTGGGTTGCTGATCATCAGTGTTACGTGTTATTGCCCCACTCAGACAATCTAGATTCATATGATCAGTATTTCTGAATTGGGTTTTCTTTTGCTTTTGCTTAAGGCAATATGCATTTTCTTTTTTTCTTCCTGCGAGCCCAGACCTTGAGACTGACTGCAGCAGTGTTTCCTGAAAGAGCACACTGTGACAAAAATACATTTGTTGCTTGTAGCTGTATTTCTTCAGAGTAGGTGTCAGAAAGTCTTCTAGTTGTTTCAGTAGCCTCATTCTTTAATGAAAGTGTATCAGCATTGAAGGCTCTTGGAGAGGAAGGAAAATGAAATTTTATTTTTTCTTTTCTAAGGATTGTTACCTAATAAATGTCTATAGGTTAGGACTGGCTTGGGGCAGCTCTGAAGGAGAAGTTCTAAAGTACTGCCTTTTTATTCTTTTTTAATAATTTTTTTCACAAAATCTGGGAGGTAAATGTGCATTGGCTCTATGGGGACGTGTGGGGCACGTAGACCCTGAATGTGGCTATTGCTGTCTTTAATTTGAGGATGGAGTTTGTGTTTTAATACCTGCTATAGCACTGAGGATTTTAGAGTCAGCTTTTGCTGCTGTTCTGAATTAGAAAAAGTTCTATTTCACATTTGCTGTATCTGTATTCTGTTTTAGTAAAACTATTGATTGTAGGCTGCAGAGTGTCTTGTGAACACGTTCTTGTAGAGCTTTGTGGGCATAAATCCCATCATTAGACAAAATGCTGATACTTAACTTTCCTTAAACTTGGCTCATTCGTAACTGTCAGGTTCAAGAATGAAAATAGAAGCAGCTATTTCTTTTTCTGTCCTGGTAAATATGTGTTACTTGTTGAAATGACTGTTAGTGGATGATTCCTCTAGACAGAGCTGGAACAGGGTTTAAACTCTTGTCATTATAAAATACTTATAATAGTTTTGACTAGGTTTTTTTTAAATTGTTTTGGCATGTTTAAGCTGTATAACGTCACGTGCGTGTGTATATATGTGTATGATATTGATGACATTTTGCAGAGGGAGAATAATAAAGAATCTTTTATGGGTATAGATATAGTATGTTGGAGTCTTTTTCCGCAAGATTAGCTTGTAAACTTCAGCTTCACTTAAGGCTTCGCAAATGTAGAGGAAAATGTGTGTCTATGTGTGCCTCCCTTCTTTCCTCCCTCCTCCTCCACACCTATTTTAGTTTCTGCAACAGTTAGAGATTGCTACCACTTCCAGTTTTCACTGATCTGGAACTTTAAGTGATCGTACTTGGCTAATTAGTGTAGTTGTCCTTCTCATTATAGATCTGACTAGTCTGCCAATCATGAAGACTTACTTGATCCGAAATTTGTTACTGACATAAAAAACGTTCACTGATCTCTGCAATGCTATATGATGTTTCGGGGTATTTCTGTTTGTAGTACTTGTTCCTCTAATTAAAGTATTGCAATGATTTCAGTGAGCTACCTGATAAATGAAAATGCCATCCAGAGTTTAATTTTGGGTTTTTGGATAGCAGTGCATTACCTTAATTCCAAAGTAACATTAAATAGTTATTTGTAGTTGCAGATGGTAGATTTAACAAGTGCTTATGCTGATCATAAATGATATTTTAAACACTGTTAGAAGTTTAAAGCCCAATATTTAAACAAATTTTCACTTTGTCACACTGTGTGTTGCAGTAAACATTTTGATTTCTCTTGTTGGTATTGCAATTTATCTTATATGCAGGTGAATATTCCAAAGTATTGAGATGAAGTTCATCTGACCTCACCAAAAAAATCTCACAAAAAAACCCAACAAACCTTCTTTGCTTAGCTTGCTATATGCAGCATAGGTGGCTCTTATGTATGTAAAAAGTGAAATTTTCTAGGATAAACTTGTTCAAATGTGGAACTGTCCATCATTTTAGAATATGGACATTGAAACAAAGTACAGTCAGTGAATGGCTTAGGTGTTGTAACAGTTGGTTTAGTTCTGCAGGTTATATATATAAAGCTCTAGTTTTTGCAATCTAGTATTCTATTTTTCTTTTATTTTTCTGTAGCTTGTAAAATACTTTTTGTCCCACTTTAACCTCCCATTCTTTCTCCAACATGGCCAAGGCCTCTGTGGTAAGCTTTTTGGCTTCCAGATGATTGGTTGACAATAGGGATCTGTTTCTGAATAGAAAGGAAAAGAGCAAGAAAGCTTCCCTGAGATAAAGTAGTGAGTTGTTCTTAGATGTAGTTTTTCCACTCTTCTTCCAAGAGTACTTATAAGGTCAATAAATTGTATAATGGTGAAGGTTTTTTTTTTGTTTTTTTTTTTTTAAGAAAAGGGTAGAAATAATCCTAATATCTGAAATAGTAACTTTTCTCTAGTTGTCACAAATTGACACCTTTGTAAAACATTGTTCCTAAAGGCTTCCTTGCAGCCACTGCTTTGAGAAGAGACTATTCAGAGCAGCTGTTCAGGTGTGCACCACTACCTTCTTCCCTGTATATACATCTTCAATGAATGTCTTTCTGGCATACGTAACATGAACTTTTTTTTGATGTTTTTAACTGCTTCAAATACAGATTTAAGGATTTTTACTGTGTGAGAATACATCTATGTTTTAGTGTTGCTTGCTCATCTGCTGTTGTAAAACATGTCCGAATTCTGGTTTTGCTAGTGTTTGGATTAGCTCACTTTTGCAGCAAGAGCGGAGACAGCTTCAAGCTGATATTACTCAAGTGCCTTCTGAAGCCTTTTTGAAGGATAAAGCAATTCTGGCTTTCTGGGTAGGATTTTTCTCCTTCTCCTCCTCTTCATGAAGAACAGTGTGATGTATTTTCACACTGTATTCTCATGTTAAGAATAATGAGAGAGTGGTATGGGGATGAATCTGTTTGAATACTCATAATCAAATGATAATGTTGCTTAGCCATCTGATTCAGTAGAGCAATGGTAGTAGAAAGTGAACTCGCTGTTAGCAGAAAGTGGAGGTGGTACTAACCTCATGTTGCCAATAGAGCTGTTAATGAATATTCAGACACTTTCCCCTGAAGCTGAAAAATAGTATTATGAGGCAAATCAGTTACATAATTAATTTTTCTACTACATTTTTCAAAAGTGCCAGGTATTTTCTAACATTTCCAAATAGCCTAATCTGGTATGTATATGGTGGAAGAAAATTATTTAGATAGTATTGGTCTTGTATTTGGAAAGTCTGTGTATCTTTGGGAGGAAAGGCCATGTATATTTACCTGAGGTATTAAGCAGAACACTATGCAGGTATGCTCAGCTGCTTGGGACTAGTTTAACAGTGCTAAGTTTTGTTTTGGTGCAGGTCTTCCTAACTCTTGATAGCACCTGGGCAAGTGCCAGTTTCCCACACTTTTGCAGAACTCGTAGCGGTATGAGGCTGGTTCAGAGCTGGTGTCTGGTCGGAGCAAAATGCCTTGCTACAGTCAACTTTACTGTGGTATATGGCCTAGAAACCCTGAATTGGAAAGAGCAGGACTGAGTTGGAGCTGATGAGTCCTGACAGCATGAGCTGTGCAGTCAGGTGTCCTTGTACATCCCTGGTTCTGCTAATACGATATAGAGGTACAAGAGCCGATTGTGTATAGAACAATGTCTTTGTTAGCAGGATTTATTACCTTGCAGTACGTGCTTATGAAAGCAGCTGTAACTTCTGGACCCAGACTGACTTTGAAATCGGTATACTGGCAGTATATAATTCTTTCAGCCGAGATTACTGAATAATATTCATATCAGAAGTGCTGAATTACTAAACAAAGCTATAATGTGCTTACATAAGGGAACTGTTTCCAAATATTTCTTCCTGTGGTGAGTGTTATGTTTTGGAACATAGCTTTCTTGTGTGGTAATCTGTAATTCTTTGCACTGACAGCTTTATGTATGGTGCATAATGGAGGATATTTTACTGGGTGGGGAGGGGGGAAGGAAAAAATCTAATTTGGCATTTACCAGCCTCATGAAATGTAATATCTCATTAGAGCTTTTAAAACTAGACTGACATGTGTAATCTTCCTGCAATGGTATGTCTGAATCTAAACAAGAAGTGCTGTAGGTCTGACGGTGTGCTTTGTCTAGTTGAAATGCAGCTTCTACCAGCAGCAGTACTTGTCCTGTCATAGCTTTTCCTTGCCATGCTGCCTTAACTGCACATAAGAGAAGGCAGCTTCATGAGCACAAACTTAATTTTGCTGGCCGAACTGAATTCCTATTACTCCTAACGAGCACAACTATGCTAAGAGAAGTTTCTAAAGTGTGGTGGCTCAATGTGTTGTGCAGGCAGAAAGCCTTTGTTGCTCCCTTATCTGCCTTCCCACACACACTGGAGGATGTGTATCAGTGACATAGTTATGACAAAGTGGTTATGGTAGTGTGGATTGTTTGAAATATGTAGCACTGGAATAGAAATAACTGAAATCTCAGATTATCTCAGCCTTTCTCCAAAATTTGATGGATACTGCTGTTTTGAGGGTTTGCTTTGTTGTTGTTTTTTTTTTTTTTTGGTTTTGGTTTTGTTTTTTTTTTTGTAGCAGCTTTTTAATGTGCCTGTCCTTCCCCACCTTCCCAGCTCTGTAAAAACACACAACCCCCTCACCCCAAAACATGACAACAAAACTAGGAGCAAAACCAAAAGCTAAATTCTTGTGGAAACAGGTATGTTTATGTTCCTCTTAGCCCTTGAGCCCTGCTTGGAACTCCTGAAAGCATGAAATGTTACTAGGAGGCTGGGTTTTAAACCAAAAGCCTTTCTGGTTTAACTTAATCTTGCAGAGTACTGGATGTACATTGAATGGGATGACTTCTTTATTCCTTTCTGTCAAAGCTAGAAAGTAGTGTAGAAAACAACTTCTCTCAAATAGAATAGCTGTTGAGTGCAGATGCGGGGAACACAAAGGTATGAAGAGAAATATAAAGACTTCATTATAACATACGACATGTGCTTGGCCCAGTTTTTCCTTTCAGTGATATATTTAAGTTATGGCAACTCGCAGTTTTTGCTTTGCTTCCTCCTGGGTTTTTATCCAGGTCAGGGTGAGTAGGTTGAAGCTGGTTGCGATTCTCTTTCCCTCTTTGCTTCATGCTGTACTTACTGATCTAATTCTGAACTTCCTGGTATGTAGTTGCCAAATATCTAATGACATCCCTTGCAGCATTAGAGATTGTTGGCAGAGAACAGGTACTGTTCTTCCCAAACCAGTTGTAAAAGTATTCTCATGAACTTTTAAATTTAATGAAGATAACTACCAAGTCTTGTTTTCTACTTCTTATTACCTGTCAAGATAACGCTTTACTTTGTTTTGTTACTACTTTGTGTAGTAGAGGCAAGCAAAACTTCAGTCTTGCTTCTGTCAGCCCTTCAACACAAGTAGACTTTCAAATGCTGCATACACTTAATTATTATAACTTCAATGCTGCCTTTTTTTTTTCTTTTTCCTTGCTGCATTGGTGAACCAGTGGGACATGGACTAATTATACTTTTCAGGGACAGTGGACAGTGGTTATGGATTGTTGGATATGTTCCACTGTTTCTAGGGGTTTCCACATAACTTGAATGTTTACTCTTGGCTTCAGCTTGTCAGGCTCTTCTCCTCCAAGCAGAGCATTCTGTTTAATAAAGCTTTGATTATCAAAAGGAGGAGCATAGCAAGACTCTTGGTGAATAACAAAGCTTTTGAGCGGAGGCTTACTTTTGCTGCTGTTGCAAAAAGAATAATATTGGTATTAAACGGCTGAACTGAAATATGACATCACCAGAAACGGTGTGATGTAGAAGGATTTTGGAAAGCCATAGAATTTTTGGGCACACTAACTTAACAGTAATGTTGTATAACTTTGTGGTGAGTTGAGATGCTTCTTCACGTGTTACCTGTAAAAGCAAAGGAATGAGTAATTCTGTCAAAATGGAGTTTAAGATGCATTGTGAAACTTGGGCAGTAGCCCATATTGAAAAAGAGAAATGTTTTGCAATGTGCTCTTTGGGATATCAGTTCAAATTTCTCAAAACATATTGTTCTGAATTTTTCCTTGAAAACTGCTTCCTTGGCTGTTTGGTGGTGTTTTGTTTTTTTTTGTTTGTTTGTTTGTTTTGTGTGTGGTGTTTTTTCCTTCTCTCGAATAGTAAGTTTGTATCGAAAAAGAAGAAAACTTTGACCATGAAGACTGGTAATTTAAAGCTCAGATTTGTGCAGATTTGTATATCCTTTACTGCCTTTTTGCACCTTTTTTCCCCATGTCCTGCAAGAAATGACTGAGCTAGAGTCAGCACATGCTGCGAATAACTCTGCTAATTTGTTCAGGTGTCATGCCTAGCCAGCTGTCAGGCAAGACAGAACATAGAACTGAAGTTCAAACCAATCTAATTGTAACAAAAAAAAACCCAAACCCCAAATAACAAAAAAATAAAACAACCCAAAACCAAAACAGCAAAAACCCTGCCAACCAACCACATTGTGGAAATGTAGAAAAACCAATCTTTTTAGTATCTCAAGCACTTTCAAATTCAGATAGTGGATTTAAAAGCTGTGATTAGTGAGGAGTAATCAGGGTACCCAAGATGTAAATGCTGAATGATCATTCCCCACCATAACTCAACAGCAAGTTATATGGCATAAATATCCTTGATCTTTATAATAAGAGTAACTTTTAAATAGCTTAGAAATAAAAATGACAATGGCCTCATCAGTAAAAAATACATTTTTCACAGCAGCCTTTTCCTTGCCCACGACACAGTACTGTTAGCAACTTTTAAGACTAAACTAAAGGTAACTATTTAAAAAAAAAACTTATGGCGATGCAAGTTCTGACAATAATATTTCTTAGTTTAATTTCCAGTTTTAATTTCATCCTGTGGTAGTGCACATCACACTGCTGTTTACTTTTTTGTAGGTAGCTGAAAATTGTGTGTTATGACTCACTTGAAGCATAATCAGTGAAGTATTGTGGATCCCTGTCAAGTCAGATGATGGTAACAAAAGTAGAGCATACAGGTCACCAGCAAATAAGGAAAGACAAGGGGCCTTTTATTGTGTTCTGAATGCTTGCTTGGAATAGTTGCTGATGTTCAAAGCATTGTGTGGTTCATCACACAGAAATAGACAAAACTGCCTTTTTAGTAGTTTCTTGTGTGATTCTAAAACTTCATAAAATTCGTCTTTCTAAAAGAACTTGTCTGTATTTAAGACTTCTGAGAAACTACTTGCTTGAAGAACTCTTGAGGTAAAGAAACTTATGTGAAATTTAATTTGCATTTCTGGTGTGGTAAATATTTTAACTTGTATTTGCATAGTTACTGCTGTCAAACTCTGTTAAATTGTCAACTTCTTGATCAAGAGTGTGTTACTAAGCCTAGGTTCTTTTGCTTGTTAGTTGTGTATTGTGTTGGCCATTAGTAGTAATGTTCTTTCTGCTACAAGTAACAGAGAATCAGTAACGAGTGCCTGACAGGTTTAATTAAATAAATTATAATAGTAACTTAAGGCATATTTCAGTTGGTACTGCTTTTGTGTTTAGAAGAAATCTGTTGTTCCAGGAAACGCTTTTGGAAGCATGCTTTCTGAAGGTTGGCAAAAATTGCAGTGCAATGCAGCCTTTATTAAGCTTGCTTCATTTTAAGCCAACAGTATGTCTGGGACAGCATAGTCCTCCTTCATACCTGTTTGCATATTCACAGAACTGTTATCTGCTATAGCTGGTAATGATCTCAATTCCCACAGGGCCTTGTCTCATTTTTCCTTGAAATGGTCTCTAGTGGTCAGGAAGGCTTGAGACTGTTTGACATGGAGCTGTGTTTGTTGTGTTTTTTTTTTTGACTGTGGTTCCACTCTGAATACTTAGGCCCTCCAGGGCAAAGATGAAGCAGAAAACTGGGAGAGGGAAAAAGGTGAAAAGCGTTTCATTTCGCCTGTTACCATACTGCAAATAATGATTTTAAATTTGCTAACTCAAATCAGTCTATTGAAGTTAAACCTTTTATGGAGTACAGTTGCTGAATAAATGTTAAATAGCTGAGCTTATTTGAAGTAGGAACTACTGATCTTATTTTTAGATGAGTGTCTAATTCACAAATTTAGGGCTATCATTTGGTCATTAGTTAGGTCTGCTTCCCATTATTATCTCTATCCAGTAGACGACAATAAGGACTGTGTAGTGTTGGAAATGCAGGCGTTCAAGACATCAAGTATGAAATATCTACTTAGGCTGTCTAAATCTTTCTAATCCTGAGCAGTCTTTGAACCTGACCTATAAGTTTTATCATGTCTGACAGCTACTGCTCTAGAAGATGCTAATTTGCTGCAATTTTGGTGAAGTTAGCTGGCTTGGTAAAGAAGAAGACAACTGGGGAAGATGTAGTGGCAGTATCACAGCTTCTGCCTTGATTTGCCAACTTCCAGGGCTGTCAGCTTTTGCAGCTCTTGCTTGTTAGAGAATGCCTCATCTGAAGGTCATGAGGGACCATGCTGAAAACCTGACACTGTTGCAGCAATAGAGGGCAATGTTTGTAGGAAGCATGTGGAGAGGAATGATGAGGACTGTTTCAGAAAGGGTGTGGGAAGAAGGGGTATGCATCATAAAAGCAAAGTTTTCTTGACTCAGCTTCTCTGAAAGAAACCTGTTCTAAAATAGTAGTCTTGTTTTAGAGGGTAGCTGATATTTGCTGTATCATTTGGGTGCATACTCGGGTAATTTGCAGAGTAGTCTTAAGTGCTTAAAGAAAACATTTGAAATGCGACAATTCCCGTGTCTTAGTTTTGAGAAGTCACCTTTCCTCTTGTTTTGCTCAAGAATTGAAGCTGAGCAGACTGAGAATTTTGCAACTGGCTCAGCTTTTGCTTACTTACAACTACGTTTAGAAAATTAAAGCAGAGCAAAAGTACTTTCCCTTTCTGTCAGCCTTAGTAAATTAAATGCAGTTTCTATGGTATAGTGTACATCATGGTAAGAAAGGCTGCTTTAAAAACAATGTTCCTATACTCAAATAGGAATAAGTATAAATACTGATCCTTTGGGAGCTACTATATGGGGCTTAGGGCATATGGAATCTGTTGAAATAGTTTAAATCCTGGAGTACAGGTAAGGGAATGTATAGCATTAGGTGAAGGAGAAGAGTCTTAAATATCACAAGCAGAAATCGAGTGCTTTGCCCCTTCATGAATGCCTGATACAAATATTTTGTAAAAGCAGTATTTGGGGGTGAAATTTTATGCTAGGAGTTGCTTGCCTGGCTGTGACAGATGGTCTTTCAACTTCAAGTATTTAGACCAGTACATGGTGCACCACTTGGTTGTTAAAGCAGCTCAGTCTGGAACAAAAAATATGCAGCCGTGCACTTTTTAATGATGTATTAACAATGGTAAACCTAAATAGGCTTTAATTTATTTTTGTTTGATTAATCTGTGGTTGTGTTGTTTGTTTTTATAAGGTGTGCAAACAGATTTGGCTAGGCCTATTTGATGATAGATCATCAGCAATTCCAGACTTCAGGGATCCACAGAAAGTAAAGGAATTTCTACAGGAAAAATATGAAAAGAAAAGATGGTAAGATAGATTTACAATTATAAATGTTGCCTGTATAGCAAGAAGTGAAGGTGGACAGTTATCCTTGTATTTTTGAGTGTGCTTTCCTTCTTGTGTGCTCTTTGCATAGCTGTCTAAAGTAAAATGATTTCTGGACTTTATTCAGAGCTTCTACAGTAAGCAGAAAAAAGTACAGCAGTTTCTTGGTGTGTAGCATGTATTGACGGTACAGAAATGGCTTAAGGGGATGTGAACAACAGGGTAAAGTAAAGAATTTTGCAGGCTTTTATTAGGGGTGGAAGACACCTGGCTTGTATTAAATAAGTGCTACAAAATATTGATGACTTGGAATTCTAGTCCATTTTAAAAAGATCTGGCATAATTAAATAATGGGTATTTTGTAGGCTACTGCTAATACTTGTTTTGGAGTC
This sequence comes from Pezoporus wallicus, assembly GCF_028554395.1. Lineage (NCBI taxonomy): Eukaryota > Metazoa > Chordata > Aves > Psittaciformes > Psittacidae > Pezoporus > Pezoporus wallicus. The sequence goes on from NW_026640059.1 coordinate 4,202,400, forward strand.
AGTGGTTAATATAGCAGAGCTTAGATATACCAGTTCCCTCGCTTTAGTCTTATCAGTATTAAGCAGAACTTTTCATGTTAAACTTGTAAAAAACACTGCTCTTTTTGAACGTAGGTATGTTCCTCCAGAGCAAGCAAAGGTGGTGGCATCAGTGCATGCATCCATATCGGGGTCTTCTGCTAGTAGTACAAGCAGCACACCTGAGGTGAAGCCACTCAAATCTCTCTTGGGAGAAGCTGCACCTGCACTGCACTTAAACAAGGGCACACCTAGCCAAGTGAGTAATGACAGCTGAAAAGCACAGAACTGTTAAGCAGTCCTTTTTCTCTTTTAGTGGCAGAATTCTCGCAATTGTAACTGTTACCTAATGATATGATGACTAAAGACAGCTTTATGCGTTCTGTTGAACTGTTTGCAGATCAGGTTCTAAATTAAGCTTGTTTCTATTGGCCAAATTGATTTATTTTTTTAAGAATGGCTATTTGCAGAAAGCATAATTTTGTAGTGTGATTGACAAGTTTAATTATGGTAGACTTTTACTTAAATATCTCTGAAGTTTGAAGCTAATGTGATATATTTTCATATTTGTTTTTTTTTAATTTGAAAACAGTAGAATGCCTGATACTCTTAACCATGAGATTAGTAGTGAATATGTGGGTGAAAAGTGTGATGTTTGTCATTATTTCCTGTGCATTTTGTAACTGTGTTGAGTGGCTTTGGAGGAGTGTCTGTATGTTGTTATGTAAAGCCAAGCAACATAGTGTTTGGCTTTACATATGTTTTGGAGGGAAAACAGTTTTGCTTGAAAATCTCTTTTACCATTAGGGTAACAGACAATTCTTGAATGGACCTCTTTAGAAATCAGCAGCTTGCAGCCTTGCTATGAAGTCCTTCATTTTTCTCTCCCTTCACTGAATTCTAAAGATTTTTTTCAGAATGCAGTGAATAACTATATTCCCTTGTAAAATTAAGTTTTATTGCTTGTATTTGTGCAGTATTTGCAGTTTCAAATACATAATTTTGAAGCTGCTTGTATGCTGCTACTTTATTCTTCTAGGCCCTATTAATCCATGGGAATCTGCTGCAAAGTTCCTTTAAAAGCTACTGTAGAAGCATAAATAGATTGTCTCCCTTATATTGTGGGAGGAGGATCTGTGCGGTACACAGCATCTTAAACTTCAGGAATAAATGGCTTGTTAAAGGAATATGCTTACTCCATCCTTCTAGTATTTTGCAAAAATCAGTATGGTAAAATACCAGCTTTTTTGTATTAGCTAATCAAAAACTTGTTTGTAGTCTCCTGTTGTAGCTCGATCTCAAGGACAGCAGCAACAAGAAAAGAAACAATTTGACCTCCTCAGTGACCTTGGCTCGGATATCTTTGCTGCTGCTGCTCCCCAGTCAACTGCTACAGCAAATTTTGCTAATTTTGCACACTTCAACAGTCATACAGGTAAGAATTCTGAGCAGTGCATCCCTTTTAAATGTATAAAATGTAGTTTTAATTTTTGATTAGTTCAGTCTAAAATTCCTGAGGTGTATAATTTCTGTGCTTTGCGAATGTTGTATTGCACAAGATTTTCCTTTAGATCTTTATAGACAGGTTGAAGATTTAAAGGCTGATAATCCTGTTTTGTTAAGTGGGAGTTGCTGAAGCTGTTTTCTGTATGTACAATTGTGCTGTTTCTGCCTACTACTAGAACTTAAGATTCTTTGTGGGAGAGAGAGTGAGAGATGAGTAACAGAATGTAGGGAGAAGCTGGTATTAGATCTCCAATTTTGTTTCTGAAAATTATTAGTAAAAGTATTCATGGAAAGACTGCTGATACAGAGGCTTTAAAGGGAGTTCACATTGACAATTTCTTAAAAGCAAAACAAAGGCTTTCCTCAGTTTGAAGGATAACCTCCTCTTTTGTTTGTGTCTATTTGAAAACCAAATACTACCCATCTGGGTAGCATTCTGCAGTTTCAAGAAGAATAAACAAGTTTTGAGCACATGTATTGACTGAGAATGGGAGTAGTCCTTGTATTCTTAAAGAATGACTTCAGTAAAATATATTGAGCCCTCAGGCTTTATTTTTAGCCAAAGATCTTGAGCCATAGAAGTCTGTCCTAAAGAAAAAGTTGATTCTTCGGTCACTGAAGTATGTTGTTGCTAACTTGCATTGTAATTGTGGGAAAGTAACTTTGCCTGCATTGCCTGAATGAGCTTTTCTTCTGAGAGAAACTGATGCTGCTGAGCCAACAAGAGTGGGAGATATTTCTTGTAAATCAATCCTGAAATTATTAACAGTTGAGATGAGTTGTGATGGAGGGGTCTTAAGGCACACCTGAAGAACTGAGCAAAGTATCAAGGATTTCTCAAAGTTACCTTTTAAAAAAGTGGAATAATTGGCTGAATTCAGTATACAGGATAAGAATTGCAACTGCAGTGTATTTTGTAAAATCCTTAAAATTAGTATTTCATGTTAATCATCTTTTTGGAGGTATGTTTAACTGGGACAGCTTTCAGTGACTGGCCAGTGTTACTAAAGAGGCTGCAGATACTTAGTTTTTTCTAATGACTTTTTCTTTCCAAACTAATTGCTCAATGATTTTTATATTTATATACACTTAATTACTTTTTGTGGGTTTCAGGAGATGAAAATTCCATTAAAACAGTATTTCAATACTTTGTTCCAAATCTACCTGGGTAATTTTTAAAGAGATAAAAAGCAATATAAATGCTCCTGTATAATCTTATGACAGATGATGTTAATTTCAATTTGAAATAAGTGATGAACAATCAAAATTGAGAGGAATACTCAACTTTACTGACTAGTTTTCTGTTTCAGTAATTAACCATTTTGCTCATTCCCATGACTCTCTTCCATTAGTTTTAGAACCCAAACCAGTTTTAGGGCTGGTAAATCAATTTCTGAAAGACAGTAATCTAATTCTGAGCATGCGTTAATGGAATGTGTACTGCAGTTTATCCTAGGGTGTTTTCTGATTTGCTGGGGTAAAACATTTGTGAGGGTTATCCTGTGTGTGCTACCACACGGTAATGTCAACTGAAACTAATAATGAAATGTTACAGACTCCTCTTTGGAACAGAAGGAGGGTTGATCAGTCTGCCAGCTTTGGCAAAAATGGGTTTTAAAGGCTCATTTAAGGAGCTTATAAGCATGTAATTTTTGTTAGTAATCACATGCTACATCAGAGGATGAAAGAACTTGCACTTAGCCTGGCACGGCTTTCTTGTTTTATGGCTCCGTGTTCTTGTTTTAGGGCTTGTTGACAGGGAATGGACTTCTGTCTTTCCCTTCATGTACACTATGGAGTAACTAAAAAAATCATTGAAGAGCACCAGCAAATTTAAGGTCTTCCTGTAAAAGTTACTGTTTCTGCAATTAAGACATATGTTCCTTTTTTTTTTTTCTGCCTGTTTCCCTGCCCCACCCCAGACTTTTGTAATGTACTGAGCTGTCTCAGGACACTGTTCCATGTTGAAATGAAAACCTGCTGACCTTCTCTTTACTGTCTGTATTTAATTAATGAGGTTTCATAACTACTGCAAAATTATGAGATTTTGAAGATGATGGTAGATAATTGTTCTCTATGATAAAAATTATTATAAAAATGTGATAAAAACAAGATAAAAATTTTTGGCATGTAAACTTTCTATAAGCTAATGGAATATTTGCACGAAAGATTTAAGAGGCATAGTGACACAACATAACTCTATCATTGGTATAAAGGAAGGGGCTTTACCCAGAAGAAAGAACAGGAGTATGACATAGTTTCAGTTCTGTAATTTAATATATATGGACTTTATTTAGGTTGGTTTTGCAATGTTTCATGCCTTTCTTCCATCCTAGTGCAAACCTTGCAGAGGAAACTATGCAAAGATTGTAGAGGCAGCGTGCATTGCAATTACTGGTGCTGTCATACTTGAGCTAGCTTTAACCAGCTAGCTCTTGTACAGCCTCAGTCATCTGCAGTCACAACAGCAGTTGTAAATGTATGCCACTCTGCAATCTGCTGCAGTTCCTTAACTTGCTTGTGGTGGTTCTTGTGTTTCTGCATGGAGAACTGAATTTTGAAATTGCCAATCTACATGTTGTTCAGGTACAGGAAAGTACAGATCTTACCTGGTCTTTACCTTTATGCCACTTTTACATAGGTTTAAACTTTACAGCATAACATAAAGCAAGATTAATATCTTTACAGCTCTACTGTTTCAACTCTACTTTGTGTCAGCTGATGCAATAAAATTCTTAAAAGTAGCCTGTAATGTAATACATTCCAGTTCTTAAACTAGACCCAAAAGATACTTAAGATTCTTGACGTAGTATTCTGTTCATGTGAGTGGTTAAAAAGAAAAAAAAATTGTAAATTCTAGGGGCAACATATATTTGCTTAATCTTTATTTGGTTAATCAGTCTCAGTAGCCCTTATCCAATTGATGTATCAGGATGAAAACATCACCTTGATTTTAAAACAAGGCGCAGTAATCTATTCCTTTAAAAAAGCTACTGGTTGAAAGTTAAAAAAAGTAACTGTGGAATTTGGAGTCTAAGTGTTTGAAATACAGGCAGTATAATTGAAACTTTTTTTCCTCTGTGTCAAGTTTTTCTCTGAGCACACTTTAAAGGTGAATATTTTTGGACAGAACTTGCAGAAGACCCCTTTCCCTTCCCTTCCCTTCCCTTCCCTTCCCTTCCCTTCCCTTCCCTTCCCTTCCCTTCCCTTCCCTTCCCTTCCCTTCCCTTCCCTTCCCCCTTCCCTTCCCCTTCCCTTCCCTTCCCTTCCCTTCCCGTCCCTTCGCTTCCCCTTCCCCGTCCCCTTCCCCTGCCCTTCACTTCCCCGTCCCCTTCCCCTTCCCTTCCCTTCCCTTCCCTTCCCTTCCCTTCCCTTCCCTTCCCTTCCCTTCCCTTCCCTTCCCTTCCCCTTCCCTTCCCCCTTCCCTTCCCCCTTCCCTTCCCTTCCCTTCCCTTCCCTTCCCTTCCCCCTTCCCCCTTCCCTTCCCTTCCCTTCCCTTCCCTTCCCTTCCCTTCCCTTCCCCCTTCCCTTCCCTTTATTGTCAATTAATAATAGAGTAGGATAGTGAAAAATACAACTGAAAAAGGTGGTTTATGCTGCCTTTTCAGGCTCAATTTCACTTCTGACTCTGCTGCCTTCTCCTGCTGAGGGAGGTGAGGAATGAGGGTTGCAGTCAGTCTATAACATCTCATCTGTACCATTTTTATCTCCTCATGCTGTTTCCCTGCTCAATTGTGGGGTCCCTTCCCCCCCAGTGGGAAACAGTCACACACTTCTTCAATGTGGACCCTTCCTGTGGGCTACTGTTCTACAGAACTGCTCCAGCATGGTTCGTTTCCATTGGGTACAGTCCTTCAGGCATGGACTGCTCCAGGGTGGGCTCCCCACAGGATCACAGCTCCTGCCAGAAATCCTGCTGCTGTGTGGGATCCACTGCATTAGCCACAGCTTCTGCCAAGAGCCTGCTCCAGCATAAGCTTTCCACAGGCTCCAACTTCTTACAGGCCATCTCTGCCTTCTCTAGTGTGGGGTCCTCCCTGTGCTGCAGGTGGATATCTACTCCATATCCATGAACCCCCATGGACTGCAGCGGACAGCCTGCCTCACCATGGGCTCCAGGGGAATCTCTGCTCTGGGACCTGGAGTACCTCCTCCCCTCCTTCACTGACCTTTGTGTCTGCAGTTTTGTTTCTCTCACATTTTTCTCACTCCTCTCTCACTGCTGCCGCACAGTGGTTTTCATACTTTCCTAAATATGCTGTCACAGAGGTGCCATCAGTATTGCTGATGGGCTCAGCCTTGGGCAGCAACAGGCTTGTTTTGGAGCCAGCTGAAACTGTCAGAAGTGGGGGAAGCTTCTGATCAGTTCTCACAGGGGCCATCCCTGCAACTCCCTGCTACCAAAACTATGCCATGTAAACCCAATGTGCGTGCACACTTCTAGTAAAAAGTGGTATCAAGTAGAGTCGGCCATCACCCTTGCTCCCTGTATCCACTGTGAAGGGAAATAGTTGCATTTTCATTTATATTTGCAGCATTGAGAAATAACAGTAATCTGTATAAAAATGTCCTTTTAGCTTATAAATCTGTAGTACAGATTTTTTTTTAATAGAAATTAAGTGAAATAATCTTTTTATTAGCATTATCTGGCTTTTTACTAATAGTACTCAAATGATCAGCATAATTTCTTGGTTCTGTATATGCTTAATGTGCAAGATCTGTCCAGAATAAACAAATCTTGACCCCAAGATAGGACATTTTACTATCTGTTACTCTAGAAGGTGTTTTGTAGGCTTCCTTTATGTAGTAATTGAAGTTACCTATATATAGGGGTTTGGTTTGCCTTTGATTAAAACCAGTTTTTTTTTCCTTACTCCTTGCTAATAAGAGAATTTCAGACTTTCTGTGGGGCTTATCAGTTAGGCATGCAATTACTATTGAATCTATTGATGTTGAATGTCCAGCTGTTTGAAATTAGGTGGCTGTTAACTTTTATTTTCTTCTATAGTAAGGCATGAAAGGTAGGCAAAACTTGAAATTCTGTATCCACCAAACCTGAAATTTTGTGGATACACTCTCATGAATGCTGTCTTCTTAACAGTGGTATTGATTTTTCCACATTTCTGTACTGTTTTCTAAAAACTGAATTTTTCAGTGAAATGAATTTTATAAACATAGCCAAGACTATTCAAGTGGTGCCAAACTAAATTCACCCAAGGAAGAAGCACTTTGTGTAAGAGGAATTCAAATTGTCAGTATATCGTAAGAATTTGTTCTAATTTTAATACACAAATAAATGTTCAGTGAGTCCACAAATTCTAGTTTTATAAACTAGAACGATACCTTTTGGGGGTTTTACAGGTGTACATCTGGTATTTTGTACTTCTAGGCTATTTTTCCCTGACCAGCCACCACTGCAAACACTAGGGTTAAGCTGAAATGGACTCTTGGATCATGCAGTTGTGAATAGTAGCATGTGTGAGAAGTAGCATTAACTGGTACAGCTGTGTGAAGGTGATTTGTGAAAACTTGTTCGAAGACCACATTCAGTTGTTGAATACCATGTATAATTTTTTTTCATGTAAAAAAAAAAAATTGCAAGGTAGGACGTAACCCTTGGAGGCTGTCATGACCATGAATTCAGTTGATACATCTGTTCTTGTGTTTATTTCCCATATCCATTAACATGTTTTGTTCCTTTGCAATTTACAGCGCAGAACTCTGCAAATGCAGGTTTTGCAAACTTTGATGCATTTGGACAGTCTAATGGCTCGAGTAATTTTGGAGGTTTCCCCACAGCAAGGCAGTCTTTTCAGCCCCAAAATACAGGTAGAACTCCTAGCACTTTTGATTAATACTTAATTGAAATAATCCTTACCTTTATGTTGGAAGGTACTTAAGTTTTCTTGCATCTGCCTGCTTTAATATAATCAAGCAGTCTGAAGCTCTGGGGAAACTCAAAATGAATTCCTTCTATTTGGTGTTGATTTTTATTTCCCCCACCCACCCACCTACCCAATGCTGCTCAGAAGTCTGATTTATGGCACTATGTGTTTGTTAGCTCTACATCTGAAATAACTACGGAAAGACTAAACCACACTGCTTCTGATAAATATTAAATTGACCATCTTGTAAGAGAAGTGTTTCAGTGGACCCAAAAGCACATCACAGTACCGAAAAAAGTGTGTACCTATGTGTATGTATAACATATGCGCACACTTCAGTATGTCTGGCTTCATGTGTAGAGCCTAATGCTAAGATTCATTTTGCTTTCCTTTAATTTGATCATGCTTTAGAACTTCTGCTTGAGCTTACGTTTGCTGTTTGTCTAGATCTTTGGCTGACTGACTTTCTTTTCCTTTTTTTTTTCTGTTCCTTCTTTTGAGTGTGGTGTTGTTTTAAACTTTTTTTAAAATTTTCTTTCTCCCTCCTTATGTTAACTTTAACCCACACACAATTTCTGGCTCTCCAGCGTTCAGAACGCTTTCATCTAGCTGCAGTTTTGGTGAATTTACTTCAGCTTTTCCTCTCCAGGCTGTACACAGTAAGTTCCACGCAGTGGAAAACTCAGCTTGCTTCATTTTGTGCCATTGTAGTATAGCATTTTCATTCTTACTGTTGCATATGTTTTAACTTGTTGATTATGCTATTAAAGTTGTGTGTTCTGCAGTATGAGTGGAATCCTCAGCCAACTGTTATAAAATGTGATACACATAATGGAACACCTTACTGAAACTTATGTGACCTGTCCAGATCAAATTGTCTGAAGAGATGGAAGTTCATAGTTTAAAGTTTGAACTGAAGTTCAGCTGTGTGGACCTAAATCAGATTTTTAAAATTAATTTATGCATCTGATGTTAGTGGGGACTTGGTATAAAAAGATCTGTGTTGTGTCTTCCCCCTCATCTCTTCCCAAACTCTCTAATCCTTGGCATGAAATCATACTACTTCTGGACTTCTAGGCACTGTTTTTTTTGCTTAGAATGATGACTGACATCTGAAATGGTTAAACATTGTACTAGGAAGTAAATGCAAATAGTAGGTATTCATTAAATGTATGTCAGGAAAATGAAGCTTCTGCATTTTGAATATTAAGCATTCAAGCAAATGCACTTTTTTTTCCTTTAACGAAATACTATTGTTGAAATTACTTTTAACAGCTAACAGCATATAGTTTTTCCAGATCAAATTATGACTGATTTAAGCTGTCTGGGCCTTTTTTGTCCCTGATCTGCAGACTGAAAAACAGAAAAAAAATTTCTGATGATCCGATGTAACTTTGAAGGAAATGGGCAGGGGTTATACAGGTGGGGTGGGGTGGGGAAATGCTGCCTCATGCAACCAGAAAGAGGTGGGATTATTGTGCCTTCAGTTACAGTTAGAAAAACTTTCTCTAGCTTTGGAGTGTTGATCATGTTTAATTTCATTTGTTGCAGGTGGAAGTGCTGGATCAGTGAATGCTAACTTTGCTCACTTTGATAACTTCCCCAAATCCCCCAGTGCTGATTTTGGAGCCTTCAATGATTCTCAGAGCAACACAACAGCAACTGCAGCCAGTAAAGCTGCAGTGAATAAACTCAGTCTACAGTCAGCTGACAAATATGCAGCTCTTGCTAATTTAGATAATATCTTCAGCGCAGGGCAAGGTATTGAATTCTGTTATTTGATGTGCTTATTCTACATCTGTATGTGTACCACAGGGACAGCTGTGTTTGTTCAAGTAGTAACTGTATTTCAAAATGTCTTGTCTTTAAATTATCGGTAGAATTTCATATCAGTGAACCCTTTATGCATAAGATGGAAGTTTTAAGACTAAAGTTTCCTCCAAAAGTCTGCATCAGACGTCTGCTCTTTGGGAAACCCAGGTGGAAATATCTAAATAATTATTACTGCAATGATGAAAATATATAAATGTATAAATATATTTTTTATATTCGTGCTATATTTCATATAGCAAAGGCTCTTGAATGGAGAGCTACAGTTGTAGAGAACTGCCCAAGTAGCTTTCTTACCTCTCTGCCATAAAGACTTTGCTTAAAGTTTTTTATCAAATAGCAGTGATGCTTGGATTTAGTTGATTTTAAGGAGGAAAAAAATCCTAGTTATTCTGTAACCTTTTTCTTCTCAAATGGTGTGTAAACAAATGTGTTGGTTTGCAGTGTAGAGCTTTTTTCTGAAATGGATTATTTGAGGGTATGTGTTTTATGAAATTTTCCAGTTGAAGATGATGGTAGCATTGAGTTAATATTTTTCAGGGAAACCAGAAGCTCTTTGAAGCTACAGAATATCTATAAAAGCATGACATTTTGCAAATAGCTAATGGCTGGTTATATACAGTTTTTTCTCCTGTATGGAGCATATTTAATTTTTGAGTCTGAAACGTAAACTCTCCATAAACTTTCATTCTGTTCTCAACATTGGGAGCACAAAATATGAAACTTTATTCATTACTTCTAATCCGGTTTCTTTCTTTCTAGGTGGTAGTGAGCAAGGAAGTGGCTTCAGTACAGTAGTGTCAGCATCAGCAGGTCCTGCGTTGTCAGCCCCAAATCAGTCAAGTGCATCTTCAGACAAGTATGCTGCTTTAGCAGAATTAGACAGCGTGTTCAGCTCTACAGCAACCTCTAGTAACGCGTATACTTCCACCAGTAAAGTTAGCAGGTACTTTGTTAGAAGTAGCTGACTTTCTTTGTGAATTCCAGCAGTATGCACAAAAATAACTCAAAGTTGTCTCTTGAATCTATTATTTCTTACCTAAATAGGGAAATACTGAATGAGTTTAGAGGTACTTCTGAAACTGTCCTGTGTTTTAAATAACAGCAGTACTGTTTGATGAGATATTATCAAAATAAGAATACTTTCTGTCAGCTTAATGTTCTCTGCGCTTTTCTAGTCATTGCATGGTAAACCTGTTGGATGGTAACGCTTTCCTGTACAGATTGCATGCATACTGAAAATCATAGCATCATCCCTGGCAAAAGAATTATTCAGCTATTTATAATGTAAATGGTGCCACCACTTTTTTTAATATCATAAAAGTAATAAATACCAAGTGCCTGTTAAAGCTCCATTTGGTATTGCAGGTGCCCCATAGCCTCTGCTTTGCAACTTTTCTGTTACTGGCCTCTGTTTAATACTTTGTCCTGCTGTTGGTGAAGATGACTTTTCATTGCTTAGCACTAGTTACAGTCTCTGACCCTGGTAGCAGGGGCTCAGCTCTGTGCATCAGTGAATTATGTAGCAGTTTGCAAACTGCACTTAAGCATTCCTTTTTTTTTTTTTTTTAATATGCCAACAGTAATTGTAAATAGTATTTAAGTGTTAAACAAGCAATTCTGACATCAGTGACGTATGAATTATTTTCAGCAATGCTTTTGGAACAGTACCCGTGGCTGCTACTGCACAGACACAGCCTGCATCTTCGAGTGTGCCTGCTCCATTTGGAGGTATAGAAGTGTTACTAAAATCTTTTATGGACTGTTAGCAAACAAAGCATCTTATTAATTTTTTGTTGATAGTGTTATACTTCGACACAAGTGATATTGCAGTTACTAAAAGATGCAAAAAAAGTACAGTTGTTATGATGCTTTTTATATTAAGCATTTTATTATCATTTCCTATTTTTCATATAATTTTAGATATGTATCTTTATAAAAGCTGTATAAACTTAATATATTGAGTCAGATTGGCTATTTTTAAAAGATGTTATTAAATAAGTTGTCTTTAATCTTTCAGCAACACCTTCCACAAATCCATTTGTAGCTGCCCCTGTTGCCCCAGTGGTACCTTCAACAAATCCATTCCAGACCAATAGCCGAGGAGCAACAGGTTAGGAAAAAAGACACTTAACTGTTTGAGAAACTTTCTTTCAAGACTTGCATTGATTTTTTTTTTTTTTTTTTTTCTCTTTTTTCATAGCTGGGTAACTTGTTTCTGAACGTTTTTCTGTATTATCTATCTCTAGTCTATTTGCTGTGGGGTGTGTGTGTGTTCAATGTAGAGTACAATATTTATGAACAGGCTGCAGAAATCAACTTTTTCTTGATAAAAACAATTTTTTTTTAATTGAGCAGAGGATGTTATTTTTCTGTTTCAAAAGGTGGCCATGTTTTTTAAGATCTACCTAGCCTGTTTGCATCTGTGTATTACTACTTGGGTGCCTTCTTAGACTATACCCTTGGTTTTGAGGCATGCTTCATAGCAGGTTGCCCTTACATCGTGAATCTTGAAAGCCTTGCTGCTAAGCTGTACACTTGCGTTTTTTCTTTAGTTCAAAGTCCTTAAAGCTCTCAAAATCAGAGAGCTTGAGCTAAAACCAGGAGAATCATGACTTTTGGGGTGTTAGCTCTTCACCAGTCTGCTTATTCAGTACATTAGTATCCTTTATTTTTCTGTCTTGTAACAGTAAAACATATGTTTAAATATAATCTTTACACTCATGAATTACATTAATTTTCTGGGGAGGATTCTGTAGAATCCTAATTTCATAAACGAAACCTGAAATGCTTTATAAAAAAAAACAAACTTGTGCTTTTCTTTAAAAAGCTGAACTTGGATTTAGATGACTGCTAGGTTATCCTAATTTTCCTTTTCAAAGGCACTGCTAAGTTTTGGCATTTTATCTATTAACTGGACTTTCACAGTTTTAAATCTGCTGATGTATGAGTTTTAACACTGAGTTATGCTTTGCTCAGAGCTTTACACAGGTTGAACTAAACTGATCAGGCTGAGTTAAAACTGAATTGCGCAAATTCCTGTTCTCTGCTGAAATAGAATTCTGTTTCAGTGCCTTTTGCGTTATTATGCAGTTAAACTTGTTGAGCTGTTTAATGTCCAGAATATCTTTCTGATTTGGATCATGGTTAAGAATTTGTAGCCTCTTTAGATGAATTTGTTTGAATATGGTAACTCTGACCTTCCACCTTCTAAACTGCTATCCCTGGCTTGCAGAGGTTCTAACCCTGTGGCAGCTATACCAATGTTAGGTACTGGGTGACAGAGATAGTGGCTATATGTAAAGATAATTTTCTATCCTTTCAGTGTTAGGTGCAAACTTGTAGCTTGTATTTTTATGCTAAGCTTTCTTTCTGCATGAACTTTGCTATTTATTACATGGGAGATCTGCTTTGTAGCATTTGTTTCTAATGGTTTTCCAGCTTAATCTATTGCTAGTCGTGCTATAGATGAATTTTTTGGTACATATATGTGTGTATATTTCTATATATAACTAAGAAATGACTGTTCAAGAGTGTGTAAATGATTTGACATTGTCTGGTCTCTTTGTGGCTTCCATAAGGCCTCTCGGGAGCAATGCACTCTCACATATTTCCTCAGGCTCATTTTGGTAGGTGGCCACATTTGGTATTGAGTTTCTTGTGGCTAATTGTTCTTGCTTGTAAAAGCTTATTGGTAGCTATCTGGTTCTCTGCACGTGGAATTTTGGAAGACCTTCCGTTTTGTTAAAAATGGAATGGGTGTGATCATTTGGCAACTGGGTAAGGGGAGAGAAGAGCATACATGAACATCCTATTAAGCAACTAAAACAAAACCATTATTGATATCCTCCATGGTCACAATATAATGCTAACAAGTTGAGTGATTCAGGTTTCTACCAACAGCAGCTTGATGCCTTTTGGGATATCCCAAGTCACTGCTCATTTTGTTGTGCTTTCATTTGCCTTTTTTAGTAAGTTTTCCTGCTGAATAGCTTCTCTGCTGACTGTAACTTGAACAATGTTAGTACATTAGTTTTGCATGTACTTTGTCAACAGCTTATGTATAATGTCTTGACCTTGAATACTTTTAGGGTAAATTTTTCAACAGATAGTTAAACTGTATTAGTTTAATACATGTTTGGGTTTTTTTGGTTGTCTTTTTTTTTTATTAAACAGTTGAGCTTGCATAAAATCTAACTTGCGCCATCAAAAAAACCCAAGTCCTATCCAGTGTTTAACTAGAATAAAATGCTTGATGTCTGTATTTGCACCAAAAAAAACTCCCGTCTTTACACTTCTCCTTTCAAGAATAACTCCCAAAAGACTGAATAATGGTTTTGTTACTACATTTTCGCACTTGATGTACTCCTCTTTATTTGCTCAAGGCATGTGCAATTGCATATGAGCTGAATGTTCTTTACTTGAAATGTTTAGCAGAGAATCAGATGAGAAGTTTGGGGTGGTGGGTTTTTTTTCTTGTTTGAAGTCTTACCTCCACAGTAAGAGCATTTGCAAATAGAACTTTTGTGTTCAAATAATCTGCATGGTGAGAATTTCCTATGAAATGAGGATGGGATGAGGAGAGAGGGGATGCATGTATCCCTTAGGACTTTTTTGTTATTTTTCATTTGTAACTTCCTGTAATGCAACTTGAGTAGGAAGATCCTTTCATGCTTTTCTCAGAAGCAGAAAACCAGAGAGGCTTATGCTGCCTGAAAGTGCTTGCTTCTGATACATGCATTTACCAGAAAAGCTGTGGGGGAAGTGTATGATAATGCAGACAGCATCAAAAGTAATTCCTTGTCAGAAGGTATATATCTGGGTGTGCTGAATCTAGCAAATCTTAAATGATTCCATTTTTAAAGTGCAGGAGTAAATTATGCACTTAGTTGGTGATGATCCAAGCTAACAAATCAGTTCAGTGGCTGTAGAAGTTGAACCTAACTTACTGTATGGTCACTGAGGCATTAGGAAGCTTTTCCTAACGTGACGTTATAGTAATTTGTCTCATGGAAAAAAAGTGATTTCTTACAAATAATTGACTGTTATTTTTTGCCTACCAGCAGCAACATTTGGTACTGCATCCGTGAGCATGCCTGCAGGATTTGGAACTCCTGCCTCCTACAGTCTTCTTCCTACTAGTCTTAGTGGCAACTTCCAGCAGCCCACGTTCCCAACCCAGGCAGCTTTCTCTCAACAGACTGCTTTTGCTCAGCAGCCAAATGGTAGGTCGATACATTTTAGATAATGTTGTTTAAATTGGAAGCACAGAGAAAATTATTTTTCTGTAAGTTAGCAAAAATGGCTGCATATTTATTTCTTTGTGAACTTGATAACTTTGAGGGGTTCCCACACTGTGTTTTGGCTCCATGTTGTGCTTTCTGACTTGTCTGTGTGCAATGATGTAACTGAAATTTTACCCTAATCTGATACTAAAATAAAAAGTATTCCTTGGCTTAGAAGGAATTTTAAGCAGGCTGGATTGGATTGCTCTGCCTTCATTTTTGGAGTTTCTGCAACTGATTGTAACATTTTCTCTAACTTCACAGAACACAGGCAAGAGAAGATTAGGAAGTACTTGTTTATTTAAATGATAAAATTACATTGAAAAAAGTGCATGTGTAGAAATCGAAATTGATTAGTTCCAAACAAACAAAAAGTTTGAAAAGAAACAAAGCCCAGCTATATTTTTTACACTTCAGATTCCTGATAGTGTTTCAGTAGGATCAATCGTGCCAAGCTTCCACTTATTTTTGTGTAGGAGCTGCCTCAAAGAACTCTTTGTACTCTACTAGTATTAATATTTTTCACTTGTCTTTCCAAGGAGCAAGTTTTGCTGCATTTGGACAGGCAAAGCCTCTAGTAACTTCTTTTGGACAAGTTGCAGCTGTTGGAGTACCTAGTAACCCTTTTATGGTGAGTTGTTGCATGATATTAAGTTCTGTCTGAAGAGACATAATGTGTAACAGTTCAATTAGAGACACACAAAGATTTTGGGTTTGTGGCTTGGTTTTTTTCTGGGTTTTGTTTGGTTGGTTTTGGATTATTTTTTTCTTTTGTTTGTTTTTGTTTTTCTTCAAGTAAGGGAAGGTAGCGCATGAATCTCCTACATGCAATTCAGTATGACAATGACATGGCATTTGTAAGGCTAGTCAGATCAAAACAGAAGTACTTGTATACCTTCCTCTTACAGGAGTATAATTTGAGAATTACCGGGGGAAAAAGACTGCAACATAAGAAAAATTTATCCTAATAGGGTGTGTTTTTTTTACTGTATCTTGCATTAATGGTTTACAATCCAAAACCAAAAAACTTAAATATTCATCTTAATTTTCTTCTTTTATTCCCCCCTAGGCTGGTGCACCAACAGGACAATTCCCAACAGGAAGCCCATCAACCAATCCTTTCTTATAGCCTTATAGACACTTTACCCAAAAGAACTCTTACATGGTCACATAACATCTCTGCGCCTCTTGCACTGTTGTCTTGTTTCACTGATATTAGCTTTAAACACAAAAGAAGTCTTTAAGAAGTAAAAATAAAAGCCTGCATTGTGTACCTTTAAGAAAATGAAAAATATTAATAAAAAAACCCAAAACAAACACCACCACAAAAGCCACAAAAAAAACCAAGAAAATCAACACACACCCCCCCCCCCCAGGTAATAATGTGCAAAATGGAGGGCTATGGTAACATCCTTGATCCTATGAGCTGGCAGGTAAAAAGTAGCGGTATCATGTATATTAAAATTGGCTAATAAGTTATTGCAGATACCACATTCATTATGCTGCAGTACTGTACATATTTTTCTTAGAAAATAGCTATTTGTGCATATCAGTATTTGTAACTTTAACACATTGTTATGTGAAAAATGTTACTGGGGAATAGATCAGCCACTTAAGGTGCTGTTGTATCTCTTGGAATGAATGAGCTACATCATTTTAACCATTGGTATTGGAAGTCATGAAGTTAAATTGAAGGTTTGTTCATTTCTCAATGTTTTCCTTTCCTAAGAGCTCTTCTATTTATACATGCCTAAATCTCTAATGTTAGAGGGATACCTGTCTGCATAATAAAGCTGATCATGTTTTGCTACAGTTTGCAGGTGAAAAAAATAAATATTAGAAAAAAAAACCCATGTAGCATTATTTCTGTGCAGTAACATTTTATTGGGTTAAAATGTATTTACTGTGAGACTTTTACACAGAGGAATTATCAAAAGCAAAATGCTTAAAGGTGAGTTAAGCTTAAAATTTTCACATGCCTCACTCTGGATATGTTTCTTTGTGTCCTTGTGATTAAGCTTGCTGTTCTAGCCCAAGTGAAGTGACATATCAAACAGGAAACTCTTAAGTGAACTTGGATTATTTTGACAGAGTAGCTCTGTAATGAAGGACACTGAAAGCAGTAAGGAGGGTAGTTACTGGGGAAGTGGTTAGCTGGAAAAGGCACATACTTACATGTAGCTAATGATAGTCTTTGAACAAGCCGTAGTTGTGATCACAACAGTGTGTATTTGCAGGCCAAGGTACCACAGCTGTAATAGCACTCTTTTGATTAAAAATTGATATAAGTAATGCCTCCTGTGTAATATTAATTGATTATTTTTTTTATTTACTGGAATATTTCCTGCCTTACTAGCATGGAATTTGTAGACAAGGAAGAAATGTCTGGCTTGTCTATTCTGTAACACTAATAAGGTTCAAGAAAAATATAACTCTGCATCAGATTAGTTGGTGATGGTGTGTTAAACTAAGGGAGAACTTGGCTTAAAGTCAAGTGTAATACTGGAACTAAACAAATAATGTAAATATACGATGAATACATCGACTGCAAGCTTAAAGGTTTCAGACCACTGGGGAATAAAATCATAATACCTTTCAAGATAACAGGAATAAATAAGATCAGATATTTTTTTGAGGAAAGGATGTGTAAGTCCATGTGAGGTAAACTCTCAAAGGTAAGACATTTTCACTTGTCATTTTCTGCCTGATTGGTAGGTCTGCTTATTTGTAGGGGAGCTGAAAGACTTGACTGCTGCTTGTAAAAACCCTTCTTATGCCAGTGCTTTTGATTTCTGTTGCCTGTCTGTGGGGAGGTAGTAGTTTCTCTGTGTGTGTGTGTGTATCTTTATTTTTTATTTTTATTTAAGCTTTGGAGATCCCAAAGGGGACAGGCAGCTTGTGCAATAATCTGCTTAAAGCAGCATTTGTTACTGAAGTGTATGGGTTTGCTCTGTTGGCATATTTAGAGTTAAAACAGACTTGATGTATGTCTTTTCCTTCTGATGTGGAGTGCTGTATGTATATATGATAGTATATGAGAGTATATGAGATATATATGAGAGTATGATGTATAGCTTAATTCCCAAGGTTCTCTGTGAAATTCACTAAATAAATCCTCAGCAATTGAGGGTTTCCGGGATGCTAGTGATGCCCTTGCTCTCGCCACTGTTTTTTAGCAAAGTATAAGTAGCTTGTAGTGCTTCCCTGTTGTTTATCTTCCTTGTTTTGGAATACTAATGCGTAAATTCAGTAGAGAACTGAATTATGAAATACAGGGGAACTGCAAGGATTCAGAAGGATGTGTTAAACACTTAACTATGCTTATTGCAGGGAACTGGATAAAATCTACCAAATGTCTCATCAAGATGAAGAGACTTATGGAAGGGAAACAATCCTGTGATCTGCACTTTAATGTAAATGAAGCTTTGGGTAAGGCTTCATTCATCAGCATCTATTGAAATTACTGCTGAGGAATGAAGATGATTACTGCTAAGAGATACTGAAATGCATTTAAGCATGCAAGTCATGTAGTTTTAGATTATGCTGCAGAAATAGTAGAATACCTTATTTTGCGTAACTAGCTTGAATACAGATAAAAGGTTGGCAACTTTCATTATACACAACCATGTCTGTTTAATGTTTGTTCGCTAAGTTTTTCAAGCTCCAGATAAGTAGCTGAAGATCTTGAATTGTTTTGAGTCTCCTTTATGTTGAGCAGAAACTGACACCACAGCTGTTTTGTTGATTACATTTTGAAAATAGCTATATTTACAAAATTAATTCTTTTCCTGTGATTGTGTTTTGTCTTTGAAACCTCTGCAGTTGGTCTCACAATTGCTCATGCAACTAGCATGGTTGCTAAAAAGCTAGACTTTCACTAGCTTTTCAGTATCTTCTGTTTTAGAGTCAAAGCATTTAACTTTAGCCCTTCTACAGAAATTCATTTGTAGACCACCTAGATTAATACTTTCAATCCTATTATGTCAGCTCTTATGTGTATAAGACAATGCTGTAAGAGGTGCATCCTGAGTTCTACAAGGCAGATGTGATGCTCAGGTGCTGCAGGTTGGACTTATTTAATGGCTGCAGACTCCTAAGCACCATGTTGAAACAAATGCTAAGGCAAGAGATAAATTTGCAAAGGACCAAATTTAGTCAGAATTCCTGAAAAAGAATTGTGAATAAGATGCAAGTATTTTGCTCTTTTGAAGGAAAAACTTACTGGGGCATAAAGGCAAGCTCAAGCAGCTTTTAAAATTATGTTTTTACAGGAATTAATGACTTTGGGGAAACATCGGTTTACTTCTGACTCTTGGCAAATCTGTAAGTTGTGGTAAAGACAATGTAATTTGCTGCTGTCTGATACAGTTGACTCCAAAGTGGGCATTATTGAATCAGTAGGAAAAATAGTACCTAACTAGCTTTAGTTAAATAACACAACTAGAAGTTTAGATATAAGACTGCCTTGGAAAGAAATTGAAATGTCTCTCCATGGTATAAAATAATCTAGTTTGGGAGGGGTTTTGTTTCTGAAGGTAAGTGTGGGTTGGTCATGGCATTTATCAGACCTAATTAATACATAGGCCTATCAGGACAGACACTAAAAAGGAAGGTTAGTGTTTTGTATTTGTGCATCCCCAACAAAGTTATAGGACAGCTGTTACTGCATCAGTAGCAGTATATCTGTATATAGTGGCATGTTTGACGAGGCCTTGGGTGATATGGTTTAGTGTGAGGTGTTCCTGCCCATGGCAGGGGGGTTGGAACTTGATGATCTTAAGGTCCTTTCCAACCCTAACTATTCTATGGTTCTATGTTTTCCTTACGTTCTTGTAACTTCACATTTATGAGGAGTGCACTGTCTCTGTGCAACCTGAAATGACTGCATTTGGCTGTAAACTGAAGTGGCAGTATTGCTATGCTATGCGGTGTTGCAGTAATCCACCTTGGAACACACAGAAGTAGCATCTTTTGGAAAAACAAACAAAACCAACTGGTTTATTGCTATTTAACTTGCTTTAAAAATGTGTGTCACGACTTCCAGCTGAAAAAGTTCAGATGATGCCACCTTCTGCACTGTAGCTTGCAACCATTCCTTTTGTCTCTGTTAATGATCACTGCTTTCACCAACCACATTGGTATTTCTGCAGTTGAGGGCAATCATGGTGTATATGCTTCTGATTAGGAAAATTCCAGCTATGAATGTGAAGTAGCTGCCATAAATGAGAAACTGAGCAATGGCAGTGGGGAAGAAAGATAAGGAAAAATTAAAAACTACTTCTACTCTTAGGTAGTAACTTAAGAGTGTCCCTCTGCTGCTGCCTTCCCTTCCATGCTACCCACACCCCAAAATGATCCCATCTTGAAAGGATTCAAGAAGTCTGGATGCTTGACTTCATACTTTAGGAAGTCTGTGGCTGTAAAATGAGAGGAGGATACTGTACTATGTGCTTCCTCTCCCCACGTCAGTTAAGGGAGGAGGACAGCTATCCTGCACTTCTTGGCTCTTCTCTGAAAAGATGGAAACTAAAGATTTGAACCTCATTCTGTACACAAGTTTAAACTTCATATTTAGAAATTGAATGGGAAATTGTGAGATCACTAACTTCTCAGAATTACAGTAACTTAAATGTGCATCCATGGAAACAATGTATCTTAGAATTACCCTAGTAATAAATCTGTAGGTTGCCTTTCAGCTTGCTTCCTGCTTCTGTTGGGATATTCTGGCAGTAAATATGTGAATTTGAAGCCTTTGAAGAAATGAACAAAACAAAAACAATAGTGAGTAATAGGTGGTGGTCTTTCCCTTCTGCTCTATGAAAACACTCTTAAAATTATTAGAGAAAAGCAAAATTAGCAGGACTGGGGGACAACTAGGTTGCAGTAGCTACTGCCAGTGCACTTCAGATGAACCTGTTTTTCAAGTGAGTAACTGCCCTAAGCTAGGACATAACCCAGTATATTACCAAAGGCTAATAGTGGAGTAGAACCCTCTTTTGGAAGAAGGGAGAGGAACTGAGCAGCACAAGTAATGTAGCTTACCTGAGTGCTGATACCAAGTCCCAGACCTTTTGAATCTACTACAAGAACAGTTAAAATTGTCTGAATCACCAGTGCAACGAAGTTGTTAAAGCCAAACATCAAAGCATAGCGCTCCATGCTTAGATTGACGGCAATCTGAAACCTGAAAATGAATGTGCAGGAGAACAAAATCATGGAGAACAAATACATCTGCAGTTTTACTTATGGGAGGAAGTTTGGGAATAATTTAATGTGCACGGTGAATTCTTCAAAGGACAAAGCCTTAGCTATTAAGCTTCAACAGCACCATTTTGGCAGAAACCTGGCTTCGGTGCTTTTGTGCATCCTACTTATCTTGAGTGGATATTTTAGTTTAAGACTTGTGCATGATCATTTAGAGAGTACTTGTACATAGATCATTAGAGAACTAGGTGTAGGATAAGATTGTTTCTGACTTGGAATAACCTGTTGTAATAGGTCATAAATATAAGCATAATTTTTATAAGCTGGAAATATGTGCTGCTGTCATGACCCATTTAAAAAATTTATTTCTATGAAAGCTTTCAATAAAATTCAGGTAAATTTGAAACTGTGACACTGATTTAAATGAATTAAAACAGTTGTGTCTTATACTTACGTTGCTATTGTTATAAGGAGTATATAACATGCTTTAAAGACAAGGTAACCAGCATAACATGCCCAGATGTTATCAGTAAAGTGCATGAGAAACAGAGAACCAGCATCCATTGCAGAGAAAATTCCCAAAGCCAGTTCTCCAGAAAGATCCCAGTTTACTTTGACATATCCAACTGCCATGGATGTTGCAGAACCTAAAAATGTAAAAGTAGTAATTGGAACTCTGAAACTTTATCCTTCTAAAACCATTGCATAACTGTGTAAATGGATCACACCAGGAGCTCTGGTGACTGTTACAGTTGCAATGGGCTTTGGTAATGGTGTGGTTTGTATTTTCTGCTAGTGGTGTGGGAGACTTCTGTTGGTTTGGGTGTTTTTCTCCTTGCTTACAGAGCCTGCACAAACTGTAGTCCTCTTGAGAAAGTGCCTCATGCCTAAGGCTGGGGGCAGCGGTGCACAGTCTATTATTGCTTTGTTTTTTGACAACTGTGAGCAGAGAGAACAATCCTACCAACCATTTTCTGCCAAAATATAAATGGACTTTTTCCTTCATGGAAAGATCTTTATGAAAAGAAAATCTGTTGCACTCCATGCTTGCTTTTTTTTTTTTAATCTATATATTTTTATTATTTTTCAATGAAAATGTAATTGTAGTTTTTGATAAATTTATGAACTGCATTTCTCAATGCCTTATTGACCTTCACATATAGTAAAAAACTTGACTGTAATATGGTATAAAAGAGCTCCAGGCCTTGAATCATTTTCTGGTTTTTCATGGGGCTTTTTTTGTTTTGTTTTCAGTTGTGGTTTTTGTGGTTTGTGAGTTTTTGGGTTTGCTGGGATTTTTGTAATCTCTGCTTTCCCAGTGTCTCCAATCCTGAGGCATTGATCAGGATACAGATGCAGTCACAGTATATTTATTTGTTCAGGAGCACTTACCCTGAAGTGATCTTTAGTTGACAGTCTTAAACAGACTATCTAGAGCAGAGTAGCTGTTAATATGCTCTTATAATTCTTAAACCACCCAGCTTAAATTATATTTGAGGGAGGCATATGAAAGGTGTCATTGCACAGGGTTTTTGAAGTGTTTACTTTGGGTTAAATTCATGGTCTAAACAGCTGTGATCTTAAACACTTAAAATGCTTTGGCGGAATAAGGCTCCCTTAAGAAAGGAAAGCTTATCTCTATATATTTAAGATTAGTTTCAAAGACTCCACTGATAAAGTTGTAGACCAAAAGCACAATGTGCACACTGTTTTGGGTATTATATATTGGAGGTTGTTGCTGTTGACCTTGGCCCTATTAGAAGAGATAGAAAGGTATGAATGACATTGCTGAAGAATACCATCAGCACAGGACAGGTTAGAAGTAATTGGTAATGATCTTTACTTACCTAGAAAAGTTGCAATTGCTTCAACAGCTCCGTTGTACACCGCAGAGCTGTGAGAGGGGGCTCTGAAGTCCCACAGCACTTGGATATAATTCAGGACCTGGTTAAAGCCTGCTGTAGCCAGAGCCCACCACAGGGACCAGTAGAGAAGTTTCCTAGAGCTGTAGCAATCCCTCAAGTCCTTGCTCAGCTGCACCAGAACCCTGAGCACATGATTCTGTGGCTTGGCATTACCAGCCTGCTGTTCAGGGGCTGGTCCCACGTCAGCAGATGGAGAGCTCTTGTCCTCTTGACAGCTCAGTGGCCTGTCGGAGCTGACCGTAGCCACTGTTTTATGTGTTCCTGGGAGAGCTTCTGCGATCCGTTTCCTGTGGAAGAACATACTCTTCTGGGGCATTGGGAGGAAGAGCGAACACAGGAATGCCAGGGACACAGAAGCCAAAGTAATGGCGTTAAGGTGGAAGTAGGATACATCTGCTAAGGAAACCAGCAGCTGTCCCAGCACAGCACCAGTGGTGGCTGCAACCAGAGTGATACTTCTGCAATAGCTCGTCACTCTCTGATAGTGATCAGTGCTGACAACACTGTAGATGTAGGCGTAATAGGCGACCTCGGTGGCTGTCACCATCCCGTAGAAGAATTCCACTATCTGCATGGCCACCACTCCACGTGCGAAGAGGAGCAAAAGCCACGTGACGATAAAGCTGATGCCTTGGAGGAGGAGGACAGGCTTGTAGCGCATATAGTCTGTAATGAGGAAGACTGGGAGAAGGAGTGCAAGATAGGAGTATGTCCAAACTGGGAAAACCTGGTTTGTAACCTAGAAGATAACAAAAGAAGACTTTTCTTTCTTTTTTCTACTAAATTAATTTGAAATGTTTCTGGGGCTTTTTGATCATGGTGTTGAAGGATCACAGTTGTAACAGGAAACACTGGATTGTGTGAATTGTGCAGGCTTAAATTGCCTTGGGGTTGGACTAGGGGATCTCCAGAGGTCCCTTCCAACCCTAATGATTCTGTGAGTCTTTGAATCTGTAAGCAAATTATGAAACTGTAAATGAGCTCCTTCAGGAGGCAAACACAGTAATGCTAGGCTCCACTAATAGGTAGATTGGCTGAAAAATAATTCCAGTAAAAGCCTATTTTTCTGCCTTAATATTTGCTACTGCACATCAGGAATTACTGTTCTTCATATTAGCTGTATGTGGGTGAACCAATCTTGTCTTTTCTAATTATACCATAGCTCCATGACTCAGCTACTTGTTAACGATGCCCACTGTTGTGGGGAAGTGTACACCCAAGGCAGTCAGTGCTGAACAGAGGAACAGAGCAAAGGCAACTTGAAGCACAAGGTCTTGTCCAAAAAAAAAAACAAACCCCAAAACCCCACACAAACAACAAAACCCACCAAAACAAAAACCCACCACCAACAATAAACCTCCCCCCCCAAAAAAAAAAAAAAAACAAAACAAACACCCCAGCAGGTAAACAGACAAAAAAAACCCAAACCCTACAGCTTTTTAAAGTATGAATCTGGCCCCACAGGCTAATGAATGTATAGGGCAGCCCTGTAATGTAGGTAGCAATCCAACAGCTCATCTGGGGAAGTCCCCTTGGTTATCATTTGCAATCACTGTGTCATTGTCAGTGTAATCCATTCTGTGGTAAGTATAAATAAGTCTTAGTGTTGCCCCTCTTCTGAGGTTCTAGGCTGAGAGGAGCCAGTTGACCTGACTTTGCTGAAAATATCAGTTTCTTGAACAACCATAATAGTGGCTTCAAAGTCTTAAGAATGTAGGGACTTCAGTTTTGACTTTCTGCAAGAGAGGGGACTCCTTAATCTTTTCCAGAAGCATCTTACATATGAGTTTCCACATAAAATATACCTGTATTACTGAACACTTCATCTTGCCTTCAGTTATTGGTATGCAAGTAAGAGTTAATGCTTTAAGCATTTAATTATTACTTAAAAGAATAGTTACTTCTTCAATTGTTAGGTTTTTGTCTGGTCCAGTTAGATAAGGAGTGAGAAAAGATTCTGATGGCCTCATCGTGGAGAAGAATCCATTTGCACATATGATCAGTGTGGGATTAATCCAGCTGCGGCCTACGGCTCCCTTCCAGCAATACATAGTCCTAAACAAAGAAAGAAAAAATAGAGCACAACAGGAATTTTATAAAGATTCTCTTCACAGTTGTTAAAAACTCATTTGCAAGTTTACTTTTAAACTGTCCTTACCCACAGCCCTGCTGAAGCCATAACCAGCAGCTTACTCTGGGCTTGGCAGATGGCTGGCAATGGTGGGGGCTGTCGGGAATGGTGACCCAGAGTTCTTGCTGGTATGCAAACATGACCATAATCCAGTTATCTTGCTTTCTAAATAGTGGGCAGCCTGGACCATGTCCAGCTCTCCTGCACAGCAGCAGGCTGCACATGGGGATCTCATCTCAGGTAGGGATGCCTTGAGGTTAAGAAATTCCTTGCCGCAACAAATTATGGATAAATGATTAATAGCACATTAACTTTGAAATCTTAATTAAGTGGTATAAAGGCTTGCTGTGAATATATAATCCTTTAGACATAGCTGTTGACCAAATCTGGGACTAGGATTGAATCTAGCTGCACTTAGCCTCTTTCTAAGGAGGAATTGATAAAGCAAGAAGGTCCTTCCTGAATCTTGCACCTCAGTGGGAGGTATCACTGACGGTTTTGTTCTACCATGCCCTCTTACGCAGTAAATAATCAAACGTACTTTGCTAGTGAGTCTTGTAAAACCACTGTCACATTTACCATTGAAATTAAAGTATGTTCTTGCCTCTTGTGAGTGAAGTGCATGACACCGTCTGTGACACCCAGTTCTGCTAATGTTTCTCTCACTAAACCTGCCAGTGATTACAGATGCAGCTTGTAAATGAACAACTTGGATCAAAGTGCATTGGTGGCAGTAAGCTCCAGCCTTTGTATTGTCTACCAAAGGTTGTTTTTAGTGACAGAATTGAGTGGATGTATCGTAGTGAAAGGATGAAGTTCCATTACAATCTCACTTCTGAATGAGTGAAACTGTGAGATTAAGGTTCTATGTCAGCATGCTCAAGAAGACTTTTTCTTTTTTTTTTGTTTTTGGTTAATTTGCAGCCTGAGAGCCAAGTGGAACAATAGAAGTACAAGCCTTTCTGCAGACCATAAAAAGCCACCAGTCAGCTTGCAACCCATTTTAAGCTCAGTTTCTTCAAAATGCTTTAATATTTACCATATTTCTTGCACTTTAGTCATTTTAGTGGGGAAAGAAAGATACAGAAACTATCTGCTCATGGTACCTGCTCAGTCCTAGAAAAAAAGAATATTGACTTCATTTTTGAAAGTAATGATCAAAAGGAAAAGTGGGATTTGTTTCTTCACAGTAGTTGGCTGCAAAAAGAAGTCTAAAGAGATTAGGGGTTGGGGTTTCTAAAGCTTATTTTGCTTGTTTTGCCTTAGAAAGTCAATTCCACTGTTCCTGGAAAGCAAGCAAAACAATGTTCTGAAACATAACAGAATGAAAGCAACACATTGATATTTAATCAAGCTGTTACAAGCTATTCCTTTTAAATAGCAGAATTTTTTACATCAGACACTTTCATAAGTGCTTATACTTGCACTGTGTGATTGTATTTATTAAAACTTAGCATAAATAGTATGTTGTTAAGGCAGTATTTCTGTGACCTCAGAGGAATGTTACAAAAACCAGTCTGAACCTTAAAACTTTATTTTAAATTATTGCCTCTAATTACCATCTTTCTCTTACAAATTGCTGCATATAGAATCATAGAATAGTTAGGGTTGGAAAGGACCTTAAGATCATTTAGCTCCAACACCTGTGCCATGGGCAGGGACACCTCACATTAAACTATGTTACCCAAAGCTCTGTCCAACCTGGCCTTGAACGCTGCCAGGGATGAAGCATTCACAGCTTCCCTGGGCAACCCATTCCAGTGCCTCACCACCCTAACAGGAAAGAATTTCCTTCTTATATCCAGTCTAAACTTCCCCTGTTTAAGTTTTAACCCGTTACCCCTTGTCCTGTCACTACAGTCCCTAATGAATACAGCCTATACTATCTTTAGATCTGCTTTGAAATATTTTGATAGCTACCTCTTCAAAATAAAACTACATTAAAACCTGGACTTATCAGTAACATCAGCATAATCTTGCATTACTTGCAAATGCACTGAGAACATGAGTGGCCAGCATGCTTCCAAATAACTCCAAAAGTAACGAATTACCTGTCAAAGCTGCGGCTGTGGTGCATTTCCTGTGGATTCATGTGCAGTTTCTTCCTAGGATGACTTCTGTCTTTTGGAAGAGAAGTCAGAAACCACCCTTCAGGATTGCAGGTAGTAAGAAATTTCTGCCTGTTTCTTAAAAGTTCATTCTAGACTTCATAAAATGTTAACAGACTTTATATAATAATAATTCAACAGAGTTCTTGCTTGCAGAATTTATCCATGAAGATTGCAGGGGAAGCTTTTTCCTTTACAGGTTTTGTCAGCAAACTAATCTAATTTTTAGATAAAGCTTTAAGACTCACAGTGGCTAATGATTAATACAAACTGACATAGCAGGAATGCAATCATGATTGCATTTCTGTGTTACTGAATACCTTTAAAAGCTTTGGACTCTGATTCATGGGTAAAACGCAGCATCCATTTTACAGTTCGGGCTCACCCTGACCTACTCCTGTGCATAGTGTGGTGGCCTCTGGGCTCATGGGGTCTTTTCTATCCGTCCTGGCTTTGCTGGGGATGAGGGGAGGTAGGACATCCAACAACTCATACTATTAGTTGCCCAGGAATTGGTTCCATATAAGGACCAATCTGTCATTTAAGAGTAAATTGACAAGAAGATGAGCTTCTAAGTCTATCCTCTAGGCTGAAAAAGTCAAACCTGAAGTACTTCAGAAAAATGCTGCTGCTTTGCTTTCCTTAACTCAGTGATTATTTATTTTTAATTTAATTATTCTATTGTATTTTTTTTAATTGTTTTTCTTAGGCTGGGCTCCCTACACCTTCCGCTGTTTGTCAGAGGGCAGAGTTAACTGTGAAGCCTGTTGTTGGAGTGGGTATTGACAGTGGGAGCATGCTGTGGCACAAGGGGCTCTGTATACTATTCAGAGCAGCTCTGTGAGCTGAACAGAGCCTGGTCTTGTTCTACAGGTGGGGAAAGCTCTCACACCACTTGGAGTGGGTAGTGCAACCAGGCAGGCAGTGTTCAGAGAAGCCAGGCTTGCCTCTGCATTTCTTTACCAGTGATTACAGAGAAAGGGAAAGAACCAGTGAGAAGATGCTGCTGGGTAGGTCTACTGGACTGCTGAAAGGTGGCTGCTGACTAGCATTTCTCTGGTAACCTGTGTGGTGCTGGGTTAATACCTTCTTGCTTTGAATGCAAAGATACAATTTGTTTGCTGCCTTGTTGGCCAGAACTGGGCTTATCAGCTCGCTGGACTGTACCTTCATAGAAGACTAGTGCCCAAACCTACCAGTGTTTCAAAGGTAGGTAGTGTTGTGTTGAAAGGGGGGTGTAGCTATGGGGAGCGATGTGCTTGGCTTTGGTTTTTCATATTTGCGTGGAGTCCATTAGTATGCTGAGAGAAAGATAAAGAGTGAATGCTAAAACCTTCAAGGACAGGTGGATTGGTTCAGTTTCCTTTTCCTACAGAACTAGGGCCTGTGGTTCCAGCCTTATAACCTGCTTAGCCTCAACTACTTCCACTTCAAAGAGTGTAAGTACAAGAATACACAGGTAGATGTGTGCATCTTACTGTTTTGGATGAAGTCTCTGGTCCCTGGGTTAACACTGATTCACAGCTGAAAACGTGGGGTAACATAAGGTCTTACCGTTCTCTTCTGCTTCCAATGTGTTATGTCCTTCATAACACTTTGAAGAGCTGTCATCTTCCTTTTCTATTCCCCCAGTGCTCCAAAGTCCCAACCTCGGAATCTTTCTTTTGGAAATTCAAGAGAATAGGAATAGAGTTTTTTTCTTTTCTTTCTTTTTTTTTTTTTTTAAGTCTTATCTGTTTTACAAAAAGTACTTTCTACATCTGCAAAACACATACATTGTGTCTACTTGGTTCCTTTGCTCCTTACTGGCATCCCATGTACATGGAAGGCAGTGAGTTCTGACCAGTTCAGAACGGAGGAATTTTTATTGTTATTTCTACCAACTTTTCTAGATTCTTTCCTGCAGCTTATTATTGCCTTTTTTTTTTCTTTTTTGAGATGTGACACAGAAATATTTGTTAACTTTCTGTACCAAAGGCAGTTTGAGACTGTGGAGCTGGACATACCATGTTCTTTTTCATTGAAACAAAGTCTAGTTAGATTCTAGTCCAGGACTAGTACCTAATTCTTGAACTAAATGCCTCAAGAGCATTTAGTAGTAGTAATCTGGGTGACATGGTTTAGTGGGAGATGTCCCTGCCCATGGCAGGAGGGTTGGAACTAGATGATCTCAAGGTCCTTTCCAACCCTAACTATTCTATGACTCTATGATTCTAAGAGAAGATTCCTACTCACAAGAAAAAGTGAAATAAAACAGTCTTTGCTCTACTGGACTTTGTCCTTGTTTCTTCAATCAGGAATATCATGCCCTTGATTTTGCAGTAATAAAAGATACTTACTACTCAGTGGAGACTAAGTAAATCTGCTTTTACAGCTGTTCTGCTTAGAAGCAGTTTATAACAGAGAGTGCCCACGCAAAACACGATAGTAAACTAAAAGCCTAGAAAATTAGCTGGGTTCATTTTGTCAAGTCATACTGATTGTTCTTATTACTTGAAACAAATTGATTCTCTCCTGTCTGTTTTCACCTCTGGACAGTTTGTCTAGTTGCAGTATATGACAACTGTATGAAAAGCACATAGGTCTGTAGAAATGATAGCTTGTGTGTCTACAGGAATAATATTATTCTTTAAATGTCAAGTAGCATCTATTTTTATTAGAAGTAGGTATTGGAAGCTAGAAGCAAATAGCAGTACAGAAATAACTTCAACATATGGATATAATTTATATTAAACTAGGCATTCACTATGCAAACTCATTTATAGCCCCTTTTTTCTTCTCCTGGACTAACTGTCCTTTGTGCTGGACTAAATTAGCTGTAGGACTTGAAGCTTCTTGATAAATTCTGAGATGCTGATCCTGCCAAATCCTTGGACAAAATCAATGGACCTCCTTCATTTGGCACTCAAAAGCACATATGATGCTAGCTTTTCGCTTCAGTTATAAATTTTCTTTTGATGTTTGTGTTAATCTGGAGCTTTCCTGTGCAGAATAAGCTGAATTTCTCCACAATGTATTTCTCTGGTTTTAGTCTGTATTACTCAGTCCTTTTTTGATTTTTTTTTTTCTTTTGCTGTTGAAATGGGAAGACACTCAGTCTTGAATTTAATTTTACTGGAAGCACAAGGAAAGGAGGAAGGGGTTTCATTTTGTTTTGACTCTGAAGTTTTTTCATTCTGGATTGAGATTGTACTGAGTCCATAGCAGTGTTTAGGTCGTGGCTTTCAAGTGTGGGCTGAGCAGTGTTTTAGTGAAACTTCTCAGATAGGTTGTGCAAACCCTGCTTTTCTGAACCCTTGTGTGCAAAATGCCTGCTTCTG
This sequence comes from Pezoporus wallicus, assembly GCF_028554395.1. NCBI lineage: Eukaryota > Metazoa > Chordata > Aves > Psittaciformes > Psittacidae > Pezoporus > Pezoporus wallicus. Next base: position 4,232,612 of record NW_026640059.1, read on the forward strand.
ACATGGGCTTTTAAATTAGAAGGGAGGAGCCTGTCATCAAATTGCCTGTAGTTAGGAAAGAATATAATGATGCAAGTACAGCCCCTTCTTCCTTGGTTCCTTGGTGGGGAGATAGACCCCTTAACTTTCTTGCATAAGCAAAGGTGCATGGAAGCAGCTTGCCAACACCATATACAAGAGCTAGAATAAGCAAGGCAGGGTTAACTCTAATCTCTGCCATTGTGCACAGTGCAATGCCAAGATGGTTGCTCTATCCTTGTATGTAAATAACTTCTATCAAGCTATTTGTAAGCAAGTAAATAAGAACCTAAAGCAACTTATCTTTTTCTTCTTGGCACAGTGCTATTATGATGATCTCTTAGCTGGCATATGTTGTAATAGAATGCTGTAATGATTCAGCATAGCTTTTCAGGGCTGTGTTGTACATTCATCTTGCACTGCTGTTCCCTGCATGCTGCAGCAGAAACTTCTCCTGCTAGGGTATGGCCATGTGAGGTTGTCTGCCTGACTCATACAGCCATGTTATATAGCCAGCTACAGTTGCTCTTCATAAGATCTTGTTATTTTCCTTTAGCATTTGCTTGAGACAAGTGTGCAAATGCTTCTGATCAAGAAAATTCCACTTATGACTGCAAAGTAGCTGCCATAAATTAAAAACTGGGAGGGGGAGAGAAAAAGACAAAGGAATTAATGAAAAACACATTAGGAAAACATTGCTGGTTTTTTTTGTTGTTGTTTTTTTTTTTTTTTTTTTTTTTTTTTGAGATGTCAAGCACTCTTTTGTTTACCTGTGTTCTGGCACACTTTTTTTATGCTCAAGTTTTTACTTTGTGATTAAGCAAAATCTTAGCTTTTCCAGCAAACAGCAGATCTTTGAGGAATAGAGAACTGCCCCTTGCTTCCATTCTTATGCCTCTTAATTAACATCAGGGGGTAAAGGATAGGAACAGGATTTTTTTCTATTTGTGCAAAATCTAGAAGTAGCTTCATTACCCGTGGTCATGAATATTGCAAGTGACTTTTGATCAGTGTTTCCAACAACAGAGGCAAGGCTATTTATGAAGTCTTCATATTCCTGTCCTTAATTTCAAAGTTTTGGTTTTAGTGTTTAATTCAATCTTTAATTTTTTAAAATTACTTCTGCCTTCACTGTGTGGAATATCTGAATAGCTTTAGTCTTCTTCCATAGAGTAGGAAGCTGCCTCAGCTGAGATCGCATTTAAGAAAGTGCTGAAGTCGGTACATTTCACTTCATTCTGACATGAGTGGAATTGGGCTGACTGAAGTTAGGGACACTTTTGAGGTACCATATCCCACCCCAACTTAAGTGCGCAAGCTATGGGCAAGACACTTTATTATTCACATTGAGATACAGACCAGGTTTGCTTCTGCTCTGGAACGAGAAGGCAGGTGTCCTTCCTTTTCACATGAGCTGAAATTAATTCATTAATCTAGGCTGTGTTTCACAGCCTTGAACTTTCCTAACAACATGTAGCCATGTTGATTCTACATCTAAGAAAATCAGAGGATGCTATTCAGTGTCCTATTAATTAGCAATCTGATCAGATAGCAGTGCCTCATTATTTATTCTCTGCTGTATTTGCCTTTGAATAGTTAAAGACCAGTATCTGTAATCCTAAATATTGCACTAAAAGTTGAAAGGGAATAATTATGGTAGGCATGAGGGAAAAGCAAGATGTATAGATTTCTATAGAAGAAAGAGGGAATTAAATTGTCCTTTGGAATAGCAATTTCTTTCTTGGTAAGCTTTTGAAAATTAAGTAAATTAAGTTAAATTAATTAAATTACTATTAACTTACTTCCTGTTTACTTAATCAAAATTAAGTAAATTAATTTTTAATTAAGTAAACAGGAAGTAAGTTAATAACACTTACCTGAATCACTATGTCCAGTCCCAGGCCTCTTGAATCCACAATAACTACTGTAAGAATGGTCTGAATCACCAGTGCAATAAAGTTGTTGAATCCAAACACCAAGGCATAACGTTCCATGCTCAGGTTGACTGCGATCTGGAACCTAATATGAGACTGGCATATCAATTACTTCACACTGGGTGGAAAGCTGTTGCCTTCCATTTACTTGATGAAGGGAAACGATTCAAGCAGATGATATATGGAGGACAGAGTAAATGATGTTTCATTTGTTTGTAGAATGGACTGAAATGGTTCAGGTGTGATCCACTATAATGTACTAACAACCACCAAAATGAAAATAGAAGATTCACTTGGTTTCATTCAAGATAGATAGGCATAATCTTGTAATGCATTTCAGTATAGCAGGTTTTTCAAAAGTTGTCTGAATAATTTGGGGTTTTGACATATGCATCTGGCATTTTTGTTACCAAAATAGTATGGTATGTCTAAAGATGTTCCAATCAATAAAATAACTGGTGTAATAAAAATGTGTTATATTTATTACACAGATTAAATATAATATTTGTTATTCTATTTTCATATTTCTGACAACAAAATAGCTTGCTCTCCTAAGAGATATTGTCTGAGTTTATCTAATGTTCTCCTTTTATTCCTGCTTTACATCATAATATTATTAAGGATTCTATGTGTAAACCTACGCTGGGAAACACTATGCCAAACACTTTCTTGCATTCTTGTTTGCAGCATGGTAAAAGTGTATCAGCAAGGTGGTTGAGATATCAGGGGATCTTAAAGGATGGTTGTCAAAGAATTCTTGTCTCTACTGTTCAATTTGCATCTTTCATGTCAGGAAGGAGGAAAATAGTGTATATGTTTTGCTCTTACTATTGCCTTTAGTAATAAAGATATGTTGTACCTTGTTTAGTTTCTACCTGGTAAATGTTCAATGTCCTTTTGGTAGTTTTTCTTTCGTGGGTATTTAGAAAAACAAAATCTACATAACTAGACATTTAAGTGTCCTTGTCTTTACCTAATCAGTTATGTCCAGCATTAGATCAGCTACCTCTGAGTAAAAGGAGGGATGCCCAAAGCAAATCTGAAGCACTGTTAGTATTCTGTGTGCAACGGCAGCACTGTAAGGTTTTATACTTACGTTGCTATTGTTATGAGGAGCATATAGCATGCTTTGAAAATGAGATAGCCAGCGTAACATGCCCAAATGTTGGTAGTGAAGTGCATGAGAAGCAGAGAAACAGCATCTATTGTAGAGAAGACCCCTAAGGCCAGTTCTCCAAAAAGGTCCCAATTAATTTTCATGTATTGTACTGTGAAAGATGTTACTGAGCCTAGGAAAAGAGAAGAAAACATGTAAATGTTGTATCTGTTCTATAGTATATATCTCCAAATCTTGCCACTCATGCCAAAAGGCGATGCTGAATAATAGAGTAGTTCTGAAGTGTTTTGAAAGCACTTCTAATTACTTCTGAAGTCATGCAGGTGACTGGTCATTTTTAGATAACTGCATAAATTAAGTCTTTGCCATTCCATTCTTTATATTTTATTCCACTTCACATGATAAACTGTTATGTAGAAGGATTCATTATTTAGCTGTCTCTACCCAGCCTATATTTCTAGAGAGAGAATCAGGGACACAGTTTGGAGCTCAAGAAGAACAATTCTTCCAGCTTGTACTTTATAAGTAAGCTAGTAAACCTTCTTGTTTAATAGTTTAGCTCTGTGCAGCTCATAAAGGGGCTAAGTGGTCAGAAAAGGGAGTTTTGTGTGATACCAACTGAGTTTATTCAGGGAACTGAGGATTGACAGTTTGCTTTTGGTGGGCCTGCTATAAAGGTGTTGAGCTGTTGAGAAAGGAAGCACCTGACTGTTCATCTTAGGAGCCTCTTGGAATTTGAAAACTTCTGCACCTCTGCAATGAGAAATAAATGATTCCATGAGAGAAAGGAATTCATCAAGGAGCAGACACTTCAGGAGTTAAGTGCTTCTAATTCATGATTCAGTTGGTCTATTTTGTTGCCTACTTCAAGACAAGAGTAATTTTTAATCTTTGAAGTATCTGTTTCTCCTTGATAACTGTAATGACTAGTTATGATATAGATGTGTTTATTTTTTTCCCTGGTGGATCACACCCCATTGTCTTGTGCAAGTTGTTTACAGCAGCACAATAGAATATGAGAAACACTGCCAATTCAGGGTGGTATATTCTGATGTTACCTTTCAATAACATCACTTTGCTTGCCTGGTGTGGGCATCTGCTTCCAGAGCAAAAGTGTAATGATTAATGTCAGTAACAATGAATTCAATAAATTCTTTTCCTGCAAATCTCTGTATCCTGGAATAATGAAAATTCCTTTTTTTGGTCATGCTGCATAAGAGTATTTAACTGGAAAAAGATCTTAGTGTGAAAGGGTTATGTTGTTTTTTCTGTAAAAAAAAAACAACAACAACTGCAAATAATGAAAAAATTCTCATCTGTATAAACTGGTACCATTGTTATGAAAGCTGTGTGATACTTTGTCTGGGAGCAAAGAAACACCCAACAACCTCATTCAAAGAAAGATGGGTGTCCCTGAGTGGATTTAGCACCTGAATGTGAGTCTGTGTGACTTGTACATGTTCTTCATACTGGTAGGATAAAGTTGGGTGTTCCAGTTTGTCCCAGTCCTAAAACTGAAAAAAAACACCCCAAACCAAACCAACCAAAACAACAAGCATAGCTTTCATTTGAACGATTTTGTACCTCAACGACCTAGGTCTTGAATGCAGAATGCATACACTGACTTCCTGGAGTGTAAGCGATGGAATGTCCTTTAAAAGTGTTCTGAAGTAAAACGTTAGAGACTGGTTTTATGATAGATGCTTAGACACTGACTTACTCAGAAAAGTTGCAATTGCTTCAACAGCTCCGTTGTACACCGCAGAGCTGTGAGAGGGGGCTCTGAAGTCCCACAGCACTTGGATATAATTCAGGACCTGGTTAAAGCCTGCTGTAGCCAGAGCCCACCACAGGGACCAGTAGAGAAGTTTTCTAGAGCTGTAACAATCCCTCAAGTCCTTGCTCAGCTGCACCAGAACCCTGAGCACATGATTCTGTGGCTTGGCATTACCAGCCTGCTGTTCAGGGGCTGGTCCCACGTCAGCAGATGGAGAGCTCTTGTCCTCTTGACAGCTCAGTGGCCTGTCGGAGCTGACCGTAGCCACTGTTTTATGTGTTCCTGGGAGAGCTTCTGCGATCCGTTTCCTGTGGAAGAACATACTCTTCTGGGGCATTGGGAGGAAGAGCGAACACAGGAATGCCAGGGACACAGAAGCCAAAGTAATGGCGTTAAGGTGAAAGTAGGATACATCTGCTAAGGAAACCAGCAGCTGTCCCAGCACAGCACCAGTGGTGGCTGCAACCAGAGTGATACTTCTGCAATAGCTCGTCACTCTCTGATAGTGATCAGTGCTGACAACACTGTAGATGTAGGCGTAATAGGCGACCTCGGTGGCTGTCACCATCCCGTAGAAGAATTCCACTATCTGCATGGCCACCACTCCATGTGCGAAGAGGAGCAAAAGCCATGTGACGATGAAGCTGATGCCTTGGAGGAGGAGGACAGGCTTGTAGCGCATATAGTCTGTAATGAGGAAGACTGGGAGAAGGAGTGCAAGATAGGAGTATGTCCAAACTGGGAAAACCTGGTTTGTAACCTAGAAGAGGGAATATATGTTTTGTTATTCTTGAGGAAATGAAACTCATCTTTAAAAGATTATGTAGGAGCAAGCTTTTGCCCTGAAGGAATTAATAAAACATATATCCGCACTAAAGCAACATGTGATTGTTGAGCGGGCAAATGGATCTTAAATCTCTTAAATGGATCTTTTATTTATATTATCTGCTGCAAGCTGTAACCTACCAAAACTGGTTGCAGTTGTGGGGTTTTTTTGTTGTTTGGGTTCTTCTTCTTCTCTTTTTTTTTTTTAATCTTATAAAAAATTGTTTCAAGTTTTACTTTTCTATTTTTCTGCTCCGTACATGAGAGTAAAACCATACCTCATCTGTGGTCAGGTTTTTCTCTGGTCCTGTTATATACGGTGTTAGGAAAGGTTCTGATGGTTTCAGCATGGAGAGGAATCCGTAGAGGCAGAGAATCAGGGTGGGAAAAGTCCAGGTGTTGCTTTCCTCCTGCTTCCAGCAGTCCATGGCCTCTGCAGGGAAGCTGAGGAGGAAGTTTTAGAAGGATGATGCTGCCTATGCAAGTGTCTTGTAACTGATTTTGATTTTGTGGTCTCTAATGCTCAGGGATGCTCTTTAGAGGCTGGAATTTGGAAAACATTTTTCTTCATGATGTTAAAGTGAACAGCTTTTCCTTACATTTGTCTGCTTTGTCTTTGTAGGTAGAGTATAAAGAATGGTTTGGGATATCTTTAACTGGGAGATAAACCTTGCTGTCATTCAACCTGCACTGACTAAGCTAACCACAGGAAAAGCCTTTCTAGACAAAAGTTGCTGAAGACAGCTGAGCACTGAAATTTCACTTGGCACCGTGACAAGTACCTTGTTGAATGCCAAGTAACTAGTTCACCCCCTAGATGTGTATTGTTTTGCTGTTATGGATAGCTGGTAACTTTGCAGCCTAACAGATGAGAGTCACTAATAAATATAGAAAGGATGTCAAGCCACATCCTAAGGTGGAATTAACTGTGTCAGAAGTGCAGTTTGATACAGACATTCTATTTTCAATCTATCTACAAAAGAAGTCACTGAAGATAATAGTTCACTCTAAAAGCAAATGAAGCAGATATTTTGTTCTTGTATCTAGCCAAGACTGATGGAATAAATTAAACTTTGCAATTCTGCTGTACAGAGCCCAAAGAGAAGTCAAAATGAGTGTAATTGGGGGTATGCAAAGGAACCAGTAAGTTATACTCCATATTCATGTTTGTATAGGCAATGTCAAGAGTCTAAATGTGTACAATTTACCTTTTGGAGTGGTCTGGAGGTTGCTTGTTTTTCTCCAATTTTTTTTTTTTTTCCTTTTCTTTAGTTTCTGTAAAACCTGAAGAAAGATCTCTCCAAAAACAGTCCCAAAAAATCCCATACCTGTTGGCTATGTCACTCCAGATTGGATGGGCAGAGGATCATTTTATAGGTTGTGATACATAATGTATAAGGCAGCAGGCATTATGCATCTTCTTTTCTAACTTCACTCCATGGTGCATATTTTTCTAATGGCCTGATGCACTAAGAAATGGGTGCAGATCAAAGGGAATTTAAATTATTTAATTTTATGCATAACGGCTGAAATCACTGACATGTCATGGTTTACAGCAGCAATAAACTTAATGCAGTTCTGCAGTGTGAACCACTAGAGGGCAAACTGATCCCAGAGAAGGAAAAACGTGCATGAGAAGAATGTGAGACGCAGAGCGCTCAAAGAAAGAAGTGTTTATGTTCCTCTTTCCTCCCCAGTTGTAATAGCTTCTGCTGCAAGCGTGGCTTTGGCAGGACCAGTTTTGGCCCTGCCCAGGATAATACTCACTTAGTCATAGTAACATCCTCTTTCACATGATAATCATTAAAGTGTTACAGTACCCTAACACATCATGTGAATGCTTCATGTGGTACTGACAGGTTCTGAGAAAGGCATCAAGAAGAGGGGGGATGAAGTGCATCTGTAGCACTGTAATGAAGAATATTTGTACAAGTTAGCTCTGTGACCTATCCAGGTTATATTTTGTCCTTCCCAGCCTAGATTCTCCACTCCAGTCTTGGATCTTGCCATGTTTGCTCTCCCCCTGCTAGTCTGTGTGACTCAAAGGCAGCAGGTCTCACGGATCCTTTCAAAATGTCTTGAGCCCTGGGAGGTGAGTATGGCATACTGCTGTATTCCCAGGGCTCACAGGGTGCTGTGTGCTGCACCTCTGATTCTGTCCATCTGTGCCAGGGCTGTGTCATTGCATATAGTAATTTCTGTTTTGAGCTATATAGAGAAAAACTCAAGGTGTGCCCTGGTCACTGCAACCCTCCAGTCTCAGCATGTGTTGTTTGGGGTTTTCTGCTAGACATGTAACTCTAGCCTGTAGATACACTCCGAGGCAGCTGTGTTAGGTTGCAAGGTAAGTCAGATGAGAAGTTTGCCACTCAATTTAAGCAGCTGTGCAGGAAAAACCTGCCGCTGGTGTTGAGCTTGGAAATGAGGTGGGCTGAGGGCTGTCTTGGGGAGTGGGAGGTGCGTGCTGCTTCATCCACAGCAAGGTGAGTGCTTGCCTTAGATCCCAGCCCTTTGCCATCAGTGAAGGGCTCTATTGCAGACTCGCCTCTACCAGCTGCTGGTATAGTTGATGCTTTCTGCGTTCATAACTAAAAACCTCTGACAACAAGAACTGTACCTCAGCGCTTAAGGTGGAGGAATCCAACTTGCTCCCCGTCAACTACCCCTTATAATTGATTTGTCTTTTATAAATCTAGATTTTTCTTAACTTTTGGAGAGATGATGGGATGTCTTGGTGTCATTCAGCAGCAAAGCAGTCCTCTGTTTCTTTTTCCCCCCACCAATTTTTGGGTAGTATTGGAGCTGTCAGCTCTTTCCCCACACAGCCTGACCCAGCCCCCCAGTTCCCCACCAGATTGCTCTCTTCTTTCCTCCCTCTTTCCCTTATTGTTGCAGGATTTTTGATTTTTGAAGTTCATATATAGTCATACCTTGTCTGCTGAAGCTCTTCCTTTCTTACTTCCAAGGGAGAGGTTCCCTTTTAGTATTTCCAGCTTTTCTCCTGGCTGTCCTGTGTGTATTACAGCTACTGGACTCTATTTGGTTTTTGTGCCTTTCCTGTTCTTCTGGAATTCCAGCTTGCTCTGATGACACCTCCTTTGAAAACATTTCCAGCTGGCTTGCTTTCAGCATCCTTAAAGGAACAGCCAGATAATCCTGCCCTGTCCTGGCCCAAAGGCAGCAGTAGATTGAAACACACAGTACTGTTTGTTGTTTGGCTGGCAGAAAACCAATAAAGCTCATCCTGTTCACAAATAATTTTGGATCTATCTGACATAGGGTAAGTGGCTTGAGACCCACCTGTGCTTCAAATTGGTCTGTATTAAAGCAGAACAGTAGTTATGTGTGGGCAATGACAGATGAGAGAGAACAACTACCAGTGTTGTAAGATATAAATGTTTCCCCACTAAATATATGGGTTTTCATACCATTCTGGCAGGTTTTAAAAGTAAAACCCTCTGCTCTTCTTCCCAAGGACTGTTTTTTGTTAGCAAATTTCTCAGATCTTTCTACTGAAGATGGAGATGGCCCTATACTCACCTGCAGAATAGCCTGTGGGACTCACAACAGTTAAGTATACTATCTTAAATGTATAGATTTGCACAAAAAGTAGAATCATTGAATCAACTAGGTTGGAAAAGGCCTTTAAGATAATCAAGTCTAAGTGTGTACCTACAAATCTAGATCCACTCCCACCCTGGTCCTACAACATTTAGGTCTGGAATAAGGGATATAATACATGTTTGGGCAATGCGCTCAAGATGTATGAGCAGCATGCAGCTGTGGCAAAGAAAGCCAACAGGATGCTGGGTTACATCAACAAGGCATCACCAGCAGTGATAAAGATGCCATTATTCCACTCTACTCACCACTTTTCAGGCCACACCTGGGACAGTGTGTTCAACTTTGGTCCCCACTATAAAAAAAGATATAGATAGGCTGGAGTAAGTCCAGAGAAGATGATATGCCCTAGTGCGCCACAAAGATGATCAGAAGACTGGGAAGCCTGCCACATGAGGAAAGCCTGAGAGAGCTGGGTTTGCTCAGCCTTGCGAAAAGAATGTTTCAGGAAGATCTTATGCCATGTTCCAGTATTTCAAGGGTAGCTATAAAGAAGATGGAGATTCCCTTTTTACAAGGAGTCACATGGAAAAGATTAGCAGTAATTGGGTACAAGGTACTCCTGGGGGGATTCTGATTGGACAAAAGAGGGAAATTTTTCACAATGAAAACAATCAGTCGTTGGAATAATCTTACAGGGAAGTGGTGGATTCCCCAACACTGGACACTAGATTTGCCTGGGCAGGGTGCTGGGTCATCTAGTCTAGTTAACACTTCGCTAAGAAAGGTTGGACCAGATGACCCTTAAGATCCCTTCCAACCTGGTGTTCTATGATATAATAATTACTTAGGAATGCAACCAATTCAGTAGGAAAATGATAAATTTGCAATTAACAGTGAATTATCCAATAATTTCAGAGGAAGCCAGCTTCTTAGTGTATACACAGTAAAATGGTATGGTAATTCCAGGGAGATACAGTAACTATGAAAAACTTTAAATTCCCTGCTAGGTCAGATATGCAGCCCAGCTAGGCTTTCTTCAACCTTGGCCACATTTTGCAGCCTTTTTGCCTCCTACTCCTCAACAATCAAAGTTATGGGACTAGTGGTGTTAGAGGGGCCACCCCTGCCTATTGCCTTTATCATCTGTGTGTTGCCCCCGTTGTCCATGAATCCATCTAATCCTGTCTGAGATGCTGCTGTATACTTGGAATCTTTTCTGATGTCTGGGAAACTAATCATAGAATCATAGAATCATAGAATAGTTAGGGTTGGAAAGGACCTTAAGATCATCTAGTTCCAACCCCCCTGCCATGGGCAGGGAAACCTCACACTAAACCATATCAACCAAGGCCTCGTCCAACCTGGTCTTGAACATGGCCAGGGATGGAGCATTCACAACCTCCCTGGGCAACCCATTCCAGTGCCTCACCACCCTAACAGGAAAGAATTTCCTTCTTATATCCAATCTAAACTTCCTCTGTTTAAGTTTTAACCTGTTACCTCTTGTTCTATCACTACAGTCCCTAATGAAGAGTCCCTCCCCAGCATCCTTATAGGCCCCCTTTAGATATTGAAAGGCTGCTATGAGGTCTCCACGCAGCCTTCTCTTCTCCAGGCTGAGCAGCCCCAACTTTCTAAGCCTGTCTTCATACGGGAGGTGCTCCAGTCCCCTGATCATCCTCCTCTGGACTTGTTCCAACAGTTCCATGTCCTTTTTATGTTGAGGACACCAGAACTGCACACAGCACTCCAGGTGAGGTCTCACGAGAGCAGAGGGCAGGATCACCTCTTTCGAATGCTTGAAAGGGACATAATTCTTTTTACCATTTTCCCTCTCACTGTCTGACACCAACTTCAGAGCTATTTTGGTTCTGCCTCTAACTGAACCTGTAGTTATAGGAGGTGACAGTGCAGCTGAAAGGAGCATTCACTTCTATTCTCAAGGGTTCTTGCTAAAATGCAGGGAACTTCTGTTGAATTGAGTAGCATTACTCTGGGTTTGCAATGACTTACTGAGATAAGAATCCAACTTGAATTTCTCAGCACTGTGAAAAAAAAACAAAAACCCACGCTAAAATTCTCTTTTTTTGTGTAATGTAGTAATGAGAAAGAATTAAGTAACTTCCAGCCATTGATGCACATTTGTTTTGTGCTTTCAGATCCTCTTTTATCCTCTACTAGCTGTTCTTTCCATACTACTTAGTCTATATTGTATTTTCTTAAAATTTCATCCTTTTTCACTGATTCACATCTGAATGCCAAATGGAAGACAGTAAAACTGTGATGGGCTTATACAAATTTTTGGTCAATTTGAGCCCTTTGTCATAAGTTGCCTGCAGCAGGGCTTGGTTGTTGGGTTTGAAGAAAACTGCTTTTCATGCTGAGTTTGAATGTAGTCTGTTTGGAAGCAGGAGTGTTCTTTGGCTTGGGGCGGTGGGCTAGGAGATCTGTTTATAGGTGGCATCACAATTCTCTTCAACTGGGAAAGAAAAGACTAAGATCTGGAGAACAGGTGAGTTTTCTAGCAGCAGTGTATCCTAAAGAGTTAATATGATATGATCTCTAGTGTATCAAGGAGACAGGAAAATTCCAAGGATAGAAGGGAAAAGAAAGGCAATAATAGAAGGAGGCTGCAAACATTTGTCACTCTGGTACCTTCTCCTCCCTCTGCTGTCCCTGATGCTTCACAGGATGGCACCAAAGCTGAGAGCTTCATCTCAGCTCTGTGAGGTACATTCCTCTCTCAAATGGTCTGGTTGAGTGCTGACTTAGACACTGACTTTTAGCTCCCAAATCACATCAGTTTCTTGAAACCAGCTTAACTCGGGAGAAGAGATCTTGAAAATCACACTGAAGGATTGTACTTTTTAAAGAATGTGTCCTATACTCCTTTAAAGAAAGTGATAGCAAAGGAAATTTACTGTGGCTAATACTGAAGATTTTTCTCAATTGGTGGTCAAATAGAGCCCATGCACATAAAGGCTGTAATGGCAGTTATGAAGATTAAACTTCCTTTTTGTTGTATTCCTCAGACCCAGGAGTATTCACAGGGCAAGTTCACTCTTTGATTTATGGAAGAGCAGATCTTAATCTCTTCTCATGCACTACATGCCCATTTTGGGAACAAGTTGCTGTGTGCAGCCTGAGTCTGAATCCTGCAATGAATGGGTGATGATTTTCATAACTTGCTTCTCATTGAATCTCATGCCTGGTTCCCAAGGTGGAGAGACGTTCACATGCTGAGTTCAAATGCTTTTCATCACGACGCTTAAATGCTTCTGCGAAGTCTAGTTTAGAGTATTTGATAGAAAGTGCATTACTCCAAGGGGCAAGATAGAGAATATATTCCACCAAACTAACATTTCAGGTACTTAATTGAAAAGTAAACTTACAAGTGATTCCTTACTTAAAAGTAATGACATAAGGGTATATTTCACTACACTGTGACTTACATAAGACTACTGCCGTTTTCTTTTTATCCAGCCACTCTTATTCATGTCACTAGAGTGCATGTTGCCATTTGCATCATACAGGGTAGTAGCTTCTGGTAGCAGGGCAGGATCTGGAGCCAACAGCTGTGTCATTAATTATCACCCTGGAACACCTGGGAGGTTAATTCTTTTTTTCTTACATGTCAAATTTTAGTGGTGACATACTTGAGTGTTTTCACAGATAAGGCCTGGAGCTACAAACATAGCATGGAACATGCAGAATTTTCATGATGAGTTTATGAAGACTGGTCAGACCTACTTTGCTTGCAGAGACATGCTTTATGTCCCCTTTTGTACACTACTGACTCTGGGCCAGTGCTGGGTTGAAAGGAGTGCTTTACCTTCTTAATCCCTTGTTATTGGCCAGGGAATGTTAAGTTCAGTATCTTTAAGTTTCTGCAATACAAGTCATTGGTTGGATTTCCTTCTCTTTTGGTTACAGTTTCATTGTTGAATTAAATGTGTCTGGTCAACATCTCCATAATTGTGAAAGGCTGGGGAAGTAGTATTCAGTTTACACTGGGCATCCCCCTGGGAGCATTGCCAAGACTTTGTAAAGTCTTTGTAAAAGGAATATATGGCATCCTTATTTGCATCTCAGTGACCTGCTTTCTGATATGCTCCATGTCTCTTGCAAAATCCTGTCCAAGGCTTTGGTAGGTTTCCAAATAAAGGCATTTCATGTTGTCTGAGGACTGGGTTCATTAGTTGAGCAAGATCCCCCTTGACTTTCTTGTTCTGATAGGCACAACGTACACTCTGCTCTTGCAGCTGAGGGATGCAAAGCAGGGTGGTCCAGAGGAGCCACAGAGCTGACCCAGAAAACAATTCAGCATAGGAAAGTATCTACTGATACTGTTCTGATAAAAAATTCATTGTTCAAGCTGAAGATGTTTGTGAGCTTTGAGGTATCTTCTTTGATTTATAGGTTTGACCATGATAGAAAATTAAATGTTATCATTTTAATGGTTTTTCTGGCTCAAAACTACTTTTTGAGCAACAGCAGCAACAAAAAAAATCAAGCAAGTCGATTAGTTGATTGAACAGTTGATGAAATTTCTAGGATTGAGCAGACAGATCATATTCCATTGGTCTCTTGCAGTGGCCCTAACAGCCAAATTTATTTCTGTTGCAATATGCCATTAACAAAATACTGTCTTGAAACTTTTAAAACAGAGAATGGAAATCCTACAAATAGTGTGATCCAAAGTTTACTGGAAATTGGAGAAAGTCTTCCTGTTGCATTCAATTAATGTTACAGCAGGACAGAAAGGCTTACAGGAGAATAGGGTATACCTTATGTAGTTCCTTTTGTATTCCTTACATTTTCCTTCCAGATCATCATCAGAGGACAGGAGCTACTACTTTGTCAGAGGGATTCTCTGGGGATTTTAATTTACTTAAAATTTTACGTGGTGTCAGTAGGTCTGCAGCTGACTTCTGTGCAAGTGCTGGCCATGGGTGGGTGTACTGGGATCTGGCTTCCCTGTGCCCCCAGACCGTATGTCTGTCAGCTCTTCTAATGGCACAGAAGCCATCAGCATTTAAAGGGAGAAAAGCTGTTTGGTATTTCAAGATGAAGGGGAGAAAGAAGTGGCTGAATTCTTATGACTGCAAAGGTGTCTTTCACCATCTTTTTGAGGTTATCATTATGGTTCACAAGTTGGCTTTGAGCTCTTAACTTCTGCAAATTGTGGTGGAGGGAAACACATCTATTTTTTTGTGGCTAATTTTGCTTAATACTTCCTTGACATGAGTTACATGTTACATGCAAGAATGAAACAATTGCTGTCATAAAGTACCAAATGCTCTAAAAGCTGTGGCCTATTTTCTCATCAGTGCCAACCACAGATCACTCCCATGACAGCTGTGAGCTCCACATGGCCAACGAAACAACCAAGGTTTTGAAAATGGAGCTTGAGCCAACTCTAGCTGGTTTTGTTTGTTTGTTTTGTTGTTGAGTTTTTTTTTTTTTTTGGTTGTTTTGGGTTTGTTTTTTTTTCTAGGGGGCTAGAAATGAAAAAAAAATCTCTTAATTCAGCATAATCACTGTTCAACACTGTAACAAAAAACTGGTAAAAATTACACTTTTCAGACATGAGGAAGAGAATAAAATAATCTATTAAGCTTCACCTTTAGAATTTGGAAGGCAGTCCAGTCACAGATGGATGTTTGTTTATGATATCCTAGCACCAAACCGCTGCTGTATCTCCAAGTTTGCTATTTGATGATTGAACCTGGTAACTCTGCTATCCTTTTTGTATTTTTAGTAATGATGCCACATAGTCTAATTCAATGTGCAGTCTTAGCTTGTGTTTTAGCCTTCCTTTGATTGCATGTTTTCTTCATCTCCAGTTGAGATGGAAAAGAACAAAAAAGAAATTATATATAGGTCAAAGAAATCTCATGTAAATTAGTTAATTCTTTTAGTGACTAATGGATTGCCAAAGAGAGATGAGAGGAAAAACCTGAAAGGATTTCTAAGCAACTTTCCATGTTGAAAGATCACTTTGAGGCGTGTCCCCATGAACGCTTACCCTACAAACCTCCCAATAGTGGCAGATTTTGCCCTGTCGTCATAGACAGACGTCTCATTTCAGAGACGAACATTTGCATTTGCACAACTTGTGTAGGAAGTTTCACCTCAGCATCTCCGCTCCACCTTTTTTGTATTTTCCCCCCCTCAAGGTGTGTTTCATTACAGACACTGTGGGAGACTTTGAATCATTGCAACAGCCCAGGTAGTGTAAAGACTTGCGAGAAGAATATTTGTCACATCTTGACAAGTTCACATACATAGCAGGGTGCCTCATTTAATGCTAAATCTCTAATGATATTTGAGAGAGTCTTAAATGCATCATGTTGCTAGTGTTTGTTTGAAAATAACAGTTCTTCTAATAGATTAATTTCTTGCCAGCTAAGAAGAATTTGGATACCCA
Source organism: Pezoporus wallicus (assembly GCF_028554395.1). NCBI lineage: Eukaryota > Metazoa > Chordata > Aves > Psittaciformes > Psittacidae > Pezoporus > Pezoporus wallicus. The sequence goes on from NW_026640059.1 coordinate 4,248,277, forward strand.
AACACTTGCAGGGGTTTGCTCTGGTTGGCTGATTTTAAAATTTGTTTGGTTTTAATGCCCGCAGAGTGTGTTGCATTTTGCCCCTTTCATGAAGAATATATATATTTTTTTCTACATGGTCCTAGTTTTTCTCCATGTGCCTTCATCTTCCTGTTAGTCCCTTCCAAAGCAGCAGTTACAGTGTATGTGTCATACCCTGAAGCCGTGGCCCTGTTTCCCAGGTCCCTTGGTGCTCACTGTGTACAAACATGAATTAAAAAAGGACCGTTCTTTGATCTGAGGAAGGCTAAGTCTACTTACTAGAGGCAAAGATGTTCTTGTAAAACAATTCATTTTGGAATAGGAGATTTCTGTCAAGCCCAGATTGCTTGTCTTAGAACATCTTGCATTTCAGCAGCTTTTCTGGCTCTGGCTCTTGCTCTTGCAGAATAAGCCCTTGTTTACAGGAGGCCCTGGAGCCTGTGAGCAGTCTTGCATGATTGGGAACAGCACCATACTTAAGGCGCTGGCCAAGGGCCTAACCATCAGGGTACTGCTGAGGCTGGCTGGAGTTGTCCAGGCCAGCAATAAGGTGAGAGAGATTGAAAATGAGAACAAGCAATACATGCTTAAAGCAGCCAAGGGGAACCTTTAGAAAGAGGAAAAGCAGACACTTCCTTAATGGCAGCTGGGGCAAGGCTGTCTTTTGTTAGGGCCCCAAATACCTCTTGCAGAAATCAAGAGGTTGAGACTAAGGTCCAGAAAGTTTTAAGGGTATAGGAAGATAAGAAGGGCAGTATCTCAGTGGTGTTATGCAAAAGAACCTGAAAAAGTTGGGATGGAAGGATCTAGGGCTTTGGTTTCCTATGGATAAAGAGCAGGACTCCTGGACAGAGGGAAGTTTGAACCAGCTGTTTTGGGAAACCCTGGTTTAAATCTCCACAGAGGAAGGTCCCTCTAATGTAACTGTGTAGTACTGAAAATCCACAGTGATTGCAACATTTTTCTGGAGAAGATCTGTGCCCATAGCTACTCTGCCAATGTTCATGACAAAGCCACTCAATAGTGTTAACTAATATCTATTAAAATAAAACTTGTTTGTTTTTTTGTTTAGCAATCAAAAATAAGCAGATGTTACTGGGTATTTTTAAACTTATCTTCTAGTAACACATGACAAAATGCCAGCTGTGTTAATCATGAACTAAGTACTCCAGAGAGATCAAGCGTTCTATGTCAAGTGTGGATGAGTAAAACCTTCATAGAATGGTTAGGGCTGGAAAGGACCTTAGAACACCTAGCTCCAAGTCCCCTGCCATGGGCTGGGACCCCTCCCTCTAGACCAGATTGCTCAAGGCCCTGTCCAAGCTGCCTGTGAGCACTGGCAGGTATGGAGCATTCACAGCTTCCCTGGGCAACCTGTGCCAGTGCCTCACCACCCCCAAAAGAACTTCTTCCTTATATCTAGCCTGAACTTCCCCTGTTTAAGTTTGAATCCATTACCCCTTGTCCTGTCGGTACAGTCCCTAATAAAGAGTGCCTCTTCAGCATCCTTGTAGGCCCCCTTCAGATATTGGATGAGGTCTCCATGCAGACTTCTCTTCTCCAGGCTGAACAGACCCAATTTTCTTGGCCTGCCTTTTTATGGGAGGTACTCCAGCCCCCTTATTATCCTCATGGCCCTCCTCTGGACTTGTTCCAACAGCTCGATGTCCTTATGTTGAGGACACAAAGGCTGCACACAGTACTCCAAGTGGGATCTCACGAGAGCAGAGGGGCAGAATCACCTCCTTTGACCTGCTGGTCATGTTCCTTTTGATGCAGTCCAGTATAAGGCTGGCTTTTTGGGCTGTAAGGGCACAGTGCTGGCTCATGTTCAGTTTCTTATTCACCAATGCCCCCAAGTCCTTCTCCACAGGGCTTCTCTGAAACACTTTTCTGCGGGCTTCCCATGGGGTCACAGCTTCCTTTGGGCATTCACCTGTTCTGGCGTGGGGTCCTCCATGGGACTGCAGGTGGGTATCTGTTCTACTGTGGCCTTCCATGGTAACAGCCTGCCTCACATGGTCTTCACCAGGGACTGGAGGGGGATCTCTGCTCTGGGGTGTGGAGCATCTCCTTCCTGACTTTCACCAACCTCAGTGTCTGAGGCTTGTTTCACCAATTCTCACTCTTCTCTCTCAGCTGCTGTTGCTCTGCCCGGGTGTTTGTTTTTTCTCCACTTTCTTAAATATGTTATCCCAGAGGTGTTACCCCTGTCACTGATGGGTTGGCCTTGGCCAGTGGCGGGTTCAGCTTGGAGCTGGCTGGCATTGGCTCTACCAGACCTAGGGGCAGCTTCTGGCAGCTTTTCACAGAAGCCACTCCGTTAGAAGCCCTGCTACCAAAACCCACAGAAACCCAGTAGTGTATTTTTTTCCATGCTTCTTTCCAACTATGGGTTTTGCCTTCAACTTTGAGAGGTCCATTTCTGTGAAAAGGTGATTGGCTACAATGGAGGGTTAATTTTGAAAGAGGGAAACCTGCCCTCAGAACACCAAGTATTCATCTCCTGTATGTACTTTGTGGCAAGCAACAAGCTAGGACGGGTGCTGGGCTGTTCACAGTGGATGCACCAGCCTTCTCATAACCTGCACTTTTGATACATCAGAGATTAATTTCTCCCAACAGGCATATAATTTGTCCATAATTGCATCAAACAAATGCCATTCAATAGTATTTCTAGATCTATTTCTTATGAAGTGCAATGTATAATTAGTGAAAATTGGTTTCTTCCTTCAGATAAGGATTTTTGTCAGTCATGCAAATGAACTGCATGAAAATACTGTATTGCATCATAGCCTCTAAGGCTCCAGAGATATTGGGCAAGTTACCTGTGGAACTTTTGTGCTTGGGATTAGTATGTATTTCATCACTGGGGATTATGCAATGTTTTAAACCCCGCATTTGGCCCTGTTCCTTTGATCTGGTGCCTTTTCATGCTCTGCTCTGTCAAAAGTCTTCTAAATCATTCGAAATTACAGAAGGGAATTTTCTCTCTTTGGTTCTTTTCTTCCTTTTTCATCAGCTGTATTGCTATACTGTTTTATTTCCAGCAGTCCAGACAAGAGCAGTAATATATAATAAAATAACATCTTTTGCAAGGATGAATAGAAATGGAAATTTCATTAATGTGCTAGTCAGAAACTGTCAGTGTGTTTCTTGTCTTACTGTAGTGGACAGGTAAAGATATTGTAGACAGCATCTGACATCAGGTTAGGTGAGGGATGTTTTTATGGTTTGTTTTGTTTCTTTTTTTTTAAGCTTTTGTGTTAAATATTAGACCTAAACCCATAAAGAAGTCATTATAAGCTGTAGCTTATCAGTCAAATAGTTAATGATTATAAAATTCCTTCTCTGTCTCTCTTCAGAAGAGTGTTTTAAGCCTTGCACTGTATGGCTTTTAGGATCTCACAGCAGAGCTGCATAGTTAGATAGATTACTATTGTGGGGCCACAGTTTCAAAGCATTTCAAACTGCTTTCCCAGTCATGTGCAGTTCATATGGCTTCTCATATGCAAGATTTGGAATGAAAAGAGGCATATTCTCATATGCAAGATTTGGAATAGAAAGAGGCATAGCTTTATTGTCACAACTCTACATGTACCTAGAAAAGAGGTGGTCTGGTTCTGTATTGCTCTGCAATGGCGAGAGTGATGGGGCAGGCCCATCCCTCAGAAATAATGCCCATTTTTCCACTGGTACAGTGGTGTTTACCATGGCTGAACTATGAAGTCCCTTCAGAACTTCAGACTTTCATCAGGTATTTCTGTGAGTAAAAGCCTTCTGCTAAAAGAAAAGAAACATATTGCTTGGAGACAGCAGACCGATGATCATGGAAAGCAGGGACAGAGAGGCTGTACCTCTGCAGCTGGTGTCCAAGAGCAGTCTGACTCCCCAGATCTCCTCTTTAACATCCCCAAACTGCTCAGAATTATCGGTTTCCCAGTATTGCCTTGGAAAATGCTCTGGTTTCCCTGATACGTTTCTTCTCCTTTCACAACTCTGAATGGCTCCACAGCACAGGAACCTAGGCTACATTTACCTTATCTTTTATAGTACACACAGGAGTGGTTTGCCGTGTTCCCTCTGGCCTCTGGAACAACAGGAAGGGAGGTTTAGGAGAGGCTGAAAACTTAATTGATCTGTGTTTTAGTGCTTTGTCTTACTGGGAGTGCAGCCACAGGGAGGGAGAGTGAGCAGGGCTTGTGAGGGAATCTGAGGAGGTCTGACAGGAGTGAGGGAAGTTGAGAAACTTACAGCAAAGGAAAGTCGGGAAGAAACACATTAGGAAACTAAAAAGAGAAGAAAAGACAGACATGACAGAAACAGAAAGAAATGTGGGCTTGACTGTGGCTTGGGAAGGACCACAATTGTAAGATCATGCTCAGGGAAGGTCCAGGTCCAGCTGAGGCTTGAGTACTTCCAAGGGTATTCAAACCAGGCTTTCACATCCTCTTCTGGGGCAACCTGTCCCAGAAGTTCACCTACCTTGCTGTGAAGAGGGGTTTTCATTACGTCTGATGAGAATTTCCCTTTCCGCAACTGGCGTCTGCAGCTTCTTGTGCTTTGGCTGTGCCCCTCTGAGGAGGCCCTGGGCACAGGCCTCTGCACACAGCCTTACAGGCCCCAGCGCAGGGAGGTAACGGTCTCCCTTGACCTTGTGGCCTCCTCCCTGACCCCTGGTCCACGCGCAGCCTCCTAATTGCACCAGTACCAGAACACCAAACACAATGTATTGGACCAGCAATGACGAACCACAATGCCCATGAACAGTCTCTGAGGTGCTGGTGGCCACGCTGGACACCAATGTACCAGTCTTTCACCTGTCCTCTGGCCAATCCATACAGCACTATTTGGTCATGCAGATGCTAAGGGAAACCAGGCTGAAAGTCTCACTGGGTCAGGGTGGACAACAGTCACCGTCCCCTCATCCACAGGGAACAATCACTTCCCTTGAACACATAAATGTTAACCTGGTTTTATATTTTTTTGCCTTCTGTTTGCATTATGGACTTGTAAAGACTGATAAGATGTGGTTATGAGTCACAGCAGGACCTAGCAGGCAACTTCAAAAACCTTTCTTGATTTTTTTTTTTTTAAACTACTTTGTGCAAATAAACTAAAGGGACTTTGTACACACGGTTCCTGAAGCTGAGGCCCTCCTCATGGCTTTTGTTTGAAATCTAAATTTTAACCTGATTTCCTAAGTCAAACCAACGAGATAAAAGATGTACCATGAGCAAGAGTTCTGCTGTAACACAGGACACCGGTCTGGCCTCTGGTTCCTATCAGAGGTACAATGAAAATTGCCTGAGGACAGAAGTATGGGCTGAGCATTAACTGAGTGGTGTCATTGCTTTGGCATCCAAACTGCTTGTGCTCAATTAGGAGTAGGTAGGGGTGTCAAAGCTCAAGTGAGAAGATTCTGTCTTCTGAATGGGGAAGAAATAGAGCTGTAGAGTGAGAAGGGAGACTTGAGATACAAGGCTGCCTGCAACTAGATAACAGCATTGGTAATCACATGTTCAGCTGTATTTGTCTAGTAAATGGCATAAGAAACACCAAAGTTTGGAATGGGTGTAATAGATTTGGGATCAATGAGGAAAATTAGTTAGGTGTGAGTTATGTGTGAGATGTTTGGGCACAGGAAAAGAGATGCAGGGGTGGTGAAACGGTGGGTTCAAGGAAAAGAAAAACTGGGGAATAAGGTATAAAATTAAGGAGAGCAAGAAATGGAAGGACCTTCTGACAGGAAAAGTGTGGCTGCCTCCAGGCAGTGGTTAAGCCAGCCTGTGGATGCAATCCCTGTGGATAACCCACCAGAATCTTCACCAGCTCTATGGCTGAAAAACAGTACAAGAGGTGGGAGCAAGAACACATAAACTTGTAAGGAAGGATAGATTTGTACCTTAATACTCAATGCATGAGACAAGGCAGCCGAATTGCAATTTAATAGCACTTACTATGATATTTTAATTTTTCTTTTTAGTAATTGAATCAATAGATTTAACCACTTTATTTGTGCTAATAGTAAACAACAGCATTGTACTCAATATGATTTTATAATTGTGAAGTAATATTCCTAGTAACAGTGGTATTTTTGTTAGCCAATTAAAATATTAGCTTTTTTAAAATGTGCTGCCTAATCAATAAGCATTATAATCATCCTAATCAGTTATGTCTCAAGTCTCCAAACTAACAAAGGAGACATGAAGGAGCAACAAGTGCCTTAGCAAGACAGGAGAAAAACATATCTTTTTCTGGAAAACTTTTTAGCAATTTTAAAAATCATTGTTTGCCTAGTGCTTTTGATGCTCTTGATACTAATCCATGGATAAGAAGATGTGGTTACTGTCTTGACAATCTTAGAAAGTTCTCTGTCTAAAGTAGCTGGAGACTTTTCAAGTATCAACACTAGAGAGAAATGGGAGAGTGGAAGTAGAGGAATGCAGGCTGATAACGCAATGCCTAATTTTCAAATCTTCTTAAAGGCACTTACTTGATACAGATTGGATGGTGTGAACTCCTGCTTAAAAATAAGAAGTAGCAAAAAAATCCAAGGTTGTTACTGGACAGGCAGGATTTTTATTTTTTTTTTATTTTTTTTTTAAAGAAAGTGGTGCTTGATGGGGAAAAGATAGAGAATTGCATATTTCAAACCTGATGCTCCTTGATACCTGTCAAACTAGAAATAGTTGTGATTCGTGTTTAATTACTCCTATCTTTATGGGAAGGAAAAAGCTATCAAGCTAAACTTCCATTATTTCAAGCATTACCTTTCTAGTTAGCTATTTTGTAGCATTGCCTATGCTGACAGATAATCCTTAAAGCAGTCCAGAAATAGCTGCATATAGAGAGCGCTGATGTTTATGTACATTTATGAGATTTCACTATGATCCATAAAGAAGTTACAAAACTTCAGGGCATGGAATCTTTGTTGCCTCTTCCTATGACCCTTGGCCAGTGGCAGTGGCCCTAAGGAGAAGCATCTCCAACATATGTGACACCATGCATGCTGCAAGACTGCTCATATGTACCCTAGCCATATGATCTTCCTTAAATTCTGGCTGTTATGTTGAAAGATTAGTGTCTTTGAAGAATAGTCTATTCCAGAGTTCAGATTTTTTACATTTCTAGGAAGAAATAATGGGAATGCACCCTTCATGAAAGGTGCTGGTAGTCTGTGAAAAACAGGAGGTGTCTAGTTCAAAACTAATGACCGTATCCCTGAGCTCTACCTTAAGAAAAGCTACTTACAGCTCAGGTTACTCTATAATCACCTGAAACTGGCAGCACCTCTTGTATATACCAGCTGACCAGGACATGGCCTGTAGCCATCACATTCATTTCACACAGGTCGCTAAACATCACTGGAAAGCACCAGCTTCCAGTAGCAGTTCAAACAGTGTACTTGCTGTGATGACAGAGCCTCTCCCTGGGGGTTTCTCATGAACTGTGTGAAACAGTTTTAAGATTGTGTGTGTTTTAATTGAATGTTCAGGAGTCACAATTGTCAGGTACAGATTGGCATGGGAAAGTAACAAGGCACAGCTATTGCTTATAAAGCAACATTAATACATTCTGGACAGTATAGATTCGGTGGAAAATACAGACCCTGTTTCAAGTTGGCTTTAAGCTAATTCTGTTTCCAGACGAAATAGTTCAGATGTGTAACAAACAGGTAGAAAGTGATAGCAGTGAATATATGGGTACAGAAACCCATTTCCATGAGTACTCAATATTGCTCACATGTCCTCATAAATATTACAGTCTAGAGCTCAGAAAGCAGTAATATGGGAAGTCTGTCTTTACTGTATTGGCCAACCAGTAAATGTTAATGTAGGGCTTTGGTATCATTGCAGATGATACTGTGAGCATGCCATACTGAAATGAAACTGGATAGGTTAGGCCCACCTCCCTCTCACCCCAACTTCGGTTTAATAAACTAGAACACAGCAGATCTGCAGTTTCTGTAGGTAACACTGAGAGTTACCTACATTTGACTTTCCTCATTTCACAACCCACACTCCTACCCCTAAAAACACAAATGCTTCACCCACAGAACCATTACCTCACAGCCTTATATTTCCTTTTCTTTTTGGCTGAATTTTCTAACCTACATCAACAAAAAAAGAAAAAAATACTCCCCAGCACACTGTTATCTCCAGTTGTAACTTCCCCCCAGGAAGGGGCCAAATTAGGCATGATGGAAATTGACATGGGAAAACCCACTGATGACAGAGGAACCCGCCTGCAGGTGAATTCCCCGCGGCTTCTGCCACCCCTTTATAAGCAGGTGGAGGTGCGGCAAGGCTGGCAAGACGAGCAGGCAGCAGCTGAGCACTCACTAGAGCGTAGCTGCTGTGTGGAGTGGAAATGGCTGGCTTTAGCAGCAAGAGCTTGGTCCTGGTTTCCATGCTGGGGCTCCTGGCACTACTCCTGTGTGGCACCTCTGAAGGTAAGTGAGCTTGGGCATTCAGCCCCATGAAATGGTTCTGCGTGCCACCCTGCAGCACACCAGCCATGTCGGGGTGTGCATGCTCGCAGCTGGCAGCAATATGAGGGTGAGAAGGAAGGGATTTTTTTCAGCCAAATATGCTGCCTAATCCTCCTCTTCTGTCGATGAGGAGCTGGATAGTCAGTGAGCTGAACAGTGAGTGCTCTAGGCAGCATGGTCCAAATGGGGTTTATTTTGCTTCATTTCAGCACAAAGCAACCAGGATTGCTGCCTGTCTTACACCAAGGTGCGTCTACCTCGGTGGGCCCTAAAGGGTTATACTGAACAGCTCTCCAGTGAAGTCTGCGATATCCATGCAATCATGTAAGTTACTTTTTAGTAGATCTGGTTTTTTTTTCTGACATGTATTAGTCTTAAGATGTCTGTTTGGGCAGACACAGTAATTTCAACAATATAAGCACAATTTTTCTTGCTTTTTCAAAAGGTTAAATTAACCGAATAAATTGTATGTAATTCCTGTAAACAAACCCTCTGTTTGATAAGGACTATTAACTCTTAGGACAGCCGTACAGTGTAAATAATAAATCTGACATTTTAGGATTCAGCCGTGCAAACAAAGACACACTTCATCTCTAGCCAACAGAGAGTATTCCCTTGCCAAAACCTCTTAACAGACACATGAATGACAAGAGTTTGTTTAATTCATGGAGATCTATTTTTTTTTCCCACAAGGTTTTAGCCTTCCTAATAGTTGATAACAACTATTTTCCTTAGTCTCGCAAATTACTTTTGGCATCCAGAAAAGCTCTTTGTCCTAAGACTTCCAATAAATTGAGCACAACTTTATGATGCAAAAAATGACTGAAGCAGCTGTTACGTTTAGGTTTGTTTCTTTTTGTTCATATAGTGTTGGAGGGGTTGTAGAGCATCCCATATCTAACTGGCATTTACAAAAGCAGTTGCTATTATTTATTATATAGAGTAATTATGATGCATGTTTTAGACCAAATGCATCTTCGCAGTATTTAACAGCAGGGGTGTCTAATGGCTTACTGATCTCTTTATCATTATTTCTTTTCCAGTTTCCACACCTACAGTGGGTTGAATGCCTGTGTAAATCCTAAAGAGGGGTGGGTGAAGAAGCATCTTCTTTTCCTGAGGTAGGAATCTAAAAATCTAAATACTACCATCCTATGAAAACAGAGCATGTATGAAAGCCTGTTTCTTACATCTTCTGAATACCAGTTCTGATGGCAATGCAGAAAATATTTGTCTTTCCATCTCTGGTCAAACATAGTTACTCTTTTTTAGAGTCTTCTTGGGGACAGTTATGTCACACGTCCCTTTTTTTGCCTGAGTTGTACTCTCAGATGGTGCTATACCTTGGAGACAGAAATCTATAACTGACCTGTGGCTGAGGTCATTATTTATGTGTGTTCTCTCATTCTTTTAACAGCCATAAGCTCAAGAGGATGTCAATGTGATACGGTTTCTAGCAGGGAAATAAACAAGCATGGCTAAGAAACTCCTTCGCTCAACATCTTGTTTGAGATCGTCATCTTGTACACTGTTGTGTGCTTACCACTATCTCTGGCTTCCCTGGGACCATTTAACTTCTTGAATTGATTCATATTGCATCACTGTGTTGCTTGAATTAAGCATTTTGTTAAAGTTTCTATTTTTATGAATACGTGTATGTCACTAGTATGGTATGAGTACTATTTAGAAAGGGCTACACTAAGTGTTTGTACAGAGTATGAATTTTAAGTTTATTGCATGTCATTTTTGTTTTGTTCAGCATGTGTAAAGTGGGTTATTTATTGTTTTTATTTTGTTACTTCTTTGGCACTGTCTTGTGCCAAAATATTTTCTTTTAACCGTAGTTAGCGTTATAGTACTTCTTGAACTATTGTTAAACAAAACTGCTTGTGAAAAAATGAAAATTGGAGTCGAAAAAATAAATGTTAAAATCTGCTTTCTGTGATATGTTTATTTTTTAATTGAAAATGGTAACTTCCCCTTGAAATGAATTCTTTTGCTTATGAGCCACCAACTGAAACCATTACACAAGAGCATTCACACCTGTTAAAAGTTTTCTATTGCTTCTGTAGCTCATCCTTCCTCTTGTCAGACATGGCTCTGTTGCCATCAAACCCCAGATGCTTCACCCAGAGACCTATGACTCATGGGACTTTTTCAGTTCCTCTTATTCTGATGATTGAATATTTTTTTGTAACCTGCCTTATTGGAGGAAAAAGAAAATATGGAAAGTTGGTTTCTATGCTCATTAACATGGATCAATAAGGTTGTTATATTATTGGTAGGAAATTTAATATAAAACTAACATGTCTAGCCATACATTCCTGAGGATACAAATAGGTATTAAAAGCAAGTGCTGCATTACCAAAATCATCATATCAGAGGCATGTTTTTTGTAAGTAACCTTCAGTGGCTTATTAAAAATTCTGACAGCTCTGTTCCAGTTTCCAGGAACACCTGCTAACTTTGGTGGGGCTGTTCTGCATTTGTGTAGGTAAGTTTCTTTTTCATCTGTATCTTTGGCCCTTAACTCCTAATTCAGCATGTGGAATTCTGTTGAATAATGTGAGATGCAATATTAGATGGTCATATGGGGTCTATTCCCCTTTCATTTATATAATTAGAAAAAAAAACTTTTTTCTTTTTTTTTTAAATTGCAAATTGCCAACAAGGCTTTTTCCTACTGCTTGGATATCATTTGAATAATGGATGTGAGAGCTTTCCCTTCAAAGTCTCAGCAGAACTTCATGCTCCAGCTCCAAAGACACCTGTTCTCACTGCATTGAGAGCAGTCATTCCTGTGTCTGCTGTAGTATTATTTTTAAATCCTATTTGTGCAATTCTTTGTTTGTTATTTATTTTCTTCTTTTTTAATTCCTTTCCTAAAGCAATCTCACGGCATTCCCAGCCAGGACATTGCAGCATTTCATTAGCTTGGGATATTTCACAGAAATTATTTTTATATGGAATCATAATTAGATTTACTCATTTCTTAATATTTTTTTTTTTCTCTCTCACTCCAGCACAAAGCAACAAAATAACTTAGCATTGTATGGAAAGTGACTTTTTTTGTAAGGAATAGCAAACCTTCTGCTGATTTAATATTGTTGTTAAAACATAAATGTGCTACATCTCATCTGCTGGGCGAGTACTAACAAATTATTTGTTGAATTACTGTTCACTTAATGGTAGCTTCAATCAGTTGAAGACTATTTTTTCGTTCCTCATCTCTTGTTTTTTTCATCTTCCACACAAAAGTGGGTTGTAAAGCCATGCACAAATCAAAGAGAAAAATGGATGAAGGGCCTTCTTTGCTTGCAGTATGTATATTTTCAAGTATATCTGAAAACCAAGCATTACTGGGTGTGCTTAGTGACAACGACACTTTTAGCTCTGTCATAGGGGTGTTGATAATTGGTCAGTTATTTTCAGTTATCAGTACCCATGAGCCCACATGTAACTAAACTGCGCTTCTGATGAACTGGAGTGCATTGTTCAGCTGTAATTTAGTTGAGAAATGAATCGGGGAATTCATGCACCAAGAAGGGCTTTAGGCTTATGACACTGTCACTTGATTTTAAGGGCATACACCCAGCTGGACAAACATCGGAACAATACAGACGATCAATTGTAACAAGCCTTCTGTATGCTGAGCTCAGCTGTTACACCCTGACAGTCTTACTCAAAATAGCAGGCTACAGGCAACATCCTTTGCCAAAATATGAATCATAAAGGAAGTTTTTAGTCTTCAGACTAAAACTAGTGCATTGTCTATGCTAAGTTTACTAAATAATTTTAGTGGTATGATGGTACATAAATGGAAAACTATGATCTGTGTTCCTATGATCTTGTGATAACTCTGTAATGGGAAATGTCAGCCTTAACTGTCCAGTGTTGCAGCCCTAACTCTGTTAAAAGTTTTTAAATTGCTGTGTTTGTTCCTCCTGCATTATCAAGTACAGATAGCTTTCACTCAAAGCTCACCAAGACTTGCAGGCACTTGAACATGTAGATACGATATACAAGAAAAATGGTACTGTGGCTGCTATTATGTATTAAGCATAGTGTACCGCTCATTTAGCTACTAACATAAAAACAAAACCCAAACACTTGTTTAACAGTCTTTTAGCTTCTTTGAATTTATATAATTATTCAGATTATGCGATCCAAAATACATATTTAATTTAAAAACATCATTTGAAATTTAGAATATGCTTAAAAAGGAAATATGTCACGGGAAAAGTAGAGACTAAATACTATTGTTAATGGCTATTATTAAATTTTAAACAGGATTTATATAGTTTTGCTTATATGACTTCAGTTATACCTCCAAAAGCTTTTCTATCTACGTCTGCGTTCCTGAAATTTTGCTACTTCATAAACTTAAATTGAAAACTCTTCTTCTCCCCTTCTTTCCCCTAGCTTGTATAAGGAGACAATTGATAGTCTGGGTTGAGATCTCTTGAAAAAAAACAATATGCTCTATATAGTGTTCTGTATATAGAATTTTGGTGGATACACTTACAATGCATGTCCTATAGTAGAGGGATTTCACCTACCGTCATGACCAAAGAGCTGCACATACAAAACTGAGGAAAAGAGGGTTTGCACCCTAATCTCTTTGTTAAAACTGTTGTATGACCTTTGGATCCAATTCATTTCAGTGTACTAGGTTTTCACAATACTCCATCTCCTCATCTGTCTTGGTTTACCTAAAAAATCTAAGCTTCATGGTGATTCTTTTTTTCTAGCCCTCAAAATTATAGAGAAAGCTTTGGAAAACAAAAGACAAGGAAGCAAAGCTAGTTGCATGTGTTTTTGAGTAGCAGCTGTAGTGAAATTTAAAGGGAAGGTTTCTTGCAGTGAACACTGCTTTCTGTTATCAGAAATTCTAATCTTGTGCCACTTTTTCACTGAAAAGATTGCTGTTCTAGCTGAATCTGAAGATGTGTCTGTTCTTTATCTGGTTTATATTTTTTTTTCCTTCTTCACTTCTTTCTTCTGGAAATGGATGTAATGTCCCACGGGCTTCAGAGCTGATTTAGTTTTCTCAGAGCTGATTTAGCTTGCTCAGGGGCTAACATTAACTGTTTCCTGTGCTATGGTGACTGAGAAGACACACATAAATAGTTTTATTAAGATATCAGATATGCTTTTCTGTTAGTTTGGTGCTTCTCAGCCTGCGAAGAATTTCTCTCTTGGTAAGACATGCTTACAGTAAGAGTGAGACAAATCAGCTTCTGGAAAGAGGAACAGTGTAGCCCAGCACTTGGGCTCCCCGGTGGGAAAGCCTGAATGGTAGGATCAATTTAATATCTAAATAGCTAAAGGATAAAGTGAATTAGGAAACAAGAAACACTGAGATAGTGAAACTGGGGGCACCACAATTAGTGAAGACATGTATTAAAGTGTATGAAACAGATCCTAGAGTATTTTTGATTTCTGAGTCAAACTTCAGTTACTATTTGCACCACAAATATACCTATCTTCTCTTCTGGGCATGTGCTCATAAGCCAAAGCAAAACATTTATGTCTATACAAAAATATTATGTGTGGGATGGTCAAATACCACAAAATTGGTCAAGTACAACAAAATTGCATTAGACTCTTCCTATATCTTCTGGGTGATAAAATTTAATCAAAACACAGATTTTTCTTGAAGGAATATGGCTTGCAAGGGGATAAACTCTGTACCAAGAGTTCATGTAACAAATACTGAGGTAACAGCAGATAGCATCATTAGGTATCACGGGCAAAGAAATATTACAAATCTGTAAGAAGCAGATGAGACCAGTCCAGCCATCTGATTAGACTTGTGTCAGTGGAGATGGATTAAAGTAAGTGGTCTAATTTGCAGTGAAATTGTCAATTACAGTGTCAAGATTAAACTAGTAGTTTAATATGCTTGCCACATCAGTCATCAGGCACAAAGCTAGTGAGAACACTGCAAACTTACAAAGTAGGTAAATGGCAATTTGAGAATGATAGATTTAATGTGACAGATAAATGAGAGCTGTAGAGTGGTCAGTGTGCTTACTTCAACTGTTCACTCAGATGTGTCCATCTCTTCATATATGAATAACCATTGTTATATAGCTGTACTTAAGGAATACCAATCAAAATGTTCATTTAAAAGTTTGTCATGCAGATCTGAAAAATAATTATATCTTAGCTATATAATTTATTACTTGATTTCTTCTTTCAAATGTATGTTCACTAGAGCCGGTTTAAAAATATGTTTATGTGTTCCAGTGGGCATCTGAATGTTTTGTATTATAATGACTAGGAATAAATGGTCAAAATGTCTTGCAGAGACAAGCCAAATCTAAAACATATCTGAGATACTGCAAATGTAAGGGTTGCTCACTCTATAGCACACTCCAAATTGGTACAAAAGTAAGCATAAATGTTTTATGAATTTGAAAGTGGGTAGTACTGTTTTAATGCTAATTAGAATGAATGGATGATATGCATATATATTGCACATCCATACGAAGTACTTCAAAATGATGGTAAAGAAACTTAGAAAAGAAACAGAGAATGCAATAGTGAAGGCGTATAGATATATAGGAAGCATGATGTTTATGTGAAATTCTTAATGAATTACTGGCATAATGAAAATGAAATATAGAAACCCAAATGAGTTATTTCAACTTTTTTATTAAAAAGCAACAGTGAGATAAAAATAACTGCACTTTAACAAAGATGTGGTTTTTTGCAGCCTTACTAGAAATTCTGTTATTTTTTAGGAGCTCTTTGCTTCCTCCCAACTCAAAATGGCTTGACTCAGTTGCATGTTAGATATGTATAGAAGTGCTTATTTATTTTCCTCACTAGGTGCATCCAAATAACTCACTTTCACCTTGAAGGTCAGATAATCTGACTGCAGAATACTGATACTGTCAGCTTTGCTTATCCAAAGCATCTTCAGGCTCCTACAGTCTGGCCCATGGAAAAAAGATGAATATATTGTGGAAAGGATCTCCTTTAAAAAGCAGACAACAAAGAAAAAATTTTTCAACTAAGTGAAACTTGAATGAAACAAGTAAGAATGTATGGAATTTGCCTGACTGCCTGTGATATGTAGGCAGTTTGCCAGAAATAAAAGATTTAAGAAAAAGCTAAGAAGAGAACTACAGTTCCTTTGTGGTATTTGTTTTTAACTCACTGTAGGTAAAAAACACATGCGTCCATTCATGCGAACAGAAACTTGTAGGTGACAGACTTTCTAGGCAAATAGTATTTTTTCCTTTTAATTTGAGATAACTTAAAACGGATGAAAACAGCCATGCAAAGATGAAAAACAATCTCTGAGAAAGGGAACACGTTTCTTGTTCTGTTAATATAGTCAGCTCTTTCTCCCAGAATAGCTCTTACCTAGCAAACAGCAGACTCCCAAAAGATCATATTCCTTACACAAGTAATATAGTTTTATATTTTTAATGGCTGTGGTGTCATGATTAGCATTGGAAATAGCAGAGCAGAAGTGAGAAGGAGCTCTAACAATGCACAGGGAAGTACATGTGCATAGTGGTGTTGGTTTGTGTAAGAGAGAGCAGGTTATCTATTCCAGAACAAAACCTTGAAAAAAATTACCTAAACCTTCCCAATTCAAAGTAGAAACAAGGAAATATCAGAGCATAGTCCTTCTGCACCTGACAGACCTGACAATTACAAGAAAGGGCAGCATGCAAAAACTCCCCTTTAGTAAAAATTCATTGTACCCATTACTAGCATAACAGAAATAGGAAGTGGCTTTCTGTGTCTTTCCCTTCACTCAGACTACTCTTGGGCTGGCCTTTCTCGTTTATTTCAACATACCACAGACTGACCTACTTCAGAACAAATGGGTCATGATACAACTTTAAATCAGGAAGCCTAAAACCCACTCTTCTTTGAAAGCAAGAGTGTGTTTGAGTCAGAAACACTTGCTTCTTGTTATCCTTCTCAGGGCAGTACATTGGCTCAAGAAAGAGATTTTCAGAACCTGTGGTGGCAGGAAGAGCCAGGCTTCTCAAAAGGAAGCTCTTCATTGAATGGATTAATTTTGCTTCATAGTGGCCAACACGGTTGTCTCCAGTGCTCTAGATAACTGTATATTGCAGCTTTTCACAGGCTTTGGAATATTGACTGATACTGAGGTTTACAGTATCTTAACTTTCTGCCATTCCTGCAAAATGCTGACATGAGCAAAAATGCACAGGGAGCAACTGATGTATAAGTTATCTCTTCGGGCTGATGACATCAATACTTCTCATCTCTGTATGTAAAACCTGATTATTTCATCTTGGATTAATGTCTCAGCGTATCATTTTTCTTTCCAGAGTAGATATTTTTTTTTGAATTTTCTATGGTGTGTGTGCAGATTCTTTGAAGCTGGCTTTTCATGGCTTAGAGGATGCGAACACTCTTGGGATGTTAAAAATTTCAGGGCAACAATTTTACTCCTGTCTAAAAAATTTCCTTGTTAAAGTATACACTATTTGCTCACTTCCCTGAACGTCAAAAAGAATTGCATTTCTGCTTGACAGTCAGGGATTGGTGACACAGGTTTCTCAGTGCTGTATCATCAGACGTTCTGCTTGACTAGTCCTCAAGTAATCAGCTGTGTTTAAGCCCTTTCCTTTGCTCTGTCATTACAGTTTTTACCTTTGCTGCCTAAAGTCTCCTTTGGTAATCCTACCCATGATACAACTCTGGTTCTGTTTGGTCAGAAACTCATACTGTTAGTTAGTATGTATTTATTTTCAGACACGCCTGTCCTGGGTGGCACTCTGTGAAAAACCTTCATTTCAGTATAGTGTTAGCTCTTTGTCCCCTGTTCAGGAGGTCAGCAATTTTTTCTAGTTACTATATAGGAATAAGCAAACAAGGCCATTACGCCAGTGCCTCTTTGGGACAGTCTGGATAGCTGTCACAGAGTGGAGAGGAACCGACTTTTCTTGTGACTCCACTGGTCTTGAATCTTCTGCTTACAGAAGCTAGGAAACAAAGTGAAAATGTTTTTTGATTTATCTTCCAGTATCTTTATTGCCTCTTAATGCAATAATGATGATGAACTGTGAAGCATGCATGTTCAAATGGAGATTTACAGCAAAAAAGTGAGGACAGAATGTGCTGAGCTGCCAGGTAATAATGTTATGGAGCTTTGCAGCATTCCTACTTCCCTCTCCCCTATTTAGATTGGGGCTGCATTGTCCATTTCTGTGTCTTGTGAAAAGCAAACAACAAAAGAAAAGCTTGTTGTTTTATGATATGCAAAACTGTAAAAAAAAAAATTGCCTAAGAATATCACAATAATTGATTAAATGATGCAAATGCAACCCTGCAGTACAGAATTGAAGAGCTGCTTACTACATAAGTTCTAGTTGAACTGCAGATACTCATTTATGCTGTTTAGAAGGATGAAGCCTTTAAATCTGATGAAAAAAGTAGCGTTTCTATTTGGTGTCAAGTAATACTGAAGGTACCAAAAAGGCTGCATGAATGTGTGTTTACAAAGAACAAAGAAGGTGTTAATGTAGGAAGCAGTACCCATGCCATGTTCACTATTTATGTCACTTGTGTTAAAAGAACAGAAAAATATTTATATTCTGAAATTATAATCTGGGTGGATACATATTATGTTAAACAAATACAAAAAACTATTAAGAAACTGACTACCAAGATTAGGGATTGTTGAAAAAGTTATTTTTGAATAGGGCTGGTCCAAGGAAGTCAATTCACTTGGAAAACTGTTCAGATTGTTTCAATGAAAGTATTTCTTATCAGCTTCAGGACTTTCCACATACAAATAAGACAAAAAATTTAAACAAACAAATGGGAATGAAAAACCAATAGACCACTTTTTCCCCCCGTCATGTCCCAAAGTAAATCTGGGATTAGCCATTGTATTTTACTTCCTGGCTTTCAAAAACCAAAGGAATGTCTTCAAAGTGAAGCTGTGGGGAGCCATATGGGTGTTTCTAGAAAAGTCACATATCGTTAAACACTGAGCACAACTGTCTTCTGTTGACCCATGTCAGCAGTGTGGGCTATGAGGGAATTTAGTAAATGAAAATGTGTTCACTGCTTCCCCCTATTGATGCTCTACAGTAATTTCTGCATAAATCACAGAAACAAAATGGTTTGTGTTGGAAGGGGCCTTAAAGATGATCTAGTTCCAACCCCCCTTCCTTGGGGTTGGAACTAGATCAGGTTACTCAAGACCTATCTAACCTGGCCTTGAACACTGCCAGGGATGCGACACCACATCTTCTTTGGGCAACCTGTGCCCAAATTAGTAAGGAATTCCTTCTTTTAATCTAAATTTACCCTCTTTCAGTTTAAAGCCATTATCCCTTGTCCTGTCACTACATGCCTTCTTCCCTCTCCAGCTTTCTTGTAGGCTCCTTTAGTTATTGGAGGGCTGCTCAAAGTTCTCCCCAGGGCCTTGTCTTCCCCAGGCTGAACATCACCACCTCTAAGCTAGTCTTCACAGGGAAGTTGCTCCAGCATCTGATCATCTTCATGGCTGCCTCCGGACTCACTCCAGTTGACTCAAATTTTTACTTCTATTAATATAGTCTCTTTTAATGATTACATGTTGGTTATATCTTTTCAGATACATATTTTTCTTCTGCATTTTACGAAACAGTATTTTTATACTCAAGTAGCTGTCCTAAGTTTCTCTTTAAAAAAATTAAGCTGATTAGGTTTTTTAATTTTTTTCCCGCTTTCCTTATTTTCCTTAGTAATAAAGTGACTATTTGCTCTTCAAATAGCTTTCATTTATTTGTTATAAAACCCACTCTGAGTTTCTTCAGTTGCAATGTTGTATGTTTTTATGGCTATATTTTGTGCCTGAGAAAAAAATTTGATCTTTATGACCAAATTCTTGGCTCTTTTCAATTACCTCTGCACTGTTCAGAGTGACTGAGTCTGGTCTGGTTATGTCTGTCAGGAATTCTCTGAAAGGGCTGGGAGGTATAACTTTTCCTGTTTACACAGCCTTGTGTACAAGGATGTGTTTTAAATGTAGACAAATAATTCTTTTACTTTTCAAAGAAGACTTCATGGACCCATAGTTATGTTTAAGCAAAACCTGTAAATAGACCCCAAGTAAATTCGCTCTTGGGAAAGGCCCAAAATATTCTCATACCCTTGTCTACTTGTTCTTCATTTTGTGAAAATTATCGGGGTTTTATGTATTCTGCTACATACAGTAGTATTCCTCATCGTTACTTTCTGCCATTATTATGAAGTTTGAATTTTGATGGGTTGATTTTCAGCTTACAGACAGCACTTTAATTAATTTTTAAATAAGTAAGCTTTTTAAGAATAATTGTTAGAGACGCCTTTCAGGACTTCAAGTCCAGGGCTCAGTCTATCAGAAAAGAATAAGTTTAATTGTATTTAACTGTGGAAATTAAAATAAAATCACTTCCAGAGATTGCATGTTGCAGTATGAAATAATCGTTGTATCTTTATTGTGTCAGCAGATGGCAATGTGTAGCTGTTTAAAATTGTTAGCGCTACGTAATTATCTTATATTTACAGAGAAAAGGGAGATGTTTTGTGTTAGTTGCTTTGGCTTTAACCCCTTAGCTATTGCTTGATATAGAATCACAGAATAGTTAGGGTTGGAAAGGACCTTAAGATCATCTAGTTCCAACCCCCTTGCCATGGGCAGGGACACTTCACACCAAACCATGCCACCCAAGGCTTTGTCCAACATGGCCTTGAACAACGCCAGGGATGGAGCATTCACAGCTTTATTGGGCAACCCATTCCAGCGCTTCACCACCCTAACAGGAAAGAATTTCTTCCTTCTATCCAATCTAAACTTCCTCTGTTTCAGTTTGAACCCGTTACCCCTTGTCTTGTCACTACAGTCCCTAATGAAGAGTCCCTCCCCACCATCCCTATAGCCCCCCTTCAGATATTGGAAGGCTGCTATGAGGTCTCCAGGCTGAACAGCCCCAACTTCCTCAGCCTGTCTTCATACGGGAGGTGCTCCAGTCCCCTGATCATCCTCGTGGCCCTCCTCTGGACTTGTTCCAACAGTTCCATGTCCTTTTTATGTTGAGGACACCAGAACTGCACACAATGCTTCAGGTGAGGTCTCACAAGAGCAGAGTAGAGGGGCAGGATCACCTCCTTCGACCTGCTGGTCACGCTCCTTTTGATGCAGCCTAGGATACGGTTGGCTTTCTGGGCCGTGAGTGCACACTGAAACTGGCTCATATTCATTTTCTCATCCACCAACACCCCAAGTCCTTCTCCGCATGATCAACAATACATATCTGGGTGAATTCTGCGAAGATCTATGTATTTAACCTTGAAACCAGAGGTATGCAATAAGGCATCTTAAATTTAAAAAGTTTGTTCCCTTTTAAGGTATGCTCTTAACTGAGATAGCGTCTTGTTTTTCACAAGATTTTAAAATTGTTTATTGGTCACAGAGGCTGACAAATCATTAAATACTTGTTCAAATTCCTGTGTAAATAATGTTTTTGTTCTTTGTTGGGTAAAGTGGCATGTTTGAGATTCTGTATTTGGAAATACTAGGGGCAGGCAAATCCAATCCATGCTGGCTTTTTTCTGTCACTCAAGAGTAGTTAGATGTACGTGAAAAGAACTTGTTTTATGTTTCAGTTCCATTTAAAGCTTGTAAATGAAACGTGAGTTTCAGGTGCTTCTGAGGTACTAATAAATTACAAGAGGTGGGTGGGAGTGAGAGTTTTATTTTTTTTGCTAAAAAAACGTTCCCTGTGTTTGCATTTTTTGGAAATGATTTTTTTTTTTTCCTGTTGCACTGGAGCATAACATCAAATAAGTGTATAAGCCCATCTTTTTGTTACTTCCAGTAATTGTGGTGATGGTGGATGTTAGGCACCCTGCAAAGAAACAAGCTTTGTAACAGCTTCTCAGGCTTTAAACTATTAGCTAGCAATAGTATGCTGTAGTGACTTGTGGATTTTTATCTCAGGAACTGCTGTAGCAGATTTTGCACCACAAGGGTACTTTTTTTAATATTGCCTTAGGGTTTGATTATTGTTTCATTTGTGCAAGTAATTCTTCCTGGTTTAGGGTTCTGTGGATGAAGCAACTGCAGCACTGGGCAATGGAAGAACAGAATTAGTCCCATGTTCTGAAATTTAACATAAACACATCTTGTTTCCCTCCCTTTTTTCATAGTTGTTAAATATATCTGTTGTTCAGAGCTGCCTGCATGGAGCCCTAAAAATGCCATGGATCTAATTTCCATAAATTTCCATAATTATCCATTCTCATATGCAGACACTTGCATAGTGTGGCAAAATATTTTTGTTGGTTCTGTGACTTGATTGCCCATTCCCACTGCTGTAGCTGAAAGTACAGCTTGTCTTACTTTCTCTAGAGAACAGAAATTGCTGTTTCCTTAATGTAAACCATATTTTCTGTTTTTCTTTACCTTTCGCCATCCTTTATTTGACCATTGTTATTTCCATTTGGATCAGTCCCTACTTTTCTGAGTAGATGATCCCTAAACATCTTTCATTTTCCTTTTGGAGACAGGCAGCTAAGAAAGCTAGACATAAGGGCAAAAAGTTGAAGCTCTGGTAATATGCCAGTGATGAAGTGGTATTGCTCATAAATCATTTCCTCTTCATTCTTACACTATAGAGAAGACCTACACTACACTACAGAAGACTTAGTGGACTACTGCTGTATTTTAACATCTCTCCATTGTCAGCAACTGTGATTTCCCAGGTTATGATTTTGTTATGCTTGACTTTAGCAGAAGCCATCTTATAACAGATGCAAGTTGCTCAAATGCAAACCCTATTATACACTAGCCAGTGTATATAAAAACATACCAGATTATGATTTTTTTTTTGTCATTTCCAAAGTATCATAGCAAGCTGACTTTCATTGGAAATACCTGAAACCCTTTTCAGTAATGTTTATTAAACCTTAATATATATTATCACGGCTATAATATCATTTACATGAAACATATATAAGGTCTGATTAAAGGATCTTAGGAACAATGTTAGAAAAAAGAGTGGCAGCTTCAGTTAAGGAGAAACAACACTTCTGTCATAACAGGAGTGGATTTCTCCATTTGGTATTACATGTCCATTATTATTTGGCACATGATCCCTGCACACGCCAGGGGGTTGGAGCTAGATGATCATAAGGTCCATTCCAACCCAAACCAGTCTATGATTTGGAAGTCGCAGCTATTGAGTAATTTCTATAAAATCCACAGGGTGCCGCTGTATGAATGTCAAATGTAAACCTGTGCGTCTTTTTTTGCAGTAACTGTTTGCCCTAGATTAGAATTGCCATTTGTTAGGTGAAAGGAATAATACATTAGCCTCTGAAGTTTCACTGTCATTTGTTTCCTGGGGAAGAGATCGTGTGTAGGTGAACCATTTTTACTTTTCTGCAAGCAGGAGAAATGAACTCCTATTTTTATATTGAATTATGTTGCTTTATTCACTGTCAGATGTCCTGTTTATCATTAAGCAATACACAGTTAACATCAGGAGATAAATGTTAAAGACTTGTTTTGCTATTTGGAGCATTATGTTTCCCTTCTAAATGAAAAGACCTTACCCTAAAACCTGCTATGTGTCTTATGTGAATATACGTTTTTATATTCTGGTATTAATCTTTACTTTTAAAAGAGCAATTAATAAAATCCTTTTCTATATGTCAAAACACCTAATGTATGACAAAAATCCCTGTGAAGATCAATAACTAAACTGTAACATAAAAATGGAGAGCAATTTGTTCTATGATTCTAATATATAGCAAATGAAAACCTGATAACAACCTTGAGCTACTTTTACATTCAAAATTCAGTAAGAAAAGACCTTTTTTCCTGCTAACCTTTAGGTTTCAATATAGTGTCCCCTGCCACATTTTCTGGGTACCTCACTTCTGACTGCAGTTGGTCACTTCCATTGACTTCAGTGGGAGTGGGGTTCAACTGAAATTTGGGTAAACTGCTTGTAAACTGTTGATAAACAGATATTATCTGAGAAAATGACATAACTTCTAGATACATCCGGAAGTACAGCAGATAACCTGTCCCTAATGTAGGTTATTCATCAGTTACAAACACTTCTGTGCTAACAGACAGGCAGAGTGTCTTGTTTAGAAACTAATTATGTCTTTTTTGCCCTTAACATAACTTCTGTTACGGGAATCCTGCTCCAGGATCTTGTAGTGCGGCAAAATATACCAAAATGTATGCAAGCTTCATCAACTGGGTATTATTTCTGAGAGATCTACTGTCTTGGATACCAGAGGGTTGATTTTTTTTTTATTTAGTGACTAGATTTTCACTGGATCTATTGATAAAACCTAAAAACTGGGGTATGGAAACAGGAAAACGCTATCATACTTTTTCAGAGGACGTAAGGCAACTATAGTGACTACTGATGGATGTTTCTTACCCTTTATGTTTCCTGACACCATCACTGATGGCTGTGGGTTCCAAGTCCCTGTGAGCTGACATTTGAAGGAGCAGCTATTCTGCTGCATCTATTCACACATTCAGATACTGTGAACATTTCTGCACTGCAAGAAATGATAGTCTGACAGTTCTTAAGAAATAGAATAAAACATCAGAACAAACGAAAAAAAGAAAACAATTTCAATCTGTATACAATTTCCCTTGTTTGGCTCAATGTTCAAATATTTTTAAAAAATACTATAACAATCAGAATTTTCAGTTTATTGCACATATTTATTCTTGATTTTTTTACATAGAATTTTTTTTCTAGCTGTCATGAATTGCCTTTCATGTTTGAGAACTCAGTACAGAAGGACATCATTCCTTGTATTGCTGTCTTTCATGCTGACATCTGTACTTCATGTACAGAACTAAATGAAACCATAGAAGAATGAATTTCTGAAATTTTAGGGTTTAACTGGTAAACTGAAATGTCAAAGATACATGAAATGAAAACAATATAAAATGTTAACAGTTAAAAATGGTTAGTTTCCTTTCCAATGTATTAGGAGGCTATTGGCAATAGGCACAGAATTCTGGTTTAAAAGATCAGGGCAAATCCACCGAAACTCTTAATTTCAATCCAGGATATACTTTTTAATGCAAAAATCTATATAACCATTATTTAACAGACCATTTCTGGAAGCTATTTTTTTTTAAATTTATAGATTGTAAGGCCTATAACTAGTGTGGAAATGGTGGCTCACCTTGGTGGAAGGTGAGGTTTGTTTCAGTGGGTTTTTGATTCTCTGGATACTTTGAGACAGTTATCCGTTATAACGGAGAAAATGTTTGCTTACTGAGACAGGCTGCAGTGATTTTGTTTCCATCTATCAGTTAGCTAAATATTTAAAAGCCTCTCAATTTCTTCTGACTTCAGTAGGGGTTAGATTAGACCCAAGTGGTATGAGTAGTGCCAGAGAGTAATTAGTAGAAGATAATAGCCAGCAGCAAATTGTGTGTTTCTCTGAATAGGACCTGTTTCTGAAAGGCCATTATTACAAAATAAATTGCTGGCAAGGGCACATCCATAGCTATTCAGTAAAAAAAGAAGGAAAAAAATATGAAAAAGACATAGTGATAATGCACCAGAGACCTCAGCTATTGTTTCACTTTTTACATGGCACTCCCTATTTATAAGCAGAACAGTCATACTGAATAATTATAGAGAATTGGAAGATGACTGCATGATTTTTATTTTATTTTTTTAATGTGAAGAATGAATTGAGGAAGTTACTGAGATTTTCTTCTTGCCTTTTCATAAATAAATATGATGTTGTGGTGATGCCTTTGACAAACAACATGGGTAATGACCCCTGTTAAAATAAGAGTATGAGTGTACAGAATATGTGGGAACACTAAGCTGTCTGGAGGGACTTTGCCTCAAACTGATCAAGTTAGAGAGGAAGCCTGTAAATTATAATGTTAGGGAGGACAGCCAATTGTATTGAACAATAACTGAAGAATCAAAAAGAAAATTTTGAAATAAAGAAGTAGATTTTTTAAATAAAGAAAAAAGAAAGAAGCAGATGAAAATAAAAAAATCAAGACAATTTACAACGTGGGGGGTGGGGGGTGTGTGTGTGTGTGGTGTGTGTGTGTGCAGATATTAGGCTGGAAGGAGCTGTTGTCAAATCCTGCTTTGGTATTTCCAGAAGTTATCCCAGACATCATAGTCTCTGCCTAGAACAGAAAGCATAGTCTTCCTTTTGGAGATACACTAGTATGTGTCCAGCTAGCAGATTGTCAGTACGGGGTTCAACAAAAAGGCCCTGTTGTCCCCCTCCTAGTATGTACATATCTGAATTTGGATGCCTTCTCCCTAGCATGTGTATCAGCAGATTGAAGGAAGTGGCATGCATTCAACTAAAGCTAGAGCACTCAAGTTTCCTAGGGGTGGTGTGAGCAAGTAGTGGAACACATAGAAAAGGGGGGTGTGCTTGTAACCCACTCATCCTATGAGAGAGGATGAGTGTTCAGGCAGGAGTGTGCAAGTGTGTGTATGAGTAAAACTTCTTGGAGTTAGAGAAGGAGGTTTAGAAGTGTGCAGTTGTTAATTAAGATTGCAAGCTTTATTGTATTACAGTTACTGATATGAGTACATAGTTCTCCTCCAGTTAACTATGCACTGTTAAAACATTAAAACTTTGTGAACTAAATAATTTCTCCCTGTGACACATAATGAAGCAATGTGATTTTTAATCCAGGCTTAGAAAACAATACAGGAAATCTTCCAGTCTTCTTAACACATTGCCACTGCAAAGCAGCCAATTAGTCCATTTGATTTGAGTAGGCATCCAGAGCTACATGATAAGGATTTGCTGCTCTTCTAGTGAGCTGTTGGAAGCTGTTGGAAGAACCCTGCAATTTTCCTGTATGCCATAAAATATTAAGTCCAACTTTTGTCTTATTTAAAAATATTAATCCTGACCTGTTCTTTTTGAGAAAACACATATAAACACTCTCGTTTTTCAAGCCAACATTTCTTGCCATAGGTATGTGTATCATTTAACCTTCAGAGCACATTGGTGGAAACTGGAAGCATGGATACCACCGCCAAACTATGGCATATAGAGAAAGGAGAAGAAATAGTCACTTTAAGTGTAAATTTGCCTTTCTTATGTTTTTAAAGGTGTTCCTTGTTTTCTTAGTTTTCTAACTGAAATAAATAACAGTATAACCCTTACAATAATTTCAAAACTTCCAGAGTTTATCTCACAAGGTGATCCCACAGTGACTGCAGTTACAAAACAGATTAAGGAAATGTGAAGAGAATGATAAAGCTATAGTATTTTATAAAAAGTCTTATTTATCAAAAGACAGATTTTCTCGTTTTAATGAAGCTACTGTTATAGGCTAGAATACCTTCCATTGTTCATTAAAACACATGGCTATACTGTAAATTATGACTTCTTCTACACCAACATAAGGTAACGCTGAGAACATTAATATTGTATACTACATCTGTATGGATCTTCTTCCTGCAAACATCAGCAGAGGACAGCCATACTGTGACCTCTGTATTGTGATGCCTGTTTGCTCTGTGTGGTTTGCTGGGATTCCACAGGCTCAGATTGACTGGTTTTGCTGTTTCAAAGCATTTCTCTTACATAAATCCTAAATAATAGGTAGTGCAAAAGTTTCCTTTAGTATATGCAGCCTGGGCCTATAGTTTGAGGAAAGCATTTTCTCTTACTTGACTTCCTCTTCCTCAGAGCCCTGATAACACAAAAGAGTTGTGGAATGTGTGAAGCTTTAGATTGTAAGTATGCTCACATTCATTTTTCCAACCCTATTCACCAACACCAGTGACAAGCTATACTTCAATTTACGGTAAATGAATCATCTGAGTTCAGTATGCATTGGTAAACAAATGTGATTCTGTTTAAATCAAATATCAAAAATATGCACTGATGACATCATTGAACAATTGCTCACTGCTTAAGTGATGCATCTGATTTTTTGCAGTTGTTGGAATACCCACATGTTGCTATTTATTCTGCTTATTGATTGGATGTTCACACTGAAGTTTGAAGCCTGTACTACCTTTATGACCTCCAGAAATTAAAGCTTTTAAATATTAAAATGGCCAAATTCACAAAATTAAGAAGTTTTCCATTGTTGTTTTCTGCTTGCTGATTTTTGGTTTTATTGTAAAAAGGTGTACACAATTACAACAGTACAGGACTCATGCTGTGAAGAAAGTAAAAGGAGTAGTTCTATAAGATGACATGAGTATAATCCAGTTTTTGTTATCATAAATAGAAAATTCAATTGCTCGAGAGATTTGCTTTGCTGTTCATTTAGCACATACATTAATTTAGCTACCCTTATATATCTTCTGCAATGAATAAAAACATTTCAGTCACCCGTTTAGTTGTTTTTCTAGTCATTAATTTACCCATTTGTTAACACAGTTTTCTATTACTGATACAATGATACTAGCATTGTGATAATAACCTAATTTACTAATCCTTTAATATATGTATATCCATCTTTTTAAGGGATCATTGCCTTGTAAGCCATTATTTCATAGGAAGCAAAAATGGCAATTGTACCCTCTATTCAGTTAAAGCTGAAAAATTTAGCGGAACTAGTATTGCCAGTCTTGTGCAGGAAAAAGTATAGGATTAATGAAGATTAGGAATCATATGTCAGTTTGGCTGTCATTTGCCTGTTACTTGGGAACATGCTCATGTTAAGTGACTGAATAAGTTCCATTTGATCTTCTGTGGATTTTATAAAAGGTTTAGATTACATAGAGTTCTAAAGGTGTACTGTTTGCAGTTTGTTGAAGTAGGAGAATAGGAGAGTAATGTGGAAAAACTTGCTGTGTGAGCTTTGTATGTAGATGAATACAAGAATTTTGTCTGTGGCATTGTAAAGTCACCACATTTCACTGGAAATATGTTCACTAAAATACTTTCAAAAAAGACAAGGAAACTTTTCCATTTTACTCCTTACTGACTCTCTGTCTCAAAGTTAAAAAATGGAATTGATATAGTACTGGAATCCAAAATGAGCTGTACAGCTTCATATAATTGCTTTAATGGATAAAATGGTGAAGACTTGACACCTTAACTGTACTATTTTATAAACTTACTTATAATTTATATGTGTATATCAAGATACACACTAAAAATTTAAATTCTCTTTTTTTGTAGGATGTTATATACTTTAAAAGGTTGCCAAGGAGAAATTAGCAGTGAGCAGTTCAATTGGGACTGTTCTCTCATTGTCACTGGATCAATGGATAAAACATGCATGGTAAGAAAGTTCAGTAGGTATTGAATACAGCTACTTTATATATAAAAATAAATATTTAATAAAGGGAAGAGTGTTATTTTAAACCAGTAAACACAATTATTTAAAGAACTGACAACTAAATGCAAAACCTATAAGCTTAATCATTTCAGTGAAGTCTAGTCAGATAACAACATACATTTTAAGGATTTTTTAATCATTACAATGAAATAAAAAATACATAGGACTTCATTAAACTGATTAAACAGTGACACCTTATTGGTTTGTATCCAGGTTTCAAGTTTATACATTGTCAGACATCAGAAAGGGCCTGTACCTATTACTTTATGGATCAGCTAGATGTCTGTCAAGTAAATTAGTCAAAATATACAAAAATGCTACCCTTGCTTATCTATGCAGATGTGAAATGCTATGATTGGAGCACATATAGCAACTGTAAGAGATCACAATGAGGAAATAATAGATGTCTGCTTTGATTACATGGGCCAGTTATGGCAACTGCCTCCACTGATGGTAAGTGAAGTGCATAAATCACAGAATCAGAGTGGTCTGGGTTGGAAGGAACCTTAAAGAACATCTAGTTCCAACTTCCCTGTCATGGGTAGAGGCCTTCCACTAGAACATGTTGCCCAAAGCCCCATCCAGGCTTGCCTTGAACACTTACAGGGATGGGCTACCCATAGCATCTCTGGGTAACCTGTTCTAGTGTCGCACCACCCTCATAGTAAAGTATTTGCTCCTAATATCTAATCTAAACCCAACCCTCTTTCAGCTTTACAATTTCAGCCATTCCCCCTTGTCCTGTCACGACATGCCTTTGTAAAAAGTCCCTCTCCAGATTTCTTGTAGGCTCCCTTTAGACACTGGAAGTCTGCTCTAAGTTCTCCCCGCATCCTTCTCTTCTCCAGGCTGAACAAGCCCAACTTTTCACAGGAGAGGTGCTCCAGCCCTCTGATCATCCTTGTGGCCTTCTCTGGACTTGCTTCAACAGGTTCACCTTCTTACGTTCTTAAATGAAAAAGGTAGTTGGAAATGTAAAGGTGTATTTGCTACTACGCTTTCTAAATGCACAGCAGGAGAATACATAATAAAGAAGTAGTGAAATAAGAAATAAGCAGTTTTATATGCTTATTATTTTTGTAGGAATTACAATAAATAGCTTTTAGTATTCACCTGCATAGTGTTATATTGTAGTGCACAGTGACAATACCATATTATTTTTACGTACTTAACTGTTTTGATTTGCAGTTTCAGAAACAGGAGACACAAAATGGGTGGAACTACTTGGATCTGATTTGCTGTAGTTGCTGAATTAAGACATAGGACAATGTAAAAAAATTTGCTGAAATGTAATCAATAGCTTATTAAATATAATTAATAGCTTGTTAAATAGAATGAATATCTGAAATCTAATGAAGGCTTTCGGAACATATTGTACATGCATCTACTTCAGTAGTCCATGTTCTATGTGGATATTTGATTTTACATTTTATAAGATTTCAAGCTGAAGCCATTAAGAAATCAACCTTTTCCAATTGCATTACAGATCTTTTTTGAGATACTTTATCCTTGGGGGAAACTGTCTCCTATGTCTATTGAAATCAAGCCTGAGGATGAGGCCTTTCTGACCTTATTAAAATGTTCTTATTGAAATGCATGCTTAAGCATGACAATCGCAAATGGCTCCTAATCTACTACAACAGGATCAGCAAGTCTATAATGCAGAAACAAAAAAGTGCGTTGCAAAACCAGAAGGGCACAGAGGCGAAATTTCAAAGGTAAGTTGTCTGTGGTTTGCACCTTTTCTTATTTGATTATGTGTGACATCCAGTCCACCAGTTGTTCCATGACATAGAAATACTGTTAAAAAATGTGGTGGTAAAATCATTAATATTTAAGATTGAGAAGTCTGGCTAAGAAGATACCTTTACTAAAAGAACATTCCTTTCAACTAAAAACTATCAGTCAATGATTCCAGTTTGAGCTTAGATAATCTAGGTGTGCTACACCTATAGGCTTCACCAAAAGCCACCTCTCCATATTGTCATGTTATTGACTATTTGATCCCTTAGAATTGTGGCAGTCAGCAAGCTACTTAAGAAGTCCATCCTCCCAGGGATGAATACCTGACTTCGTTAACATTGAAATGTTTGGTTTTACTTATCTCTTTCCTTTTTCTGAAACACTATATAGATTAGGTCTCTGTGTACAGTTCTGGTGTCTCCAACATAAGAAGGACATGGAACTGCTGGAGAAAGTCCAGAAGAAGGCTATAAGGATGATCAGGGGGCTGGAGCACCTTCCGTACAAGGACAGGCTGAGAAAGTTGGGGCTGTTCAGCCTGGAGAAGAGAAGGCTGCGTGGAGACCTCATAGCAGCCTTCCAGTATCTGAAGGGGGCCTACAAGGATACTGAAGAGGGACTTTTCATCAGGGACTGTAGTGGTAGGACAAGGGGTAATGGATTCATATTTAAATGGGGGAGATTTAGGTTAGATATAAGGAAGAAGTTCTTTACTGTGAGAGTGGTGAGGCTTTGGAATGGGTTGCCCAAGGAAGTTGTGAATGCTCCATCCCTGCAGTGTTCAAGGACAGATTGGACAGGGTTTTGAGCAGCCTGATTTAGTGCAAGGTGTCCCTGCCCATGGCAGGGGGATTGGAACTAGATGATCTTAAAGTCCTTTCTAACCCTAACTATTCTATGATTACCACTTTTGCTGCACAAGACAAAATCAAATCTTTGTTCCAAGCAGAAGAAAGTTGATGTTATTTCTGTTATTACATTGGTTTTAGTACATACTAAATAGGGCCATGAACAAACTTGTATAAAGGCAGGGTCTTACCCTACCATCTCTGCTATGGGCATATACCAGCACCAAACCAGTGACTAAGCCATTTCTCTCAATGCATTGAAGTGAAGGAGGTTTAGATGAGCAAAAGCCAAAGTTTTTTAAGGGAGCACACCTTTTGTGCATTTGGCACCAAACTCTGTTCAGGTTTCCCTCATTTCAGACAAAAAGTTGTGGGAGTAGGGAAAGAATGGTACAGAATATTTGTGATTGCTTTGATCTTTTGATGGAACTACCAAAATATGGGATGCAGGATGACCTCAGATAAATAAATTGCAGTAGGTCCTAGTGTCTCTTGCTAGTCATGGACAGAAAAATATTTCCCTGGTGCCTTGGCATTCTGTGTAGTATGTTGATGTAGGTATTAACAAAAATGGATAATTTTATGATACACCTATATGATTCCTTCGCAATTGCTTTTATTACTAGGCAGCAAAGATAACTCCTGCAGAATATGAGCCTGACTAAAGTGAATGAAAGATCCAGTTTTGTATATGCCTACTTTGTGAGTTTCATAGTGTAGTGGTTTAAACCCAGCCAGACAGCTCATTCACTCACTTCCCCCCCTTCTTGCCCTCCCCCTACTCCCAGAGGGATGGAGAGGAGAATCGAAAAGAATGCAACTCCCACAGGTTGAGATAAGAACAGTCCAGTAACTAAGGTATAACACAAATCACTACTGCTACCACCAATAATAATAATGATAAAGGAAATAACAAGGGAAGAGAATACAACATCTCACCACCAGCTGACCAATAACTCGCCCCCCCCCCAGCCTGACCAAGCACCGACCGATACCTCCTCCAACCCTGCAGTCCCAGCCCTTCCAGGTAACTCTTCAGTTACATCCTGGGCATGACGTGCTGTGGTATGGAATACCTCTTTGGTCAGTTTGGGTCAGGTGTCCTGTCTCTGCTTCCTCCTGGCTTCCCCTCCTCCCTGGCAGAGCATGAGCCTCACAAAGTCCTTGGCCAGACCAAAATGTGAGTGTTCTCAGCTCTGTTCCCAGGCCAAAAGTCAAAACACAGCACTGCACCAGCTACCAAGAAGGAGAAAAATGACTGCTGCTGCTGAACCCAGGACACATAGTCAACAAACTCAGTCTTTCAGATCTGTTTTCTTTTAAGATAAAATGAAATGTTTTCTTGTATTTCAGTTTGTGCATGTTGCCTTTTTATTGTGTACTCCCAAGAAGAGTGGCTTAGTTACCTCAATCACCTCAGAGAAATGATTAGTGTTAATGAACTCAGTATGATGGCCCCATCTTTTTGTGTATAATTTTTAACTTGTACCCCTTTTAATAAAACAAAATACATCACATGTGAAACATAAATACTCTCACCTGTGAAAGGGGTGTTGTTATGCACTTTCTCTGAGTGCTTTTGGGTTCTTGGTGGTTTCTTTTTTTTTTGCATGTAATAAATAATTGAGTAAAAATGCTACTTTTGCTGCTTGTAATGCAATGTCCCTCTCACTATTTACAGAGAAAACCAGTAATCATTTGTGGTTTTCATTGCTATTAACTATTTCATGCATGCTGCAACTCCCACTCACCCCTCCCTTCACACTTGGGCATATCTTTCCATTCATTCCATTCCTTTCTGCTCAGCCTTCATTCTTCCATTTGCATCTGAGGTAAAAAAAGTAATAGGGTTGTGACTCCAACCCTGAATCCCAGGCCAAAGATTATGGCCAACATGAAAAAACTCTATGCACCAAAGATTTGGACCCAAGGACCATGACATAATCTGAGGAGCAGATGAGGAATTTCTGTAAATTAATTATCACTATTCAATGAGCTCTCACCTAGGCTGACCTCTTGCTAGCAAGTGCCAACAGGTCTCACCTGTATAGAGCTCTCCCCACTTCCTAACAGAGCACCTGAAACCGCAGCTGGTCTTTGTGGGGGACTAGCAAAGGAGCAGAGCTGACCAGTGTCTTACAGCAGTCTTGGAACAAGGATGAAGAGGAAAAGAAGGTAGGATCAAAGAAAGTATGTGTGTTGATTGAGAAAAAAAAGGAAGAAGCAAAGTGTGCAGTGCTTTATGTTTTATATCTCTGGGTGGTTATGGACTTGACTTCTAGATGTTACGTTTAATAGGAAGTTACTAATGCTGATGTGTTCTGACTATCTCTGAGCGCTTATGCTTGCCAGCATCCTTGTGTGCAAATGAAGAAACAAATGTGCCTGTTATCACTTGGCAAATATCCTGGTTGTTTCAAGTAGTGACATGCTGGGGGAGAACTAAGCAGTGTGCTGCAGATAGTTTAAAATTAAACCTTTACCAGTAAGCAAAGTGGCTGATATTAATGTTACAGTAATGCTTGTGGTGTTTCCTGGTGTCTTGTGCAAAGATTTATGACATCAGAAGTGTACCTCAGTAATCCCGAACTGAAAGGGGCAGGAAGGGCAAGGCAGTTCTCTGTTACTTGAAAATTGTCCAGTGTCCCTGGATCAGTTTGCACCTGTGCTTACAGGCGGAGGAAAATGTGTAATGAAATGTGTACAAATACTGCTACATAGTTTAAAACTTGACTTGTTGTGTAACCATCAAAAAGCAAAAAAAAAAAAAAAAAAATCTGGACTGTGATTAGAAAGTAGAGGTTTGATTTTTATTTTTTTTTCCTCAGTCTTTCAGGCTAGATTATTTACTTTCTTTTGTCTTTTCCTTTATGCTTTTTCTCTCATAGTATGCTAGTGACCCAGTGAATCAAACATCTGAAGTAGATTTTGGCCTTGAGCTCTTGTCCTATTTTTATATGAAATTGTGAGTGACTTGAGGTTTCAGAGACTAAGAGTTGGACTGGGAGGCCATCTGGGTTCTATTTCTGC
Source organism: Pezoporus wallicus (assembly GCF_028554395.1). Taxonomy (NCBI): domain Eukaryota; kingdom Metazoa; phylum Chordata; class Aves; order Psittaciformes; family Psittacidae; genus Pezoporus; species Pezoporus wallicus. The sequence continues at coordinate 4,282,727 of NW_026640059.1, forward strand.
ATTTCCCTGGATGCACTGAGTAAAATTGCTTTTCAGGCTGAGTTATCCAGGTTTCCTGCTCAGATATGAAATACTTTCACATCTGGTGTGATTCATGGCTCACGGCACTGCTGAGAAGTGTTCTGGCTTGGCACCTCATAAGAACTTCAATAGTAATCTAGGTACCATCATATGAATGTTTTGATGTTAGGCTTTCTGCACCTTGGTTTACCCATATGAAGATTTAATATATTATAGAGGTATACATTGGGAGTGCATTGTATAGATATATCACCTTGAAACCATTCTTTGTCTCTGGTAGCAGTTTGATCCTTTTCTCTAGTTCCACTTCAGTCTGCACTATCAAACTAGTGTATGTGCATGCTTTAACTGTATTGTCTGGTGCCTTTTTAATCTTATAAAAACATTTGCCTTGTACATACCTTACAATCTCCAAGAGGTTACTTTAATCGTTGGGTGTTTGGATTGGGATGTGGCTTTCAACATTATCCTGAAATGCTGGCAAACTGGATCCACTGTGACCTCATTGAAAAGGATGACCTCTGGAGACTCCTGAAATGTGCTTTAGTAAGGACTGACTGTAGAAATCATATTTAATGTATTGTTTCTGTCCTTTAGACCTCTGCATCCTTCCATCATATACCTCTATAAATATGGGAGTGTGTTTTTCTGGGAAAGAAGCCCTTAGCCTGTATCATGTGATGTCACCAGGACAGATTTCCATGTAAGCGCACAATATGTAGTTGGACTGTTGATGTATACTTTCCGTATCTCCTGAGATTCAAATTCTTTTCTGAATAAGTGAGGATAATACTCATACTCATTTTTTTAAAAGTGGCATCTTGTGAGAATCTCTCTTTTGCCTCCTTCTGCTGTTAGAATTTGCAGTTCCTGGGTAGTTAGTGAAAGGATATGAAATACGTCCTTGATTATATTTGTTGTCCACCATTATATAGCTTGGTTATATTTTCCAGTTTGCTGCACTTTACTGCCTAAATTTCAGCAGATGCTGGGGGGAGTATCCATCAGTCAGATCTGTCTTCATGGCAAATTGTTTTAATTAGTTTGATAGTCCAGCTGCCTAATTCAACTGTCTGTCCTGAGGAATGTTGTACAGCTGTTAGTTGTTTTCTGAAGGCCTGTTTGATGTGATGAGTGGATCTGAAAAATTGAAATAGTAACATTATGAGTTTGCTTTAACCTTCACTTAAGAATGGTTCTGCCTTGAATTAAAATTATTAAATTGGCTAGTAGGGATGTGCTTTCTTTCTCAGCTGAAATTTCTGTTGTTTATTAAGTAGACCATGTGGGCTCTATATGTCAATGTTTGTTTTTTTGGTTGTTTTTTTTTGCTGTTGTTGGTTTTTGGTTGGGTTTGTTTCCTCTAAGTTTTGAAAGTAAGAGTTCAGGATTCATGGTGACATTCCTATGCTTGTCTGTCACATAGCTCTGCACGAAACTGGAGAAATAGTAAAATTGGCCTCTCCAGAAGTTACCTGCTGAATTTGATAGGATGGCCTGTAAACAGGTGACCATTTTAATCAGACACCAATAAAATGGTTAATTTCCTTAAAGACACTATGAAAGTCTTTGGTGGAACGACAAAATTGAAGCAGGTTATAGTTTTTCAGCTTCTAGTGATCCCACCTTTAAAAGCACCCTGAACAAAGCCAAATTAAAAATGAAGTTTTTAAATACTTATTTTTCAATAGGTAATTTCTCCTGAGTTTGAATTAATGTGTCTGCAAGCCAAATTCTGCTCTTCATTAGGTGTGTGGTAAAGTCAGCTCCAGGGTGGAAGGCACCTTATCCTGAAACCGCCTTGCAGGGTGAGAAGGGGAGTGGGGCAGTTCTGGCTGAGTTAGGTGCTGAGGCAAGCATCTCCGCTGTTCCCAAAGTGGTCTCTGATGGCCAGGATGTCTCACAAGGGGCATGGGGTTTGACTTCTTTGTAAATTGTGGTGCATTAAGTACCTATATGCTCCCACTTGAACTTAGGCACAAGTATTGTAACCTCTCATCTGTGTCAACCCTTTTTATTTGCTTTGCATTGCATGAGGCTTGTGTGAGTTCCATTTGTTGGGTCCTAGTTTGTATTGGGAAAGATAGTGAGTAGCCATTCCCTTTGCACCCTGGTGATATTAACAACCTGCATCATGCTTATGTGTACACAGAGGCTGAACTGTAGATAACTTGCTCTGTGATTTTTCACCTAAAATTGCATGTAGTATGATGTTCTTATTTATGTGTATTTAATTTTGACTTAATTTTTTTTCAGCCTGTTTTAGTGGTGGACAAGTCATGCTCTGATTTACCCAGCTAAGTCTTGGTTTCCTTTTCTGTTTAGAAGTAGAAATAAATTCCCTTATACCTAGGCAGTAAATACCTGTACAAACTTAAACAAGCAGAAGAAACTGCTGAATTTCTGTCTCTGACCCACCTGCCTGCTTTTGCAGGTACTGAAAGCAGCTGGAGAGATTTTTCTATGTTGGGAGTTATTTGAGGGTTAGTTCACAGCAATGAACACGTACTTCCTTTTTATTCTACTGTGATATTTAGACCGCTATGATTTGCCTTGTATCTCTTGAACGAATTGTGGAACCTATGTAAAGCCGTAGCTTTGATGCTGAGGTAAGACATGGAACTTGCCCTGACTTCTTTTGGTCAGGGCCATGGGTCAAGATTTTCATTCAGAAGGAGAGCCTTGAGATGCTACATGGATGGCAGGCAAATGTTATTTGATAAGTCAAAAACCCCATAGTACATGATGAACTTTCTAGGAAGGCAAAGAGAACACATGTTATAACACAAATTTATTTCTGAATAAATTGCAACATTAAGAACTATTGTACAGAGAAACCGCATCACACTGGTACAACTCCGTCGTTATATTTGTGCTTTGTAGGATAAGTAAACATTTATTCTATCACAGAAAAAACTTGTATACTGACACTAACTGTATTTGGTTTAAAAATAAAAACACTTTCTCATTTATTGACTCAAAGCACTGTAAGTCTATAATACTTGGTGCTTTTTATTAACTTTCAGCCTCAGAAATGCTGAGCATTCAGAGTTGCCACTCATGTTAGTGGGAATTACTACCCAGTGACTGCACAGTAGTGTTCAGTGTATGCAATAAAATGACCTTTATCTCACAGTAAAGCAACCTTCACTGTTTTGTGTATGCTGCAGAGTAGATGTAAATTAGTCTTGTTGTTTAATGTTCCACATTAGATTTTGATTCGCTAACAATTTGTGTTTCATGAGTGATGCGATCATGCAAGTTTAGGAATGGTTTTAAAGATAAAATTGAGAATATGGCTCTTTCATAAATTATTTTAAACTATTTTAAAATTTTCAAAAATATTTAGTGCAAAAGGATGTTATTTTTTTTTTCCCATTTTCCCAAGAAATATTACAGAAGCATATACTGTTATATGGAAAAAAATAAAACATCTCTTAAATATTTTACTGGGAAAAGCAGGCATGTTTTCTATTATGCTATTTAGGTAGAGAGAGAGAGGAAAGATAAATATTTTCAAAGAAACAAATAATAGAAGAGCTCTGATGTGATAAATACAATTACCTTTAAATTCAAAACCAATCTCTTTGGCAGAATCAAGAGAATGCATCATTAAGTGCATGATACTAACAGATCATCTCAAGACGATACCACAGATTATTTTATCAAACAGTTATATAAATCTTATAGTAATGTGAACTATCACATATAGTCCAAACACTTATATCCAAACTGAACAAGTATGTCTGCTGAAATTCTAACAATCATTTTGCTTTCTTGGAAGTTACAAAAAATAACACTAAGATTTTTATGAGATGGTACTATATTCAAATATGCATTTTTTTCAACTTGGTAACAATTTATTTGGTAAAATTAAAATAGGATTTTTTCACTGATTTTAACTGATACCTAGCATGTTACATAGTGCTTTAAATAGAAGCATTTCACATAACAATTGTACTATCGTTACTCCCTTTTACCAGGTAGAGACTCTGAGGCACAGAGGTGAAATGACTTGCCCAAGGTCATGAGAGGACATGGTCTGTGGCAGGACAGGGCTTAGAAACCTGCTGCCTTGGCTCACAGAGCTGTGTTCAGAGACATACTATGCCTAGCTATGCTGAACTGCACTGCGTCCAACTGAAAAGGAGACAGTTTTTTTAAGGGTGGAAACTGAGAGTCTAGATTTTATTTCCTTGAGAAGAAGACAGGAATTGGGAATGGTTATGGAAGAGAATCACATGGAAAGAAACTAAAATGTGCTTTCAGCAGCTTTTTATTGTGTTGACTAATGGCAAGTTAAGTGTTCAAAAGTTTTTACCCCTTAGATTATAGGGATAAAAAAAAGAATTATTTATCTAGGGATATGTGCATCTCTAGGCATCTTGGAACACACTCTGGTTCTAATAGTTAAGCTGTAAAAATATTGGCAATTAAAAACTGAATGTTTGTGTACTATCCCATTTTGGCTGATCGATTTAAACCAACTGATGAAAGTGGAACACATTAGACATTTAATTAAGCCTTTACTGTATATTCCATTAATTCAGAATACTAAAATAATCCATCCCCTTCTGGTACAGTACACCCTATAACACAATATGTCACGAGCCCCTCATGATACAGAAAGATACAATACACCTTGGTTTCACTTAGCTTCTTCAGTTCTGGAACAGCCATGTGCTGTTTCTCTAGAGTTTGTATATTTTTGCTCATTTTATTCAGTGGCATTCAGAAATCAGAGCATTACACAAACCACTGCTTATTTAAACTGGAATAAAACAAAAATGCTGAACAGGTTGAACTTTCTTAACCCAGTTCGAGAAGCCAATCAAACAGGCTTGGTGTCACCACTTGGCCTTCCTCACTGAGCTTGCAGTACTGCACCACGGCATGAAAGATATCCCCCACTTTCCAGGACTTCCGTTGAACTAATTGCACAACATCTGAAAACTAATAAAAAAACAAAACAAAACACACTCAGGATTTGCTTAATGCTTTGCTAATGTTTTGTGAAATTAATACACAAACCATCCTTTGAAAATGCACCGCTGTGAGTGGGAGTGGGCACAGTTCATTACACAGTAACATACAGTTTCTTTCTATTTATAAAATTTCATTGCTGAAGTTCTATAGCTCCCCAAAGACTGCCACATCTCAATGTTTTCTAGATGAGCTGCAATTATTTCTTATTTATTGCAATGAAATTAAGAACAGTGAAAGTGAGCTTGGTAAAGGATCACAACTTTCCTTGTTACCAACAACTCACTATGAAAAGAATGGAAGTGTGACTATCCAGTCTGAAGAATTAAAAAAAAACCAAAAAAAACAAAAAATCCCACTTCTTTACCATTTGCTAATTTTAATTTGTATTTAATTTTCTGGATTTCCACATACCCATCCAATAGTGTATTAAATATTCACATAGTACTGGTGAGAGGAAATTCTAGGTAAACTTCTGTGACAAGAAGACATTTGCTACAATTGTGGTTGAATCACAGAAAGTACCTGTATTTGATTTTTAACTTCCAGATCAATCAGAGATTAAATATATATTCTTATGCAGCTGCAAAAAAATTCTGAATTTTGTCCACTTTATACTTAAGCAAGGGCTTCACAGTGTCATACATCTGGTCCCATTTTTTTTTCTGAAGCACATAAATGAAAATCAAAGCTTTTAATTTCTTTGAAATTCACACTCAATATCTAATTGGCTTGATCCTTCTGTGATTCCAGTTTTAAACCGCACAAGAAAATATTGTGTCTCTAGTTAGTGTAGCTGTTTGCTATTTACATACTGAAGCCTAAACTTTTAATATGTATTTTAATGATATTTAATAGGCACGTGACTTCCAAAAGCACTGTTGTAGGCAGGATGTGCTTCATTATTCTCTAGTGTATTTCTGCAATTGAATTAGCTGTTTGCCAAAGCACATGGGTAAAGCTGACAGCTGTTTCTTTAATTAGATGCAATTTGGACTGTTGCTGCTGAATGCATTTTAAATTATGTTTATGATTCCCAAATGCATGTACTCAAGAAAATCAAACAATATCTCTGCTACTCAAAATGATCTTCCCATAAGAGACCAAAATAGTGATTTGTAATACTTTTTTTTAATTTTATTAATTGCTTGGAATTCTAAGACACTTTTTGAAAGCCCAAAGCTTGAGCTATTCTTACTGACCTTGGAAATGGGGCTGTTCTGGTTATTCCTGAAATACTGTGGGTGTCATTTGGGGTTATCCACAATGGAGCACTTAATGAATCATTCAGGAATAGGAACAGTCTGCACTTCTTGTTACCATTTTGGACTTCAGTGTTGCTCTTGTTGCCCTGGCTTGGACTAATACCTCAGAGATTTCTTGGTTCTAGTAGGCTGTGTCTGTCTGCCTCTCTCTGGAATCAGACGTCTGCTTTCAAAATGGCAGAGGCTGAGCTACGCATGAGTAGGAGCAAAAGGATACTGGCACACATAATACTTTATTATTAAGCCAGGGGAGGTACTTCATAATTTTCATACAATGATGCAAAATATTTTAATTTTCAGCCAAATTTTCCAAGTAATAGATGTGATTGCAAATACAGCTCCACTGGAAACACTGGCTGGTCACTGCCTGAGCTAAAACTGTCTCTCAGGGTAGTGGATACTACAAGGATATGCGTACACAGCTAAGTCCATCCTACCTATTCTCTGAACTTTCCATCAGCTCTGGTGCAGAAGCCTCATAATCTCGTTATTTTAGACAGTGGACCTGAGCTAACACAAGTTAGCTTTCTGTATTTTGCAGTTAGCCTCTTCTGTACATTTGTGCAGTGGGTCCATTCCCTGGTGACAAGCAATCCTTTTCTATGAGCCCAAAGTGACTATAAAGCCAGTGCCTTTGGCCACAGGCCCCTGCGATGCCTTGCCGTATCCCCAGCTGTAACAATCTAAGGACTGCCAGGCAGAAGTTCAGACCTGCCTGAGGCTGCCCTAATCCGTGTTGCAGGCAAGGCAGAACCTTGCCCACACGCTAGTGATTTTTAAGCTGCATGCTCAAACTCTGCGTAAGCCATCTGCAACTCTTCAAGTGCAGCCACATAAAGGGCTCTCTGTTAATTCTGACTTGGGTGTTGATACTTAACACCACTGAAAAAATGAACAGATTCATCAAAGCATGTTAGAGAGGCTTTGGAGAAGGTCTCATGGCGCTACTATTTCTTGTGCCATTAACAATCTACTAGTTTACATACCTTCAATTCTGACACATTTAATCCATTCTTCCCCTTCTGTAATAGACAATAGAATTGCCATCTTGCTGTAATGAAGATGTTTTTGCATCTCCCATTAAGCTTACTAACTTCAAGAAGTCATAGTAACTATTGTGATCAAAATGAATTAATAGCATGCCCACTTCTGTAAATACTACCTTTTCAATTCTGTTTTCCTGAGATTTCTTAAAATAGATGGTTGGAATTCCAAGTTCAGAAGCGGCTATCCACTGCAGGGTGGCTCGCAGCTCCGCATCGGGGCACTCTGGTTCCAGATCAAAGTTTATCACCAGTAGGTCCTTTTGACAATTAGCTGTTCCCACTGAAAGCCCAGAAGTACTTTCTGGAAAAATAATCCCAGCAGTTACTGTGCAATTACTCATGTTAACTTCAGCCTGTATGCTTCAATCGATACGGTTCAACTTACCCTCTGTATTTTCTGTCTGTTCTTTAAGGAAAACCTTTTCTTCTATTAATTCACTTAGAAACAAACAACAACAAAGCTTATTAGTGATATTTAGGAACAGTCTACAACATTGCTTCATGATGGATAAACTTCTCCCTCAATGTAAAACCTAGAAAACTGCAAGAAAAAGGTTACATAGGATGGAATAATGAAATGCTGAATGTATTTATTTTTATCTGTAAATCAGGAAAAGCTAAGGGAATTTCATCATTCTTACTGTAATAGGATAGAGTACTTGTAATGGTTGTGCTGTGTATTATGTTTCACCAGGATCTGCGGATCTTCACATTTTTCATGACAAGTAAATGACACTATGATAAGATACAGCAGACCTCAGAACCTGAGCGGAAATACTGAACTTCCAGTGTCTACATTTTGCAGTGCTATACTCCCTGGCTGAATCCCCTCCAGCTTTGCTCTCTACTTTCATCTTTCATAATTAAACACGATCATAACTATCAATTACTTCAACTACTGCTGTTTTTAAATGTATTTGCTGTTTGGATAAACAAATTCTGTTTACACCTTGTAAAAATTTCCAAAGATCTTAAATTTCTTGTGTACCATCTCTTTCCTAAACTACAGGAAACAAACTCCAGGCATGTAGTCACTGCTTCAGCTTCCATTTCTGAACACAATATCCATGCTTATATATATATAGCAAGGGGCTGCAAATTCGTTATTGCTGCCACAGCTCTTGCATTTGTTTCATCATTTGTGGAGGGATAGCATTTGCAGTACACATTTCCAAACTGTCCCATCCTGCCCTCAATCAGGGGGAATGCTGCAGGTATAAGATTTTGTTTCTAGCATAGGACATTACTCTTTATCGACTTCTTTGCCACCTTCATTCACAAGATTTCAGAATCTCCCCCAAAGCTTCAAAGAATCAAGATTATATATTCTCATGTAGTGGTTACTGCAAGATGTGAGAGGAAAGAATAAAAGGGCAGTATAGTTTGTCATGACTTAGAATCATAGGTGCTTAATTCCCGTCAGGCTTTTTCCAGTTTTCTGTTTGAAAAGCAGATACATTCTGTGCCTTGATTTTGACTTGTGGAAGTACAAGCTTCTCATGCCTATCAGCTAACAGCTGAGAATAGCTCCTGAAAGCTAACGAGGGGAGTCAAAAATGTATCCCTTTGCTCCTCAGAAATTTTAGGGAAAGGAGTCACCTTTAGGAATACGTGCAGGAGGTATCACTGTCTACTGTGAAGTTTGGAATGTTTTAACAAGGTTAATCTACAAGTCGGCAGCTGAGAGAGAATGTACATAACTACAGAAATATGAAAGCCCAGATTTCTTACAAAAAGAAAGAGCCTTTTACAGAAAAAGCAGGGCAGTTGTAGTACAATCTGGTAGCAAGCTGCGAAGATTTTCTGATGTCACTGACTTCACAAAGATCCCATGTTCAATGTTTGATATATGGTTTGTACACTTCTGCAATGACCATGCCCTGACTACATTGTGACATTCACCAGCTGGCAGGTTATACCAGGTTTCAGGGTGCCAGAACCTTTTAAGTAGGTACTTACACATCTCTTGATAAGCTAATTGAATGCTAAGTAGAAACATGCCCAGAAACAATAGGTAAGATGTACTTTGGGCCAAATTATTATTTTTATTTGAAAGAATGCTATCAGATTTTTTCCTTTTATTTTAACAGATTCTTATTTGCTTGACCTTGCTTGCTGTTACAGTAGTTTTGACAATATTTGAAGTTACTGGGAGAAGAAAGTTAACACAATGAGAAACCCATACCACAGAAAACTGTCTTTTAGTCACAGCAGTTGGTGGATCCATGCTCTTTTGAGAGATCTGCCTGGGTTAACTTTCCTGGGTAATCTTTCACTCTCTAGTGTTATCACTCTGCACAGAAACCTTCATGTGCTTTTTCTGAAGCTAACAGCAGGCTCAGCAGCAGGTGCAAAGCAGGGCTTGGCTCATTTTAGATGGTGTAAATGATTTGCAGTTCAAGTTGGACTAAACATCAAATCTCACTTCAGTGACTACTTACTTAATCGTAGGAGAAGATGGCATGTTCTCCTGATAAATTTCCAGGTCCATAATGCCAAGGCTGCTAGTAGTACTGCTGTTACCATTGCTGACAAAGCAAAAGTTTAGATATTAGTGCCAAGCTGCACTGAATATGTTCCCATACGTCTTTTTTGTAATTTACTTATGTACAAAGCAATGTGAAGAGGTGCCCTCTGTTATGCAGAGTTCCACAAAATCCATTCCACTCAGCAAGCGGTTCCCAGAATGAAGCACACTAATCTGCTCAAAATAATGAGGCTTTTATAAAAATAGTTCTAGATAGAGCATGTATCAAGTGATGTTTTAAACTGGAGGAAATAAAAAAAGTGGACTATCTTCTTGTGAATGCCTTATGCAATGAACATTTGGCCTCTTACAAAAAAAGCAGTCTGCGTGAGTCCTTGAAAAGGATTACCAGGTACGGAGATGCCCTGGAAGAACCTGCAGAGATTGAGATACCTCTGAACATGGTGAGTTATAGCAAGGCATTTGGTTGCCCATCATACTACTTACCTATTGGGTGACTCCATGCCTGTAACCAGCAACAGTTTCAGTGTATTGTATCATACCTCAAATACTATCGGGGATCTGATGGAACCCACAGGTACAGTGACAGCCCTTTATGTTTCTGACTACTCTGAAAGACAGATTTTGATTATAGCCAGTGCCCACTGGGACCAGTAACAAGAAAAAGTATTCTCCTTGGCTTTTTCATTAGGATGAAGTATGACATCTGAGAATATTTGGAGAAAGTAGTACCAGTTCGCTTTATAACATCATTATAAAATTGATAGTGAATGTGTATGTAGATATTGTGTTCATCTTGTGAACAGGTTGTGAATTTGCCGGCTGCAAGTGAATTAGCACAAGCCAGTTCTGTGAACAAGTGAACATGAACAGCTTAATTTTTATCAAAAAAACCCCAACAGAACTAATAGTCTTTTTTTCCTTACATTAGAAAGATTGATTAGCTCTTTTCCCCATCAGGTTTTTCTGAGGCAGTGTCAGAATGCCATGCATTCAGACTTGCTGTAGCAATTTCTGTTTAAGTGCAGAGCCAAGAGGCACAATACGTTAGCTCTCTCAGACCAAGAACTTTGTTAAAGGTTGATACTATAATGATGGATGATGAATGTTCACCCACACTGACAGGCAGGTTTTGCTCGCCATTTTTTCAGCTATCCAACAGTGCTCTCTGACAGAGACTTTTTCTTTTCTTTGCTCATTACTATAGTGACTTCCTTCCTTATCATTTTGATACACAAGAGAAAGATGTAAATACTTTACAGTATTTTAAAACCTAATCTAAAAGCATGTTAAGAACTTGCTCAATCTGAAGTCATGAAAGGGCTGAAGTCAAACTAACATCACTTTATACAAACTCTAAGGACTAGATAACATTTGTAAATGCATGTCCTGACTTGAATAGGAACAAAAAGCAGCACACTGTGACGGGAGCTCTGGAATTTATGCCTACCCAAAGAGAACACTGTCATCCTCTGTTAATCTGCTTCCCCGTGCCATCCTAAGCATATCAAGGCTCTGTCTCTGCTCTTCTTGGTGTACAGATAACTGGTGGGAATATTAGTGCCATCAATCTCAGCTAAGGAAATGACAAAATAAACATTGTGCAAATAGCAAATACATCAAAGGAAAGACTGCAACAATTAGCTTGTCCGATGGCCCTTTCACTGTAGGACTGAGGCACTGGAGTGGTGCCAGGAAATTTTCTCTTTGTCTGAATCTAGCTGCTTACACTAAAAAAAAGAAATCCTGCTGAGAACCGGAATGTGGCTAATTTTTCTCTCTTTTTTTTTTCTTTTTTTTTAAGGAGATGAACTCAGTTATTAGGTTTTCTTTACAGTATTCTGAATGAATCTGAAGCTGTTGAACCTCATTCCTGATATGTGGTAGCCAGATCATTGGTCTGCTTGATTAGCTCGTATTTTATACTGAGAACAGACAATATGGGTACCTCAGGGATGGTTCGCTGAGTTGTAAGTAGCTGCTTGTGTCGTCAGGATTGTCCTCATCGTTAGCTAGCTGGGACCAGCTGCCAGTGCTTTCTTCACTGCTGCTGAGGTGGACTGGAAATTCTTCGGCTGTTTTTGTCTCTCCTATGATTTCAGCATCTGGTTTGCTCTGAGGACTGCTGCTGGTAGGGTGATAAGGAAGGCACATTGATAATATAGGCAAACAAAGTGGTACCACCAATCTTCAGGCAATGCTGCTCATTAAAATCAACCAAGCCACAACATTATACAGGTGCAAGGGGTTGGACAGGATTATAATTTATACATAAACTCCAGTTGAGCATATCGTCTGAGATGCTCTTAAAAAAAGATCTTATGACTGCTATAAGCAAACACAAAACATAGTAAACCTTATGCTGAAATACGCATAGAAAAGTTTCAACCTGCACAGAAGAGCTGCTCACTGAACAGGCCTGTTGCTTAGTGCACTTCAGTCATTTCAGTGATTGAAATATTGGTATATGTTAGCACAGTATGAGCATTTCTTGGAAATATATCTTGGCACTAATTCCCTGTCTTACTAATGGGTGAATAGGTTTCTTGACAGGGTTCTCGACAGGGTTTTCTACACTGTTAACATTGCAGATCCAAAAGACGTCTAGAAGTAAAAGTATGAAGGTGGTGGGGGTTGTGAATCACTAATGATTCTTAGGCTTCTGTACTCCTTAGGATCCAACGTTTAGACTGGGGAAGGACGAAGTATTCTTTTTCTAGATAGGTGTGCAGCAGGTAGTCAGAAACCACACTGCATACATAGGTCTAGACTGAGTTTAGAAAATACAGGGTTAAGAGATATTGTGGCTTAATGCTTTACAATTCTGTACATTCCCACAAACACACGAACAAAAAATAAAAACTGTATTTACGGTAACTTTTCAGAGCCAAACTGGACTTTGTGATACTTGCTGTAAGACTTTTGATACGTAGATCGGAAGGTATATTATAATCCAAACTCCCTTTTTTGGATGCTAGGAAAAAAATAGTTATATAACTGCAGCTCCAGAATAGCAGTTAGTACAAAACTGTAGTTTTGTTAAGTTTACTGGATGGTCTGCATTTGCAGCTGTGTGATTGAGACAATATAATGTGTACTGGCAACCCACTTCAGGATCCCTCCAGAGTTCTTACCTTCCAACATTTATTTACAGTAATGGCTGAGGCACCCTGTCTGCAATTGGAGCAAGAGATGACCCCAAAAATTCTACTGCTCCCAAGTAATTAATTTGTTTAAGAATATACTGAGACAATATCATTGAGGATATTTCATTTTGTCCTGCCCTCACTCTAGCTCCAACTGAGAAGTTGCTGCATTAATGCTGGATGATAGAGAGAGAGGCAGCCTCCTGTACGGGGAGAAAAGGGCCTGTTTGCCTGAGGGTCTCTACTCTTCCAGGCAGTCAGCATCTGTCAAATAACTATGCCTGTCATCCCTGAGCCCTCGGGTACAAAACTAGGCATCTGTGGTAACTGAGCAGCCAGGCTGCAGGTGCTACTCAGATTTTTAATCCAGGGCATGTAGTACCTATTGCTTGTTCCAAAATACGAGAAATTTTTGTGGGCGTCGTTACATGGCATTTTGGGTTGTGTTTGATTCATTATGCAATTACATCTCAGACTAGCAATGCTTTGAACTGACAGTTCCCTACTTCTGAACAGTCAGTTGGAACAGTTTCTGTGTAACTGTGACAGGACTGGGTCTGTTGCGCTGCCTGCATACAAGAAACAACTATTTTATTTTCTTTTTTTTTCCTTGCTGAAGACCTTTTCCCAAGGCCTGCACAGCTTTCCCTCCCTTCCCCCTTCTTTTTTTTCTAGTTGCCTGTATGTCTGCTTGATGTTTTGCCTGGAGCCCTATGTGCCTATATCTACACTAGCAAGTAATTTCATGCGGTAGGAGTGGATCAAAACAACTGGTGCTCATGCTATCTATGTTATTTATATATCTTTAGGTTTTTACTTTAGTCTAGACTTGGTCCAGACATCTATGCCACAAGCAGTTCAAATCCCTGTGAAGAAACACTGGAAGCTTTGCCTTCCTGGTAGGGTTATGAGAACATCTGGTACACTCTTGTGCAGCTTCTAGTTGAGAATCCTTTATAAGAAATCTGCATTGCATGTGGCAAAGAAAGCCAATGCATGGAAATGAAGAGAAGCTGATTCAGACCTGCACTGCATTGCTGAACCAAAATACTCATGTAGGTGTAGCCTCTGGTTACTAATTCTGCCCTACCAGTCCTAATGCTTCAAACTTCCCATAGTTGCTTTAGGAACTCTTCATCAAAGGCAGAGGAGAAGCTATTAAAGGGCTCTTAAACTGTGCAAAAATAAAAGTCAAGATTCCAGATATGTACATTTCCAAATGTATCCTACTAAAAGCAATTTCCATTTAAAGGAAGAGAAAGGTTAGTGGGGGACAGCCAGTATGAAAGAACAGTGACATTGTGATAATTGTCCACCTAATGGCTACCATACACACTTCAAGCAGAGCTTTGTCAAAAGCCAAAACAGAGCACTTCCTAGAATAAAATGAGCTGCAAAATGGTTTCTAGCACTAGCATTCACTATGTCAAGCACTCTGAGATAATAGTTGCCGCAGTGATCCAAGTGATTGGCAATTTAGATACCATTAAAGTAACACACATGACCAAGTATAGTTAAAAACAAGCGACGTCTTGAGAGTCTTGCTCTTAACCTCAGCATCCACAGCAATCCTCTACATTTGCATTATGTAGTAAAATGAAATTTTATTATTTTCTCTAAGTTCTACCAGGGAAGTCTTGAACTAACAGAGGAGAGGGGTGTTTTTAATTACTATTTTATTTCTTCCACTAAAGAATTTTTATTACTTGTATCTCCAGACTGTAAACACAAAGACGAACTTCAAGGTCTCAAAAATCTAGTCTTGTTTCCATGTATACAAAGCATTAGTTATATGAACAAGCATAGCAGAGAACTACAGCAGAGGTCAAATTCTGCTGTCTTCTGTCAGTGCTAAATCGACGTTCAAACTTTGTCCATCTTTCCTGTCTTAACTATGTAAGACTTAAACAACTGTAGAGAGAAAACTTACTTGTCTCTGAAGTATTAGATTTGAATCTTGGAAGCACGTTGTCACGTACAATGTAACTTTGCTCCAGAAACTGGCACTGTGATATATGATTGGGTGATTTTTATGCCATGAGAAACCTGTAGGCATAACTTTCTTTCTTTTATTTCTTTGAAAGTGCTTCTCCTCTTATCTTCGTTTATCAAAATGATTTTTACTGGGAAATTAAAACAAACACAAAAGCAATGTGCTGATTTTACTATTTTGTCACTTACCTATTTAGTAGGGAACTGGAAACTGTGTGTTTGCCATCAAAAGCTTCTGGAGGCTTTTCTTTGCTTTGATGCTCCTTTCCAGAAGGGCTACATGAAATGAAGGACTCTGAGCCTTTATCTGGCTCATCTCGTTGATCAGTTTCTATCTGAATTAAAGGCACTTCCCTATGCTGACTTGCAGGGAGGCATCCAGGGTTCTTCATATGCTGTTTTTTCTCATCAAAATTTACTCCATCCCTTTTGGGTTTTGATTGAGTCTGAGTTGTGCTTTGAGGATGTTTGCTTTCCAGCACTCGTTCTTGGCTTGTATAATCAAAAGAATCCTGCTGGACAACAATTAAATTTTTACCACTTTCAACAATATTTGCAGCCAGTCTGTTTGCATATTGTTCCACATGTGGTGGGGAATCACTGTGAAACTGGTCTGCCTCTGCCTCATCTGCTATGATTTTGTTCTTGCGCATTAGAGATTCAATAGAACTTGCCCACGTATCGTGAATCAACATATCTGTTATCTGGTCAGTCTTGCATCTTTGGTACAGGCATGAGTCAGACTTGCAAAGACTGGAGGAAGCCACTGTATTAACTGTCTGTACACTTAAGGAATCTTGGTGATGGTGGGCAAATCCATCTAATGAATTTGCCTTAACTGGGACACTAACTGTTAGTCTAGAACCTGATGATCTGCTGTCAGGCATTGATGATTGCCTAAAGCAAAAAGGTGATCGTACAGAAGGTGATAGCAAACTGCCACACCAGTCTTTTGAATTCCGAGGAGAAGATAAGTTATCTTTATTTTCTTTTTCTATTTCTCTTAGCATATACCTATAAAATTCTTCTGTTATGCTTTCTGTGCTGGACTGTTTGGATGGGCAACTTGGTCTCACATTAAGATGGCCATTTTTCTTGGCTACCTGTTGCAAAGCAGAAGTTAAGATGTTGTTTGCATTTTTTCCTGCATAGTAATCTAGTAGTAAATCAAAACCTCTTCCTTCACTTTCCATCTGGTTCACCATAAATCTTGAAAATTCATCTGTAATGCTTTCACAACTAGATTGCTTTGAGACAGAACTTGTCTGGCTGACAGGTTGGCCAAAGGCGTTCATTAGGCCTAGGGTACTGAAAGAGGCTTTGGAATCTGAGTCCTCCTCAGGTATGCTCTCACAGCTTGAGGCTTTGGCTCGGCTCCATCTTTCACAGTGCAGCCTGTTCCTGGGGTGGTTTGGACCTTGCCAGATGCCATCAACCATGGAGAGCTCAGTGAGGTTCATGATCTTGGCAGCCACTTCATTAGCAAAGATATTGACTGAATCTGGTGTGTCCTCAAGGCTTATAGATTCATCTACTACCCGATTCATCAATCTTTCCTTTAGTTCAGGATGCTCATCTGTTTTTCTTTTGATCTCACTAAGTCTAGGTGCCCTGTTCTTCCGAACAACTGAACCATTACCATGGGTTTCCTTTTTCCTTTTCATGGTTCTGCAAGATAAACTCTGGGTCACCAGATATTCATTACCCCTCTTCCACGCACAGAACCAAGGTTGCTTTCCGTTTGAATTTTCAAGACAAATGGCAGCTATTTCTGTTGCCATAGAGACAACTGTTTCTGCCAATTCTTCTGCAAAATCCGTTATACAATATTTGTCCCTTGAATGTTTCACCTGTAGCACAGGCTGTGAAGGAAGCAAGACATGATTTCCTAATAAAGACAAGCTAACCTGGACATCATTATTTAGCACAGCATTAGACTTATGCTTGGCCTGTTTTTCTACATTCATGACAGTACTGGAAGACAACTGTTCTTGAACACCATGCTTGCATTCATTGTTTGCAAAGGTATTTTCTCTATCTGAAAATGATCTGTAGTCTTTCTTATGATGATTATTATTACTCTGATTTGGGGATTTGTAACAGTCTCGTGTGGTTCTTTTCAGGTATTTTTTCTTGGGAGATGTTTTTGCAACAAGTGCATTATGCCCTGTAGCTCTACTTGTTGGTTCTGAATCTAGTGGAGCAGTTTCCTTGCTATTTACGTCTTTCATATTACTTTTCCTAGTATTTGTGACATTTACAAGATCTTTGCTAGAACTAGTGCTGTAGGATGTACCAAATGTTTTAACAGCAGAGCTATCCATGGGGCTGTGTGAAGTTTCATGTTCTTTTGCTTGTGTTGACCATCCTTCTGCTCTTGTTACTTTCTCTGTCTTTGTCCCCCTGGAAAAGAGAGGAGAACACTCTTCAATTTGTCTTATGTTGTTCATCTTCTTGAAAGTGAAATATACTACGTTAAAAAGCAACTCATTTGCAGTCTCCATGAACATGTCTTGTGTACTTGAGCAGTTTTCTGAACAGGGGTGTAGCTGCCTCCTTTTCCTAGCCTCCTCCATAGAATGTCGTAGAATAATATTGGATAAGTTTTGTGCAAGTTCATCCCTGATTACTTCATTAGTGTGTGGAATCTGTGGTCTTGCTGCTGTTTCAATAATCTTTCCATTTATGGATTCCATAAAATGCCCTACATTTTTGTATATGTTGGGTTTTGTCAAAGTTATTGACGCCTCTTTGAGAAGTGCCTCTGCAATGCTATAATTTAGTTTCTCCATGCTGCTTCCTAAAGCTATGCTGCAATGTAGAGTAATGGCTGCAGAAGTCTGAGCAGCAGACAGAAGTCCGCTCGAAGTAGCAGGGTACTTCTCTTCCTTTGTTTCCCCCAGACCACAAACAGCTACAGCACTTGCTACCTGAGTCATGCCACACAGTGCAGATGGAAATGAATATTCTGTGCCAGCACAGTCAAGTAGCTGTGAAGATGCTGTGTGTTCTTCATTATCAACTGCTCCACTGTTAGGCTGTGTGGCTTCTTGATCCCATCTGAATTTTTCTGCAGCTTGGGGACTAGAAATGGTTCCAATAACACTAGCTGCACAAGCCAGAGCCACTTCCAGTGCACTCTGGCTGTGTCCGTTTGAATGTCCTTCCTCAAAGTAATCTGAAACTTCAGCAGAACTTTCTGATTCAGTCCAGTGACACAGGCTGGGGAAGGCAGACCCTGGCCAGTCAGACATATTCTCAGAACTGTCTGGACTTTGCACTATGACAATCTTTGGAAGTTCATTCCATGATCGGGAAGCAGGTGCGTCTTCCGACTTACAGGAGCTTCCTACGGAGATGCTGACGGCAGCCTCCTCACTAAAAGTGGGTTGAGACTGTGACAGTCTAATGAATGCATCTTGTAGAACAGATTCTGCTAAATTTGTGGCATACTGACCTGTAGTTGCCCGCTCATCCTGTGGGAGAGGATCAGTTTTCCTGATACCTGCACAGTCATCTCCCTCTGTCTTACTGGTGTGTTTTCCTGTTGAGTCACAAAGAGACCCTAGCTCCTCTTTAACCATTTTGGTTAAAGATACATCTTCCAACACCTGTGCTGAATTAGAATTTTCAACCTCACTGGTCAAATTATTAGTACTAAAGGATGAAGTAACTCTTCCAGCTAATTCCTTCTGCCACAGTGTTTCCTGGTCTGCCTTATCTTCAGGTTGTAAGACAGCATCTTCAGGCACAACAGTCACAGCTTCAGAGACTCCAGTAGCTGCATTATCTTCATTAATGCAGTTCCCTTCAAGAATAGATGGCAACCTGGTTTTTCTGTAGTGGCTATTTTCAAATCCCTTTCCTTTACTTTTTTTGACATCTGAGGATGCTTCTGAAACACTTAACTTTTCATGACCTATTAAAAGGAAA
This sequence comes from Pezoporus wallicus, assembly GCF_028554395.1. Classification (NCBI taxonomy): domain Eukaryota; kingdom Metazoa; phylum Chordata; class Aves; order Psittaciformes; family Psittacidae; genus Pezoporus; species Pezoporus wallicus. The sequence continues at coordinate 4,301,601 of NW_026640059.1, forward strand.
ACAAGAAATTGGTTTTTGCAGAGTACCCCATAACTTTAAAATGAAAACGGCTGCACAACTCTGTAATGCATTACTGCTCTCTAAAACTACTGCAGAAACATATATCTTTGTCTTTGAATAACAATTTAAAAATATGAATGGCCATTCATTTTCTAAATTGCAAACAAATATATGCATGAATTAACATGAAGTGCAATTTATGTGAGCATTGTCATGGCTGTTTTGGAGTAGAAACAATAGCAGATTTATGCTCAGTCACATTGGTTTTACCCGTTTTACATTCATCAACCTCGTTGTCATCCTCTAGGTGCTCAGATGCTGTGAGAAAATCTTCTTCTATTGAGGACACGGAGCAGTTTGTGTCATCCTCAGGCTTTAAGACATGAGCTTCTACCTGCAGCTGTCTCTCCTGAACAAGCTCAAGTCCAATCAGAAACTTGTTTATTTCAAAAATGATGCAGCTTGTGCTGTTTCTCCTGTCCCCCCGTGCACACTGAACCAAGCAGACATCTGCCAGCCAAGGACACTGGAGGGGAAAAGAATTTCAAATAGTTATTTAATTGTAAAATAAAACTTATTTTAAGCTTCCCTCTCTGTAAATATCTTGGGAATGTTCTGTTGCAAAGATGCAATGCAATTTGTCATTTAGGTGTTTATAACACAGTGTGCAGTTACATATATGCCAAAATAAGACTGCTTGGACTTGATAGCTTTTATTATGCAAGCATTTTAGTATAGAACCCAGCTGAATCACAGGGGCATCTTTATTTTGTTGAAATTACCAAATTGTTTTCAGTCAGCTTTGTATTTTAATGACAGACTTACTTGCTTTTAGTCATGTCAGATTTATCCACCTGACATACTGTTATTAATGGCCTCATACCACCTGGTATTACCTATCCCTTGAGGGACTTGTTTGTGGGCATGAATTCCTTTTCAGGATAGTTTCCGTAGCAACACTTGTTTAAAGGCACCCTGGTAAGTACTGTCTGGTGAGATTGTTAAGAGCAAGTCACCTTTAGATGTTCCTACAGACTGTTTTCAAATGGCTTTTTATTTTGTTTCTCTGCTCTTCTTCCTCTCCTCATTTGCCCAAAGCTCTGTTATTTTAGATCAGTAGAACCTCCCACTGGAAATGGGCCTTCACTGGGCACTGTGTTAAGCCTTTAAATAAAACTGTCTTACCCAGAGATGCTGTACAATTAAATTGAAAGTTGAACAAAAACTAAGAGAAAGGAACTCTTGTTATTCTCATTTTACTAATGTAAAAAATGTTGGATATTTATACAACCACAGAGCTAAGCTGATACCTCTGCATGGGGCTATGTTTGTGGTATGGATGTACTCTGAAGCAAAGCCAAGCTTTTGCAGCTTGTGACTTTATGCTTTAGCTGCAGGCCCCCAGGAAGGAGCCATCCAAACCAACTCTGGATTGAGGCAGTAGATTTTAAGCTGTGCAAAAGACGTCCTAGACCCCCTGTGCATTTGCAAAATATCTAGCATAATGTGACCCCATCCTAGACCTTTTGTCTTTGAAAATGAATGCAAAGCAAGTATCAGTAATAAAGGGAGTGGGATGAGTATTGTGTTGGAATAACAAGTTTTGTTAGCCTGCACTTTCTTGACACCTAAAAAATGTGTCTGAACAGAAAAGCAGATAAATTAGTGTGTTCAAACAGAAAAGGCAGATTAGATAGCTAAGAAATTGTTGCTGAATCAGACTTCAGCATACACCATATTGTGAAAAATGTTATTAAAAGCAGATGCAGCCTTAGATCAAATGTTCCCCTGCTGTTGCTCCAGTCCACAGTTTGCAGGGTTCTACTTGTGAAAAGGGCTGATGGGGAGCAGAATAATTATTGTATGAAAACTATGCGAGTCTCTTTACAAACAAATTCTCTGGAAAGCCAAACAGATGTAAGGACCAACATAGCATCTACTTATCTAACCGATAAATCTCACCCAGTCTCAATGCAAAGCTTTCTTCATCTTACAAGATCAAGATGTCGGTTAGTTCCCATTTGTGTCTTGCCTGCAGTCTCTCTGGGAAGGCTGCCAGTCTCAATGGCTGCAGTCCTTTAGAAGTGGGGGTGACTTGAGAACTTGAGTCATTTTGTTCGGGCCTCAAAACACCCTTGTGTGTACTGCAGTGGCTCCCCTCTAGGGAAGTGGGGTTTGGAGCTCCACTGCTCTTGCCACAGGCTTGTGCACTTATTTCTTTTTAGTCATTCCAAATTCGGCCAATAGTCAAAAGGGGCAAGAAAACCCAATGAATGGGCAGCCTCTCCTTTTAAAGATCAGCTTCCTGGTATAACACAAAATGCAATGATGTTTACGTACAGCTGTTTCAGGACCTGCTTCATGAAAGACTTTTGTACACAAGTTAATTTCAGTGCCTGCTATTTATTTTTTTCCTACAGCAAATGCTATGTTTCCTTCCTTTCTCTATGTGGTGCCAGTAAGAGGAATTCTCAGCCTCCAGATCACAGAAGGGGAACATTTAATTGGCAATAACAGGAATGAAAGAGTTAGCATGAGAATTTTGCCTTTAGCTCCTTTAAATGTTAAGCTTTAATTAATGCGTTAATTACTTTTTAAGTTGACAGAATCTAAATGAGGTATTAGCTCTGACATGGTTAAAGTAGCTTGGTATTTTCCACTGTCACATTCAGGTTTACAGTAGCCAGTAGGATTTTCAAGTCCTATCGTCAGCTCTTTTCTGAGGTGCATGTGTGGGAGAAGATGGATTGAGAACAAAAGTGGGAAGTAGCAAGACTTCACTTGAAAAGGAGCCTGTAGGAGCTGTGCCTCAATCTGGTTATGTGCACAGGAAAAGTTATATTTTTCCTTTCCCTGTTCTGTGCTGTCTTCCTGACTCCTGCCACTCTTGAAATGTGGGCTTATGAATCAATCACCTCTGCCACCAGTGCCTGCATTCACTGAAGTATCAACCACTAATGGTGTAAAGCATTACCAGCTGCAATCCAGACATCCAAAGGATCTAGAAGGCAATAGCAGAGTTTCTTTCCTATATTTGTGTCATACACACCCCCACCATCCACTGCCCTGACACACACACTTGAGATTTTGTTAGATTTACATTTTTATGTTTGCAAACTCACACTCATCTCTTTTCACACTCAGCTTCCTCTTTTCCATTTTCCAAATCCATCCTTCACAGGGGTGATATAACTTTAAAGATGAATTTGATTCCTACCTGGGGAACTTCATAGTCGGCCTGAATGTTTCCTGATGTTAATCCACTCAGCAGGACTATTTCATTTTCCTTTGGTGGCTGTACATTCATTGAACTGATGAGTTTGGGGAGATTTGGAGAGACACTGATCAACCGCTGTAGTGTGAAAGATAAATTTTCTTTCAGGTAATGAAATCTGAGTTGCACAGTTCTATTCATAAATGTCAAAATGAAATACCAGTTACAGGCATCCCTTTAGAAAGCTTGGTGGAACTTATTTCTTTGAGTTGATTAAAAATGGAACAGGCAGCATTAAAATGCACATTTTTTCTTTTGAGCTACCAGGCAAGACAATGGTGATAGTATAAACTTCTGCACAACTGTCCAGCAGGACAGTCTTTCATGCCCTACACTGTCATGTGCTAAACAGCTTGATTGTATTTATGCATCTAAATGCTTGGCCTTTCTGCTACAAGTGAGTTCCTAAGAGACTGAAAATACACTGCCTGTTACTATTTAAACCAAAAAAGATTTAGTAAGCATGGCAAAGAGAAAAGGGCAGATCTTCCAGTTTTCCTCCAAGTGTATGACAAGCAAGAAACCAAAGGGAAAGTTAGCTGGAAATTGCTGATCAAACTGATGCAATATTAGACCTGGAATAATGGAGGTATTTAATACAGAGATGAAATACTCATTTCTTTGCTGTTCCAGTGGACACCTTCATGACCTTTCATTTGTAATGATACAGTAATTTTCTACCTCTTATGTATTTGTTAGAGCCGGAAGTGGTAATAGTCACAACATCAATGATGCTATGTAACAGGAGATTCATATTATGATACTGCTGGGAGTCCCCAGTGTGTGTAGGAGACATCTGCTCATTCATGTACAAAGACCAGACCAAAAGTACAATACCTACCCTAAGAGTACTTGCAATTCTTTGCTGCCACGGATCTAGCTGTGCTTGCGTTATGAACAAGGAATCAAAGATGACGCCTTACAGAGAAGTAAATGCCATATCCATTTTATGCACTAGAAAAGTGCATAAAATGGCAAAGCCGTTCAGGGGATTACAGATCTCTGGCACCCAGCCATATGCTTTAGTTACTGTGCAGTTCAATGATATCCCACTTTTTCCTTTTCATCTTCAAAATAATAAGCTAAAAATAATAAGCAGTACTGTTATTTTTCCTCAGAGTGAATTAGATATAATAAAAATTTCTGGCTTAGCAAAGCTAACTCGGTTTTGGGGAACAATTCACTTTTCGGTAGAGTGATCTTCAGATGAGACTAAGTATTTGTATTTGACATGACTAAATTCAGTGCTTCAATTCACTGATGTTTCAGTATAGTACGAAGTTCTCATAATTTTACTTCTTCAAATGATAGCCTTTCTTCTATCATACACAGTTCTATACATATCTCTATTTTTCTATTGCCTAAATTGCCAAATTTATGAGATTTCTTATGTAGGAAATCATAGCATTTTGTTTATCTCTTACTTCAGTTCCATAACTTTTGTTCAGAATAAAAAAAGGTGAAGTCTGGAAGGATTATTACTTTACAGCAAAAGGCCCCAGTTTAACCCATTGCAATGCGTAATGCAAAAGCCTAACAGTACCTATTAGGAAATAGTTATATTTCATATGAACAACAGCTATGCTAACATCTTTAAAATTCTATGAAATGCTTTCATCACATCAGTGTGTTGTATAAAAATCCATTCAACCCAAGGTGAACTTACACAGACTGCATATTATACACAAAAACTCTGATGATCAAGTTTCCTCTTAGAGAAGAATACACAGTATCTGTGCTAGCAGTGAATTTTTATTACCTATACTATGTAGCCCCCGTGTGCCAGGTGAGGAGCAGCAGCTGTAGGCATGCTGGTGTGGAGCACTGCAGGGACCTGACTGGGCTCTGCTGTCACGGAAAAGCTTAGGGCTGTGCGGAGTGCGCAGGCAGTGAGTGGACCACTGTTGTAGGGCTGAGAAGTAAAAATTATACAGCTGCAGGTGATTTCTGCTTGTGAGGGAGTAATCTAATCTCCAGGCATTGTAAAGGCTAGCTGCATAAAGCTAGTTTAAGTTGGCTTTTGCAGATATCCAGCTCTAAGACTGAGAGAGAAACTCCTGGTATTTTCTTATCACTTGCTATACCTTTTGTTCCTTAATAAACACTGTAAAAAAAAAAAAAAAAAAATAAAACCATTGCTTATTAGAAAACAACTAGTGCTTCTGTGGATTTAGTGAAGTTAAATCTCTCAAGCTGTTCTGCACAGTTAACCTGCTGATTCAACAGAAAAATAATTTTGCTGGAAGAAGCTGTATTTATTTTTGCCATCTGAACTTTTATAAGTCTAGGATTCAGAAAAACAGTTCCTGTTAATGAATGACTTGCAGGAGGTGACAAGGTCCCAGCATTGATCGTTCCCCTGTGAGTAAAAAGTGGTATCAGCAAACTAACTGCAATGCTTTACTGAGGAGCTCCCTGGATATTGTGAGGAGAGCCTACCTTTGTTCTCTTACCCTATACTGCAATCGTATCATTGTATTGATCATAGACACCAAATGAAAAATGAATTGGTGAAGGATGATGTAAACTCAAAACTGAGACCAGGCCATTGTATCTTTAAAATGTGACTTCCTTAGAAATTTCTTTTTTAATGGCGTATATTTTAAATAGCATACCATGATGTACTTTGTCTTAATGCTTGTAAAATAACAGAGCTTTTTATTTATTTTTTTTTAATCCTTTTTTTTTACCCTCCAAACTTTCAGTTAAATGGGTAAAACACACCTTTAGTTAGTTCTGTTTTACCTAGAACCCTCCTCAAGGCCAGATAATCAAACTATTTGAAGTTGGACTGAGTAAGAATGATCAGCTGAACACGACCTAATGACTAGAAGTTTCTCAAAGGTTTTTTGGCAGTAAGAAAGAGCAACATCAGAAATTATTTTTATGTACTATTATGTCAAATTGAAAAATTGGACGCATGACATATCCACGCTCTTCTCTGATACCTTCTCTGATAAAATCAAGGCTAAGCAAGAAGTCTACTCGCATGATAACAGCTGTAAATTCACAGGCTGCAAAAACCATTAGATATTTCTGGGATCGAAGTACGAAAAGCTAAAAAATATGGCCTGGCATTGAGATAATTTCAGACTCCTGATGCATTGCTCTCTGTAAGGGTTAAAAATCTAGGGCTGGCTTCGATTTGTCCATAGAATTTTGATCTGGGTTTGTATCACAGAGTCCTGGAGATCCTGACTAGGCACATTGTGCATGTTATTAAAATCTGTTACCTGTTTCACTTGCTCATCGCTGCAATCATCTGTGTTTGCATCCAAATTCACAAAACAAACCTGTAATAAGAGAGAAAAAGAATCAGTAGCTTTTAAAGTCATATTAGAATGGCAGCAACCCTTTTAAAGTCAATGTATTTTCCTTTTCTAGCCTTGTAGCTGAATACATGAAGCCTTCTCCCAGCACAAAAAAGGTTGAAAGGTTAGCAAAGAGAATAGCAGAGTAGATACTAGGAAAGCAGAACAAAGGAACAAAAAAATTCGTGACATTGCCTGCTCTGGCAGTTAGCTTGTCTGATAAATGGGCAAATGTACCAACTAGCTTTAATACAGAGGATATTAGAAAAGATAGAGGAAGTGTTTAAAAATGCATTTGGTTGTGTATCAGATAAATTCTTCATGTCTTGCTTTTCCAATCATTTCTGATTTTCAGCCACTTCTTCTTAAATATTTTGTAAGTCCAATTGTGAGTTGCTTTTAGAGTTTTCCCTACATCATCATTTAGTATTTTCCCTAATTTTCTAAACTTCCTAAGTAGAAGACTTTATGGATATAACTTTTTTAACCTGGTTCGCTAGCCAACATGCAAGCAGAAGTTTTTAGCTGTGCTAACTGCACACTACAGTAGGTAGCAGAACATCTTACAAGTTTACCTGTGATTCACTGCAAATTACTATTTTTAATGACAAGGTCTTCTGCCCCTTCTTTGATCATTATGAGTTTCAGCTACCATTTGATGATAGTCAGATTGACTTCAACAAAAACTTCAGATTTAAAGACGATTTAATTTCTGAAGGCTTCTCTTACTGATTTTTCTATATTTTTATTTTTTTTTTACATGATCGGAAGGTCATTTTCTAATCTTCAGAAGTAAGAAAATCTCTCTTCCAGCTTTGTTTCCAAGTTAGAAGTAGGGTCTCGAAACCAAGGCTGCCTGTCCTACTTCTGAGCACTGCAGATATATCTTTAGAAGTTTGTGAAAGTTTGGTGTTGTCTTGATTTAACCCCAAACCTGGCACAGATTCAGGGCTGAGCTGAAGCTAACACTCAATTTCAAATAAACTGCAGATCCAGAATTTACCTTTTAACAGTGGAGTGATTTATTTTTTTATTTCTTTTCCAGCAAACAGTAAATGATTTTTCCCTAATTTTATGTAAATTTCCCCTAGAAAAATAAAATGCTCTAAATTATCCCTCTCACAAATATTCTTGTGTTAGGCATCCACATTCTTCTTGTGTGCCTGCTTTTACCCCAAGACAACACTGATTTCAGTTTATATATGCACATACCATATGTACAGATTATGACCATCTGCAGTAACAGCCAGCACACCAGATGGAAAGATCCAGCCAGACCTCTCATTCGAAACAAAAAAAAAAACCCCACTGAAAAAGAAACCTTTTTATACTTTTATAGAGTTTAATGGCATCTTTATATGAACTAAAAAATATACTTTCCCAAATTTTTACAATTTTAGGAAAAAAATATTTCTCCACCTGACAATGTCAGGAATCAGGATAAGCATCTACATTTTGTGGCTGGCTAAATTTTAATAAATAGTTATAAAAATTTCTAAGCTAAAGTATTGAAAATGCCCCCTAGCAACGTCATGTGGTAGCTATGTAATGTCCTAAATATGTTAGTTAATTATAAAGACAAAAAAATTGTCTTACTTTCCACTGGTATTTTACATGTAGGCATTTTACATGTCAGCAATAGGTAATTATTACAAAGAATTAGAAAATTACACTATTGATTTGCACATGTACTTCCTCAGTGCATGCAATGATGCATGGTTCTGAAGCCACATGTACACATGGATGCATTTGCTTAGGGAATCATTAAATTAGCACCCAGGGTAGGAATGCTGAAAGGTATGGGCTGTTATTTAGGAACTTTGTTTTAAAGCACACGTGCCAGAGTAGTAAGGTTCTTGTACTGGACTCAGCGCGAAAACTTTGTGAAAAAGCTGTGCAGAAGCAGCCGTGTCTGCATGTACTTTCCAACTAAACACTTAACTCTCTGGTAAACCTCGCTTTGTCATTTACTATCTATGTGTTGGTACAATGGTATATGTTTTTGCTGTGGTATACACTAGCATTCTTACTAGTGACAGTGTCTACCATCCTAAAGGTATGCCTTTTCCGAACAGCAAAAAAATTCATCACCTCTATTTCATGAGGTGTGGATGGCATATAACTCACTAATGCTTCAGTAGAAGAAATAACAGTATAAGCAAGAATACCTATTATTTAAAGTAATATTTTCTTTCTTTCATATATTTTTTGTTTTCAGAACCTCAGAACCCAATGAACTTGTAATAAAACATATGGCAGTACCAAATCCAGTTTGCAAATACACTTATCAAATTCCATTGACATTGATTTATTATACTGCAAATGCTGTCTCTTAGCATTTTCCTATTCCGTGGATTTTGCAGTTTTAATTATAGATAATTTTTAAACAAAAATAGTTTTGCACTGGTGAAAGACACTGAAGAGCTCATTTACTTTTTCCGTTTTGTTGTTTGCTTTGAGATTAGCCCTGCTTTGAGCAGGAGACGGGACTAAATGGCTACTGTAATCGTACATTAACTCTACAGCTCCATCCTGACAGGCTCTGCACTACTGCTACCTTCTGGAAAGTTCACAGGGAGGGTATTTTTCTTAGAGATACTTCACTAGAGATCCTCAAAGATAAAATATCCATCTGAAAAATCTCTCGCTGTTTTCTGCTTATGTAATATAAAATTTAAATTCTCACTAGCTTGCATTGCTTGATGAGCTTCTAGTAATTATCAGAGACACTTCCATCAAAACAAGGCAAAAAAACACTGCAGATTAATTCATAATCTGTAGGGAGGAAATATTACATAGACTATGAAGAAAGAGCCAAGGTCAATCAGGTCAGCATTTGTTAACCTCAACTTAATTCTAACTTTTTTCCTTTAGAACAGGTGCAAGTTAATGCATTTTAGTTTAGTTTAACTAGAATCTAACCTTGTCCTGATCACAGTATCTTTGAATGTCACATCTTTTCACTTCCAAAATGTGTCTGCTCTCCACTCATACTGAGCTACTGTCTGGAAACATGTAGAACTGTCAAGATATTGTCTTTTTTCTGGCTTAGGAAATACTTATTTTTGGGGGAGAAAACAACAAAATTTAAATGGTATTATGTAATTAAAAAAAAAACACACCACAAAACCAAGAACCTCCCCCACCTCCCAAAAACCCCAACAAATTAAAAAAAAAAACCAAACACCCGAATTCTGGCTTTATGTAGTAAGATAGTGACCCAACAACTTCCCTCTTAGATGCTAATATCTACCTGTTTGCTCAAGTGAGAACACTATTTTTCTTTTGGTGAACAGGTACCACTGAACTTGAATCTCGAGCATCTATACTGGCAGAAAGAGGTATGCTACATATCCATAAAATATTTGCTAATAGTAAACTTTTTGCTATGCAGATTCCCCCAATACAAGATTTCCATACTATTTTCTGTTTTGAGAAATGCTAATGCCTCTTCCTATTGTCTGTATCAGCAGTACAGAAAGAAGGGTTTGTCTTTGAAATATCATCTTTGGTGAGATTAAAACAATCCCCAGTTTGGGGTGTTTTTTTTTTTTGTTGTTTTTTTTTTTTATTAAACTAGTACGTATATATATTTTTTAAGAAGAAAATCTGCCTGTTTTCGAATCTTTTTCTGTGTCAAATATACTAATTCAGCAGAGATGTTTGAAGAGCAGGCTTATCCTGCCACAACGGTAGTAGCTTCTTGCAAAGTGCTGCAATGGCTAAGAGCTGCTAGCAGTTTATGAAAAGAGAAATAGCTTTCTCCCACAAAGCATGAGTTCTTCCAGGTTCTTCTTAGGGAAGAGGTTGTAGTGAATATTCCTTCCTTTCACTGGTGTAATAGCTGTCCCTTGCACCAAACTGGTATAGTTACTCTGGTAAAAAAAGTGACAGCCATAGTCTTGTGCTCTGCACTGTAAAGGAACAACATTTGTTTGAAGTGCTGAAGGAGGTGGTTATTTCCCCCCATAAAATCGAAATGCATATAAATCATATACCACTCTCCCAAATAAATTTCAGTATCTATTTTAAAAGAAAGGAATTTAAACTGAAGAGACAAGAAAAGGCTTGAAAGTTAGAACAGATGGCTTGTGCAACCTTAATTCTATCTCGTATGCCCACATTCGTGCAGCGCAGTATCTCTGTCTGATTAATGCTGACTGCAAAAAGGCACAGAATTATGAAGAAGCAGAGAACTACATATCTGCCATTTTCTAACACCTGAGTTTATGACTTTGTGACCTAAAGGACACACTTAAGCATGGTTTCTTCATTTCTAATCTGTATGTTAGTGGATTACAACCATGCAGTTAAAGATGGCATCAAAATGCCAAAATGATGGTAGGACAGCATTCAGGTGGTACAAACCATTTTGCCCCTGTAACTCTACCACTGCATCCATACAGCTGATCCTCCTCAGGTTTGGCCTAGGTATTACTAGCAGGCTAGCTTTGAACTGAAGCAGCGACAGTAACTCCACAATAGGAAAGGCGAATTCAAACTGCGCTGTTCTTGCACTTTAAGCTTTCCCCAGTGACACTCGGTAGCTATTTTGTTCACTTTAAATGTTATCATATGTTGCTGACTGGAGTCCAGTGGTGGGAGCTGGAAGACAGCTGTATGTCAGGGCAGTTGGCTGTCTCCTCTCTTTTTGGTGATGAGGTATGAAACTCACAATGTGAATTTTAAATTAACATGCATCTGACTGTGGTTGTTTGTATCTTCCTTTGCTCCTTGCGCCCAGTGTAAGTAACATGCATCTCTGTAATATAAGTAACATGCCCAATGTAAGTAACATGCATCTTAGATTAATGCAATGACGTTCTGATTATTTAGCATTATCCTTTGAGAAATTAAAGGCTTGTACCTCATTTCCACATTGTTTCCCCTCTAAATTATGAGCAGGTATTGATGTTCTCAAGATGTGTATTGTTTCTTACACAGTATTGTATTACTGAACACTTTATCTTTTTTTAAATGTAGAACCATGGAGATACAGTTTTTGAAGAGGCTTGTGAAATTTTACAGGAACCATGATTGCTGTGACAGTTGTTTTTAAGAATTTAATGGAGTGTCTGACCTCCTTCATTTCTGCTCTTAACAATAACTCTGTAATGGCATTTTTGGAATTATGAGCTCTGTTCTCATCCTAATTTCATCTGTGCAGAAGTAGAAAAACAATACGGTTGCGCTAAACTTTTATTAGACCAAAGTCAGAGTCTCCTGGGTTTACAAAGTTAGTTTAGATCACCCTAATTTCCTCCCAGCACAATAACCAAATACAGTTACTGTAACACATCATTCACTGGAATAGTGTCTATTTCATTGAACGTACCACTGCACATTTACTCCTTTAGAAGCTGAAGTCAGCAAAAACCCTAGGAAAAAATATTGTTTTACTTCATGCATCTGCGGCAAGGCAAACTGTAAGCCACAGAAAATATCACAGGAGTGGCAACAGGCCGTCTTTGTCCAGAAATATTCTGTGAGCTTTGTCTTTTTGAAAATGACCAGAACATTCACGTATTTTTTACTTATATTAGTGTCTTGGTTTCAGCTTTAACAGGCAAAAAATGCCTTTTCCAGCAGACTGTAGCAATGCAGACACTGGTTTTTTTTTTTCTGTCTGTACAACAAGGTGTTTTGTTTTGATGGTTATAGAAATGCTGATATGTAAAGCTCCCCCAAAGACCCTCGCATTTATTTTTCATTTGAATGATTTATGTTAATGTGGTTACATAAAACTTCTTGGATTTCTTGTGAGATACGTATACTTATACACACACACACACACACGTACATGTATATATCTGTACAGCCTGTCTCTAAAGACCCTTAATTACTGACCACTGTTCTTTAACCTTGCAGCTTCTTGAGTCTTTAAATCTCGATAGATTTTCAAGCATGGTTTATTTATTTTTTTAGGAAGACAAAAAAAGTAGCTGTAAAATGATGATTTCTACATAAATCTTCTAATATATCACATGAGATTACCCTTTAGCTAATAGTTAACCTCATAACTTTGGAGAGCCTAGGCATTTTTTAGCATCTAGGTTTTGTAGGACTTGTGTGAAAGGAGGCTGCTTGTGTGAATTTGTTTTGGAAGCTTGGGTCTTCGGTCATTTCATCATATCTACTCAAAAGAAAATTTTCATAACTGACACCCGAGGCCAATGTCTGCACCTCTCAGTACATTTTGTACACTGTAATTCTGGTTCATGAGCTGAAAAGCTGCTATTAGCAGCTCACTGTGACTGAGGCTTTGGAGAGTAGAAGTCTTTCTACATTGTAGCTTCAGAAATTTGAGGTCTTGAGCAAAGTCCCTGTGTTTGATGGAAATCTTGGTATCAATAACTTCATGACTGCCCAATGAATATGCACATATTGGGTGTGAAAATTACTTCACAAAAATGACTCTGCCATCCATTGGGGCCAAAAGCAATATTGAGCCTAATATTTCTACCCTTTGCTTTCTCTCATTACCATTAAAAAGTTTATGTTTCTCTGTCACCATTTTAAGTTACAGACTGGAGTCAAAAGTAGTTCTTGCTGCAGAATGAATAGAAAGTAGTACTGCTTGTGCAGAACTACAGTTAATGTACATTTCTGTAAAAAAAAAACAATTCATGTGTCTTTGTTAGTTGTCTTATTGCTTTTTTGCTGTGTCTCATGCTTACTTATTCTCTTTCTGTACTCATTTAAATGTAAAGTAAAATCTCAGAGGACTAGACAATGTAACTGTGGAAGTTAAAGCTAAGAAATCTGATTTCAAGGCCAGTCCCAATAAAACAATGGTAAATATAAACCAATAAATCACAATTGATACCATCACTGAGCTTTGTTCAAGTTGATCTTGTCTTTTTTCCACTTCCTGCATTTGAAGATTGTTGGTAGGGCAAAACTATGGTTCCATCAGACAATTACAGGGGATGCTATTTTCAAGGAGGATTAGCTCCTAAGTAAAATGGTAAGTAAGAACCTGAGACCAGTTTGTGGGTTGCACAGAAGCCTGTCCTGCTCCTTCCGCTTTTCCAGCCTCCTCTGATCTCCTGCTCAGCAGAACAGGCTACCCAGATACCAGCCCAGTCTGGAACAGTATGCAATGACTAGGCTGCTCCAGAAAGACAAAGTTAAATCTTCATAAAATAGTAGTTCTGAAGTTTTGATGCCTCCAGGGAAAAGATTTCATACAAAGCATTGAAATTTTCAGTTGTTAAAACACCGCAATGTTTTAACTGTTGCAGTTAACTATAGACCAGGCTCTGCTAAGTAACTGCACCAAAAAATATGTAGTGCTTTGGAAAAAAGAGTTATTTAACAATGAAAAGGAGGTGAAAGACTAATTCCCTGCAATCCTAAATTATGAGTGTTTTGGCAGTCTTTGCCCAGGCCAGTCTTGGTAAGCCAGGAAACGTAACAGCCTATAGTCTACAAAGCCAAACAGATTCATTCTTTAATCCTACAAGCAACTGAAGCAGGGAATAATTATGTTATTGGATATATACAGAAAATAACATTGGTGCATTATTAAATGAATGTTCAGATTTCTGGGACAGTTGAGTGTTTGCCTACTACTTTTTTTAACATGTAGTCAGTCTTATTTGGTACACTCTAAACTACTATAAAACCCAATTATTTTTCGCAAAGACACTTGTAGGTCATCTAAAAGCAAAAAAAGGAGATTAAAAAGTTATAAGTACATAAATCCATACTGCTTATCTGTGCATGTCAAACCATTCTATGGTAGTCTACAGGCACTTTCAGTACTTGAGAAAGGGTAAGTAAATGATGTAGGCCTAATTTAAAAATGCATATGATTTTGCTAAGCAAAGATGTCAAGTGAAAATATTCCATAGCAAAGACTATGAGAGAATGATCAGACTCAAGTTCCACCTGATCTAGGTCTCTGGGGTATATGACTAGGCAGGCATTACAAAAGCATGTGTGTATCTATGAGCTGGATAGAAAGAAGAATTGTAAATTATACAACTATGTACAAGGCTCTTAGATCAGAAGCTAAAGCAGCAATAGCTGGAAAGTGTATTTGGGTATTTTTAAATTGAATGAGCTAGTTCTTTCTTACTTGCCTTTACTACTCAATAATGCTCATCTCCTTATTACTATACCCAATACCATTCTGCAAGTTCTCTCTGCTTTTGAGAAAATGATGTGGGAATTAAAGAAAAAAACACACAGGTCTGAGTATGGGTTTTGACTGGGCTTGGTTGTATGATAAATATTTATCAGGATACATATTAACAGGCCCTTAGTGACATGGTGTAGCAGTGGACTTGGAAGTCCTGGGATAAAGGTTGGACCTGATGATCTTAAAGGTCTTTTCATACATAGTCAATTCAATGATTAAGAACAAAAATCAGGTTTGTAAAATCTAACTGATTAGGATAATGCCTTAAACTCTTCTTTCTCCCCACCATGCATATCCTGGCCCCAGTGCTGCTTCTGGCTTTCTGGGTCATAAGATGATCATTATGTTTGCTCCCCTCTGAAAAGGAACTCTTTATCCTTCCCTTAACAGTATTTGCATTCAGCACACAAGTGATATTACAAGCTGACCAATGTTACAAGCAATGGAAATTACAGCTTTATAATGGATATTGTTTTGTGACAGTATTCTTAGCTCCATGCAGGTTATTGTGCATATCTAACAGTCATCCTGTAGAAATCTCTAGATTACGTACAAAATAAAATATCCACTTTGTGACTGAAGCAATTCTTTAGAGACATCTTTCACATGAAACAAACTCTTAGCAAATAGTGGTTTCCATTGCAATTTAGAAGATAGCATACCCTATTCTGGACACTGAGTTCACAACATGCGTTCTAAATTCAGGAATACATCGTCTCTATACAGCCCTAAATCTACTAACCTACATTAGTTCAGTTACACAAAGGCCGATGAAGATAAGACAAAAATAACAGGAAAACACTAACATGAAAGCAGAAAACCAGAATCACCAGTGCAGGGCTTGTCAGAATCAAGGATTAGCCCAGAACAGTGATGCCATCTACTTTGTGTCCCCTCACAATGGTACTCTTCACGCTTCAAACAAAAGGCTAATCGCCCAGCCTCACAGCTCAGTCTTTCATTGTGGGCTTTGTTCCTGCTGTGGCTCACCAGCCTCTCTTTTCATCATTTCTGACTGAAGTTCTGTAGTAAAGACAGCATATGGTTGCCAAAAGCTTCAGTTATTTTAAACTAAACCTTCAGGGGCTGACCTCTGTTTCTGCCGAAGGAGACTTGCACAGCATCTGTCCGCTCACACGTGCTTTACAAATTGCAGGGCAGCTCTGCCCCAGCTGTTAGACAGATTATAAATGCACAGAGCTCTGAAGCAGCAAGACTACTTGAAAAATGAGAAATATTACATATGCTTGCTCTTATGAAGTGGTCTGGAATGATTTTCTGATTGGTTATGTGAGTGCTGGGATTAGAAAAGCCTCCTATTAACATTTCACAGTTAACTTTTCAGCATCTTGAGGTGTAAGCTCTCACTGTCATTTCCCCTTCAGTAGAGTGTGTGTGAAGGTGTGGCTTTGTCTTGTTTCTCTGTTGTATAAGCCAGGTTTGGGTTCGCACCCAGCTGATGCACTCACAATTTCCCAGTTTCATCTCTATTCCTGTAACCTGTGGAACATTTACCTCTGGGATCTCTGGCCTATTGTCATATTAGGTATCATCCAGCAAGTTTGAAAGTGACTACAGGTTGTCACATGGAGGCCTTGACTACTTGCTCTTGTAAATTATGCCCTGATTGGAAATGAAGATTTAATCTCTAGCGTACAGAGTGGTAGCTTTATGTGGCATGCCAAGCACTTCAGATACCAGATCCTGCAAACTGCAGAGGAGTTACAAGAAGAAAAGTTGTGGGGCAGAAAAACTAGTTCCTCCTCCTCCCACTGTCAGCACAGTCTGTCTCCTTATCAAAGCTACCCACCCTTCAGCCATCTTTGTTCTTCTCACCTGCCTCCCACAGACCATCAGGGCTTAAAATTTGGTCAGAAAAAAGCTGAAGCCAGTGCTCAACTTCCACTGATGGAGTCTGTTGCTGTGGGAGGTTGTTTGATATGACTTCATCAAGACACCGGACTCCTCTGTCTTCATGTGAGCCTTTCAGAGCCGTCAGGGAAGGTTATGTTGCTAAATGTGTCCCTGAAAGGAGGGGGCCTGGAGGTGTGTCTGCTTTTGCATGAGTAGGGGTTTAATTTGGTGCTGCTCTCCTTTGTCTCTGCCTATATTTAGAGGACTGCTTTGTGTTAGCATCCATTAAAAAAAAAAAAAAAGTCTTCTATGATAGTATAATCTTGAATCTCACAGTTTTTGGAAAATGAAATCATGAATCACCATGCTTGCAGAATGTGTTGTTCAGTCGCATTAAAAAGATTCTTCAAATCAGTTAATTTGACATCTTAAATATACGCTCTCAAAACCCTAAATGTCACTGCATAAGTAGAAAGAAAACCTTAACTGAACTTTGAAATTTCCTTTTTCCCCCACTTCTCCTTTATTTGCTCTCTCCTCAACTTGAATTTACTCTTTGATTGCTCTCAGTTGAGTCTGAAATTATTTGTGTTGGTAAACAGGCAACCAGAAACCATAATTATGCTTCTTTACTCAAGCTGTAATCCTTGGTATTCTCTTGATTCTTTAAAAAAACCCAAGAGAAAACAGTCAGACTATTTTAAATCTAATTCAACTAGTTTGTCAAAATATTTTTATGCACACAGACCCACAGCTGCTTTAGGATAATGTTTTGCCTATTTGCATGTAATTTTTGACAGATTTATGTCTGATTTCCGGAATCCAATATAAAGTAGTAAAGATAAGTAATTTCATCTCACAGAGTTATCTAAGCACCTTTCAGGGTTAAAAAAAGAGCAAGATAGGGGGGAGGGATGTATAGATCTGGAAGGCCTTGTCTTAGCCAAATCCACTGTTTAAAAAGCAAGCTGGGAAATTCTTTAAACTTAGTAATGAAATTATTTTAACAGAGAAACCTCATTTTGGTGGGTTTGATACTGACCTTTCCTGAATGCATAGAAAAATTACTTAGAAAAACATGATTCTGCCCACATTTGCATACCATAAGTTAAAAAGAACATGGAATATCTCTGCTAAAAGTCTGCTGGAATGTGGAGGCGGTGGCTACTGTATCAGAATTATAAAACAATCCTAATCTCTGTGTGTTAGGCAGAAGTACCTGTAAATCAGTGCACTCGCCCATTCTGTATTTCCAGAGCCAGACCACAGAGCTGTTTAAATCATGGACGACGTTCTTCTAGTATGTTAAATAGCAGCACTCAAGAAATAAAGGTCTTTCTGTCCATGTGTGAGTTGGATTATCAGTGTTGTCATTCCCACTTTTAAGCTCTGTATCTTAAAAAACAGAACGAAAAAAAAAAAGGCTTCATTCCACATGCTTATTTGCATATGTGGCTGGAGAAAAAAGTACCTGGGCAACGTTTTAGAGGGGTTTAGAACAAACCCCTTAAATAAAGCAGGAATCTCCTAGCTTTCAATTTGTCATATCTGAAATGATAAAGCTTGAAGTTAAAATTATTTTCTAGTCCAAACTTTCTTTTTGCTCTTAACAAGCTTCCACCAGGACAACATCAGCTTTCTTCATGTCCTTCTTCACGTCCAGAGCAGTGGCACAAATGGGAGCGAGGCTCCCTCACAGTCCCATTTGTGTGTGCTTTTTTGTGGCATCATTCCTACGTTGGTCTCATATTACAGAAGGGGGTCTGGAAGCTCCTATAGTGATGATTAATGTGAGGGTTTTTGTAGCTCCCAGTTTCTTTGCAGAATAACAAAGGGATGAGAAATACTGGCACCCAACTGGGGATTGGATTGTATCTTTTTAGAAAAGGAGCTAGAAACCTCAGCCTAAGCAAGTTTCCTGCAAATGCTGTCAGGAGTGGTGTTTTCTGTAATGTCAGTAACAGTGATCCTGATTGTTCTTTAACTTATGCTGATACTCTGAGAAAGTAAACATCTACAAAACAGAACCCCCTATCCCTGTTTTTGCTTACCCCTGGTAACTTAGTGTGGCTCAGGATGTTGTATGGACAGCTGTAGGTGATCTTTCAGTTCAAAGGGCACATGAACAATCACTTTGTCTGAACAAGGCCTTGAGTTCTAGAGAAGAAAACACTTAGGGCAAAACACTCAACTGCAATTAGGTGTAACTTACAGTAGAAATTAGGTTTCATGCTCTGAATACTAAAAGCACAAAGCTACACAGAAGAGCTTCCAAACCTAGTATGTTTTTCAAGTTCTCACATTGTCATTGGATAAGTGAGTTTATCTGTGTAATAAACAACTGCTCATTTTACTTGATGGAAACTTTACTGTTGCAGCCATCAGCAGACTGAACTGGAACAGAAGCAGTTAGACAGGCTGCCTGGGGGGCAGATGGTCTTTGCACTAACTTGGGCCCACTCACAAATTTCTCATCTGTTTAAATATATAACTGTGCAGTCACAGACCCTCTAATTAAGAGGAAATGAGGATTATCTGAAGTAGGAGTGTGTGTGTGTGTGCGGCTTTCTTCTGCATACAGTTTCAGAATGCCTAATGTGTGATCTTCATTCAGCTTCCTTCTCGTTTTGTACTGTGCTGCTTCATAATGTCTTCACTCAGAGCAGTGGGACTTGTGACACCTACATCAAAAAGCATGTAAAGGAAAAGACACTTTCCTGTGGTTTTGGGGGGAGAGAGAGATCTCACCTGTTCACAAACTGCTAGCTGAAATATGGCAAGTGTCAGGTCATATTCTATAGAGTGTTCTCCCACTATTTTATTTTTTTGGTCATTTACTGTTATTTAGCCTCCTATTAATCCACCTCTGGGTACCACCTCTGGGTAGAAGCAGGCATGATTTTTTTTTCCTGCCTTGCTATTGAATTGATGTGTTGTCATGGGATGGAAGAACATAATGAGGTAATTTCCAAGTGTTTCCCTTCCCTGAGCATAGAGATAAATGCCTATTGAGGGAGTATGTGTTATAAGGATTGACATCTCCTTTTTGTGGAGACCTGAGCTATTTCAAAGGAAATAAGGAAACTGAAAATTACCAGTTGTTGCTTTTATGTTGCAGTTATTTGCTTTTAGATTACAAATTCCTTTCCTCCACTGACTAAATTTTGGCGACTTATTTCCCTGACACTGGCTACCATCACTTCTTTTTTGGAGTCCTTAACAGTTATAACCAATATGCATAGCTTAACTTTGTGAAAGGTAGAAGACTGCAAATGGTATAAAAGATGCAGCTCCCTCCTCTACACAGTACAATTTGATCTTTTACATTTAAATGGTTAAAGAAGGTCTTGAGTTGGAATACGTCTTTTATCGGGTGTTTGGAATACCCTGATAGTGACTCAGAATAAAAAAGCATCTTCTGGAAAACAGAGCTAATTATCCATTAACATTTGGATGCAATGCTTGTCTCGCATTAATTTCCACGCTTGCCAAAATGATTCTGGCAGAGGAACCAGCTGAGAAATGTAGAAATAAAAACATGGGTTTGAAAGTACTGGATATACCATGTCGCTGCTTGCAAAAGGATGTACATGAATGGAAGTGTGAGGCAGTAGTATTACACAGGTAGGAGAATTTACAACCGCAAAATTATAAATTGTCCCAGAGTATGAAGCAGCTCATCGCACACATTCCACACCGTAATCTAATTCAAAAGGCTTTGTGACAGGTACCCCTCAGCTATTCAGTGGTACCTTTCTCATGTCACCAAGTGAAGCTACTGCAGACCATCAAAAATATCCTTCCTTGTCGAAGTAGGATCAAGTCATGCTACTGACAGTTTCTCTGCCCAGAACTTCTGCAGAATGTAGGGCAGGATAAGGAAACATCAACTTGAAGCCAAGTCTGGGTCTTCCTTTTGTTGTACACTGCTTTACGTGATTAGTGATTGACAATTTCCCTCTAGCTGTGAGTAGATATTTTCCCCCTTTCCCCCCCCCTTGACCACAAAAATCAAACTGCTCCTTTCAGATTTATGTAAAAATATCTCCCATGAGCTGCACAACTGCTATCTAACATGCAGATGAGGTTTTCAACTGCTCTCCTTGCAAACCCTAAGGCAGTGTTTCCAAAAGCAGACAACCTGCTATAAACTATCTTCTATGAGTCACCCAAGTTGACCTAAATAAGGTCCTGAGGTCACTTTCCAGTGTCTCCCCAGTCCAGCCCCAATTCTTTTTTTAAGTACACAGCATATGTTGTCAGAAGGATGTGTTATACTGCTTTCTCTCCAGCATTTTTAGCAGCAATGTACATGAAATTTAGCCCAAATTCCTATTCAGAAGGTGCATATCTCAAAAGACTTGGTGGATTGTTCTTGATATTTTAATGACTATCCCTATCTCAGTAGTTGGACTGCATTAATGGATCATCCCATCTCTTCATAATCGGTTGCTTCAAAACCAACTGTGAATATTTTCTTCCCATTAAGGCTTATTCCTTTGGGTTTGATGTAATTAGTTGTCATTTATGACTTAAAGAAAATATGCCAATAAATATTTATGCCACATGCACCATCTGCTTTCTCTGGTGGCCTGTAAAATTTCTATAAGCCTCACATTGCAATTCATGTTAGAGGGAGCCTGTGGTTATAAGAGCAGAAAGTAGTTATAGATGTCCACTCCAGAGGAACCAAAAGAACCCAGTTTCTTGATAAAGCAGACCATGGAGGCACTGAGAATATGCTAGTGTGAAATGCTTAAGAGGATACAGCTGCAATACCACACTTGGTCCTCCTGGTGTTTATTTATAGCTTAGTCAGAGTGAGGCTAAGCATCCTGTTCTCTTAAATACAGATAGGAAAATTCTGCTGTATGAGTATCGCAGAGGGACATGAAAGGAGGTGGCAGATCTAGACAGAAGCGTAAAGAGTGTTCAAGTCTGAAGTTAGAAGGAAAGGGAAGAAAATCTATTACCAGTCTTTCCTGCCACAAAATTCACGAGGCAGCTTTCAGATGCTGTATAAAATACATGTATGGTACTGAAAATGTGGAAATACAACCCTTTAAGGGTATATTTAATTTCTCCCTTAATATTAGCTCATATGTGAAGATATATTTTTCAGAACCAAGTATCTACAAAAGCAAAAAAAGAAACACATTTTACAGATTACACAAGTACTCCTTTCAGTGGTCTTTTAGGCTAGTGCTCAGTTTGCCAGCACTGGGCTCCATAAGGCAGGAAGTACTTGGTGAAGAGGAGGGTTATTTCTTTGTGCAAGCAAGAGAGGGGCTCTCAGGAAGGTACAATTCCTTACCACAGTAGCATGAACACCCACGCACGCCTGAGAAAGGACTAAGACTCAGTGCCACAATTTAGCCTGCAGCTGTTGATTCCTGCTCCTTGTCAGGATACAATTAAGGTATCGTCAGGCTGAATAGGAAGATGGGACTTAAAACTAAAAATACTTCTAGTAATTATGGCTTAGATCTGGAAATCAATGGATAGATTTTGATTTCTGAAAGAGACAATACTGTTCTTGAAGATGGTTGAGTAATTACTGAGTGAAAGGTGAAATAAATACTCTTGTAATCCCCTATTTATATGACATACTGTTGAGGGCATGCATGCAACCTTGTGAGGGACAGCAAACATCTTAGTATATAGGTCTGTCTATTTTATGCAGGCAAATAGGACTTTGCCATGTTTACTAGGAAATGTAAAACTTCATTGAAACATAATAAAACAAAACGGTTGTTTCAGCTGTGTATGGTCATTATTCAGGAACATGCATATGGTTTTGATTTTATGAAAAACAACCACCCCCCAGAAACCCCTCTTTTGGGATTCAAGATTGCACTTCCATAGTTGGCTGTATTAAGAACCTTGTTAACAGACTTCTACCAATCCTGTGAAGACATAGTCTCCATTATGAACTCATGTAAGACTCACACTCCACCCTTCAGTAAGGTATGCTTTCACTCGCTGGAGACTCTGGAGAACACACTGGAGGTAGGGACCCTGACTAAGAGATACACAATGTCACGGTGCTTAGATTTCAACACCCTGATCCAGAGTCTGCACTACTGTTAGAGAGTTACCTAGAAGTAGTTGTAGTATCAAAGACTGATGTAAAATATAAATTTGTATATTTGCACATAAACATATAAAGATATGTAGCACCAAATCTTTAAAAATACTTAGGTGAAGAAATGAATGAAAACCACTCATAATCCACCTTAATTCAACTGAAAACTGCTCTCTCTTTTTTTTCTGCTTAAAATATAAGTTGCCAAGGATTTTCCCTTTCTGCATATGTTATCATTCAGTTTGAATTAATTTGTGAGAGCTGTTTCCTGGATGTTTTTGTTCTATCACTTGAGTGAGCACTGGCATTTGGCTGTGACAATATGGTGATATGATTCAAGAAAGAATTGGCCAGAAAAACTAATTTCTTAATTTCATAGTTAGTTTTCTTTCTGAATTGACTTACTAAATCTCCGTGCAAATGCCAGGGCAGGGAAAAAGATGAAGTAGGGGATAGAAGCGGAGGTAAAACCACAGAAGCCCTGATTTGGACGAGGTTAAATTAGTGCATAATGGCATCCTTAACCTCTTCCTGAACCTGTTAAAGGCCCGATGGCTAAACTGCAATGAAATTAGCAATGCTTAGGTACCTGCTTAGGATAGCAAAGCTGTGTAGTAGCAAGGTAACCCGCCAGTTCTAAAAATCCAGCTGCTATGATGACAAAATGACATCCTTTATCTCAGTAAACAGACCATAGAATATGTGATCCCTAATTACATCACCTGTTTGCTTTCTTAACAATATTTTATTTCCCACCAAGAAAACAGCCTTGCCACCTCTCACTAATATAAGCATTGCTTCCTTTCCTTGAGAAGCCAGTTTCTGACTCCTAGACTGGGTATGTTCTGTACCCAACTAACTATTAAACAACCCTAAGATGCAATTATCCCTCCTTCTTCCTTCCATTCTTTCAATGGATGAGGGTTCTTCCATGTGGCCTAAGAGCACAGAGTGGCTGGTTACTGTCTCCAACATCTCCACTTCCCTAGTTATGTTGTCTTCTACTTTCCTTTGTACTACCATCAGCACTCATCAGACCACTTGGAGAAAAAATGCAAATAGCATGGAGTCAGACAAAACCTGCCAACAATTAAATGAGAAGGTACTTTAACTAGACTGAATTTTGTCAAAGTTTGGGCTGCTGTCCTTTCCCTTTCCCTCTACTCTGGCCATGTGCTCCTTTGGCCTGGATCTAACCAATATACAACTGTGTATGTCTATGCGTATAGCCTACATTATACGTATAATTGTGTGGAATATTCTGGTGTAAGCATTTATGTTGTTACAGAGTAGGAGTACTTGGAAGCAGCAAAGTTGCTGGACTATTTCAAGAATGATTCAAATCTTTAAACTCTGTTGAAACTGTTTTCTCACCCATCTGCCTGAGAAGACATATTTATTTCTTCTTTTGCTTTTCAGCTCTAAGGAGGCATAAAATTATTTTAAAATGAGCTTTGGAGTCCTTGACATCCTGATTCTTTAAAAACTGGTATCTTGCTGCTAAGTAAGAAACGAGCACTGGTTTTTACTGCTTTGTTTTAATTTAAAAGTAGAGATTTTTTCCCCCTTCCCTACCTATCACTGCCATTTAATGGCGTAAAGTTTGTGTCTCTGCTTCTCCAGGCTACTTGACAAAAATGTTTTCAGCATTTCTGCCAGTCTGGAAAAGCCATTACCCATCACAACGACACACACTGCCTGGGAAGAGAAGGGTGTATTTTCCTAGATCAGTGGCTCTCAAGTGCAATTCCTTGTAAGGTTGTGTGGAGCAGGAAGGCTTGCTTCCCAGCCTCTGTGCTGGGACACAACAGTTATGTGAAGAGGGAAAGGGCATGATGTCACATTTTGTAGGGAGATTATTGGAAGCTCAGTCCATTTTGGAAGAAGATATTTATTCAGTGCAAATAGAATTTCTAATGGCTTTTCTATCTGCTGCTGGCCCAGACTCTGAAAATCCAGAGAATTTCTGGAAAATTTACTGTCATGATTTGTGTATCATGAGGTAAATAAATAAATGCCAAATGTCTTGCAGGACTAATATGAACTTTTTTTTTTTTTTTTGTCTGGTTTGGTTTGTATCCTACTTATTTTCTAAATAACTCTTTACATCAAAAATTCCTAAAGATGATTAAGATACATGTCTAGCACTGTGGCAATATCACCTTAATCATGTTTACTGCACAGGCATCAAAAAGAAAAAAATCAAATCCTAGAAAGTGCTAAGAAGAATCATAAATTACTTTTCTATGTGCAAGATTAAAACTTTGCACTTTAGGAGAATCCAATGCTAGAATAAACTATAAATCATGTCATTTTTGGGCTGTTCAGCCTGGAGAAGAGAAGGCTGCGTGGAGACCTCATAGCAGCCTTCCAGTATCTGAAGGGGGCCTATAGGGATGCTGGGACTGTAGTGATAGGACAAGGGGTAACGGGTTAAAACTTTAACAGGGGAAATTTAGATTGGATATAAGAAGGAAATTCTTTCCTGTTAGGGTGGTGAGGCACTGGAATGTGTTGCCCAGGGAGGTTGTGAATGCTCCATCCCTGGCAGTGTTCAAGACCAGGTTGGACAAGGCCTTGGGTGATATGGTTTAGTGTGAGGTGTTCCTGCCCATGGCAGGGGGGTTGGAACTTAATGATCTTAAGTTCCTTTCCATCCTAACTATTCTATGATTCTATGATTTAGGAAGAATTTAAATTTCTTAACTTGTACTAACATAAGTCAACTACAAATATTCAGCACTGGTAATGAAATAATCAGATCTAGGAAGTAAAGACAAAGTACCTCTAGGCTTTTTATTTTTAAATCAGGTTTGATTAAAAGCATGGTCAAAGCAGGGAACATTTGATGAATGCCCAGAGAAAGATATTTGGCAATAGTGGAGTGGACAAAGGTATATATATTTATGTGAAATGACATTTATAAGGTCTCTCCATAGGGTTATAATAATTTCACATTACAGATATTTTAATTACATTTATAAGTGATTATGTGTAGGTTATGAATGATTATGTCTCATGAATCCATGTATTTTATTTTATTAGGTGGATTTTGATTAAGTTCTCATTCAGTGGCAACAAATAAAACTTCCATAATTAAACTAGCTTTAAAATTTGTATCTAATTATATTAGCATCAAATTATGTATTTAATGTACAGCAGTAAACTGCTGCTAAGCTATCATTGTTAATTGAACTAAGCTTAATGTTAGCAATTAGTCTCTGAGGAGGAAAAATACACATAACGTCACTGAAGTTCTTTGAGGGCATTTAAACTTTAAGCCAAGAGCATGGCAAAATGAGATAGGCTCTACTGAAAAAAGAAGGGTAGCACACTTCAACCCAGGGACATTTTA
The DNA here is from genome assembly GCF_028554395.1 of Pezoporus wallicus. NCBI lineage: Eukaryota > Metazoa > Chordata > Aves > Psittaciformes > Psittacidae > Pezoporus > Pezoporus wallicus. The sequence goes on from NW_026640059.1 coordinate 4,327,626, forward strand.
AAGAGAGCTGGTAGGACATTTCATTCCAATACATAAATGAAAACAAACAGCACCGCTACCTGGGATTTACCTTCATTCTCTCACACTGAGCCTTCACTTCAAGAACACAGAAATCTTTCAGCTGACTTTTTCTGACTCCTCTCTGTAGAAAGCCCTAATAATCAGGTTAACCCTATCCCCCTGGACTCAACCTCAGTGTATCTAATCTGATTTCCTAAATATAAGCACAGAACTGGACAAAAATATCATGTACCAAAAGCAGAAAAACAAAGTCAGGAGAAGACAATCTTTCAAACTCTGTTCACATCATACACCTTATATATATAACACTTCTTGTCAAAGACAACTCATCAACCTACCGCTAAATTGTCATAAAAATGGAGAACAGACACTACATCTCACTATTATTTCTCCATATGATTTCTATTGTTCATCTTTGCAGATGATCAGAAACACTGGGTTAAATATGATCACACTAGTATTCCTTCTATTATGGTGGGGTAATTTTCAAACCAGATTTTGAAATAACAAATTTCAGAGCTCAGGAGATTCCAAACTTAAGCAAATGTGAAATCCTGTTTGTTCCTCTGATACAATTTATTATTTTCATATAATAATGGCTAAATTTTCATTAATTAGCTTGGAAATTAATGGCCTCTTACACATACCAAAATGCCCATTCTGCTTAAAAAAAAAAAAAAAGCTTCTTTGAAAAGTAGTTTGCTATAATTGAGTTAAATGCTTAGTGTTTTAATAAATTGATGTCAGTGTATTTGGTGAGCATATGTAGGACAACTGTGAGTTTATTTTTACTTGTACAAACTGTGCTAATCTGTAACGGGACATAATGAATATAACATTTATGAAAGCTATGTTCATATGGTCTTCTTGCATTTATAGTTACAGTAAGATTAGACCCCTTATAACTAAACATGAACTCTTCCAAATGAAAACTGAACACTGTAGCTAAATGTATTACCAACTATCTCTGGGAAAAGCAACTGTTAATGATATAGTACATTTGAGATTTCTCTTTTCCTTCTGCAAACCTGATGACGACTTTCAGAGGCGGTTTTATTAAAACATCCCTGGCACCATTAGCAACAGCAATTTATAAGTCTTACACATGAAAGAGAAGATAAAACATATTTTCTGCTAAGGGAAGTCTGGTTTGCCTGCTAATTGAGAAGCTGGTGAAACTATTCCATGTTCACATCCTTCTTACTCCCTCATTCCTGCAGTTCTGCTCATTTAGTCTCACTTATTGGAAAGGACTCAGAATGAAATGTTTTGGTCATTCTGAGTATGATACTGAACTAATGCTTAATCCTTGCACAGTTAATTATTCTGTGTTCCTGGTTTGCTCATGTACTGTGCATAGCCAAATGAACCACCCATGTACCTAAGGTGAGGTGAGCGATTCAGTGGTGGTTGGGGTGAGGTGGGGTGGAAGTGTTTACACTCTTACCACATATCATCTTTAATGACCAATTTCAAAGTTTCCTAATTTACTGCTTGCATTTACATTAGTTGTGCAACCTTTTAGGCATCAAAATAAAAATTCTGTACTGTACTACTGCTCAGAAGAAATTAACAAGGAATACGAACAAAACTTCAGTTATGCTTGTAACAGTTTATGAGTAACTATTTAACAGTAATGCAGAAGCATAATTTCCATGGACAGATCAAGAACTAAGCTTTCAGGCCACCAAAATTCTCTTGATTTGAACAGCAATGTTCCAAATAATATTTAATTCATTGCTTCTAAGTCAATGCTTTATTGTACCTTCCACTTCAATCTCATTAATACAAAATTCTTTCAACATAATCTCTTTTCTTCTGTAGTGGTAACCGTAAATTGCAGAAACAACTAGGTACAAAATTTTGCTCTGAAGATTGCAAAAGTTTTTGTGCGTGTAGATTTGGCACTGTGTTCAGAAAGCTATACAGGGAAAGCTGCCTGTCCTATATGCACACGCAAGGAGTAGGCAATGGGAGACAACTTGGCTGATCCCTGTTTCAAAGCATATCCTATTATTTCTCCCATGTGAGAAAGCGGTCAGGGTCTTGTAATTTAGAATGTCATTAAGAACTGTGAGGGAACTGAAAGCTTCAAGAAGCACCTTTACCCGTAGGAAAGATCTTTGTTGTCTTTGTCTTTTCTTAAACAAAGAGGGGATTAAGAGAAAATTTTCACCTTGCATAAATTTGCCAGGGAAAATTGTAGGCATTCAACACATATGGGATTTGGGTCTGTGACTTGCTGAAACCTCTCTTCTCAGAATCTCTTTTTGGGATTCTAATGAAAAGTAATTTCTCTACTTTTACCTCTTCTCTCACATCTGCAGAATGGTAAGAGTAATGCTTATTTTCCCTACATGGGGACTGACCAGCGCTAGATAAAACCTTATCTGTGCTTTCATGAGAAAAAGTGTGTATGAAGCAGCTAGCTAAACAGGAAAACCAAGTGACTGCGGTCAGTGTTTTTGCATTAAAAGCAATCTTTTCCTTGTATCAAACAAGGATAGTGGTGATCCCATTCTGGTTGAGAGTGTATTCAGGATACTGTTCAAGTGACAGCATTTCAGCTGCAGTTGAACAATATGTTTCTAATATTGTGACTCTTTTGAGAGTGAATGGTCAAAGAACAGGAAACTGCTGTCTAGTTTTTGGAATTTAGGAAAATAGTACATCAAACATTACTCCTTAATATCCCCTTCCTTGTTTAACCCAGCATTCAAAACAGACACAGACACACAGGGGTCTGTTTAGTTTTTCAGCTTATACCTTGTATAGTTGCTTACTAGCACACTCTGATTAGATTGTGTATTATGGTCACTTTGTCTTGTGGAAACAGTGCAGTGGACAGCATGACAGTGCACTGAGCACTATAACCTTTGGCCATATTCCCAACTTTTAACTGCAGCAGTTAGACTGTTTCGCTCCTGCTGTTCTCAAGCATGCTGCCTCACCCCCAGGCAAGACACACAGGTTCCAGTCATCACCACCATGGGATGGAGATTCAGTTTCTTGACAGCAGGCGTCAGGGTTCATCAGCTACAACTGAAATGTTCATGTCCTTGAGGGAATCCCAGCAGACTCCATGAGAGCCTTCAGTTCTTAGGTTGTGCACAGCACAAGCAGTGCTGGGAACATCTTGCCTGAGATAAAACTGCTCTCTTCTGAAGTACTTGTTGGCTCAGCTGGGGCCAGGAATTATCAATCAAATGAGTTTCTGAGTAAGGATCTGCTCTCCCAAGTCCTTCATCAAATAAAAAACTACTCCATCCAGTTTCATGTAGACAGTACATGAAGCAAAATAACTCCTATTTCTTCATGTATGCTCTTAACTAAAAGCTGTTCTTAATTGCATTATAACCCACAACAGTGAAATTAAAATTTTATTTCAGATGTAAAATAATTCTGTTTGAGTTCTTTAGCTGCTTCTCCTCATCTAATATGGAAAGAGTTTTCTCTTTAATTGTGTCTCTCTGCCTTCAAGAATGTTGAGCAGGCTTTAAAACATCTGCTTTTTCCAACTTGCCTCTTAACAAGTTACGGTTTGGACTAATTTTCTCTTTGGCTTATTTTTCTCTCTTGTTAGTTGAGATTATGAATGTAAAAAAGTAAGGAGGGCCACAAAGTCTGAAGGCCAAATGTGGGGAAACCAATAATCTTTACTAATGCGCTCTGTATAGAAATCTGCATGTATTTTTGCTTTATAGGTTTGCTTTTAACAGAAAGCTAGAAATTACAGAAAATAGAGATAGATTGCTATAATTTCAGTATTACTTAGTCACTGACTTTAAGTTAACATGTACTGTAATCGGCCCCACACCATACCCAAATAACTCTCAATAGACTTTTCCCCAGAGGAGGTGTGAGTACTTACTGAGGCACAGTTGCTTTCTGACTTGTCTTCCAGAAAGCCAATTTGGCATGGTGTCCTCTGATTCTGCAGCCAGTAGTCTGTTGATTCTAGCAGACTGTTACTGCAGAGAATCTGTTAAAATAATTAAAAATAGTTAAAATAATTTAAAAAATTATTCATTCCTACTTTGTTTTGGGGCCCTGAACTCTATTGTTGTAACTCAAAGGAAATCTTGCCTACAGAATTTTGGGGGGCAAGACTGGGACTCCTGTTCCTTTTGGACATGTACAGTTAATGCACCTTAAATAAAGGGATATATGTATCCCCTAAAGAATCAGCCTATTTTCTTTCAGAACTGAAAGTCCTTGGACATACTTGAAGGAGATACCCAAACTAAATATTTTAATTGGAAAATACTGCTAGGAGTTTTGTTCTGTGTTAAAGTGATAAACATAGACTCTGGGAAAACTAATTATTTAACTATACCAGAGTGTGCAAACTTGCACCTTTATAATTTACTATGTCTCTTTCCATCAGTAGTGTCCATTCTACCAGCAGCCTCCTTTCTGGGACTGCCTATGCTACAAACTCTTTGTTTTTCTCCTTTGTGAGGAGGTAAAGTACTTAAGACCTGCTGTAATGAGTACTGAGCAAGTCAGCTTGCATTTAATCACTCTGTATTGACTCAGTCCTATGGCTTATGCCACAAGCTTTGCTCAAACACCAAAAGGGGCTTACAGGTATCTGTGGACTCAAAAAAGGGAAAGCCAGTTTTGCAAGTCTGATGTTTAGATTGAACTGAATTCCTTACTTGCTGAATCTGTACTATCTTTGATCAAAAAGTGTGACTCTTAGTATTTTTAAAACAGCTAGGTAACAGCGGGTAAACAAGAGCTGTAACGATGCAACTCATAGAACATTTCGTGCGGCTTATTGTCATCTTCGGGCAGCAAAGTTAAGAATTATGTTTGTGAAATGGATGTATATGTTATTTGTGCTTCTTGCAGTTCTTGTGTTGCATGGAAATAGGCTGTACTCTAGCTCTCTAGCCTTTAATTTTAATAATGTTATTTTAAAATATGAATTAGTTGCTCTACCTGAAAAAAAAATAAATCTATGCTCAGTACTTTCCTTTACATTGCTGTACATTTTGCTTTGACATGCATTTGTCCTACTCTAGAACACTTGACTCATAAGCCTTGATCCAGTCATCAGAAAGAGAAGTGAGAACTTGTGAGGCCTCTTAATTTCTCAAGGAAGATAAATGACTGTGGAAAGCTGATCAGGCCAGTTGACACAGTTTTCTAATACTCAGGGGCAATCCAGAAGTAAGCTTATTGCCACGCTCAGTCTAACACCCACTCCAATTTTTATCTTTCTGACAGCAAGCCAGTTAGATAATTAATACTGCATTCTCTGTGTTATTCTATATTGATTTCTGAATTGAAGTCAGCAGAGGATGGATAAGGAGGTAATGGGGAACACCATAGTCTGTAAGCTTGGCCTGCTTCAGTACCCTTCTTCAGTGCCCTCCACCATGATCCTTGATACTCCAGCCTTGCTATGGGATTTCTTCTAAAGAGCCTCTGATTATAAATTGAGGGTTCATAAAGTACTCAGAAGAAGTACTGTTCCCAAAGACTTTGTTCTGAGAATGACAAAGGCTCATGAACGCTTCACATCAACACCAGTCTCTTCAGAGAGACTGCTAGCTAATCTTGTTTACCAGTTAAATGACTCTGCACTCAATAAATTTTATAACCTCCTGTCTCAGTGAAAAAGATTCCTGCCACCATAACTAATGCTAATATGGAAAATAATATATCTCATCTCCCAAAGAAACAATTTTCTATTAGTGTTACAAATGATATATATCTTCTTCTTTTTTTTTTTAAGGAATGTTTTCAAATGTGGAAATACTGAGCCTTTGCAAGTTGGTTTGTAAAATCTAGAATCAAGCATTTTTCCAAAATTTATCATCCAAAAATTACCATCATCTGGCAAATATTTATGGGTTTTCTTTTTTTTAAATATGGGTTTTTCATTAAAAAAAATGGATTTTTTAAGAAGACTTGTTCTGGGGAGACTTTAGAGCAGTCTTCCAGTACCTAAAGCGGGACTACAGGAAATCTGGAGAGGGGTTTTTTACAAGGGTGTGTAGTGACAGGACAAGGGGAATGCTTTACACTGAAAAAGGGTAGATTTAGACTAGATATTAGGAAGAAGTTCTTTACTGTGAGGGCGGTGAGACAATGGAACAGGTTGTTGGTGCTCCATCCTTAGAAATGTTCAAGGCCAGGCTGGATGGGGCTTTGACCAACTTGGTCTAGTGGAAGGGGTATTGGAACTAGATGATTTTTAAGGTGTCTTCCAGCCCAAATTATTCTATGATATATCTGCACATTTGATTTCAGATTTAATCTGATTTTAGATCTTCTCATCCTCAAGGGCTGAAGTTCTAATTACCTGTTAAAACATAATTTTGCATATATAGGAAATAGTTCTCTTTAGCTCAAATAGCTTTTGCTGTTACAAGCAGTCTTGTTTCACTTCCTTAAAAATCAGAGTGCATTTGTCTTCAGCCTTAATCACTTTAGATCTTTTATTCCCAAATCTCAGTCAGTTTCTGAGAAACCAGAAATTATCATGTAGAAACAAACTTCCTGTCTCATAAGGACTTGCTGCACACACTCAATGTTTCGGAATAGCTAGATCATAGCAGATGTATATTGTAGATGATAAACCCACAAAATGAGCTGGGCATAGAAGCTATGTGAACTTTAGGGCATATTTCTTTGGTAAGACACCAACGTTATCACAGTCAAAGACAAACATACAGTAAGAATGAATGTAATATTGCATCTTGCTATTGTGAGGCAATTTTTCCTGTTGATGAGGTGCATGTGTTTATATAAAATGAGAGTTTGCATATGTATTAAATCTTGGTGGAATATTCATGTTTTTAAAGTCCTTATGCTGAAGTCCTTATAGTAAACTAATGTATGACTGTAATGATCGAAAGTTGAAGGTGCTGGTCTAAATTGATAGGGCTAATTAATCAAATACAATGTGAGAACTGGTATCCCTCACAGATGTAACTTTATCAGTACATTCAGATTGCCATTTTTGCATATAAGCATATTTTCAAAATATACTGAGCTGATCTGTACCAAAGGGTAAGAAACCTAAACCCGTACTACTTCAGCTGTCAGTCAGCATCCTTCTTTATGTAGCCTGAACTTTTAAGGCAAACAGTATCACTGGCCAAAATTTCCCCTCCTATCTTATATTTCATTCTTTTCTAATTGAGACAAGTTCTGGGCCAATCTCACTCACATACATTTTAGCAATTTTGCTGAATTCAGCAAGGTTGCTTCTGATTTGCAAAAGTACAATTGAAAGCAGAACTGTATTCATTGACCATACTTATGTGTAACAGCTGCACACACTATACTGCTGTATATCTGGTTCAGAGCAGGATCATCACACTTGGCAAATAATTCAGGATGAATTTGCATCATGCACTAAATATGAAATCAGCAGTAATTCATGGTTCTAAAAAAAAAGTTTTCCATTATTATCTAGAGACTCAGCCGTCAGCATTACTCAGTGTGTTGTGAATCAATGAACTAAATCAGCCTCTAGCAGTGTGGATTAGAAAAGTCATTCTTTCCCAGAGGAAAATATTGCATACAAGTTTAGTGTAACAGCTTCCTGCTCCCTGATTTAGATCATAAGACATTAAAATACAGTAAATATCTATAACCGAGACAACATTAGAAAGGCTCTGCTCCACAAATGAAACATCTGCGCCTTCATGGCTTATCAGCTTAATTGCTTTGGTTAATTACTACTCATCAAAAAAAGATATGAAAGTGGGACATAGAGAATAAGACGAGATATCAAGGGGCACATCTTCTGCAGTTTTTCAGATTGGTCTGTATTCTAGTAGGCCACATCTCATATGGTTTCTGACAGGAGCCATTCATGTCAAATACAATTACTCAAACCTGCAAGTCAACTGTGTAAATTGTTCCCTTGCAGCAGCAACCCATAGTGTTCCACGCCACCACCAATTACACATCTAACTTAAAAAATCACTAAAACTAGCAGAAACTAAAAGAGAGGGTAATGGGCTATTTTTCATAATTTTTCATCCTTTTCCACACACACACACACACACACAAAAGAAAAAAGGCAATGATAACACATTCTGTGACAATGCTGTAAAGAAGCCCAAAACATCCTGCTTTTTGTCAGAAGAACTGGTAGAAGCGAATCACTTCTTTTACTTTGCCAACAATCATAAAATTGACTTGCGTTACAATAAAAAGTTAAAATCTAAGGGGTCAGACACGTGAAGCCGCTCAAAATCTTGTGGCAAAGGCTAGACTTTAAAAGAGAGGTGTTTCTGAAGGTGACCAAGCTGGAAGCATTTGTAAACACAGTGGTGTAGCACTTCAGTGCTGGGCCACTGTCCTTCAGTCTTACATAGAATAGACAACTCTGAAACTAAATTAAAATCTAAGATCTCCTCCCACACAGTGGATTTTCTGCCTTTTTCTGCCTATATGAAGATTCCAGTTACAGTCAGCAGCACTTTTTTAAAAATCAGGTACTTTTCTGCAAAGAAACAAACCCTTTGACCAAATGAAATATTGACACTTTGTCTTTTTCCCATGTTGGGGGGACTCAGAGAAGCTCAGTCCCAGTGTACACATCACTCTGTTGAGTTCTTTTTTATATCATGATTTTACATTTAAAAAAATTTCTGCAGACAGGCAATACTCACACCCCACAGCCACAGTGTGGTTCTTCAGGATGATGAAGATAAATCTTTACCTTCTACATGTTTTATCTTTCTCTCTCTCTCTGCTTACATATATAAATATATGTAGTTGTTCTTTAAACAAACAAGCAAACAGACAAAATCACCTAACAAACCACAAATGGAAAATGTTATTATTACTAGTGGAAGGAAAAGAGAAAGAAAGGATTGTGGGAAAACTGAATGAAATGTGAATTTTTATAACATTTCTGTGAGAACAAATGCTTTCTCATCAGTTCTAGAATTATGCCTGTGGGAGAAAATAAATCTCTGAGGATTATTGCAAAGTGAGAGATCAAAGATGTCCTGCCCTCCTTGGCAGGTCTTTGGTAGTGCCTCTTTCCCTCAGACTATACAGCCATAATCTGGCGCTGCAGAGAAGGAATAAAAGCAATCATCCATGGTCTTCACCTGTGTCTTTCCAGTTGTACTGAAATTACCTACATACACAAAATAATGTCAGTCATATCTGGCTCCTTCTAATTACATACAAATAGGCATCTTCCCTCCCCCCCCCAAATTACATAACTACATATAAATCTGTTTTGAGGCAACAAAGCCAGCATCAGTCATATCTATATGACCTCCTGGTTTGCTGAAAACCTTCCCAGTCAGATACGAGGGAAGGCAGAAAAGCTGTTTCATGAAGGACCCCTCCATTGTATGGGCCTGAGAGAAGCAAAGCTCTGGACCCTCAGACTGGGTCCCAGAAACTTGCCACCTATTGAAGAACAGTCCTGAAGGTATTCTTTCCATGCACTGCTTTTATTTCATATACCCAGTTAATGAGGGAAAACAGAAATCTGCAGGGGGAGATTATCTCCCATATATGTGTAACATACTTTAGGACCAGACCAGCATAGACCGGTAGGACAAAATTGCAAGATACTATAACAGCCCCCAAATTTATTTTTCTGTATCATTCTTTCTTTCTTAGGTATTGGTTAATTTTTGTGTTCTCCAATAATGACAAAAACTAAAAAGCAAAACTATAACTTGGGATGTATCTTCCTTTGAATATAACATAAACGTAGACATTACCTTCTTACATGCTGTGACAGAGCTTCCCAAACTGCTTGCCGAACTGTTTGTGCTGCTGCCTTGGTGCTCTGGAACTTCATGCATCAGCGGAGATTCAAAGTTGCTGAAGAATAAAAAAGAAACAGATACCCCAAAACCTTTCCAGTGACTCAGCTACATAGACACCTCAACTGATAGCAAAATGCAGTTCAGTAAAGAGATGTAACCTAGGTTATAAGAAGCTGTCTATACTCTCCTTGCTGATGTCACTAGCCTATTTATTACTTTTTGTTTGTTGGTTTTTTTTTTCATTTTGGAAGACTCTCCTGAGCTACATACTTTGGATATAAAATAGCAGACCAATGTCTTTTGAAGATTAGGATAGCATACGGCTACCTATAATCATATCTGCCTCTCTTGAATGACACTGTAAAAAGTGGTACTAGCTTGTTTTTACAAGCAGGCATCTTGGAGCAGCAAATAAAATCCTCTCTGCATTAATTAGCTCGGTAGAAAAAAGAAATGTTTGCTGCATTTTTATCTGCCTGGATAGAGGTCGAGGGGTAGTAATTAAACTGTAAAAACCACAACAGGAGTGGTTGAATTCTGTAATCTAGATGGAATACCTTGATAGATAGCAGGTTTAGAGCAAAGGTAAGCCATGCACGTTCTCTGTTTTGAGAATCAGTTACTTACAACAGAGGTGACAATATTTGCTTTGGGACTGTGCAGATGTGAAATACAAAATCAGAGAAACAAGTTCCCCCAGCCAAGTCATTTGCATGTACAGTTGGTACCACCCTTCACACTTATTTTGGAATAGCTCAGGTTAGTCTTGTAAGATTTCCTTCAATGTAACAGTCTGTCCTGGGTTCAGCAGTAGCAGTCATTTTTCTCCTTCTTAGTAGCTGGTGCAGTGCTGTGTTTTTGACTTTCAGCCTGGGAACAGCGCTGATAACACTGATGGTTTTAGTTGCTGCTCAGTAATGTTTACTCTGACCAAGGACTTCCTGAGTCTCATGCTCTTGCCAGGGAGGAGGGAAAGCCAGAAGGAAGCAGAGACAGGACACCTGACCCAAACTAGCCAAAGAGGTATTCCATACCACAGCACGTCATGCCCAGTATATAAACTGGGGGCAGTTACCGGAAGGGTTAGATCACTGCTTGGGTTGGACTAGGTATAGGTCGGCAGGTGGTGAGCTGTTGTATTCTGTTCCCTTGTTATTTCCGTTATCATTATTATTATTATTGGTGGTAGCAGCAGTGGTTTGTGTTATACCTTAGTTACTGGACTGTTCTTATCTCAACCCGTGGGAGTTACATTCTTTCGATTCTCCTCCCCATCCCTTCGGGAGCTGGTGGGAGGTAGGGGGTTGGGGGTGAGTGAGCATCTACGTGGTTGAGTTGCAGACTGGGTTTAAACCATGACACAGTCATATTGTTGTAACCTTTCCAAAGCTTTTCTTTCTGGACATGATGTGCTTACAGTTAAAGACGACTCAGTGCTAAAGGGGTATTTCTCCAGAAATGTACTAGGGAAAGAATGCCCTACACATTCAAGTTCTGCTTCCCAAATTGGGTCGCTAGAGTGCTTTTAATTTATTGCAAGCCATCTATGAGAAGATATGGAACACATTGTGATAGACCGTAACAACCAACCATGGCTTAATAAATAATCTTTCATCAGTTCCAACAGGCTAACAGACCATGTGCAATTTCCTTGTATGCTCAATTAAAAAATAAAACGCATTTTCATAAGTCACCTTTGCTGGAGCTTAAGCCAGTATGTTAAGAGTAGGCTGCTTCTACTTTTAGCCCCAATCCATCAGTAAGGCTACCCTTCTCTTAAAGATTGTATATGTATATTTCACCTGATACTGCTTAGGACCAGTTACGAATATAGGACCAGTTACGAATATAGGACCACCTGTGAACTCTCGCTGATAAGTAACTTTGTCAATAAGAATTTTGTTGATATATGTGGTGTTATTCTGTAATTATTACTTTTTAAAAAAGTATCTGTATGTGCTAGATCTAGAGCAGTGAATGAAAAACATAAAACTAACTTAGCACTTATTAATTGCTAATTGGGAAAAAGCTTCCTGAATTGCTTGGGAGGATTGAATACAGATGCAGAAGTGAGACATGTAGGTTAATTGACTTCACTTGAAAAGTGTGATATCACTTAACACTTTCTAAGATACCAGCAACATTTTTATCTAAGAGGCAGACTGTTGCCTGTTTACAGAATTCTGCTGTAATGCTCATACTATGTAGATAAATGGTAAATTTTCTGGGCAGTAATTTTTCCGGCATTTGACAAAGCAAAATAGCATTTTATAGGCCTTATACAGAACTCTTTAACAAAATAAGGGACATTAAACATATGAAGTTGTTCTGATTTTCTACCTTCATTACAAATAAACTGACATATTCAGAGGGTCAGATATTATAAGTAAGTAAAGTACTCTCCTTGGTAAGTCTAGCCTCTGTACTGAGTACAACTCAGTACTCACAGAAGCAGCTGTGCACTGCCTCTTTTTATAAGATGTATCACTTCTGCAACCTAATAGTAAATTACAAATGAAGTCTGAAGGTTGAAGTACAAGAGCCATTGTTTTCTCCTGCTCTTCACTGAGAAAAAGACTGAGTGGTTTTGCCATTGCTTTGCCCTACAGGGAGTTGATATGCTGGTAATGTCTGTTGGTTCTGTTACACTGTGTGCAGGGAAAGGAACTTCTAGTGCATCAAGTGTTGCTGAGTCTAAAAGCAACAAAGATGATAGCATGGCCACTAACCGAAGGTCTTTTTTGGACCTTAATGAAGCAGTGCAAATAAAATATTTGTAAATTAAAGAGTAGCTGGAAAATATGGTTGAGGAGTCATGTTCTGGAGTATAAATAAATTTGTGCTATCTCTGGATGGTGCTTCAGTAAAGGGTAACACATTATGTGTTCCATACAGAAGTTGTCTTCCTAGTCACATGGAAAATGAAAAATATCTTTAAAATCTTCTTAATCATTCAAAATCTGTGTTGTTTCCAAAATAAGCCCACTCTTCACTTGTAAATATAGAAAATTTTGTTAAAAGTGCATGATGAGTGAAATAAATGTTACACACCCCAGTCTTCCATAACTCAGGAAGGTGCAGGATATGAGGTTCTGTCTAGATACCTTTAGATTCATGGGTCTTTCTTTCAACATGGAACATAGGTTTTGCTTTGCAACATCTCTTTTTCAATTATCCCAGATCAAGGTTTCTTCTTCTCTTTCTTTATCCCCTTCTAAGCTTTATTTTTCAAAACTTATGTGATTTTTCAAGAGACCCTCTTCAGGCCATACAGCTCTGCCACCTTCGCTCTGCAGCAAATCCAGTAAGATAAACCTACTTTTCATTAACTCCCCAGAGAAAAACTATTCTGTCTTTGAGAAGCTGCCTGCTCTCATTAGTTTCTCGACAGCAGGAGGCTGAAAGAAACTGCTGTGGAGATGTAGTTATCTCATCATCAAATGATAGCTCTGTATTCACCTACTATGTTCATTACTTCACGCTAAGAGTTTATACAAAGCTCTAGTCTTTTTGAGACTTGTAAGGCATATGGTAAAGATCTGAGCCTTTTCAGTATAAGATAAAGGAAGCTGCTTAAGGCTTTAGGTCCTAATTCTCACCTTGCATTGGATTCCCTTGTTATGTGAAGGAGAATGCTTATCTGACTTGGATGTGCTCATCTGATTTGGAACTATCACTGCAGGCCGCAGGCATAAGAAGCAATCTCTGTTAAAGGATGGCTCATGTGAGAGATCCTAATTTACAATTTAGTTTTTGAAACTGAAGGTGGGAACCTGGACCTATGACCCAGTGTTAAAAAATACAGCATTTTCACATTAATATTTCCTTTACCAGAAAAGTCTCCACGGTCTCATTTGCCACCAGGTGCTGCCTTACTGATTCATGAATTTGACGGATACTTTTCTCTTACAAAGCTAAATGCTCTCATGAAAAATACAATTTTTTTTTTTTTTTAATTAGAGGATGGTAGCAAATAGTTACAGGGTTTATGGCACTAACTGCAATAATATATCCTTTATTATTGAGCAAAATGCAAAACAGTTGCCTCTATTTTCCTACTAAATAATTAAAAAATACTGACCTTGATGACTCAAGACTCAATAAAAGAAAAGCCCAAAACACCACATCTTCTCCTAAAAATAATTAGCTTCTTTGCAGATGTGGCAGATGGTGCTACATCAGCTAAGATAAGGCAATTTGAAGAATTCCCCAGGTTATCCCTAAAGAAAATTAATCTTGTGAAGCAATATCAGAAACTTCAATTTCCTACCATCTTGCACAAGCATAACCAGCTTCCAAAAATTTGCTGTGCAATAATCTTTCCTAAGGAGCAATTTCAATAAATAATAACTGACCATTACATATAATTTTTGAACCAATCCTATCATAGCCTAGTGCTTTTCATCGTTTCATTATGATTCCTAATCTCAGCATTTTGAACATATAAAACATACTGATCCATGCAAAAGATAATCTTGATGAAAGAAGCAAAACTGAATGAACACTGCAAGGTTTGTCAGTGCAGTTTACTCCAAGCTATAGCTGTCTACATCTGTAATGTTTTGCTAATATTTGTACTGAATACCATGAACAACAAAAAAGGGCATGAATTTCATTTTGGAATAGAAATTTGAGACAAGTGAAAACATGGTAAAATACCCTAGCATATTCTTACCTTTGCACTCACAAATGTATCTGAAAGCTTCTCGGAAACTGAGGAAGGCAGCTACGTTAATCCAGACACTAAGCAAGCAGCGATTTTAAAAGGCGTGCAACATTCAAAGAGCATCCCTTAACTTCAAAGCCTTTTTGAAGTGGACAGACTAGTCACACTCTTTCTTCATGCTACCTTTAAGATTTTACAATTAAAGTTTCACCTTTACATGTAAACAGGTCGACAGTTACTAGCAGTAAAATCTTTGGATGTAGCAGTGTCAAAGTTACTATTTTAATCCATATAATAGTTTTTTATTCAGTCTGAACCATGTGTATACTTCCATCATAGCACAGATGGTTAGTCAAACAGAAGTTCTATAAATACCTCAAACAAATGTCTTTCTTGTTATGGATTTAGAACCCTTATGCAGAATATAATCACTGGCAATATCAGGGTCTGATCTTGCAAGGTACTTCACAGGGAACTTAAAATACTGAATACTTTCCATCGTTATCAGATCTGAGTGTCTAACAGGTATGGGATTGGGTTGGTAGTTTTACACATCTGCACTAAAAAGAGTAGAAGTTTAAGTGTTCTATATTCAGATTGCTCATTTCTTAATGTCTGTTGGGTACTCTCGATTTACATTTAATTTTTATCTGTGACACAGATGCAAAAAGCCAGGTCATTAGCTATGTTTTAATGAAAAACAGGGGCAGAGAAAAGATAACCCATACCATGGTACACCACACAACAAAAAAGCCTTTCCCTTCCATGTTCATATGTTCATAGAGCCCTGAATGGCTTTATTCTGCTCTAAATAAAGAAAAATAAAAAATAAAAAAATCTGAAAGCCTCTGCAAGCATTAGCAATGATCAACCTTCTTTCAAATCATGTTTTAAAAATACTATAAATGAACAGACATGTTTTACTGAAGAATGAATGTAAACCAAACTAACTAAATTTTATATGATCTATTTAGTCCTTCCTTCCCTTATTTACTGGTTGAATTATCAAAGGAAAAAACCAAGGTTTTATGTACAAGTCTGACAAATGTCCCCACATTCAATAGTTATGGCAGGGCATACTCAGATGAGAGAGATGACAATCAAATCGTAGAGTTGGCAACCAGCACCTGAATGACAGGTGCTGAGGTTTTGACCGTGTTGAGGTTTCTTTGATGTTTAGCTATATTACAGTAGTTTGCTGACAGAGAAACAACCCAGTGTCAACTGGGTTTTTGCATATAGCTGATAGCCATCCTGCCTTTTTCCCACCTATCCCTGGTTTTGACATGACTTAAGGACAATTCCAGGTGGACCTTTGTTATGCTGGTAGAACGGCTACTTACTAAGAAAGCCTTCTAGAAAGGACAGGTTTGGACCTTGGTCAGAAGAGACTACAGAAAAAGCACATGAGGAACCATGAGATCTCTTCCTGGCAGGGTGCACAAGGCAATGAAAGAAAATGCCTAGAATGATATGTAGGGTGCACTATCGGTAACAATAATTTTTGAAAAGTTCCTAATTTTGAGGATTTTTAGAAAGTATAAAAAGAAGCCCTGGATCAACAACTAGGGGCTCGACAAGGTCTGACGAGGAAGAATAACTGAACCTGGGAGAGATTAAGGAACGGACCCTTAGATTCTCAGAGGGCTAAAGGACTGCATCTTACAGAAGTGGACTGAAAGATAGTCAAGACTGCTTTTCTGCCTTAAAAGCAAGGCGTGTAGATCTGAGATTTATACTCACTTCTGGAGTTCCAGCTAGGTGGGAAACTAAGACACTGTTGAGGTTTGACTGCAGTGCTGATCAGGAAGATGGTTTTAGAGACATAAAGACTGAACCCACTATATCCAGGCAGAAATATTACAGAAATAACAGTTTCGTTGCCCCTACAGCAAAGCAATAGGTTTGCTACTATTTAAGCCTACTAAGTCAGCAAGAAGAAATGTAATATAAGAAAATATTCTTAAAAAGTTGTCCCACAAAAAATTCCTTATTCACTTAGCGTATGCAGGTGTATCATACAACAGCACTTTTGCTTGTGCTATAGAAAGGAGGTCAAAGAGAAAATGCTTGGTTTTCACCTCAAGCAAGACAGTTCATGACTGTGTATTTATTAAGCAACTTACATTATTACTACACTTTTGATGCCACAGTCTATTCTTAATATAGATTATTAGTGCAGCACAGTGTAGTATGCCAAGGGTGTGACGTTATTTGATCTTACTTCTTTTAAAGATAATAGAAAAAACATTGTGACATAGCTGGAATCTGGTGAAATTTGGTCCAAATTAAATACATGACAAATGTGCAAGAAGCTCCCACAGATTTCAACTAGAAATGGAAATTCTCAGCATTTTTCAAGATGAAGTCAAAGATATTGCAAATTAGACTTTCATGCCATAAACCACCAAGTAATTTTTTAGTCTGTTTTAAATGTCTCTTGTATCTAACAAAGAGCTTGTGTCCTTTGACTGCTCCTCTCATCCTTTTGCTATGCACAAACTGTCAGGTTGGCATTCCAGGGGAACCAGTAGAACGTGACATAGGAAGAAATGAGTGATTTCATGTGGAGGATGTTAATCTTGGTTTAACTGATTTGCTGAGTATTTTCTGGCATCTTGTTTATATTATATAGCCAAACCTCACAGTCAAGCTTCTAAACCTGCTTTTGCCATTGACCCATGCAGTGCATTTCTGATTCTGAGCATTAAAGCAACAAGAGGCAGAGTGTTCAATCAAGTATTTCACTGACACCTTTCCTTAAAGTTTGCCTTTCAAATATTCAGATCTACTCTATAAAAGCTTTTCATTCTTTAAATTCAAGACAGATACTGAAAGGATATGTGACAAAGATGTTCATTACTTAAAAGTAAATGCATGTCATGATTTTATTTGGATAGAAAATACATGTAGCTAATTAAAAATTGCTCGCTGTTCCACCGTTTTCCTATTTAGATTGATTACAAATCAAATAGACTGTAAAAGTGTAATTGAAATTTGGTAGGTACTCAGGATTGTGTGCGTGATAAGAAGGTGAACATTGCTTTCATGTTTTGAACAGTGTGTTTCTAATGTTTGTCGGGTTCTGAAATCCTTTGTACCAGATTTCCTGCGAAATAATAAATCTGTTTTTGGAAATCTGAGATTAACAGAGGACTGACTTGTCCCCAGGTATTTTAGGGAAAAGCTTGAAAATTTTCTACTGTCACAAAATCACTTTCAACCAATTAAAAAAAAAGGTAAAGAGCAAAACTGTCACTGAAAAGGGATGGTGAAAAACTGATTCAACAAACTCTGAATCTGAATTATACAACAGATTGAGCTCTTGGAAGAAAAGTGTGTGTATGATCAGTCAAGAGGCTATCATGCTGCATAGTGTTCTTCATTACAAATCATGAGATCTTAGAATTGACTTCAGCTTAGTGTAGTTGAAGATGCAGTTTTCCATATCACAGAAGTTAATGCTACTGAATACTAAAGGAAATTATAATAAAATATTTATTACAACTGCCCAAAGACTCCCCAGCCACCATAAGCTACAGAACTCATCATAAAACCGTTACGGGGTTTTTCCTTTTCCTTTCCCTCTTTTTTCTTTCCTTTTTCTTTCTTTTTTCTTACTCTCTCTTTTCTCTTTCTTTTTTTCTTTTTTTCTGCTGTAAGTAAATCTGGAAGCTTTGGTAGATATTCTTCCATGGAGAGTCTACGCTCTTTCCTCAGTTCTCAGAAATAACATTAACCAATCGCAAAATCATTTCTACAGCTGTAAAAAATAAGGAAATTCATAGTCTACTGTCATTTACTTGCTTGAGCAGGCAGCTTCACCTACACATCTCTATATTCAAAAAACAATTGTTCAAACCTACTCTATGTAACTGTGATGGTGGTGCCCAGTAAACTCAATTTGATTATAGTAAATATTTTAATTTAAGAGTATTTAAAGAACTTTCAAAAGTACCTAACTAGTAAATGTATTATTTCCTCAACTCCATTCTGGTTTTCAGCCCTTTTTATCTGAAAGAAAGCCAAACTGGTTTAGATTCCTGCGAAATCTTTCAAAATTTTAGGATTATAGTAGTGTTCAGGAAACAGTATGTTTTTGCATTAATTAATGATAAGTAAGACAATAGGCTAAAAATAAGTGTCTTCATCTAAAATATTCACAGAAATTTCCTATTCTCTTTAATACAGTATTGTTTCTATGACCACCTGCAGTCATATATGTAAACTATTTAGTTAAAATATCAGGATATATGCTGAAGTTATTTTAATGCCAAAGAATACATTCTGTCATTGCTTATTCAAAACATTGCTTATTTTATTTTAGATGCCTGAAATATTCTTGAACAATTCCGATACCCTACTAATATCACAAAGGAACTAAAATCTTAACAATTTTGATGCTAATATGTCAGTAAATAGCAATCTATGGTAAGATAGAAAACAAGGCCTCAAAACCCACTTGTTGAAAAGCATGGAATATTTTAAAAAGCAAAATAACATTGTCCGAGATGTGAACAAAATGAAAATACGTCTAATTATCTTGGCTTCTAATATGATACAAAATGATTTCGTATAATTCTGTCAAGATACTACAAATATTGTCTTTATCATGTCCTTATCGTGACCTGCAGTGTGTAATGAGTACTTGCTTAATTAGTATTACATTAGTATTGCGTTTACACCTAATGCAAAAATATAACCCAGACCAAGCGTAGACATGGGTTTTCAGTTATCCACTGAGAAATCAAGAGGCAATTTGGTTGCAGGGAATCTGAGAAAGATTAAATTGCTCTTTGATGTTACTAGTTCTTTTCACGCTTGGTCCTTGCAGATAAAAGTGTTTCAATTAGATGTTAGTTCAGATACAGACAAGCTCATTCTCACCACAATCCAGGAATGATCCTACAATATCTGCAGTGAAGCTGACCATGTAGCTGGACTGTACAGCAAAAAGGATATCTAAATTGACCATGTGCATCACAACCATTATCTTGTCCAGGTTTCTTTTATAAAAAATAAAAATATTGCAGCATGAAATTTTAGTATTTTGTAATGCATCCTAAAACCCCAAATGACCGTAACTCACAATACTAAGAAAGATGAAGGTGCTTACTGTCTCTGGGGCAGTGATGTTACACTGCTTCAGCAGAGCCCAGCAGCTGGCATGCTGTTCGTATTAGCTTCATTATGAGCAAAGTTTGCCTCTTGTTTCATGTCTTTGTGTGTGTTTAGGTTTTACTCTGATCAGCACTGCAAAGTCCAAGTTCCTTTGATTCAAAGGAACAACAAAAAAAAAACAAACGGTATGAACTCTAAATCCAGGTTTTGCAAAGTTACTTTTAGATGCAGTCCAATAGTTCTAGTTCTTCTGTCTCCAAAAGCAATGCATGCCAAAGTAAACCCCATCCCGTGACTTCTTGTTTGTTTGTTTAGTTTGGTTGGTTTGTTTATTTTAATTAGTGAACTTGGATTATTATTTGTATTATTTGTTGATGATCCATCTCTACTTTTGAAGTGGCAACTCAATTATTTTTCTAATAAAGAGTACCTTAAAAGCCATGTCTTCTGAATTAGGAAATTATTTGTTGCACTCAGCAAGTATGTACTTATCTATGAATTAATTTTACTTGTATGAAATAAAAACCTGCTACCAATGGTAGTACCCAAAGACACCTCTCTCTTATACTTGGATATAGCTATTCCACAATGTATAGTATTGCTTTCCACAGTCTTTTTCTTTCTAATTTATGTAATGTAATTTATGTAATGAAAAAATTACATATATGTAATTTTTAAAGTGTCAAAAATTTGTATTTGGTAATTATATTAATATTTTAATCATATCATGCACGCCACTGATACAGTTCATATATGGTACTTACTTTGAAGAATGTGAATACTGTGACCATGGGTTTTCACTGTATTTATGGCATATATTGTGCTCAGGATTGCATTTATTGGCAGATACAGTGTGACCATTTAACTAAACTCCTTAACAGCTGTGCTGTTACTTCTGTAGTTCTACATATTCAAGGAACAATTATTTTTTCTAGTTGATGGGAGGGCCTTATTCCAGAATTTGTGTGAGGATGATGGGTTTTTCATTTCAGTATCAGAGCATGCAAATCTTTTCCTCTTCAAAATAAATGAGCTGTTCTTTTTTATTGGATGTATACAACGGTATTGCACATTTTTCATGGAGAAGGAAGACACTGCCTTGATAACATAGAGGAAGAACAATCTCTAAGTACATTGTTGAAATGTTACTTTGCTGATTTGATCTCTTCACTTTTCAAATTGAAATAGCATAGACAGTTATAAATGAATCTTAGGGGGAAAGGATTTGAACTGAATTTAAACACAGCTCAGAAAACTGAGAGACACTTTTTCTTTCTCCCTTTAATATTCTTAAGAGCCACTGCATGTGATGAACAGCTCCATTGCTGGTGATGTGCTGTGCCTTGTATATGGAATTCTGATAACTATGCAATCTTGCAAGGACTACAAGAGGACTATCTAAGTTTTTCATTGCTGAAAGAAAATACAAGTCCACTCCTATGTAATGTTCTAAGTAAACTGAGCCTTTGCTGAAGTAAAACTTCAGTATCCAAGTAAGTTCTGATTACTACACAAACAACACTGCAGTTCCCTTTGGCCTGCTGAAAGCTGATTTTCCAACAAATGGGTCCCTGGGCTGAGCGGTTACACTCAAGTTTCCCTGACTCGCCTAACCCAGAGACCCTGTACTGCCAATACAGAAGAAAATTAACCTCCATGCAAAAAAAAACCAACAAAACAACAAAAAAAACCCTACAAATCTAATTGGTTACATAGTTGCCACTAAGTAACTAATTCTATTCCATATCCAACCACATGCTCCTCTGATGTATCCTTGGGGCAGCCACTGAAATTAAACTATTATCCAAGTCTAGGCTCCAAAACTCCACGCATTTTTCTGTTTGAAAAATTTTAACTGTAACACAAAGAAGTCTTCAATGAATTCCAGATTTTCATCAGTTCACACAATAAATTAAAACTTTTCCAGAAAACAATAAAACTCCTGTAATACTTAGAAACTGGTTATTACAAGTGCATGCAGCCAGCTCAGAATACAGCATAGAGGGTAGGTCCCAGTCTTAGAAGTGACCACAAGAGTTACACAGTTATACTTGTTGACTAGTTCTGAATTTCACTATCAGGGGCATGTGCACTGCAGAATGAGGTTCTATGTTAGACTTTTTTAAAAGCCCTTTTTCTTTCAGCTATAAATTAAATTGAACCACAATTTACAAAGCAAACTTTCTTACGGA
This sequence comes from Pezoporus wallicus, assembly GCF_028554395.1. Taxonomy (NCBI): domain Eukaryota; kingdom Metazoa; phylum Chordata; class Aves; order Psittaciformes; family Psittacidae; genus Pezoporus; species Pezoporus wallicus. Next base: position 4,349,393 of record NW_026640059.1, read on the forward strand.
GCAGTCAAGAATAATTAGATATATAATAAATTGTGGTGCCACAATCAAAAAGAAACATATCTTTGACAAAAAGACACTGACAACTTGTTATGTGTCATGGGTGTTAGCAGCAGACATATTTAATAATAATCAGGCAAGTCTTGAAGTGAAGAAATATAATGAGGGAAACTAAAGAGATTAATGAAAATGATCCAAGGTTGACAAGACTGAAAAAGAAGGTTTAAAATTCATATTGGGCACCAAATAAATCCTAGCAATCATATCATTAAATTGCACATAATAAATTTGTACTTGCCATTAAAATAAAACCCAGAAATATCCAGTATATTTTTTTCCCCATTTTCAGTGAAGCAGAAAGAAGGGAAGGTGTACTGTACGTGCAGTCTGAAGCACTATGCAATACACTAATAAGCAAAGATGTGGTAAAAAAATAAGGAAGGAACTCCCACAAGTTCCTGACACTGAGCTCTTGATATACGTGAACAGTTTCAAAGTGCATTGTCACTACCAGTGGCAGGCTGACTTTCCTTTCCTGCTCCTCCCTAGAGAGCACAGCCAGCCCTGGCCAGCAGCTGGCACAACATGCAGAGAGAGGTGGAGTTGCTGCTGTATTTTACCCAATGGGTTGGTAATTAAAGCTACTGTTTTGATGTAGAAGTTTTATTCATGTTTTTCCTTCTGAGAGAAAAATAAACTTGCCTATTCCACTTCTGGGTGGATGCTCCAAACTACTTGGCTATTAGTGCTTTAGTTCCTGGTTCTGCATGTTGAAGCTGTTTCTGCATCCTCTCTGAGAGGCAGCAGCAGCATTCCAGCCAAGCCTGAACAAGCATAATATAGAGCAGTGTACCTGGAGAAACCACTGCCAGAATCCCTGTGATCCCAAGTTGGTACCCTCAATGGAGAGAGCTCTTCTATCAGCCTGTTCCTGCTCCTCAAGACCTCTAGCACAACAAGACGTGCTGCTGTCTGAATGTGGTAGTTACTGTTCTGACTTCTGGCTGTTAAGGTGCCAATCATGGCTTAAAATATTGTTCTTTAGAGGCTGCTTTGGTTTACAACTTTCTTTGTCAGGGAATGACAGCTGCATGAGGAAGTGACCTGAAGCAGGTTTTATTGTCATCCACAGTACAATAAAGGCTTCCACCAGTTTAACTATGCCTCCCTCCCTTCTACTCACGGTGTAACTGAAGAAATGTAACAAGAAAGAGTAATTAACATAGGACTGCAGAAGGAGATGGCAGGAGACCTGCTAACTTGATGAGTGTGCTTACAGTGATTAGTGGAAGGAGGTCATAGTCTAAATCATTTACAAAGTGAACAGCATAGCAACAAATTATGGACATATCAAACTGTCACTGATACCTTTTAGTATTTCTCCACTCATTCCTGGGGGAAAGACACTTCAAAGAGGAGGGGACTGAATGATGGAGAAAAATGGGTTGATATATGTAGACAGAACTGCGAACAGAGTGACTGATGCTGCAGTCAGAAAGGGGAGAAGTGATGTATGGGAGTAGAGCAGGAACTGAAAGACATTAATGGATGTGTTCAGGAAAAGAAGTGTGAAGTTCAGGTAGGAGGCTAGGGTAGCCTTGATTAAAGAATTCAGAATAGATGAAATTGGTAAAATAAAGGAAGAAGTGGAGATGGAAGTCTGGAAATAAGTAATCTGGTTTTGTCACTGCAGTACCTACTGGGTTAGTAAAACAAAGAATGGAAATTATACAGATCATTTATTTACTACTTCTGTAAGTGAAGTAGTAAAGAAATCCCTCACTGATACTGTTTAGTAGTGGTCTTGGCAGTCCTGGGATAATGGTTGGACTTGATCTTAAAGGTCTTTTCCAACCTAGCTGATTCCATGATCCCAAGTCTCCCTCCTCTTGTCACCCACAGTCCCACTCTGAAAGGATAAGATTCCTCATCCACAGACTTATGACCTTCAACAATTTAAGTTCCTTCTTGGTTCAGCTGAAATTTTTCTCCCCTGACCTCACTGAAGGAAAACATATCTGATAATTGTTGCCTATGTTTGACAACATAGGTTAGCTAGGTTAATGAACTGTTTAAAGTAATCCCCCATGAAAACAGGATGCAGCATGTCATTTCAAGAATTCCCACCACTGACAATCAAACTGACATTGTAAGAAGACAGTGAAATCCAAAATGATCACATAGCATTAGATAAATTTTCTGGCCACTTCACTCAAAGCATCTGGTAAATTAATTGTTAATTTGCAAAAGAAAAGCATACCCAGCAAGTATTAAACTAATTTCTCTGGTTGGGCTGCAGTACTGGTTCTACACAAATGCAGAAAAGCAAATTTCATCCTCATATGTGATATCATCTACTGTTGTAATGCATGCAGTTCTCTTGATAATGAAGTTCTGACATTACACTCTTGTTCAGGGGATGTCTTTATTTCCCTTCTCTTATTTAAAAGAAGATCTGTAATAAATTTGTTTCTCTTCTACTCATACGGGTGGAAAAATATGGAGACCAGACCGGTAAGCTATGTCTCATCAGTCTCACCAAATACTACCCATCATCCTCTGTCTCTTTGCTAATTTCATTCCACTCATCACTGACAGTTGTTTCAAAATAAATTCTTAGTACTGATTCCTGTTGGTTTATGTGCTGCTTTTCTTTTTGTTATTGCAGTTCTTATTTATTTATGATTTTTTATAAGAAACTGTTATCTCTAGCTTACACCTGTGACTGTTGAACTTCATAATTTGAGTCTTTGCCTAAAATTTCTTCTCCTTAAAGGATCAAAGCTATATTTAACTTGTTTCTAAAAGCATCTTAGTAAGCCACCAAATCTGTTTTCTCTGTTATACAAGATGTGTGCTTTGCTGGACCACAAGCACAGCTGTCAGCTGAAGTCTGTGACATTAGTGTTACCATATAAGTTACAAATGGCAGTGAGTAGGTGCCACATGCTTACTGTCTGTAAGAAAGGTCTAATACAGCAGCAGCTTTTTGATCTCTTCTTTGAATATCTTAACTTACCTCTTTGCATCTGTGGTAGACCCTAGCATATTCATCAATATTAAAAAATGCTTGGTTTTCAATACAACCATATAAAACTAGAAAGGCTTTTCTTAACCATTCTCTGAGCTCTATGTGCAAAAGTTTTCTGCCATGCCAGGTACCACTGATAGGTAGCAAAGATATTTCATTCTGTGTTGGTGATACAAAACTTTTAGCCAACATTCTTTGGGCTTGTCTTCTCATGGTTTAAAATATACAGTCTATACTTCTCAACTTTGTTGGATGGATAAGCATTTTAATTCTTCTGAATTAGTGTTCAGTCTAATATTGCTTCTAAGCTCCAGTACTGTTTCTCATTATGAACTGAAGAACACTGATTATCCTGCCTTCTCTTTCTAGTATTCACACAAAATGCGTGCTGAAAACATATGCCAGTCCAAAAGACATGTTGGAAGGTCAGGTAAGACTACTTTCAGATATACAGCGTTGGTCAAAAATTGCATATGTATATACATTTAATTTCATAAGCTTGAGCAGAAAAACTGCAGTTTTTACCAAAACTAGTGGCTCTATCTCCTTAGGCAGCTGTTCAACAGCATCCCAAATAGTCACTGGCTTACACAAGGGACAGAAGGACAAAAGTTCCTGGCTCATACATAAGAAATTCAAGTGGTTTTCTTCCTGCCTCTTACCTGAAGAGGCAAAGTGTGAGATGTATGGTCTTAACGTGGTTTTGTTTCTCCACCATAAAAAAAACCAATAAATCATTATCGACCACAGTTCCAGCTTCCAGAGTGTGATGTGCACACAATATGTCTTTTAGCTGCTTGAAGAAAAAGTGATAGCTACCAGTTCTGTGCAGTTCTCTGCAGCTGCTTGTTTGATCCTCAGGATAAGCGTTCATTGCAAGAAGCTACTGCCAGTAGATGCCCAAAGGCCACTAGCCTGCTCTGCTGTGCTCCACAGTGGCTGCAAGGCATCCAGACCTGGGGCTTATGTTTTGCCTCAGATATGGAAGCCAAAACAAGGGAAGGTATTGAGCTGGAACTAATATGCACTTTTGGTTTATGCTGAACTCAGGTAGTGATGTGTGTGATAGGAGAGTAAGCAACATGGGCAAAGCTGCAGCATCGGTGAGACCAGGTGTGAGTAGCCACAAAAACAGTCCAATGCCCAAATTGAATCTGTAGGGAAGATGCAAAATACTATTTGATTTATAACAGCTCAGTAGTGAAAACTTTCTTTGGTAAGGTATGTAAAGTTAAGTCCTAAATGCTAACACTCTTTGTATTTCTTCACAGCTGCTGTAACTATTTCCCAATTAAAGTTACCCAAATATTGTGGACATGATGAGCTGAAGATGTGTGAGGACAAGTTATCTGTCCCCTGGACTCTCAGGTGTGCTTTTTTCCCCAGGGTTTCCTGGTGAATAGAGAAATGGTGTAAATAAATTACTTGCTGTTCTGGTCAGCTTTTTTCCTAGAGTCCTCTGACCCTTATTCACAGTAAGCATGAAGTTTACATAGTTGTTCAGCAAAGAAATGGCTGCCTTGATTAACAAATAACAAGCAGCTGTCAACATAGCAGCTGCAGGAGATAAAAGAGATGACAAAGATAACTGTGGTTCTTGATAAAGGAAGTCTGACTTGCTTGAACTATGGAAGGAAGAAAAAAAAAAAAAAAAAATCACTCTTTAGAAAGAAGAAACATGTATGCTGTTCACAGGAGTAAGATAAGCCTTGGCCTTACTACAGAAATAGATTATGGTTTTTGGGCTAGCTGAAGTGAAGAGATGGCAGATCTCTGATGGCAGAGTTCTGGAGGGGAGTAGAACTGGTTTCCTCAGCTTTACACAGTGATGAAAAGCCTAGCAATAACTGTGGAGTTGGAAGATGTTTGTATGCCTATGAGGAGGTAAACATGTAACAATGAAAGCAAGATCATAAGCAAGGGAAGTGGTAGCTTTTCTATTTCTTAATATCTTTAAGACTGTCTCTTTGGAATATCTGTTGTATCCTGACCCAGGTTACTGGGGTCAAGATCACACTCTACCCATTTTTTGTTGTGGAGTGTGAAATGTCAGATCAGGTAACTTAAGAGTCTCTCTGGCCTTACACTCTGAGTCCCTGACTTTCAAATTGTGGCTTCCCATAAAATCCTAAACTTTGTACAATCACCTTGGTATTTGGTGTGTAAAAGTTGCATATAAAATTACTAGCCACAGTTAACAAACTAAATCCTTCTCACCACCCCTGAAAAGCCAAGGCAAAAATCGAGAAGGGCTACTTCTGCACCAGGCAATTCAGATCAAAGTGCAAAAACATTATTAAGCTTTAGTCGGTAAATGTTTATTGATATGAAACACTACTCAGCCAACTCTCTTTTGGGGGATTGATTTAAAGCATTTTGTTTCTTCCAAATAAACAAAAGCAATCTCTCCTGCAAGTAGTTATCACCCATTTAAGTGCTGTCGACCCTCTGTCCCCAGGCCAGTTCCTCTTGAGTATTCAGGTTTCACTACCTTGTTTTTATGGCTGTGTTTTCTCTGAACTTTATTATTTGTACCCTTCATTTCTCATTGGGACCCTGCACTGGAAGCAACGAAACCAAAACAAATTGTAATAATTTTCAACATATGCTTTTTATCTCTGATAGTCTGTATCATACTTGAATGGTACAATTTCTATAACGCTTTCTGTCTGCTATCATCAAAATGCAATTTACTTGTGATTGTTGAAAATTACGCTTAACCACATCTTGCATCTCCGGTAGGCTACTTCTATCTGTGCATCAATTTCCGTCTTGAAGGAAGTTTTGCTCTAATCTGCTGTTCATAAGGGCTATAAATACATAAGCTGGGATAAGAAAAGTACAGTGATTTTTTTAGTTTTTTCTTCCATTGTCAAATCCTCTGATTCACTAGGTAGCGTACGTGCATCGAAGTGGCTTAAGCACAATATCCTAAGGGTATTTTATTAAACACTAACTCTTAAGAAGCTGCGGTATGGAAACCAGCTGTTGTAGGAAGACTAGATGACAAATACCCCCCCCCCCCCTTCCTTTTTTTTTTTTTTAAATTCTTTTAAGAAAAGCCCTTTAGTTTCTGCTTTTCGTGTAGGAGTAAAGCCATGGCGGTTGACCACCTTCTGGCGAGTAGCTGCACATCCCCATCCCCTCTGCAGCTGGACACGAATTTGCAGTGTCCGTTCCGGCTGCTCTCTTCCTCCCCAAGCTCCAGCCCGGCCTCTCTCTCCGGCAGCGGCTCCGCACACCCGGCCGCCCCCCGCCTTCCCAGCGGTCATTCGGCCGCGTTCCCCCTTAGGTACCGCAGGAGCGAAGCTCGGAGCCTCCGCGGGCGCGCCGCCGCTGTGTCCTCGCTCCTCCTCGACCGCTCTCAGACGGGGGACACCGCTTCCCTGCGGTCTGCCGTGGTAAGCACTGGCAGGGGTCCGCGGCGGAGGGCGCCCGGCGCGGCTCCTTACCGGGAGGGGACCCGCCAGCGCTCAGAGCTGTTACTCACCGGGGAGGCAGCCGGGACCCGCGGACGCCTGGAGCCGCTCTCTAGCGGGCAGGCACCGGCGGCAGCCGTCACTCGCCGGGCAGACAGCGGGCACCCGAGCGGGGTCCGCAGACAGCCGTTACTCGCCGGGCAGAAGGCACCGGAGCTGTTCCTCGCCACAGGCGGCGGCAGCCCCTTGCGACGCGGCGCAGCCCCAAGCGCGCAGGCGGCTGCTCGCGGGGAGGGGCGCGGGCGCGGGCCCTACCTGGGCGCGGCGTGGTGGGGGCGACCGGGCTCGGCGGCGGCCGGTTCGGAGCGGCCGGACATAGCGGGCTCGGCGGCGGCGGGACCCTCCGCTCCGGCGGTGTCGGGCCAGCAAGAGCGCTGCCCCGGCTCTCTGCGGTGCGGCGATTCCCGGCCCTGCCCTCTGCCTCACTCCTCCCCTACCCGCTCCGGCCGCCGCCCCTGTCCCTCCCTCACGGTAGGGCCCTCCGGTGGCGGCGGGCCGGGGGCTGCTCTCCCCGGGGCATCGGTCAGCTTGGACCCCTGCCCGGGGTGGTACGGACCGCGGCGGGTCCGAAACGGCACCTCAGGCACGGCTTGCCCAGGCGAGAGCTGCCACCCGTCGCAGCGCCGCCCCTGAGACCCTTCGCACCTGCGACCCGCCGCCGGGCTGCTGATGCCCAGTCGGAGAGTCGGAGGGAGAGATGCTGGAGGCGGCTGGTCGGGGTCACTTCGGTTTCGCTGAAGTGATGTAGAGGGCTGCACGGAGTTCAGGACGCCTGAAGAAGTTGCTGGGGTTGTGCTGTGTTTGTGATGTGGTAACTGGGACGTGACAGCGAGGTGCTGGGTGACTCCACAGAGAAACAGGCGATCGTTGCTGACTCCTCGTTATGAATGTCATGATGTTCTTAGAGCCCCAGCCCCGTAAACCACGTGGTTTAAATGACGGGGTTTTCTTTCTGTCTGTCTTAGATGCAAGACTTAGGGATTTAGAAAAGGAGCCTACTTAGTTAACTGCAACTTCTATCCGGTTTTGAGCTCTTTTACACTTGTCAATTGAAGCAGTTTGTTGTTTTTTTTTTTTTCCCCAAGAAAATACTGAATGCCTTGTGGCTTGATTTTGTTGTGTTTGCACACCCACATCTGAGAATCTGTGCAGTACAAATTATTAGAATCGGTTTGTAGTCGTGCAGAGGTGAGATTAAAAGCATCTGAGTCACAACTGATGCACGGTCCAAACAAGTTGTTTGTAAAATCCAAGGTGGAGAGTATGCAGAACCTCCTGGGTTCAGTAGGAGTTCTTTGGCTCAGGTGTGAATTTGCAGGACTGGAGACAACTGTCATAACTTCGAAGTTGCTGTCAAGGACCGCTTTTGCTGAGATTTGTTTTCAGTACATTTATGATCTAGGTCAGAGCCCAAGGTCTGCTTTATCAAGCATGTTTTGCTTCTGTTAGTTAGCAGGCACCATGCTCGACAGAGGAATTGAGTAAACCCATTGCAAGAACTTAGACATTTCCAGAAATACTGCTAGAACCTTGACTTGGGTATGGTGAGCCCTCTTCTCTAGTCATTGTAGTGTTCCAGGATTGTCTGAGTGAATTCAAAGACAAAGGGCAGGTGGCAAGGGCAACTAAAGTTGAGCTTTGACAACCATCTTTTTAATTTGCAATAAAGATTCAGTATTTCTCTTATTGAAATGTGTAATTCCTGTGTCTTTGCTACTTGCTCTTCTCTTTAGTTGCCACAGTGCTATGAAATTGTGAAGTTCACTGAGTTTTGGAAGGGCTTAGGGCATGTAGAAGGAATTATTTTATATATAAACTTTTCTTTTTCTCTTCCAATTTACAGTGCAGAAATTTCTTTAATCAACTTTGCAGCCAGAGGCATGGTATCATCTAACTACTGAACCAAAACTTTTCATTGTTAAAAAGGCCACCTGAAGGGTTTGTTCTTGATTTGCATAACCAAGAGGTGACAGTTTGTTGTTAATTTTTAAATATTTCTTAAGACTTTATGCTATAGATATGGATTATCCCCACTGTCACAGCAGTCACCTGTCAAGTTATAAAGTGACAAATGAGAGATGGCAAGGCTGATAGCTACATTGTCATGGTTAAGGGTAAATGGGAATCAAACCAAAAGGAAATACTGGGTTTTAAACTGAAAGTGGAGAAGCTGAGAAAACTTAGAGAAATAGCAGCCTCTTAGTGGTGCATTTGAATTATGCTGAAAGGCAGCCTATGTAACGGCATAGAAACTTGAGGGATCTTCCAAGGCTCTGAATGAGTGGAAAGTTCTGAAATCCAGAGCCAGGTAAACCATAGCATTTATCATCTTAAATGCAAGCCCAAGTTAGACTTGAAACTGGTTGTCTACATGAAACATTACTCTGTTTAATACTTGAATGTCAGCCTGTCTGACATGACTCCCTCAGCACTGTGCTATAACTTTCTCATGCTCTTCTAATGCTCTTGCACCCCTCTGTTCTTGGAAACATGTTGTAATATTCTTTCTTTCTTCTCAGTTCTCACCACGCATATTGCATATTTTGGCATCACTCAGACTCCTAGGTCTTTCATGTCCCTCAACCCTGTTCAATCATTAGCTCTTCTCTCACAGACACCACTGTCCTACTCATGCAGTACTTAAGATTTTCTATCAGCTTCCATTTGATCAGTTACTTTAATTTCATCTATCAGCTTTAAGTTGTTTTTACTGACTTTACATCTCAAGCTCTGTATTTCAAGTGTCCTATTTTCTCTTTCTTGTCATGGCATTCAGTTTCTGATAAATCCAATTCTGATGACATCAAACTTCTAATTTTTCATGTTCTCATTCATTAGCTTGCCTGCTCCTCCTTTGCCATCATTATTTTATCCTCTTTCTGTCACTGTCAATGTTCAAGCATTTCTTCTGCCCCAGATATTTACCTCAGACTGAGTTCACATGTGACTTTACCAAGTTTTCTCTTAGCTTGCATTTAGGATGTTAATTAAAGCTGGTCAAGACCTGTTTGCTAGTCCCATGGACAGAGGGTAGAGCATGGCTGATGCCTAAAATCCTTTAGTTTTTAAAGCAGTTTAATCTCATCCAAACTGGTTGTGGTTGGTTGGTTGTTTTTCTGAACAGAAAATAATTAATAATTAATAATTAAAGAGTACAACTGATCATGGGGCTGTGCTAGACTAGACACACATAGACAGCACAAACAGACACTACCAGTCATGTAACATGGCTATTTCAGTCATTAATGCGCTCAGATTTCTTATCTGACTTTTCTGATGCCTCCTCTTGGACACACCTCAGGCATCACACCCTCTCTCCGTTCTGTATATCTCCTGTTTAGTTTTTGAGGGTTTATGTACATACTTACTTAAACCTTGTCACCACGAGGGGTAAGGTGGGTAATGTTAACTTTTCCTTGTGATATTATATTTTACTTATCATCTTTGTGGATTTTGAAGAGGCTCAACACATTAACTTGCCTACAGATGTTCTGTTTGACTATCTCACACCATCTTCCATCCTTAACTCTTGTGTTACTCTCCTTTTCTCTAGTAGAGCACAATTCTTTCCCTCTCTTTCTGTTCCATTTTCTCCCTTACTTCTATTCCTTTAAGTTTGGTGTTTTCTTTTTTTTTTTTTCTTTTTACTCGTTTTACTTTTGTGCTCTATTACTATTCTGCTATAAGTCCTTTTAAATTTATAATGTTTTCACATTCCTGTTTCTGGGTTTCATAATAGCTTCTTCAGTATTGTTGAAACGTTTTGCTTCTGTTGTGAAAGACAAGGACAGAGACACCTTTAGCTAGGGACAGTCCAGAGAGAGGAAATAACTATTTTCTATCAGTGATGTTAGTACTCCAGAAGTTTATAACAGGTTTTCTACTCCCTAATATCAGATTGTCTGCTCTTGTGAGTTGTCAGAAGAAAGAGCTCTGTGAAAGAAAAGGAGGCAGAGAGTTTTTTTTCCTCATGAGAGGTGAGAATATCTGTCTCACCTTTACATTTGGTCTTTGTTCCCTGATGTGATATGGTTCTGAACCATTATTTTTCCATCACAGGTGCTGCCACTCATCTGTCCCTTACTCCAGCAGGTAAAACTGAGATTGCACACATACTGGTTCTTGCTTTGATTTTTATCACATCCTTATAGTTGATGTGAAGCCCTCTGATTCTTGTAGTTTGATTCCTTCTCTCTATATTTTTGCATTAATAACTCCTCAAACCTGTCTTGTACAGACACAGGCTCTTCTATTGCTTCTTCTTACCATTCCAGAGCACATCTTTGGGCCAGCCATTATGACTGACTTCCTCACAATCTACCAGAATTTTTTTTTATTTCAGGTAGCCAGCTCTTCTCTTTGCTGAAAGCCCATAATCTTCATTTCTGAGGGAAATAGCCAAGTGCTACTTTGTACCGTTGTTCTTATTCCTTGACAGTGTTGGCACATAGCCTGAAAAAAGCTATACTTCTTCCTGGAACCTGACTTGACAGAAGAGAACTGATTGCTGTCACACATTGACTTACTTCAGAGCTGTCACTGGGAGTATATTTTTCTGTCAGTTTTTAGATATGAATTGGCAACAGGAAGAGCATCCTGTGCCATTTTAGTTAGCTGTCTGTCTTTTACATGTCAGCCTAGGACACTGTTCCCATACTGGGTAACAGAAAATCACCGCCAGAGAATGCAATATTCTGATATTTTAAGGATACAGACCATTTCAGTTGTTTGCCTTAAGATTTTGCTGGTTTAGACTTTTATAAAAATCTAAAGAGCAACTTAAAAATGATTTATCAGCCCTTCTGTTGGGAAGACAGGCAGAGTAAACTGCTGCAGAGTCGTTAATTTGGGATGACAGAAACTGAAACAATAGCACCAGAGTTGACTGTCACCTGAGAAAATATGTCAGTCATTCCTGAAAAGTCAGAGGGAGCCAAACTTAAACAAAGACTGATTTGGTTCCAGTCATTCTTGGAGATAATCAAAGCTCCTCTGCACATGGTCCTGGAGAACCTTTGCAAACTGAGCAATTCTGTGCTTCTGTGGCTTCAAATTTTTCTTCAAGCAAAAAGCGGTCCTTGAAAACTGGGCTTACGCATGAGTTGGCTTGCCCCCAGAAATCTATCCAGTCTATACTGATTCTGTAACTGGATGGTATTTTGAGGGATAGATAAATGTTGTAGTGGGCTGGGAATAATGGTATTTTGGCTTTGCTTGTTCTATGAACTGCTTTTTACACAGCTCTCCTGATTAGAAATACAGAGGTGGAAAGCTTAGCGTGCAGTGCATGGGTATGAAAACAGGATCAAGAAAAGCTCTCAACATCTGAGCATTTTCTGGATGGAGGCATAATGTTTCCAGAATAAATGAGATATTATCAAATCCCTAGTACAGCGCCATCTCTCTTATGTAACAAGAAAAGTTAATCCACTTGGGACAACTAGATCCTAATAGAGACCTTTGGCACTAGTGTTAATCAAACATTATTTTTTATGCACCTCTATTTATCCTCCTTGTCCATGCTTGCTGTGCAGTTGTTGTGTGCACACAGATTCTTGTCTTGAATGTGTAGTTATTCCCTTACAATTAAAGTAACTCCCTTTCCCAGTGAATGTAAAAGGAGTGCTTCGTAGGTTTCGTTTTAACTTACTTAAAGTTTTTTAAAATAGAGATCATTTAACAGGGTTTATATTTGTCTACAAAAAGTTTATTTACCAAAATGCATATTACAGTTTGCTGTGTTATTGTGCAGTTGATTACAATACATAATTTTTTACCTCATTTGCTATCAGGTTATTGATGAGGTTGCATAATTCTCTTTATGTAGTTGTTAAATATATTGAGTTCTGATACTTGACAGACACATATCTTTTACCCAAAATATCAAGTGTTTTCAAGTGTTTTTGCTTGTAAAGGTACACTTGTTAAACTGTTCACATTGAAGATTAGGTAGGTAGTTTTATTCTGTTAGTATGTTGCCGATGAAGAGCTTCTTGTCAAATACATTTTTTTCTTCTTTTTTACTGCTTTGGTGATCTAATTACAAAATCTTGTTCTGTTGATCAAAGTCCTTTTCCTTCAGCTAGTGTTGAAGAGATGTTGTAACATGTTGCAACAAAGAAGTAGCTTTACTTATTTCAATTTACGTTAGAACAGATCTAGCTCACACGGCTCTCCCTAGCAATGGCCAGAAGCTTGAGAAGAAAATGAGTCTGACAAAGATAGCCGTTGATGTAGTCGTAAGAAAAGGACCAGTGTCATTTGTCACCTCCAGACTGTATGACATGGCTCCCCATTTAATAAAGGTAGACCATTGCTGTAGAACATGGGTGGTAGATGTATTTATTTTTCATCCGTATACGTATTTGTAATTATACGTATTTGTAATTACAAAGAGATATTTCTCTAATATAACCTCAAAATTTTTGAGTTACTATACAAGTTTAAATATTCAATCTTCTCTAACTCCCAAACCTATACTCTATTTTCAGCCAATCTGCATTCCCAGAAAAGATAGGGGGAAGAGAAGGGGATAGGAGATTGTATTTAAATTATGGAAGATAAATGAAGAATATTAAGTTGTTCCCAGATTTTTGAAATTCTGAATGGTTTATTGTCATTATCATGCCAGTAAACAATCGTAGCCAGAGCTCCTGAAATTGAGTGTTTCAACTGCTATCATTCCATAGAGAAAGAAGCTGGTGTTTGCAATAAACTCAAACGGAGGCGTTCAGTTCCTTTTAGGTCAAAGCTAATGCACTCACTTTTATTCAGAATTGGGCTAGAAGCTGATAATAATAACCAGCTGGCAGGCAATGAGCCATCATCTGTAGCATTAACTGAAATCTTTTAGGCATCTAAAGGTGATGATGCATATACAGCAGACAGAAGGAGACATATTTACAAATACACACTTCAGGTTCATCTATGTTGTTCTGGGTTTTTGGATAAAGATGAAAAAATGCTCTTGGCTTCTCCCTGCTCTCTGAGCATCTAAAATTTATGTCATATGAGCTGTGAGAATATATTTTGCATTGTTGTGTGCTTGCTCTTGTCCCTTCCTACAATTCCAGAGGTCATTCAGTGCTGGTGCTTAAAAGGCTGTGACTATATGGGTCAGCTTTGTTTTGAGAATACATGAAGAATTTTAAAATTCTCTGAACAATTACCAAAAATGGAACCTGGAATTCTCAGTCTTTTTCTCAGAAAAATTCTCAGAAAAAAATCTCAGAATTTTTCATTACTAAACTGTTTTGGAAGTTTTATACTCCAGCGTAGTGTTCCCCTCTGGCTTCATATTTTTGACTGTTCTCTTGGGTGAAATTTTCCAGTGCTGGGAGTAGTTACTTTTTAAATAAGAATTATATTTTGTATGCTCCTAGAGGAAGAGTTGAAACTATGAGACATACTGAAAAGGTCTCGCAGCAGCTATGAATAAGAACTATCCTTCTTTCCTCATGTGGACAGGCAAGCGAAAACAAGAAAAATTGGAAATGCTCAGAAAAAAAGGCTGACAAAAGAAATTCAAAGACCAATGCAGTGGATAATGGATAGAGTCTAATTTGATAGGGTTCTCTGTAGGTATATAGTGCTCTGTAAGACCTAAGGTGTCTACTAGGTATTAAAATTGCATAGGTGGTGAGAACATGCAATTAAAATGTGAAGGAAATGGTTTGCTTTTTTTGGTAGATTTTTCAGGTAAGCATATACTAACTGCTCTGTATTAATGTTCTGTGTGGATTATATGTTTGTGAGATGCAATGTGAGAATTTTTTTATGCAATATATTTGAATAAGTGACAGGTTATACTGACATTAAAGTATGAAAAGAGTAGGGCAGCTGCTACTACTGAAAAACAATACAAAAATTCTTCTTGAGTGTATGCTGTCTTTCAATTGCATTTTGGATATCCCTGGCTGAAATCTCAAGAGAATAACAAAAAGCTAGCAACCTTTGTGCAATCCAGAAGAACTTAAACCTGCTAACTGTGATCTTTCTTGATTTTGATACTTTTGGAAGCTAAATTACCATGTACAGTTGTTTAAGTAGCTGTGGGAGGGGAGATGGTATGTAGATGCCGACAGTCATGTACAAAATCCTATAGAGTTAAATGTTTGCTTCAGAATTGCTATAAAATCAATTTGCATCACCATAGTAGCTAATGTTATTTCCAGTATCATAAATACCAGTTGTTAAACCAAAACGCGTATTTCCACTGTAACAGGTACAGCTGAGCCACAGGCATAAAAGCCTCTCTGCACAGCCCTATCATGTAGCTTAGACCTACTGTTTTCTTAGACAAATTCAAATAATACCGTCCCTGCATCAGTAATCCCCTGTATTTTCTCAGGAACCTTGTAAAATTGTTAGTTACAGGATAACTTTTTGAGATATCCACGAAAACCAGGATTGCATCAGAGCCTAAACTTGCAAGAGCTTAAACACTTTTGAATGAAAATTTCTTTGTAGGACGATCTAGAAATAAAACAGGTGTAGAACTTCAACAATAAGGTACCCTTTGGGAAGGTTTCAAGAAGGTAAAGGAAATTTCATTTACGGCTCTGAATAGAAAGAATTCATCTAGACTTGGTTAGAAGGAGGGAGTGTTTAGAGCTTGATAAGGTCCTGAAACAATTGAAATTGAAATAAAATGAGGAAAAATCAAAATTAAGATCTCATAACTGCGTGTGAAGGCAGGCATTTAATTTCACAAACCTCTGCTTTTGAATATATGCCTTTTGATTCTGTCAGTGAATTTGCACTTCAGTGTTTAAGTTCCATTTGATGTAGGAAACTAACAAAAATTAAGCAAGGCACGTGTATCTCTGTGTATCTGACTTCCAGTTGCTAATCACACCATTAGCTGGAGCCAGAAAGATGCTTCATTTAAAAATATAATTGAAGACTCATCTAGGGAATGGTGTGTTTGAGAAATGAGTGATTCATATGGATGTTCAATGCAACTTTGCTTTAATTAGATGAGCTGCTTATGACTGGAAGAGGAATGGGTGAAACAAACTTTGTCTTTTCATGTAAAATTTTGAAACACCTTATTCCTCCTCCTCTCATTTTCAGCAAAGAGAAAGAGAGCGATATGAAGGAAAATGGTAAATCAAGATTTTTGCCTGTAGAAACTTTTGGACTGCATGAAATTCAGAGAACTTTCAGAACGTTAATTGTACTTGTTTAACAGAAGTCTTGATTGCATTTTATGTTGTGCATTTATGGAGGATAAAAGAATAAGATACACAATGAAACAAGGGGGCACAAAATGGAATATAGAAACCTTTAGAATTAGATTTAAGTAATGTTAAGGCTTTGTAACAGTAGCAATGGAAAATGACTGAGGTGCTGATACATAGAGAAAAAAAATAGAGTACAGCTAGAGAACATACTGAGAGTTCTCACAAGATAAATCATTATAGTTGTGCCATAGTTTAAGAAAAACAGTCTAGAAGAACAGGACACAGGGATAAGGAGTATCTGGGAACTGCAGGTGTCCAGGATGGGCTATAGTTAAACTAACTGATAAGGAGGAGGATAGGAGGATTATTATGTCTCTGGTGCTAACGAACCAATTAAACTGGTATGAGCATCTACTGCACATGCTTCAAAAGCTGCCAGAAGTGATGAAGATCGTTGGAAGAAGTAAACGACCCTCAGAGACCACCACCACAATTCTGTACGCATATGGGGAGCTTTCTGGAAAATTATGTAATCCATACGTAGCCTCATGAACATGTATGTATGCCCAGTGGCTATAAAAGGACGGCTTGTGTGGCAATGGGGAGACACACGTTAGGAGGAGCTATCCCGCATGTCTCCCGGCACCGCAATAAAGAATACCTGCTTGTCAGCTTGAAAACTTTGCTGGCAAGTTTATTCCCGGAGTTTTCTCTGTATCAACAACGATGTTACAATATGAAACGGGTGACTTCTTTAGCTTCTTTCTGGTACCACTTCCTATATGAAAAGTGAGAAAATTCATAATGGATTTTGTTTGATTGGTTAAAAAAAACCCTGCAGACTGCAAACCCAACAGTATAGTAAGAAAAGGAGTCACACTTTAGTGACCCCTCCTATGAGATTATCTTCTAATGCTGCTATAAATGATGTTTGGGTCTGATATTGACTTAATATGCAGTAAACTAACATGATAGAAGGATCTGGCCCTTACAGTTTAGATGTTACATTAAAAATTGGTCTAGATAAGTATTGCCCTTAAATTTTCATTATGGTAAAAAGATCTGTGTTACTAACTATTAAGTTATGCAAATATAGTGCCAATACTATTTTAAAATGCAAGAGTATGATATTCTTATGTGAAAATAATGAGATTGGAGTAAATGTGGCATTTTTTTGCTGTAAACTATAGTTCACCTTTTTGTGTTGTAAAATGTCATCAGCAATGTATATGATCTGATATAAAAAAACTAATCCACAAAGCTCTAAGCATTTACAGGTTGTTTTGGCTTTGGGATATGTTTGTGTATATTTGTGCAGCACTCAACTATTTACATCTGGAAAATTGAGTTGAAATTGAACTGAAAATTAGTTGTTTGGCCTCAGACTCATGAGTGCAGGCTCAAAGGGACATCGTAGCTCTTATTCAAAATGCATAATTAGCTTTGGAGTATGGAATGGAGCCAAGGGTGTACTTTTTCCCACGTGAGTTTTGTTCCCATTCTGGTACTTTTCTAACCCACTGATTCTCAAAACCTTTCCATACAATGGCATAGCTTCAGCAAAGAAGATGTTTTTTTTTGCCATCTTGGGTTGTCTGGGCTGACTAGAGAATCCTCCTGACAGTTTGCTTATATGGCTGTGAACTTTCTGAAGGATATTAGACCCAGGTTGTTAATTTTTGGATTACTGTTCTGATTGGCAGGCTATAATATATTCCAGGATTACACTAGTTTTACAGGCTTCATCCACTAACTATATAGCTGAGTGAACAGTTTCTTCTGAGTCTTTTGTCAGAGAAGTGTGAAAATGCATAAATAGATCAGGGCAGGAGGTGAATATGAAGCTAGTCTAATGGGTGGTTGTTTCCCTCAGAGAGTTGTTAGGGCTTTTGATTTTGCTTCTAGATGTGTGTGCATTGATTTTTGCATTGGAGTCTCCTCAGGCTGTTGATTTTTGTCTGTGTGGATTCACAATTTGTCCAGCATTTCTGTATGTTGGGCAGTCCAACAAGAACTGCTGTACTGAGCTTCCCCTGGGCTGCTGCCTGCTGAAAACTTCAGTGCATATGCTGAGAAAACGCACCATGTGCGGAAATGTTTAACTTATAGAAAATGTACTATTACATGTGAAGTGTCTATTTAACGTGTGGCAGCATTGGATGTACAAGTGTAAGCACAGACTAGGTGCATGGCGTATGCACAGTATGTCCGGTTCTCACTGGAAGGGTTGTATTTCTACTGCCTGCACCAAGAAATTTCAGCTGGAAGCATGACAAGCCTCATCTAGCCTTCAGTTTCCAGAGAATATGAAGAAAGAACATGTTGTCACAGGCTCTCCTACTTCAGGAATGACAATTGTAGGATTTATGGCTAATATGTAGCCTTTTTTTGTTTTTGAAGTTGTAATGTTAAAAATAGCAGAATACATCCTTTTGGCTTATGGGTAAAGTCTTTCTAATAGTTGAAGATGTTGTTACTGACTTTTCACTGACTCTTACTAGCTGCTTATTTGTTGTCCATGCAAAGTAATTATTGTATCTTGAAAGCTTTTTTAAAACTATTTTAACACTTTGGATTAGATTCTGCTCACAGTTGCACCAATGCATTTCTAACATGGTATAACAAGGTAATAGCATCTTTGGCCCCAACCATGAAGAAATTATTACAGAAGTAGTAAAATGACTGTTGCTCAGAGGTGAGAAAATAAGCTTTGTATGAAAGTTTGTTTTTCAAAAGCTAGTGCTTTTTGGTTGTTGTCCAGAATGAATTTTCATCTGGACATTATAGACATAGTAAGTTTTTAAAAATGAACATACTGTTTAATGTCAAAGACCTTCAATAGAAAATGAATTTCTGAGGTTGATCTCTTCTTTATATGCTATTAATTTAATCTACATATATATTCAAGAATCCACTTTCTTTTCTAGTTTTTTAAGAATACAGTACTGCTAATACCATTGTTATCTGTCCGATGCAAGGAGATTCTGGTTAGTGTTTTTAGTTGCTGTAGAAGTGGCTCTGCCAGTTTTGCAAAAGCTAGTTTGTCACTAGTTTGCTGTAGTATGAACAAACAAGATTGAAGAAAGCTATTGCAAATGTTGGATGCTTTTTTATTGCACTTTGGAGATTTTTGCAGTACAGTTTAAACTGGTTATGTGATAAAGATGCTATTCAAATTGATGAAACAGACCTCTGAAAGGCAAAGCTCTTAGTGGTCCTCCAGAAATTCTAGTTACTCGTAATCGAGGTCTGTGTAATTTTTAATCTACCCTGATGGGTGTGTGAGTGGTGTTGTGTGGGTTTGGCTGGTTGGTTGAGGTTGTTTATTTTTGTTTATTTCCCCCACCTCCCCACCTAAGAAGTGTGTAAATAACATCACAGGCTTTAAAGAAGGCAGTGCTTCAAATTTGTCACTGTACAGTTACTGTTTTTATATACTTTAAGCACTTCTGCTGTCTTCGAAACTTAGATAGGTCTGTCAGTAGGTGGTAGTCTCTAGAGACTCGTCACCAGAGTAGACATGTCATTAAACTTTAATCAGGCCGCAGTAGTTTAGTGACAGTAAAGATGTGTGTTAAAGTAAGAATAAGCTTTCAGTCTGAAAAAAAATTATCTCTGTTTAAAGACCTATAGATAAAATGAAGATTACTATTAAGAAGTTCATTCTTGCATGTTGATATTCTGATGGTGAAAGTATGCAGCAATATGGCAAAAGGTCTGACAAAAATGGAAATGTTTTATAATACTGATAAAGATGACTTATAAGGATTACTTAGTGCCTGTTACTAACCTTTCAGTTTTCCAAAGCTGAGCTGTATTTATTATCAAGTAGATAAGCAATGGATAGTTATATTCTTTTATTTTTGGAATAGGAAAGATTGGTGTTTAGATTGGTGGATTGGTTTGGTTTGTTTTTTTAAGCAAAAAACCTCAAACCCCAAAACATTAATTAGTAGGTATTTGATTTTGAAAATATTGCGTCTAAGGTCAAGTATTTTGCAGCAGAAATCAAGACCACAAATGGTAATAGAATGAATTTGTAAAAATATCTGTCATGCACATCCCATTTTTAGCATTAAAATCAGGAACTTTTGTTAATTTAATTTAAGAATTAAACTTAAAATGGTGCAGTATTGCTACTTACTGAAGTTTGTACCAAGTTACTGCATAATTCATTTGAAAATTATGACAATTTAAATTTAAAAACCACTGCAAAAACCTAAATTATTCCAGATTTAATTGCTGTGAAGAGTTGTGTAAAAACCCCATACAAAACCTCACAATTCTACCACACTCGCATTTTGAGTCTTTATCACATGTAACTTTGGCTTTTATGATGTGCCTGGTGGCTTTTCCTCCATTTCCTGTATGACATTTTCAATGGTCAAGATTTTTCAAAAGCAGACAGCATTACCCACGCTTCCCCATCCCAGTGTGATTTTTAGGAGTTCAGCTGTCAGTAATTGATAATTCAGTAATCTTAAAAATTGTCTCACCTTTCTCCATAGATTTTTCTTTGTCATTCTATCATATTTGCTCTCCTGATCATCTAACAGCATGAAAAATACTGTGCCAGCTCCGCTATTTGCAGAGTGAAGCTGGACTATAATTATAACCTTCTAAACTGGAATTGCCAATTGGTTTTGAATCTGGAAAATGCCTTATTCTATACAAGACATTTTATAGGCACAGCAGGCTAATTTTGGTCCTCTGCAGGATTAAAGTTTTTCTTCCTTGTGAATTCTCTCTTCTAATTGCATCTCCTGAACAACAAAACTGCTCTGTGTGTGTGTGTCTGTATGCACATACATGGGAAATGTAACTCTTCCCGAATCTTGAGCTCATTCCTTATGTGCTGTGTTACCCTGGCACATTTTTTTTGTGCTCTACAAAAAAATACCTACCTTTTTGCACTCTACATTTGCCATAAGAAAGATTTTGGGGGCTTTTTTTAGAGGCGGAGACGGGTGTTACAAATGTAATTAATCCAGCCCATACCTTTTTCCCTGGGTGCTCTTGAAATGTTCTCAGAAAAGAGAACAGCTAGCAGACAGACTCCTTTTGCACTAACTTCTTATTGCCCTTTAAACCCATCCATATGGCAGCTATGTTCTGGGGTTGGGTGTGTGTACATAGACATGCTAACACTGATTTTGGACTTTTTGTGTTTAGTGATCATGCCACCTGCTGGGGATATGTTGGCCAAAGTCTTTGTATAACTCTTGATATTAATTATCATGTATGACTTTTGTGTTTTAAATTGTGATGGTGTTACCTGAAAGTTTTGCACTAATAGCTCAATTTCCAGCATCTGTACAGTCTTTTCAAATGCATCTGTTCCTGGGAGTGGCTGATTAGGGATAGAGACTGTTCCTTTCCTCTAATTTTTAGTGCCATTCACAACTCCTGCTAGTGAGCTGCATATACAGTAGGGCAGAACAACTATTTGACTTTTGCACCTTTTTGGCTTGCCAAAATATTTATACTTCAGAAATGAGTGGATTGTTTCATTGTGCCTTTACAGGGATGCAAATTGGAGCATACAAACCTGCTTTTACATTCCTAAAATTCATAGCCAATTTTAAACTTAAAATTTCCTACTAAACACACCAGAGATTCCACCTGTGCAACTCTCTGACATCTGCCATGTTAATAGCTCAGCATATTTTTGGATGCAATTCAGGCAACCTGAATACCCAACAAGCAGCTCAAAGCTATAGCACAGCAGCAGCGTAGCCCAAATGGGAGTAGGCTCAAATTTGGGCTTTAAGTTTCTGACTTGGTGCTTTTTTTCTTCTTCGTATTTTATTTTATTTTTATACTGTTTTAAACATCTATCCTTAAGCATCTTCTGTGAAATACTATAAAGCATGTATAGATCTCATTAAGGGTAGTCCCTCATTACAACTAAGTTATGTTTAAATTATTTCCTGAATGTAGGACTTGCATTTCACTTATTATACAAACAGTCAAAATGGAGTAATAGTACTGCCAAAACCCAGCTTTGTTAAACTGAGTTAGTAGTTCAGTAGTCTAATTAAAGCTTGATAAAATTAAACCTACTTTGTTGTTTTGTTTTTTTTTTTCCATGACTCTCAATTACAGGTTCATAAACATTGCAGAAAGACTAAGGTGATGGTAACTGAATTATGTCTTGCTTCTCTGAATGGTTTACTTTCTTACTTTATGCCACATTGAAGATCTTTTTGGTTGAGCTTTGTATATACATATTACAAAATATTTGGAGTAGACCTAAGGAGTATGCATTTATGCTCTGCTCCATAGTACATGTTGAAATTTCTCCAAGCCAAAATCCATTCCCCTATTCTTTTTGTATAAAGCTGAACACCGGGTAATGTTACTAAGCCCTGTGGTTATCAGGATTATATTTCTGTTGTTGAATCCATTTTAACATCCAGTTTGGCACATTCCAGTGCCAATGACAGAACTCTTGAATTTCCCTAGCACAGTTTGTGTCTTATAAGACTCAAAGAAATACTGCTTGCTTGGATATATGAGACTGCTTTATGAAATTATTGGGACAGCCATGCTATTTATACTTCATAGGCTGCATTTAAACACATGGGGTTAGGGAGAAGGGTGGGCAAGAGGGTGCATAGGGAAATAAGTGTTACTCCAGTACCTTTAAACACTGTTAAAAAATGCACATTAGTATGTGGTGCGTAATCTGAAGGTCAAACAGTGGTATATATGTATGGTTTTGGATAAAACAGAAATATTTTAATATATACCTGCATATATGCTATCTGGTATCTTGTATAATTATCTTCAAATCCAACATTTATGCAATGATTTTATCATGTTTGTTGAGGCAAATATGTTCAGTTTGATTGTAGTTTATTGATGTTTCTCAGTGGAACATCAAAATGTTTCGTATGTTACCTGAACTCTTCTGTGTCAGATGTTATGTATCAAAATGTTTGGAAGTCCTTGTGACAAGGGTCTCTCGCTACATGTTTATGTACACAAGTGACTGATCTTTGACTCTGATGTGATGTAAAATGAGGAGATATTAATCAGAGCACATTTAGGTTTTTTCATCAAAAAACAACCACTGGGGGGAAGTCCCCCTTATATTAAAGGAGTAAGTCAATGGCTTTAATGAGTGTTTTTCAGGACTCATAATGTAGGTTTTAAACTGTGTTCCTCATGGTGAAATATGAACATTACTTACAGTTTCTTCAGGAATAACCTTGTTTTTTTATTTTTGTTTTTCAACATGTTATAAAAATGCTTTTAAAGACTCAAGTAATATGATCATAATTCTCAGTCCTTTCAGGTTAGATTGACTTTCCACGTGACTAGTGTTTAGGAAGGATGTCTGCAAGCCTGGTTAGTAAGGTTATCCTGATGTCAGTAAAGGTATTCTGAAGGATTAGCATAGCTCTACATGTGGAATAATTCAGGAGCAAATGCAAACTTATGAAAGCAGTGGAACCACCAGTTTCATGGTGTCCTGGGTTCAGCAGTAGCAGTCATGTTTTTCCTTTGTGTTAGCTGGCGCAGTGCTGTGTTTTGACTTCCAGCCTGAGAACAGTGTTGGTGAAGCCGATGTTTTCGGTTGTTGCTAAGTGATGTTTACCCTGACCAAGGACTTTGTGAGGCTCATGCTCTGCCGGGGAGGAGGGGAAGCTGTGAGGAAGCAGAGATGGGGCGCCTGACCCGGGCTAGCCAGGGAGGTATTCCATACCACAGCACGTCATGCCCAGGATGTAACTGGGAGTTAGCTGGAAGGGCTGGGAGTCTGCAGGGTTGGAGGAGGTATCGGTCGGTGCTTGGTCGGGCTGAGGGGGGCAAGTTATCAGTTGGCTGGTGCTAAGGTGTTGTATTCTCTTCCCTTGTTATTTCCTTTATCATTATTATTATCGGTGGTAGCAGTAGTGATTTGTGTTATACCTTAGTTACTAAACTGTTCTTATCTCAACTCGTGGGAGTTGCATTCTTTTCGATTCTCCTCTCCAGCCCTCTGGGAGTAGGGGGAGGGAAAGAAGGGGGGGGGTGAGCGAACAAGTTACCTGACTGGGTTTAAACCACGACACATGGTTTGCATTTCTAATTCAGTTGGTTCTTAAAAGTTCTTGCTGTTTTAACCTAAAAGAATCATTTTTTTTTCTTTAAAATGTAGTCATGATTTTAAACTGAGAATTTAATTCCTTTTATGAAATAACTCTGAAAAACGAAATTTCTCTGTTCTGCCTTAATAAAGTAATTTAAAGCTTGTTAAAATGCTCACATTAAAAGTCTTTAAAGTCTTTATCAGCTGGCTTTTATTCATTCTTGTAGGTGGAATTAGAAAATAATTGTTTTGGCATATTTCTTTAAAATGATAATACACAGGAAAATGGCAATAGTAGAGCTTTTGCTTTAAAATTCTTTAATTTAGTAACCTTGGTTTCATTTTCTAATAATTTAAATTCATGTAACACCACCCAGCTACACAGGTGCCTAGATCCTGCTTTCAGTGAACCAAAAAGTAGTGCTGATATACATGTCATGCATGCCAGTGGGATCTGAAGAGGGTTCAGCTTTGTGTGCAATACAGGAATTTTGTCTTACAAATTTGCTTTGTGTGTTTGTGGTGTGTAGTGGCTGGGATTTTTGGGGGAAGGGAGTGAGGGGTTTCTGTTTGGTTTTAATTGGGAGTTTTGTTTATTTTTTATTTAACATCTAAAAGCAACCTCTGCTTTTGTTTTTAATTTATGTTTAATTTAAAGGAAAACAGCAGGAAATAAACATAGGACTGAACTAAGATTTATATTGGTCAGACTTGGTTGATTTGTGATTGGAATAGTTATTGATGCCATGTGATTTAGAAGAAACTCCTCTCCTCCCTGGCTTGTATGAGCAAGGGCAAATCACATGAACCTTTTAAACTTGACTGAGATCTCTTTTGCATGAAGTATAGTGTTTTGCATGGTTTTCACATCTCAATTCAGTTCTCAGCATCCTTCTTAACCTAAGAATAATTATAATGAGGAAAAAATAAAATTGTCTTTAAGATACCAGCTATGTGAATCATTAAATTTTAGAAAAAGAAATAGGCTTGTTTTACAGTTTTAATGGTGCTTCGGGCATAGCTAAATTTTGTCTGTCACCAGAAGCAATCTCCAAATGTTCTCATTCTTAAGGAGTTATGAAGCTGTTTTTCGTGTCAGAAAACACTTGCTAAGAAGCAAATTCTAGGGAATGAAATAAAAATATTGTGTGGGTTTATAACATGCTATAAGTACATGTAAATTACACCATTTATCAAAAGCTCATTTATACTAGTGAGATTATGAAGCTACTTACACTGAAGATTGAACTCAAGAATTGTTGCATTTTTCCAAAGTGATAATTTCTTTGGTTTTTTTCTTTATTTCTGTGTTATCTTAGAGCCAACTGTATGTATCACATATTCATAACTACTCTGTACAGGGAAAAGCGTTTACTGCCTCACAAAGTTACATAAAAGCTTACTGCTGTAACAGCCAAGATGTTACTTTTACCACAAATTAAATTTCAAACAATTATTTTTTTTCATTGTTCTGAGTGTTCATCTTTAAATACAATTCAGTCAGATGTGAAGATCTTTCAGAACGATAAAACATTTGGGGCAAATTCTAAACATCCACTGAAATTCTTAGAATATGGTGCTTTCGAGAGGAAAAGAGAACAGATGAGAAAAATAGAAGGGGAGTATAAGCAGACTGCAGTGAAGTCGGAAGAAAAAGCGGGGGGATGTATACATACACAAGAAGATTAAGGGTATAAAATGTACAGTAGAAAAAACATGTTTAGATGCAGGCATGTGTTACCAGTCTCCTGTGTAGTCCTCCATATTTGATGCTTTGACCTCTAAAATCAGTGGAGTACAGAGGGAAACAGTTTGATATATGGCAATCTATATAGCTGTGCAGAGGATCAGAGGATAATTCAGGCTGGAAGGAATTTCAGAAGGCCATATAGTCACATCAAATTAAAAAGTATCCAAACTGCTGCTGTTTTACAAATTTGTACTGTAATTTAAATGTTGCTATGCCGTGACATTCTACAAAAACATTCTGGGGAAACCCGTGAAAGATAATCCACTTTTCTGAAAGGAATGTCAACTATACTTACACAACTGTCAGAAGGAGTTTGTCCAATGTAGTCTTAAAAATTCTCACTGCTAGATATTTCCGCTGCTACTGCAGGTAATCTCTTCCCGTGTTTTAGAGCATTGGATAGGCAATGCCCTTCAATATTACAGCAGTTGCCTTTGTACCACAATTCAGAAATAAAGAGTACTCCCTGTATGAAGCCAGCAGGAGACAAGTAGGCATAAATTAATTTATCAAACTACGATATTTTGTGTTCCCAGACAGGTAAATTCTCCTGCGCTTATGCTGTGCTCTGAACTGTCTGTTGCTGTAGCAGTCACAAGAGTATTTGTCTTTGAATGTTTCAGCTGGAAACTTTTAAATTACAGTATCACACAGTATCACAGTATGTTAGAGATTGGAAGGGACCTCAAAAGATCATCTAGTCCAATCCCCCTGCCGGAGCAGGAACACCTAGATGATGTTACACAGGAATGTGTCCAGACAAGTTTTGAATGTCTCCAGGGAAGGAGACTCCACAACCTCCCTGGGCAGCCTGTTCCAGTGTTCCGTCACCCTCACTGAGAAGAAGTTTCTTCTCAAGTTTAAGTGGAACCTCTTGTGTTCCAGTTTGTACCCATTACCCCTTGTCCTATCATTGTTTGCCACTGAGTAGAGCCTGGCTCCGTCCTCGTGACACTCCCCCTTTATATATTTATAGACACTGATAAGGTCACCCCTCAGTCTCCTCTTCTCCAAACTATAGAGACCCAGCTCCCTCAGTCTTTCCTCATAAGGGAGATGCTCCACTCCCTTAATCATCTTAGTTGCCCTGCGCTGGACTCTCTCCAGCAGCTCCCTGTCCTTCTTGAACTGAGGGGCCCAGAACTGGACACAATACTCCAGATGCGGTCTCACCAGGGCAGAGTAGAGGGGAAGGAGGACCTCTCTCGACCTACTAACCACCCCCCTTCTAATACACCCCAGGATGCCATTGGCCTTCTTAGCCACAAGGGCACAGTGTTGGCTCATGGTCATCCTGTCGTCCACTAGGACCCCCAGGTCCCTCTCCCCTACACTGCTCTCTAACAGGTCGTTCCCCAACCTATACTGGAACCTGGGGTTGTTCCTGCCCAGATGCAGGACTCTACACTTTCCCTTGTTATATTTCATCAAGTTACTCCCTGCCCAACTCTCCAGCCTGTCCAGGTCTCGCTGGATGGCAGCACAGCCTTCTGGCGTATCAGCCACTCCTCCCAGCTTAGTGTCATCAGCAAACTTGCTGATAGTACACTCAATTCCCTCATCTAAATCGTTGATGAATATATTAAATAATACTGGTCCCAGTACTGACCCTTGAGGCACTCCACTAGTTACAGGCCTCCAACTAGACTCAGCCCCATAGACTACAACTCTCTGGCTTCTCTCCTTCAGCCAGTTAACAGTCCACCTCACTACCTGATCATCCAGTCCACACTTCCTCATTTTAGCTGTGAGGATGCTGTGGGAGACTGTGTCAAATGCTTTGCTGAAGTCAAGGTAGACCACATCCACCGCTCTGCCATCATCCATCCACCGTGTTATTTCCTCATAAAAGGCTAAGAGATTGGTCAAACATGATTTCCCCCTTGGTGAAGCCATGTTGACTGCCCCTCATAACCTTCTTATCCTTGATATGCCTTAAGATGGTACCAAGGATAAGGTGTTCCATCACTTTCCCAGGGATGGAGGTGAGTCTGACTGGTCTCTAGTTACCCGGGTCCTCCTTCTTGCCCTTTTTGAAGACTGGAGTGACATTTGCTTTCCTCCAGTCCTCAGGCACCTCTCCCGTTTCCCAAGACTTGGTAAAGATGATGGAGAGTGGTCTAGCAATGACTTCCGCCAGTTCCCTCAGCACCCGCGGGTGCATCCCATCTGGACCCATGGATTTATGGATGTCCAGATTGCTCAACTGGTCTCTAACCCATTCCTCATCGACTAAGGCAAACCGCTCCGCTGACCTGACTTCATCTAAGGTCTCAGGGGTACAGGGCTCTTCAGGACTGCCCGCAGCAGAGCAGACAGAGACAAAGAAGGCATTCAGTAACTCTGCCATCTCTGTATCTTCTGTCACCAGGGCACCCATCCCGTTCATCAGTGGGCCTACATTGCCTCTGGTGTTAGTTTTGTCTGCCATGTATTTAAAAAAGCTCTTTTTGCTGTCCTTGACCCTTCTTGCCAGGTTTAATTCTAAGGATGCCTTAGTCCTCCTAGCTGCCTTCCTACATCCTCTAGCAGCAGCCTTATATTCCTCCCAAGTGGCCAGCCCCTCCTTCCATGACCTGTAAACTCTCCTCTTCCACTTGAGCATACCCAGCAATTCCCTATTTAGCCACGCAGGTCTCTTGGCCCTCTTCCTTGACTTCCTACGTGTCGGGATGCTCCGATCTTGAGCACGGAAAAAGCAGTCCTTGAATGTCAACCAACTATCTTGGGTCCCTTTACCTTCAAGCAGCCCTGCCCATGGGATTTCCCCTAGCAATTGCTTGAAAAGGCCAAAGTTTGCCCTGCTAAAGTCCAGGGTTGCAATTCTACTTGGTATTCTACTAGTCCTGCCACACAAGATCCTGAACTCCACCATCTAGTGGTTGCTGCAACCAAGGCAGCCCTCAACCCTTACTGCTTCAACCAGATCCTCCTTGTTAGTGAGGATGAGATCCAGCAGCGCTCCTCTCCTGGTCGGCTCATCCACCATTTGCAGGAGGAAGTTATCATCCATGACCTAATTGAGGGAAATTGGACAAAAAAAAAATAAAATAAAATGACTGCTCTGAAAACAATCACGTGTATGCTTGGATAATTATGAACCTACGTTAATTCAATAACTTCTAGAAGTGGAAATGTGTAAAGTATGTGCCTGGCTTGTGATATGAGTGCTGTTATGCTTGTGAAAGTTAGGTAGCCATTAGCTCGAGTAGCTTGTACAGGTATTAAAACAGCTAATCCACACAATTTATATTTGGTCAGAAGGACAGAAGGCAAAGACTGCTGAGTGGTAGTAAAACTGGGAGAATATCTGTATGAAGGCTTGGATTTTGGGATACAAGTGCAGAATTCAGTTCATTAACCTCTGTAAAAATGAGCCCCTCCTGGCTTTCCAGAGCTGCAGAGTAGTTCAGCTAACACCAGCATTTTGCTGAAGTGATGTTGCTCTATTATGCTGAAAAATGCCATCTGATTTCTGCAGAGTGTCAGTGTAATGATGTCAGTAATGGTGCAAAAGCCCCCAGGTGAAAGTGTCCATTTCAGTCCTTGCTGCTGCTAGGGGTTATCACGACTTGCTACTTTCATGATGTTGTAGGCAAAAATAGTAGATTATCTGTTATTGCTGTCATAGCCCAACACTCTCTGCTGCTAATATGAGATAGAATTATAAGCATCAAAGAGAAATGAAAAATCAAATTGCCCACTGTCTGACTCAATTGCATTTTCCATTTATTAACGTGGTGCTGTGATAAAATGCCATCATTCCTGGGCAGTTTAAAAGCAATCACTAGCAATTTATCAGATGGCTTTCTCTTTAGGCTTTGTCTTTATTTCCAATCTGCCAAAGAAGGGATATTTATCTGCCATTTTGCTTGCATTTCTATGTTTGCCAGCTTGTTTCTTAGTCTGCCTAGGAGGAATGGAAATACCTTCAGAGGATTTCTGAGTAGGTGTTGAACTCTGAATCACTGTCTGGGAGAGCCAGAGCCTATAGAAGCTTCTTTTTTTTTTTTTCCTACTTTTTAAATTTCTTTTTTTTTTTTTTTTTTTTTTTGGCAAGTTGACACCTTTATGTAACAGCTGAAAGTCAGGCAGAGTAATTTTTCCCTCTTGATTTAATGCAACCACTCTGGATGTAAGCTGACACACTTCATACCATGCTTCT
Organism: Pezoporus wallicus; assembly: GCF_028554395.1. NCBI lineage: Eukaryota > Metazoa > Chordata > Aves > Psittaciformes > Psittacidae > Pezoporus > Pezoporus wallicus. The sequence goes on from NW_026640059.1 coordinate 4,379,077, forward strand.
CCTTTCCTCCTTATTGTTCTTGGGACTCTGGAATGTATATATAAGGAACAAAGGACAGACTGGTGTTTAGGAAGAGTAAAAAATAGAAGATTATGCAATCCAGGACTCCATTAGATGTCCCCTTTCATCATCCTCCTGCAGTGCAGTTTGAATTTGCTACAACACATGTGCTCTTTATAGGAATAATGATCATGTTCATATGACCTCATGCAAATCAGTGCTGAACATGGATACACTTTGTGCTTTTCTGTGTTTCACTGCAGCGAAATTATGTGTCATCTCTTGGTGATGGACATGAGAGAGATGCACAGTGACTTCACAGTTCTGTTACACTCACATATCTTGCTTTATCCTGTGATTAGATTGAATAGGGATCTCCCAAAGGACTTCATTCAGTTATCTTCCTGCAGAGGGTCTATGTGAAAAATACCTGGCAGATGTGTAGCTACTGTTCTAATTGTAATTGCCACACAGAGCATACAGCAGCTAATTGTGTTCACATGGCCAGTTTTAGCATAAGATGGCTTCAAGCATCTTAATTGCTCTGTCAATCAGATGTTCAGTGGTGATGTAGCAGAGGCCCTGACTGGTCATGTTTTGGTGCTAATTACCTGCGTGAAAGCCAACTTCATTCAAGTCAGAACAACCACTGTTTGGGATGCACGTGCTGAGATCCAAGTGATCTATTAACAGGTTTCTCTCCAAATTTTACTCCACTGGCTTTCCATTCCTTGCCTATGAATTTGAACGGTCATTTATTAGATCACAGTGGCTATACAAGCTGCAGAAATGCAAGCATAAACGTGTAAAATAATCATGACCCTGTAATTTTGAAAGTGGGAGTGCTAAGGGTTAATGAAAAAGGGCTGTTTCCTAGAAGCTATAGGTGATATGCAACAGTACTAGGCAAGTCCTTAGCAGCAGTTCCCAGGTGCTTAAAGCTGGCTTGGTGCTTGCAATGATGATGTGGCTCAGAGAAAGCAGCAGCTACTGCTAGTAGTATAAATAGAGTTGTCAGAAAGAAAATTTGAATCTACAGAAGATTTGTTGGATTATTGTTTGTGTGACAGCAAGAAGGTTTCATATCCAGGGTCATTATCCTTTTATTTAGGCCAGTATCAAACCCAAGGGAAAGACTGAATGAGGCAAAAGATAGCAAATCCTGGTCAAGAACAAAGAGTGTGGGTATGGGGGCACTGGTCCTTTTTGGTTTCTCATTTTTTGGGGGATTGATGGGATGATGTATCAAGTGTGTATATATAGTGCTGCTAGTCATTTGTATAATTGAATTGACTCACTGTTTTTGATGCACTCATTTTTCATTGTAAATGCATGAAGATAGAGAAGATCAATGCATGTGATATAGCGCCCAAAAAAGCAGTTACAGTGAGTGAGGTGTAATGAAGAGTATCTCTGTAGAGTTCACAGGTCTTGGGAGAAATGAGAAGCTGTGCCAAAACATGATTCTAAAACCAATTTTACATGATATTTACATCCTAGTTACTTGTGTTGGCACAGGCCTCTTTAAAGCTATTTTTGTGAGCAGAAGGAATAGTGGGTTTATATTGCAGACTAAATCTAGTTATAGCAGAGGTTAACAATCTGCTGCTTCAACATCACAAATGTCAACCATGTCAGTCAGATACCTGGGGTGCATGTGCATTTCCAATGGGTTAGTGATGTCAAGGTCTGAAAAGGATTTTAGTGTAGAAGCATCATTTAATTCTTCAGTCTTGATATGCCCATATGATCTGTTGTTTCAGCTATTAGGAAGCCACTGAATACTTGGTTATCCCATAAAAGATGTTTACATCTAAGTAACAGTACTATTAGGAATACCTAGTCATACTTTTAAACTAGCATTGTTTATATGTTGCCACTTTATATTGAAAAGTTGTATTGAGTATGAACACAAACAGTATTTTTTTACTGAAAACACTGCAGAGATGCAGACTCCTACATATGTGGAGGTTTGTACAGGTTCACAGTGGCAGATGAAGACATGACTATTTAAATGGTCATGTTGTTCTTTAAGTCAGACAGTGCACAGATAAATATAGACCACAAAAAAAAAAATCCAGTAAAACATTTAAATTCATATCACAAAAGCTATCTAGGGGGACAGTAAGGTTACAAACTTACCAGTCAAATAAAGTCAAAACAAAAGAAATAATATTAAAGTTACTTTGTGCTTTTAGTATTCCACCTGCAGCATCCTTGTTTCAGTCTGTACTTCCTTCCACCCTCTCATCCTGGCTCTTGTCCCACCTGCCAGTCTGCCTTCCTCACTGTGTTGCCTGGCTGAGAGGAGCAGAAGCACTGAAACCCAGAAGCAAGAGAGTGTTTCTGCTTGCATTTCTGTGCCTATTGCCTCAACAGCCTAGGCTTGAGCTGCTCAGTGCCAGGAGGCTAAGCGTTTGAGCTGCATGGAAACAGTTAAGTGGTATTATTCATAGAAATGGTGAAAAACAAGTTCCTGATGACAAGGAACACTCATGCATAGCAAGCTGCTTGAGAAAATAGTTTCGTAGTGAATTCTGTTAAAGGGGAAAAGAGAAGTTTCCACTAATGCTAATTTTTACAAATGACAGGAACACTTCTGATGCAATGTCTCAAAAAATACCTAGTCCAAATTGCTAGTGTGGGACCGATAATGTGGGAAATCTTCAGCTCCATTTCTTGCAATATGACAAAGTTTAAAAATTGCCTGATACTTCCGTTATGACATTATGCCTTATAATGCTAGACACTGTAATGCTACCTGCAGGCAGCATTGCTTGCTCTCATGATTTTCATTTATATCTCTCTGCTGCAATTTAGCTCATGGGCTTTCCCAAAGTTTTTCAGCTGCACGAATAGCCCCTCTTTCACCTATTCTCAGGCGGCCCTGTTTTTTCCTATTGAAATTATCTCTACTGATGGGAATATCTATGACTTTGCCATTTGTCTGAGCATTGCTTGAGAATATTGTGTAGTACAGTACTACAAATAAGACCTTAGAATAAATTAAATAGATGCTTGACAGCAACTATTTGCTTGCTGCTATTTAGTGATTTGCTTATAATCAAGGATTTTGGCATTAGAAAATGAATATTGTTATTTTCCATTTTTTGTGGGGGTTTAAGTATCCAGATTTCTCTGTACATATGACTGTATGTGAAACTATTTGTTGAAAAAAAGCAAGTTTTATTTGCTAACACTCATGACTAGCAAGATAAAAATAACCAATATGTGACTGTGTGTAGAGTCTTGTTTGTTTTTAGTGGCAAGCTGTTGTTTTGGGGGAGTTAAACTACTCTATGAACCTTTCTTTGAGTAACTGTTGGAGTTTGCTGGGTTTGTAATATGCAGAACAGCGCAAAATAACAAAACTTTTGAAGTGGAATGGATCTCTCCAGTTCGTGGGATGTGGTCATCCACAGTAACAAGTGAATTGAACTGTATTCATACTAGTTCTGTTGGAAAGGATCTGCAATAAAATTGCCAAGTACAAATTTCAGTATTAGCTACTTAAAGGATTAAGAAAACCCCATCCAATTCTATCAGATTTTGTAAACAACTAGGAGAAAAAAAAAAAGTACTATATTCACCTCTAGACCTTTTTTTCTTTGAAGTTTACTTTTTCTCTCAGTCATGAATATTAGTGGGTTTTTTTGTTGTTTTTAATGAAAGCTGAAGCTCTGAATGCCTCCTGTCAGAAGCTGCACCTTTTGGAAGCAAATCAAATAGCACAAAACTTGAAGCAGAATAGAGAATAAGTAACTCTGTCTTGACGTTGCACAGAAGTGTTTATTAAACAACTCATGTTTCCAGCCTTGCTCTACACTCCTAAATTAGTGGTAGTGTTTAAGACCTCAAGTTTTTAGCAGTTCAGCTGTATGTATGTTTACCTTTCATAGAAATAGAAGAAGCTTGTTTGCATTAAATGACTGAAGTACGGATTTAGGATTGCAAGATCAGATGTGAAGGAAATAAAGATATTTTAACAAAGGTCTCTTTTTCTTGTGTTTTCTCCAGCTGAGGCTTTCCTCTGTAAGTGCAGAATTCTACCAAACGACAATTCAAATTCAAAGCTTTATCTTTAGATAACTGTCCCCCTCCTCAGAATACCCTCACACACAGTATTTATTTTACTATCTAGATAGGTTTTACAAAGATCCAGATCCTGCCAGGCTGAGCTTTAGTCTCCTCCAGTTTTATGGAACATTCCAGGGGAACTGTTGAAACGGTAGATTTCATGTCTCATCTGCTTGCAACATTGCCTGGTTTTGGTGCTTGATTGTAAATTAACTTCGTGCTTTTAGATGTTTAGATATTTCTTCTGTGACCCTTTTATGAATTCTTGACCCAACTGCAGTTTTCATAGTCTTTTTGGGTGTGTAAACTTACAGAATCAGAACCAGCATCTGCTACAGCCAACAGTAAGATCCTTATAAATAGCCAGACTGAAAATAGCTGCGTTTCTCTTCAAAACAGAACAGTGAATAATAGGATTTTTTTTTTTTAAACTAAGATAACAAGAGCCTGAGAGCTAAGTGAGTGTCAGGCATAGCCAGCTGGCCTACCAGTGATGCAGCAGATAGAGTAAGATGGAAGCTGAAGGCAGGTTTTGTTTGCCGAGTACTCTTCAAACTGCCCGACTCTGACAGTGCTAGCATGAATGCTGTAATTTATTTTTAGTGTTACTGTGGCACCTGAATTAACAAACACTTTAAAATAGCTCCAGTAGTGTTCAGCTCTTAATTGTCATTTTAGTGTGGCACTTTCAGAATGATCAAGAGCATGGGGCCAAGTGCGTCATCTGTGCAAAGCTCCAGCTGGGATCCACGACATCTAGAGAGTCAGAATCTCTAGCACTGTTCATCTCAACTCTAGTGCCAAAATCCCCTTACTACTTCTCTGGTTATATCTTAGAGTTTGGAAGTGGCTATATTGCAAGGATCAAGGCCTACTTATAGCAAACAATAATACTTCATCCCCTGCCCCCATCATTAAGGTGTGTGCAACATGCTTATTGTGTTCACCTTGCAGCAGTCTGATGGCTACCCTACTATGAAGCATATTCCTGATAAACCAGGAAAGGTGGTTTAGAGAAGGATTAAATTAAAATTATTCTTTTCAGAGCCTCCTGATGGCTGGAGCTCTGTAGTACTAAAGATGGACTAATTACTATAAGAGCTTCTGGATCCAGTGGAAGAAACCCATGGTTTGCAGTCAGCGATAGATTTGATCTGTGTCATTTTAAATATGTTCTAAAACATGTCCATGGGACAGATTTCAACTTCCCAGCAGGTTTCCCTTTCACTTTGGAGCTGTGTCCACCCCTGCATATAAAAAAGTGCATGTGAGAACTCTTTGGATATTTGTTGTGTGCAAGACTATGCTTTTCTTTGAAGGTGAAAAATAACCTGTGCTTGTCCAGACTGGAAAGACTACTTCCATCAGAATAATTAAAATTAATTCATTACAATAATGCAGAAAATATATGGGAAATTTACTGAATACTTTGAGGCCAGTGCTCGCCTGATATCCAAAATACATTAGGCAAAAAAACATTTCTTATGAGAGAGTTTCCATTCTGAGTCTGTGGTAGCAGAAAGCAGGTTATGCAGAGACTGTATTGGACAAATGAAGGCTAAAGATGTCAGCAAGTGGCTGTGGCCCTGGGGTTTCTCAGCACTTCTGTTCCCGCAGCACTGGCCCCTGCCTGCCCCCAGCCTGCCTGGCCCTGATATTGTCTTGAGCAATTACAAGAGGGAAAGTGTGTTTCTTTTGTAAATAATCAAAGGCAAAAATGTGTAACACTACCAGAAAAGTCTTTAAATCATTGTGAGATTTTAATACAACTAAAGGAACATGAAAATGTAATGGTAGGAAGGGCATTAAAATGCCTTTCATTAGAGATATTAATTCTTTGCTCTTATCCTTTTTTATATAAAACTTGCAAATAGTGGGCAGTTATGTACTGACATGGAAGCAGCTATGATGAGCTTCTCAGCAGTGAGGGTTTCAAGGCCAGACTGGACCAAGCATTGAGCAACCTGGTCTAATGGAAGGTGTCCCTGCCCATGGCAGGGGGGTTGGAACTAGACAATCCTTGACATCCCTTCCAGCCCTAACCATTCTATGTCCTGTGAATATGAATACAGAGTCAACAGATGGGATACCATCACAGCACACAGCTAAAGGACTTTAAGCTGTAAAATATGTCCCAGAGTAAAGAACACCTGCTGACGACTGCAGTTTGTGTAAAACTCAGTTAATTTCAAGAGCCATGAAGGCAGATTAGCAATATCGCTGTGAGGTAAAAGCTCTTCTTTTCTACTTCAGAATACCTTATAGATCTACATATAAACCCTGGCAGATGGCAATAATAAGTTGGTGACTTAAAGTTAACTCTGAAAAATCTGAGAACAATCCAAAAATCTTGTGTATTCAATTCCCTTAAAGCTCAAGGGAGATTTTTATGTCTCTTATTGCCTCCCCTTCCCATCATTGAACATATTTACTTATAAGTCTTATATTTAGAAGAATATGGAAGAATATATGAAGAATAAGTCTCATATTTAGAAGTAGAAGTTATCTGGTGCAGGTTAGGCTCTAAACCAGATAAGGATCAGGCCCATCAGTTACCAGCCTTGTGGTGCTCATGAGAAGTGGTGCTGTAGAATGTTGAGTTTGGGTGGTTTTTCGCTTTGTTTGAGTTTTTTTGTTTGTTTAGTTGTTGTTTTTGTTTGTTTGTTTGTTTGTTTGTTTTTACTTCTAAAATATCATCTTCCATTAAGATCCTGCTCTTAAACATGTTGAAATCTTACCAGAGGAAATAATGACAAAATAGATCTGTTGGGTTTTTCTGTTTGGGTTATTTTTAGTGGCGGTTTTGGCACAAAGTCACATGATTTTACAACCTCAGAAGAGCTCAATAGTCAGGCTTTAATTTTTTTTTTTTAATGCAATTTTGTTGTTGCTGTTGTAGTTGAACCTGCTCTGCTCCATACAGAGAGTGATGCTACACTTATTCACAGCATGGCTTCAAGCTAGCATCTGCATCAATATCAGATAGGGGTTTCAAATCTGACCTCTTGTTCAGTGCTTGGTTTGGAACTATTTTATGAAAAATAGCTTACCTACTCCTTCTGCATTCACCTATGAGACCCCTCAGTCCCTTACTCCTCATTATGCAGGAAATGAGTCTTTGATAGAGACATTTATGACTTTTCATTACTGTGAATGATTGACCTGTCCCTGTGTTCAGAGTACATCTCAGATGAAATGTTCCCAGTCAGCTGCTCTAAAAATACCTACCCTTTAAATTCTGTTTACACAATTTCTTTATTTTGGTGCTGCCCATACTTTTAATGAAACAAGCTAATATTCCACAATTACCTAAGTGTTCTTCCAGTTTGATGCTTATTTTGGTGCAACATCTCAGTGTTTGCACATTTGTGTATTCAGTCTGATCACACAGTTGTTAGACACGCTGGGTGATCTTCAACAAGCAGGTGAAGTGGAGGTCAGATACAGTGAAGATTAGTCATGTCCTTTAACAAGAAACTTTTATCAGAGAATCAAAATAGAGGAATATGTCATTAATAAAAGGTTTGCCCAGCAAAAATTGTGCAACTTTTTTTTATCAGAGGTTTGACAGCTATGGATTGAGGAAACAGTGACAATGCTAAGGATGCATGATCTCTAACATAATGGAAAAAATAACCTCAATATGAAGCTCTCTAGCTTTATGCAATGCGTAATGGTAAGAATAAGACACATCTTGTTGCTTTATCATAGGAGAATTGGATTTTGGCATGTACTATAGAAATGGGTTTAGCAGCACCAAAAAGAAACGTCAAAATAATAATTCCAGCTTTTCATGCTTTATTTATCTAAAAATGTTCTCATTTACTCAAGGGGAAGTACTATTAAAAAGCAGAAAAAGAGGACTGGGAAAAAAAAATGATCTCTTAACAACAGGCTGAAGCCATGGTTTTGGGCCATCCTGGAAGGATGGAAAGGAATCTGGGTGCAGAATTCTTCATTGCAGCTAGGCATCCCCTATTTTTTTGTTTTTTGATTAGATGTGGCCAGTGTGGTCCTTTGTCAGAAAGGCCTTTATGTGCATGAAGAGCACTCTGAGACTAAACAGAGAAAGTATTTTAAAGGATCTGACAAACAGCCTTGGAGAGATTAATTTAAACATGTGCCTCTCTTTGGAGCAATGGTGTGATGAGAGGAGACTAAAAGAATATGTTTGGTGCTTTTTCTCTATAGAAGCACGTGTAAGTTCCTTACATGGAAGCTGGCTTGTGTGATTTGAGAAGGAGGACCTGTGTGTTACAATGCTTCTCTCAGTATTTCTATTCTAATTTTTAAGAATGCAGTGCAGAGGGAGGTGACCTTTTAAGCTTCTCTCAGCTTACTATGCTATCCTGTTTAAGAACTCCATCAAAAAGGAAGTGATCTATTTAGCCCATAGAAGCTGTTGAGTCATCATTTGCTTCTCCATATTAAAACTTTAATTTTTTTTTTCCTAATTTAGTAAATTTAATTTACACACTGACTTCTGGCTTAACTGCACTTACAGGTGCATCTTAGTATCTCTCTGTGCCTAATGGCTTCAGAAGAATTTGTATGGCTCTTGTTACAGCTTCAAAGAAACAAGATTCTACAAGTTGATATAAATGAAAATATTAATGCACTAGAGAGTTGATTGTGCAGAATTTTCTGTGACTTCTGTAATCCCTATATTTATTTTTTCATACAAGGAATTTCATCTACTCACACTTCATTTATCAGCATGTTCAGTGTAATTCTCAAAGGCTATGGTACTTGGGTTTTTGGTTTTTGAGCATGACTTGTGTTTCTGCTATTACTTGGAAATTAGTCTGTATATAATGTCTTTAAATTTCTTCCTTTCAGAATCAAATGATCACTTCAAAGGAACAACCCCACAGGGCTTCCAGATTTTGTCAATGTGCAGCAAGTAATTTCATGAACAACGTCTTTAATATCGAATCTCTGCTCTGGTATTTTAATATTCTCAAATTTTACTGTATGACACAATAACATTTCTGACAAGAAAATGATGATTACATCATTTGCATTAGGACAGAAAGTGACAGGTTGGATTTTCTGCAGTATTTTGCATGTTATTCCCAGCTCAAGGACTATAACATGCTCTGAAAGACCATTGAGGAACTTATTCTTTTACTTTAAGTGCAACTTTTAATTCATAAGAAAGCTAAAAATGCACTCCTCTTCCATTAAGGCATATGACTTTTTGTGGTGAATTGCTGCAGCAGAGTGATCTCTTTCTGAATCGTTCTCTGCAGTGGAGAGAGAGAATCCAAAGGGATACCATCCATCATAGCTTGCATGAGAAAGATTTGAGCTTTTTTCACTTTGACTAGTCCAAAAAAAGTTTGCAGAGAAAAAAAAAGGCTAAGAAGTTCAAACATGCATGCTTTAATGTAAACACACTCTCAAATTTAGACTGCAACACGAAAGAGAGACAAAATGCCAAACAACGTCTGAGTAAACAGACTGACAAACACAAGTTAAGAAAAAGGTTTGTGCTCAATGTTTTATGATTCAGGAAAGCCCTATAATTGTACTTGACTTCCGTTTTGTCTTTAGAAAGTATCCAGTCTCCTATGTATGTCCTTGGAAGTCATGACGAAGCAGCTTTTGGGTACTGAAGTCCCTTTTTTCTCTTAGAGTTGTTAGGCATATGCAGCTAATGCTAGTTCTAGATATGTACCTACCTGATTTTAAGCATCCAGTTTGCAAAGTGTACTCCAGTTCATACAGAAAGCTAGTTGCCGAATTGGTGTTAGAAACATATGGATTCCCTGTGTCACGTTCTACCACCACTGAGACAAAGAGTACTGCTGCTCTGATATAGTTGCAAAACGTATATCAAGGACTAATACCTCATTTGAGCAGAGGAAGGTAGAAAGAGCCATTGAATGCAGAAATCTATGCTGAACTGTGGGAGACACTTTTAAACAAAATTTTGGTTTAATCAGCATCACAGGAAAAGTCAGGTAGAAATGCTGCATGTGACTACGCGTCTGGAACACTTTAGTCCTTCACTCCTCCTACAGTGATCTTGCACATACAAAATGAACCTTATTAATGTGTTTAATAATTTTGAGACCAAGTCCACCTTTTGGTAATTGTAACATTGATAAAGAAGACTATCTTTTATACCTTGATAATGCTACTGTTATAGAAGATTCCTTCCATTTTTCCCTTTTCTTGCAATCTATGAGGTACTGGAACTGCTCAGCTACTGTCACTACAGTTAATGATATGAAGACATACATAATCTAGGTATTTACTCTTATAAGTTTCTCCAGTCTACTGGACTACCATAGTCTTGTGCCTCAATGTGGGATAAATGTCATGGACAAAGTTTATGTTATTTTTCCAGAAAGAAGGGAGAAATGGTTGCAGTCGTATGTAATGCAGCAGGCTGTTTCTATATTAGATTGTGTGCATTCAGCCACATAAGCCTGGTGTTCCCTATACTGAAACTCCAATCAAGTGCCTATTCTTGCCCTTAATAATTGCCCTTTGCTTAAGAGCAAAGCAAGTGAAGTGTAATTATAGCACTTTCCCGAATCACAAAACACTGAGCACAAATCTTTTTCTTAACTTGCGTTTGTCTGTCTGTCTGTCTGTTTACTCAGACAGTTTGTCATTTTGTCTATCGTTTTGCAGGGAGGAGTGTTCGAAAAGTTGCACAAAAATGGGCGCCTTAACTGTTTACTTGATGATGGTTAGCTCTTGTTATCTTCTCAACAAAAGGAAAGCAGTCACTCTGAGTAGCACATAAAAATTGGCTAGAGTTACAGATGACACTGTCAAATAACCAAAGAAAAAATAATGTTCCATCTACCATGATTTGTCTGTCAGAACTTTGAATGCTTCTGTCATTTTTCTGACATTATGCTATACTTATCCATGGCACATGGGCATGACTTGTCATTTAGGTAAGAGGCGAAGTGAACAAAGAAGGCAGAGGCACAGCAAATTTATTAGTTTGGATTGAATTTAGAGGAAAAAGTGCTGTTAAGAGTTTTGATAATCACTTTACGTGATTCTGCACTTGATGTAAACTGTAGCAGCTTGGGCCAGCAAAAATGTGTCTGGTTTTTAAAACATTTTTTTCTGAGGTTAAAATGCCATATCTCTCTACATACTTTGTAAATGGCTCACCTAAAATATATGATGCCAGTATAAAGGTAGCATCAACCTTGTTTCATTCTTGTTTTTAAAAAATACTCAAATAAATGGAGCAACCATAGCAACCTGTATTGTTAGATGCAGAGTTAATTCCCCAGCTTCTAGCCTTTAAAGTTCTACACAATGTTCCGTACAGCAGCCATATGTCGTTTAGAACAGTGTGTTCCTATTTCAGATGTAATTTGGTTTACATCGTGTTTAGTCTCAGCAGGTCTGGTCTATACACGACTGAAATCACTTGAAGGTGACTTTTAAATTGTCTTCTATAATAATAATAAAAAACCACCAAAATAAAACCACAAACCACACAAACCCCCTCATCAAACCACAAACAAACAAACAAAAAACCCAAACAAAAAAAAAACAAACCCAAACAAACAATGTTGAACTGGGTGTGAAGTGAAAATTCTGTGCTCAGTTACATTGGAATATATCCAGAATGTTACAGTGGAGAAAACTGCTGAAAGGTGCGTGGTTTAAGCCCAGGCAACAACTAAGTGCCACGCAGCTGCTTACTCACTCGCCTCCTCCCCAGTGGGAGAGGGAGAACCGGAAAAAAAAACAAAAGATAAAAATCTTGTGGATTAAGATAAAAACAGTTTAATAATTGAAATGAACTAAAATACAATAATAACAACATCAATAATGCTAGTAATAATTACAAAGAGAGGATTAAAACTCCAGAAAGACAAGTGATGAATACGCCACCTGCTGACTGATGCCCAGCCCTGACCCTCCGCAGCAGCCAGCCCCTCCCAGCTAATTTCCCCCAGTCTATATATTGGGCATGATGTGCTGTGGTATGGAATACCCCTTTGGCTAGTTTGGGTCAGGTGTCCTGTCTTTGCTTCCTCCCTGCTTCCTGTGCCCTGCTTCACTGGCAGAGCATGAGAGACTGAAAAGTCCTTGATCAAGGTAAGGGCTACTGAACAACTAAAACAATGTGTTATAAGCATCGTTCTCCGACTAAAGCCATAACACAGCACTGTACCAGCTTCTGAGAAGCAAATTAACTCCATCCCAGCCAAATCCAGGACAAAAGGAGCTGTGAAGAAGCAGGTTAACAGTTTCAGGGAAGGAAAGATGAATAGAAAAGCCCAGGAGCTAGGCTGCTTACACAGGTCTGAATATCCATTCCTTGTTACTTGGATGTTGAGCAGTCCAAGCAGCCTTAGGAGAACTCACTAATTTGTGCCTTTTTCTGCTTCCTCTCTGTGCTCTCTGTACATCAAGACTGGTTGGTCAGATGCTACCACAGTTGGAGGCCCATGTGGCACTGCTGCCACCCACCTGGAAGCAGTGCAGAAGGAGCTGTGTGTACCTGCATAGCTCTGCCACTGCGAAGCTCTTTCTCAATAAGTGTCTGATGGAAAAGGACATGGTGATGCCCCAGAAAACTGTTTTGTTTGGTGTGAATCCTAGCAGCACATAGAATCATAGAATAGTGAGGGTTGGAAAGGACGTCAAGATTATCTAGTTCCAACCCCCCTGCCATGGGCAGGGAAACCTCACACTAAACCATATCACCTGAGGCTCTGTCCAACCTGGCCTTGAACACCAACAGGGACGGAGCATTCACAAGTTTCTTGGGCAACCCATTCCAGTGCCTCACCACCCTAACAGGAAAGAATTTCTTCCTTATATCCAATCTAAACTTCCCCTGTTTAAGTTTGAACCCATTACCCCATGTCCTATCACTACAGTCCCTAATGAAGAGTCCCTCCCCAGCATCCTTATAGGCCCCCTTCAGATACTGGAAGGCTGCTATGAGGTCTCCACACAGCCTTCTCTTCTCCAGGCTGAGCAGCCCCAACTTCCTCAGCCTGTCTTCATACGGGAGGTGCTCCAGTCCCCTGATCATCCTCGTGGCCCTCCTCTGTACTTGTTCCAACAGTTCCATGTCCTTTTTATGTTGAGGACACCAGAACTGCACACAATACTCCAGGTGAGGTCTCACGAGAGCAGAGTAGAGGGGCAGGGTCACCTCCTTTGACCTGCTGGTCACTGTTCTTTTGATGCAGCCCAGGTTATGGTTGGCTTTCTGGGCTGTGAGCACACATTACTGGCTCATGTTCATTTTCTCATCAACCAACACCTCCAAGTCCTTCTCTGCAGGGCAAACTTAAAATCTTTGAGATATGGGGTGTGGGCACATATCTGTGAGCTTAGCAAAGTCTATTACAAAGTACCTTCCTAATCTGGACTCGGGATGTTGCCAGCTGCTTCAAATGCTTTGATTTAGAGGACAGGTTCATAAGAACTGTCTTTATCTTCAGAGGCTTATTTCAGAAAATTAAGTAGGTCACAAACCTATCTCTTGAGTATGAATGACTGGTTTAAAAAACAGTTTGTAGAGGAAATAGTTTGGGCAGTAGTGGTATATGCTGAATTATCTTGTTGAATGTTGTTTCTTCCTTTCCTGTTTTAAATGTTTTCTTGACTGAAATGATAGCTGCTCTCATAAGAGGTACTTCTCGGACATAATAACCTTGGATGCTTCACTTGCAAGATCTATACATTTAAAAGGAATAATCACCTTGAAAGAGTTACCAGGGGTTGTTCTGGGTGCTAGCCTTTTTATGCTTCTCTGGTGTTGTGGTGGTGACCTTCCATAGGCATAAGAGGGCCCTGGGGTGCAGAGTCAGTGTGGCTGGGTTGTGCATCCCTCCTGTCTGTATCCCATAATAAAGAAGAAACAGTCATTGCTGGCTTGGAGAAGCTTTTTAGGATCCTTGCAAAGAATGTACATTGGAGGCTTTTATGCAGATGAGACAGACTGGTGCTCATCACAACTGAAAGCTTCTGCACTTTCCCATTCAAGAGTATAAACTACAGTGGTAAGTGGTATTTCTCTTTTCTCCAAATGTCATTTTCCTTGTTTTTCCAAAGAACTTGCATAGTGTCTTAATATCTTCCTTATTCTTTAATTTATTCTTAAATTTGTAAAGTACTAACTTCCTAGAGGTAAAAACTACCATATCCTCGTATATTTGGTCATAACAAAGATGGGGCCTTAGGGAAATTGTGTAGTGTGGGTGGAATTAAGTCACTATAGTTCAATATTGAAACAATAAAGTAAGTATGTAATGGGAAATAGCTTGAGAGCACATCATTAGTAGGAACAAATGTAAAATGATAAATTCAAAAAGCCTGAGAAAACAGAAAAGAGGAATAAATCAAGTAACTCAGTTTCTAGTTATGACACTACTATTTTCTTCTACAGCACTCTAAAGGGTGATGAACGTAGCAAGAGCCTGATGTGAAGCCGTATCTTTCTTTAGAGCACTCTCACTGGAGCCAAAGTAAGAGGCAATATGCATACTAAAAAGAAGAATTTGAGCCAGAATTTTCAAACCTTTGCTTAATTCATTGAAACATCAATGCAACTAAAACAAGTGACTCAAAATAAGTAATCATCAGACTTCTTGAACAGCCTCTGGTTATCTACATTTCTCCCACATAAAATCCAGTCCCATCCAAACAAAACTCAGTATTCTAATTAAACCTGATCTAGAAAAAAACAACGAAATGGAAGTTTTTTATTACTCATAAAGAAAACTGCTACTCTGGATCTTGGGAAAGGGGGGACAGGGGGGAATTCCTGCTGAGATTTAAAGATACTATGTGAGAAGAACTAAATGCAAAACGTTCAGGTTTTTTTCTAGTTCCCTGTGTGGACATGCTGAGCCCATGTGTAGGTAGATGGCAGAGAAGGTGGCTGGAAGAGGGAAGGCTGCCTGGCTACCTGTCATGCCTGCCTCTGCTCTGGTTCATGTCTACACAAAGTGAGAGTCCTTTGAAGTTGGTGTTTTCTAGAGTGTCCTGCTAGAAATGTTTGTACTGACTTCTGTAATCTGAAAAGAGGACCCGAAAGGTTTTGTTGCTGCCTAATTAAAAGCCACTGCCTGTAAGGCTCCACTGCAATCAAGAAACATTTCCCCCAGAGGAAAACATCAATGCTATTGTCTTCCCTCTTTTCTAAGGAAGGGGTTATTTTTTCAGAATGTAATAGTACTTCAAGAAAATTAAAGAAAAATGCATGAGAAATTTTACTGTGTCATACCAGAAGTCTGTTTGATCATCTTTTGTCTTCAACTATGGAAGCAGAGAACAGCTGTAAAAGCAGGACAAGTGTAAAGTAATCCTTAGTTTACGGAAATCTGCAGTCAAAGCACTAACAAAATTGAAGACTGCGTGAACTATGTTAATGTCCATCAATAGCCATATTGTCCATAAAGTTGTTTATTTCCTTTTTGCACTTGCTTGTGTTTCTGATCATCCCAGTGTCCTGAAACAAAATAATCAATGAAGTATGTAAAAATATTTATTTTTCTATAATTTTAAGAGTAGCACTAAATAACATGACTTTGTGGTGTTTTGAGAAACAGTCAATAATCACTTCCTATTCATCTTCTACACACTGATAGAGATGCATGAAATGAGCATGTTCCATCTTTATTGTCAGGTTTCAACTCTGACAAGGCCTTTTTATATTTAATCTCTATTTTTAGATAATAATTTTGTATTTCTAATTATCATTTGTTTCCCTTTTTCTTATGTGTGCTATGGGGTGAGCTTACTAGAACTGCACTCACAAGTCAACATGTAGGCAGTCAAAGTATTTATATAAAAGCATGATGATGTTTCATGTTTTGTTCTCTGTTCTTTTCTTTAAAATTTCTAGCATCTAATTTATATTAAGTCAACTAGGCATTGAAATGATATATTTATCAAAATACCCTTATTCCTAGGCAATATCAGATACTGGATTACTTTCTGAGTAGGAACAGATAATTTGAAGAGCACCATTTTGTGCTTATGTTTGCGTATTTATTCATTTATTGATGATAAATTTTATCTACTCTTTAACTACTCATTTAGCATTTTCAGGTCTTTCTGGAATGCTTCTGGGTTTGTTATGGTCTTTATTACCTCTAATATATTATTATCAAAAATAGAATTGTTTATTTTTATCATTTGCCTCCTATCTTTTAGCAAATGATTAATCTGCCAGGGGGTGTTCCTTCTTATCCAATGATAGTTTATTTCCTTTAAAGGTTATTTAGGGCATTTTCTAAATTAATTTATTTCAGAAAACCTGTTACCTTCCATGGCTGGGTAACTTCAAAAACTTAGTAAATTTGAGATTTGACTTTTATTGGAAAATGAAGAAAGTTGACTCATTTTCCATTCTATGCTATATTTGCCAAAGTAACTAGTAATATTTTTTTATCTTGCAATTTGTCTAACTAAGTTAAAAGCACTTTTCTAGGTTTGTAGTTGCTTGGATCATCCTTGCCAATATTCATTCATCTGATTTGGAGGGCCACTTAAGCAATAGGGGTTTATAGTGTAGCTATAAAATAGGTAATTTAATGAACGAATTATTTTAAATCCTTGGCTGAATATTATCTGACTTCTTGTTCAGGAGGTGATTTGGGTCTTATTCATTTAATTATTTCATTAAGTAAAAGCTTTCTTATAGACACTGCAGATTTTAATAGATCCTTAGATGTGTCCCTGAAAAGAAATGCTGTGGTGTGAAAAAGTCCCATCAGCTCTTCCTGCACTGTGAATTTCAACACATATTGAGCTTTTCTGCTATGGTCTTACCTTCACTGAATATTTTCCTGCTCTTCACACAGTACCTAGCATGGATCCTGATTTTTATGCCTTTAGCAAGTTGTTTTTTTAAAGTCTCTGGTTGGCTTTGATAATTTCATATAAAACTTCCAGAGTTTTTGCTTCTTTTGTATTTTCTTCAATTTGTTGTGTTTTTTGATTTTTTTTAGGGGATACCAACTATCCACTCAGTGATAAATCACTGTTTTTCTTTGTTTTGAAGCTGGTTCTTACTAGCTTGTGTGATGTACTCTGCTTGTATTGGAAAGAGAATGAATAGTTCTATCCTCTCCAGGTGGTGGGAAAGAGAATGAATAGTTTTATCCTCTCCAGGTGGTGGGAAGTCAGATGTTATTCTATTTTCTTGAGTGTTTGCAGCTTATATTCCATTAAAAAAAAAACAACAAATCCATAAAACTTCTGCTATGTATAATAAAACACTTCCTAGTAAGAGTTTTATTAAAGGAGGAAATTTTGTACATATTTCTTCCTTAGATATGTCTACTGAATTAACATAATTACATTCTTATTCTTCATTCTGAACTTGTGTGTTATTTCCATTATGCAATAATTCAAATTACTTTTAGCAAATAGGATGAGTTTGGGGTTTGCTGTGGGTTTTGTTTGTTCTGGTTTTTTTTTGTGTGTGTTTGTAGGTTTTTTGGTTTCGGGGTTATTTTATTTTTTGGTTGGTTGTTTTTTTGAAGGGTTTTTGTTTTGGATTATTGGGGGGGTGTTTTTTTTTTTTTGTTTGCTTTTTTTTGTTGTTGTAAGAAATTTCCTCTTTCTTCTGATAACTAAGTCTTTCCCTAGTACTTTTAAACTTGACGTAGTTATAATTTTCAAAGCAAATTGCACCCTAATATTGGAATGTTTTTAAGCTTCCAGTTAGAATTTGAGATTGTATTTTCAAAACAACTGTTGAGAAGTAAAAATGTAAAAGAAGTAAAAAAAAAGAAATGAAGGTAATTCAACAGGAAAGTAACATGTGCTGCTCTTTCAGAGATGTCCAAGCAAATATTGTTTGGTGATTCTCACACTGTTTTGTAACAAGCAAATTAGAGTTTGTGTGTTTCCTTCTTCTCCTTGTCTGGGACAGGAGTACTGTTTCCTGCAGCCCTGGTTACTTTTTTGTCATTAAAGTCAGCACCAATATCTGTTATTGGTTTCATATCCCTTCCTGTAAATTTTCTTTCCGCTGATCAGTTATAGGTAAGTGTTGGGGTGATGCTCAAATAGAGGCAATAAACATCCGCATGAGTGAATGCCACTGATTTTTGTGGCCTCTTTCTGCACAGAGACTAACTGCTACTTCCTTCCAACTCTGTTGCTTTTTCTTCACTTCCTTTCTCAAAGCTAACTTCACTGGGTAAAATTTGAGAAGCATGTTACAAGGAGCTGCATTTCTTCCTTCTATACCCTGTGGGCTAGTTTTAGTAGCAAAAGGTGGTTGCACACTAAGTTATTTTTCTTTAAATACATCTTTGTTGGCTTTTAGTCTTCTTTTTGTGTTTAGAAGTCTGCTTTCATTAATGACATTTAAATAAGATGTGTATTTATGAGATATGCAATCTACTTTTAAATATTTGAGAGGAGAAAGAAAAGGGAACTAAAATTAATTGGATACATTTAGGAACTGCTTCCTTAGCTATAATTTAAAACCTTTTTTTTTATCAACTACAAACAACATTGTGCAGGTGAATTTCCTTTCTAGTTTTTCTCTTCCTTTGCAATGCTATACAGAATATTCTTAGCTATAGCCACTTGACAAGCTGCCATATAAGTTATGTGGAGGCAGAGTACTACTGGAGATATGTGAGGCAGGATTATAACCCCTGAGTACTTATTCATACCTCGTAATAAGCAAAGTACAGTCCATTCCACAGTAGGAGGTAAATAATGGGTCTTGAAGCTTTGGCCATATAGACAGTATATGTGAGAGAAACCTACTTTACAAGTTCTTAAAACACTAAAATAGTCTCTCTTCAATCTGTGCTGAAAGTGAGGTATGTGTTAATATTCCTCCTCCCCTGCTCCCCTTCCCCTGCCAAAGTCAGATAGTAAAATTAAGATGAAGCATAGATTTTGCTTGGAAACATTAGGTAAAACATTTAAAGAGGCCAGCAGTAAAGTCTGAAAACATGCAATAGCTATTAGCTCAAGGAAATGCATAACTAAGTTAAACAGGTTTAGAGGTACAATTAATAAGTTTCTGGAAAAAATAAAATAGTGTTTTAGCTATTACTTCATTAACAAATGTCTATTTGTCTTGAAATAACTGGTACAGATTTCAGACTGAGTTTACTGGGAAAAAAATGAGAGTTGGAACAAAGGTCTATGCTATGTTAATGAAAATTACAAATTTAGCGATAGAATACTGTATATGTGACTAGGTGACTCTTTCTTGGTTCAAAGCTAACTTTGCTAACCACCAAATGCCTGACGTGGGTACTGTCAGGTATAAATATATATACTGTCAGGTACACACAAGTATATATATATAATGTGTATGTATATATATATACACAAGTGTATATATATATATATATATATAAAGTGGAATCCCCTTTATTTACAGCATTTGCCAGTTAATTCCACTGATGTTTCCATTGTTCTAAATAGAAGTTTAGGATGCTGCTATATTTTGCCCTTGAATCTTCCAAAAAGAATGAACAGTAGTACTCAGATGGTGTATCCACTGAACAGCATATCAGTGCCAAATTTATCTAAAATGACATCTTAAACTGGTAAGTGCAATGTGTTTTCAACATGCCAGTTTCAGTTTCTTCACTACTGCGAAAAAAAAAAGCCATCTTTCCAGGTTTTGGACTGTATTAAAAAAATCAATCACCCACCCACACTTTATTCACAGACCTTAACTAATCAAAATTCTTTCCTTGACAACATACCCTGTTGCTCGATGTGGGCTGAGAGTTTACATCAGCTATTAGAGTGGAAGTTTTATTTGAAAGGAAGGTTTTGGCACAGGTCTTTTATTTCCACACTTCATTAACTTACCTTTCAGGGGAGAAATACTGTTTGTCTCTTGCAACAAGAGACTCGTTTCATCCAGCCTACAATGAAGATTCACAATTTAGTCACCAAAATGCAACTGCGGGGGAGGGAAGGGAGGAACCACATATCACTTCAATAAACTGTGTTTTTTATAACAGGTCCAGTGTGGTTAGATTACTCATTGAAGCAAACTCTAAAGACAGAAATTAGGCAAGTTACCTGGGCCAGTACCGAGTGACTGAGAATTGGGAACATTTGATTAAGCTGATATGAAACACTTATATGTAAAGCGTACTTTACTTAATATTGGTTGCATAAATAGTTCAGCTAAGAAAGAAGATGGAGATGCTTAGAATAGTAGGTTTGACAAGCCTGATGTGTTCATGAAAGTGTCTGCACACACAGCTTAAAAATAATATGCTCAGAACAGGGATCCTAATGTCACCATTATAACAAGTTACAGAAATGGAAGAAAAAAACACCTTAGCTTTGTTTGGGTAGTAGTAGCAGCAGCAGCAAAAAAAACCTCAAGTTCCCTCTGCGTTTTAGTCAAATTTATTGTATAATAACAGTATATGATTACCAGACTGATTACTTGTCAAGTGCCTCTGTATGCGTGTGCATAATCTGGAGGCTGACTGCAAGTACCTGATTGCCAGACAAGTCATGTCCGGTTGTTTGGGTTTTGTTCCTAATTGGATGAAGCTCTTATGCGCACTTGTGCAAATAACTGCAGTGAAAGTCCATTTCACTGGTGGAACCGAAAAATACACTTTGTTACTTTTTCTTGTTTTGCCACAAGGATCAGACATAAAATGTGTGGAGTCACAGCAAACTCAGTTTTGTTTAGCAACATTAAAAAAAAATAAAATCCTTCTTCCATTTCTCATTTATTCTTAAAATATTCTGTTGCTGCTAATTGTGCTACTGAAGAGAAGTTCATGAGAAAGGTTAGTCCACATCAGAATTCTGGAGGGAAGGAGGTACTGTCTTCTGCCAAACAGTCTAAAAGATGATGTTAAAAATGGATCTGTGCAGTCTGTGTCCTAAAAAGAACTGTTATAAGGAATTCTGCCTTTTTCTATCTGGTATATGCAGCCAGATATGGTTTATATATACATATGGTCCATATACATTTGTTTTTGACTTCAGTGATTCTGCAGATTGGCTTCACTTGCTAAGCATGACTTCAAGAGGGAACAGCCAGGTGCTGTTGCTCCTCCTGCACAGCATTATAGGTGAGCGAGAGATGTGGGAAGTGTGCCCTGCAAGGCAGGGCTTCCATGCCCCTCTCATGCCTGTAGAGTAGGATGCCTGCTGTGGCAAAAGTGGAACTATTCAGCACACATTAATTTCAGACAGTTCTAAAAGAGCAGAACTTTTTATTGTGGTTGGTTTGGGTTTAATACAGACTCAGGGTTTAATAACAGTTCCAATTTCACCAGTATGGGAAGAGGGAAATACATTTTTAACCATTTTCCCATTGAAGTTTGGCTCCCTGTGTAATATCAGAACAGGTGGGACTATTAGTAGTTTATTTCTTCCATCTCCCCCTCACAGCTCCACAGCCCATCTGGAATAGGCAGGAACACGGTGCAGGGAGACAAAATTTTAGCCCCAGGTCGTTCAAGTAAGACTCAGAAAGACAGTTAAGCAGAAGGTGTTCAAGTACCACCAACATGCTGAGCATGTATTTGTGTCCTAACTTGACTCTTCTTTATGCAGCTCCTGTTCTGCAGCCTCCTGTATCACCTCCCTCCCGGGGTCTTAGTCCCACACTCATGTCCAGGGCCAAGGCATGAGCTCCCTTGGGGTCACTTCCTCACCCTGCATTTGTGGGGACGCCCTTTTTGAAGAGGAGGTAACGGGAACTAACCTCCTGCTTGTGAATGACTAACTGGATCTTCCTCTCGTTACTTTAAAACATTAGAGAAAACTGGGTAGTAACATTTCTGTTCGGCTTTCCAGAACACCTACCCTGAGATGAAGGCCAGCTCAGAAATAATGTAAACTTTCGTTATGTGTTTATTATGCCTATTTCTATCATACGCAAGCATGAGACTGGGAATGGTTTCATTGCAAAATGAAAAAGGATGTGAAACATTAGAAACACTCTCAATACAGCCTGAAGTATTAGGAAATGAAATGCTGAAGAGCACAAACACAAAAAGTTTTTGTATTTAAGTCTCTAAAGTCTCTTTAGGAAGTTTGCCATTTTTTTTTGTTTTGTTTTTCTTCTTTCTTCTGTTGGCAATGGAATTATTTAATTTTGTGTTGGTTTTGCAATAAGGAATAGGTAGCATATTTTCCTGGCAACCTTGCTTTTCTTAAATGTGGGAAAATACTGTACATTTTTACATTAAGTTGGTTTTCCTCTTCCATGATAATAGAATTAAGACTTGTGAATTTCTGTTGCCTAACTTTGTTGCTTGAACTCTGAGATAATATTCTAGTAGCTGCTCAAGAATGATACTTCTGAGAATACTGTGTGTTCATGTTAATTTAATGCTGGAAAAGAGTTTCTATTAAAAAAAAAAAAAAAAGAAAAAAAACCCACTCTCTGTAAATCCATACACTTACAAATCATTCAGAGCTCTCACTTAAAGTATTTGAACATGGTTATCACGTCACAGGATTGTAGCCAATATGCCCCAATTACTTAGGCATCTCTTATTGTCCATATTTTGTAGTATGAGTTCTCTTTTTCTCCCTTAAAAAATGTTGAAAGGCTAAACTTTGCTATACTGGTCATGAAAATAAAGTTATGGAATAGCTGTTACATATTATATAAAAATATGCTATGATGTACCAATATTCTGTAGTTTTGTTGTTTTTTTTTTTTTGCCAAGGGAAACAAAATCTTTTAAAAAAGCAGTTGTGTGACATGAATAACATAGTAAAAATATGGTCTAACCACACACATTCAAGTGTTCACTGAAAAAGCTTTGTTGCCAAGTGCAACAAAATTCTGGAGAATTTGGGCTCAAAATGAGTGGCAAGAGCATATTGTTCATACAGTATTGGTTGGGATTTTTTGTTTGTTTTGTTTTTTGTTTTTTAATAATTTAGCCATAAACAAGATAGAAGATTTCTGAATGGATTTTGTGAATTGAGAGAGAGATTTTCACACCGAAAATGTCACAACTCGGCCATGTTTTTCTGGGTAGGCACTTTGCTTCCCACAATGCTGAATGCCTATCCATATAGATAAAATAAAATTCAGCAGAAAAGCTTTATACTGACTTTTAATGGATACAGCATATCCTTATCCACATGTTGATAAAAAGAGGAAGGTGTGATAGTAAGACTTCCTACACTGGCTTAAAGCCTCAGTTTTTCAGAGTTCTTATATATGCAGTTGCATTGCAAATGAAGGTGGAAATGAAGGCCAGTTTTATTACCTATCAATCTATCTAAATACTAACATAATAATGTTAGTATTAATGCGATGTACATTATAGTTAGTTATCTTTCCAGCAACCTATTTCCACAGCACTTAGCTTGTGCACAAACTGGACTGGAAGGAACTATCTGATATTGTCAAGTTCATTCTAATGAAGATTTGCTTCTGTGCAGCACAGCAGGCTATTTGCAGATGGACATCTTTCAAACTAAAATCAAATATGGTGGTTGGAAGACTGCTTTGAACTTGAAACTAACTGGAATGGTATGAAAAGTTTGATTTTGCCAAAAAAAAGAACTATTTGAAATAACTTCCTTTTGCACCCTATCTGCTGTTGGACTCTTTAGTACTCTTGGTCCTGCAGGTTGAGCCTCTGCTGGCCAAGTTTTTTGACTTGCAGACAATGCTGCTTTCTTGATTGGGAATCCTAGTGAGCACACACTGTTCATGTAGCAGATACCCTGGTAGGGCATATGTGCTTTTATGTTCTTTGGTACACGATTGTCTGCAAGGGCTGATTGCAGTCTTTAATCTTTTTTTGAATTGGATGATTATATTTTTGAGAGGCATCATTCTTGAAGTTTTACCTTTTATTTTATCCTTTAGCTAGCTGTGAGAAAAATTCTTGAGTTGTAAACAGAAAATGTCATATGAAATTCATCAAGAGCAGTAAACGTAAACTTGATAATGTAATTTAATGTGCTTCTGCATTAGCCATTATTTTCTGAGTGCAACTGCAGTTCAGCTCTGAACCCTTACTCATTAGCAGTGCTGTTAGTGACTGCAATAGGACTAGCAACAAGTCTTCAAGAAGGAAAAATTAAAACAAATGCTACTGACTCAACAAGTAATTGAAGCTTTTGCAAGCCCAGGATTCTATAAAATTGCTTCTCTGCTGTATCCTTTCAAAAGTTGGAAATTATAATTTTTTTGCCCCTCTGGTGATTTTACGATTTTCCATTTGGAAAATTGTGACTCTTCTTCTTTAGCTTATTAATGGAAGCTGAAGTTGTAGAATGTTTTTTTGTTATTGAACAAGCTGGGTTATGCTTTTTTGGTGACTGATTATGAAGTATTGGAAAATACAGAACCTTCAAGCTTTTGTGTGCATGGGTTATCATTTAACTGCTGTTATCTTCACCATTTTGTTAAGGTGGTAGTTGTGAAATTGTTAGTCTTCAGATAATGTCCTTAAAAGTGTCTGTGATATACCGATACTTCAACTGTTAATTCTTTATGAATAAATATTGATAAATGACTTGCCAAATTTACATTAAATAATTGCAAATAAATAAGAGGTCCCCAAAGCATTTCTTAAAACAGTCCAAATTTCAAGGCTATACAGTAGGAATTGGATAACATTTGAACATATTTTGGAATGCGGACATTAAGAGACCTGACTAAACTCTCCTTATTTTTATAGGGCAGTGATTAACTCCACACAGGTCTCCATTAGACAGGATGTTATCTGCAATGTGTAGGAGTGAAGGCAGAGCTAAACTAGAGGTTTTATGTTAGCAGATGTATGAGGAATGGAATGCATGAGGAAAAAAATATAAAAATGTTTTGTAAAATATAGGTTGACTTTCTGTTATCTGAATCTTATCCTTTGTAATTCTTCTACAGAGAGAGTCTTCCAGTAGTAAAGACAAAATTACTATTGGAGGAAAGGCTTTGAACAAAAATAGATGGGAGCCTCTGCCAACTTCTGGTGTTTCTCCCCCCAGTAACTCCCAGAATTTGTTTAACTTGTGGACAAAGAGTCAAATTGGGCCATTGATCGAAACATGTGGCAACACTGTCCAAAATGAGAGATGCCAGAATACTGTTAAAGTATAATGTTAATTTAAGAATTTAATTTTGGTTTGTGTTTACAATAATCTCTGAAATGCATATTGTCTATAAAAATCCATACAAACAAATCCTTAAAGCTTAGACATCCCTGCCTCATTCTGTATGTACTGCCCCAGCCCCTTCTCAGCCAGGTACCTGGCAAACTCAGGAAGGCCAATGAAGAAATTTAATTGCTTTGACATATTTGTCATTTAGCCGAGATACACAGGCTTTGTGATGTGACTGAAGTGAAAAAATTGTTGGTATCACAAACTGCTCCAAAATCAGCAAAAGAGAAAACGAAGCAATTCCAGCTCTTGGATGAGCAAACTGTCACTTAAGAGTTGCTGTCCTTGCTTAAAACTAATATGAAACAACAAAATGCACATTTTCAGCAGCCCAGAACCCTAGAGAATTTGGACTATGCTAATTTCCCTGTTTCTTAATGCTAGTTGTGAAGCACTGGGGACTTGTGTTCTAGCAGAAGAAAACATTTAAATATCCTTTTCACTTCCAAGAGGTGAATAATTTTGCTGAGGTGGCTTAGGGTGGCTTTAAACCTAAATATGCAGAAATACTGTGCTGATATCTTTACTCTCCGTGTTCCTTCCAGCCCTTTGGGGCTTATGCCGGGAATGAGATTCATTCAATTGCAAAGACTCTGGTCAACCACTTTTAGGCACAAGTTTGGCACTAGAGAGCTAGTGGATTTTCTGCAAGTTGCTTAGGAAGTCACAATGGTGCTGCAAGCAGGCCCAGGAAACAAAAGTGTTTTGGGGTGAAAGACAACATAGAGAAGCATGAGAGCCTGAGGGATCCTGGGTGTGAAATCATGACTGCTTTATTTTGAGTGTAGTCACATCTGAGGGCACTTGGGCATTTCCAGGGAGAGATGGCTATTGCCTACTTGTGGGAGTAAAGGAAGTAAGAGGTGGAGAGATGAAAATTGGTGCTGGTTGATTGTTCTGCATTCTTACCTGCAGCGAGGCTGTAGGATGGGTTTTTCTTGCCCATGCATTTTTCATTTTGTCTGGGCAAGGCTGACATGGATCTCACAAAGTGTAATGTGCATAGCAAATGAATTCAGGGAATGAGCCTGTGGTGCTAGCATAATTAATTTTCTTGTCATGTTGCATTGCCCAAATTGTAAACAACAGCACAAACAGCTGGTAAATTATTCAGTTTCTCTTGCACATAAGAAAGGTGGAGATAGGAATTTTCCTGGCTTGACTAGCTGTTGCTGCTTCTTCACTGTACTCAGATGTTAAAGATTTTCTGCAGGTCAGGAATATTGAAGCATAACTATTCCAACACAGTTCTTGTTAATGATGAGTATTTAGATTATAGAATATAGTATTTCCTACTGTCCACTTCCTGAAATGATTTTAACTCCTTAATTTGCCTCCTGGAAACCACAGACATAAGACTGCAAACTTAAATCTTATTGCTAATGAGACTATGCTAAATTTATCTCTGAAAGCAATATAGGTGGCAGCTGCCTGCATAAAATCTGGAGGATAAAGTTTTTTGGTTTATATCTTATTCACCTTATCACTGTAACTTTCTCTTTCATGTTAGACTGATAACATCACCAGTCTGTCTTTTGAAATTTCTGGGTTTATTATACAAGGATAATTAGGCTTCAAGTTGGAATTACTTTTATGTTAAGAAATCCAACCACATACCCTCCTCCCTTCAAAAAAACCCCAAGCAAACAGCAACAACAAACCCCGTAGAGAAAAAATAACAGACTCCAAACCCATGAAAGCTCCCACAGGGAGAGCATGAAATATGCCTTTCTATTTATGGTGGTGTTATACATTTAATTGCCAAGTTCTAACAAACACAAAATATTGACATCCTAGTTTATGCTTTGGCTTTTAACTCTATTTTCCCATAGTATACAATCCTAGTTAGAGACAATCAATAAACCCTGGACTTTTTCAACGTTTCACTCCAAGTAGACACAAGTTCATAGAAACAAATCTTTCTCTGGCAATGGGTCTGTTTTGGCAAAACTTTTATTAAAAGGATCTTTTAAATTCTAGCATGGAGGTACTATCCATTTCCTGTGCCTGAATAGCCTCATATTACCCTTTATTTGCAGTTTTCACTTGGAACTCTAGTGAACCTGGTACCTGGAACTCAACAGCATTTTCTCTGTTGCAGGCGAATGCTGAAGTTTGCCTGCTGTGTTATGTTACGTGCTTTTGTTATGGTGCATACAGGAAACAAATGTCAAAAATTTGCTAAGTAGAGGTCTGGTTTTGCAGGAAGTTTTAATTTTGATAAGGACAAATGCAGGAGAGACCTTTCTACTAATATGAGACTCTTACCTATCCTTTCCTTTTATTATATTGTCAGAATGAGTAGGTGTAAGGGCTGATGTTCTGCAAAATGTGGCAAACCTGAAGTGTTACAAGAAATCTGCTGTAATTTGGTGTATTAATGGCATAGTCAATGTTGGACGTAAGAGTATATTTCTGTAACCATGTGTTTCTTTCTGCATTTTCCTCACCCTGAGGAAGCCTAAGTACATTTGACTGCTTACTGTAAACAGCTTATTTGTGGAAAAACATGCCTACAGTTATAAAGCATCAGCATTATGCATTGTTCTTCCTTTAAAATCCTGTGAAAAGAAATACCCTCCTGCAATGTTCTGTCACATTTGATTCCCCTGCTTCCCTGCAGACCACAAAATGGAATTGAAAATTTGCATCTACATTTGTAAAAGAGCATCCCTGCATCATTTCTAATTCCAGTGCTGCCTGATCTTACTCTGCAGGTGCCCTGAAGTAGGAGACATGGTTGGGAGCCCTGTGCCATGCAGTTCTTGACATAAGAGGCTGTGCAGCACCCTTACAAGGCCACAATGAAAAGAGCTAGGGAATCTGAGATTTCGTTGTCTAAATCTTGAACTCCAAGTGTATTAATCTTTTGTTAGACATAGTAGTAATCCACATCTTTTTGTTGTATTTATACAGCTTCACATATTGCTTATATTTTTCCTCTGAAATGTACTTTTACCTATGAAATATTATGGATACTAACAGGTCTGAAAACCCTATGGGTTCACCAGAAATTATTTTTTAATATGATGCTCACAGGTACATATGCTTACTTAGGTCATATTTCTTAAAATATTTGTGTTGTGTGAGGTTAGAAAACATTTTAGGATATTAGTCTTGTTATATTGGCATGCAGGACCATCATGGAAGTATGTTTGACCTCAGTGTTGTGTGTTGATTAGAAAAGTTACAAACACCAGATATTGAGAGGAAGACATCAAGGCCTATTACAGGCAGTATTGCAGTTTTGTTAAGACACTAAATTCTTTCCTAACATACACAAATAAACTATGTCCAAGGCTGCATTCTTTTTTTTTTTTTTTTTTTGTGGAAGGTCTGGAAGATGAACTCTAATCTTGTGTCTTGAACTGTGGCTTTTTCTGAAGACACTCTCAAACACCTTTTAATCTATATTCGTTGTTGTTACAATTTGCAGTGGAAGAAGAATGGGCATCTGCTTTTCATTTCAGTATTTTCATTCTTACATTAGTAGATCTGTGTTAAGTTCTCCCTTTTCACAGGTTCAGTTTCACAAGGTTTTTTTCTTTTTTGGTTTCTTTCCTGATCTGTGCCACAGAGTATAATCCTTGCCAATGAAAATAGCATTGAAAACCCATAAAATACTGAGCCAGTTACAGTGGGAAAGTGAAAAAACAGTTCTAACAGAAAGTATACCTTAGAAGTGTTCATACAAAAGATGTTAGTTTATTGGTATATTTGGACATGCTACAGGGAAGTACATAAAGAAGTTAAATATACAGGTTGTGTTTATAAAGCTGTGAAGTTTAATGACACAAATTTTAAGGGGAGATGTCACAGCAGATGGAACCTTATAGGGAAAAGCTACCGTACAAATACTTGTATCAGTACCACCAGCTGTCAATATGTTTTTGGATCTATTTACAGAGTAACTTATCTCCTCAGTTAAGAATAAGCAAATCATTAGGCAGACAAAAACTTTACTTTAAACAAGTATCTAATAAAATTTAACTTAGTCAAGTGGCAATATTTCAGATTATGTCAATACATTTATGCCAGTCTACCTGCCTAAGATTCAATACAATTTACCTTTCTAAATGAAGTCTGCTGACTTCATCTAATTAATATGGAAGACACAAAACACCACAGGCCCTTGCATATAGTAATCCCAGTAGTCTTTTTGCATTCCTAAGATTGCTTTTGAGTAACTAAAAATATCTCACTTTGAATTGTTACCTCTAGTCATCAGTACAGCTCAACTCATTCAGATGGTCTCTCTGATGTTGTTCTGCCCCATGCTGTGCTTACTGTCAGCACTCAGTATTAAAGCATTATGTATTTGAAGAATTGTTCCATGAGAAATTTCATTGGATTGATCAGGCCATTTTTAATGTGATGGAACATTGAATATTTATGCCTTGAAAAATGCAAAACCTAGATAATGTAATGTAGTGGCTATTACAAAACTTGCTCCTTTCAATCTTGCAATAGGTGCTCTTTGTTTTAAAGCCACCTTGGTTCCAAATGCAGGCTGGGAAACGTGTTCCATGTAACATGTAAATGCATTGTTGGAAGAAATTGTTAGTCTGCATGGAAAAGGCACAAATGATGAAATGCAGTAGGAAGACAGGGAAAAGGCAAAGCTTGTGCTTCTCTCTTAACATATGTGTTGCCTGAGGGGGAAAATAGTGGGAGTAACGTGTGTGTGTGTCTATATGCATGCATGTAAATCCAAAAAACAAATGTTTGATGTCTTGTTAGTAACTCATCAAGTGCAATTTTTTGCAATACTCTCTTCCATTCCTCAGTATTTATGTTGTTTTGTATTCAGGTATTCACCCTTAAAATTAATATAGTAGCTTTTACAGTAGTTCTGAAAAAAGAAGACTGGAATTGGCCAGAGTTCCCTGGAAGTGTTCTTGTCCACTTTTATTTGTTCCTTCACTTTAGTTTATCAGTCTGTGCATGTGACTTTTGCCTACTTCCTCTATTCTTCCATATATATTGTTCTGTGTGCACAGGATCTATTTTTTGTATTGCTAGCTCCAAACTGTGTCCATATAGCAGACCACTAGATGCTACTAAAAATTCTTTGATGTGAAAGCAAGAAGAGCTCAGGTCCAGAGCATGGTCCAACACAAAAGCAGTTGCAAAAGTGGCAGGCTAGAGTTTGCATAATCAGCATTATCAAAACTGCTGAAAACAGAGGCAGAGATGTGGGTGATGAGGCAGGTGTACTTTGCTGAATGTGAAATGAGAAGAGATCCTTATAAGGGAAAGAAGACACAAACAAATTTTAGAGTAAGTGATTTCTAATGATCTTATCTGCTCAAGTTTTCCACATACCGGTTTCCAGCACTGTCACTGAAGCACAGTGTATTTGTATTGCAGATAGCTTATATTTTCAGACAGCTAGCAAATACAAGCTAATACCTGGCTTTCACCCATCCCCTTCCAAGCAAGAGAACTGAAAGCCACTGCTGTTAAATTGGTTTGGCAAGTCTGCAAGAAGGTGTCCAAACACTGGCTTTGCTGCTCTACTTTTTGTATGATCTTCAAAAATCCCTAGATTCTTTTGCTTCCTAATTCTATAAATGATCTTAATGAATGCATTACTATCAGGCAGGAGTACTGTGAAAATGTGAAGTGCAATAAATTACTGAGTATTACAGCTACATGATATGGTACCCTGATTATTTGGTTGGTCTCTCTCTCTTTGCTTTTTTTAAACCTAAATCCTTGTTCTTCATTACTTAAGTACTTTGTCCTTGTAGACAATTTTCAAAGCACAATTAAAAGTATTCTTAAGTAATTTGAGCTGAAGTACTTTTGATGTTCAGTGAGAATCAGTTTTGTTGCTCATCTTTGTGATGATAAGCTCATCTGCTTATCAACAGATATACTCTGGTTTAATGGGCTGGACTTGAAAAACTAACAAAAAAAAAAGGCAAAAGATAAGTTGGACTCCCTAAATACCAGCCAGTCTTGTGTAGCATTGTTATGTGTGTCTGTTATTCAGAACTATGTAATGTGAACTCTGGTAAATTCAAAATGTTGTGCAGAACATATTTTTCCTATATGTAGTTTATAAGTTGTTAAGAAATTACAAACAAGTTTTACAGTCATACTGTCTGGGATAGGGGGAATCAATAGAATTTTCAGGAATTATGCTTTCTGCTTTTTATGGTTTGTCCTTTGTTAGTAGCCTTACAGTACTATAATCAACTTCACATCGCTTTGCTTTACTAGAATAAAACTAGTATCTTTAATTTTAGGCTCTGCTAGAATTTTAAAATAAATTATGCAACAGCTGCCCAGTCAGGAATGTTTTTCACTTTGGTGGCAAATCTAAATACAGTGGGGTTGAAAGCAATCCATCAGGAGTTCTTGGAGTTCATGCTTCCCATCAGTCTGTTTCAATGACACTAGATGATCAGGTCCTAGAGATAAAGGAGATGTACCCTAACGGGCATTATTTCCAGACTCTTTGACTAGATACAGCCCATTACTTGAAGTAAAAAAGCCCCTATTGGCCCAGACCACATATCTTTTCTGTGGTGCAAGTTTGAAGACTGCATTCTGTCAGTAGGTCAAATTTTTTGTTCTTCCAAGACTTGAGTATTAGCTCAGTTGCATGTATGCAAAAGAGGTGTTTTTCCAAAATTGAAGATGAGAAATGCCACGAAAAGTTTTCTTTTGCCTGAATGTTGATGCTGAGAAATATTAACATTCATTCTTTATAAGCATAAGTTTTACTTTTGGTATTTCTGATATCTGATAGAGTTGGTATGACTAGAGAGTGTAGTGGGCTAGGGGTTGATGGAGTGGCACTTGCATAAATGATAAATCAACTTTATCCAAGCCATGGAATCTTGAATACCTGTGACTTTTTATCCAAACTGATAAAGTAGACTGATATTGTTACAGGGTTATCAAATCACATGCAAAATTACAATAGCAAGCTTATAAAGTGCCTTTCTAGTATGTGCTGAAGAATAAAAAGCTGTCTTCTGGGGAAAGTCAGTTGAGAGTTTGGATAATAGTAGTATTATACTGCTGAAATCCTTGAAGGATGTGATATGGAGTGCCTCAAGCATAGCAAAAGTTATATTTCACCTTACATTTGACAGAGAATGAAGAGCTGTAATGGAAAGGTAGCTCTGACACAGATAATTGAGTTTATTCTTCTTGTACACAGGAATCTAAATTAACAAGTTGCTTGTGTTACAGTGCATGTATACGCGTCACAGAAGGACGCGCAAAGATAAATTAGTAAGGATAGAGGTGAATTTACTGGAAATTAAATTAACAAAACGTGAAAGATAACTGCAAAATAAGAGTATTTTATTGGATTATGCATAAGCTACTAGCTTGCACTAAACAATTTCACTCAGAGAAAGAGCGAAAGGAACTACAAAAATATGAAAGAATAGATGGTTAAATAAAAAGAAGAAAACAAGCAATGGAGTCTTGAATTAGTCTCCAAAATGTAGACGATTGATTAGGTACACCAACTGTCATGAAAAGAAATATGTGGACAAAGAGTGAATGATGATAAATGATATGGAATCTGAGCACATGAGGAACAAAAAGAATTCCAGCTATGCGTTCAGTCTGGTCTAAAGGAAAGTGTGTTTATTTTTTTTTTTTACCTTTATCTGGCTGAAAAAAAAAGATATTTTATCAATATAACAACTAAAAGTACCAGAATTTGCATCCTAGTATGGTGCATAAAATTCAATAAAAATTTCACATAAAAAAGGGTTGCCTGAGGAACTGTTCAACCTACTGGCTCTTGATCTGCATAGCACATTTCAGAGCACTCAAAGGATTGCTTAAAAGTGAGGAAAACTAAAGCTGTGTATTTGTATGGTGGCTGAAGGTAGAGAGGAACAATCAGTCATTGATCCCTTGTATAGTTTTTGAATGTTTGATATAGGATTCAGTGGTGAAGTATTAAAAGAAGGTGTTTGTAAAAGAAGAAATAATTGTACTGCTAAACAACCAGAAAATAGAGTTAGTTTGAAAGGGTCTGTCTCGTCTTCTGGGCTGCAAATTTAGCTGATGCAGGCTATACTCTTGATCTAAGTGTTTTTCTAGAAAATATAAGCTGATGTAAGTCAACATTTTGATTATGAAATTAGAATGATATGGAATTCAACTAGGATTAAAACCTGGATAATTTTCAAGTAGGAATCACTGTCAGGGGCCTGCCTTGTTGGTTCTTACAGGCTGTGATACTTGATGTTGTTTTCACTGTAGTTCATAGAAAGTAATTGTTAAAACTTGCATGTGACACAAGTGAGCAATCAATGCAACAGGATGATGTGAAGTCATATGTTCAGAACTGAGGCTTTTAGTGGGTTGCAGTGAAAAGAAGGACTTACACAATAATTAGCCGTAGAAAGAGAGGGCTTTTCCAGTAGGAATTGTGGTCATCCTTCATGACTCTCTTTGTACGTGGAGCACTGTGTCAAATCCTGGGGTGATAATTCCAGGAGAATCTCAAAAGGGAATGTCCATCTAATGGGGGAAAAGGACTAGAGTCGTTTCACAAAATCAAGTAGTTCAGTTTAGCAAATCACTCTAAAACTTTCTGCTAACACTCGTCTCCCCCTCCTCTTTTTTTCTTTCACTTTAATAGAGAAGATAACATATCACTCTTAACAACGTGTGGGTTGAGGTTGATCTTCTACTGCTGGCAATTTTGAAATAAGAATTTTTTTTTTTTTCTTAATGGTGAATGTTAGCCTAAATGTCACCAAACTATGTTTCTGTATTCAAACTCTCATTTGTGTTATCTGGGAAAGCAAACTGTGCACTAAGAGCGGTACGCTCTATCTTTTATATCGATGTGAGCCACCCCAATATCAAAACCAGCAACTCATTTCATCTAAACAAAATAAGGTTCAGAATTATGCCTAAAGGTGAAATCCCATAAGTAAGAAACAGCTAGCTTTTGTCTTTTTGTCAAAAAAGCATATAAAAATGCCCTTCCTTTTGACTTCATAGAGTCAAGTTAATACAATTCTGTTTGTACTCTCTTGTTTCTATGGAAACAGTCAGTCTAATTTTAGGGAATACTCTTCACTCCTACCATTCAGTTAAGCTTTACATAAATCTATGTAGTACTACTGGTGTCTGTTGCACTGTCATCTGGGAAGCTCAAAATGCAGTTGGAGAAAATGTACACTTTGGATATGGAGAATGCAAGTGAACTTTTCCAAAAAGAAAAAAAAAAACAAAACAAATTGAAACAAAATAAACAAACACAACAAATCAAATGAACAAGAAATCCAAGCTGTATGAAGAAGCGCTGTGTTTGATTAAATGTGCTGTCATTGGATTTGTGTGAAATAGTATTAAAAGGCAACTCTAGCAAGAAGTGGATCTCATGTAACTCAGATATGTAGGAGACCTCTGCCTTCTGGATTTTTAATTTTGAAACAGTTAAAATACACAGTGTCATATGCACATATGGAAATGAAACAGAAAGGCAAATTGGAAGAGAAAGGAGCAAGATCTCTGCTTCTGCCAACACTGAAACGGGGACTGTCATCATAAGGTGCTGTCAGAATTTGCTTAGGAAGTTGGTGCTTCCAAAGATTAGGGAGATGTGAGAGAGGTTTAAAAATTCCATCTCTAAGAATGGCTGTGTCCCAGGATTTAGGTCAAATTAACAGCTCTACAAATACTTCTGCATGCTTTAGCACAACTGATGATATTCAGGACACAGCATTAGGGAATGTATGGAAAGTATCTATAGCTTCAAGTACTTCATATTGACATCAAAACATCTGTATGATTGAGTCTAATAGGAATGGATATAATCTGCACAAAATTATATTCATGGAGATTCAGTGCCATGAAGAGTAACTAAGCCAATTACTGAATCTGAAAACAGTAGGGGGCCTAAAGAAATTATTGTGTGCATATCCACTTGTTTTTGATTTGTGGCAGAACCCAAAACAGCTCTCAGCAACCTTGTGTGTACTTATGTAGGTTGACTTATCTCAGGCAGCAAACAAGTGCTCATCTGTACACTGCATATCTGTTTGTAAATATGTTAACAAAGCTCCTTCAATTACTTCTCTAACAACAATCAACAACTGTAGAATATAAAATCACAATGTATTATTAATTATTACTTGCTTAATCTAATAACATTATTGTAGAACTAGCTGTGCTTATTCTCTTTCTTGTTGCCCTATTTTTAATTATATTATGAAGCAAGAGGAATTTTTATGACTGATTTTTTTTTGGTTCTATTTTCTCTTGGCTTTGGTCTTGGAATGCTATTCTAGATATATGAATATTTATGAATGGCAAATGTATCATATGGAAAATATCATTATAGAGCATGCAGATGGAAAACGATCTTCACAGGAAAAGCATTCATGCTGCTGCACTTAAATTTGCTAATAAAGAATCTGGGATAACTTTTACAATACGCTTTGGAAAGTTAGCATAGATCCCAAAACACGTACACTGAATTACTCTTTCCTTGAATTGATGTGAACATAGTGGCTCATTTAGATTTACATTTAATAAACTGTAGTATTAATATATTCTAGCTAGAGATTAATTTACTGTTAACATTTTAAGGTGGGACTATGTGAAGCTTCTCATCCTTAGAAGTAACTTGGTCACTTGGAAGAGTACTTCCCATTTAACAGGACTCAGGAGTGTTTAAATGTTTTAACATGTTTTTCAAAATACTTTGAGTGAAATGGGACCGTCTCTCCTAGTAGGAGCAGACATTAAATTTTCTAAAAGATAAAATTATCTGAAAACATTAACTGTTTAGAATTTAATCTACTCCCTACACTGAATAGGGATTTTGTATGTAACCGCAGCATGTTCCAAATTGGCATAATGAGGCCTGTCATACCCAGTTTAGAGATTTATCTGGTTTACACAGTGACATGAAGTAGCATTTATACTCTGTCCACTGCAGTGTCTTTAACTGTACATTAAGTCAATCTATATTAAATTGCTTCTAGAACTGCCAAATAATTGTTTTTAAAAAATAATGTTCAACAGTTGTTCTGTTTCTAGTTGTCTGGTGGCCATGAGTCTTTTCCTGCTTTCTGCTCATGCTCTAACAAAAACAATTTTTCTATACATGTCAGCGGACCTGTTGGAGTGTTTTAATTCGTGACTTGTGAAATACATCTTGTTAGAAGCAGGAAAAGCTACCCCCAGAAGAGTACAGTTGGTGGCAATGCAAGGAAGACAAAGGAACTGGCAGCAGAACAACACACTGCTGGGAAAGCACCTGTGCTTTAAAAAATAGTGTGGGGAGGGAAGAGAGAGCCGTGTGTGAGGTAGAAGCTGTGGCTCCTGACTTATACAAGATCAAAATAATGAATTAAAACACTCATAACAATTTTAGTTCATTTATTCAGTTCTACTGCTTCCTATTTTGACAGGGTTAGTGGGAACTTACTCTTTGTAGAGGCTGCCAGAAATGTACTCTAGCCTGGATGCTTAGAGAAATCTTTAGAACACATGCTGAAAAGCCTAACTTGTGTGCTGACCTACCCTGTGTTGCCTTATGCTGCTCTTCTGACCAGTCTCATTAAGTCATAACCATCTCTGAAGTATATATAACTCTCAGCAAGACCTAGCTGGATGTTTGATCTATTCTGGTGCCTTTATTCCTTTTGATGTTTCCTGACAACATGCATGGAGGCTGCTTCCTCTAAAATGATGTATTTTCTAAAAGAAGCAGAGTTGTTTACTTTTTGTCATAAACTTGTATGTGTGGTGGGTTACCTTGGGATAGGGCTTACATAACTTTACAAGCTCTTGGTTTCCCAAAGAGCACCTTGCCAGATAAAGCTCTGGAAGGAGCCTTAATTTTTCTCCAGTGGCTGTGATTATAGTCTCAAGCACTGTGATAACAGTACATTGAAGGAAAATTTTCTTTAGCATCCCAGATATGAAAAACCTAACATAGGGTGGCCCCAGTTGCAATGTCAGTTTTACAAATAAAAGCAGAAATGGAAACCATTATGGAAGGCAGAAAAGAGCCTTATGTTTTTAATCTGTCATACAGAGATGTCCCATGGAAAGACTATTTCACACCTTCCACCCGCTCTTAGGACATTAGATTCACTTTGAGAAAATGTGATTTGCTTCAAAATCATTAACTGTACCGCTAAATCTAACTTGTTTTGTATTTTTTGTGTTTTGAGGAACTCCCCACTGTTTAATTGTATCTTTATTTTGAGAATAGACTAGAAAGTAACTTGTCAAGACTAACTGGCTGAATTTCTCAGTAACTGAAAAGGAGCCCTTGCAAAAGGAATGGATTATTTGTAAGGTGTGGGCATGTGACTGAATGTGGTAACATCACAGCAACAGAACAACTCAGTGATCTTTCTTTAGCTACAGTAGAAAATGTAAGTGTAATAACTAATATGTTTTCTCACCTTTGATGCTGTATCTTAGGAATACATAATAATTTAAATTTGTTCCATGTATGGTTAAATCTTTATGGTTCTATGCATTGGAAACATAAACTAACCCATAAGTATAAGCAAATTAATAATTTAGGTGAAACCTAGCTGTTAATGTAATTTTTCAGAGAAAAAAAAAGGTGAAACCTGGTGATAATTTAAATTTGTAGGCTTTGTTTGGCTTTAGTAGCATGAAATTGGTGTCTGATCAGAACTGAATTCAGAAGATTTTCCTCTTATGAAAGAAAGTGAAAATAGCCTTTTAATTTCATTTTACACCCTACCCCCAATTTATTCTATTATCTTTTATTACTTTATGCAAAAAAAAATCCACATTTCCTGCATATTCTTATACCTAGAAATAGTAAATTTAGAGCAAAATTAAAGGCCCAAACCTATATCATAAAGGCAACTTTTCTTGTTTGTCTAACAAGTGCATGGTTAAATTCAGTTATGTCATTCGTGTGTAAAAATATTAAACCATTTCACTTTACTATATTTCCCCAATAAATTGTGCTCCACATTTCACCATATTCTTAATGTTTTCAGAGGAGTACTACAATAAATTTTACTTAAAGAAACATTGTGTACCAAGCTCAGAAACCACGAAATGGAATAGCATTAGACTAGACAAGAATGCCTAGCATGGAATGATACAATCATTCTCTTAGTAGCATGGTTCACAGTCATTCTTGGCTGGCTTATAGACCTAAGAGTATTTTTGTGTTAGCTGGAGAATTTCTTACTAAAGTCTGTTAACAATCAGGAAAACTGTTTGCAGTGCAAGCATCTTACCATGTTTGCAGTACATCAGAAAATCCTGATAGATTTTCAGTTGCCATCAAAGAAAAAAAGTAGCTCTTATAAAGCCATATATTTATTGTGAATCTCACAGATTAGAATGGAACAGTTTATAAACTTACAGAAATAAGAGATGGGAGAAGGCTGGTTTGTTCCTTACATGGGAAATTTGAACACAGAGTAGCAGGTCTGAATAGCTTGCTATTATTTTCTTTGCAATTATAAACAGGAATGTAAAAGTGAAATATTTACAATACCTTTCCAAAGGGCAGAATGATGGGTTATTATTTCAACTGTTTGCATTGTCACGAAGCACTCATCATAACACTCAAAGAATTCATGGGCTGATGGTACAGACCCACAGCTTCTCTATAAGGCCTCCAGCCTTGGTATTAAACATAACGTAAATATGTCCAGCATTGACATTTTAAGTTACATAACTGAAAAACTGTAACACAAAACACATCCTGTCTTTTTCTTCTACAGAGACTAAGAGTTATGTATGTGTCTGAGAAATATTTTAAGGTAATTTCCTTCTACCTGAACATGGGCTGGAATTTTGAAGACTGAAAGGTTGCTGTCTGTGCTGTCCTTGCCCTGTACATACTCAGATAAATAATATACATGCAAGTTATTATGTCATTATAATTTGAAAGACTTTCCTCTAAATGAAAATGATGGGTGCCGTCTTTCAAGCTACCAATTG
Organism: Pezoporus wallicus; assembly: GCF_028554395.1. Lineage (NCBI taxonomy): Eukaryota > Metazoa > Chordata > Aves > Psittaciformes > Psittacidae > Pezoporus > Pezoporus wallicus. The sequence goes on from NW_026640059.1 coordinate 4,418,215, forward strand.
TCTGTCTATTAAAACAAAAGATTTTAATACATGCATTTCTCCTCTTTACAGGTAAATAAACACATACTGAAAAGTAACAAATTAATAGAGTGCCATGTGATAAACAATGACACCCATAGTAACTGTGGGGTCCCTTATAGCTAATTTTCCAGCAACATTTGCTTTTAGCTAGAAGGATTGCATTCTGCTTTCATCCCAGTTGTCCTGTTGCTACAGGGATGTTTTGCATATGTTGTGTGGAAAGCTGACATGTAGAGAAGCCAGCTTCTACATTGCCTTTCAGCTATCTTAACTGTGGAGAAAACAAATGAGGTTTTAATCCTTTTGAACTGTTCATTGGAAAGTGACAGTGTGCATTTAGGTGAAAGAGTTGGTTTTGGTTTGGGGTTTGGAGTTTTTTCTTGTAATAATGCCAAGAAAGAAGTTGATTCTGGGGAGTCTTTATCATTTAAAGTATTTCGAAAGCTGACATTCCAGTTCCCTGGATAAAATCAAATAGAACTGACTGACAACATAAGTGTTAGGGAAATCATTCAAGAATCCTATTGTGTGCTGAAGTGAGTGTGTACATGATCTATATTTACTGCATAGGAAGAGAAATACGCACATGTTTAGCTAATTTTTGTCTCTGTCATGAACATCTAACAGCTTGATTTCATATTTCTAAAGGTGATTTCTAACAGCTTGATTTCGTATTTCTAAAGGTGATTTCTGCCCTTGTAACCATTTCCATTGTGAAGTGGGTTGGTTTCCAAGTTGTTGGACAATTTCATGCAAAAGTATAATGTTCTAACCCTCTTAATTTGCTTTTGAGAATAGAGAAACTATTTCATATACTTTTTTTTTTCTTTTTTTTTTCAGAAGACTAGTTTAGCTAAGAAAATCCTTCTCACTGGATAGACCTTAGTGCACTGAGCTAGACAGAATGCAAAGTGCTGTCCCTGAGTGACCAGCCAGACATAGATCTTAGGATGAGGTTCTACTATAGTCCTCAGAAATGCACTTCATTTCCAAAGCATAATGTCAAAATGAATCAGAAGGAAGCAAAAACATTTTCAGGGTTTATATTGAATGAAATATTGAAGAACTCTAAATGAATGGATTTGGCTATTAAAGTATCTAGAAAAGTGTTGAAATAAGATTTCTTAAAGTATTTGTTGAAGGAAACTGAAATCTGCATCTGAGGAAAAAGTCACTGAAAAAAACAAAAATTTCTGGTTTGGGGTGTTTTGTTGGTTTTTTTTTTCTGTCTGTTATAGCATCTATGTCCAGAGCTTTCACTGCACTTCCATATAACCACAGCTAAATTATTCTGTGTTGAGGTTTCCACCTTAGCTCTCTCCTGGTCATCACAGCACATGGAAGCTCTACTGGGATGTCCTTAAGAGAACTTTTGGAAACACTGTGATTACTGGTGCCTATTCTATTAGCAGGAGAAACAAAGAGAAAATTTCTTTAACTAAAAGTTTTAGCATGCTACTAACCGTTCTAAATTAGAGGTTGTGATTTCTTAATTCTCAGTGGAAAGTCAATCTGGGTATCTTTTACTTAATAAAAATATTAGTTCTGTTAAATTACATTTTTAAAATCTGCAGTCAGTTATATAAAAGATAACATTGAGATCTGCAAACTAGATGTACTTTGTTCTAAAGCCAGGCTATAGACATTATGCTGTGTTACACCGAAAGTCGCCTCAAGACTTATCTCTTATTCCATGCTCTCATACAGTTAAGAACAGAGTTTGTCCCCTTTTGAAGTAAAATCCTATGTAAAGGTAGAAAGCAAAACACTTAGTTACCTGAAGTCCTAGTAGTTTAGGGTTTCTTAGTGGGTTTTGGTTTTGTGGATTTTGATTTTATTCCCCCTACACCCTTTTATGAGTTGAGTCTCATTTGGACAAGGGAAAAACTCAACTTCAGTAGTGTTAACATCATGAAAAATAGATTAGGGTTTCAGAATGAAATGTGATATGAAGCAAAAGGGGAAAAAAATAGTTTTTACCAGATTCCCTTTATGAAAGATAAATTAGCTTGAAAGAGAAATTCTTATCAGGGAGGTATCTGTGATATTTTCCCACAGAAATCACAAGTGATGTCTATGAGTACTATGTAGATGTAGTGATAGTTTACAACTTGAGTAAGATTTCTTTGTATATGACAAGGCTGGGACCAAGTGAGAAGATTTTAGGTTCTGTTTTCAGGATGTGTGTAAGTTTACATGCATTTATGCATGGGAGAGACAAACATTAATGGGTTTTAAACTATGCATTCACATTTTTATTTGGTTATAATTGAAAAAATCACAGTAGCCTAGGATCCTATACACTTCACTAAGCTAATGTTAAGCTAATTTCCTTTATTAGTTTTTATTTGTTCAGTTACAAAAAATGGAAATGCTCAAAAAATATCATTCCTGTTCACACATTCCACTTGTTTCAATACAAGAACATGCAGGCATATTTCTGTAGCTAAAGAAATTTTTCTTGCTACAAGAGTAGCAGAATCTTGTCTGATACAAGATGAACAAATTTCACCATTTCCTATGGCCAGCATGTTGAGACATGTAAATATCTAAATTATAGTTTGTGTATATGTATCATCTAAGAATACCTCATATGTTTGCTAGAACAGGAATGAGACGGGAAAAAAAAAATAAATTTAGAATACTATACTGTAAATTTTTTTTTTTTTTCTTAAAGGGTCAAAAACCTTTGCAAAATACCTCAAGGAAAGAATTTTCCAGAAGAAATCCAGCTGCATTCCTATTTGATGAAACTGAAGAAAAATGAGGTAGTGCTGATTCTATAAAATTATGGAGGAGGAAAAGCAGAAATCCTCTTTACTATATTTTCTGAAAGCTTGAGAAAAGCCAAATGGGATTCTCAACTACTTTTGGTAGAGTCAAAGGCCTTCTGACCTGGGCTGGAGACAGAAATGTGGGCTTGCCACTGGTTGGTAATAAATAAAAAAAAAAGAGAGAAGGATCCCTTCTTTACCAAATAAGTGTGTTGAAGTGAATCCTGCTGTTCATCTTCACAGCAGGCCACATTATATCATTAGCATACTTCTCATCAGCCAGTGGGTTTTACAGATGAAGAACAGGTTTATTTCTTTTTCTCTGAAAAGAGTGGTTGAGCAAAGACTTAAACATACACAGACCCCTTATTTTTGTTTGCTAATGTAAACAAAGAAGGAAATAAGAGGGGCAAAGCAGGGCTGTTAGTTAGAGTCAGCATTTTACATTAAATCACTCTCCCTCTGCTTCACTCCCTCAACATCTCTGACACCCCTGCTGACAACAAGCATTTCCCAAAGTCAGTCTGTCAAAACATTTGGTACCTGCAACAGCACTATCAGTGCTGAGATACATATGTGCAGAGAGTTTTAAACAAAGCGACATGCCTCAGCCCTGTAGAGCCAAAAGCTGCAGCCACCTCATGTGTGGATGCATTCAGGTTGTGCTCTGGAGGCTCTCCAGCACTGGGGAAAGTGATGTTTTGCAACCGCAGCTGCAAAGAGAAAATGTGCAAAAGGCCTACCTGAGCTAGCCCAAAGTGGGCTGCTTCACATGCCCCTGCCAACAAGTGGCGGTGGCAGCCTGGTGTTCGGTGCTGTAATGAAGCTGGCAGGTCTGTTCAGTACTCTCTTGCGTGACTGCTTGTTCTGCAGTTTAGGCTGCAGCATTGCAGTGCTGGGTTATCTGAGTTAGACTAACTATATTCTGTTGCAGTTTCAACTCTGTTGTTCTGTATACCTGCATGCTTTGTTTGTTGTTGAAAATAATATTACGGTGTCTTGTACTTCAAATATGGGGCTAAAATTATAGAAGTGAACTTCACTTGTTCCTTGGGAGAATGAGTGGATCTTGTCTCAAAACACTTTTTGTTGTTGTTTGGTTTGGGTTTGTTTTTTTCTTATGCAAGTGAATGAATAAAAAGAATAAAAAAAAAGCCCTAGTGTTCAATTTGAAAGCTGTACGCAATAACTAAAGTAAGGAGTCCATAGGGTTTCTCCATGTGGTAAACTTTTATGAAATTCAACAGCAGATTCGTCTGGAAAAGAAATGAATAGGAAATTTAGGTTTTGACCAAAGCAATGTTATTAATAATATTATTACTAATAATATTATTAATTGTAACAAGCTTTTTTAACATAGTCTTTAAGTGAATGTGTACTTACTAGTTTTGAACTTCTCTTGTGCATTTCCCATGTTCTGGAATTATTTTCTACATGTGGTTGCTACCTGCATTCGTTTGCCTAAAAATGAGCAGAGTAGGTAACTGGAGTTCATACAAGAGAGATGCAGTTCCCAAAGAGCACTGGGGACTTATTTGTTCTGGTGAAGCAGAGGGGCTCCGTGTTCTGACACAGAACTCTTGCCTTTTCTTCATAAACGTTATATGTGCGTAAGAAATATATGAGAATTGCCTTAATTACTCATAGTTTGTATCTTGGAAGAATTTAATATCTTGCTGCAAACATCAGAATTTGGGGAAAAAAGGAAAACTTTTGCTTTCCTTCTCTTTTTTCCCCTCTTATTTCCCCCCCTTTTTTCTCCCCTCTCTCTTTTTTTTTTTTTTTTAGCTATTTCAAACATTCATCCTTCATTTCATCAGTTAAAGCTCTTTGGGAAACACCCTGAATTTGCTCTCTGTTGGAGAAATCATCAGAGTGTGTTCATATTAAATGAAGATTAGAATTTTGCACCTGACTGAATATGAGAATAAATTCACTATTCATATGAACTAGCTACGATTTTCCCAAACTGATTTTACAGAAACTGATTCTAAACCTACACAATAATGTGCATCTCTCCATAGAGTTGCACTGATAAATATTTTAGAAGGAAAATCTTAAAAGGTATGTAACAGCAATACAAACATCTTTCTTGCATGCATAATAGAAATAGCAATAAAAAAGAAAAAAAAATGAAAAAAAGGTAAGTTTATAAGTTGGGTTGAGCAGATTCATTGCACGGATTTTAGAAAAAATAATTCTAAGCTTTGAGTTACCCACTATTCTCTTAATTCTGCTCCAGCTGAAGTCAATGAATCTAATTGAACTGCCAGTGCAATTAGGGGGAGGTGAATTAAGCCTGTCTGCTGGGAGCTCTAGCTGGGAAAGGGGAATGTGATGTATTAAGGGTAAGAACTCAGGAGAAGTTTTTCTGTGACAGTCTTCAGAATCTGTTATCTACTATTTCAATAGTGGAGGAGAGAGACCACTTTTAAAGGGTGGCAGAGTGTGTCTTAGTAAATGCCATCAAAGTAATCAGATAATTTAACTGAAGTACTCAGTACCTGCTGATATGGAAGGTGAGAAATTGAGAGCTTCAGGGTAAGAGCAAGGATAACAGGGGTGCATAAAGACTGTTATTGCTGTGCTGGTTGGTGTGTTTGTCATAAGGAAACCTGCTGACTGCTCTGGACTTTGTGTTAGAGTACGGTCTTCTTACCAGTTGCGATGAGGAGCCTACAAGTTCAGCCTGAGCTTGGAGGATAGAATTCATGTGTGAATATAAGCCTTTTAAGAAAGGCCCTTGCTTGCTTCAGGCTTTTTCTGATACATGATTTCTTCTGCTATTATTTTTCTTGATATTTAGCACTTTTGTTGCTGGCTACCAATCTCAGAGAAACACGCAACTGAATGGGCTGTGAAGAGCTTGCTCTTTCTCTGCCTTCACTTCTAACACCTTTTTGTTGTTTGATTTTCTTGCCGATTCTTTATCTCATGTTATTGAGAAGGATCAGGAATATGTTTACCTTCGCTTCCACAATATCACTGATGGATTTGTTTATTTATAGAGAGAAATATATTTAAAAAAAACCCCAAACAGATATTTTAATGACTAGTAACAGTAAAGAACATGCAAAGCAATAGCAATAAATGACTAGGAATTACACTTACCTTGCATTTTTTTGCATGTCTAGTACTAAACCAGTATTCTGGATCTCTGTGAATCAGACAATTACTAAAAGCCCCAGAAGAAAGGAACTGATAAAGCTCCAGAACAGAGGCGTATTAGAGCACCAGTGTTTGCTATTTATTTTTGCACAATTGCAAAAGAATAGGCATTTCAGATAGTCAAAGAATACATGTCATTGATTCACCTTTCCTTTTTAACTTTTTTACCCATGTTTTTAGTCACTTTTCTCCACCTCTAGGTCAGTTAAAGGAGTTGAAGTGTTTTTTATTGAATAAGACTCTCTCCTCCAGTAGAGGCTATCCCTTAATGGAAACAGAAGGCTTGTTCTTCCATGTGACTATGGCAGAATCCTTGTGTGTGGCTTTTTTTTCACCGCTAGTTGGGGGAGAAAGAAATGGGTTGATAGTTCTCTTTACGTGGTGCAACATGAATCTGACTTTCTGATACTGCAAATATGGGTATCCTTTGGGAATTGTTCTGTTCCTCATTAGGACTTGGTCATGTCCAGTTATAAAGACATCATTTCTGCTCTTTGGACCTATATGTTCTGATGGTCTGAATCATGTTTCTCCACTGATACCTTATTGTTTTGAATAGGGGAATGAGTAATGCTGTCATCCTAGTTAGCTAGGGAAGACGCTTAGATCTCATATTCAGCTTCTGACACCTGGTTATATAAATCAGTTCAGAACAACCGAGATACTACCTGCTGGGCCAGGGCTGCAGGAGCTGCTTCTTTTTAAAGAAGATACCCAGTACATCTAGCATACCGGTGGTAGCATCTGAACTGGCAGTAAGTCAAGTGATCTTTTCTAGGAAAAACAGTTCTGGGTACCTGAAACCATCACACCTACATTCTTTGTAGCTTTTATTGTGCATAAAATGAGAGTGAAAAGTTCTGCTAAAGCTGTAAAGTTAAAGCAGGTCAAATGAGATTGCTTTTTTGTCTGTGTGAGCTAAACGCTAACCCCTTCATGGTGTTAATCTTCTGAAGATACAGCAAGCAGCTCTGATGTTTAGGCTGTGCTAGCATCTAGTATCACAGTTGCTGTAAGAAGTTAAGAAAGTGGCGTTAGCTGGTGCCAGTTTTCCCAGACATAGTTTGCTTTGCAACATTATCAGGTTTGTTAGGCACATACATTGACAATTTAGCTAACACCATGTACTCCGTATGGTGAAAGTAGTAATAATAAGAAACCCCAAACCTGTATGGGTGGATTTTCTAGCGTTTTGCTTTAATTTTTTATTTATTTTTTTTTTTTAATTCTGATGGAGTACAAGAATGCTGTAGGTCTTACAACGTGCTACCCAATGTCCCGGACAAACACAAAAAGGCTGTTAATGAACTTGCATAGGTCCAACTGATTATCCTAGTGTTAATTAGACCTTCATTTTCTCATGTACTAATTCTATGGTCAAATTGGGCAATTCAACTTCTTGAACCTCTGATTTGCAAATTTGAGCAACCTAGATTTAAGTAGCTGAATATGATACCTGTAGCTGCAGATAGCCCCGACAGAAGGCTTCAGCTGTGGAAATAATGAGCATACTTGGAAAAATCCTCCCATCATCATTATTCCAAGTTGTCCCTGAGGTAAAGGGGGGAATATGCTAGGTTGCCATTCAGATCTACTTTTTAATTTTTTTGAAAAAAAAGCCAACTAAAAGCCTAAAAAAGATCCCCAACCCACCCAAAACCCAAAAAAGCCAAACACTACTTACAATAGAATGGGAGAAAGGCAGATAAAAAAAAACAGGTAGTGTTGGAGGGAATAATTAAGGCTCTAACCTATCTTCATACAAGAGTAGCTGCAGAAGAGGTATTTGGTCTGATGTTCTCTCTGAAGACTAAACTGTGGCATCTCAAAGAAAGACTTGCACAACTTGTAGAAATTTTTCTGTCCCAGGTGCTTTGAAATATAGGTGGCATGTAAATATTTTGGTATTTTGTCTGATATGGAAGCAAATTAATATGTCTATTGATGGGGAGCCATCGTTCTACTTGTCTGTTGGCACATACTCTCTGTGACACCCAGGGCATGTAGCATTTGTCTGATGAAATCTGCTGCTAAAAATGTGTTGAAGACAAGCTCCAGGTAGATACAGAAGGTGTTTTTGTTAGTATACTAGCTAGAGGAAGGTGCTTATGGAATTAAAGCTTCATAGTGTCTGCCAGTGTACTGCTAATCTGTAGATACTTGAACAAGAAAGCGATGACAGTATTAAATGGGCTTCACCTTAAATCTAACTGAATAGGGCAAGAAGAGCAGAGAAGGTATATGATAGGAACTGTAGGTGCTTCAAGCCCCTAATATGTTCCCTAATTGATACAATTAGGAACACACAGGCATAAGAGAAATGGCAGGTGTAAGGAGTCACAGAAGATAGTAAGGAAAGAGGGATAAGCTCTTTTTAGGAGCTGGATCTTTAATGTGGCAGTGGATGTCCTATTTCTTCAAAAGAGGGATAGAAGTTACAATGAGAGGTCAGCCTTTGGAAGGGAGAGGGACAGAAGTAAGGCAAGAGACACTTGCTGCCCTCTCCTATTTCCCCAAAGTGCTATTTGCTCCCTAGAGTGCTGGGGATCTGCAAGGCTTCCCACTTCTCCCCATCAGAGCCTATCCTGCAGAGCACCCTTAAGGTGGGAAAAATCAGCTGTGCTGCCAAATAAAGAAGTGCTAAGTAAGCTTGTAGGAACTCACTGCTGCTGCCCCAGTTCATCCCAGTTCACAACCAGAGAGAGCTACTCGGTGCCTACTTCTACTACTTCTAGAAAATTATTGCCTGTCCTCACATCTGAAAGTAAGAAGGGTTTTTCTGTAGGGCACTTGTGCTAAAAGTAGGATTTTATGCTATATTTTATGTATGTAACTTTGAACTTTGCAAAATGTAATAATCAATTCTTAATTCAGCAAAGTATTTAAAAATTCTAGGACCATGCCAATTATCTGTTCTGCTAACAGAATCTATTAAATGGGCACTGCAGGTATCCTTAAAGCTACAAGTGCTATGCTTCAGTCAAGACAGGGCAGAAGTGAAATTCAGGCCTAAATAAGGTAAGGCATCACTGTTTAGCTTGTACGCAGCATTATAAGTCTAAGTTAATGTTGAACCATATACTTACAAGCCAATTCTTAAATAACCAAGGGCTCTATTAATTACACATACCTTTTTGAGATAATGTTTTAGTTACACTGTCATTTCTTTTTTGTCCTTAAAATAAAATGGGATGTCAGGAAATAAAGTAGAAATAAAAAACATTGTTAATTATTTCAGTAGTGAACTTCTGCAAATCATCTTTCAGCATTTGCCAGACAGAACCTGAGGTAAAAATTAATGCCTTGCTATTAAGGATATTTATATATGTGTATGCCTCAACTGTACTTATTGTCCTGTTAAAGTGATTTAAAACTTGTAAGAAAGATACTTTGCATCTTGGAAGACTTTGTTTCCTACTCCTGAAAGGCTGAAGTACTTTCCATGTTAGTAGAATGACTGCCTGGTGTGACAAGTGATGCTTGCAAGCTTTCAACTAGCTATTCTTCTTGTATTTTCATCAAGAAGCATTTAAATAGTATCAGTGTGGGGCATGTGATTTGATCACCATAGTTTTTCACTTTCTAAGGGTCTCTGGAGTGAGTTAATAAGGCTGTTGCTGTATTATAGTGTTTCTGTTCAATAATTTTTTAGGAAAATTCATGATAATGCACTGTTCTGTATTGAAAGTGAAGTAAGTGTATCAAGTAATATTGCAAATGAAATTAAAAGCTTAATTCAGGGTAATGATAAATCAGCAAAGTTTATGAATTGGTAGTCTTTAATTTGTTTTTATAGCTTTTTAATTGATTTCTGACACTTTTAATTTCACTGGAAGTGTTAAAATGTCTACTAGATAAAAATCACAGAAAATTATCAATAGAAAAATGTGAGATTAGTGCTTACTGTGACAAGTTGAGAAGATTTAGCTGTGAGATTGTTATACCTGGGGACACTGCAGGATAGAATTGTTCTTGCCTCAGTACTCCTAAAGATTAAAGAAGGAAATCCTATCACTTTAGGATACTTGCTGATTTTCTCTTCATATGATGGTGATTACTTGTGAGCATATAATAAGAGATAGGACTGAATCACAGATCTGAATTCAAAAAAGTTTTTTTTCTTGGTCAAAACTTTTTTATTGCTTCAGCTATGCAAAAGGACAATGAAAGCTGCAATGGCTTTCAGCTTTGTCATAGAGGTGAAAAAGTTGGCTGAATTAAGTGGAGAGGGAATTTCTTTTTAATGTCGCTGGGGTAATTTTTCTTCATTGTTGTAATAGGAAGATTTTTCTTATTTAATTTAAGGCTTAAAGGTCAGGGAAATAAAGTATTGTGAGATCAGATAGGAGGACATGTAATATCACAGTACATTTCTTCTCAAAGTATAATTCTCATTTTTGAAACTGTTTGCTTGTTTAGTTATCTTTTTCATTTAATCTTGTATTAGGAATCTCGTCAATTATTACTGAATCACACCAAGAAACCATACAGGATGAATCGGATACTGATTCAGAATGCTGCTGTACCATGTTACACTTGTCGCTGTGATTGACTTTTGGTCTTGTCCCTGCCAACTCACACTCAACTCTATGCCATTCCAGAATGGTATATTATCTGTTTTGAAATCTTTGACTGCTTAGATAACTTTAGAATGTTTTAAGTTAACCTCATTGCTGCCTGTTATGAGGTGATCCTGCAGTGTATACCAGGTGTTTTTTTTCTGAAGAGAGTAAGGCTCATCAGATTAAATGAGGTGTATGCATTCCTCAGAATGCCTGCTAGGATTAAGGATTTAACTTGGAACAACTGTACTCAGAAATATTGGTACAAATTAATTTAGAACTCTTGTATTCTACTGTTTTCCCAAGCTACAGGAGCTTGCTGCCAGGGGCATCCATCCTATTTGAGTTACGTAGGAGAAGAATTTGAAATACAAAGAAACAAACTAGCAAAACCAAGGTAATAAAATATGTAATGGAAATATATCAGTTGCAAAGAAAGTGGGACCTTGATTTTGCTTTAGAAATATATTCAGAAGCTTATCATAATTGAAGTAAATGTGCAAGATCTTACTATTCATAAGTACCTATGTTTATGTAAACCAAATAACTGTTCAGACATGTTTGTTGCTGATTGAGGATAACAGGTCAGGGGCTTGAAACAAAATTGCCATCTCTGTTTCATATTTAATTACCTTGTAGTTTAGTAGCATGAAAAACTGATTAAATTATGTACAGTAGTCTATATCACAAAAGTATATATTATACAGTATTTTATATAAAAGCTGGATCAAATGTCCACAAATTACTTACCACACTGTGAAGTCTATTTAAAAGCTTTTTAAAAATGGAGTCAAACAACTTCAGCTTTGTTGAGCTGCCATCTCCTTGATAAACGGTGTTTTTCCTTGATAAACAGTGATTCTCCAATGGCTAAATAACAAAATTCTCTACTAATAAGTAACTGCTTACATATACTGTATTTTGTCAACAGAGTAAATTATATATCCTTAGGAGTGCTGGAGGCTGAAACACTAAGAGCATCTAGAAGGATATGGCACCACAAAGAAATGACACTTAGCTTTACAGGCTCTGGATTGAAAAAAAAAACACCACCACAACACAATAGCAGCAGCAAAACAGGTCAAAACTTGAGAGAGAACCAAAATTTGATGAGTTTCAAACTCAAGATGTCTGTATAAAATTGATTTGCACCTGTGGTTGCACCACAGAAAAACCTTTTGTTATTTTTTTTGTAGTTGAATAAACTTGGTCTTCAATTGTGGAACAGTACTCTTGCTATGAGTTACACAACACTTCACTGTTCCTCTCATCCCACTTAAATACCAATCAGAATAACTCTTTTCAGAAGAACACTCTCTCAATTGAAAGACAAGCGTAAAGAATAAGTTACACCTGTATTACGCCCTAGTGGAGGGATGAAAAATGAAGATGTATGTCACTGGCAAAACAAAGCTTTCTCAAATATCTCATGCAGTATTTAAAATCTCTAGATTTTAAATTTGGAATCTCTAATGCAGTATTTAAAAGCAGGGTTTCAAGGATTTTTCCAGGAACAGCTATTGGGATTAATGAACATGCAGGCAAAATAGAGTCCACAGTTTTCAACAATGTTCAATGTAAGACCATACTTCCTGCAAAATTTCTTCTATGCTCCTTCCTTCTGTTAGCAGGCTTTGGATTATACTGGCTTTCAAACAGTAGAAATAAAGAATCAGGAAAAATAACTGTGCTATTTAGTGATACATGCATTGAAAACCCTGTATGTAAAAGCACGTATTGAAATATAAACCCCACATATTAAAATGTTTGAGATAAATCTTTGCTCCTAATAAAACCAGTAAAATGAAATTATCTTGCTGGACTAACAGCAAGAAGGAGAAGGAAAAGAAGAAACCTGAAGTAAAATAAAATTCTTTAATAATGACAGTCATTTTATAATTTTACACACTGTGGGAACTACTAGTCGTTGCATATGTTCAACCCAATGAATAACATGCATCTCTGCCCATGTTTCAAACTGCAGGCTGTATTGATTTAAAAGGTGAGGTGCAAGAAACCCAGTCAGTAGGCTGCGGAGCAGCTGCTGTTGTAAGAGGAAAGGTGTGACAAATTGGAAGAAAGCAAATGAATAGTGAAGTGGAAAACAATTATATGCACATATTAAAATGCTTTAGTCATGACTTCCTCAGGAACCTGGGTGTTTTCTGACACAGATAACAAAAACCAAGACCTTCAGAAAGACTCCTTTACCAGATTATAAAATGTAATAGTATATCACTGAGCCATTTTCAGCTTCATTGAATTTTCCAAACAATTGCTATCCTTTCCCCTGAGAAATGCCTTAATTATTTTTAGCCAGTCTGCATCCTAATCTTTAAATATTTTTGCCTTTCTGTGAAATAAAATGGAAAGATAGCTGCTGTGTTCAATTTCTTGATCAACATGAGCTTGAGCTAAAACCCAGTAAAGTTGGCCAGTTGATTTTGGGAGATCAGAACCCAGCTGCATTTCATTTCTGATTTTAGTGACTTTAGTATTTCAGAGTTGGCTGACAAAGGCAGGTGTGATTGATTTATTTATTTTTATACCAGTGGCAAGAAAGCTTTGGAGATGAACAAATTGTATCTTGAATTCTCTGCACACTTCTATGCTAAGGGATTAATATTGTGAGGTAGAAGAAGGTAAAAGATATTTGCAGTTCAAAGCACGCTGCATTTTTGCTCATGGTTACCATATGATTATGGACTTGCAGGAATCAATGACATTTTATGGGTATGGTGTATATTTAGTTTCTCATTTAAAGTTGTAGTGGTATGCAGGTTAGGCTCAATGTGGCAGGAGAGCATAATCCTGGAAGTGTTCAAGGCCAAGGTGGGCAGGGGTCTCATCAACCTAGTCTAGTGGAAGGTGACCCTGCCCATGGTAGGGTGTTGGAACTTTAGATGATTTTAAGGTTTTTTCAAACCCTAACCATTTTATGATATATTTCTGTGAATAAATCTGCATATGTCTGCATATTTCAAGCTGTATTAATGAGCTTTGTTCTTACCTTTCATAGAGAGTACTGGTGTAGGTGCACATCAAATGGGTTTCCTCAGCATTCTCTAATAGCAGACTGTGTTTTCAGTCAACCAAAGGTTTGCCAGACTAGGGTTATTACTATCCTGTCACAGCACGTAGCACTCCTAGTCAAAAAATGAGGAAGCTATTGAAGAAGTCAGAGTACCAAAACACTGATTGAGAACATTACCACCTACCTAGGATGTGGAAGTAGGCATGGGAGTGGAAGGGAATTTTTGTCAGTGTGGTTAAAAATATTTTACATAGCAATCTGAAGACTGAGACAACATTGTACTTGTCGTATCACCAGAAAAGGGATGTTGTTCAGAAGTCTGGTGTGAGTCTGACCTCTGCAAAAATAATCAGGAATTTGTTAGGATACTTTAGACTCTTTGTCTTCAGCTTACACTGGCATGAGAAAAACTTGGGAAGCATGAAATTCTTCCATGATGGAGCAAATATTTGTTTCTTGAGCCTCCCATAGTCCTTTTCTTTCCTCTTCATCCTCTGCTTGTAGCAGTCCATGACTTAGAGAAAGCAGCAACAGGTATCTTCTTGAACAGGTTCTGAACAAGTACCCATTTCTGCAACTCTGCCTCTGCTTTTCCTCCTTTGAATGGCACCAAATAAATCCTAATTGCTTTTAGGACTGTTCTTAATACTTTCCTGACCTGAGTTCTCACGCTTAAAAATTAATACTTTTAATTCATATTTTAGGAGAGCTTTTGCATATCTTTGATTCCCAGCAGCGCTATTAGTCTTGACTCTTTAGGTAGATTCACTGTTATTTTACACACATACACACACACACACACAGAGTTAGGTGGGAATCTAGTTCAATTAATGGTTGCAGCACCTTGCTGAAAACAGTTATTATTTCCTGTTACATGGCAGAAGTACCCAGTCTGTAACTCTGAGGATGTTCTTGAGAATCCCTGTGCTAAAACAAAATAGTACTTGGATAAGGAGATGTGTTCTTTCCTATGAAGTTCAGGGGCATCATCAGAAATACTGTTAAAATGCGAGGGACAAAGTAATAGTGAGATCAGCTGTACTGAGTTCTGGGCAGGGAACTTATCCCCTCTGGATCAGAAATCATAGAATAGTTAGGGTTGGAAAGGCCCTTAAGATCATCTTGTTCCAACCTTCCTGCCATGGGCAGGGACACCTCACACTAAACCATGCCACCCAAGGCTCTGGCCAACCTGGCCTTGAACACCTCCAGGGATGGAGCATTCACAGCTTTATTGGGCAACACATTCCAGTGCCTCACCACCCTTACAGATCTTCATCCTTTCTTGAATCACACTCAACACAGCCTGATATGATGGTATGAAAATATTGTGTGTGATTGATGTGGTCTTTCCAGCCTGATCAGTGAACATATTACCTTACCTCTGAAAAGAGAGTTCATGCAAAATTTTAGATGCCATTCCCTTTTTTAATCCAAACAGCATCTGCCTGTGTGTAAAAAGTGGGATTAAGTGGACACTAGTTGTATTGAGTGAACTGTGTGTCTTAGTAATGTTGCGTATCTTGGTTATCTTGTTAACAATAAAAACTAACTGGGGCAACTTGATGAGTTACTTTTAAGTATATAGCAGCTATGAGACTCAGAACACTGTTGAACTTTTTTATATTCATGGGCCTGATGCGGTTAAGAATCCAAAATTAGAAATATACATGCTTACATAAAGATCCTGATAAAAGGATTTTTTTTACTGCATTATTATCTCATAACCAATTAATAAGCACCTTCACAGATGTAAAAGAGTCACTTTTCTGTTTAAATGTTAAACATTTGAAAAACATTGCTTACATTTTGAGCAGCGTGGTTACATTTTAAGATGTTATTAGTATATTTAGAAGTCATTTTCATTTACATTTCTTCTTTTTCTGTGAAAAATAGATTTTTCATACTTTTTTTTTAATTATGATTATTTTCTGAGAGATATGCAGTGGCTTGATTTGAACAGGTAACTAGTGTCTTCAGATTGGTTGCATTACGTAGTATCTTCTCTATCAGAAAAATTCAGGGAAAAGAATAGGGCATAAGAGCAATTGAAGACTTGAGACGTGCAGTTTGCTGTGCATTGCTACTGTTGGTCACTGAGCAATGAAACAATTTTGGCTTCAATTTAGTTAGAAATACCTGTCAGCATAGTGAAACAACCCACTTCTCTGCACCTAGCTTAGCATATGCAGAACATTTCTGCAAGGGTAGCACTGTTGGTCTAGGATTACCCACCTGTAGAAGTGGAGCTGTTGTCCCTGACTGTGGTCATTTCTGCTCTGATATGCTCTTGAAAGAGAAGCAGTGTTGACAACATAAAATGAATTCTTTTTCCTTCTTTTCTTTCACTCAGTGGGCCGACAAATCAGTTATTCCCACAGCTCTAATTACACTTCACGGAATACATACTTTTTACAGAAAGTAAAATTCTTTCCTAAGCCACCAATTCTATTTGGGCTTAACCTTTTAAAGCAAAATTTCCAGTGGTTTGTTCTCTCAAGGCTTTCAAGTTGCTCAACAAAGTATGAAATGGCTGGAAAATACTAATGAATAAGTGAACCTTTTGGCTTTTACTCAGTCTACCGACACAAAAAAACTTGGGTTCCTGTGTAATTGCTGTGCATAATTACAAAAATGACGTTTCACTGCTTTGTTCAGTTTCTCTGCTTTAGAACTAGTTTCCTTGATGTGACTGTACTGTGGACTGGAGAGTTTGGTTGGTGGGGGCAGGGATGCTGCTGGAATAACTTGTTTTCCAAAGTACAGAGTAAATCTAATTCTCTCTTGCCCATGTTGCAAGATGAGGCAGTGCTTGGTGCAAGTCAGATCAAGCCTAATTTTCCTTGCAATCAGTAAGGCTGTCAGCAGAGCAAAGAGACATTCTGGATTAATTTCCCAGGTCAGAAAATGAGACGATGGCAGGAATAGAGACCACTGTTGTGACTTTGCTCTGCACAGGGATTCCTGGATGAGAAAGTTCTTAGCAGGTAGGAGAGGCAACTGTGGTAGCAACGGCATTTCAGCACACTACAGCTGTTTCCTTTAATAGCTCGATTCTTCCTGTTAATTATTCTAGATCACTGTCAGAAATAATTAGTATTAAAAGGTCAGCAGTGGTTTCCACTTAATTAGTTCTGTAAACAATTTTTTTAGAAGCCCAAAGGGATATTTTCCAAACACAAATAGGAGGAAGGAATGGCTCTCATGTAAAGTGGAGCTGCCCTGTAGATCTCACAGGGAAGTGAAAGCAAAACTGGACTGGCCATGCTCACTGCTTTTTGGGACTGTCTAGACTGGAGCTGAACCCAAGCTTCCTGCCTCTGTGCAGTGCTTCAGCATCACCCTGCTCAACACAAAGCTCTCCTGGTGTTGACCAGTCACTGCACATCTGCTGAGAGCCTCAGCAGGGAACTAAGAACAGTACAAAGGACTTATAAGAGTCCTCTGTTGTTCCTGAAGGCATTCTACATCAGTTAAAATACATCTCTCTGTATCAGGTAGTGTGCTCAAAACTCAGCTGTGCGTGGAAATGTAGGCTGAGGCTTAATTTCTGTTGCTATTCAAGTAAGTCAAACACCAGAAGATTTAAAACATATTGAGAGAAGGATGGGAATTATTTCTGCCCACAACACAGCTGACTTTGTATATAACACACTATCTAACAATGGGTTCATGTTTTCAACAAGATCTATCACATATACTCCTGAAGGAATTTTTTTTTAAAAGATTGTATTTCACTGCATCATTCCTGTACCTGCAGCCTTCTTCCTCCTGTGTTTTGTGGTGTGTCTGTTTAATGAAAGAGCATTGGAGTAGAGAACACTCCTGTTGCTATTTTCTGACTCTCCTTCTGCCATGTGTTTGTTATAACCGGTTACCTAGCAATCATTAATTTCAATGAGAGTGAGAAGCCTAAATCTTCCCCTTCCTTCTCTTATACTTTTATACAGACAGATGTTTCAATAACCTTTCTATACTTACAAACACCCTTGAAATCAGAGTTTGCTCTTCAGGCAAAAAGTTTCAATTGGTTTGTAGATTGCAATAAACTTTCTGGTGAATACTGAACAGTAAAGTTTGTGTTCTCAGTTATTTCAAGTTTGCCTAGCTAGGAGGAAGTGTGGCTTTAAAATTGAACAAATAAATTCAGCAAAATGACTGCCAAATTATAAAGAAAATATTTATCACTTTATATGTAAATGTAGGTAAATACTGATTTATTTTTTTTTTCTGTAAGATGTAAAACTTATATAAATGTTTTTTGACTATTGTACCAGTTTCTTGCTTTGATTAGCTTTATTGAGTTTTGTGTTGGGACTGTGGTTTATTTAAAGTATTCCTGCTGATCCAGTTTTTTGCATTTATCCAGGCTCTCTATTTGGCTGTCTCAGACAATGGGCATATAAATTAACCTACGTAACCCTAAAACTGGTAAGAAGGGATTAGTACTTCTCTTGGTAAGAAGGGATTAATACTTCTCTTTTATTACTCAAGGCTAGAATAAGAACAAGGAAGGAAATGTGTGTTGCAACTGGTAATCAATCATTTATTCTGTTTCTAGAAGGTATAAGCAGACTTTGAGACGGGTGAACAAATATGTGTCACATGGTGAATTTTAGTGGTGACAGTGTCAGGGATAGAATTTAGAAGTACTGACTCTCAGGTTACCACTTTAAACACAGCAAAGTGCTACTTTTCATTGGTTTGGGGCATTCTTCTGACTGGTAATTCAGGGTTAGTATCTGGGTAACAATTTACAATGGAGCAATCCTTTTTATTCTTTTGATTTTGAAAATCCATTGAGAAAGACAGCTGGGAGCAGCTTATAGACAGTTTTCTTGGTGCTGAATTTTTTAAGTGCATATGGAAAAAAAGAGGAGGTTAAAGCCTCTCATAAGTACAGAAATTAATTGGATCCCTAAATTACATGGATACACTTTTATCTTCATTTCTGTGGTACTATGTTTATCATTGCTACTAATAATTCTCTGTATACACTGGTATTTTTGTACAATTTTGCTGCAATATTGTTTTGCATGTAATGTGGATGAGACATATTGAAACCAGAAACTTATGGGTAAATCAATTGGATGTTTTTTTCTGATAACAGATACTCACTTGTGCCAAGTTATTAGCATTGGCATGCCTTACACTGTGGAAATCCTCAACTCTGTTTATGCATGTGGTTAGTGAAGTGTAACTCCCTTATCTGAGTAGTGCAGTTTTAGCCAGAAGAACAGTGATTTTCTTCTCTGTCAAATAGACTTTTCCCTTTTCCTTTCCCTTCAGAAAGGTCTATCTTTTTGAAATTTAGGATGCTAATTTTATTAATGTTAATATCCAGAGAAGAATTCTTCCATGTGGTACACACAGGGACAAGATGGTTTGCTATATATTTATGGAGCAGCTCCACTGGAATCCAAGGTGCTGCACCCATTACAAAATCTGTGGCTCTGATATAGAAAGATATGTTATGCAGATAAACCATATAGATTCTAAGGTAAAGTTTTCATTGCAGATCCTTTTATTATTTCCCTAAATAATGCTTTGAGCGGCAAGTTTCTGTATTGAAAGGTTTGGAATGGCTCCTTCTCTCTTTTTAATCACAAATATTACAGAAGCTGCTCACCACTAGTACAGCTTTGGATGGCATGGCATGGCCAAAGTAGTGTTACGCATTAAAGGCAAAAGGCCATTTGTAGGTAGTAGGCATCCTGATATCTTAAATACCACAATTCATTTGAACAAAAATCCTGAATACTGTGGTTCAGCTGCACCACTCTGAGTTGTTCCCTTTACAGTCCTCCTGGATATCCCTCAGGAATTACTTAGTGTGTCCTGTGAATGGCCAAACACTCTTAACACTTGGACAGTAATCTTCAAGGTGGCACCTGTATTCCTTCACAGATCTGATTTGAATATCCTGCTTGTCTTCACCATTTTCTTTATTCCTCTAGGCCAAAACACAAAGTCTGTTTATTGTTAAGCATATGCAGTACTGTAGCAAAGTAGGCCCATCTGATTTGCAATCTGCGTGTGTGCTAGTGCTAAGTATAGAGATGCCACTCATCTCTACTATGTCATGGTAGTTAGATTAGAGGGGAGTTTAACTCAAAGCCTTTAAGAAAAGCCAACTGAGCACAGAGGAATAAATGCTGTTTCTGCTGTCAACCCTAAATAGCTTAGCTTGATATAGAGGATTTCAGAAGTTGAGGGTCAGGAATTCTTTCTAAATGTGGAGGAACTGATCTGTACCAATCATCACAGGAGTTACCGCTCCCTGTGTATGCTTTCTTGCATCTGAAAATTTCCAGGTAAGCAAGCAGATTTGCATGTCTTTCCCCTTGCCTCCTGTTTCTTTTGTCTACTAAACCACAGGTGCAACCATGTGAGCAGAGCTCCTGTGTTCACGGAGATTGTTAGTCAGGCAGACCCTCTGAATACCCCATCTATTTTAGTACTAGAACTACACTGTGCCTGCAACCTTGCAGACATCAGAAGGGTTCAAGAATATTGTAGAATGTCATTTCCTCAATAATAAAAGGATACAATGGATCATCCAGTCAGATAAAGCTCAGAAGACGCAGCTTATAAATCTTCCTTTCCAGTCACAGAAAAGAAAAATGCAGAGCAATTACATTAAAAAGGCAATAACCCCAAACCTTTATATATAGAACTACTAAGGATTGCCCTACTGCTATAATTTAAATGGTAAAAAGATACCTGAACTGCTTAGATAGTTTAGCAAGATACTATAGATACCTCTGCATCTTTGCAAGTCAGGTCCTTAATTACCCACCTAGCTGCCCATTCTATTTCTAGTTTCTTAGAAATAGATGTAATAGTCTTTTCCTGCTTCACAGAGTAACTATAAGGGTAGATTAAAAATGTTTTTCTGTCATTCTTCAGTAATTTTACAAGCATTTTGACTATAGGAGTGTTTTTTTGGAGCATAACACTTATTAGTCACACTGCAGTGTTCTTTGTTGAGAGCAAAGAGTTCCTGTTAATATGCCTTGAACAGAGACTGCTACAATGTTTTCAACACAAACAGCACATGTTTCCACCCTGTTGCTAGATCTAGCATGAAGCTGTTGCTGCTCATGTTTACCGATGTTCTGACAAAAGACTGGCTGTACTTTGAAGGCTTTCCTGGTTTTGGTTTTTCATCATGGTAGGATGTACTTTTCTTCTGCATAAAAAATACAGCATATATACAATACAGCATATATACTGTTATCCCCCTTTGCTTATATATGATGGATGATACAGCTCTGGAAAGGCAATTCAGTTTGGTTTTGGTTTGGTACGAAACTGGAATTTACGTGAAATAATCGCTTCTATTTTCGTGCTTCTATTTCGTAATTATGTCTGTGACAACAAAAAATAATCCTGTCAAATGTCTCCCAGCCTGCTTTGTAGAACCAAAGTCTATGGTAAACTGTTAATGCAGTGGAAAAATAAGTAAAATACTGCTTGAGAGGAGATAAATTCTTGGGTTTCCTAAACAGACATTCCTGAGCTTTTGCCATTTGACTCTTCCAAATAGAAAGCTGTTATAATTCTTCCTTTTTTAACTATATTTTCCAAAACATTTCAGAAAGCACAGATGGCAAAAGAAATAGCACGTGAACTTCATTGGTGGTCTTTGATATTTCAAAAAAGGCAAGCGTGAAAACAAACAAAACAGCCACCACCCTCAGGCTCCCAAGTTTGCTTCTATTTTTCTCAATAGTCAGACAAGATAGGTGATTGTTAGTTGTGTGTATTTGACCTTGTTTATCAGTTGACCTGACAGTCACTGATAGCCATGAAGGGGAAATAATTCTTGTATCAGTGGAGCAGTAAATCTTCTAGACAATATCATCAATTGAGTTAGAAACAATTAACTACAAAGTTCATAATGTTCTAATTCTGCAATAATGCTGCAAGGCAGAGTGACATGCAAATGTTGCCAAACAAATGAAATAATTACTTAGCTATGCAAAAACCTGATTATTTTCAGAAATAATGTGCACCAGCTCACCTCAGATCATAATAATTACAATGTTCTTCATATCAGGTTGCTCTGGAAAGTAGTGTCTGACTCTGTAATGATTTTCTTCCTGAATAAAATGGAATTAATTATCTATAGTCTGCAGAAAGCAGTAAATAAATGTAAAATTCTAGGGAGCTAGAACAATTTTAAGACAAGGTTTTTCTGAAAAAAAATATTACAATGAATCCATGCTTAAAATGTTTCCTATTTGTCCATATTTCTTGTCTTAGAACAAATGTACAGCAGAATAGTTGAAAATTGGATCCAATATGCTTCTAGGCAGTTTTACAGAAACTCTGTGAGTTTTATTATTGCTGCTATCAGTACTATGAGTTACAGTCTGATCTCACCAGATTCTGGAGAATGCTCTATGTTGCTTCTGTTGTCAGTTGTTCTCTTCTGTAGACTCACTCATGATGGCTTTTTAAAGTATCTTATGAAATAAATTACCATATAATGTCATGTTAGTAATTCAGAAGTCTTTCAGGAAAAGTGCAGCTTGTGAAACAGAATATTTTTTTTTCTTGTGTTTCTTACTTAGTCTTTGAGTTTAGGAGCAGTTTTAGGCCCTCTAGTCTTGAGAACAAAAGTATCGTAGGACTTGTCTACCAACAAGAGAGGCTAAATGAGCAATCTTGGGTCACATTGCAAATTAATAGAAGAGGCGCAAAGATCGCATCTACACACTTGGAAATCTATAATCTGGCTGCCTAGATTGGTCAAAGAAACTCATGCTCAGTAGTTCCCCCATTGAAGAAAGCTTTGGGGAAGTGTAAGTGGGCTGTATGTGGATTACTGTAATGTTAGTGAAAATACTGTTCCATTTTACTTTCCTGTGTCGGAGCCGATGCCAGCTGTATTTAGTAATAAACATATGACTAATGTGATTGGCTTCAGTGGAAATATTTGTGTTTTTAGGATGAAGTACAGGCCAGAGTAATTGTAAGACCAAGGCAGCTGTATAGAAATGTATAGAAATATAGAAATAGTAAAAAAACCAAACCCCCAAACCAACCAAAAAAACCCCAACAACAAGAAGAACAAAAAACCCCAAACCAAACAAAACAAAAAAACTCCAACAAAACCAGACAAAAGTCTGAGATTTCCCATGTAGCCTGAGCTGCTTAGAAGCTGCAAATACTCTGGGAACAGTCTTGCAAAGTCAAGGATGACATTTACTCTTTATGTATACCATGTTGCATATATAGGGTGAAAAAAATAACTAACCTGCCTCTTCAGTTTTCATTTTATTGCTAAAATTTTCCTTAGGGGTTTTGACAAACAAATATTTCTATGCAGAAAGGGCTTCATAAACTACAGTGTTACCGTTTTGTATCTCTCTTGAAGCCTCTTTGCACTACTATTAAAATCTGATTTCAGACAAGATCTAGGTCCATGACCTTAGCCCATATGGTTGTTAGCAGCAGTGTTCGTAGCTGAGCTAGGGATACTTTATTTGCCCCTGAGAGTTCCCAGGCATGAAGAAACCTGTGCACTGTGCAGCACGTAACCAGTGAAGTCAATGAGGTAAACCTCAATATTTCACCAGAAGCAGGGATGTAGCTTAAATCAGTTGCCTGATTCCTCCCTCCCATGCAAAAATAAAAAAAAACAGCAATTGTCCCATAGTCTAGTCTGTGGTTCATAGTGCAGAAAAACAGAATCTACTGGTGTGCAGGTATGGGTGTGTGTAGGGAAAGGAGGAGGGGGGAGAAAATGGATGCAAATCTACTCCGTTAACTGGAAAGCATTAAATTGCATAGATTTAAAATGGAATGTGTGTGTGAGGGCAATGTTTATTCACAGCTGGTGTTAACAGGAGTTCCCTCCATGTGCTCATACCAGGGAAGCCCAGTCTCTTTTGAATCTCTCCACCGGTCTCCACTCACCTACTAGGTGGGGGAGGTCAATGTTGCAAAAAATGCTGTGTTTAGTATCTGATTGTGTAGGTTTTGGTACATGCTTTGATCCTGGGAATATTTTATTGCGCTACCATGAAATACCTCTTCTGATGGTATTGGATAAATCATACAAATAATTTATTTTTTGTTTATTGCAAGGAAAAACAATGAACTTTTTTTTTCCCTTAATGCTATGTAATGATAAGAATCATATAAACCACTGTTACTGCTATTCTCCTAATAGGGTGAATACAGAAAAGTTCTTGTCTGCTGACAGACTTCTAAACTTTGGTAAGTTATTTTCCCTCTCTAAAGCCGAAATGGAACTGCCAGAATAATAAATATATAAAAGAGGCGGTTACAGGTTTTTAGACTGTGCTGAGACTCATCTGTGGGACACATTTGTTGCTATTTGTATTTAACATATTTTGAATTGTGGTTTTACTGATTTGAATAAAATGGATGTCTTTATTATATGTACATTACATTTATTGTTTAAATATGCCAATTAGATGTCAGACTTTCTGTAGAATTTCTGAATCAAAACAGCTTAGTAAATATACAAAATTCAATGGTAAATATCAAGGTCAGAAAATCCTAGGAGATATATTTGTTCCCCCAGACCTGATATGAATTACAATTTTGCCTGTTTGCATGTGTATAACATGTCCTGCAGTTATGTGCATGGAAACTTAATTTTAAATATGTGATGAAAAGATACATGGAATGGAATGCAGTAATTGTGTACTTAGTCTTAGTCTTCAGAATTGTTGCCCTCCCACCAGCACTGAACTGGACACTGAGCTTCTTAATTATTAAAAAAGTGCTAGCTGTAAAAATTAGTTATATTAGTCGCTCCGAGCTGTTAAATTAGTGTTCCCCAAATCGATCTTTTTAACTGATGTAAAGAATTTATTACTTGGATCCAGTCTCTGAAACAAGCCTGAAGGATTCAATCACATTTATTCTGAAAGCGGCGATGTGACTATACTGAGCTCAGAACAGGATATGTTGCAATGAGTTTCAGGAGATGTGAAACAGCAAATACGCAGAACTGCCAGTTGGTTCAAAGTCAAAATCTTAGAACTGAGGTATATTAGCTTTCATGAAAAGATTTAATGTTTAGTCTTGCTTCATAGAAAACAGGCTTTCTGCAGAGGAATATTCTTGTTGCACCTCAGAATGAATCTTTCATTTTCAGACACCCTGGTTCATAATCCATTGATTTACTACTCTTCCCATTCATTGATACATGTTGGGATTAACATCTAGAGCATATTAATTAGTTCTTTCCTCAGATTACACTTGATGACAAGGTCCCTCATTTTAAGGTTATTTTAGCTATTGATTTTTTGAATATCAACAGCAAATCCACAGGGTGAAGAAGTGTTTTGACTTTCATTGAACATTGCAATTGTGTGAGAGCCTTCCATCTCCTTCAAGTCTTCAGTGATGTGAAAAAATGATTTGAATATGAACATCAGGATATGGCTTTGCATATTTCTTCTAAGTAGGATTTTTTTAAATTTTTTTTTTTAATTTTAGGGGTTTTTTTTGCTTTTTCTTTTTGTGTGTGGGGTTTTTTTTTTTAACTAAAGGAGATAAACGAGGCAGTGTTACAGCTGTTGCCATCAGCAGGATGAGTTTAAAATTTTTTGTAGTCACTTGTAATGCCAGGGTCAACAGCTTTCCTTGTTTCAGGTAAATAGTTAATTTGATAGTAGGTGAGGAACTGGCAAGTGCAGAGATGCGTTGAGTGTAATTGTAATGTGAAATTAATTATGGTAAGAAAAACTTTCATGTGGCTCTAAAGTATAGTGCATATTGATGGTGCTTAGAGAATTTTCCCTATAGAAACTAATTGAGCACTGCAGCTGGTATATCATACTGTAAATTAATTTAAGTTATAATTTGTGAAACACATTTAGATAATTGGTTCTTCTAAATTAGCATGTTTGCAAAGCATCAGTTTTACTATCCATGAAGGATTTTTTGTGATTTTTTTTTTTTTTGTGGATATTAAATCCTCATTTGTTTTATCTTTCAGATTTTTGAAATATCTAATGAGAAACCTACAGTTACTTATATTATGCTAAAACATTATTTAAAATATCTTAAAATAAATGACTGTACTGACTCTGATAACATCTATTACAATGCTTCTTCATTTGTGGTTGGTTCTGGCCATTTGTCAGGATCAGCTTGCAGATGTAGATGTATGAGGAGGATTTAGATGGTTTCTAATTGGCCAGTAACACCATGTAACAAGCAGTATTTGATTCTTTAAAAATTCATGCTATTGTCTTGACTTTTTTGGTTTTGTTATTTTTCTTAATGTGCTGCAAAGAGGATGCATATTTTTGAATAAGCCTATTTATGTGCTGAGTCTGGGAAGTGTTTGTATGTGACTTCTGTAAACTGTCCCCACTGGACACATTTGATTAAATCATACTAAGCTGACCTTTTGGCAGACACCATGATTCACATGGCCTACTTAGAACTTGTTTTGAAACTGAACCTAGAAAATACTCAGATCTTTTCTCATCTTAATTGCATTCATTAAAATGATAGATTGTCAAGGAAGACACTTGTAAAAAGAAAAGATATTGCTTTCTGAAACTGTTCCAGCTGAAGCAATTATGTCCTTAAAAGAACATGGAATTTTTATCTCCCAGGAAACACACAATTTAAGAACTGGCTTATGTTTAAAACAGTGAGATGTTTATTTCCAGCTGCTGTTAACATCCATCTACTGATTGAGTAGATCTCGGATCCTTTCTCTCCTAGCAAATGTCATGTATTGTCTGGGAAACAAAGAGTAGCCAAAAGGCACCTCTCACCCATAAATAAAATCCCCTGCTCCCTTTTTTGGCCTATATTCCTTACCTGTTGGAATTTTGGCCATCTTCTGCATCTTCTTTTTCTCCTGTGGCACTGCTGCCCTTCTCCTAACCTTCTAGGCCCACTACATTTCCTGAGCTGGCTTCAGCAATTCATTATCTCTAGCTAGCATCTACTGGTCTGTTCATAATAGGTACAGTCATTACTTGAAATATATGTGAAAAATCTCAAAAAAAAGACAAACTAGTGCACAGGGTTAGCATTCAAGAAAAATTCATCCCCAAACCTGCTGAATAGGATCTTAGCACCCAGAAGTCAGGGCTCAACTCTTTCATCTTCTCAACTCTTTAATTCTGGCAGACAGTTAAAGATGCTACTACTCTTCTCCAGGTACAATTTACTGGATCATCTTCCTTTCAAATAGTGGTAGGCTTTTGAATATCCTCTTTCAATGCTTACAAAGTTCCCAGGCAGCTGGGTTGAATGATGGGGTAAGATCCTTGTCAGCATTGCTATTCATCACAGGTCTAAACACAGCGCAGTCTGTAATTCCACCTGGGAAAATCAGGAAGAGTTGCAAAGAACTGGATGCCTGTGCTCGTATGGAGGTAGGCCTGTAGTTTCACATTAGGAAGACTGACTGTGAAATAAGGAGTAATTGTGGTTTGTTTGGGGTTTTGTATCTTGCTTTGACAGCACTCTTTTGTTTTCCTGTGCTTTTCTGTACTGGTAAGGAAAATTTCCTGCAATCTATAGGCAAATATGAGAGCAGGTTTATTTGGGCCCCACCCGAACCCTTTATTACTTATTCACAGGCTGAGCTGCTCAATGGCACATCACTTTGTTTGCAGGCATCTGTTTGTCCTTAGAGTGTCTGCATGAATGTATGAAAATGTGAGTTCAGTAATGCATGCGTATATCTTCTATGCAACTCTTTCACCACACTCTTCGGAGGCTATGTGACAGTTGGTATGACATTTTAATCTGAAATTTCTTAAAATGCAGTTTAGCTCTTAGGTCAGACCTCCAGCTAGTATGAAATAATTTGGATTTGGCAGCAAATTGCCCAGGCTACAGGTTTGTGGGCATCTCTGGGGATTTCCAAAGCAGGGCCTTCTGGGGAGCAGCCAAAGCGGACAAACAGTACTTTTCTATTTTTGTGTATTTATTGTCACTGACACAGTTCAGGCTATTCTTTTTCCTGAATGGTGACATGAGTTGGCAGAAGAAAGTTCCTATTTTAAACTACTGCTAGGTTAATATGACATCATTCAGCTATTAGACATTACAGTGAAATTGTGATGGTGGTCACTGACATAGACTGGATTGCTTGCATGCTTTAGCTCAGTCCACTTCATTGCTGTCATGTGTATCTGTTGGAAACAAACACTAGGCTAAACCCTACTGATTCTGTCCCTAGCTATAACTGGCCATAGAGTCACTTGGTTGAATTCCTTAGGGGAAAGTCTTATCTTAATGTGGGAGATAAAATCAAAGTCTTATGCAGCAGGTAAGAGCCCACTTCTGAAAAAAAAAAAGGTCCCAGAGTCTATTTCTGGCTTTTAGGGCCAGTGTCCAGAATCTGTCTGTAGGCATGAATTCTTTGGGTGAAAGCTTTGCTTTTTTTGATGTTGATGGCAACTTTGCTGTGATTTTCATCAGAGACAGAATTTCATTGTATATATTCTAATAAATTTTTAATATAAATGTCACAACTTTCTTGGTGTATTTTGGGGCTTTAGTAACTTTGCCACACTGAAATAAAGAGACTATTTGTTCTTACATTAAATACATAGAGTTGAAGTTTGCCACATAACAGAAATGCCATGTTTTTACAGCAGAATACCCTTTTTTATTAGATTTATAGTCTTGCTGACTGTAGAGGCCTCTCTGCAACACTTATTTTAGCAAATAATCTATTTTTAGATCCTGGGTTTTTTTCAAAATCTAGGTCAGCTTGCTTGGCAATCTAGTAAGAAGGATATGCTGTATGAATAAAAAGGTGTCATTCCTACAGACAAAAAAAGTTGCCTTTTTAACACTAGCAATACCAGAAACCTTTGAAAGCATTTAGGATTTGTATGTTATTACTAGAAAGACAATAATTTGGTAGTGGTATGTCTCAATTGAAAATATTTTTTTATTAATAATGTAAATTCTTCACTTATTCTTTATATTAGAAAATACTGAAAAAATATTTCCATAGGAATTTATTTGTCTGAAAAATTTGAGGTGGTGGAAAGGACCATGTGAAAGACAGTATTCTCAGAAATTTATGACTGTTAATGCAGACATCATCTGTGGAACAGAAAAGACACTGTATTCCATAATGTTTAAGAATTTTTCATCTTTCACTTTTTTGTCTTCTTACTGTATATAATCTGCAGTAAACAGAATAGTAGGAAAAGGGAAAAGCTTTTGTAAAAGTGGTAGCCAAACTTACTATGACTGTGAGTGCTCCAAAAACTTTGCAGATTGGGAGGAACAGTATTATTCAGTAGCTCTAAATTCTACCATATCAAAGCTATTTTACTCTTGATTGTATTCACTCAAATCACGTGGTTTAATGTACTATTGGGATATGTCTCCCAAGAAAGTATGTCTTCCTTTGACGTTAGAATTTTCTTTCCTTCAAGTAATAATTTTAGAAAGTATTTGCTTTAGGTAAACCCATGTCAGTGGACACAATGTAAATGCATTTGCAAAGAGATTTCTTTGTGGAAGACAGGATTCATTCTAATCCTACCTATTCATAGAATAATAGAATTGTTTGGGTTGCAAGGGACCTTTACAGGTCTTTCTACCAAGAGCAGAGACATCTTTCACTATATCATGTTGCTCAAAACCCTGTCCAACCTGACTTTGAATACTTCCAATGGTGTGGCATCCACATCTGCTGTGAGCAACCTGTTCTGGTATCTCACCACTCTCACTGTAAAAAAAAACTCTTCTTTATATCCAACCAAAATCTACCCTCTTTCAGATTAAAACCATTGATCCTTGTCCTGTTACTACAGGCCTTGATAAAAGTCTTTTTCCACCAAGTAAGATCAGTATCTCTCCAGTAGTTTGGTTTATGCCTGTATTTCTGGAGTAAATATTTTTGATGTAAGTGTATTCAGTTCTCTTTGAAGACTCTTCCCTCCCTCCTTGGTTGAAAGTTGGTTGGTCCAGCTACTTTTGCCTCATGGGAAAGTTCTTATTTGACTGTGCAGGATTTTTTTATTCTGAATTGTATTTTCCTTTACTCTTTCAAGTTTTTATGGATCAACAGATGTTCATGGAAACAGGATATTTTTTTCTAAGTATTCTATCTCCTCCTGCAACTCCTCCTGACTTGAACTCAACATCTTCTCTGTAGCACAACAGTCATTTGCAGAAACCAACTGTGGCTTCAAATGAGGCATAAGCTGAAAGAGCAGATGAGTGCTAAAGAACCTTAGATCACATTTTCATGCAAATGCGCTACTAATAAGCTAAGGGAACAGCCTTCCTCTTGAAAATAATGATGCTAGTTCGTAGAATTAGCATCTAAATGAAATTCTAAATTCTAATTTTTTTAGAAGGTTATAATTTGGTTTTCAGTGCTACTCTGTTACATACAGTTTCATTTCCTATAAGTACTGCAGCCTAAGTAGCTGATGTATTTTTTTGCTTGTTTCTTGGAAAATACTATAAATCTTGACATATGAACCTACCATTATAGGATAATGGGTTAATTAAGATTGAAAGAGATGTCAGGAGGTCTTTTGTCCCACCTCCTTCTCAGTCAGATTTGAGATTAGACTAGATTACTCAGGGATTTATTCAGTCTGTTAATGAAAAACAACTAGTATAGAGACCACACAGCCTCCCTGGGCAGCCTGTTTTACTGCTTGATTGTCCTTGAAGTAAAAAGGCTACTCCTCTCCTTGTATTAAGTCTGAGATACTCTTGTTTCAACTTGTGTCTCTTGTCTCATTCTTCAGTCATGCACCATTGTGAAAAGCCTGTCTCTGCGTTCTTTTTAAGGTTATTTGGAAGGATGCTCTTAAACCCACCCTGCTTGAAGCCTTCTCTTCTTCAGGAGTAACAAGCCAAGTTCCTTCAGCCTCACCTCACAGGGCTAATGCTCGAGCCCATAACATCTTGGCTGGCACTCCACTGAACTCACTCCTGCTTAATAAAGTCTTGTGCTGGTGGGCCCAAAGCTTCATTACTGTCTATAGCTCTTCATTTCCAGAAGTAATTTTGTGCTCCACTTTCAGCACTATTGAGGTATATTATCCCTGTAACACAGAATTTAGCTACTGTCAAGAACTAATACTACAGGTATTACTGTATAGATGTGGGGTTTTCCAGACTGGATCATCATTTAAGCCATGTGAATATCATAACCTTATAGAATCATAGAATTGTTTGTGTTAGAAGAGACCTTCAAAGGTTATCTTGTCCAATACCCCTGCGGTGAGCAGGGACATTTTGGCTGCTGGTCCAAACAAGTCTAATTCTAGAAGATAGGAAAAAACTTTAGTGAGTTTTATATTCAACAAGATAATACAATTGGAGTATGATAATTGTTATGTCCAGATGTGTCCTGAAGGGAAATGCAACACAATCAGTGGAAGGACTTGACTTAGACTTGCAATCTGCTATCCTGAAACTTATTTGCTGAGCTGCCTGGAAAAAAATCAGTTGAACAGGGTGATAGGAAAGTTACCTGCTTCAGTTTTTCTTCCTCCCCTTCCTGGTCTTTATCTCCTACAGTTATGCCTGATCATCCTGAGAGCTGCTGGAGCTATGGGAGAGCTCAGCAGAGTGGGGTGGGGCAGCCTGAAGACTTCTAGCCTTTGGGTATTTCTTCTATTTTGCATCATACTGAGCCAGCTCCCACTCCTTCCCATTTCTAAATTCATATATGCACAAGAACCTAGTTATGTTTTTCTGTTTGTGCCTAGGAAGTTTCTGGAAAGTAAATATCCCAAACTGATAAGAGTATGTTACAATAATGCTTAATTCCTTTTTGATTTGTTGGTCTGGAACTTTTTCAGTCTCTGTCCAAAATACTGAAATTGAAACAGGCAACTTGAATTTCTGCTTTGGTTTAAAAAAGCCTCTAAAGAAATAGCAAGTTAGAAATCCCTATTGGTGCCTTGAGTATTATATTGCACCTTTGTTAATCAGACATACATGAAAGTCTTTCCAAATAGCCTTTGAAGACAGAAATGAAGAAACAGATGTATTCATTTTTCCCCCATGAAAATGACCTTTTGCAGGGACTGAGACATTTCCATTAGCAAATATTTTTCCAGTAAGCTTTTCTTTGGTTTATTTATTTATTTATTGGTTGGTTGGTTGGGTTTTTTTTTAAGGCTAAATTCTCATGTGCTTTAAAGGTGGAAATGAAAACAAGTTTTCAGCATCTCCCAAAAATCATTCAAAATCTTGGAGGTAAATAGTACCTAATGATCTCCCTACTTAAAATTCCCCAAACTCTTTTATAAGCAGTGTATAAACTATTTGGGTATTTCCTTCCAATAAGGAAACTTTCTTATTTTATTTGTAACCCATAGGCAGAATGGAGTCTCAAGAGGGGAAGGCTTATTTTGCTCATCAGAATCTGAGTAATGAGCACACATAGAATCATAGAATAGTTTGGGTTGGAAGGGACCTTCAAAGGTCATCTAGTCCAACCCCCCTGCAATGAGCAGGGACATCTACAACTAGATCAGGTAGCCCAGAACCGCATCCATCCCGGCCTTTGGATGCCTCCAGGGATGGTGCAACATCATTGCAGTTTGCAGAATGACCATGATTGGGAAGTACAATGCTTCTGACAAAGTTTGTGTTTTTAACTTGTGCAGTATGGAACCCGTGTTTTTAACTTGTGCAGTATGGAACCCATGTTTTTCTGCTCCCTGACAGGCTTCTGGTAGTTACTAAGGAAAGGCTTACTGAGTACCAGTAAGCAGCACGAAGCCAGTTCTGATGTTATCCCGTCCTGAGAGATGGTTTAGTTCAGTCTGATATCTTTGTGTGCGTCTGTAACTGAATCATATATATCAGTAGGTATGTCATTCTGGAACATTAGTTTTACAAAGAGTTTAGGGAAGGAAGGTATGCTCAAAGCTATAAGTACTCCATAAAAGCAGCATTTTGGAGAAGTGTGTTAATGCAAGTAACAGATGAATAAAATCAATCACATAAGCAAACCTCTTATCTGACAGGAAGGGACGAAACTACTGTGGAAAAATTCAGAAGAAGGTTTTCAATCATGAAAGGAAGTTTCCTTAAAAGTCAGTGGGAATTTTTTCTTGAAAATTACATAGGCATTTTAAAAAAAAGCACATCTTGATTAACATTATCTGAATTGTATTGACAGAATTGAAGCAAACTTTGAGGTTTCACATATATATACTTTGTCAGCTGCATGTTCTTCTTGCCCAGCCATTTGTTGACTGAATATAGAAGAACTGATGGTAACTCCCACCATCCTGAGCTGTCACCCATCAGTTCAGGCGTATGAACAAAACCTCTGTTTTAACACTAAGAAATGAACTTTGGACTGTAGTATTCAGTGTTGTGGAAATGTCATCCTTTTATGGGGAAAAAAAAGTTTCAGTTTTACTAGACAGGCGTCATGCTGTTCATTTACCACAGGTCATTTCTACTTTTCCACAGTTCAGTGACAGGCAGTGATGTTGGAGGATGTGCCCTTGGGATATAGTGCCAGAGAAATATTGACTTTTAGACATTTTTTCCTTGCTTTGTTCAGAGGGAAGCTTGATCATTGTATTGAAAGAAAGATAGCTTAAAATATTCATTTGGTTCAGATCAAGAAAGATGACTGCTTAAAAATGATGCTGCTTCACACAGCTTTCTGAACATAACTTGCCACCCATAAACCTGTCATTCCTTTTAAGTGATAATTCTTATTTCTCTGTTCAAGAGCCAAGATGATAATTTGGTTAGGAAGTTACGTTTGGGTGTTTTGTCTTTTGCTATAGATAGTTGATGGGATTTATGCAAAATTTTTTTTATTGCTTGAATAAATGTTCTTCCAGGGAAATAAACTTTGATCTTAATCTTCGCATTTAGATTTGTAATGCCTTTGGCAGTGTACATCTACATGTATTTTTTATGCATTGCTTTGTAATTGGAGGTTTCATTGAGAATTCTATGAGTCTGCAATGCATTCCCCTTGGGTACACCTTGCAAAGCTTTCTTTTTCTATTTCATAATTACTCAAAGGTTAGGAAATCCAACCTGCAGCAAAGCAAAAATAGAGTTGTGAACATATGCCTTATTTCACTTTTTATGGGTATATCAGCTATGGGAACTATTTACTTTAAGGCTATTAATCGCACGACCTTACTTGAGGCACAGCGACTGTGCCAGGTCGTGTGTGGCTTCAGTGGCAGAGGTAGTTGAGCACGGATCATGTGTGAAAATTCCTGAGTATAGTGTAGGAAACAGTTAAGGAGAAAGATACTGTTGCTGCCAGTGTTAGAACATCGTGTCTGTGTCCCTACGTTTTTATGAGAGCCATCAACATATAAATGGTAAAATATACCATTTTATATAATTTTTATACAAATAAATTCTTGCACAAATCAAGTCCCAAGTAGTTGTTAATTTCCTCTGTTACTAACTGGCAAAGTTTATTCCTTGTCTTTATGAGGTTAGATGAAGTTAGAATAAGCCAGGATTCTCCCTGGGGAGAACAGTATCTGTTTCCCTCCTTTGTCTCCTAAAAAGACTATCTCCAATGAGATTACTGCCTCCCTTATTATGTTAACAATGGTATCCTTTGATTTCCTTACAGAGTTTGTGGAGTGTGATATGGAGGTTGCACTTAAAGAGTGCAGGGCCGTGTGCTTACTGTTTTCCTCGCTTTCCTTCAGGGCTGTATGCTTACTCTTTTCCTTGCTTTCCTTTGTCGTTCTCCATTATGGTAGGTAGGCTTTACACATCCATATTATCATTTATTTTCTGTTAATGCCATGCAGAATGTGCTCATTCTGTGTGTTATTCGCATGATACCTAGCATTACAAGAGCATGCTTTTTCACAGGTCAACAGAGGGATGAGTCTTTTCATCTTCCAGCTCTTCGTGGCCTCAGAACTGGTGCAGAAGAGCTTGAGACTTAAATGGGGTAGGGCATGGCCTGAGTGAGTATAAGCAGTGTTTAAGGGTGCAAGATGCTCAGAGGCTGATGAACTACTCCATAGAGCAAATGGTGTTCCATCAGACTGAGCGTCTTTTGCATACTCCTTGGAACAATTACAGCTCTGAAAGGAAACTGGTTCACCCAACCCAAAAATAAGATCTAAGCACATAATATATGTAAAATGTACATGATCAGAGAGGATCAGAGCATGAAATGAAATTAAGAAAGTAGATACGATAGAGTATTTGTGCCTTTTATCTTCAAGGACACAAAGTGTCTGTGTCTTCATCAACAGATAAGATGAATCTGTCGACAGATGAAACTTCTTTTTCTGTCTTCAGTGGCATAAATTCTAATTTCTGGTTTTGCTTTTTTGGCTTCTAAACACTGCATTTTACTATGATGCTGCCATGCTGCCAGCTGGTGTAGAGACCCCTTTTGTGCCTAATATTTCCTTCCGGAGAGAGCTCTGTTCATTGGTGTGGTGACTTGCATCTTTTTTTCTGACTAACATTTTTAGGTTAACATTTGCTATAACCCTTGGATTATCTCTGTGGCTGTTGTTTTTTGTTTTTTTTTGCTCTTACCCAGTTCATTAACATTCTTCAAAAAGGATGGATTGTGTATAGCTTTCCTGTATCTTTTTATGCCTGTATTATATATGGTATGCACCGGTGGCTGGCTGGCTATAAAGAGGTTTGGCATGAAAGTTCCTGGAGGTCTTGGTGGAACACCAAATTGACCATGAGCCAGTAATGTGCCCTTGCGGCCTCCTGGGCTCCATTAGGAAGAGTATTTCCAGCAGGTCAGAAGAACTGATTCTTATTCCTCCACTCAGCATTGCTGAGGCACATCTGGATAACTGGGTCCAATTCTGTGTTCCCCAGCTCAGGATAGACACAAACCCACTGAAACGAGTCCAGTGAAGGCCTATGAGGGTGACTAAAGGCTTGGCTCATCTCTCATTAAGGAGAGGCTGAGAGAACTGGGTTTGTTTAGTCTGAAGAACAGGAGCTTTGCAAGGAGTGTTCTATCAATGTATACAAATGTCTGAGTGGGTGTAAAAAGCATGGAGCCAAACTCATCTTCGGAGTATCCAGAGACAGGACAAGAAGCAATAGGCCCAAACTGAAATAAAAGAAATTCCATTTAAGCATAAGAAAAACCTTCCTGGACTTTGTGTAAAGAAAAGCACTTGAAAGTCCCTTGTTCGATCAGCATTACAGAAAAAGTTCGTCTTTGATACTGTGAACCAAATAAACAGCTTTTTGTGCATAATTTGGTATTAGTTATGGAGTGCATGTGCTTAACCAGTTTCTTCTGGAGAAATTTGGTAGTGGAGGGTACACAGCAAGAAGATGTTTAGATAATCTCTTCTCATCTCACTTGATAAGTAACTGGGGAAGGGGTGGTCAGATTCTGTTCATAGTAACACTGTAAATGGAGAAGGGCTTTTCCTGAATGCTTCTGTGTGCCACTCTGTCCCCACTGTCACAAGCTTTCATGCTGGCTCTGTGCCTGTCTTCCCTCTGACAGGGAAAACATTTGTGTTCTACAACCAGGCCTGCATATAATTGTGTCTCTAGTTCATCAAGAAGATGAGATTTCACTCTGCCTGTGCAGATTTACCTAGGGATTGTAAATTGACAGAGCTTTAATCCTTTCATTGAAACAGGAAGGTAAGTGAAGGCTACATACTGGACAGTGCAGTCCCTCTTTATGTAAAGTGTATCCTGCAGATTATTTATAACTTTCAAGACCTTAAGGGATAGGGACGGTGTGTGGATGCATTGTGTCCCTGGTCATTTTGGGACCCTCCATACAAGGCCAAGGATTTCGGCTCCCACCTGGACCATTCCTCACATCAAAAATACCTTTTCAAGGTTTTCTAGTATGAACTTGCCTGAAAAATTGTCTCAGCAGCCAGTTCTAACTTTGCATATATTTCCACTGCAGAAGATGAAAGAAAATTCTTGCCTAGTTTTTTATTTTCCTGCATCCCTCTCCTGACAAACAGAGCTTGAATAATGAGAATCACAGAGCAGGGTTGGGTCAATGATACACTCCTTTTCATAAATAAAAAGTAAGGTGAAATGCACAGAGAGCTGAACTATTCAGTGGGCTGAACATGCAATGGAGTGATGCAGATGACTATGTGTGAGAAGGTTATGCTTTGTAAGCACTCCTGAAGATCAATTTGCCAGACACCTGCTGTTTGCTTTCTATTTTATTTAAGTGGGTCAGGAAGACATTAACAGACATCGCACATGCTTGTCATTTATTATTTTTAGTAATTTTTTGTTCCTTTTATTGATGGCTTTTACACACTGATTGTGTTGAAAGCTGCCCTGAAGATATTTGCATTTGAATCAAAGTCTGGCTATTCAGGCAGAAAGCCAGGTCACATAAAAGTCAAGACGTCCTCTCACAATGAGACAGCTCACTCTCTGAAATAAGCCAATAATCCATTCAGTTAACACATTAAAATGACAGATAAAATGCCTGAGGCATAGTCTTGTTACATGAATTCAACAGACTGCAGGCATAAATGGTTTTTCTTTATACCTACATTTGCCGTCAGGGTACTTTGGTTTTCTTGATCTATGAAGTTTGAAGCAATAGTTCTAAGGTAAAGGTGAGATCTCAAGGAAAAGTCCACAGGCTTTAGAATGTTAGAATGTCAGTGATACAGGCTATTTGGTACACTTAGGAACCATACAGAGTGGTTGAACACACATGGTACATAAGAAAACAAGGGGGGGGGTGGTAGGGGAAGTACTACGAAAGAGATCTACATGAATACAACACATTAGCTGCCTTGCAGGGTGAAACAGAACTGATGTGAAAATAGATGATCACCTATATGTTGAGAATGGTGCAACCTCCTTGTTTATGCCAGGAATCTGTGTTGTAACACTCCTGTGCTATAGATATGAGGTAGGTAGAGAACTTTGATGGTTGTGTGCCAATGACTGTAGTAAATCTCTCTTTTGAATGAGAATTCTTTAATTAAATTCAAGGCACTGGCAAAAGCTGAAGTTTTTTAGCTTATGTAAGTAGACTATTAGACCTTTTGGATTTAGCTCATTCTCAAAGAGTACCTCTGGGATACAGTAATGTCATTTCTTCTTATTTGCATTAGCATGTGACAACGACCTGATTTGATATGGATGAAACTCTTTGTGCAATTTACCCATCGTTCAGCAGATTAAAGACTGAGAAAGGGCATTTGAAAATTCTCCCTGAAAAAGCATAAAGAGAAATCCAGCACACCTAAACCTCTACATATTCTAATATATCCATCCTGCATTGATGAAAGGAAAGCAATGGAATAGTTAAAGAATGTCTTAAAGTCTAAATAAATAGTGTAACCTAAAGTAACCTAAGTACACACCTAAATTTGTTGGCTGTTATGACATCCACATTGCAGATACATGGAATTGCTCTGTGTGCTTTCCCAACATCTCAGTCTGGAATTGAAGGGCATCATGTCCAGGCTGGGTTCTAAACAGAAGTTTTCCAATACTACTCTGAAGTAATCTCAGTTGTGTCCAGATGAATGCAGGCCTCCCTACTGATCTGTCTCCTGTAGGCTCCATTTTAGTTTTAGCAGGGCAGCTTACTTCATAGAGAGACTATGCTATGATTCTTCCTGCTTTTATCTTAATGTCACAGGAAAAAAGTCAAAGCACCAGGAGCTCTTTGAAGGAATTTTGGTAGTATGAAAGAATGATCTTTACTTTTGGTATCATGTATATTAACATTTCTAATTATGCTCCTTTTCAGTGGGGACAGCAGACCACTTTTACCTAAGTTTCTGCTTGCTGTTGCAGAAGAAACTTGTACATCGTTCCCTGCTATGGAGATTCTTTTTTTCCACGTAATTTCTGCCAATCTAAGCTAACAGATTGATACTGGTGTGCACCATCTCCATTTTGGGTGTAGATCTATCCCATTATTAACCTTTCTACTTCTCTGAATAGCAGCTGGTCAGGTTATATTTTTAATAAAACCACCATAGATTTTAAAAGGAAAAAATGCATTTCTAATACTTAATAGATGTGCTGTAATAATTTACTGAATTAAGATGTGTCCCTTAAGTTACCAAGTAATCCTGGTTAGAGATACTTGTTCTACACAGCCTTGAGTCACAAAAACTTGATAGATCATTGAGTATCAGTCTTGACTACATGAGCACAGTATATTTTTATTTTTAATTCTTTCAGCCTATCTTATGGCAATTGCATAATGCTAGCAAAGGGCATAGCCAGAATTAGAGATACCTTTAGGCAATAATAAGAGTGCTGCCATAACCTTCATATAAGCTGCCCTTTAAAGGATAATGTGACCTTAGTCACTTGTGGAAAACAAGGTATTTTTTCTATTTAGTCAGTACAATGCTACTAAGAAAGGGAATTAGCCAACTCATAGAAAATAAAGTGCAAAGATGATGAGAATAGCTTTGCTGAAAGACACTTTCCAAAGCTGAAAAGAGTGATGTTTGAGGAATAAGGATGATTTGAAAATACCTGAATTCTCCTGGAGTGCCTTGGCTTACATGTGTTTACTATCAGCTTGAAGGTGGCATTTTCTTCAGCCACATTCATTGCCGGCCTGTGGCCAGATGGCTGTGCCCTGGGTTGGCTTTGAACCTGTCAAAATGTGCAAGGGTATTTTAATTTGAAAAAAAAAACAGCAAACAACCAGATCAGGCAACATACGATGATGTTTTCTTCTGGCCTATCTCATTAAGGTTTATTAGTAAGTCACTGTTGTGGCTGTAATGCTGCAATTACTGACCATATTTGAGATTTTATGTAGTACATACTTATGCACTGCTTTACTACTTTTAAAGTAGGGCACTATTTTGAGGATCTATGAAGAGCTGGATAATGTCTGTGTCTGGACAGTGTGTCAAAGCATGATGCATAATTTTTTGGTAAAAATAGGCATAGGCACTGGGGCCTATGCCCATAACAGATTGATATTGGTGTGCACCATCCTTTGCCAGTGGGGGCTCCTTTGCCAGTGTTGCAGAAGGGCAAGCAAGCTACAGAGATAAACTGAAGAGACAGGCTGCTGTTTATGGTTTCTTGCTTCACACTTGAGCAGTCCAGAGCAGCTCCTGGGAGCTCCTTCAGCAGTCTGAAGCTGCCTGTTTCTGAAAAAGAAAGATCTGGTAAGCTCTTCAGGGGAGAATGAAGTGAAAACCATTCTGATCCTTCCATGGGCTACTCATGGAAGGTGCTACTCATTTCTCAAGGTAATAAACCTTGTGTGTAGAATATCATCTGTTTTTCCAGTGCTTTTTCTGACATCGTTCTCAGTGGCCCGACAACTATGTATGCTCTAGTGAGACTATTTGGGTTATTACGTATCCGTACAGTCTGCAACTGCGGACTTTGCTTTTCAAAAGTAGCTTGAATGGACTTAAAATGATATAATGATGTTCCACAGAACTAGCTGATGTGCTGTCTTACATCACATTGATGGTGTTTTACTGCTAGTACTGGGTTCATGCTCTTCAGTTTATGACTCCATTCCCACCATGTCTTCCTGGGGATTTGTAGGCACGTCACTCCAAGAATCAGCAAAACGTCGAAATCACGACCCGGCTTGGTGTGGGAGGTGAAAGCACGCATAAGTAACTAGAGTGTGCTCAGTTTGTTCAGTTGAGGGGGAAGCACATGCTGAGAGAGAATTGCCCAGAATGTTTTGTGAGTATTGTTTTTCTCAGCTGAAAGCAAGACTTTGTCTTCAAATGAGGAATAATTGATAGTTCAGTCTTTCAGAAGGTGGTTAAATGAGTACTTCCTCTCCACCCAAGAGGTCGTAAGGCATCATAGTCAACTCAGACCTTTCTTTAATTTGTGACAAGCAGTTATTTTCTACTAAGAAGAGAAAAACCGAACAAACAACAATAAAAAGTCACTGAAAACTGCCAAGCAATATGCACTTTATGAGTCTTGAGGAGAGAAATTTCTCCAGCAGTTTTTAATAAAATGTATATACTGTTCTACAGTGTGTGATAATACCTTCTTTTGTTACAGAAGGAAGGCTGTTAACAGGAATGCATTCTGAATAATAGTCTTAATATTGGGATAGAAAGAGTCACAAGTTTCTTGCTCTCACTTTGAATATGTGTTTCAGTAATATTTAAATTCCTTTCCCTCAGCTAAATCCTGTTTTATTCTTATTGAAAGACTGATTATGGGTAGTCCTATCTTCCTGCAAGTTGTTCAGCACTGGTAGCAGTGATGCCTTCAGCACACCAGAAGCATCTCTCAGCACCTAGCAGGAAAAGTCCCTCACTCTTGTTAAGGTTTTAGAGGTTTAGGGAAACTTTGGCCGATTCTGTGTAGGACTGGGAGAAGTGCCTATATGAAATTGGAGGAAAAGAGAAGAGAAATGAAGCCCTGGAAATCGGAGATGCCTTCTCTTAAAATCCAATTATCTGCTGGGAAACAAGAAACAAGGGAAGAATAATTGAATGGGACAGTTCAGAAAATCTATCTTTGTAGTGCAGTGAGCAGGGCATATTTCAGCTGCCTGGCTGTTACATGAGCATCATTATTTATCTGTTGGTAGCTTGTTTCTGACATTAGCACTAAATTGTTACCACAGTCTGCTGTCCATCATCCATGTTAATTTGAAGATGCAGCATCTCCTACTTGGACTTCTTTTACTTCAAGAGCAAACAAAACAATATAAGTTGTCTTGTAAAATAACTGAACTCCAAGAAATTAAACATGTATTTGCAAAAATCTGTTTAATCATTTAGAGTTTCTGTCTCAGAACAGAATACCTCTCAAATGGAATTGTTTTTAAATG
Organism: Pezoporus wallicus; assembly: GCF_028554395.1. Classification (NCBI taxonomy): domain Eukaryota; kingdom Metazoa; phylum Chordata; class Aves; order Psittaciformes; family Psittacidae; genus Pezoporus; species Pezoporus wallicus. The sequence goes on from NW_026640059.1 coordinate 4,459,534, forward strand.
ACTGTTTTATTTTAGACAGTAAGATCCTGAGCAGCTCAGAGCTATTGCCATTGTGAAGGGTGTTTTGAGGGAGAAAGAATTCAGAGAGTCTGAGAGACCTAGTGCAAGGACCACCATAAGAAAAAAGCAAGGAAACTGAAATCACCTAATGGGTCCACAAGACACAATGCTCAGAGAGTCCATACTAACTCATAGCCAAGCTTTGGTTTTCTTGTTACCTCTCTATAAGCTGAAGTGTGGTTTGTGCTGAATGCAGCATACTGTTGCTGCTTTGCTATGTCTCTTATCGTCTTTCTGTGCAGGCTAGTAGGAGTTTGGAAAGACCTAATGGAAACATGACATTGACACTTGCATTGTATTTAAATGTTACTGTGAAACCAGTAATACTTTGAGGTTTTCTTTTGTCTCATATTGTTTATTAAAGAGTTATCAGACACATTCATTATATTTTACATCATCAGCAGTGGTTTAGTGTGTGTTAAGTGGCAGCAAGATGGGAGCATCATGGAATATTGCCGTAAAATATTTTCTTTGAAGGCTGAAAGAATAAGGAACAGCAGAATTTACAAGGCCATTCTTCAATTAGATGGATTTCAGATTTTTCATGCCTGAGATACAGCACACTGAATACATCATTGCAGCTGCCAGGGCTCTAGAAGCAACACAGCCATCTTGTTATGGTGCAGCGTATGACTAATCAGCCTTGCTGATGGACTCATATATTCTGAAATACCTCTGCTGTGCTGATGGGGCTAAGTGTAAGCGTATTCTCAATGCTCCAGATGGGCACAATCTGCTCCATTCCAGATGGGCCTATTAGCATAGATTTAACCCAATAGCAGCCCAGTAACCTGAGACTAGTAAGGTACAAGAGCAGGAGTGTTAGGAAGGTTTAATAACTGATGTGCAGAGTGATACCAACCCATGATGAGCACTACTAATGCTGCTCAGCATTTGGAGGTCTGGGAGCAGCATGTGGTTAGACTATGGTGTGGTGTGCTGATACCAGCTGCCCCAACACAGTCCCCATGTAGAGGGATGTGGCTCCTTCGAGCTGTGCAGCTGTCTGCAGCACTGTGCAGGCACAGGAGGCTGTTTGGGGTATTGCACCAGCTCTGGCTCTCCATTTATTAGGGATGTGAGAAGGTATTACAAAGTCAAGTCAGATGTACCTGTAGCCTGGTGTGCTGCCTCCTACACCAGCTAATCCCAACAGTTCCAAGATGCTTAGGAAGAAAGCACAGGGTCTGTATTTGGTGACTCATTCCTTGGAAGCCCTCTCAATTAAACCTGCATAGAAGATGGAGCAGTCTATACCTACTGTAGTCCTAACATGGATAGCTTATTCCTAGAAAAAATCAGAATTTGACCCAGAGCAACTGCCACCTCTGCTCCAAGTCTCCTTAGGGAGCAAGGCAACTGTAAGTGTCTCTTATTGCCCTCTGTTGCCTGAGTTTCTGAGGTACTGCAGGTGCAGAGATATTTCTGATATTAGTTTTCCTATATTTTCCAAAGTTTATACCAAAATACACTGCACAGAGCTCTATTCTAGTATGGTAGATTCATAATAGTTGCTTGTTTATATAAGTATTAGTATGTCACATTTAAATGTGAAGCAAAACATCATTGCATAGTATGGTTGGTAATGACTTTTTAATAAAACAGTACATAAAGCTATTGCGGTCTTGCTGCTGGTGACGGGAAAATGGAGGGATGGAAATTATCAACATTTTCAGCAAAGTTGTATTTCAGTGAATTGTTGTGCTTCAGACACATTGTGACCTTCAGATACATGTACTTATACAATGTAATGATACTGGCAGTGGTGTGGTGAGGGACTGTAGTCAGGTGGGTATATTTGTTACCTGTTACTTGGCATTTCAGTGAAAAAGAAAATATACAGATGAAAAATAAATTGGCAGTTGGTTAGCTGAGAAAAATATCGGCAACAACTCTTCAGTCTGAAAATAGATTTAGCATAAATAGTGCATAAATCTTTGCATTACTAATTTTTGTCACTTGTATTATGTCACATTTTTGAAAATACATTGTTTCAAAGGAAACACAGTGAGCCTTGAATAGATTCAGTGGCACAGGTTTCCAATATTTTTATCCATTTGGTTAAATGGAGTTGACTGTAAAAAACTAGTTTTGCTTTGAAGAGTGTTTTAAAACGAAATCTAGTGAGCAGAATTTAGTTCATATGAAGTATGCAGTTCTGAATACAAATCATCCATTTCTTACACAGGAACTGACTCTTTTTAGTATATATCTTTGGTGTATTTATTAGTACAGATTCTGGTGTGCTCAAGGTTTACAGCACAGTATTAAGTATGTGCTTTAAAGGATGTAAAGAAATAGGCTAAGAGTATGGTTAGACAACCCAAAACTGTGAGTGTTTACCTAAATTTTGGTGTAGGAAGTTTTGTTTCTCTTTTTATTTTGATCTGATGGTACGGAAGGCAAATGATGTTAATGGCTGACTACACTGGGCACAGCCCAACCCAACACTTGGCAGGGCTGTTTGGGAGGCATAGAATTGAGGACCCCCAATGGCTTCAAACTCCAGAAAATAAATGTTTTCCCTTTTGCAGCATAACCAGTCAGTATCAGAACAGCATCTAGGATTTCAGTTGTTTTTCTCTATTTTCTTTTTAAATAAGTGAAATTGAAGAATAACAGAGGCAGAGCCATGGCGTACTATGTAGGTCTTTTGCTCTAAAAATGTAAATTATCATTTGCTTACATAAACAGCATAAATATGCATTGCTTTCAGCATTTAATAAAATAATACCCTGGTTTGGTGAACCCCCAATGGCATGTCATCCCTGACCAATGGAAACGTGCATCTAAAAGCTATTTGGGTGAGCAAAAGTCTGCAAAATATGGCACTTAATCTTTATGCATAATCTCATCATCACAAATAAGATGATTTCACGAAAGACAAAAAGCCTTTTGGGGTTTTCTGCTGTATTTATGTTCCTATTTGGAATATAAATTGTGCTGAAGAGTGTGTTTGCTAGTTCTTTATGAAGCTGCCAATGCTGAGCTCCTGTCAGGCCAAACAGCAGTTGACTCATCTGATCCTGGAGGAAAAATTGCTTAGTGTGCTTGTAATGCTCAGTCAGGGATTACACCTGTGCCAGCAACAGCCTAGAGTCTTGGCCAGCTTATCAAAAGTGGAAGTACTGGAACATTTCTTTTGTTAGATCTTCCTGTTAAAGGTGTTATAAAGATTCTTAGACCACATTGACAGAAGGAACAAGGCTGCCACAGAAAGGGAAACACTGAAGGGAGATATTTTTGCTTTGTGGAATGCATAAATGTGTTGCGTGAGATGCATGCACACATAACTTAATACTTATACTGATTCAGGTGGTAAGCAAGGAAACTAGCTGGGTGGAGATCAAAAATACTAAAGTTTAATAACTAGTAAAGTATTATTTTGTAAAACCTCAGCACAAAATAGAGCTCAGCTGTTTATGTAGGTACCTCATTGCAAACAGAAACAATCAGGGTGACTTTAATGGGGAGCATAATTCTAATTTTTCTGCTTGAAATACAGATCAATCTGTTTAGTGTGTAAAATGGGGGGTGGGGGAAAGGGCTCCCAGCGATGATTAGAAGATTGGAGTACATAGTAAAAATTATCATCATAATGTGGCAAGATGAACACACATCTGTAATTCCATCTGGAGACAAATAGACATTATGAAGGGTAAATAGAAGAAATACTGGATTTTTTTTAAATATTCCTTAGGAAAGCCTGGGAGTCCTGGGCAGGGGAATAAGTACAGCCAGGAAAATCCTCTAGGTACATACAGTACCTACAAATGTTTCATCTCAGGCTGAAAAGGAAATTAGTGGGAATGGCACACATTTTAGTACTCACAGTGGGGAAAGCTCCATGTGCTTAAATTAGTAGTCTTAACCTGCAGATTTTAGAGTATTTTTGGAAATATAAACAAGAACAGTGTGATCCTGGAGCTTTTCTCTGCATGTATTTTTGCATGGTAAAAGGAAATAAATTCCCTAATATATCAAAAATGTTCAGATATAAATCTTGGAACTGTGGCATAATGGCTATGGCAACTAGCTGAATTTTCACTTAGAATAATTTTCAAAGTTCTCTAAATGTTTTATAACAAAATTCCTGATTTTCTGTATTTTCTGGTTATATTTTCTGCTATTTACATGTATTTATAAACTTACTTTGGAAAATATTTTTCAATTCATATTTGGATAATCATAATCATCACACACTGCTTAATAGCCTCTTGATGTGAGAATTCATGGAACTTCTAAGCAGCAGATTAACGAAAGGTAAGCAGTTCATTTCTAGTCTGAATGATGTGGCATTCCTGCTAAAGTGTAGGCATTTTTATTTTTGTCCACTTAATAGTCCTCTTGAGCAAATCTTGCTTTAGTAGCTGCACAGAACATGAACTTCCTGCAGGAGAAAAAAATGCAGTTCTCTTTTCATCCCATGAAGCTAACTCTTCGTGTTACCAGCCATAGGATGGTTCTGAACAACTTGGCAACAAATCCATTTTTCAGAGAATCTTCTATTGCTGGTGTTTCTGAGCAGCTGTGTGTTGGCTGCAAAGTATGCATGTGTATACTCCTCTTTACAACCAACACACAGTTTTGCTTAAGCAATGAGACACTTGTCTGCTTTGTATTTTAACACTGCTGGCAGCCTACAAAATGTTTATTCTGTGCGTTCCTATGTATCTGCTTTGAGGGATATGTAATGCCTCATATGTGCTGATGTTGCCTCATAGTAACAGATTTCTTTTAGTTTTACAGCTCTTGCAGTGGTAGAAAATGTAAAGTTCTTAACTTCACTTTTCATCTTTTTTTTTTTCCTCTTTAAATATTTCAGCAGAATAGATCTGAAATCCATTTGATTGACTTTTACACTGTAGTTGATTACACTAATATTTTTTGACACTTTTGTACATTCTCAACTGGCATAACTAACATTTCAGCCTGTTCTATCCGGTTACTTTTCCATTGCAAATACTTAAGTTCTCTTAGAGACTAAAGGTTCGGTTTGTTTATCTGTCAGAACTTAGCGATGACTTTGTTTTGCTTTGATTTATTTTTCTGTTTTAATTTGGAGATATGCACCAGAGATGGCTTTACTAGACCTTGTTAAGATGCAGTCTTTTATTATCTCTGGTAGGTTATAGTTTTCACACTACTTGTGTAGCTTTTATATGCATGAAGATTCATTCTGTCCAATGGGAGAACTAAAGTTCAGCTTCTATGGAGTATTTGAAAGCCGCTTTGTTATTTATGGTTCCTCCTAACTGTATGTGAAACAAAAAAATGAACAGTCATGTTTGTCATTATCAATTCTCAGGCAAAAATGTTCCATGTATGATGTATCTGTGCAGTTGCTGTCACCTAATGTACTCAAATGTACAACACTCATAGAGAATTTCAAGCAGCACCAGCTCTAATTGCCTTGTTAATCTTACAAAATTATGCCCTTTTTTAACTTTTGTTTAGAGTCAGTCAGCATAAAAATATTCTTCCTGCTGAAATAACTTCATAGGCAAAGTTCAAGTGAGCAATTAGTGATTGCATCTACTTTTGAATTATTTTCCCAGCTTGTGGTAGTTCCGTTAATAACCTTTTAAAATTCTGAAGCATATCCCCAGGTCTGTTTCACAAATCTACTGCAATGTATGAAGTGCTTATCTTTCTGAAGCCATCTGCTTCTCTTCTCCAAAGATTCTGTAAAATCCTTGGCAACCCCTTGAATGAACCTCATGATTCCTTACATGGAAGAGTGTAAAGTGAACACACAAACATAAACCTGTACTTCCAGTTCCTCTGTATTTCATTTCTGTGCTCACTCAGATGTGAGATTGCTACATATTACTCAGGGAGTCGGCTTCATTTTTTTAGTAACAGCTTAACTTTTGCTTATCACCAGTCTGTATCTGGACAACTTACTAGTAGTTCTTCCATTGGAAGCCAGGCTTTTGTAGCTTTGCTACAGCTTACTGATGGAACAGTAACATCAATGAGTGAAAGAGCTGCTTCAAGCACAGACTCTGCAAGAGTCCCTCCCTGAGCTCATAGGAATCCCTCCATAATCAGCTAGTATAACCTTCACCTTCCATTCACTAAAATCTTGCCTTTTCAGTTTTGAAAAAGAATCCCCTTATTAAAATATTTAAACAATAATGTAGGAGATATACTGGATGAAAAGTGGAAAAGTGACTCCTTTGGTCATACTACATGTCTTGAAGATCTGATATCCTCACTTCATGCTTGCATCCATCTTGAAAACTTCTAAGTCTGTGGTTTGTGTCCCTGGGATGTGGGATGTGCATCCTACCTCACTTTTTTTATTGCAGTCCTTACTTCCTGATCTCTTATCTAACAGGGCTGCAATTTTAGGAACAGAGATCAGTTTTACCAAACACATCTGTGATGATCAGTCTCCCCTCACCATTTATCTAGCTCATTTGCTTTATGGAGTTGTTACAAAATGCATGTGTACCCAAGAGGACATTTTCCTCTTCTTGGGGGCTTCTCTAAGCTGTTGCAAGATTGTTTGAAGTACTATCTCTTAAGAAGTATTCACTGTATTTTCATCTTATCAGCCACACAGGTTTCACAAACCAGAGATGACAGCACTAACATTTGCCATACTTTTTCCAGTTATCTCCTTTGAATGTATTTGGCAACCCAGGGAAGATTACATAAGAGTGTACACCTTCCTTTGGGAGAGAAGAAACTGGTTAAAATAGCAACCCTGTCAGGTTGAGCTCCCTGTGGTTTGAATTTTCTTTGTCACACTCTTTATTTAATAATGAAGAACCTGGAATTAGCCCACTCACCAGATAAGGGAAAAACTAAGAACTATATATGTATCTTCATCCCTTGAATGTTCTCTGTGAATTACTATCCTGTTTCAAGAGATAGGGGAGTTTTCTGCTCTAGGTTGCAAATACGCAATGGCATTCATGGAAACACATGTCCATATGCAGATTAGAGGTCCTCTGAAATCAGCCCACCCTGATGAAGGACACATATTTACATTACATAATGGGCAGCATGAGTGCCTTGGGAAGGAAATGGAACAAAGGACTTTTTTTTCCCAGCCTCATTTCAGATCTGATGTAACAGCTGCTTTCAAAACTAGGCTTACTCATTTCTCTGATTTATCTGTATTATTCGGTCTCTAGTACTTGTTTGTAGTTCCTTATGCAAAATTCAACAGAGTTGCTAAATTTGTGGCTGCTATGTTTGCATTTCCTTTTTGATAATATAATTTTTTTGCATCAGTCTTATAAAATATTTTCAAAGGGAAAAATTAATATTTCATTACCATATTCAACTACATCTAATATTACTGATTGAGAAGGTTTTTTTTGGTATGAACTGTGTTCTTATGGCCAGTTTGGTTTTTATTCAGAACTTGCCCAAAGACTTCAGCGTTCTTCAACTCAGACTTTTATTTGAACATTTCTATGTGTATCTAGCAGCCAAGTCTCTTTTAGCCTGGAATGTCTCTCTCATATATGTATGATATTTGAAATATAACAGAAAAAAAAAAAACAACAAACCAAAAATGACGCCCCCAGAAAAACCCAAACTAAAAAAATGGCACTGATTATCTTCTTCCACACAGTTAGATTTAAAATAGTATCAGCTAGATTGTTTTGTAATTTTGACAGAAAAAGAGCAATTGCTGATTTCTGTCAAAATGCATCTATTTGAAAACTAGGATTTTTTTTTTAGTCTTCTATATTTATTTATGACTGATCTGAAAATGAATAAAAACTTGTTAAAGCTTGCACTAACCAGCTGTGCTATACATTACACCACATTTCTCTACAACAAATTCAAATTCTTTTTGAAAATTAGTATTTTTAGCTAGAATAGCTGGTTGAGCAGTTCTAGGGACAAAGTGATTTTTTTTTTTGTCTCCAAAATCTACTGTACAAAATGGAGAGCATAGGGATGATGGTTGAATAGCCAGAAGGTATGAGAAGGCAGATAAAGTAGAAAGGTAGCTGTTGATAAGCAAAACCACAGACTTTTACTTATGTAAAAATATCTATTCCTACCTTGAGTTCTGCTGACTTGAGAACATCAGCCTGAGCAGCAGGGTTAGATCCTTGAAGAACTAACTTGTTTCATCTTTTAAGTTGAAATCTTCACATCCTTTCAACCGAAAATCTCTTCAGTTTAAGCTGTACAGGCATAGCTTTTGATGCAAAGAATCTTAGGAATTTTTAACATCAAAAAGAAAAGCAAAACAGAATATAACATAAAATACAGTATGATTATTGATGTGCATTTTCAAATCTTCTGCATTTTGCTTTTTATAAAATCACAACCAAAGGCAACACTTAAGACTTTCTGAAGAACTTTCCTGACCAATATTTCCCAAATTTGCCTTTACCTGGCTAACAGCTGTCAGTCACCAAAAAAATCCTTATAAGAAAGAAAATGTCAGCTTAAAAAAAAAACAATCAGCCAACCTCCCCCACCTAAAAAAAGCCAAAACCAACCCACAAAACAACACCCAAAAACCCAAACAAACCAAACACCACAAAAAACACCCCATCAAAATCCCAAAGCATTTATCACAAAACCAAAAATTCCACTCAGAAGCAGATGGAAAATTTTAAATAAAATAAGAAACTAATAAAAAAAAAAATCAGTATCTCTGAGCTAGAGTCTCTACACTAACCAAAAATGATAGTTCCTCTCCTAGGGATTTTCCTGTTAAAGACACTAGCAGTTTGTCTCCCCATAAACACATTAGCCCTTATGTTCCCATGTCTACCATTAAAAACCTTTCTCATTTTCTGTGAAATGAGCCTAAGGACAATGCAACCTATAATGCATCCCAATATGACTATGCATGAATGAGAGCAGAGTCAAATACACTGTTTCCCCATATTAGCAAACAATCCAGGCTAATCTTAGTGACTCATTCAGAGAGATATTACCAGCTAGTCTCAGTGATAGAAAGTTTTTAATTATAGTAAAATTGATTTAATCAAGCTCTGGAGATGCTCTTCTAGTCCTAGAATAGCAGCTGAACTGTGTGAAGGGCTTTGATTGAATAGCTTTCTTCTCTGCACTGAAAGCCACAGTGATCCAATTGTGAAAACCTGGCAAATACTGTCCTTCCATGACTGCATGGTTTCATATATTCACCAACGACTCTTATGCACCTTCTTTTGCCCAGTTCATACCTGCTACTACTCAAAGAAGGATACTAGATTTATCTGAACTATGGGTCTAGCCAGGATGGAAGAAGGTGCTGCTGTGTGTCAGGTAGGGACATTTAAAGGAGGAAGCTGTTTTTTTCCTGTTTGTGTTCCAAGTGCATTTTATAATGTGCAGAGATACACAAGCGTATTTCTGAGGGATTTCTCTGCACTAGCTATGGTGGGCGTTTTTCATGTTAGAAAAGATCTCCACAGAACTGAGACTCAGGAGCACTCTAAGCACGAGTTAATGCACAACTGTTAATTTTCTATGGAGTCTCTTCCTCTGGCATTATTCTTTCATTTGGTGGACTATCCATAAAACAGATTAGGGCTCCATTCTTCTTTGTAATGTACAATTTTTCTAAAAGATCTCTTAGGTAGGAGGCATTATCTTTGGGAAATACTTTAAGATTTTATTTAGCACAGTCAAAAGTGTCAAAACAGCTAATTGAGTGCTTTAATCTCCATGACTAATGAAAGATTAAGTTGCTGCAGAAATATGTCACAGGGTTCTACAGACTGTAACTAAAAATAACAACCTTGTTAAATTTAAAGACAGTTAAATGTTAGTGCGAGAAGTGTCTTGCTGCAGAGAACTTTGCAAATGCTTAAGGAGAGCACGACCACTGCACATAGTGGTGGTTTATAACATATAGATTGCCTCTAGGTAAATTCCTCAGAGCTGGCACTAGAGCCTCTTTGTCTGCAGATGTTCTAGTGGATTTTTGGTAGGAACAAAGAATCAGGCATTAGGAGGTTTTATCCAACAAAATCCAGTGCACGTCAGCTGGAGTGTTGTTTAAGAAGTAGCATACTTCTCTGTTGCTGTATGTTTACTTGTCCTTCATATTTTTTTCTCAGGACCCACAGGGTTCAGTATAACCCAAATCAAAAAATGGATGTTGTAGGCATTCTTCAGAGGAATTGTGCACTAGTTACAAGTCTATGGCTGCAGTGGCAGGTGTCAAAGCATAGAGAATATTTTCTTTCTTACAAATCAGGTCAATTGTTTCATCCTGCTCCTTGGAAAGTCATATTCTGATAGTCAAGACAACTGCATAGATTAAGTGAAATTCCGTTGTTTTCAGTGGGCTTTTAATGGCCATTGTGCAATAAAAGATTTGGTAAGATTTGGAAGATACTAAAAAAGCGTCAGAGGTGGAGCTAAGAAAGGAAGCCTTTTCTCCGCTTCCAATCTACTTTTCATGCTTATGAATAGCAGAGATTCCTGATAGGTTTCCTATGTATTTTCTTTACACTGTTCTGCCTTAGCTAAAAAGTGAAAAGATAAAAAAAAAAAAAATACATAAAATGAAAGGCTTGAAAACAATTTTGCAAAAGTAGCTCTTTTAGCTACTGCTTGTTTGCAGTAAGTGTACAAGCTTAATTTCTATTTCTAAGTTACAATTTTCTTAATTTTTTCTTACTTTTCACCCAGGTAGTTCAGCTGTTGTGGGGGGTATGAAAAACTTTTTTAGTTGCTTTCTCTTAATATGTTTGGTTTTGGTTTGCTTTGTTTTCTCCCAGAAGTCACTTCTAATTTTAGATCTGTGTTTGATTCCTTTTTATCTGTCATTCTGTGTCTAATTTAGTTGTCCCCCAGCTCAGATGTGACATTTCTTGTATTATATTAGTATATATTGATTTTCTTAAATCCACTCACAGACATTTTTTCTCCCTCTGATGGACAAAAACGCCTTCATGTCTGCTGATCTGGCAGAACTGAACTCAGATCATTAAGCAGTTTAGGACCATGTTATTGAGGCTCCACCTTATGGCAGATCAGATCAGAATGGCAATGGTGCAACTTCACCAGGTTGCAAGTTAGGAGGAAGAAACAAGATTGATAGTTGATATGAGGAAACAGTAGCTTTTTTTGATAATCATGTTGCCTACTTTTTGTAAGTGCATTATGAGTGCAATGCATTTACTCAGTAAATATAACATTAGGAGAAGAACATGAGAACTTACATCTTTTTAACCTCTTGTGGAGTGGCATATTCACTTTATCTTATTCTAAAATTCCCTCCCCTTTCTTGGAAGAGGTCTGTTTTACTAGAGTGGGTTATAAGCCAGTATAAAGTATTTGCTGCTGAGGAGGAAGGAATCTGAAATTTAACTTCTGTTTAAAATCACAATGAGCTAGCCTAATCCCTGAGAACAGATAGGTAGGGAACTCTTGAGAGGACTGCTTTAGCTTCCATGTAGAAATCAGAGGCATACTGTGTGTGCGTGTATACGTTTCCATAAAAACTAACTCCTGAATGTAACTGAGATCTGGGTTTTGGTTTGATGAGTTTGAAGATTTAACAGATCAAAGTTTTTGCTCTAAGTAAATAGTAATATTTAGGTCACAGATAACAGAGGAGGGCTGTTAGGCTGTCCTAAAAGCCAGATTTTCTGTCACAATGACAGCAGATTCACTGGCACTAGCTTCAATCCATTCCTTGTGTGACAGCTGACAGGAAAGCCTGAGAATGAGAAGCATTCTGCATTCCTAGGCTGTTCACATCTCTTGCTTGTGGTTTTCTGTACTTCAACTAGCACAGAGTTTATCAAGTGCACCTGAAATTTAGATTAATTTTTAATTCAAGAAGAAAATGTATGTGAAATTTGTTAGATGACTTTGGGCCACATTTTGCTCAGGCTTAGTTGTGTTGCAGATGAACCTAATACTTTCAGTTGCCAGGGATAAATTTTGCCTTCGTAATCTTACTTGGACCTGTAGCCATTAGTATGGCAAATTCTTCATATAGCTGTAGCCCAAGGTAGAAATTAGATTTGCCCATTTACTTGAAAGAAGCAGTAGTAATTTTGCTTTTGCAGAGTACAGTTTTGCACACTGCCCTAAGGTCCAAGTAAGATAAGAATATTTGTAATAGTTTTTAACAGCATTGTAAATAATAATGATTTGGCCTGAATATCACTGTGCAGACAATTAACAAAAACAAATATCTTTCAAAATAATCTGTGAAGGATAGGAATGGGGTCTTGAATATCACACTAGACCTTTAAATGAAGAAGAATGAGTAAAGAAGATTCCAAAACATAATAGTAATGGTAGCTAGATAATTTTTGCATCATTACTTCCATGCTGGGTTCTTTTTAAAGCTAAATCTCTAAGCTTTTTGAGTTTTTCCAGGCAATTATTGTTATTATTGTTATCTCTAACTTCTTATGGGCTCAAAAGGTCTTTTTCTCCATTCTTCAACTGCACTAGCCAGGCACACAGTAATCAAAACCACAGCGTGAGTAGCCCAAGGTTGTAAGGAGCTTTGCAGTATTCCTGAAAGCTGTGTGCCAGGGGTACAGATCTAAGAACAATGCCATCAAACAAATGGATAATGGCACAGAAAACCGTAATTCCTTCTTGAAACATTGAGATTTTTTTATTTTCTTGCATTTCATTCAGCAGTTTTGTTTTACTCCTTTAATTGAGAATCATTTCTAGATGATAGATTTCCCTAGGGTTTTTGTAAAGAGTATGAATGAAATTAAACTCCTCTCAAATTCTGAGGTTTAATATATACAAGTTAATGCAAACTGGTTTAAAAACTGCATGGTTGAATTCTGTCTTCAAGTTTCTGAATGAGTCTTTTGGGACTTTCTGTGAGAGTGGCACAAATGTGGATCACAAACAGTTTTACTTTTACTGTGCATATCCTATGAGCTTCTGCCTGACTTTACCTGCTTTATAATGAAGTACAGGGCATGTCTGGTTCAAATGGAAGGGGATGATATCACAGTATCACCAGCTCCATCTGAGAACTAATAATGATGTTTACTGGTTTCCTTATAGCTCAGATTACATTTTTACTCGCCATTAGTATCTTTCTTTTTTTCACCTCGATACAGTAGTATTTGTGAATGATACCCACTGAAAATTCACTTTCTATTGACAGCCATAATTATTTACTAAAATGTAGGTAGCTTTCAGACTCACTCTTCCCCTACCCCTTTTTTTAGTTACTTGTATTAAATTAATTAAAAAAAGTTGCTCAAAGACACTGTAAGTTGCTGTAACCTGCTCTGTATTGGTCCCACTTAGAGCAGTGAGTCAGTCTGGAAGACTTCTGACCTATGTTGTGCTACAGTTGTGCGATTTCAAGTTAACCGAAGTGCCTGATATCCTATTTTACAATGCAGCTGACAAAATTATGCTTGATTTGGTTTACTGTGATCTGTCAGTTTGATACACTCCAGTAAAAACTCACCACATTTTAATATGAGGCTTAGTCCAGCCTTGGGAAATCCACAAGAGCAGGTGCTATATAATATTAATTTTTTTTTTTTTTTTATTATATGATTTGTAAAAGAGAGGTCAACAGTCAAACTACTTCTGGAACCCTATATGGGACAGAAAAACAATTGCACAATGAAAGATTTCCACTAATAATCATTCCAACTGGAAATAGCTGTGCCTAGTCTCTCGCTTACCCTCCAACTTGCTATTTGAACAGATTAGGCATGCCATTTATTCAGTGCTTAGAGTAAATGGAGCTGATTTCAGTGAATCTAGTCCTGACTAATGTGTGTTTTGTCTATTAGAGGAGCTCTCCTATGCGTTTTAAGTTGAAAACCTTTTTATTGAAATATATCTGCATGAGATTCTCCAAACGTGAGGAAAGACCAGTTTAATTGTTTTAATGCTGATTTGGATATTACAATTTGCCACGTGTACTGTGAATGAAATACTTTTGTGTGTGTGTAACCAGTGAAATGGTATAGGCCCAAGGGAATACAGAATTTCCCATTTTCATCTATAGCTTGCACCTAGACTGAACTACATATTTTAATATGTGCAAATTCCTAAGGAAATAGAGATGCAAATTTTAAGATGTTTTCCTACTACTTTATATTAACTGTAAACTCTGGGTGTGAATGCCTACTAAAGTTCAGCTTGTTGGTGTATATTTTGGAAATCTTGTGGATGAATTCACTTCTGACTCAAAAGGCTGTTGGAACACAAAAATCAAGTGTTTCTTTTTCTGCACGTGTGATATTATTACACATAGGTATTAGAAAGACCAAAGCTTTAATGTATTTTCTTGACACTTAGATTTGATGTGAGGAATATAGTGCAGCTCAAGTTGTTTAACTGAGTCTCTCTTTTTTTCACCCCAAGATTAGCGTCATACCTTATACAGTGGTTGAGGACCACTTAACTATCAGAATTTTGAAAGTACCCTGAAAGTTACACAGTAAAATAAGCATTACTTCATATAACTTAAAATAAAAAAAAAAAAAATTAAAAAAAGAGAACAAGATGTAGCTGTTAGGAGACTGGAATTTGTGTCTCTTGTGACTTTTGGTTGTTATTTTTGGCAGCCTCCCCTGTTTCGTTTTCCTGCTGCTTTGGAATCAATAGGGATTTGGACATGCTATTGAAAGGGCATATTTATATCTTTGAGTCTTAGCTGACTACAGAGGCCGTGACACTTTGTCACCTACCTAGCAGAGCAACCTCCTTCCCACTTTGCATTTGGCTCTTGGTACAGAGAGGTATTATTTGATCTCTCCACTCAAATGCGTGTGGAGCTTTTTAACAGTCTTACATTGCAGGGTAAATAAGCTCATCACTGAAAACCTGATGAGCCCTATAGGAGGTGAGAGTGACTTGTATTCTCTTTTTCCTGTTATCCATTTTTTTGTGACTCTTAACATTGCAGTGACAGCTAGGCCATTTTAACCCTTGTTTCTCCCAAGGTTAATGGGGATATCCAATGTCTGCACAAAAGGTTAGGAGTTAACTCCAGTAAGATCTTGAGCTCTTTCTATAAACCACTGATCAAAGATTCTTCCAAGAAGTTGCAATAATGGCGAAGCAATGTCTTGGGTAATATGATGTAGTTTCCCGATGGTGGAAACAATGATATTTTAATTGCTAAGCTGTCACAAAGTTAGTAAAAACTTCTCATAGATACTGGGGAAAAAAATCTGCCTGATAGTAACTTGTTATCCAGCAAAGCTGGAAGAGGAAGGAGATCCTTTAAATTCATTCCTCTCATTCGTCAAAAAAGCAGTCTAAGTTAATGTTACAACTGTCTGAACAATGAAAACTAAAATGTCATCAAGATTACACACCCAAGCTGTAAGCAGAAGGAAACAACACATAGGGGACCAATATTTTTAATGTTGTAGGTCCCCTGTTACTTACGTTGCAGTTGTTAGCAGCAGATTGGCACAGAGAGTACAGGATGAGATGCTTAATGCTTTTAACCCATATAGTTTTAAGTGTTTCTTTCATTTACTGAAGGCTTTGTTTACCAGTTTAGTGGTATTCCACACCCTAAAGAGAGGAAGGACTAAGGTCCTAAACACTTTTTAAAAATTAAATAGGATTTAAGTGCTTCACTCTTCTAGAATAAGGATATTATTCAGAAAAGTCCACCCATTATTTACTTTTTTTGTAAGCTGCTTTTTCTATGAACTATTTGATAATTGTTTCAATCTGTTAATGATATGTGGTTTCTGGTTGGGAGTCATCTTGCTGTAAGAAACTGGGATGTTATTCTAGTTCATCCTTAAAAGCCATTGTGGATAGAGAGATTTGCCCTGTTTGTTGACCTTTTGACTGTTTTTACCTGAGGGTCCTCTGAAGCAAAGGGGGGATGCACTGTAAATCCAGTAGGAACAGGATATATCTGAGAGCTGTTGAGCCTGCAGTGCCTGCTTTGCCGATACAATGAAGGATGCACTTTCACTTCCAGCATATTCTCCCTTTCTGAGTTACAGACTTTACTTTCATGCAGTATATTTAGTATGGTGGATTCTTACAAGAGAAAGTACATGTGCAATTGTAGAATTAAGTAAAAAAAAAACAAACCAGAACCAAAAAGAAATTATATTCACACTTCACACTATTTTCTATATTTAAAAAACTTAAACTTTTTGTCTAGCACATCTTCCTGTGATGTACTACTACTTCCTTTCCTGTTTTCCAGAAAAACTCATAGAAAGAGCTCTTGAAATGAATTAAAGAAAAACTAGGAAGAAACATGCCCTTGATGTTTCTGCTTTGTAGTTCCTGGATGTTTGTCTGGATTACAAATTCCTTGTGAAAAGAATAATCAAAGTCTTCTATTGGCAGCATTTTTGCTAATAATCATTTATTAGAATTCAGGAATGCTCACTCAGAATTTTCAATGTGGTGTCTAGTCAGAGTTATAAAGGCATATAGCAAGGGGATGTGCAGCAAGCACACAGTAATAATGGAAAATCAGAATGGCCTGATTTATTCTGGTTAGATTTTTTTCTTTTAAAACCTGCTATGCATGCTCAGTTAGCTTGCCATATAGGTTTTCTCTAGGTATGTGTAATATATGTAAAACCATGTAAAATATATTTATATAGGGTCAGATGATAAAAAATGCTAAAAATGAGTGTGGTGAAAAATTGTTTTGAAGTCCTTTATGGAGTATCTTTGGATTTAACACCTCAGAGCTGCTTCTTTATCTGTAGTTTTATATTGCTACAATTCTGAAATTCAGTGTTTTAATAGTGTATGAGCCTTGAAAATACAAATTTACTCTTTAAGAGCACATTGCACCCTGAGCTTATGAAGGAGTGTAATTTGTCATATTTAGAAGCACCCTCTTCAGAGTGCAGAAGTTTTACATCTCCAAAGTAATCCCAGCTGTTTCTTTCAAGAAAGTTGTCACCTTTCTCAGAAATAGTGTTGCCATAATGAGGCCATATAAGGTATAGCAAAATAGGGTTTTGTGGACAGACAGTATCTTATATTATATAGAGTTTAAAGAAAAGAAAGAAAGAAAATACAAGCTTTTTGGCACGCAGTAAGTTTTTATAAGTTTTTCCTTAGTAATGAAAGCCGCAGTGAAATGTCTTCTATGTAATTAGGTCCCTGTTTCCAAAGATCATAGGTTGTAATGCTTTTGCCTCAATCTGATGGAAAGTTTCTTCAGTAAGCAACCCAACTAAAAATTTTCTCCAGGGCATTTTGAGCAATAATGATATATTTGAGGAAGAAGGTACAAACATGTACGTTGCAACCCTGCGCAAGCTCTTGGTTGGCTGATGACACTACAGGTCAAAATCAAGCACTCATTAGCCAGGAGATGGCAGGAAAAGCCCCTGCCTAGCATGGACCAGATGAATGGCAGATTAGCAACATGAACAGAGGGAGCAGGTGGCCAAGGAAGCAGAAATGCCACACCTGGTAGTCAAGTGATGTGCGGGGCAGCTGCTAGAATAGTTTGATGTGACATTTCCCTGTACACAACATCCTGTGGAACTATAGTTATGCTTAGTTATGCTACAGCAGCCAGGATGGGGCCATGGTTTACAGTTTTAAGAGAGGAGCAGCCAGCATAAGTAGTAATGAAAGCAGAGTCTTTGTGTTGCTGTGTCAGTGACATTTCACGAGCTCCTCATCAAACTTTACCCTTTTCTGCTGTAGTATTTCAGAACAATAAATATTATCTGTTGTTAGGGAGGTGAGATCTCTGATCTGTTTTCAGTTTCTCAGAGTAAGTCATTGTTAAAGGTAGGAGAGATGGCTTGGAAAAGGAACTTTTCCTACTTTCTTGATGCTTTAGAAACCTCCACCTGAGAGCATCCCCCAATTTATTAATTCAGGTGTAATCTTCCTATTGCTTTGTTTTAATCCCTGTCAGCACTTTGGCTGCCAGTGAATCACCAGTGGCTACTCTGTTTACTAGGTATCTTTTCAGAATTTCTAAATGAGAGCTTCTTCTGACAGGCTGAAATAGTGGACTCATAGCTGTGTTCTGAAAACACTTCCTCTTCTTTACTGAACATGCTGCAGAAGCGGCAAAAACAGAGAAAATGTATGGGTCATTAGCTAAGGGGTAGCTAAAGAACCCTATATAAAGTGGTAGTCTTGTTTGTGAAAAAGCTGCAGGATGGAGTAGAAATGATTGTTTCTTAGTTTTTATGGGGCTTACTTATTTACCCTTTTTTATTTGTTGTTTTTTGGGGGGAAAAGTTTGTTTACAATATTTAACTATAGTTTTCTAGACAATTAGGATTATAAACATGCATCAGCTCTGAGTGTATAGAAATCAGTGAATCTAACAATGCCTTCATCCTGATAGTTGTATTATCTGAAAATGGGCAACAAAAAGACTAATGTAATTATATTTAACTATTGTCATAAAAATAAATGGGACTTTTTAGACATCTGATAATATACCTCTTTTTACCTTTTCTCACCAAAACAATTAAAGGATCAGATAATCCATTCACATAGCTTCAATTTATTGTTTCAGCCTTATATCAACACATTTTAATGCTGTGCTACTGACAGGTTCCTTCCTGGTAATCTTTATCAGCCTTCATCTGCCTGTGCAAAATGCATAACATTTTGCATTCTGATTAAATTACTTTTAGGCTTGAGGTTATTTAGTATGCTTGAAGAGAGGAGCACCAGTAACATTACAAGAACTGTTTATCTGTCAACCAATGATAGTCTGATTTCCTACAGTTGGAAGGAATCTATTAATATGACAAAATGCTGCGTTTCCCAATAGCTTTTATTGGATGTGTGTTTCAAAGAGAATCTTTGGGATGAGTCACACATAGATTGTGCACCATTTATCTTTTATTAACTCATCTGGAATACCAGAGTGAATAATTGGGATTTTCAGAAGTTTATGATATTGGTACTCAGTGCAATGTGCAAAAGCTTAATTGTTTTTAATTGAGCAGAAGTACAATAACCATTTCCTTTGAATTCAAAAGATCCTTTTGGGCTAAAGGCAATCAGAAATCTAAACTGCTTTTTATAATTCTTTTTCCTCTGTTTATTTCAGTTTTGACAGTTGGAGCCTGTCTCTGTTGACAGGCTCCAAAACAAAGAATTTTGTTGTTCTCCTGTGCATTACATTTCTGAACTCAGAGAAACCATATGGTTATGCCATGATATCTACAGAATTACATAACTGGCAAACATTTTAATATATCATGTAAAGCACATGCTGTTAAAGCTTTACTTTGCATAGTCAAATGATCTAGGAGAAAAATCAATGCAAATAGCGGAAAAACTCTTTTGCCTATATAACACTGTTAGGTAACAGCTAAATAATTTATGATCTTGTAGGATCATCAGCATAAAATCCAGAGGAGAAGAAAATCAGAAGTTTTATTTCTAGCAAGGTAGCCTGTGCATCAAAGATGGGCAAATATTAATCCTGAAGTTGCTGTAAAACACAAGTGTGCAAACAAAGTGAAAAGAACATTGCCCTGAGACTTACTAGAGGTGGAAAAGAACATTAGCCTTCAAAGTGAAATATTTTACAAGTTAACCAGCCAAGAACAATGAATGCTCATGTAACATAAGGTCTGCCTAGGCAGGCACAGGTAGTAACTACTCAGTTCAATTAGCTGATACTTTCTGTCTTTGTTATACTGCTCATTGCTACTGGAGCATTGAGCAGTAGCATTGCTACTGCTTTAAGCTGACAATGTGGAACGTGCGGTAGAGACATAAAGCCAGGTGTTTCCAGGACACAGGGTCTGAGGAGGTGGAGTGTATCCTGGAAAAGAAGTTGTGACCTTCCTGAGTTTTGTCTCTTTATATGCTCTCCATTTTCCTAGCAATTGGTTTCCCAGGCTAGATCTCAGCCCATCCCTGTGTGTGGTCCTGGAGACAAAGGTCTGCTCAGGTACTGGCCCATGGGAGCAGCTTTGGACTGCTGCTATATATCATAAAAGTGATGTGCTTACATCTTAAGGCATATTGTTTGAATAGGAGTTTTTTCTGTCTTGTTTTCCATTCCTTTAATTTCTTCTCCTATCAGCCTTTTAAGAAGCTTCCCCTTTATAATTGAGAATTATCCACTTTTCTTTGCACACAGCTCTTAAAAACTTGAGTTTCTGTTTAGTGAAATGCAATCACTGTCTGATTTCAATCTAGCCATTGAGAGGGAAGAATGCATTGCTGAACTGTAGTGAAAGCTATTTGGAAAAGGAATACCGAATCAGTCATCCTGTGCACATAGCATTCACGAAAATTCCTTATTCCCTCAGTTGTGCCTGACAGTTGACTTACAATTTTAACACAATTGCTCTCTTTAAAGTTAGCTTCAGTAATGAGGAGTACTTCTAGTTTTATTGGGATATGAATGTACCAGCAGTTATATTTGGACTTTTGGAATCAGGTCTGTTTTGACGACTGCTTTTTATGCTATTCAAGAGATGTGCAGATCTGAGTAATAATTCATTATGCTTTCAACAAATGCCAGCCATTTGAGTTGAGCCCTTTCCCATGAGCAAGGAAAGTTTGTTTTGCATTTGAAACTCATTTTTTTAAGAAAATGCTAATAGGTCTGATAACAGTGAAAAATGTAAACTGCAAATGGACCAAATTTATTCCTCTCAGAAGGGGAAGATGGGATTTGTTACCATGGACACAGGTGGAGCACAAGAGACAAGGTGTTTTTGTGCAGAAATACCTACAAAAATATTCAATCCTGCTTTGAGGCTCAGTATCAGGATGTCAGGTAACTGAAGCAGAAGGAAAACACAAGGAAGCAGGAAGTAGAAGTGCAGAAGAAGCATGAGGCTGTGGACAGAAATTTACTGTGATAGGCTGGCTAGGTCAAGATTGCTGGTTTCCTCATGGTGTCCTGCTGCAGAAGGCACAGGGTCCCATGGCAGTGTGGTAGCTAGTAATCCATTTTAAATGAAAGTATGGGTCTAATTCAAGTAGGCTGATTACATTGTTTATATTGTTATACTAATTCATGCTATTATACTAATTGCTGCTGGTTGCTTTGCACGAAAGGAGCTAGGGAGAGACCACACAGCTGCCCATCTGAGGAAAGCTGGTGACCTCTCAGGGGTGAGTAGGACAGAATGGTCACAGAGCAGCAATGCCTCAACTCACGCCAGCCTACAGCTTTAGACAAGAGGATGACAAAATTATTAATCATGATTATTATTGGAATATCCAATGACTTATCAGAAAAAGCTTCCATCTCCCCAGCCACTGATCCAACCAGAGAAGTAGCCAATCCCACCTGTAACATGGAAGACTCACAAGAGAGCAGCAGTGGAGGCATGGGCACATGCAATTGCGATAAACTGCAAAAAGGATGTTTATCTCTGATCTTTTTTTCAGCAAGGTGTGGGTGTCTGTAGAGAGCAATCTGAGTAATACACTTGGATAAGTGAGATAATGGACTAGTCTATTTTAAGAGGGTAGTTTTCCTTGTGTTGATTATTGCACTTACCACCGCTTTAATGTGGAGAGGCTTGGCTTTACAGAGGCATAGAAGAGTTTATTTTTTTTTAAAAAAAAAGCTCATTTAGGATAAAATATTTGCAATAGGGTCAGATTGAGGATTTTTTTTTTTACTCCAGATATCTTCCTTAGCAAAGGCATTTTGTTCCAGGATATTCAATATATCCATATAATGCAAAATATCCACATATGTGTCACATGAACAGAAGGATATACTGGCACAGGCAGTTTGATGATAGTCCCTAATTCAGAGAACAAGGCAAGATGTTAAAATATTTCAGCCTTGTATTATATTTTGCATTATTTCTAATAAAAGAAAAAGATCCTACAAAGAAACAGTATAAATGCAGTTTGCCATATTTGTAAAGCAGGAAGATTAAGTATTGTTTTGGAAGAATATATCATTTGGCAATAAAATCAATTGATACTAGAGGAGCAGAGAAGTGATACAGGAACTATTTTATGTGAGCTTGTCATGGGCAATGGTTGTTAGTCAACTCCATGGGCAAGAGAGGATGATTCAGTATCACATGATTTTGAACAGTTTGCCAGCTGGGAACTTCGTTCATACAGCCTTGGGTTACTTCAGTTTCTCAACATAAGAAGGACTGTGAGATCTGAGGTTTCAGTTATGTCATTATCAGACTTTTTTGTAGCTTTGAGATATTGTGTCAGATTCGTGCTTTTCAGACATCTTCATGACATGCTTTTGTAGTTAGCCTAGAGAAGTGGCTTATGTTGTCACTTCTGCTAGGCCATACAAAATTACCTAAATTAATTTATCTCTTTCTCAAATAACCAAGAAAACAAACTGCAACTGAAAGTTTATTGCTGTGTTTGAATGCTAACCAGGATGGTGCTTTTGAAAAACCCTTTTTATGTAGTATATTGACACAGATTTCAGAGGCAGGACATCTGGATTTTTTGCTTCCCAAATCTTGCAAGTCCAGGTTTCTGTGCTTCCAGTGTAAAGAAGGCTGCAACCCTGGGCTTTTGTGAGTTTCTGTCAAAGAAATTTGAGGAACATGGAATAAATCAATTTAATATGATCACATGATAAGACAAACTCTGAATGACAGAGTCTAAGCCCTCTAAACAGTTCTGAAGGGCACAGAACTGTGCAGGACGCTTAGAATTTTAGGTGAGAAACTCATGCTACAGTTCTCACAAAATCCCTCCTGCTGAAGGCTCCCACTGGGTGTCGCAACAGGTACAGAGCTCTCCCAGAACCAAAGGCAGCCTGCCAAGTCCATCATCTGCCCACACAGGACACACGAACACTGACCCATGTTTTCTTCCTCGGCTGTGTTTGTTCATATTGTGTTTATTGTGATGACCATATCACGCTATTTCTCTTGATAGAATGATGTTACTGTGCAAATCAAGAGCCGATATTTTTGATAGACTTGATAGACTAATAGGTTGCTGTCAGAACACCACCATGGGGAGGGGGGATGGTGACACAGGGAAATTTCATGTCATACTGCTCCTTTCTCTCTCTGAAAACTACTTTTCATCCAGAAAAGTGAAATAATATTTGATATTCTGAGAATCATCAGGAAGGAAATGGAAGGAACAGGTTGTTTTGTGAGAAAATGAACAAAACAACTATTCTAAGCTACGTTTGTTATGGCCAGAAATTGATGTAATATCCAATATCATCAATGACAATGCTGTACATGCTCATAAACTTCTGATGATGATCAGTACTAAGCAATGACAAATAAAACTTGGCAGGGAAGGGTAGCTCAAGAAAATCAACTTATATTTTAACCATGCAAAACCAGTTTTGAAATTGCATATGTTTTGCGGGAGGAGTCAAATAATTTCTAAACCAGTGGAATTCTTTCTTCCAAGAGATGGGGGAATAAAACTTTTTTTTTTTCTTGAAATAATAAGCTTCCTCAAGTTTCTACGTATTTTGTTCAAACAGCTTAGGACTGGATTTATATTTTATTCACAGAAAAGGACCAGAGCAGGATTTCAGGTCATTTCCTGGCTGATTTTGTTAAAAGAAGCGTTAGAGCTATAATGAGCATACTCAGGACAGAAATCTCAGAAGGTCAGGGAATCTTACAACAGCTAGGATGAAAGAGTTTTGAAAACTCAGATGCCTTATTTTTTCTTCATTATTTATTCTTTTTGCTGTATCAAAAGCAAATATCAGTATCACAAAATGTATCAGAAGAATAATTCAGAATAAGGATAAAGACTTTGGAGATGGGCCTGGAGCAGCAGTTCCCTGAATGGAATGTAAGGCATGCTGGAAAAACATCAATAAGAACTGTAGAGTACATAAACAATAGTTTACCCTTGTATTTAAGTACCATCTGTTCAAAAACTGTGTTGTGCATCTAGATTTTTGAGCTTGTCATGATATCAGGCTTGCTTTTATATATATTCTGCTGCATTGGTTTAAGCCCAGTCAGCAACTTGATACCACCATCATCTCAGCCGAAACCAGGACAACTGGACTAAACAAAATCTCCTTCTTCTTTCTTTGTCACAAATAACTTTCTGTGGCTGAAATACTGTAGTGTTGTAGGCATCTTCCCCACAAACTATACTAACTTGTAAAAAAAAGCATGTATCTTTTTTTGTCTTCAAGAAATTACTTAAATCTACATGCTTTAAATTTTGGTACTTTCAAATCTTGATGCTGAAACAAGCATAAAAGTCTTGAAAGTTTTAGGCAGTTTTTTAGTGGGATTGAAGGCAACAATTCAGTGTTTACCATTGTGAGTGCAATATTTATCATTTGGCCTCTTTAGGATTATCTCCAAGCTCTCAATGTCTGAACTGTAACTGCTCAACACTGTAATTCAGTTCATTGAACAAAAAAAAATGCTGAAGTAATTCTTTTTTGAAAAGGAATAGCTCTGCTGTCACTAGTGTTCTAATGATTGAGTGTCATTGATTCTTTATTCTCCTTTATGTGGACTCAGCTAGAGGATAACAGCTTTATGGCTCAAAATTTATTTCCCTTTTATTTTTAGTAACGAGACAAGAGAAGTGACTGTCTGAAGTCATAACGCATGAAAAGGAAATTTGAAAACTTTAGATCATTCTTGCCATGAATCTAAATGGCCAAAATACGAAAAACAAATTGTGACTTTTTTTCAAAAGGAATTACAGTTTCCTTATGAATTTCCCTCCCATCCACCTACACCTTTCTTTCACATGCAGCCAGTCTTAGTTAATTATGGATTACTGTATTTATAGGTAAAATTTGTATTATTTGTGTAGCAGTTTACCGTTAAGTCTAACATCGAATCATCAAATGATAAATGGACAAAAAATTCCATTAATTTTCTGTGATGAAGATGTTAGTTAATGAAATGGAAATTGTTTCTTCAGTCAATGACATTAAAGATGATGATGCAGAAGAACATAATAGACATTTCCATATTTTCCAAATATATCACAAATTTACAGAAAAAAAAAAAAAACAAAAAACCCAGAGTAACATATCCATAAAGAAAGACAGGCACGATATAGCATAAGGCAGCAGCAAGAAACTATGGAGCTGAAAAAATACATTTGATAAAATGAGGAGAAAGTAACAGTATGTGAAAGACTTGCGTTTCCTATCAGAAAATACATACAACAGGGTAGAACAGCCTCTGCTAGGTGCTACTTTTCCAGGTGGAGGTGTCTCTGTCTTGTTCTGCAGTGAAAACACAACCCTGTTCAGCAGTTGGGTCCGGCCTCATGTGATTCATAACTACACCAACCCCCTGGCCTTTCTTCCATCTGCTCATGGGTCTGGCCCCAGAGACTAGACTTTTTCCAGGATGTACACCTATGTGAAACCTGTGCATGTGCTCCCTTTTCTGTAGTGAATAACCCTAAATTGATGTGGGGACACTTGTGAGTTTCCAGTAGCCTTAATTTTGCGTATTTTGTGGTAACCTGTACATTTTCAGTTGATGTGCTGTCACACATTGACATAGTGAACTCTCTTAAGAAAAATATATTTTAACAAGATTTTTAAAGTTCAGCTGTTTCCCAGTCTTTAAAGGCACAAATGTTAGCAAAGCTATTACCTAGTTAATTGTCACCATCTCTCCTGATGATTAATGTATTGCACATGATGTTTCTGCTACAGGCACAGAACAGCTTTCCAAGTAGCAGCAGGAGGTTGCACTAAGATGGTAAAGAACATTTGTGCATGCAGTGTTTAGTAACTATTTAGAAAAAAACTGTTGTTATTTTTATTGCAGAAAGTCCACTAAGGAGGAGCCCAGGAAATAAATGAATGTAAGGATTGATCAATCATTTGTTGAACTGGAGGGCAATCATTCATTACTGGCAGAATCTCTGCTTTTTGTTTGCAGGACTGTGTTTTAGTATTGTAGGCAATTAAGTGCATGCATTAAACATGAAAAAAAAATATCTACTCCTTTTTGTAAAGTGTTCAGTGCAGGAAAACAGTAACTGCAGGGGGGTTTCTCTTTCTTTTTTTTTCTTTCTCTTTTCTTTCTTTTCTTTTTTTTTTCTTTTTTTGAACAAAAGAGGCTAAGTGGTGAGTGGGAGAGGGCTGGGAAGCAAGATGCAGCATATAGCTGGAGTAGGCTAGACAGCAGGTCAGAGCAGCAGCTTGGAGAGAGGCAGCACAACCCTGCTACAGCTTCAGGACAAGAGCTGGGGACCAGCCTAATCAGCTCCTAATCTTCCCTGAACTCCCCGTATTTGCCTTCCTTGTGCTGAGCAAGCAGTGATCTGGGGTCAAGAAAAGACTGTAGAAACCAGAAATTGATGATCATTACTGACAATAATATTCATGGAATGCAACATGTGAATTTAGAACAATGCACTGAAAATACAAACACTGCATGAAAAATAAATATATATTTCTAAATCTACTGCTAAAGAACTGTATCTACTACAAGCCATGAAGAAAAAGAAAAAAGGGGGGGGGGGGGGGGGGGGGGTGGAAAAAGAGCCTTAATTCATAAGTGTACATGCTGTGGAAGAGTAAGGCTCTCTAGCAGGTGCCTGGCTGTATAACGTAAATGTACTCAGAGACACATTTTACTCAAGCCTTAAATGTGACATTGCAAAGGAGTAATGGTTTCATGGTGTATGCATTCAGGAAATTCAGTACTAGAGGAATACTGACTTATAGCACCACTGTTTTATTACCTCACCTTAATCCAAAAATGCAGGTAAAAAAAAACCAAACAAACCAAAACCAAACCAAAAAAGCAAAACCACCACCACCAAAAAATCATTAATACAGAATAAGAATAAACCTTCCAGCACATCAGCACAGGAAGCCAGCCAGAAAGTCTGTAAGGCCAACAGATGATCATGGCAGAAAGGCAGTACTTAGAGAAGATAAAGTCACTGCAGAGAAGCTAAATGACTCCTCTGTTTTCATTGTTTAACAAATCAGAAGTTCCCCATGGTGGAATGAGATCTTCAGGCTGTGATTATTCACTAAAGAAATTCTATTGCTCAGCAGTGTTCAAAACGTAACCAAATATTGAGGCTCTTGAGACAGGAATAGAGAATCTCTTTCCCCACTGTATGAAACCAAGGTTTGTCTGCATATTGAACATTGCTTATCTAAAAAAAGATGGATCAGAACTGGAGAAAGTCCAGATAAAATGGAAGATGATTAATTAAATTTATAAAATGGCTTCTGCATGAGGAACCACTAAATAAGGCAGGACTGGCCTGAGGACACTGCAAAAAGATAAACTATCATCTCTCGCTTAGATGAAAAAATAAGGAGTTTGACATGAAACTGGTAGCAACCAACATCAGAACAACTAAAAAAGGCTGAGTCTTCATGCAAGAAAGGCTAGATAATAAGCTGTGAGTTTCTGCCCTCAAAAAAATTTCACAGAAAAGGTCTGAGGGTTGCTAAATTCATAGTGACTGCAGAGTATCCCTCAGCTAGAATACTTGAAACTGAGAAGGGAAATGTGATTTACACGCAGTTCCTGCACTGTGGGTTAATCACTTTCTAGTGGCTGCAATTGAGCAAGAAATTCTGTTGTGGACAGTACCCTTGCTCTGGCTGAGTTCTACTCATTCTAAAAGTTTTATTAACAGAAGTTTACTAAGAATTTACACATCAGCTTCTTCTCCTGTGTGTGTATGAGCTAGGTATGAATGTAATGAAATGTTACTCCGTGGTACCAGAACTAAGTTGTTGGTCTTACGGTTTAAGTGTCAGATACACAAAGTTTCCTGTCCTCATTACTTTTGACCTGTGACCTCTCAATTTTTCTTTCTGCCCCTGTTTTGAGCCTGACTTAGGGTGGAAGCCTCGCTCTCCTTGTAAGGTGTACCCCTAACACACATGCAAAGCCCATGAAGGACTACAGACAGGGCTGGAGAAGTCTGCCAACCCTGCACAATAGTAGGCTTCTCTGAGCAGGTTTCTTATGTCCTTTCTAAAGCAGTAACAGTTGGGGTCAGACAATGCGAAAGCAGTGTTAGTGTTTTAGACTTTCTCTCTGAGGAGTGCAGGTTTGCTTTTAACTGGAGTCAGGTCTTTGTTGGCATGTTCGGATAGCTGTCTCTCCTGCTGGATGTACAGTCTCAGGTAGGGCTTGGACTAGGGGAAAAAGTAAAACCGTTTTGACCATGAGGAAAAAATATCAGTAATTCTTTTTTACTCTTTTCTCTCTGAATGGCTTCTGCTTCAGGTCAAATAGATCTGAAGAGTGGAGTTATGGCTCTGTCACCCTGGAAGAAGGGGTGGTTGGGGGGACCCTGCAATTTGTGTGCTGGTCAGAAGTTGTGGGATGAATGTGGCTTCTGTCTTGCTCTCTAGCAACATGCCTTTGTTGAGTGAAGAGCTACTAAGCAACAAGCTTCCAGCATGTGCATGATACAAACAAGCGGCATGAAATTACATGTTAAAGAGCTGTGAGCACATTCCACACAAAAAATGCTCTTGTTTTTGCTTCTGTTTCATCAAATGTCATTTAAAAGTGCCCATGCTGGAAAACCATAGCCAGCAGAGCAGAAGAGAGCAATGAGCCATTGCACCAGTGCCAGCACAGCAGCTCGCTGCTTTGCCTGGCAACTCTGCCCTTACCTTACTTGCTCTGCAGTGGTAAAGATGCCTGTAAAGCACAAGGCACCTGTTTCTGGAGAAGCAGATGTTACTGAAGGCTTCTGTTAACAGCAGGGAATGACAATAATCTCATATGTGCTGGATAGGAGTGGCCGGTTGGAACTTCCAGAGGTTATGGGCTAACACGGAATTGTTAGCCAAAGTAATTGAAAATTCAGTGCAACTAATGCATATTTATAGGAGTTTTTTTAAAAATAATGTTTCTGAATAGCATAAAATCAAACTTATTATAATGATATAACATATTCCACTCTTCAGATTATAGTGCTTGACCTTGATAAGCATTTCATAAGAAGCACATTAAAAATAAGTATTTTCATGTAAATTGAGCTGCTCCTTCAGAATTGGTGAATTTAAAAAATGAACTAATAGCAGATTTTAGTCATAAAAGAGGTTTGTAAAAATACTTGATAAATAACAAATCTGTGGATACTCTTTCTGTTACTCTACACTGTTTGAGAGCTTTGGGTTAAAGACAGCAAATCCATTTAAAATTGTAGATAAGCATTACCCTACCCTTTTGTGCCTGCTTAATAATTAAGTTTGCTCAGTATTATTAAAGGATTTCTCACTGATATGATAATTTCTCATATAATAAGTTGATGAACTGTTAAGTTTCCTCACCCTCAATATAGATTTACTCTTGTTTAGCTTACTGCTATACATGTTTTCAAGGATATTTTAGTAGCAAAGGATCACCCATTGATGTGCAGATGTGAAGAAATGGGGAAGTAGTAAGAAAAAAAAAGAATCCTATAAATTCATCAGTATCCAGCATCCTTTTGTAGGCACTTGTGTAAACGTCATCCCCAGCAAAGTCTCGTATTAGACATTTTTTTACTAGGAGAGATTTGGGGTTTGTTTGGAAAAGTTTTCTATTAATGTTTAAAGATCTGATACTAGAGGCGGAGTCTATTCTGCAGAACACAAACTTTTGTATAAACATTTCACAGCATTAGATTAAATACAAAATTGTTATATTCAACTATGAAGGAGCTTTCTTGTTTTCCCAGTCAGACTGTTTCAAGAGCATGACACAGAGGAACTGAACAGCAATTTTACAGATGTGAATATACTCCCGTGATGGAGACTTCAGTTTGCTGTCATGTCTGGAAATACTGTGGTTCAGATTATGCCTTCAGAGGTTCTCATTCAAAAACTTAAAATGGCAGTATTTTCAAACTAGCTCAAAATTTAAACCTTGAGAAAAAAATCTGGTAAGGTAAATGCTGAGACTTTCTGATTTTGGGTTGTTTTGTTTTGTTTGTTGTTTTTTTTCTGTGTTAGAGACAATTCAGAAGTGCCAGAACGGTGTAATGGATCATGAAGGCAAAAATGGAAATCACTGTTGTAGGGCCTTCAGGACAAACACCTCAGCTTTA
Source organism: Pezoporus wallicus (assembly GCF_028554395.1). Taxonomy (NCBI): domain Eukaryota; kingdom Metazoa; phylum Chordata; class Aves; order Psittaciformes; family Psittacidae; genus Pezoporus; species Pezoporus wallicus. The sequence continues at coordinate 4,489,489 of NW_026640059.1, forward strand.
TGCTTACACACTTGGATAATTCCAACATTTGGCTTTACTCAAACTCTCAAAATGAACTGAGTGGATGAATTTTATTGTGTTTTATTTTCAGCCTAAAGTGTGCAATGCCAATATTAAAGGGATTTCTACCAACATGAAAACAAGAATGAAATTACTTGAAGTGAGGCCTGGTTCTCTGGATATATTTAAGAACTTTAGCAAAATGAGTCAGGGATGAATCAGACACAATTCACTGATTTAATGGGAAAAATGCTCTACAGTTCCAGCTATGACACACAATGACAAAAGTTCCACATTTAAACTAAGCTATTAAAATTAAAATAATAAAAATTTTAAAAGTGGAATAAAAAGTACTTTCCACAGAAAATGATATTACTAATTTCCAGAAGCAGTTCCCAAATGCAGCTACTGAATTCTTGAGACATATTTGTATCCTAAAAAAAAATAAATTCTCACAGATTTTAATGACTACACAAAGATGAAGGCATAGCACAAACCTAGTCTTTGTCTAGTCTGGGATGGCTATGTAGCTTTCCACATCCATGCCGTTTCAGGTGTGTCAGTGCAAGGTCTGAATGCTTCACATCCAAAGCAAGTAGGTGTGAAAATAACTCTTATCACCAGCACACACACACTTGTTATAGCGCAACTGTCAGGTGGAAGCATATTATTGCTAGAGGCTGTCTATTGTTTCTTAATGAAATCAAAATGCCAGTACCTTGCAGAAGCTTTCTTGCAGAGTCATCCTGATTTATCATCACTTTTGTCAAACTTTCTTTTCTGTGGTTGAAAATAATCTAAGCCTGGTCATTGATTCTGTTTCTATGATTTTGGTTTATGTCAGCAGTTTGATAGTCAAAACAATGCTATAAATAAAATTGAATTATTTTTAGATATGAAAATAACAGTAGCTACAGATCAGAGCTGATGCTGCAAATGAGCTCAAGTTATTTTAATGCACACTGGAAATAGACACAGAAGATGGAAGTAGAGCTAGGGAGAATGCTTTGACAAGAGCCCTGCTCAGTAACTGCTCTTGTTTATATCTGAACTGTAAAGTAAAAAAGGAAAATAAATGCAGATCATCTGCATAATCACTAAGCCACTTGGTGTGAGCCTGCATCTTTCCTTAAGTTTCCTTAAGTTGTCATTCCTTTTTCTTGTTTTCTGATAATTTCGGTGCAGAGAGCTGTGAGCAGAATCACAGCTGCTTTTCCAGACAGGGAGCTCTCACACCGATGGGGGATGGCAGCTCACTGTTCCAGCTTGTCTGTTCCTCTTCTATAAAGTAAAACCTTCTATCATTCATTTTTGTGAGGTTAAAATAAATAAATAAATAAATAAATAAATAAATAAAATGTCTCCAGTGTATCTTGTTTAATGGTTTCTACTGGATTTTAACATGTTGGAGTAGGATGGGCAGCAATCACTTGGACCTCAGGGACAGAAGGCTTTTTCACTGAGTTCAGCCAACTAATCAACTGCTTGGCATGACAGTAAGTGCCTCTTCACTACACGTCTGTAGAGTCCATCTCATTTATTTCAACAGGTACAGATGTCAGAGAACTTTAATGTCATGGTTACAATTTCACTGCTGGCCATATTATAAATCACACCTTTAGCTAAGTGGCTCCTTTTATATTGGAACTAGAGAGCTGGATAATGGAGTGCCACTTGGTTCAGCATCAGTGGAAATAGTTTCAGAGTGTCTTTGGCTGCCTTGCAGTTGGTGCTGATAGCTCTCCAGCTGCACAACCCAACACCAGGGTCTGCTTTAATCTACTGCCTGCAGAGGTGGTAGAAGCTCATATCTCAGTCCTGGTTATACCAAACAATAGAAGTTGAGTCCCAGGTTAAAATATCTTTCATATCTTCAGCTTTATATTCTGTTTTATTTCATTATCACAGGCTGTAAGATATTAGAATATTTAAAATGTAGCAAACCAGTTTATTTAGGATATGCTGACAAATACCTCCAATTATCCCAATGTCACTTGTGAGAAAGCTTCTGGGACTAAAATATCTGTAAACATGTGCAGCACTGTATGGCTTTTGTCCCAGTCTGATGAAGTTTTTCCCAGTAACCTGCTGGTTCCAAGGGACTTAACAAAAGATAGATGGCTGAACCTCATAGAAGTTTGGCAATGCTTGACTTGATACTTTTGAAAGCCGGATGATATGAAGGAAGGAAGGTACAGGGTTTTTAGTGGTAACTAAGGGGAGAAACTTCCTACAAAATATTTTATTACAGAGTATTGTATCTTTTTACCATAATTATGAGTACTAAAATTAAACCTTTGCTTTGACTGTATTTCTATTCTAAATGGTTTAAAGTCTTTTTTGTTTCTATAGGGAATAATAGTCTTTTCTCAATTACTTTAATTTTCATGCCATCAAGAATGTTACTGAAATGATTTTTGCTTTGTTCAATTTTTAATGGACTCATGTTGACACTTTAGAATATTTTCATCAGAAAAGTTAGAGGGTATTCTGTCATTAGGATTTTTTGTTCTTTATCTTGTTGTGGGGTGGTTGTTTTCTTTTTCAGTTTTTTTTGGGGGGTGGTTGTTTGTTTTTTTTACATTAGGTGAACAGAAGTAGTTAAGTAAAAGAGAGAAGGAAGAATTAATTTCTTACCTACCGAGAAGCAATGTTGCAGGATCAGAAACCACTGCAAATGGTAATTTCAAAATACTGTCGTTCCTCATGGTAGTTGTAGAAAATTACACATTTAATTATCTTGAACTAATCTTGCTTACTGAGCCAGTAGAACTTCAGACCTTGGAATTTTGTTTTTTTGTGTCTTTAAATGTCAGATCAGTTTATTTCTTCCTTACGTACAGTTATTGAAGGAAAAGCTGAAACTGAATCAACAATAAAGTTTTTCAAGTTTTCAGAAGATGCCTATTCCCATTAACTTAATTCTATGTGGTTTGTATTCAGTTACACCTTCTTTTTTTTTCCCCATTTCATCTGGGACTTAATAGTCTGAGAATTTGTTCCATTATACGTTGGCCATTATTTGCAATGACAGTAAAAGGAGATTATGAGAAGTAGGAAATAACGAAGAAATGCTAATTGGCATCTGCAGCTGGACAAATATATTGAACTAATACATTACATACTCAAAAACATATTCCAAATTTTTTATGCCAACTTCCTCTGAAAGTAAAATGATAAAGGTAAAAGAAATGTAACCACCAGTAGTAAGTGAAAAAATCTTCAGACCTTCTGTCTCTGCTGCTTTTTATATAAGAACTTTTTCTATAGTTAAATTACAATTTTAAATATTTTTTCCATGTCTATAGCTATCTGTCTAGCTATCTGATACCTATTAATTTTAAATTAATTCACAGCTTAGTTTTTTTCTTGTTTTGGTGAGTGTAGAACGTTTGCTTTATATTTAGTAGTGCATTTGGAGTGGGAGATGTTTGGAATATGATCAGTGTTCTCTGAAGATGTACAAGTCAGTATTTCTACATAAGTTCCTCATGTTATAAGTTTTCCTACTTGAAATAGATATATTTGAAAAAAACAAATGGAGTGATCGCTGGCTAGTTTTAAGTGGGATGGATCTGTACTTGAACTGAAACTCCTGAAGTGGGTTTCTTTTAGACACAGTAAAACAACAGGTTCCACGAAAGGATGATATTCATGGAAGTGAACTGGTGTTGATATATCTATTTTAATATGCTTTGTCTTTGCAAGAGATTTTCAAATAGCTCATGTTATTTTAAAAATGCCTATATATGTGAAAGACTGGAGGAGAGGGTGGAGAACGTCATATAAATCTTTAAATTTCATGCTGGTAAAAGGAACATTACTGATTGTATTTGAACTCAATCCCACCTGCCTAAGAGTTAAAATAAATGGAGAGTTGGTTTTGGTTCTGATGTATCTTTTCTGTGGTAAAGTTAAGGATAGGGCTAAAGTGAATATTGTGAATTGTCACATGGAAAGCTGGTTATGTGGTAACTCTGACACAATGAAAAGAATGAGGACTTTTTTTTCTTTTTTATTCTTTTTTTTTCTGTTTTATCAGCACAGTTTGTCTTTTATTCTCCTCCCAGTTTAGCCCCACAGGTAAAACCTCATGCAACCTTCCCAAGCACACAGTGAGACAAGGTATTGGGTGTTTTCTGTGTGTATTAAAAGAAAAGAAACCCCACAAGTTTCTGCAGGATAGGAGTAAGACAGACTATTTAATTGAAATGTCCTAAATAGATTTCTCTCCAAAGGGCTTTATACAGAGTTTCCAGGAGAGAAACTGCATAAATACATGGGTAGAAACTTTATCCACCTATATTTTGTAGAAGTTTTAATGTACAATAGTTGCTGGTTGTACTGTTTTCTATATCCTACTAACTGTAACCTCTGTAGTTTTATACCTAATCTTGGAAGTCGTTTTAATTTTATGTTTTTATATTCTGATTAGTGTTGCAGTCATTCAAAATCGGACCTGCTCAGGTTAGCTATTGAGCCTAATGAGGACTAAGTCAAGGAAGGGAATGGTTCATTATAAGCTCATTGCCTGAAAGTCATTCAAACAAGTCACTTGGTGAATATTTATTCATTTGGTTTACTCAACAAAATATAGATTCTGATATTCAGTGAAATCTTGTAGATTCTGCTGAAATATTAGTAACATAAACTATCACTGAAATCAACACCACCATTTCCAAGAAATATCAAAATCCCTAACACTGAGAGACTAAAATGAGCAAGAATAATATTTAAGAATCTAAAGGAGAAAGAAAATCTGCAGATACAGGAAATGATTTCTTATTTACTTTCAATGTTGATTTTTGACAAGGCACAGGCCTTCAATTCTTTATTCCTATGAACATTAAAGGGTAAGATAGCCTTCTTCAAACAGCTTAAAGTGAATGTATGTAGATTTTAGGGATGTATAATGATCTCATTACTAATAAAGTGCTTCATGCCTTTGTGATGGCTGTAGGGGTTTTGAATATGAGATTTTTCTGACTTTCCAATCTCATTTTAGACCATAATATGTTTAATAATTTTGGCTAATTTTTTAATTTCCTTGAAATTAGCTTTTTACATGGGGTTATTTTTCTGATGCTGAAGTTTTGGTTTACTGTAGTAAATAACAGTGAAGAATTTTACTTTAATCATTTTGGCATGAGATAACTCCATTGACAGAGTGCTTTATACCATTAAGGAATTTATTAAGTGTATTTAATTATTGCCTCTAGTAATTGCTGAGGATAACAATATTCTTTTAACCCAGCAGTTCCAAAAGAACGTTTGTGTCTCCTTGGGCACTGTGAAAGTGTTCAGTGCTGTCTTTTAATGATATTTTTTGAATGATTACATTACTGAGTGAACATTCTGTGCAATTTTACTTGTCTACTAAAAATCTTTAAATCTTCCAAATTTCTCATTTCACTTCTAGAAACCCTTTCCCATTTTATTATTACAGAAAGGAGGATAACATAGAAAATGTAGCAGAACAGCATTTTGTTTCTTTTAATGTCGAATTATTTTGTTATTGAGTTATTACTCGCCTTATTTATGGTACAGACAAAACATATAATAGCTATGCCATAAACATGTGGGCTAACCACTTTTTTAAACCCCAAAGTTATATGATTAATAAGTTATATGATTAAACTAAAGATATATTTTTGTCGTTCTTGTTCTAAGTATGAAACTATTTGATGAAAGCTAAGTTGCAGAGTAAGTTTACAGCCCTAAATTTTGACTTGCATAAAACATGACAGTGTTAATGCTAGTGGAAACATCTCTGGTTTACAGGAGAATTGTTCAATTTACTGCTGAGGCTGTGACTCTGTGGAACTTACCAGCAGTTACAGGGTAGAAGCTTCCATTTGCAGGTAACTGAGTAGTACACTTCCTTTTCCCTATCTGTAAAGTGAAGCTTCCTAAACCTGTTTCTTTTAAAACATCTTTTCCTTTGTCTTTCTTTGCTTGCCTTTCTTTCTGCCTGTCTCTGTCTCATAAATCTCTCCCATCTGCCAGTTGGTAAGGAACATCATAGGAATGAACAGCTGTAATTGATAAAAGCAGAGATCCTTTATTGCTCCTTGGTCACTCCCATAAAAAGAAATTCATAGTGATTTTCAGAAGATTCTTTTTTTTCTCAATATAAAAGATTTTTTTTCCCATTATGCTGTGAGTCTTTGATCACTAGAGATTGGCTTAAGGCTGAGGCATGTAATTTAGTATCCCTGTCAAAATTACTATTATTCGTTATTTTGTTTTTACATGTCATCAAGACTAAGGCGTAAGAAAGGCACAGCATGGAATGAGATGTTACAGTGAAAGCAAAAATGTAAAGGCAACAGGAGAATGTCATTGCTATATATAGAAATCAAGCTAGAAAATGGTCTACAAGAGTTTAAAATTTTTTTCCTTTTCTTTTCATCAAGCTTAGTTTTTGTTATGACCAATCTTTCTTTAATTCACTGCTGCACTCTGAAGAAAATGAGATGTGTATTTATTTCTACGTCTTGATTCTGCTTAGTTTACTAAGGCAAATAAATTCATATGATGAATTCTGATAATCATTGAATGGTTTGGGTTGAAAGAAACCTTAAAGCCCATCCAGTTCCAATATCCTGCCATGGGCAGGGACACCTTCCAATAGACCAGGTTGCTCAAAGCCCCAACCAACCTGGCCATAAACACTTCCAGGCTTCTCTGGGCAACCTGTGCCAGTGCCTCACCATGCTCACAGTAAAGAACTTCTTCCTTATATCTAATCTAAATCTACCCTCTTTCAGTTGAAAGCTGTTGCTTCTTGTCCTGTCACTACATGCCCATGTAAAAAGTCCCCCTGCAGCTTTCTTGTAGGCCCATTTAGGCACTGGAAGCTGCTCTAAGGTCTCTCCAGACCATTCTCTTCTCCAAGCTGAACAATCTTGTCTTCACAGGAGAGGTGCTCCAGCCCTCCTCTGATCATCTTCATGGAGGTTGATATCCTTCTTACTTTAGGGACCTCACAGTTGAATATAATACTCCAGGTGCAGTCTCACAAAAACAGAGTAGAGGGGGAGAATCACCTTCTTCGACCTGCTAGTCATGTTTCTTTTGATACAGCCCAGGATATGTTATAATAATGTGCAGCATAATAATAAATGTTTAGATCAAATAAAAATATGACATACATTAGCACCAACACAACATACTAATTGCATATTGCATTCTATTTTTTTCCAGTAAAAAAGTAACGCTTCATATTGAGGCATTTACCAGGATGCTTTGTCATTTCCAAATGCTATTGACTGTGTTGATAAATTCCTTGGTGTCGCATTACTGCACCCATGCCATTTTCTTGTCCAGACAGTAGCCTCCTATGACAGATTTTAAATAGATTTTATATGTGCTGCATCAAGGGACATAAATATTTACCTGTAATGTCAAGTCAAAATTAAGGGTACATTTTTCCTTTCACTATGAATTCAGCAGAGTAAAAAAAAAATAAAGACAAGCTGTTATTCTACCTATAATTTTCATATTTGTAAAGCCAGCAACTTTTCTCAGGTGTCTGGTACCCCCTCTCTACCCAGTCTTGTCTATCTGTGTGCCAGGCCACTGTTCTTGTAAGCAGACTTTTAACAAAATGAGACACAAGTCCTCAAGGCCTTGGGTGATATGATTTAGCGTAAGGTGTCCCTGCCCACGGCAGGGGGGTTGGAACTAGATGATCTTAAGGTCCTTTCCAACCCTAACGATTCTATGATTCTAAATACCTGACAAGCTAATTACAAACTTGCTAAACCCCTCAAAATGCCAAACAAATTAGTGAAGAGCAAACCAGTTGCTTTTTAAAAGGCACTGATGACTTTCAGTGTGCTTTTGAATCATGGGCATTGCAACCTGGAGGATGAGAGTTGACGTCCAGAGAAGTATGTTCAGTAATGTTGGCATAGGTCTGTTGGAGTTCTTGTGAGACTTTTCAGTCGTTATGCCTCTCCTGTTAATGTCTCCTCTCTATGGAGCGATGAGAAAGGTCAAAATCTTTAAGGAGTATATTTGAAGAGAAGTAAAAGTAGGTGGCACATGAGGGTTACTCCTGTTGGGGAGGAGGAGTGGACAAAGCAAGCAAAAAGGGAAGTTTCCCTGTTACACTCATTGCCATCTCCTGCCATTTCTGTTCATGTTTCTTTTCTAGAGTGAGAATGCTGCGACATTGCGCACCGCAGTTTTGCAGGGCTGTTGTAAGCATTCAATCCACTAAGTTTTTCTGCTTGTGAATGTGAAAAAAAAAAGTAAATGGGTAGAAAAATTCTTTCACTTCAGTAGAATCATGGAATCATAGAATAGTTAGAGTTGGAAAGGACCTTAAGATCATCTAGTTCCAACCCCCCTGCTGTGGGAAGGGACACCTCACACTAAACCATCTCACCCAATGCTTCGTACAACCTGGCCTTGAACACTGCCAGGGATGGAGAATTCACAACGTCCCTGGGAAACCTATTCCAGTGCCTCATCACCTTAACAGGAAAGATTTTCTTCCTTATATCCAATCTAAACTTCCCCTGTTTATGTTTTAACCCATTACTCCTTGTCCTGTCAGTACAGTCCCTAATGAAGAGTCCCTCCCCAGCATCCCTATAGCCCCCCTTCAGATACTGGAAGGCTGCTATGAGGTCTCCATGCAGCCTTCTCTTCTCCAGGCTGAACAGCCCCAACTTTCTCAGCCTGTCTTCATACAGGAGGTGCTCCAGTCCCCTGATCATCCTCATGGCCCTCCTCTGGACTTGTTCCAACAGTTCCATGTCCTTTTTATGTTGAGGACACCAGAACTGCACACAATACTCCAGGTGAGGTCTCACAAGAGCAGAGTAGAGGGGCAGGATCACCTCCTTCAACCTGTTGGTCACGCTCCTTTTGATGCAGCCCAGGATACGGTTGGCTTTCTGGGCTGCAAGCACACACTGAAGCTGGCTCATGTTCATTTTCTCATCGACCAACACCCCCAAGTCCTTCTTCACAGGGCTGCTCTGAATCTCTTCTTTACCCATCCTGTAGCTGTGCCTGGGATTGCTCCGACCCAGCTGTAGGACCTTGCACTTGGCATGGTTAAACCTCATGAGGTTGGCATCAGCCCACCTCACAAGCGTGTCAGGGTCCCTCTGGATGGCATTCCTTCCCTACAGGGTATCAACCGAACCACACAGCTTGGTGTCATCGGCAAACTTGCTGAGGGCGCACTCAATCCCACTGTCCATGTCAGCAACAAAGATGTTGAACAAGACCGGTCCCAACACTGATCCCTGAGGGACACCACTCGTTACTGGTCTCCAGCTGGACATTGAGCCATTGACCACAACTCTTTGTGTGTGGCCATCCAGCCAGTTCTTTATCCACCAAGTGGTCCATCCATCAAATTGATGTCTCTTTAATTTGGAGACAAGGATGTCGTGTGGGACAGTGTCGAACACTTTGCAAAGTCCAGGTGGATGACATCAACTGCTCTACCCCTGTCCATCAGTTCTGTAGCCCCATCATAGAAGGCCACCAAATTGGTCAGGCAGGATTTCCCTTTAGTGAAGCCATGCTGGCTGTCACCAAGCACCTTGTTGATTTTCATGTGCCTTAGCATGCCTTCCAGGAGAATCTGCTCCAAGATTTTTTCAGGCACAAATGTGAGACTGACTGGTCTGTAATTCCCTGGGTCATCCATTTTCCCCTTCTTGAAAATGGGGGTTATATTTAATTTTTTCCAGTCATCGGGAATTTCACCTGGCTGCCATGATTTCTCAAATATGATGGCCAGCGGCTTCCCAACTTCATTCGCCAGCTCCTTCAGGACCCGCGGATGGATTTCATCAGGTCCCATGGACTTGTGCATGTTCAGGTTTTTAGGATGGTCTCGAGCCAGATCCTCTCCTACAGTGGGCACAAGGTCTTCATTCTCACAGTCCCTGCATCTGCCTTCCAAGACTTGGGTGGTTTGGTCAGAGCCTTTGCCAGTGAAGACTGGGGCAAAGAAGTCATTCAGAACCTCAGCCTTCTCCAAATCCTGTGTAGCCAGTTCTCCTGAGAGCTTCCTGAGGGGGTCTACGTTATCCCTAGTCTGTTTTTTATTCACTACATATATATAGAATCTCTTCCTGTTATCCTTAACATCCCTAGCCAAGTTTAATTCTAACTGTAAAGTAATATAACTTTGATAAAGGCTGAGGGGATGATCAAATTCTTACAACCCAGTCACACATGCTTAGTAGATGCTACTCATTCAAGTATCTTTAAGGGAGAAAGCACGTCCCTGGACTCTCAGCCCTAGGGTACCTCAGAGGAGACTTTAGCCTTGCTCTTGCACTTGTTGCTTTTAATAACAAAGTTTCTTTTTTACTCCAGTGGTATAAAATCAGTCTTTCAAATTTCCTCCATCAAAAATAATGTATTGCAAACTGATGTAGTAATTCCTAAACAAGTTAACACTAACAGAAAGTTTACTATTCATAGCACTGGGGATGAGAGAGTGAGAAATAGGTAATAAATAAGGTTAAATTTTGGTCTTTAGCACATAGCATTCCCTTTAAGATAAATGCAAATTCATTCAAAACAGTAGAATTTGACCTAGTAAGACAAATTGATTTTTGACTATTCTGAGAGAGCAGTGAAATGAGAAATCCAATTTGTATCTGATATATGGCTTTTTCATCAATACTGGGAGTACAAACCACTTTTAAAGGTGGACTGCAATTGCCCTTGGCGATATAAATTATTCCTCAAAAGGAAGAAAGGTCTGTGTCCCCCTTTTAAATTGTCAGTACCTTGTACTGACAGAAACAGGTTCATAAAAACATTAGATAAATTAAACTTAATGACTAAAACAAAGAAGCTCCTACTCATTTACCTGCAGTCTATTTAAATAGAAATAGGGTTTATAAGTTATTCAGTTGCAAGAGACAATATCATTTTGAGAAAATTGCAGAAAGCATCTCAGACTCTGTAGTTATAGAAACTTGATCATAGCGTGATAATCTTGCATATGTTTATATGCTGATTTTGGTTCTGTTTTGAGGGTTTTTTTTCATCTGCTTTTTTTAAGTGACTATTTTTTACCTGGGGCTTTTGAAAAATAGGGATTTTTTTGTTTTGTTTTTTTTTTTTAAGAGGAAATGAAAATAAGCCTTGTGATACTTCTATCAGTCATTTTTTATTTATTGCCGTACTGATCTAAAGAAGAGGAATGCTATTTTCAAGATCCCTTGAAGCTACTGCAGAAATTCCAGTATGTTTGAGAGTCAGCATATTGAATAAATGAATGTTAAAACAAAACATTTGCAACTGAACGGTCAGCACAGAACATGGGTCACTGCTAACATTTGCTATTCCCACTGCTAAAAATCTGGACTGACTAATATAAATGAGTGCAGACAGGGGCCTTTTAGTAGAAGAGAAAGGTGCTAGTTGCTAGTTCCTGCTGTTGTTAGGCTTCTGATTTATGTCTGGAATAAGGTATTAGTAGGTCTGTATTGGTCAGGAGGTTTCAGGCTGTTCTTGCCATGAGAAAAGTACCAGCGACATTGTTTTGTTTATGCCAACCACTGGTGTGCTTTTCCATATTCAGAAAACTACCTATGGACTAAATGGCTTTTTAAAGCTAATATTACTGGTATGAAAAATTTCTGTCATCCCACTCACTTAGAGCCTCCCATGCCTCATAGCCTTTAATTCAGGCCTCCCACCACCTTTCAGCCTGTGACTGAAAGAGGGTGGGAAGAAGAAAGGTCATGCGAGACCAGAAATAAATTAAGGTGGGTAGGAGATCTAGAAATAAAGGTTGAAGTGTTTGGTAGGTCAAAATGGGATTGGGCCCTAGTAGTAAAATACAGGCTGAAAGGTTTGGAAGACTGAAAGGATGTGAGAGGTCAGAAAAGAAGTCAAGGTCAAAAAGGGTAAGAGGTCTTAAAGTGGAGGTCCAAAGGAGGCACAAAATAAAGCAGAGGCTCAGAGGAGGAGGAAGACTAGAAAAGAGTAGCAAAAGGGGTGAAAGTTTGTGTGAAGCTGGAAATAAAGTAGAAGCTAAAAGTCATTTGAGTGCCAAAATAAAATAGATGCTGAAAAAGGGTGGGGGAAAGAAGCGGGTCACAGACAGAAATAAACTAGAGGACAAAAGGGGTTGGAGGCTGTAGATAGAGGCTAAAGGCAGCGGGTGGGAGGCCAAAAGCTGGTGGGAGGCCCTGTGTTTCTAGAAATCCATTTCTGCTAAAACTTCCCTGTGGATAGTCTCTCAGTGTTGGGTGGCAGCTTGTCAGCCTTAATTCTTTTTCTGAATAACTGCAGGAAACTAATCTACATTAATACATACAGTTGCAACTATTGCTTACTCTTCTTACACTCCGAGTTTAGAAGTGCTTGGGGAAGCTTCTGCTTGCAAACTGTTAGTATTCTTTAGAGAAAATTAACTCTGCTTGCTCTTTCTCTTTGGAATGGAGCTGTAGCAGTGGTTTTGATGTACTGAAAAAGTTTTTAATGTGTTGTCCTGGGTTCAGCAGTAGCAGTCATTTTTTCTCCTCCTTGGTAGCTGGTGCAGTGCAGTGTTTTGACTTTCAGCTCGGGAACAGAGCTGATAACAATGATGTTTTGGTTTGGCCAAGGACTTTGTGAGCCTCATGCTCTGCCAGGGAGGAGGGGAAGCCGGGAGGAAGCAGGGACAGGACACCTGACCCAAACTGACCAAAGAGGTATTCCATACCACAGCATGTCATGCCCAGGATGGAACTGGGAGTGAGCCGGAAGGGCTGGGAGACTGCAGGGTTGGAGGAGGTATCGGTCGGAGCTTGGTCGGGCTGAGGGGGGGCAAGTTATCGGTCAGCTGGTGCTGAGGTGTTGTATTCTCTTCCCTTGTTATTTCCTTTATCATTATTATCATTGGTGGTAGCAGTAGTGATTTGTGTTATACCTTAGTTACTAAACTGCTCTTATCTCAACCTGTGGGAGTTGCATTCTTTTGATTCTCCTCTCCGTCCCTTCGAGAGCAGGGGGAGGGCAAGAAAGGGGGGGGAAGTGAGCGAACGAATTACCTGACTGGGTTTAAACCACGACATGTGTATACTTTGCTATAGTAGAAGTAGTGACACCGGCCTTCCTCTAAGCACAGAAATTGTGTATCTGAGCCGCCACTAAAAAAGCCAAGCAACTCGAGTATATTGGGAGTAGCTGGGATTGAGCTACCTTTCTCCGTAATGGCCTGTATAGTGCTCTGGTTTGGATTTACGGTTAGAAATATTGCTAAAACACCGGTGTTTTGTGTATTGCTGAACAGTATTTACACAGTGTCAAGGTTTTCCTGCACCAACTGTGCTGTCACTGTAGAGACTCGCATGCCATATGGAAGAACATGATTATAGATAAAGTGTTTGACAACATTGGCACTTACTGTGTGTTGATGGTGTCAATGCCCTGGACAGAGCCTATGGCAGCACTCACCGCCCCTCAAAGGCAGTACTACTCAGTTATTTTGTATCCAAGGTTTAGACTATAGTGCGTAACAACTCTTGCACAGGAGAACGGGAGAGGATGAGAATACAGCTTGGAGCAGTTTGAAAAACAACTGAAGGCACTGTATCTTGAAACACTGTCACTGTACCATTGACACTCACATACCCAGCATTCAGTAATGAAGGATCTTGCACTGCTAGTTCCATCAAAAAAATGAATACTGCTACTAATCCAGTCTTGCTGCCATTTCCTGTAAAGACCACTGATGCCCATTTATTAAGTGACTAATATGTTCTTGAGATTTTGGAGAACACGGAATGAGAAACAAACAAGAGGGCATCTCGGGTAATTGGTGGGTTTGAGTCTCCCTTTGTGTTTGTGAAAAGGATGAGAGAACAGGCTGTTTCAGGAGAGCACTCTGAATTGTTAAGACTCAGAGCATCTGTACTGAAGGGAGGATGCAGATTTTCCAAATTTAGAAGTCTGTATAGAGCACATTTTCCTTTCAGTGCTTTCCTGTGGCAGTCAATTCCAGTTGACAGCAGGAAGAAATGATGTGTACTAAATAAACCTTATTACATGAAATGTTTTTTCTTTTAACTGGCAATGTCTGCACTTCTGGAAAATACTAAAAAAAAAAGGGAAAAACAAAAAGCCCACAAACAAACAAAAAACTGCGACAAAACCATTTAAAAAACCTTATTGAATTATAACAATTTGTAAGAAATGATGTCTTATAAAACCATTCACAATCTTCTGCATTATATAGAAAGCTGTAAAAAAGTAGTTTTATGTTAGAGAATTAAAGACTAATCAGCTTCTGCTTCTATTAGGTTGCTTTTGTTTTTAAACTCTTATTTTCTACTATGGAGAGGACACACACAAAATGTTCTGTTCAACATTTTTGAGTGATGCACACTAAGCCCCTCAGCTCTACTAGAACTGCCACTTGAACTCAAACAGAAGCCAGATGAAAGAAACAAAGGATAATAGTGACAGTTTTAATCTATTTCCAAGCCATCTTGCTTGTCAAATCAAAAGTGTTTCCATGATTAAAATTTGTTTAAAACATGGCAGGCTGCAAGTATAGCCATTTTCCTCATATCCTACTAGCCTCTCCTCCTTAACCTCAGGAAACAAAGAGACAGAAATGTAACTAGTTTCCTGCTTTGAATACATGATAGGTCCACTCAGCATCCTTGAGCAAAAATAGTTGTATATCCACATAAGCCCATAAAAATAACAGCACAAGCCAGTGAACCAACAAGCTGAAGAGTGCCTAAACAAACACTGTTAAGAACCAGAAAACTCTGAAAAAGATTTTTCTGTGGCAGTGGTGAAGAGCAAGTTTATTTATGGTGACTTTCAAGCAGTTTGTCAAGAGAAGAAAGGATTAAACTAACAATACATGTTATTGGTAAGCTATTTTGACTGAGACAATCCTTGAAGTAATAGCCAGACTTGTGCAAAGCAAGCTGCTGTGAAGTGTGCAAAGCAACCTTGAAATCCAAAAGTGAGTAGAAGGTTGAAGCATATTCCTTGATGTTCTAGAAGCACAAATTTCATGTTTTCTTACATCAAAACTTTTCTTTCTATGACAGTTATTTCACTTGGCTATTCAAGAGGCTTGAGTCCTGAGGAGTACAAAGCAAAACTGAAAACAAGCTCTGTTTTAGATATGAACTCAAGAGGTATAAAATCTTTTCAAAGCATGCCCGTTGTCTTTAAACTTACAGCCAGAGGCTCTGCTGACTACTGTCATAATGAATTTGCAAAAGCTATCTCAGCTATGGAGAGCTGAGATAAATGATGAGCAGCACCTTTGTTACTATGTATTTTAACTGGAATAGGACACTGATGGAGGTAAGACAGGACTTGCTGGCATCGTTAGTTCTCTAATATATATTGGCTTAGAACATGGATAGGAGCACACTATTCTATAAAAATCTCACACAGGGCTGACTGGCTCTAAACCAGCTTGGATTCACAGTGCATCCTTACATACTTATTTTTCTCTGAACTTAAAGATTCTCCTCTTCTTCTGAAGTCCTGTCAAATCCTACTGCATCTAGTGAAAAGAGTGCAGTGTTTTATCTTTATTTCAAAAGTATTCTTCATTGCAGGCATGGCTGCCAAACTGTGAGGAGAATGTATCACCCCAAATGTAAATACTTAACTTCAGTTTATCTCACTTAGACTTTACTCATTAAGAGTCATTGATCTTAGCAAAAGCCAAGAACTGCTGATGTTTGGTAGCTTACAGAATTATAGGGAAATATTTTCATCAGTTTGTTCTTTTCCACCGTTTTGAAGATAATCAAGATTCAATATGCTGCTGTAGGTCCATCATACCTGAGTTCTGAGAAGAAACATCTCCCTCAATTGGAATGTTTTTCATCAGGAATCAATAAAAACATGCAGTAGATGCACCAAGAACAAAGCCAATTAATAGAGGTACCTTTGGAGATATGAAATGTTTGCAATTTTGTTTGATAGTAGAGGTTTGTCTTTACTGCAAGGTTGCCTTGAGTGGTGTTGCAGTCTCCTAACTTGAGGTCTTTCTATATGCAAAGCCATTAATCTGTGTAATTCAGTGACATTTTTCATTTTCCCTACTACAGGAAAGGCTGGATCTTGAATCAGCACCGTCAGCTATGACTAACCAAAGACAGACACTAGCTGAATGTCTTTAAACGTTTACTGTCTCCTACAGTTCTTCTGCCATTCCCATGAAGCAGCAGTCATTTCTCCTAACTAAAGGGGAAAGGGTATATAATAGCAACTTTACTAGTGTAGAAAGAGAGATGTAGCACTTGAATTGTCACAAGAGGCATAAGTAATCCCCTTCTATCACTCACCCTTATGTCACTTCACTGTATGGCCTTTTACTGAAGTTAACCTTGCTGAAGAGAAACAACCCGAGTATCTGGTTTTGCTCAACTATGTAGTGAAATGTTATGAATTTGCCCTTTTCAAGTCCAGTTGCTGCAAGAAAATCTACTCCCTAAGCGCTTTAAAGTACTCAGCAAAACTTTAATATGCACCCTTTAGAAAATTATGTTAAAAGACCGTATCTAATGGCAAAGGAAAGATATGTTAGATTAGACCTTTGCTGATGCAATACAGTATTTTGTTAGGTATTGTTTCTTTGAATTCAGCTGAAAGATGGTGATGACATTAAATAGCTGTAACTACATTCTTTATACTCAATACCACATACGTGGTTTTATGAAGCTCAAAGATCTGTAATACTTTTCAGGCCTGCAATGTAGTTTTGTGATAAGTTTCTTTGCGTTTCCTTTCTCTTGTGAAAAGGAAACCCAGTAAAAGACAGCATACCTAAAAGTAACTAGCTTTTCCCATTTTGGTCTTAATATGTGGATTTCATGTCATAGCAATTTTGTAATGCTACAGCTTAAACATTAATTTTTTTTTCTACTATTCTGACTCTCAAATAAAAAAAGTGGTATAGAAATTAGCCTAAAACAACCACATAGTAGATTAAAGCCAACAATAATGGAAACTGAAGCACCACATTTCCAGCTATCATTCCTCATGGATTTGCAGCTCATCATCCAGCTCTGTTCCACAGTTATTATTATGGCAATCCATAGTTCATTTACACAGGTTTTTGTGGATGTTTTTTGAAGTCATTGGTCCTTTTCTGCATGAATTCACTCAAAAACATTAATATTCCACATGCAAAGTTACTCCTAAACCATATTGCTCCTGAAGCTCCAAAAAAAAAAATTAAGGGTTTGGTTATAGGTTTCTAAATATAGATTTCTGAATACTTGCCCATATATTGAGCATATTATCTTGGGCAGAATAGTAGTAGAAAAATACAGAGCAAGAGAGACATTCAGCTATATAGAGAGGGAGTATCTCCTGTTGGTGTAATCTGCAGGCATTCAATATAAACATTTCTTTCGAAGTTGCTTATGCGTCTCCCTGCTGTACAGACTTTTTTATTTCAAAATTAACAAAATTCAACAAAAGTCAGATGATGAGAAGGGTTTCCTGGTAGGCAAAGGGAAGGATCTGTCTTATTTGAATGAATTATCATTGCTGTTAATAGTTGGGCTCCTTTTTTTTTTTTTCTAGCAGAGGATACTGCTAGGACTCTGCGCTGGAAACAGTGGGGTAAAACTGGGCCTGTGTAAAACACCATGCTGAACTTGCCATGCTTTGATTCCTGCAGCACTAAATAGCCCGAAGATTGATACTGTGTTCCTTTTGTTGCAGTCTGTTCTTGAGTCTTACTGTAAAGTCATTATCTGAGCAATGTCAGATTAATTTTGGGGTGAACAGTTTCCATTGAAATATCTGATAGAAACACCACCTGGAACCTGTGACTTTATGTAAACACACAGTGTGTTCAGGGCCTATATTGGAGAAATACGTTAATGCTCTTTTGTATGCAGCCTAAAATTATCTTTAATTACTGTAGCAAGTATCTTTAGACTGTGAAAGTAATATTAAAGTGAAAGGAAATATCTGTCCCTACCCAACTCGCAAAGACTACAAAGAAAAATCAAGGTGTGAAAGATAAGCAAACAAAAAAAAATTGGATGTAAACATTATTCGCTTTCCCCTTATTCTTCCAAGAAAGAAAAATAAAATCCTTCATCCTAAGTTCAATTTAAACATGATAGTAAGTGTGTATAGGTGATAATCCACCTTTCTGTTCCCTGTTTTTTCTCGTTGCTTAGGACCCAGCACTTTCATTTTGACTTCCATTGGTTAGAAACTTTTTCTGGTTTAGCAGTCTACAGGCTTCCAGTAATGTGTTTGCAGAGTTAAAAACAAAACAGAGTCTATAAGGATAAGGAGAAGTAATTTGACTAGAGTTTCATTTAGAAAGGCAATATATATTCTACTGACACAAGGAAAGGGCCATATAATTTGAAAGATGCTGCTTGCTACAAGCTTAGCAAACTTCAGCCAGTGAGGTCATGGTGGTCTGACCTTAGAGTGGAACTAAAGAGATACCTGTTTTGTTGTGTGATTGAATTTCCAGTATCATCTTCTCTTTCACAGTAATTGAGGTCCTCAATTATGCTTGTGTATTTTCTTGGGATTTGCAATATCTCATTTCTTGACTTTTAGTTATTAAGAAATAGCTTTGAAATGGAATGTCCTCTTTGCAAATGGATATAAGATAGAAACTACTGCTATTTGAACTGTCATTTACCACCACAACAGGAACTCTGCCAACTGCAATTCAGAAAGCAGAAACTTTCCAAATACAAATTTGGGGTTCTTGAGCAAGAACTGATATCAACCCAGTTATACCAAAAAGACAGAAGGAAAAATGAGCACAATTAAATGGAGCAGAAATGAAATATTTCAGTAATTTATTTTTTATATATTTTTTTTTAATATTGTCAGATTTTATTTGCTTGTGGCTGTTCAGTAGTGGATAAAAGCATACCCAAATAACAACAGTGAAAAATCTGTGTAGTCTTAATGCTTTGTTAATTGCTTTGTAGTTGTGGTATATTTGCAGAGGTCAGCTGCAGGGATCTTTATTCAAACCAGCAGTATTAAATTTTAGCAGGAAAAAAACACTTCTTGATATAGAAACATAAATTTCCTCCTAACATACCAGTATCATTGTTATTCTAAGTTCCAAACCTCAGTGACGATAGGAAGATTGTGACAGTTTCAAAGACCTCAGTGAGCCTATATAATTCACAGTAGGGAGGGTTTTGACTAGCCCAAGATTAAATCTCTTTGATTTAGAATAACTTCTGGTGGTTTTTGTTTTTTTCTTTTTTTCAGCTGTTAAGGAGTAAAGGAAATTGAGTCTCTTTGGATATTATCCATGTAAAAATTGTTGCTCAGATTCTGAGTTTCTGGTCAAGGGACTGAAATATGTGGGTCTATGTAAAGCTAAGGAAAAATACGGCTTATGTTTTCTTGGGTCTGAACTCTTCTGTAAAGTGAAACAATTCTAAAACAAAACTTTTGTCGCTGAGATCAGATAAAAATTATTCTAAGACTTGCACAAAAACCCGTTTGCACCATGCAAGAGACAAATGAAATGTCCAGCCTTTCAGATTAACATTATAGCCAAACCCTGCAATTTGTGACAAAAGTTCAGATAACCCACAAAATGAATCCTAAAACAAAATAACAAAAAATAGCTGCACCTTGTGTGTTCGCAAATTACAGGAGGCTTTTTGAAACATTGTAAGCAAGTACAATTTAAACAGTAACAGCCCATTGAAACTAATTTTATCTGGTGGCATAAAATACTGTGAAACTATTAATGCAGATCTTAGTGGCAGTTTTACAGGAAAATCAGTTAAACAGCACACATTGATAATCATTTGGAACTCTTATTCCAGGATATTATCACACCTGCACATTAAATTAATTTCTGTTGCTACAGAAACGTGTCTTTGTGCTGCCCTGCATGAATCATAAAGCTCTGTGTTTTACAAATACACTAAGCTGTGGATCTCATTGGCATTGACTTAACTCAGATATTGTCACAGGAGGTAATAGTTCAAGTCATGAGAGTTTCTTTATACATAATGCAGTTTATTTAATATACGCAGATTAAGGGCCTGATTTGTCAGTGATTTAAACACAAACATAATCTTATTTGAAGCCAGCAGGACTATCTAAATTGTTAAAATAAAGCAAAGCACTTAACATCTGAGATTGAGACCTAAAATGGGAATCTGGAAATAGATCTGTAACTGCAGCCCTTTAAACCGGTTTGCTATACCATTAAAATTTGCCTTAATTAGGAATTAACATTGCTATTTGAAGCTTAGAATGTCTAGCTGCCCTGAGGTGTTTTGGTTTATTGGTTGGGTTTTGGTTTTTTTTTTTCTGTGGTAGGTTTGGGGGGTTTTTGGGTGGGTTTTTTGTTTGTTGGGGGGGGGGGGAGTGTTTTGAGTTTTTTCCTTGTTTTTTGTTTTTTTTGTTTGTTCGGTTTGTTTTGTTTTTTTTTTACAGCTTTTGCTGTGCATGCTTTAAAATGCAAATCAAAATCAAATTTTAGGTAGAGGAAATGGCACCTCAGCACCTGTCTCCCATTGTCAACCACACAGAGCCCAGGCAAAAGGGCAAAGCAAAGACCCACTGACCATGCAGAGGAATTCAAGGCACAGAACATACGGTGTTTGTTTATATTCATTTTCAATAAAATTGCAAATTACTTTAAGAGGGTAAATGACCCAAATATTACTCATTTTTTGTCCCTCAGAATCCCTAGAATGGACAACTTATAAACTCAAAAAGGGTAAGGCTTGTTAAGAAATTGTATATTTGTAGAAAGAGATAACATAATACTAGAATACATTTAGAGTATTTTATTTGTTGGTTTTAACCTGAAAAAAAGAAGTCTTTCCCTTCCTGTAAATCTGAAACACTGCTGAGAAGTTGGACTTATTTTTAAGTTTTCCTTTTTCTATAACCCCATTTGGAGTCTATCTGCCTTGGGAAATTAGTGGAGAACAACAATATGAGTCTCCAGTGTTTACACAGCATAGTTTAAACCTTCTTATATATGAATGAACCCAATTGGACACTAGGGACCATTCATGAAAGACAAATGAAATTGGTTATGAAATCTGTGCAGAATAGCTGATGGATTCTTTTATTCAATTCATGGCTTATTTACATGAATTATCCTTTATCAGTGTTTGTCTATGCACATCAAGAGTTCTCATGATGGTACAGTGGAAAGCATAATTCCCACTTGTTTGAACTGATTTCGTTAAAAAAGAAAAAAAATATTACTCTTTCCAACACACCATGAGGGAATCCAGAAGAATTGAGAATCTAACACAGTATTCAACTATTCAACACAGTGGTGCGACCGCATCCACACTGAATGTATGCAGCTCTCAAAAGCCTTAAAAATTCAAAGGGCACTTTTCCATTCTGAAAGCATGTTTCCTGTGATTGGGAAGTCTTAGCATGTGGTCAGTACCTCAAACCTGGTTTTCCCTAGGCAAGTTCTTGTGCTGTGATTTTTTTCTTCCATTCCCAAACTGATTTAGACCTCTGCATGTCATGTGAAAACCTGATCTCGGTGGATAAGGCAATGATTTTAATCATTGTTAAGGGTCCCTCTAAGGGTGCAGCCATGAAGCTACATCGATATTCATTTTCTGAGGGTTTAAAACTTCATTGCCATGGATACACCACCAGAGCAGCCACCAAATTCACTTAGTTGCAGTCCTTTATGAGTAAAGCCATGCAAAGGCTTTCAACATTTCTTCTACATCCTTGCAATGGCTTCTGTGTCTCTCTGTTAATTTCAGTACTTGCTGGAGCTTCATCTACCTTGAGGCATCAGTTCTAGAATTGTCACTTGCTCTATTAAGAAAGTTGTTTTTTTCCCAGGACATAACATCACATCTAAAAGCTATGATCCACCTTCTGATAGAATACACTTTAGTTAAATTGCATACAAGTTTTTTCTTCTATATTAAACATTAAGCAATTAAATAAATAGTTCAAATTCAAATTAAAAAGATAATAGAGGAATAAACATTAGAAGTATCCCAGGTATTCAGGAATTACCCAGTGAATATTCTGCTTTGTGAAACCGTTTAGATACTCTTGAGTATTTTTAAGCACACTGAAATTCAGTAATCTCAAGTTCTGTGTGTTTTGTATGAATACTGCTATTTTATTCTTTAGAATTACTGACAGAATTACTATGAAAAAAAAATTCCAGAAAGTGTAAATAGCATTGAGGCAAATCAACCAAACCACTGATTAATTCTGTGTTTAGATACAGCAAGATATACTATTAATTTTGTAATAATTTATTAAAGAAATACACAAGCAATATTAAAGCATATGGTAGAACACAGAGCCGTCAGACTTCGTATGGCTGAGCCCTGACTTCACCCTATTAGCTGTCTATCCAGAACCTGAAACAGGGCTGAATAACTTGCCATGCTTCGTGTTAGGTAATTTCTATCCAGTCTAGACCTCCTTACATCATTCAACAATTGTTGAACTGAAATTGATCTCCTGCCCCAGCTGTGCTGCAATTATAAGCTGTTCTAGTAGGGAAAACTGCTGGTGAGAGAAGAAGCAGAATTCCACCTAGCCTAATATGTAGACGTTGTCAGTAAACATGATTTCTTCTGAAGCCTGTCAAAGAAACATCATATATGGGAGTACATTTGACACTTCTGAAGGGAAGAAGTGTAAATGGGAGGGTTCAGTCATCCCAAGTATAAAAGAAAAATTTGAATCTCATGAAAGCATAAACATAGCTGATGATTCTGGTTGATTTGCACAATTACTCTTGCAAAAGTTGAGTGTGTTGAATGGTTGGTGTTGAGAGCTTTAAAGAACCCCATTTAACTTCAGCCTGGCTATTCTATCCCAGTCTGTGTGTAAATCATGAATAGCTGTTAGGCTATCTTTAAAAAGCGGTGTCTTCACTCATCCCAAACTCATCAGATCAGTCCTAAACATTGAAGGCATTTGTAAGGGAGAATAATTGGTCGTAGCTGAGGAGTACAGACTTTTTTCCCAGTTGTAATATTGCTATGTATGCTCAGGGCACCAATTTCTTCTGGTTAAAGCACATTCAGCACTATTTTTAACAAGAAATATAAAAAGGCCGCCATTTCTACCTCAGCCAAAAGTACTCGTTCTGTATTTCCTAAAAATCTGTTCTGTTCAAATACAGACAGAATGTGGTAGAAAAATGAAAGTGGGAGCATTTGTTTTGTGAATACATAACAAAACTAAATTAGGAAGTCTAAAGACAGTAAATGAGAAGGCATTCCCTGAGTTAAGGCTGCCAAGCACCTTTTGTGGGCTTGTAAGTGAAAGCTTAGCTGTTTCTTCTCAAGTTAAATATATGAAGTCTCCATAGCAACAGCCATTTTGTAAGATGCATATATTTCGTGATGTTCCAGATATTAAGCAGCTAAATAAAGGGGAAGGGGAAAAGCCATAACTATAACACAGGATTTCAGATTACTTCCTAGGGAAAGAAGCAGTACCTATTGTCACAGAGTAACAATTTTCTTTACAGTAATGTTAATATTTCTAAACAAATTATGCGTTTTGTTCTCAATCCTTGTACTGTTTTGTGTGATAAGAAGTGAATTTTAAAAGAGACTTACACAGAAAATTAAAATGTAACTTTATATCTTACAGGTCATGATGTTGCAATGCTAGATTTGCAGCAGGTCAAAGTTGTTTTTAAATCACTGAAGTCACTGCAGAGATACTAGGTTATAGGAGCTGAAGCTCTGCAGTCAGACTGTTATCACCACCCTGGTAAAAGTAATTGAAAAAATACTGTTTCTGTAGCACGGCTCTGTCACAGCTTGGTAGGGGCTGTGTAAGCATAAAAATGCAACACCTACCCAGAAAATATCTTAAAGCTTAATTCAATAATCACGACTGTTGTCAATCTTATGAGGACTAAATGCTATGCCTTTCCTGCACAGTACCCATACCCAGCTGGCATAACATATAGCAGTTAAAGAGTTGATACAGACCCTACAATTATGGAGAGGGAACAGTTTTGACACAAACTTTGGTACAAAATCTATATTTGTAATTTAAACCCCACCCCCTATTTTACTGTAGAATCACAGAATGATTTGGGTTGGAAGGGAACTTTAAAGATCATCTAGACTTTTGCAAGAGCCTGGCCCTGTACATCTGTTGGCAATGTAATTTCTGCAGCAGTGTAGAGAGGGAACAAGAGACATGTCAGAATTTCTGAAGGCTGTTTTCTCTGACAGTCTTCTCTTCAGGTGCTCTGTACCATCAGGTTGATGTATACTGTGATACTCAGTGTTTCTTCCATATTCCTCCAAACAGCTGTGGTGTACCTCTAAGTATTTCTGAACATTGCATGGGGAAGGACACTCATCTATAAGGAGTTCCCATGTTCCAGTATTTAGATGGCTATAAGGAAGATGAAACTCTTTTTACAAGGAGTCATATGGAAAAGGTGAAGGGTAGTGGGTACAAGTTATTCCCAGGGAGATTCCAATTGGGCACAAGAGGAAATCTTTTCACAAGGAGAACAATCAGCCATTGGGATAATCTCTCCATGAAAGTGGTGGATTCACCAGTGTTGGGGGATCCCTAGACAAGCTGCTGGGACATCTTGTCTAGACTGTGCTTTTGCCAAGAGTGGCTGGACCAGGTGATCCTTGAGGTTCCTTCCAACCTGTTATTCTATGATTCCAGGCTCTTCAAGGACTTTTTGAAATACTAATGGTCATTTTCCTGATCATCCATCTTAGGGAATAATGCATATAAACTAAAACAGGTAAACAGCAACTGACTCATAGGGGGCACATCCTTATATTCTTCAGAGGCCTTGCACTTGCAGATATTCTTGGAATTTTCATCATGTAATTCTTCTGCTTTGGGTAACACCTTTAATCTTAAATTGTGACCACTCTTCTTTGTCCTACTGTGTTTCTTCACTGATTGGAAAATAAAATGCCGTTAATTGTCTCCCCACAGCTTAGAATATTTGGACATGATATCTGGTTTCCGACTAACTTCTACTTTGTGGTACTTCTAGTGATTACATCCTTCTTTCTAAGAAGGAGTCAGTTCATTACTTAGGCAAATGTGTCAGTGCGGAAGAGATGACGTTTCTTGAACTTCACTTGAGAGAACCATTGTCATCTTAATTTAGCACTATACACTAAGATTACTTTAGTTAAGGATCATTTAATAACACAGCAGGATGTAAAGCAAACTACTGGTCTAAAGTGTGAAGCTAATTAGGCAGCTAGAAATCACAGTCATTTTCTTTACAGGAAATTACATTTGGTAACTCTCTTCCAGAATCAGTTGTGATGCTAAAATTCTTGAACATTACTTGTAACAATGGCAGTTTTTATGGATGTACAGGGTACTACTCTTGGAAGGAATCTATTGCTGAGTTCTAGAAAAGAATGCAACTTAACATTTTTGTATCACATTAATTTCATGGTTACATAGAATAGAAACACTCCTTTAAAGTATACAATTGTGTTACTGTAATTTGCAGTACGACCAACTGTTCCAAGCCTGTCCCTGTGTACTATCAAACTATGCAGTATGAGAATAATAATTACTAGTTTCATAAAAGAATGACAGATCTGAGTATTTCTAGTTCTGAGAATGGGCACACGCTCCTATTCTAGGTTTGTAGGATAATACGTTCCATACCACATTTCACTGAAAATGCATTATCAAAATAGTTGCAATTGCTGTTTCAATCTTTTTCTCTAGTATTACTGCCCTTCAGTTTGGTCATTTATGACAACTGCCTCAAAAGTGGAGTCCCATTCACAAGCATTAACAGATGGGTCCTGTTTTACTGTTCTCACCCCTCCTAAGTGAATCCGAGTGAAGCCAAAGACATGTTCCCTGTATTCTTATATTGTGTCATTATCATTAGCTTTATCTTTATATGAGTTATGCCACCATCTACCCTGCCAAAGCCTTTAAGAGAAACAACTGTACTGTTATTTCAGCAGAGCTGTATTCCATACTCTGTACTATAACTGAGGAAATAATGAATCAAAGTTGTGATTTTTACCAGTTTAGACAAGACAGAACCCTGCCAAGTCTAGAATAGACCCATCTTAAGGCAGTTTATGGGCATCTTGAAGTAATAATGTTCTACAGTTTAAACACCATAAGGCTGGGTTCACAACTTGTGAAGACAATGAGCAAAAGACATGAGTGGGATGGTTACAACATGTTTGGATTGTATACATAGAATTATCTACAGTTATGTTTATGTTGATTTTGTGATTGTTTTCAGTTTTACTAATTTAGCTATTGATATGAATGTTATTTTAATGATCATCTCCAACACAACAACATGACCATGAACTATATTTGGGTTAGTCTTTATTATTTATGAATAGGTTCTACAACACTTACTTTTTAAAGTGATATATTGATTCAAAGAAATACTTTCAGTGGTCTTTGGGCTACTTGTAAACATTAGACAACTCTATCTGTAATACAAAAAAATAGTCACCTAAATGTGATGAATTAACCATGGGAGCTGCCTTGTTTATAACACTGTTGCTTCTTAAGATTGTGAAAAGAGTTATTACAATGACTAATATTCCCATTCTGTAACTATTAACATTCAGGTTAAACAAAGAAACCTGCAAAACAACCTGTACTCGAGCTGTTAATGCAGATTGATGCCTAGATCGGCAATAAGTTGCAGACAGGTTGTGTCAGACTTCACGCGTATGTGATTTAGAAAGGTTTGCATGGCATGGTCAACACTTCAGCAGGATTTCCAGCTATCCAGCAGCATCTATTGGATAATCCCAGAACGTCTTTACAAGCAGAATGGCAGTTTGTTGCTACTGAAAGCCACTTGCAATAATAGAGTCATTTGTGCAGGAGATCAAAGCTCCCAGTGTCTTCCATTTCCAAATGAAGCACCATAAACTTTCCTTATTTTTACTCTATCAAGATTTTTGAGCAAATACATGATCCTTCAGCCCTGTGCTTTTGCTCTGCTCGGACACGGTGGGAGATCACAAGAGAACATTATCAAAATTTACACTTCACCCATGAGCTAAGTCTCATCTGCCTTGTGAGTAGCAGCCTGTCATTAAAATTTGCTCAGGTGGAGAAACGATATCCTAAACAGGTATGAAACTATGGCAGAGATGGGCAAAGAAAGTACAGCAGTCAGGTTGTGCTGACATACAAAGATGCTTTCCTTTGAAGGGCAGTTATTTAAATGTAATTGAGAGTATGAATGGACACAGAACAGCTGTCAATAAACAAGGCCTGAGGAAAAGGAGAAAAATTAAGAAAAGGAAACAAAATATTCTTAAAAAAAACAAAAAGGTATGGTTTGTGAGCAAAATGAAACGATAATCAAGCCAATGCTTTTAGAAAAAGTTTTGATGCTTTTTACATACACAACATAGATCCTACATGACAGGATTACTTTCTGGACCCACAATCTCCTCTATAGTTTTTTATAAATATCATCTTAGACTATTTACTTCTCCAGTAATGTTATTAGAAATAACAATAAAAGCAATAACATGTATCCTCAGGGTTGGTGCAGGCTTCAGACTTTTAAAGATATATTTGTTCAGAACACGTTTAATTCCTAGTATTCACACTCCTTTCAGATAATCATAGTCATGAGAATACTGCTTTTTCCTTTCTAGGTATGATTGTCACCTTCTGGCAGATTAATATTTTCATAGGCATTTGAAAGGAAGCTTTATCACTCCATCTCCAGCAATCCTAATTCTCTGGGCTAAAACTCCAAGCATTGCATGCATTATGAAACAGGCATACTTCTGCCTACATGTTGCCTCTCTGCTGTTTTTTTTTACCTTCTCTGATTTCAGGTTATCAGCTACAACTCCATTTTGTCAACAGGAATGCACTCAGTAAGCTGAATCACAGTGAAGTCAGTAAGATATTATAACCAAGAGTAGATCTAGGCAAATCCTATAGCAGGATTTTAATCCTGCAACTCAAGAGTATGAACCTCCAGGACTCTGACTCAATTAAGAAAAATAAAAGTTTATGTATTATTGCACTACCTTGAATCTGTGTAAGACAAACTTCCTAAAGAGCTACAAGTAACTGTCTTAGGATCATTTCACCAATCTCATAGAGAACAATGATGTAGTCAGGAGTATCAAAACTAGGAAACAGGAAGGGAACAGTTGAAGCAGTTGCATTTGTCCTTAACATTTCGTGACTGCAGTTCTATGTTTTTTCATTTCATTTTATTTTTGCATAAACATTTCTTTTGTGCACCTAGGATTCACAACATTATAAACAATAACCAAAATTGTCAAGCTTGCTTCAAACTGCTTGTAGCTGAAACAACAGTAGGGTGAAAAATATGATAAACAGGTAAATAGAGTGCTAAGTAGTAGGGAGATTGTCTTTCATATAGTAAGCAGCAGTCACAGCCAAGTGAGTGCTTTGTTAAATAAGAGCAGCAGTGCTTTACCACAAATATTTCTTTGTATTAAATACTCCAGCCACTCCTCTACGTCAGATCGTATTTCCTCTTCTTAAGGTGCCCGGGGACAGAAGCTGAGGAACATATGAGCTAGCAGATGCACAGGGTTAGCCATGGTTATCTTCTTTATTTAGCTCTGACTCTAATTTTCACCGATTTCTTGCCTTGGTGAACATACATCCTCTGTTTTATTGTTAGTCCTCAATGCTTTCTCTTCCACAATAAGGAGCAGTTTGACCCATTAGCTTCTTCTTTCAATAGATGTTTATGTGAAAACCTCGAAACATTAGCTGCAAAGTACTCTCAGATAAAATATCCCCTCCATGAAAATAGCTGTATAATAGTATGTCTGATAAGGTGTAATCAGTTCCAATAACAGCAACATCAGCTTTGGTATGCATTGCATTCTCTGCATAAGTCTCCTTATCTAGATTTTGTTATCTAGCTGCAGATTGACCTAATTTAGGTTTTAAAGTAGAAAGAATGAAAAGGGAATAAAGTGATTGTGATGGTGATAATTTGCAACCCATACTTGATTAGCCAGTCCTTGAGATGTTGCTTTTGTTGTAGATAAGGGAGAATGTTGTAGGTAAAGGAATGGAGCAAGGTTTTCTGCTCCTGTGGTTTTTTGGTTCATTTGATACAAGCTAAATATTGGCCCCTTCATAGTTTCAGACCACCTTGGTCTGTCTGCCCCAGTGGGAAGCGGTGACAGTACAAAGACTTGTTTTTAACTTTATTTTTTGTAATTCCTTAAAGGTGAGAAATGGAGCCTCTGCTGAATGCTCTCCAACAGTTTATGAACCTGTCCCCTAGGGTTTGAATGTTAACCAAAAGAGAACATGCATTTGTTTTTATGTCGATTGTGTAGATTTCCAGAAAACAAACAAACAAACAACAAAATAGAACAAATATATTCTTTCTGCATCATAATATCTCAAAGAGAACAGTATCCACGTCATTTGTACCAATGCACAGAAAATTATCTGATTGCCTATTGAGGTGAGATGATATTTAGCAATTGCCCTTGTCACCATGCTGCTCAGTAAGAAAATCTTTCTTTATTGATTGATGATGTCAAGGCCTGAGAAAAATATCATGTGCTACACCTGATTTTTTATAAATAAATAACAGAAGGTGGGCTAATGATAGTGTTTCTTATAGCAATTACATCAATTAAAATAATGAAACACTGTGGGACATTCATCTCTAAAGTTCTTTTAGATCCCTAAGAAACTCACGGAAGGTTTAGGGCTCTTTCCCAAATGGTTTACATAAAGCTGAAACATGGTAGGGTGTCCTGGTTTAAACCCAGTCAGGTAACTCATTCACTCACTCCCCCCCTTCTTTCCCTCCCCCTACTACCAGAGGGATGGAGAGGAGAATCAAAAAGAATGCAACTCCCACGAGCTGAGATAAGAACAGTTTAGTAACTAAGGTATAACACAAATCACTGCTGCTACCACCAATGATAATAATGATAAAGGAAATAACAAGGGAACAGAATACAACACCTCAGCACCAGCTGACCGATAACTTGCCCCCCAAGCCCGACCAAGCTCCGACCGATACCTCCTCCAACCCTGCAGTCTCCCAGCCCTTCCGGCTAACTCCCAGTTACATCCTGGGCATGATGTGCTGTGGTATGGAACACCTCTTTGGTCAGTTTGGGTCAGGTGTCCTGTCTCTGCTTCCTCCCGGCTTCCCCTCCTCCCTGGCAGAGCATGAGGCTCACAAAGTCCTTGGCCAAACCAAAACATCGCTATCAGCTCTGTTCCCAGGCCGAAAGTCAAAACACAGCACTGCACCAGCTACCAAGAAGGCGAAAAATGACTGCTACTGCTGAACCCAGGACATAGGGTTTCAGAACATTTATGCAATAGTAATTAGTTATTTAATTACTCTCTTCTATTATATCCTGTTAAATGCACTTTATAAGGGGAGCATTCATCATATCTCATCTTCATGATGGTATTAGGAAAAAAAAACAGGAGTTTAAAAAAAAGAAAAATACAAAGAGATCCTTTCACTCTTATTTCTAGTTTGTTCACTGGTATCTTATTACATTTTGAGTGAAAGCACAAGGACCTCAGCTGTATTTCAACAGCAGAATAGTCATGGTACTCTCCAGATTAAAAAGAAGGCTTACAAAATTAAACATAACATGAGATACTGGCTAGATACTAGTAGCCTTACTCTATGTGCAGAGCATGAATCAAAATCTTGGAGCATTTCAGAGCTACTGTCATGTAATTCATGAGATATTGAAACCTAACAGCCACAGCACACAACCTAAAACAAGTCCAATTCATAACCAAAAGCAAACGATCATTTAGGTGCCCAAAGTAAATGCTCTATCCTGGGCTACAAAGGCAGGAGCCTCAAACCAAGCCAGACTAAGCAACTTGCTTAGGCAGAGGTCATTAGCTGTAGTACTGACCACCTGTATTATGTACATACGTGTAATACATATAAGCTGTAGTAATGATCTCCTAAGGAAAGATGGGGGGTTTGGGTGCTCTGCAGCCCAAAGGGCAAGTCCAGCTCCAAAAGGCACTGCTGCTCATAATTTCTTACGTGCATTAAATCTGAGTTTATGATAGTCAGGCAAGTGGCTTCCAAATGGACTATGCTACTTCTGACAAAAATAGCCTCTGACTTCAGAAAGCCCACCCAAAACAATCTTTACTATTCTGCAGAATAAAATTCTTTAGCCAAACTCTAACACAGGTTTTTACCTCAGGCCAGTAACAGTCACTCTTAAAAATTAATATATTGACCTGAACCACAAACTGAATTTTTAACTTAGTATTAACTGGAACCTGGAAAGCAATGTTCAGCAAATGAAGTTTGTATTGAATAAAATGGCTGACATGGAAGCAGCTTGAATTTCTTAGTAAATTTGCTTTGCATGTGCCTTAATATCTCAGTACATAAATCATAGTACTTCCATTATTTAATTTTTAATCTCAGCTTTTAATAAACTCATAATTCACTGTTGCTTTTAATTACCATTCATATCTACAACAACAATATAAAGTCTCAAAGAAAAAAACATCAGACATCAGAAACTGGTTTTGGTTTAGAAACATTCATAGCATTAAAATAGAAATGTTCCTCCTAGCTATACTGTTTGAATTATACATTAACTCATTTCATCTTGTATCTGTGGTGCTGTTGTGTATTTTTTCAATCATTGATTTACATTTCAAACACAAGATAAAATTACACTTCAAATATTCAGAGATATTAGGTCAACTGTATAATTCATTAATTCATCAAAGTAAACACCATATTTTACCAAAAGTATTGTATTGTCTCGTGTTCTCAGCTCACTGACTAACAAGCGCCACAGGGACAGTGAATCAGAACAATTCCAAGGGGGCTGCAGAAATCTAAGATTCAGAAAGGCAAATATAAACCCTGGTGCACTGTGGGTGACAGTCAACCAGACAGTCAACCAACTTTGCCATTTGTGAAAGTCCAAATGGCATCCTGAGGCAAAAATGCGTGCTGTTAACTATGCCACTTCAGTTTATATGAAGAAGTAAACTCATAAGAATAATGCTTTGTCAGTCAGTCATTTTTCCAAATCTAAACTGCAGATGATGTATCTTGCATTGCTATAGAATGTGGAATGCAGCGGAAAAAATCAGCTCCACTTCAGTGTGAGTACAGCCAAGTCAAACTGTTCACTGTAGAGGAGCAACTTAAGCTTTACAATTCTTTGAGTCTAGTAGAGATATATTTGCTTTCAGTTCACCTTTCTATATTTTACAAGTAACAAGAGGCAAGGAGGAGCCTCCTTGTAATTTGTTGCCAAAACTCGATTTCGCTTCAGCACGTCATAGAATCATAGAATAGTTAGGGTTGGAAAGGACCTTAAGACCACCCAGCTCCAACCCCCCTGCCATGGGCAGGGACAGCTCACCCTAGACTATATTGCCCAAGGCTCTGTCCAGCCTGGCCTTGAACACTGCCAGGGATGTCTCCTTGCTTTCCTACTCCAGAGCTTGCTAGAAACCGGCACAGAGAATGGTAAGAGAAGGAAGGCCACCCCATGCACCCATGGGAGTCCCCACTGCAAAAACACCTGAGCACCATCTCTGCCCTGTCTGAATCCATCCTTCCTTGCCACACTGGCTGCAGTTGTCTTTGGATCAGACACTCAGTGGAAACTAAACCCAACTGTTTCAATCTCAGGAGTTAATAATGATGGATTAATTAATTAAAAGTTAAACTGCTGTCATCACTCTTCCTTCCTTCCCAACAAGACATCTTCACTATTCATTTGCAAAAGATTTCTGCCTTGGCAGAGCAGAACAGAATGCAGACACATGCAAGACTACAGTGAGGAATAGATTGTGAGTTATCTATGTACATACATAAAGATGTATGTTTTTAAATATACGTATATACATATATATACACTGAATAGCTGTTACTATAAATAAACACTGCAAGGAAATGCACTGTTTGCATATAGATTTTAAATCATAAGCTCTTGCTATCCAGAAACTAAAACAACAGCTTTTATGTCAAATTCGCAGGTAAAAATACAGACAAATACAGATATATCGCCATCTGGAGGGCAAGTGTGTTCTTTACCTTCTTGTAGTTATTCTGGGGTCCATGATACAGGGCATGTATGGTGTCCAGAGAAAAATTCAAATGTAGAAGCATGAAGTCTTTGACATTGAGGTTATCATTAGGGATAATTTAAACCGGCTAGTTATATAGTTATGCTTTTTTTTTTTTAGTCATTGGGCCCGAATAAACAACTCCAAAGCCTGGATGTTTATTTGTTTAGTACTATGCTCTACAGATGACATATGTGTGCCTTCAGAAGAAATTCCTTGTTTTCTCTTGCTTAAAGAAGAGCTGATATTGGCAGTCAGAATTCAAAGTCTCTTTTCAGCTTTTTCCCATTAATTTTGGCCTGCAGTTTTAGGACCCTTCAAGGGCACAGAGTTAGGGAAATGGAAAGGAAGCTCAATTTTAAAACAAAAAAATAATTCTAAAATTAGACCTGTTTCATTCACCCTGAGAAACTAGAAAAACCTTCAATAAAAACGAACCAAAGCCATTAAGTATCCTCACTCAGGCTGACAGCTCTTCACCCTTCTCCCTGCTGCCACGGAATGCCCAAGTGAAGAAATGGGTCCTGCAGTAGAAATGATCCAAGAGTAGGGTGTAATATTCCCTGGAGTGTGATCACCCCAGCATGGGCTGCACACTATGGGCTCATATTTCAGTCATATACTTACAGGGACCTCAGCAGAGTTGCCCTGCTGCAGTGTCCAAGATGTCTGTAATGGACACAGGCCTTGTCACACTGCCCTCCCACCTGAATAAAACAGCTTTTTCCATTCCTCTGACACCCAATGAAGGTCTGCCCTGAGGATGGTTTCACTGATCACCAAGGACAACAGGTGAATACTTGTAGATATCCTCTCCTTACCAGGTCTGAAATGGGTATTTTGAGTCCAGGACCCTGGTTAACAGAGGCAATACCTGAAAAGCTTATAAATGAAATGCACGGTGCACTCTTACTTTTACCCACGGTGCCTTTCCCGGTCAAGGAAAGGAATTACTGCTGTGTCCCAGAGCACACATTAGGCATTGTAGGCATGCCAAAACTGTTGCAGTGTACCACTCACTAACCCAGCAAGAAACCCATTAGTAGATGCACTCATTCACACAAGTCAGACAGGTATACCTGCATGAACAGTTGCTGTCTTGCCAGGGGCTTATAGTAAATATCAGCAGCTCAGAGCAGGTAGTTCATATAGGAGCCACAGAAAAGTGTACCATAAATAATGCTGCCTATCAGCTATGCGTAGAGAAAGAAAGATGAGGGGCAGTGGCTTTGACAGCCACGCACCCCTCTGCCTCTCACCCCAGGGAGGATAACACACCAGGCCAGTGATCTGCTGGAACCGGGCTTCTGTGGCAGGTCAGAGCCTCAGGGTGCATCGCGTCAAGGTAAACAGCAGGCATCACGGGATGCTGGGGTAATATGCGCCAGTCCAAGCATCAAGGCTCATGGTAGTTCGTTTGTCAGTCCGTCAATCTCTTAACCGTCTCACCTGAGCAAAGCCCTGCCTCAAAATCACAGCGCATAGTGCAACCCTGCAGCTATTTCTGGTCTCCTGTGCCACCGCATGGCCGCAAGAAGAAATGCAGGTCTGAGGATTAATGTCTTTGCTCTTCGCTTATGATAATCTCCACGAAAAAAAAAAATTGTCAAGAAGCAGGCTGTAACTGTGACAGCAAAATTATATAATTTCACTTGAATTGAGTTATAAAGATTTTTAAACACACACAGGTACTTACAGGTGTGTGCAGGTCCTCCCATTATAATCTTGTACTGTGATACGCTCTTGCTTAGGGAAATTAGACTTTTAATAACCTAAATCTCTTTCATAAGGAGTATTAACTTTTGTTCTATATCATTAGTGAAACTTTTTTTATTGTTATGTCTGGACCGATGGCAGCCATTCCTAAATCTGTCTTTACAGTACTAAAAGTAATATTTTTAAAATAATGTTAGATGAAGATAATACAAGGTAAAGCAAAATTATAAATTGTTGCATTTTAACTCCGTAAGAAGAGGTGCCAACAGCCAAAACACAGAAGCTGAAGCATAGCATTTCCCCTTGTGCTAAGCTAGACACTGCAAGGGGGCAGAGAGCCACAAAAGATGCTTCCCTGCAATTATTGTACTTATCTAGGAAATAACCTGAAAAGAGCCATCTGACAGGTGGTATGCCATATTTCTATTCCCTATTCCTAAGCAACCCCGATGCCTCTTTTCAGGAGGACTGGTTAGCTTCCTGAAGAGCAGAGAGCTGAATTTAAAGAGGCCTTGTTTTCCTTATGGATTTCTTTCCATTATTTTTCTCTTCTTTTTTTTTTTTCTGGGTTGTGTGTGTGTTTGGGGATTTTTTTGTTTGTTTCTTTGCTTGTTTTTACTACAGAAAACAACTAATGATGGCCCTGTAATAATAAAAATTGGGACTGGCAAGAGCTGACTAGAAAAAAGACCAGCAAAAGCTGAGCTGCACGCTGCAGTCAATGAGGCAATGCTGATAACAGTGGCACAAATGACATTCCAAACACAGCTGACAAAGATGATAATGACAATTAAATACACCACTCTATACAGAAAATCAGGATTTAAGACTAGAAGTGAGAGAAACCTGGGAGAAAGGTCACAATTTCTTTACATTACACCTTCCTGTTCCTGATCTTCCATTTGGTTTTATTTTCTCTTTCTTCCAGCTCTTAATTGGCAACAATTCAACAGCATATGTGTTGTGGTTCAACATATAAGTTATCCTGCTGCATTCAAAGGGAATCTGTGGCACCTGCTTTAGTTGCTTGCCAAGATAAGGTCATTAGTGCTGCCTTTTTAACTGGTTCTGTTTTGCTTGCTCGTTGTCTCTAGGGTTACAGGTTTCTGCCATTGACTGCTCTTCCAACAATTCTCACTTTTCAAAGCAAGTACATTTTAAATTAACAGTGTATCTATAGTGTGTCTTGAGCCAATTATTTATGCGGTGGTATTCCACAGTGTGAGAAATGTATCTACTGTTATGTGTCCCATATTGGCTGCTATATGCTTTTACTAGATGCCTCCTTGAAGCTTCCTTGTTATGACATGAAGAAAGAAGAGGTTTCTTGTGGGCATAGGGCTTGCCTTTTTCTTTTTTCTAAACAGAGAGGAACCACGAGCAAGAAGAGGGTCTTTGCTTTCTTTCCCATGAGTAGGGTCCACACTCATGTCTTAAGTTGATGCAAATAACTAAGGACTCTGTCAAAATATTTTATAAACAGTTTCAGATCTTAGATCAAGCTCTCTTGCCAGTAAATAGAGTCAATATCACAAGATTCCTCCTTTTCCTGCTTGCCCACTATCTTCTCCAACTGAATACTACCAGGTCAATACCTAATCAAGATGCTCAGTTTAACCTCCTGAGCTTAATGGCCACTCAGCGGACATCATGCTATAAACAAGAATATTAATTACCATTCTCCCAGCCTGAAGCACATACTGAGGCTATAATCTAGCTCAAACACACTAGTGCTCAATCAAATTCATTGTCTCACATTTCTTGGTATCAAAACAAAAATTTTCAGATATACACATAGATGTGTAGAAATAATTTCACTGAACAAGGCCATTCCTGGAATGAAAAAATGCCCATGCAGGATATATTCACAGATATTTCTCAAGGTTGCAATAAGTACCTCGAGTGAGTATGGCCTGAGTTTTATTGCCCTTTGGTGTGAATGATGGTGGCAAAAGCACTGCTTAGTACAGGGGTGAATAGCGGCATGGTGGGAAAAGCAGTAGCCGAAATTATGGTCAGTTTGTGGACAGTTTTAAAATATATGTCTGAGATAAATTAGTCAGGTCAATTAGGCAAAGAAATAATCAATACATCAAAGAATGGTGCAAGGGGAAATTCCTGTCAGGGAGGAGTCTGTAATGAGCCAGAGGGTTTCACTGCACATGGTTGTTGCCTTAGCTATTTACCTCTATGGAAGCACAACTTTCTTGACAAGGGTCTCCCACACAGGGGAAGAATCTTCCTTTTGTAACAGACCTCAAAATAATTCAAGCTGTCTGCCAGTAATTAAATTCATTACATTAGCAACAGGTGGTGAAGCTGTAGTTTTCTCACATCTGTTATAGTTTTCGTGAGTCAGTATGTATTCCTTGCAAAAGCTATGTAAACCACAGAGCAGAGAGATGGGTTGATGGCTGTCACCCAGACAGCCGCTGTGCTCACTCCTGTAGTTATCTATCTGAAGAGTAAAGTAGAGGAGATGTGAGAATATGTGGTAGACAGGAAGGGGTTTGGGCAGGATCCCAAAGGGTAGGAGGGTGGGGATTTAAAAGGGTGAAGAGATTTTATAGGTCTTCATTAGACTGAAAGAGGAAGAGAAGAATAAGAAAGAAAGGAAACTTGTGTAGTGTTCAGAGCATTACTTTGATATCTGTTTCAAGTCTCTGCTATACCACAGACTTTCTGTGTGGTCTAGAGTGTGTTTCTTGGTCATTCTGGTTTAGTAAATTAAAAACTTAGAATCCTTGGGAAATTTCATTGTCACTGGGGAAAACAGGCATAGAATAGCTCATGTGTGTTAGTGAATTTATCTCAGTCTCCAAAATACAATGCATTTCTGCAAACTGGTTATTGGGTATGGTGTACCATAGTGAAGAGGGCTGTGTATGTTGCAAGCTGAATTGTGGGTATTGAAGAGCTTGCTAAGAGAGAAAGCCTCTTTAATGCAAAGAACATGTGGAATGGCCACAGTTCTGGGTTGATCTGCATGATAGCTGGTTGTATACGTTACTCCTATAGAAGCGTAGAAAGGCATCCTGCTGCTGAGATGTGTCCTCACACAAGCTTTGAAGGGTAGCTGCAGGTCATTTTGCTGTACTTCACGGTGCTGGACTTCCCATGAATGTTTTCCATGTCTTTTCCACCTTCCTTCAAAACCCAGTTCTCTTTTGACTCAGAAAAGTTCTGTAATTTCACAGAGCTGTTTTTTGTTTTCTGAATAATGAGAGTAAGTATGTATGGAGAGCTGAGAGAAGTTCACAATCAATTTACTTCCATCAGTAATGACACAAGGTTTCAGTTTATGTTTAAGACATGCTGCCTTTATACCTCTCCTCAAAGACTGGTGTCTTCTCTAGCAATTCCTTTCATGGCAATACTGAGGGTACTTATTATGGCATTGAGCTACTGTTATGTGGTCAGTAAATTAATTTTCAGTTAAGGAATCTTTAAAAAAAGCCAGTTTAGAACAAAAATTATGTATCAGTGAGTTATTTTTAGAGGAATTTCTTCAGTTGTATCTTGTTCCATGACAATGAATAGATTATTGTAATTCTTTTCAAAGAATTATCATTTAACTCTACCAAACTTTGAACTAATAAAGTTTTGCAGGTTTAATGTTAATGGCTGTCATCATGCTGAGTTTATTTGGCTGAAACCTATTGTGAGGGACGGGGCTTCCCCAGCAAGACTTGGGCTTGCTGGAAGCTCTGTCATGGGCAGAGCCACACATCACTCAGTTCCTACTTGCTTCCGGGTAGAGCTGTATTGCTAGAAACTCCCACGTAGTCAAAAGACCGTCAGGGACCACAAATTTTTCTCAATGAATAGAGTTAGACAAAGGAAAATAATAACTCTTAAACTGTCTAAACCTCAAAACAACTGTTGTGCAGTTCTGGATGGAGATTGAACTGCACAGGGTGCAGATCCAGTCAGTCCTTCCTGCCATCCTCCACCATTTCACATCCTTGATTTTGCCAGATCCTGGGGCCAGTCTCGCATGATAGTGTTATACTTGTGGAGGACTGTGGAGGCACTGTCACAGTCTCCTCCTCTGAACTTGAGAGATGTCACTGTGTGTTACAATCCTGCTCTCTTCCTTCCCAGCTCCTTCAGATACAGCAACAATCCAGTCTTGCCCAAAGCCATTCAAGATTTGCCTGAGGTCACTGTGGACCCCTTCTCCTGGTGTGAATGCCATCTCCAGCAGTGGCTCACACTAACTCATCTGCAGGTGGGCAGCAAGGCCAACAAGCAGCCTCCTCCTCTTAACCCAAACTGAAAACGAGCAGGAGAAAGGTGGGACTACCTGACGCCCAATTCTCTCTTTCCCAAAAAATGTATAACTTAATTTGTGGGACAGTATTTGAGCACAGGAGACCAAAGTCATAATTCAAGTACCGTTATTCACTGAAATCATTAACTTCAGAATTTCATGTGATTGATACAGGGAATCTCCAGCTTTGTGAAGGAACAAACCAAAGTCTTCCTGGGAAATCATTACATGTTACTCAGTGATTCACTGACTGCTGGCCAGAGCACTGTTTGTAACTGATTAAACTGAATCCTTTTCAAATTCTTCCCCTCTATTAACCTCTCAGCAATTCCTTTCCTTTGTAAATTCATGGTAGTTATGTGTTACTCAGGATGATTACATGAAAGCGGTTTCAAACACAATGATTACATATTGAGAAGATGAGCTCTTTTGGGTTCATGTCACAGCCTATCTGCCTGTTTAAAAAAGGCTTCCTGTACTGTGCCATTTGCTCTTCATCAGCTAGGCAGTAAAAATACTGCTCGAATGTAGCATCTTCATTCCGTCTGACCTTTCCAGAATATTATTTGCCAGGCATACTTCAAAGTTTTCATTTCCTTCTGCAAATATAACTTGAATCTCATTCTATTATTGCAGATGGTGCCATTGAAACAAAAGCTGTTCCTTCTTTATCCCACTATATTTAGTGTGGAGGATGAAGTACAACATATGACCTGGAAATGCTGCAAACTGAGGTAAGCTCAGGGCACACTATTTAAAGTTGGATTCCACAGAGATCTGAATTGTAGTGAAAGTGGAAAATGTATAGTTCTTGGCCCTATGTTCAGCACTGAAGGACATATATATTTGAATTCGGACTGAGATCAGACTAAAAGTTAAAATGGATTTTGATCTACACACTCTTTATCAGGCTTCCATCCACTGTGAGTACTTAAAATGAAAATATTTTCCCCACAGGTTTTATATTATAATCCCTCTTATTTACACTACTCTGGATGAATACTTTGCATTATGATGAACCAGCCACAAGGTGTCAATATAGCGTAGGAGATTCTTAGTAAGGTTTGATGCGACAGCACCATTTGGCTGTGAATAGAATTAAACCCTGCCTTCTGGTGGGTTATTTGAATAGCTAATTGCAAAAATGCAGGTCAGATCACAATTTTTGTACCTGATTTATTTAATCAATGAAGTCCTCATGCTATGATTGGGCAGGAGGGATAAAAACTAGTATAAATGACTGAAGTAAAAAACATGACAAGCCACAAGCTATGTGCTACAAATAATGTAGCACTGTGTTTTAGAAGGAAAGACTGACAAAGTGGGATGCTAGACTAGTGGGGGTGAATTATTTTTGTCAAAATATGAGATGTGAGCTTAAGCAAGAGATACAACATGTGAAGTAATTAACTCTTCACAGGAAGAAGTCAACATATCTAGATGAACTGTGCTCATTTTAAGACGCTTAGTGAATGATGAGACAAGACAAAGATGAAAAAGCAATATTAAAGAGTTCCAGTTTGTCTCTTTTAGACACTGATCTATCTAAATATAAAAACACCTCAAAAGAGTCAAAGCTAAAGATGAGTTCTGAATTACAAAGGACATGGAAGCAATTTGGGTTTTTACCCTAAGAGGAGGTTAGGATCTGTGGAAGAAGGGCCTGTTAGAAATGAGAATGAATGGCTGATAGGAAAATAACTCTTAGATTTGTGGGTATTATCCCTTTGATGTATGCATTAATAGGTTTTGGCTGAGAATTTTCAAAGAGGTTAAGGACTTAGCTACTATTGAATGTCAGTGGCTTTTGGACACTTCACTGCCATAGCCTGCTTTGAAAACCCCATCTTACAATATTAATTTTAATGTATCCTTTCTATTGCAGTATGAGGGAGCAGATCCATGATACAGAGAAGAAAAGAGAAGCTACAAAAGAAAATAATATTTTTTGTATTACAGTCATTCTTTATAAATTATTATACTTTACTTAATCTACTCTGTCAAGTATAAAAGTATATCTAAAATGTGGTTGAGAGGAGGATATTACATTATATGACATCGTTCACTTGTGTTAATGACTCTGTACTTTGCACAAAGTGGAGGGCATTGGCTAGCAGATAATACCATAAAAAATACATATCATTGGCTACATTTCTTAAAAGGAGCCTGTTTATGCAAAGAGCTGTTTTTTTCAGGTTCTAAACCAGCTGTGACACCATGCTGT
Organism: Pezoporus wallicus; assembly: GCF_028554395.1. Classification (NCBI taxonomy): domain Eukaryota; kingdom Metazoa; phylum Chordata; class Aves; order Psittaciformes; family Psittacidae; genus Pezoporus; species Pezoporus wallicus. The sequence goes on from NW_026640059.1 coordinate 4,530,774, forward strand.
CCTTTGAGAGATATTTTATTGGGCAACAGATCAGTGTTGGAGGTCAAAAGAGCAACAGCAATAGATGTATCATGTTCCCTGGGGCTCCCTGGGGGCAGGTTGAGACAATAATTAGAAAAACTGCAAAGTCTGTGGGAATAAAATTCTTGCTGTTCTTGTGCTTCTCTCTTTTGCATTTCTTTTCGATATTGTGTATCTTAATGTGAGAAAAGACCCATAAGGGATACTTGTGTTAAGGGTGAATAACATGCTACAGAACAGCTTTAAGCTCTTCAGACTGAAAATACATTGAAAAGGTGGTTTTGCATATCAATGGTAAAATCTAGAAGTGATGGAAAAGTCAGCAGAGAAATACAAGTGCGATTCCTGTATGGGGCCTTACTGTCAGAGACTTGATATTCAGGTGGAGATGAGAGAATATCCTTGCTCCCTTCTGGTGGCCTAGTGACACTGTGGGGTTTAAATACTCTTTTTCTTTTACCTTTCCTCAAAAGAAAACAAACATGAACATTTTCTTTCTTTCTTGGTATAAACTGGGTAAACACTAACACAAATTACCAGTGATGTGGTAGAATTAATTTTATCATACAGTGTTTGGGTGTTGGTTTTTTTAATTGCTGTTATGCTGAAGAGAAGATAAATAGGTGTACTGTTAGAACTATTTAAGTAAAGATGTGTGATAGATTGGCAGCTTATTTTAAGAATGGGAGAATACATGTTGTTCAAGTCCCACGTACCAGAGCTGGGATGTAAGAGAGTCCCGGGGAATAATCTTCACCGTTACTCCTGGCATAAATAGCAAAAGGTTGAGGGTTTTTTTAATAAAAGAAAGATTTCAGTCCTACAATAACCCATCCATAGTAACAGGTTACTATGACTGAAGTGCTTGTTCCTAGACAAGAGCCCAAATCAAAGGCTTAAATCTGTGTAAATGCAAAATGATTGTCTGTACAAAACCAATATATTCCTCTCCTGACAGATGCACAGGTTTCACTGTGTGTATTCTAGTCAACACATCACCAACCCCATCTGTTCTGTCTGCCTCTGAAAAATGAGCACTACTTCACAGCAGAGAAAGCACTGAGCACACAGCACCACTTGTTTGGGTTTTAACAAGTTTTATCCAGCCTGGAATAACAAAGCCATTTTGTAAGATGATGAGGCTAAACTTCTTTCTTTTACACTAAGACTGTAACATGCCCAAGACACAGAAACTGTGTTACCTGAACATTGGTAAGGAGTTTACAACGCAGCAGAAATAAATAAGAACAGTTTCTGACATAAAAAAAAAACCAAAACCTAAGAAACTAGTGATACAGCTTAATTACCTGTTGTACCCAACCTGGTCTGCTTCCTGCTAGCTTGAGGCATAGATAAAATATACACGCTTGTCTAAAAAAAAAAGGTTTATCCTGCACGATGTCGATCAGTCTCATCCAGGTCCCCCAGGGCTTCTCATTATGTTCTTAATGTCACTACATGAACACTACTAGTTTTGTTATTGTTAAGACTGGGAGCCATTTTCTGGGCAAAGATTTTATTTTCTTGGCTGTGAACAGAAAGCAGGAGTTCCTGCCATGCTGCATGTACAGTCTCAGAGATAACACGTGTCCATGCAGCTGGAGAATCACATTGAAATCATGGGCCAATATTTGATCAGCATTGATAGCAACAGCCCTAGTGCATTGGCAAGCCATCAAACCTCTAGTAAGGAAAGCAGAGCTTTAGGGAAGGACTTGAAGGAAGATGATGTTATGGCTTTGTCCCTTTGTTGAGCTACATCAGCTATGTGCAAGAAAAGCACAAGGATACTTGTTATAAAAACTCACAGCTAAGTTATCAGAAAGCACACTGGATCTACCATCCAGGTAGGATGAGGTGTGTTACTGCTTTGCTGGCCCAGGACCCAGGTCTGCTCCATCTTGAAAGAACAGACTTTCTACTGAAAAAATAGATTATTAAGTGGAGAATTTCCCAACTTGTGTCCACTGTTACTACAGCAACTAACTTTGTGTCTTTTAGTATTTAAAAGGAGTCAGCAATGAGGATCTGGTTTAACTTCCACCATGACTAGCAACTCTGTGCTTCTAGTCATCCTAGGCTTCTCCCAGCTTGGAATGTTTGTCCTAAGAACTTACTTGCTCTCAAAGCAAGACACCCACTCTAAATTCAGTAGGTTGATTTCTTCACATACCTTAATGTTTTGGCACTTCAGCCAGACACAGATTAGATGTAGGTGGCACTACTCACTGTATGAATCACAGAAGGAGGTTTAGAAGCTCATTGTCTTCGCTTAATAATGTTATCCAAATTGTAACCTTAAGATCTCAGAGGTTTTCTTGCAACAAAGCCACTTGTATGATTCTGTGTCTGTCAGCATCTGTGGACAAGCTTCATGAGAAAGAGGCTGCTTATGATTTCTTTCTGTTCATACTCTTTCACAGACATTTTCCTCAATGCTTGACTTACAGCATTGTTTATAGTTTCAGTGTGGAGTATTCCTTAGAGAAAGTTATGAATCATTCCTGTGGCTAGTGTTGTAAAGATAATGTATAGACCACCAGAAACAGGGAATGAGTATTTGCTGTTGGCTGGATGTCAGCACAGCCTTTGATACCACTGGGCATAGCATAATTCCTCTCAAATTGGCAACAAGACTGTGAAGGTAAACCAAAGACTTACTTAATTTGGTTATATCACGAATAATCAGTTCACTTACTTACTTTCTTCCTCGCAGCCCAAGGTTCCTCCAGTGCGTATTCTGAGTAACTACAGTGAGAACTGATTATTCCTTAATCTTCTTGCTTAAAAATGCCATTTTTCTTGCTTTTATTTCTTTTTCTTGTTAAAAAAAGTCTTTGCTTTAAGAAGCCTGAATCCCCAGCGCCTTGCTGCTAATGCAGTAATTGCTAGCTGTAAAACATAGATCTGAAACATTGTCATTTCGCCAGTGTTGCTGTTCCTGTCAGTCACACAGCATTGAAGCACATTAGGGATATAAGCCAGTCTTGCAAGAAGGGATATAGGCCAAGATGCTGCTATGAAGGCTAGGAGAGCTCTAACTGCTGCTGCCTCTCAGCTGCTATATACACTATGAGGAGTCAGAGGGATAAAAAGCATTTTTACTCTTACCTGCAACTATATATATATGCAATATAACATTCAGTATTTTGAGGGTATCTCACTTTGAAATTATGCTGCAGTTTGGAACAGCCGGTGAAAGTTAGGGAGAATAGCTCTTTGCAAGTGCTTTTGAAACACAAACCATTCTTTGCAACATGCTGGTTGTACTGCAATAACATAGCACTGTGACCTGAATGCGTAGCACCTTAACCTTACAACCATAAGAAAAATGATCAAATGTTGTTCCTGAAGGCATCATTCAGAACACTGCCAGACTTGGTGTCATTGACCATGAGTCACAAATCTGATAATGCAATTTAAGGTATTGAATCATATCCTCAACTTGTGATTCATTATGGGATATAAATGCCGTAAGTGGTGTCCTGGACTCTATTCTGGTACATACATATATATGTATTCAGATACCCTTCCAAAATAAACAAGTGACTAAGGCCCATAAATTCAGTTCGCTTCAACCACTAATAGAGTCCAGAAAGATCATGCTTTAGCTTCTTTGGCAAGGACAGTAATAAATATTCTAGTATATACTGCTCCCCCTCAGCTCTTCCTATTTTGGTCTGAGGATGCTAAAATGAATTTTTCAGCACCTCCAGAGGGGTTAGCTCTGTTTCAGGCAAAGAGAGGTAAAGTGACTTTATAGATTTCATTTAACAAATGTGGTAAGACTTCATTTCTTAAGGTACAACCTGAGGATAACTGTGCTCGTGGCAAAGTGTATGACAGAATGCAAGGGATCTGCCCCACATCTGCTCCAAAAAGAACATTCCTCACCTGAAGAAAAGAGGACTTCTCCAGAGCAGATCTGATGGAGCACACTGAATATATATGGGGTCAAATTACTGTCTTCATCTCTTGGGAGTAATATACTATTTGCTGGAAAGCAACAACTGACCATCAGATGGAATGTTTCCAAGTTTACCTTATCAGTGCACAACAGCACACTCTGTTATTCATGTTTTGAAGTTGGTACAACCATCATTTTGAATGGATAATCTCCTACTAAAGTTCAAAAACTTTTGGGTCTTTGTTCAACAATAGATAAACAAAAAATCATGGCCTATTGAGTTTGTCACTGTGACTGAATACCATCTGCTGGTTACAAAGTATTTGTAGCTACTCCGTGCAGTTCTTGTGCATTGTGTAACTTTTATTCAAAGTTGTTTATTTTCAATAGATTCTCAGAGCACTGTATACCCTCAGGACATAGATTCCCATATTGCTCTTTCCTCTTTTAACACTTCCAGTAATGACTCCCAATCACTCAACCTTGTACGCAGATGCAGAGTACAAGCATTTCATTAATTGCAATGAGTCCTTTTTACAGAGGACTCATTTATCAAACAGCAAACAAGCAGAAGGTCTAAATGTTAAAGGTGTACACTCACATCAGAAATAAGGTCACCTGTACATACTAATAAGTCAAAAAGAAAATTCAGTAAGCCGTGAAGAAGACATTACTTGAGATCAGAGATTCACACTTCTGAACACATAATACTCCAACTGTGACAGCTGCAGAGTTGTTTGAAGTGCCCTCAGTGCTGTTGCATTAAAAAAATATGGTTTTTTTTGGTTGCATTAAAACAATATGGGTTTTTTTTTTAGAATCAGACATTGATTTTGATCATAATCTAATACTACATATAATTATAGAAATTAGAAGAAATCTGAGCAAGATCATGGGGGAGCTCAGTTGTGAAGTAAAGAAAGATTTACACTTTAATTCTGTGACTACTATTTTTAATCTGTGCTGTGCATCTTGTTACATCATTGTGTTGTTTTAATTGGTTATTAATACCCATTAATAAAATGTAGCAATTGATACAAAGAGCCAAATCCACTGTATGTGAATGTGATTGAAGACTAAATTTTGCAGCTGCTATTAATCTTTCCCTTTTACAGCTGAATCTAAGGTATAATTTCACTGGCTTTACAATATTTACTCTGAATTTTCACGTGTGAATATGAATGGAGAGTGAAGCATAGCAAACATTAAACACAACTTAAAAAAATAAAAATAAAATTAAATAAACCTAATAAACATCTCCAAAACACAACATGAAGATTAATAGGGAGAACTGCTTAAAACAAAATTGCATTTTGGCCAACTGCCACATTTCATGTTATCAAAGTACATATAATTTTTGATCATTTTAAACCTGGAAGTAAAGATACAATAAAAGTTTATAGTATTTATTAACAAGGAGTAAACAAATGCATAGGTGTCAGCATCAAAGCAGCGTAGAAAGAAAAACCTGAATACATTTGCTTTTGAACTACTACAGACAGAACAATCTGTCAGTCTCTGACTGAAATGCCCTGGTTACAGCATGTATCATCACAGTAGGTGCTGAGCTCCTACCAGATACAGTGTTTTGTGAAAAACTACAGAGATAATGGAATTGCCAGAAGATCTGCATAACAAGAGGTTTCAGCATGAGGTGCGTGACTAATTGCCATGTCATGTACTAGGTACTGTAGTACCTAGATGGAAAGGATTATAGTAAACTCTTGAAAGCCTAGCACCAGTACTGAGAGAAATCTGGGAAATACCAAAAGTATAGATAATAAGCTCACATCAACTGACGGTAGCAGCAGAAAGCACACCAACGTCAAGCAAAGTTCCATTTAAGATCTAACACAATGCAGCTGATTCCTTTCCATTAATGGTGGTTGGCACCCGGTAAGGTCCTGCACACCATGGAGTTCTTCTCCCACCTCATCTTAATTAATTTCCTTTCTCACTTGAATTAATCCACATTATTTTTCTGAGAAGAGGTTCTAGGGAAAATATCTTGTATTATACAGAATATTTTCTTAAATATCATCCAAAGTTCATGTCAGTATACAAAGGGTAGGAATTTTTATCCTTGGGTTTCTCATTTTCAGTGGTGTAACAGGCTTTCAGTTAACTTGCATTTGACCTAGACATTTTTCTGTGCCTTCCCAAAAGTATTAGGAATGAGGCACAGAATCCCAAATAGCTATTTTCAATATTTACAATCTGTTCTGGTGTAACATAAGCAAAAGCCTGTAGCTCAGCTTCACTCTCTGGCATATGCCTAATTTTAAAGAGAGGATTAAGCTCAGGCTATCAAGACAGGGTTAAGCAAATGTTAAGTATTGGCTCAGGTGGTGCCAAGGCAAAAGCCATGCAGCGATACAAAATGCACAAAAAGAAAAACTTAACTGCAGCATTTCATGCACAAATCTGAGCTATGCTGTTGTGGCTTTTGAAGTTAGAAACTAGCCAGGTGGGATATCACTTGTCTCTTGCAATTTTAAGCATTCCACTTTGCTTGCTTTTAGATTAGCTACTTCATTTCAAAGGATGCATGGATTCAATTACAAATTAGATATTTGTTTTGCACCTTTAACTTGACAGAGCAATTCTCAGTTTTAGCATTTTGACAAGCTCTTCTGCCTAACAAAATAATTCACTGCAAATGATTTAATATGACCTGAGAGAACATTGTAAGACAGTAAAAACGTCTTTAAAAAATACGGTGCAGGTTTCTGTCTCCCAGAAGATTACAACAGGACATGTTTGACAGCCTTGGTTTATAAAATCATTCTGGTAACAATTATATGTACAAGAATCGTCAAACTTACTAGAGGTCAATTTTCATGTTCTCACTTAATAGAAGTGTAAAATATAGGTGACAAATTTCATTGTAGCCTGACAGTTTTAGATGTGCAGTAGATTTAATATCAAAAGTATGTCTTAAGCTAGAAGTGGCATTTTTAACCTTTCTCAGCTGAATACACATCCTTCACAATGTTTTGATCTTTTCGTAGCAGGACGTGAAAACGTACGCAAGAGAGCTGCCTCATGCTCCAGCGAGCTATTCCTATGAGCCAAATGTTTCAAATGTTGCATTCTTTGCTACTTTGAATCAGTGCAGTGATAGAATAAGCCTCGAAAGAGTGCCGGCAGATTCTAGGACGAAGAAACTTTCAAGAAACTATCAAAATTCATAGTTGCCTATGTTAGTAATTCCAGCCTCTCCCTTTTGTCCCTCTTGCATTACATTCTACCCTGTTAAATGCTCACATGGTTCCAATTTCTTATACTGATCCTAGCCATTGGCAAAGATGGGCTCAATGTTGCCTGTGCTCATCTTCATGACAGCACCCTAGTTACCTAGAAATCTGCTAAATGCTCAGATGAGAGTGATCTGAGTAGTTGGCCTCATGTAGTCCTTGCATGTCATATCTTCATAAGCTCCCCTCCCCATGAACTGTGAAAATAGAAATGGAGAACTGATCAACTGCCTTTATCAAGACAATGCCATTGTGAGAGGCTAAGGGAAACTTATCTGCAAGTCACTGATAGCAGTTACTTACAGATAAGATTCAGTAAGTTCATCTCTACTGTATATAAGATGTACATGCATACACACACATATATTTCAAAGATTCCAGAATTCTTGACACAATGAATTACCTGCCATTTTCTGAGTGATTGTGACTTGGACAATAATACATTTGCTGTGGAAGTTTACTATAGGAGTGAAGAAAATATTACCAGGGACAGCTAAAGAAAGAGGCTTGATATTTCATCTTATGGCTAGATGGAAATGATGCTGGTGTCCAAATTCTAAAATCACTTCAAAGATCTAAAGGAGCGAGCATGTACAATCAGTTGTACAGTAGCATGGTACTCTGCTATGTCCCACATATTATATTATTGCTAGCAAACTGTGAAGAAGCTATGATTTTTCTTTTTTTGTTGGGGTTTGGTTTTTTTGTTTGTTTGTTTGTTTGCTTGGCTGGTTTTGTTTGTTTGTTTTGGGTTTTGCACTTTTTTCCACTCCTCCCCATTAATATATCCCAAAAATATAGGTGAAAGTTTTGAGTCCAGCAAAATAAAATTAAATACCTGAATTTTTACTGAGGGGAAATTACATAGGAAACAGATTCAGTTGGACTAGATGATCTTTGCAGGTCCCTTCAAACTGGAAGAGGGTATAACAAATTATTTTACTAGCTGGTCAGTCAAACTTTTACAATCCTTTGGCATTTGTCATGGCTCATGGCAACTCTGAGAAAGGAGATCTCTTTGTATAGTGATTATTAGGGAGGCTGAAGACAAACTCACGAGGTATTTTTCTTACCTGCCCTGCCTGAGGGTATATTGCACTAGGGTCAATTAAAATTCAGTTGCTTTGGAGACAGAGAGACAGAAATGTTGTCTACACAAGCAGGCAGAAACAAATAAGGAGCTATACTTCACATGGCCTGGACAGTCAAACCCACTTTCTAGCTGGCTAATGGAAATCAGACAGGAAAGGACAATGGAAGATATTTCTGTCTTGAAAGAAAAGGTGAATACAGTGAGCAACTTCCAAAGAGGTATGTGACTCAGTGAAGATGTCAGACTGGCAGGGATAGAGGATTACTGCAGAATTAATGAAGCCAATAAGATTTGGATGTGACTGATCAGCGAAGGAAAGCCTGGAGGCAGGCACAACTGCAAGTGTTTGTGCTGCGAGGCAACAGTTATAAATAAAATAACCCTCTCATCTAAATTATTGCTGGAGATCAGTAAAATTAATTGTTTCAGTCGAGGAGCTGGGAAGGATCTTTTTATTATTATTTTTAATTACATTTTTTTTAAATTGCAGTCTATAATTGCCCATTAAAACTTTCCAGCTATGGTATTAATGCTACAGTACTTAGCAACAGTAGTTCCACTGTGTTACATATATTTTTCAGAGGGGATAGGAAGCCGAATGATCCAACAGAGCAGTGCAGTCATCTCCCCAGCAAGCATTGCAGCCTCAAGATTGTCTGTCTCGACAGAATATTAGTGACCATCATTCAAGTGTAAGGCAGTGGCTAAGCAAAATCTTTTAGCTATGAATCTTACAGGAGCAAAGCAAATTTCTCAAGCTAAAATTTATACCTAGCATATTATTAGATGAGGAAAAGGAAGCAACAATGCATATCAGCATTTCTTCAATACACATTTGCCAATGGATCATTTTAATTCACACTTCTTTAAAAACAACTGTCATTAGCCCATGCCATTTTTAAATTAAAAAAAAATATGAATCATAGAAGCTTTTATTTTACAGCACTTAAATGGGCTGTTAATAATTATGAGTCTGGTTTTTCCATTTTTTTCTGGAAAATTATTTATCTTAATTATCAGTTTTTCTCAAATGAAGTTCCTTAGCAGCTCACTGAGGTGCAAAAGAAGAGTCCACCAAGAAGAGTCTTTTTGCCAGCAAACATTCTTCCACATTAGCCACTGAAATAACTGAATACTGTACTCCTTCCCAGCAGCCTATCTTATTCATTACTAACAGCTGAAGCAAGCTATGTGCGCTGGACTAAAAAGTTCATTTTTCAGTGTGAGCATTTTTTTCTGGTTCTGTGCAGCTGCCAACCTGTCTGCTCTCCGGAATATTATGTGACTCTGACAATTTCTAATGACGACAAAGTAATTCAGTGCTGTCTGTGTTTATTCCTCCAGGAATACTCTGCTATATCAGAAGCCCATTTGCAATGTACATGACCCCTGCTCTCCTTAATAATTCTTTTTGACAAAATGAAGAGACATGGTAGCATTTTTAACGGGAGCTGTATTAACTGCTGCATTTTCGTGATTTGGGGACTGGTAAAAAATAATACCAGGTTTATTTAACCCAGTCTAACAAGGCATTCTTTACATAAAACTACCAAGCAAATCAGAGAAGCCCAAGAAAGCTAATTAATTCAAGAGGTGATGACTAAAGGTGGAGCTGATTTCTACTGGAACTGTGGGTCTCAGCTACTCTCTAAGGAAACACAGTCCCTAGTAAAAAGACAGTACTTTTAGAAACAGTGGCTCAGATGCACAGGACCATGGTGCCTATAACAGGAGGAAAAGTTTCGTTAACATTATGATTGTCTTTTTGAAATTCTGGAGCTGAGCAGTTCATTAGTGATATAATGTAGAATGGCCCCGGTACAGTTCTCCATGATCCCTTAGACATTATAAGTAGCCAAGAACAACTGAAGAACCACCACTGTGCATTAACTGCACAATAAAGTTGGATAAAGATGTAGGCTAAGAACTTCATACTACTGAGCGGTACACGCTGGCAAATAGCCTTTTTAATAGTGGCCACCTGCCATTAAGACATTGTCTTGTTTGACTGGTTTTTACATGACCACTTTTGCCTCAGTAGGGCAGGTGTCATGAGTGTTCAGGAAGTTTCTCTGATCATCTGCATGGAGGTTCAGTCCCATTCCCTGAAGGGAATTCTGTCATCATTCTACAAAGATCCCTTTATATCTTTCTATTGAAAAACTGAAACGCTGAGGGAAAATTATATAGTTTTTCTTATTTCTGCATTTTCAGATTTGGTGAGCACCTCTTTTCCACTGTTCCTAATGCAGCAAAGGCTGAAATGACTATCATCTGTTTATTCATCCAAGCAGCATCATCATTCATTCTTTGAGTGTGAACACAGCCTCCTGCACTAAAGCAATACAATTGTTTTCATCTGCATGACAGAAGATATTCATATTTATTCAGATTCTTATTTATTTATATATATTCACAAATGACTGGTAGAATTAAACTGAGAGGATCAAATACTGATCTAGAGCCTGCAAAGCAGTCCTTAATCAAAACAAGCTTTCATTTGTGTTTAAGCAACAGGGTTTTAATGATTTGTTAAGGAATTGTTTTTAAACGGTGCTATGATAAAAAGGCACAAACTTAAAAATTAGACCTGAGCATGTTTCTGTTTTTTAGGACAGCCTTGACTCAAGACCTAAGATGTTATATCTTGTCAGACCCTGCTTCTTCAAAACACTCTGAGAAGACGTCAGTACCAAAGTTTGCTTTTTCAGGTTTGGAGACTTATGTATTGAGTTCTGAACTTTCTTGTGTGGGCATATCACTAATAACCATCCTGGTAGTAGGTTTTGGAAAGGAAGTGGGGAGAAATCCTCACACAAATCCTTTTGAGAAGGAACTGCAGTTCTTTTCTTTAGCAACTAATACTGTTTAAAAAAGCATGGGCTAATAGTGAAAATAATGTCTACAGCTTGGTTACACAAGCAAGCTATTTTAAGTGTTGCCATTGGAAGACAAATATCAGCATACTACATCTTAAATCATCTTGGCTTTTTTTCCATTGAATGAAATGTTGTTTAAGACAGAGACAACAGTTCTACTTCCTTATATGTTTTTAGTGTGTCTTCAGAGAATTGCTATTTGTTTTTCAAGGTCAAAGTAACTGCATGCTATTCATTTCACTGAATTTTTGAAATACAGCCTAGCAACTATCAATTAAAAGTGACTGGTTGACTAAAGTGCATAGTGCTTTTGCTATTGTAGGCTACAGTCACTGATCTTTCAGAACTATTTGCTTTTGCATCAGTTTTCTACTTGGCAATTTTACTTAATTATAGCTTTAGAAGCAATGGACTTTGAACAAATTCTAAAATGCAGAAAAGGTTCCAGGTTAAAGAAAAATAACAGCTGAGTAAGTAAGATTATAAAAATAAGTAATGAAAACAACTAAAAGCTAAAATGTCACACCACAGTTTTCTCTAATTGCCAAATAGCACTGAAAAAGTGAATTTCGCTGTTAAAACATCTCCAGGCTTTTGACACCTAAGCAGAGTCTTGATGGCTGCACATTGATAAATGGATTTAGTTCTTTTTTCAGCCATATAATGGAGAACTACTGAGCCAGCTTTCAATGGAAGAAGACTAGGAAGGTCGTATAATCTTAATTGTTTACTTTAAAACATTTTTTTCTTCCTGTGATTGACATCGCAGATACGTTCAGGTTGCCTTCCTGAGGTATTTATTCATCCAGTCCTGCATCTCAGTTACTTTTTCAGGTTCACTGTCTCAGAATGATGACTAATCGGAGCCAGTCATGAGATAGTGACTTGCTGGGGCATTTATGGGAAAGCAGAACTGTTTTGACTGGATAAAGAGCAACTCACTTCTGCCCTGGAGTCAACAGCAGGTACATTACACTGGCTCTGGACTCCTCTGAGACACAGCCCACGGCAACCACAAAGTACTGTATTGTTGCAGATTACTAAACCTTAGGGGCTGTATGTCCTATTCATGCCTATAAAACTCGATTAGGTATGGCACCCAAACTGGCTGCTTCAGTTAGCATTGCCTGATCAACAGATGCAGAGGCCTGTTCTACAGTTACAGTTTCCTTCTATACATTGGTAAAGACACTGTATTTTGAGTCTTATATTGCATGAAAAGATGAAACAGAATACACGTGAAATTAATTTTTTGCCATAAAATGAGCTAATGCTACTAGCTACAATAGGCTTTAACCTAATACCTGCCAAATCCTTTTCTGCCATTAGTGGGGGGGGCAGCAAGGGCAAATGAGCCTAATGAAATGAGAAGCTGTGCTGATGTAGACCCATTAGCCCCTCAAATAAAAGCTTTGCAGTAGTCTTCTCCTTCTGTCCTGAGAAATTCAGCCTAGATAGGACATTTGAAGAGTATATCCAATGCAAAGCTAATTTTAGCACTTTTGTGGTTTAACCTCTGTTAGCCAGTCTAATAACTAACTGTGCTATCATTTATGCTGAGCATTTAATTAAAAGCAATTTCAGATTATTTACTCTGGTAGTTCAGGCCATGAAGGAGGTGATGTGCCAGAATTCCAGCAGAGATACTTCAAGCTGCTTGGAAGCTGTGGAGCTCATCCTTCAATTCTACAAAGCAGGCTGAGCAGCCAGGGATGAAAATCCCTTATCTGGCTTGTAGCTCATGAGTAAAACATTACAAAACATCTAGAGGAGGTAAAGGAACAGAACAGATGCCAGGACAGCAGGAAACATCCAGGAACAGCCAGATGCTGCAAATTCCATATTTTAGTGTGACTAATACACAGAAGAGGCAGATTGATAAGAATAGAGAGATGGAAGGAAACCAGTGGAAAGTACAGAGCAATAAAAACCATACCTAAAACAAGACCGAATTGTTCTAAAAGATGCACTGTGTGATTTGAGAGCTACTCGAATGCCATAAGATATGGAAAGGATCTATGTTTAGCTGTTGGCATTAATTCCTGCATCATAATGTCTAAACAGATTTTTTTCAAGCTGCATAAGTTTTATACCGAGTCTCACAGCATCTGCGTGATGCACGGCTAAGTAAGTATTCACATGTTGTTTGAAAATAATTTTACTCTCTTGGGTAGTCTGTGACCTGTATTACCATATGAATATAAAACAGCTGACATTGTGATCTATTGGAAAAGAGTTTCTTAGACATTCCTAATGATGCATTTATTAAGTATTTAGTTATGGTTACTATTTTCAGATTTTCATTGTTGTGTTGAATTTCTAGGTAGCCAAATAAATAAGCAACAAAAACAGTTTGAAAAAAATAACACTGAACACCTGAGACTTTAAAATACTGTAACCTATCAAACAAATATATGAAATCGGTGTGCTCAGCTCGCTCCTTGGAATGTCTGTACACTAATGCACGCAGCATGGGAAATAAGCAGGAGGAGTTGGAAACCTGTGTTAAGTCAGGAGACTATGATCTGGTGGCAATTACAGAGACGTGGTGGGACAGCTCACATGACTGGAATATAGTCATGGAGGGCTATGTCCTTTTCAGGAAAGACAGGCCAGCCAGGAAGGGTGGTGGGGTTGCTCTTTATGTACGGGAGCAACTACAATGCACCGAGTTCTGTCCAGGGACAGATGACGAGCGAGTTGAGAGTCTGTGGGTGAGAATTAAGGGGCAGGCTGGCAGGGGCAATACTGTTGTGGGTGTCTGTTACAGACCACCAGATCAGGGTGAGGAAGTAGACGAGGCATTCTACAGGCAGCTGAGAGCGGCCTCACAGTCACAGGCCATGGTCATCGTGGGGGATTTTAACTTCCCTGATGTTTGCTGGAAGGACCACTCAGCAACCCAGCCACAGTCCAGGAGGTTCCTCCAGTGTATGGATGATAACTTCCTCCTGCAAATGGTGGATGAGCCAACCAGGAGAGGAGCGCTGCTGGATCTCATCCTCACTAACAAGGAGGGTCTGGTCGAAGCAGTAAGGGTTGAGGGCTGCCTTGATTGCAGCAACCACGAGGTGGTGGCATTCAGGATCTTGTGTGGTAGGACCAGTAGAATAGCAAGTAGAATTGCAACCCTGGACTTTAGCAGGGCAAACTTTGGCCTTTTCAAGCAATTGCTAGGGGAAATCCCATGGGCAAGGCTGCTTGAAGGTAAAGGGGCCCAAGATAGTTGGCTGGCATTCCAGGATTGCTTTTTCCGAGCTCAAGATCAGAGCATCCTGACACATAGGAAGTCAAGGAAGAGGGCCAGGAGACCTGCGTGGCTAAATAGGGAATTGCTGGGTATGCTCAAGTGGAAGAGGAGAGTTTACAGGTCATGGAAGGAGGGGCTGGCCACTTGGGAGGAATATAAGGCTGCTGCTAGAGGATGTAGGAAGGCAGCTAGGATGACTAAGGCATCCTTAGAATTAAACCTGGCGAGAAGGGTCAAGGACAGCAAAAAGAGCTTTTTCAAATACATGGCAGATAAAACTAACACCAGAGGCAATGTAGGCCCACTGATGAACGGGATGGGTGCGGTGGTGACAGAAGATACAGAGATGGCAGAGTTACTGAATGCCTTCTTTGTCTCTGTCTACTCTGCTGCAGGCAGTCCTGAAGAGCCCTGTACCCCTGAGACCTTAGATGAAGTCAGGTCAGCGGAGCGGTTTGCCTTAGTCGATGAGGAATGGGTTAGAGACCAGTTGAGCAATCTGGACATCCATAAATCCATGGGTCCAGATGGGATGCACCCACGGGTGCTGAGGGAACTGGCGGAAGTCATTGCTAGACCACTCTCCATCATCTTTACCAAGTCTTGGGAAACGGGAGAGGTGCCTGAGGACTGGAGGAAAGCAAATGTCACTCCAGTCTTCAAAAAGGGCAAGAAGGAGGACCCGGGTAACTATAGACCAGTCAGACTCACCTCCATCCCTGGGAAAGTGATGGAACACCTTATCCTTGGTGCCATCTTAAAGCATATCAAAGATAAGAGGGTTATGAGGGGCAGTCAACATGGCTTCACCAAGGGGAAATTATGCTTGACCAATCTCATAGCCTTTTATGAGGAAATAACACGGTGGATGGATGATGGCAGAGTGGTGGATGTGGTCTGCCTTGACTTCAGCAAAGCATTTGACACAGTCTCCCACATCATCCTCACAGCTAAATTGAGGAAGTGTGGTCTGGATGATCAGGTAGTGAGGTGAACTGTTAACTGGCTGAAGGAGACAAGCCAGAGAGTTGTAGTCTATGGGGTGGAGTCTAGTTGGAGACCTGTAACTAGTGGAGTGCCTCAAGGGTCAGTACTGGGACCAGTATTATTTAATATATTCATCAACGATTTAGATGAGGGAATTGAGTGTACTATCAGCAAGTTTGCTGATGACACTAAGCTGGGAGGAGTGGCTGACACGCCAGAAGGCTGTGCTGCCATCCAGCGAGACCTGGACAGGCTGGAGAGTTGGGCAGGGAATAACTTGATGAAATATAACAAGGGAAAGTGTAGAGTCCTGCATCTGGGCAGGAACAACCCCAGGTTCCAGTATAGGTTGGGGAACGACCTGTTAGAGAGCAGTGTAGGGGAGAGGGACCTGGGGGTCCTAGTGGACGACAGGATGACCATGAGCCAACACTGTGCCCTTGTGGCTAAGAAGGCCAATGGCATCCTGGGGTGTATTAGAAGGGGGTGGTTAGTAGGTCGAGAGAGGTCCTCCTTCCCCTCTACTCTGCCCTGGTGAGACCGCATCTGGAATATTGTGCCCAGTTCTGGGCCCCTCAGTTCAAGAAGGACAGGGAGCTGCTGGAGAGAGTCCAGTGCAGGGCAACGAAGATGATTAAGGGAGTGGAGCATCTCCCTTAAGAGGAAAGACTGAGGGAGCTGGGTCTCTATAGTTTAGAGAAGAGGAGACTGAGGGGTGACCTTATTAGTGTATATAAATATATAAAGGGGGAGTGTCACGAGGATGGAGGCAGGCTCTACTCAGTGGCAAACAATGATAGGACAAGGGGTAATGGGTACAAACTGGAATACAAGAGGTTCCACTTAAACTTGAGAAGAAACTTCTTCTCAGTGAGGGTGACGGAACACTGGAACAGGCTGCCCAGGGAGGTTGTGGAGTCTCCTTCCCTGGAGACATTCAAAACCCGCCTGGACACATTCCTGTGTAACATTATCTCGGTGTTCCTGCTCCGGCAGGGGAATTGGACTAGATGATCTTTTGAGGTCCCTTCCAATCTCTAGCATACTGTGATACTGTAATTTCAGATGCATCAGAAAAAAAGAAAAGAGATTTTTTTTCCCCCCTCTCTCCAGACTTTGTTCCTGTATTAACAGA
Organism: Pezoporus wallicus; assembly: GCF_028554395.1. Taxonomy (NCBI): domain Eukaryota; kingdom Metazoa; phylum Chordata; class Aves; order Psittaciformes; family Psittacidae; genus Pezoporus; species Pezoporus wallicus. Next base: position 4,547,303 of record NW_026640059.1, read on the forward strand.
AAGAGAGGAAATTCTATGCAGGTTTAAAAGCTGGGCATCTTTCACAGGACACATAATTTCAAGAATGTGAACATCCTTTTCATTTTCACAAAAGTGATGAGCATTTGCAGTTGATTTTAGTGTCAAAAAGGAATATTCTGCATCTCTCAAACTCAAGCTGAAGTTAGCGATAACTGTAGCAGCACCAGTGGGAAGTAATAGCTGTGGATACTCAGACCAAAACAATTAGTGCTGAGGACCTAACACCACGTTCTACATGTCTCAGGGCTCTTACTTAACCGCAGCCTGGTCCCGTGGACTGAATGCCAAATACCTGTTAGAAAACATCAGGTGCCCTCCTGGAGCTGCTTTCTGCTTTATCTGTGTTCTGAAGGAGCCCAGGTCATGCACTCCAAGACCACTATGCAAATAGAACCAGAGCACAGTAGGTCAAGGTGATCAGAAGACCTGATTCAAGAGCATTCTTGATCCAAATAGAAATATTTTTGTAGATACATCTAATATCTCTGAGAAGCTGGCTTAACTGTAAATTTGAGATTTTTTCAGACTTTTCAGAACTTGGAACATCTTTGCTTTGACCATTCTAGTTTGCATTTACACATGGTAAACCTGTCCCATAGTTTTTACTCCTAAATGGCATAGTTTTTACTCTGTGGTTCTGAGGACTCTCAGCTCCCACTGATTCCAGCAAGAATTGATAGTATCCCACAAACCCAGTTTCTTTAAGCCTGGAGAGAAAAATGATGCAGTACCATAATGCTCTTAACATCATAAATGGTAACAGTGGACTGTGCTAGGGAGTCAGTATATTTGTAAGACTCTTACTTAGTGCAATATTTGAATTGAGATTTACTCACTCTAAAACTGCTAGACTGGTGACTATGCACTATTTTGATGGATTTAGATGAGATTTAGATTCAGAGACATCAAACAGAAAAAGATGCCCATGTAGTTCAAACTGTGATCACTGAGCAGAACAGCATCCCAGCAATAAAGCTATGAAAAGAAAAACAAAGATTGCATTTTTTCCCCTTCACTATAAACAGCAGTAGCAAGGGACTGGAGCAGAGCAAGAAACTAAACAACGTGTTCAATATTTACACAGAACAGAAAAAAAGAAAAAAAATACTTTCATGACATGGAGCAAAATTTCATGACAAGCTATATGCTTATATAATCTTTAATTTATTTGAAGTCATAAGATTCATGTTATGAAGATGAAAGAGCAATAAAAAGAGTTATCACTAAGACAGTAAGTAGTAGGATTATGAAGACCCATCTGACCAGAGACAGAGGATGACTTGTGCCATTGTCCCGCCCTGCTTCTTGTGGCCATCAGCCAAGCATAGCCAGGTTGGCCAGAGTACCTGCATGAAATGGCAGTGAGAACAAAAGCCAACATAGACTGAGGAATTTTGCAGGTTATAGTGTAGTGTCAGCAGTCTAAGCACATAATAACTGTTGTTACTTGCTGACCTGGGAACAATAAATCACTATGCAGCTTCACATTTGCTCCTCAACACTATACAAGGCCCTTGCTAGCCTGGATAAACAGATCCATCAGCAGTTTTCATGAGGCACATCCTCTGTTCCAGCTGAGGTGAACTCCTGTGCCTGAGCTGGAGTTCTATCAACAGCAAAGGTGTTTGCACAGCAATGCAGAGTAGGCTGAAGAACAATAAAATGATTTATTTCACCACCCTACTAATGTCTCAGACTCTGATCCACAGTAGTTTTTGGCCCATGTAGACTTGCATGCCCATTTAGATGTTTCTTCTCTGGTTGCACCCAGATAAAATGTCCAAGATGCAAACTCCCACCACAATAGTGAAACCACCCTAACTCAGCAAGTGATATCCTAACAGTGAACAGAAAAAGAAAGAAATGAAGTGTGTAACTACACAGCTTCCTTACACAAAAAGCTGGGTAAAAAAGCAGTTTACCAATCTGCAGTTGATCTTGGGTTTTCCCTTAGCTAATTGGAAAGGGTTGCTGGTACACATTCTATGCCATGGACTGGCAATATACAGGCATCCAACCTATTAAAGTGAATTCTCATACAGAGAAATCAACAGCTTCAAGATGTTGGGATTAGTCACATTTTGAGTACATACTGCTTGTTAATGTGAACAATGTAACAGTGATTTACTGTCACAGGAAATTCTGACTTCACATCTCTTTCATTAAATAACTTATTTTGTCATTATTTCTAGCTAGCAAAATAAGCGAGCACCAAGTTAAACCCTTTCTGAGCCAAAAATTTGCAGTTAAGTATATTTTTTGTGTAAAGTCTGGAAACCTCCAGTGAAAAACTATTATTTTTCTGTCCAGCATCTTCTGAAGACCACTTTCCTGCATACACCAAACCGATTAACGCAGTGAAGATCTGATGAACCCTAAAAGAACAGAATGTCTTGTTCATTTACATACAGTAAACACATGTTTCATCCAAACACAATTGTGAAATAGTTTTGAAATCCTTCTTTCATTGCAGTTTGGAGACTGCTGGCTAACAAGACTCCCAGAAGGTTTTATTGTCTCTTGTTTACATGGGAGGATCAAATTACAAAAAAAATGTTTTGGAAAGCTCATTTGTCTTTTGTTTCCTGAGCACTTTATTTCCGTTGAATTACTAAGTTTAAGCATCAGGCACCTTCAGGATCCATCCAGTATAAACTTACACTTTAAAGGAAGACATGCATAAGATCTGGCACACACAATCATAGTCTGCCTTTATCACCACAGTCTAGATAAAACATAAAAGCTGGAAACAGGGATGTCTAGCAGTCATAATTCTGCCTGCATTAATCTGGCACCAGCTTCTCTTGCTCTTTCTTTTGATTAATTCTGGGGGATTTTTTTGTCCAATCTTCTTACATTGAATACCTATAGTACTAATGACTGACATGCTGAGTAATTCCAGTTCTGGACACTTATGGGATGTTGATGTTGTGCAAGAATTCACAGAATCAAGTCCAAAAGACAAAACTGGTACAGACTGTAAAATCATTTTAGCAACAGCAAAACAAGCTTCTTTGAAAACTTCTATGAAAAGCTGTCTTGGAGAAAAATCTGCGCATGTAGGGGAGCAAGTATCCAAGTTTTCCAGGGACATGTGCTGCAGAGCAGTCCAGGTGATAAGCCGTGCTCAAAGGAAAAAGAACCCAAACAAATCAGGGCTGAGTAAGTTAGGTACTAAGCTCTTATTTCAAAACCAGAGTTTAATTTTGAAACAACTATAAGTGCAACAAGCTTGGTGGTCTCTTCTTGGTCCCTGGTGGTTAGGGGAATGCACCACACAACATCTAGCACAGTTGGCAGTCTGGGACAAGAGAGGTCCAAGCCTGAGCCACTACAGTTGTAGTACAACTTCACTGCTACAAAATAGCAAAGAAAACGGCGTGCTCTGATCAGAGTTGTTTGGTGGAAAAGCAAAGCATCCAAATTCACAAGAAGTAAATTCTACAACTGACCCAACATCAGTTCAAGCACCTCTCACAATCTTTAATATTACCTTTTCTCAGTGAACTCCTTTGGTGACAGCGTGTGTGATAACCCATGGACACTGATAAATGCAGGAAGTGAACTGGCCACACACAAGATCTAACCAGAGAGAGGCCAACTCGTGTGCTCCCTTCAAAGTGCATTACAGCACAAATAGAGTAAAACTGGAAAGGAGTCAAGAATAGACATCAAATAGCAAGAGATGCAGCCAGGCAGAGCATTCTTCATCTTCAGAAGTAATGCTCTGTAATTTCTGTAATGCGTTTCACTGATGAGCTTTAAGAGATCTGTTAACGAATTACTTAACTGCCACAATGTCCTTGTTGCATAGCAGTATTAAATTGGTCTACAAAGGAGTAAACTGAGACATTGGGAAAGCCTGTGACCTAGCCAAATGTGCACAGCAATGGGGGGAACCTGCAGGTGCAGCAGCACTTCCTAACCCACAGCACCCATTTCAGGGATACACACACCACAGTGCCGCTAGGAGAAAGACAACATGACAAGTGTTTCTCTCTTCCTTTCCACACTTCTCCTACTCATCTGTTCCCCCCAGGCCTTGTGAAGTTCCAGCTTTTGGTTTTAGTTACTTGTAAAACAGAATAATTTAGAGATACTACTATCAGGTTTAGTGAAAATGGCACCAAACCTTTAAACATGAATGGTCCCTTATGTTTCTGCATGGTATAGAAGAAAATCTAACCTAGTCTAGCTCGATGGCCACACCACACAGTTATCAGAATCAGCAGTCATCAAAAATCTAATAGTAGACCACTGGCAATGTGGAAAAATAAATAATTTTATGATTTGACTTTACCAAGAGTCTTATAAAATAGGCACCAAACATAATTTGTTTCTGCTTAAATTGTACTCCTGTGCTTCATCGTGGAATGGCATGAGTCAGAGGAACCTTGCACAGGATTCATAGTGTGTAACAGAGTACTATTGTTTTAAAGTCATCAACTTGGGAAGGCTATCAGTCCGTTAAGAATCACCTGAAAAGCCACAAAAAGAGTAGATTTTAGCCATGACTAGCCCTGTCTATTTACTCAGATTAATTGCAAGACAAGGATCACAGAAATGTTGTTGAAAGCAATAGCATAGTGCTGCTCAATCAAGATGTATACATAGTCATTGATGGATCACCTCTGAAAATTATTCTGGTCATTAAAGGCAAGTGGAAGCCAAGCAAATGAAAAAGAAAGCGATAGAAATTTTCAGCTCTTAATCTGGATGTGCAGGTCCTCACAGAAGAAAAGCAATTTAAACATCTGTTACCGTCTGCTGCAATTTCCACCTTGAGAAATCAGTGTCATAAATTTCTTCAGGAATGAAGCCTGTGTTGTGACTCAGTAGTTGGTTCAAGCTGTCCTTAAACAGGATAAATCAGTGCTGCAAATGTCACTTAGTTCTGATTCAGATAAAAATAACGGAGCTCAAATGTAATTTGATTTACTGCTGATGATCACCTCAAGAGGTGCTTTCTAGAAGAGGTCATTCCAGGAAGTCCTTAAGGGAGCGCTGAGGTTGAACATAGTCTGAGAATTATAAGAGATTTCTTATTGGCAAATAGAAAGGTTGAATCAAAGCAGGATTTTGACATAGAAATATTCTCAATACGAAGGCTGCATCCAGAAAAAGTAATATAAACATGTACTCATTTCCTAGCAGATTAGATGCATGGAACTGGCCCTATTACTAATAAAAATCTAGTTTCAAGACAGTGACTGCAATTTACTTCTCATAGCCTAGAAGCCGTACAGCCAGAGGGAAGGCTGCTCTACATAGACCCACCTGTGGGCTGACGGAGCTGTTTTCTACATGCCATTAATTATTACAGTAATAATAATTACTATACACAGACAGTTAAATATCCAAAAAAAATCAGCTCTGGTTGAAATGACCTTTCACAGATGCTCTTCAGGTCCTAAATTTGAGAAAATTTCCAAAGGAAATAAAAGCTGAGAGGGTGTTTTTCCAAAATTCTCTTGCTTTACCTTTCAAATACCCCTGTATTGGCAGTGTAGATCTGCTTTGGTGAACTATGGACTCATCAACAATGCAGCAATTCATCAATAATTCATTTCTGCTTTGCTTAAACTCTTTTTTTTTAGCCTAGCAGGACAGAAATAGAGCCTCATTCTATTTTAGAAGCATAACAGAAAAGGCTATTTATTGCATGCTTCAGATACTGGATGGTTTGCTGGTTTTGACTGACACCACTAATATTGCACAGATCTAGGCATTTTCTCTCCCCTAATGGGATCATTTCAGACTTACCTTTGCCTGATTTCTACCACTATTGCAGCTTAGCTGTGCAGATAATCATTGCACATGAGCGCGAAATAAAAAAAACACCAAACGAAAAAACAAGTACGGTGAAACTGTATTGAAAGTATACAACAATGTGAAAGCAAACCTTTGACTTGATTTACCTTCTCTGTGGTACATTGGAATACCTTAGCTCTGAAGGGTATCTGTCACATGTTTTGCATGTCAAAGTCAAAGACAGTCATCTAGTAGGCACTGAAAGGATAGAAGCACCTTATCACTTCTAATTGCTCATGAGTCACCCCACAAAAATCTCTGCTCATGCCTCAATTTTAACACGTTTATTTTCTTATCTTATGTAAAAGAAAGCATTGAACAGGGATCACTAGCAATATCCCAGCTAGGGACCAGCATCCCCATGGTGCTGTGTGCTCACACTCGCCCAAGCCTGAGCCTTCCCAAGTAACCCCAGCGACAAACTTATCCCACTCTGTTTAATAACTACTCTGTGCAATAGCCAATCACTCTGTGCAGTCCCTATGGGGACCTAACTGAGGGGCAGTTGCATTTCACACCTCTAAGACAGACAGAATTGTTGGGTGACAGGGTCAGGGAAGTGACCACCCAAAGCAGATGTGTGTGACTGCTCCATGTTTCCACCCTGGATTGTGGGAGGCAGTGAGGGGAGCAAGGCAGGCTTTGGCCCAGTCTTATAGCTAGCCCATGTTTAAGAGTCTACCAAAGTTCTCATACAAAGGAACTGGGAGCATGGAGAATTGTTTTTTCTCTATGCATGATACTGGCTTCTTGTGTTTCTTGTGTTCAATACCTATGTAATTCTCTTCCGTGAGTTGTTATAGTAGCCTCTGCATTCTCAAGTTTATAGGGCTTTACTTGTTTTTCCCCTTACTCACATTGCTTTTTCTCTTTGACATTCTGTTTTTTAATGTTTCTATTAACAGCGTTACAGGCATTGCCCAGAAATCAGTGTCTCACTCAGGCATTACATAAGAGTTGCATCAGATATTGCTGATATTTCCCACTGTTTACAAAGCAGGCTTGGTTTCCTCTTCATGTTTTCCAGTATACAATTGTCAGTTTACAAATGAGCACTGGCTGAGTCATTTTTCCAAAGCCATCATCTTTCCACTCACCGTATCCTAGTCCCAAGTGACAGGGAGCACACAGCAAGAACAGTAATACCAGAAAGGACAGATAATCCACTGCTGTAGAAGAAAGAAGTTATTTTGACTTCATGTAAAAGATTATGAGGTTACTGCAATGCTAATAATAAGTCTTTTAATTTGGCACTCTTGATGAAGGAGGTTTTGAGGGGTTTTTTTTTCTCTTTTCAATTTTCAACATTCATTACCAGGAGCTAAATCTTTGGCCACAGTAAACTAATACTGACTTATCTAATGTTACACTGAACTACAGATACTGAGGCCCCTCATCACATACCTGCTGCCATTCTGAAGGTTTGCTAGCACTTACTAGAGATTACAAATGAAAAAGAGTTGGTTTGGCTGTGCTTCCTGTCTCCTAACCTCAAGCTGTGACAGAGCATATGCAGCCTTCTCATACGTTAGCTGCGCTATTCTGTTCCTCTCTTAGTATGCCTCTTGCCAGCCCTGGCATAGCCCTTTTATATGCATGCACTTTGGAAAAGGGGCCAGGTGACATACATGGGAAGAAATGTGGGCTATGCAGCATATTTACTTTGTTTGTGTATTTCCTAAGATATGCTATAAAGCCAAGTGGATCTGTTTCTCACATATCACAACTCTCCCTCTAAAAGTTTAAAGAAATGAACAGTAATTTTCTTATGCAATGCTTTTCCAGTCTATGAAAGAAGATTCAGTCCAAAAAGCCAGTATGCTAATCTGCTCTCAGACAGCTCTCCGCTCACTCTCCTCTTGTGCATTTCTAACAGGCACAGTAATGATGCAGTACCAAAAACACTACCCTGCCCTTTTGGTGATGGATGTTAGTGGTCATAAATAATCACCGAATCCATGCTAAGAGGAGCTTATTTCTTTCCAGTCCCAATAGTAGGTCACACCATGATCCATCACTGCGTCTCATAGAAATGAATGGGTCTTTTCTCTTTCTGTTCCTGCAAATTAGCAGCCATTTGCATTTCCCTCCAATGAATTTTATAACCAAGTTCAATAACAGATTATTTACAGAAATGGTTTCAGGTTTTCCAAGCACAGTGGAGGAGGAAGGATGTCACACAGAGGGCTTCACTATTGCTGTCTTGCCTTTTGGGTTTCAGTGAACTGAAAATGTTTTTATTCTAAAGGCTTAGGTTTGAAAGAGCGATTTAATCTTCTGAGTTGCTAATGAGATAACTACATTCATTCTGAATTGAGACTGATACTGAACACTAAAAAGTGACATGGAGCAGCTGTGTTTAACATTATGGTTTCTACTTACTAAAGGGTTTCCTCATAAGTTCCGAGAAATTTGCATGGAATAAGCAGTAGCAGTTGTTCGTCTTTGAGAGGCCCAGCAACCTTTGTTACACATTTTTCTCAGTTTGCTCTGAGCCTGCATGGATGAAAAGTAAAGAAGTGATAGATATAAATAGATGTCCTAATTAATACTGTTCTGCCAGTATTTTTTTCTAAGATGATGACCAGACGCTTGAACTTAAATGCGACCAAGTCCAGACGCACTGAACATTCAGTTCATCTGACTGCTTTGCTTGGTTAGGATTTTGCTTTCTTTTCTTTAATTTTCAAAAACCCTTGGATGCCTTGATAGGTTCTTTAAAAAAAAAAAAAATTCATATGTAATAAACTAGCTCCAGCTTGTATATGCATAATTATAACTATTAATGACATCTTTCCTACTGATACTGTGATAAAAGAGCATTTAGCATCATGCTCACCGTTTTCCAGTGAACTGGAACTACCATAGACAGGAAAAATTATCTGCTCCCTGAGTATTTTGCCATTAAAAGCATTGCATAAGGAACCCTTTTCATAATCAATTGGGGCTTTGGGTCCCATAAATGTTTCATCCAGGTGACTCACTTTAGTCTTCCTTACACACACTCTGTTCTCCCGTGTGCTTCAGCAGAACTGTTAAATGGGCCACTTTATCTTTTGCAAAAGGCTTTTAACATTTCACATTATGTATTTTTACTATCCCTCATTTAATCACTGTCCATTTTACATTGTTTCAAATTATTTCCCCTCACACATGCTTAGAACATCCTGTGACCTTCTGGGTTTTGAGACACACGTGGTTGAAACGCACCCATTTGACACACTGCCCTGACCACTTCTATCAATAAAATCAGCCATACCCTGCTGCATAGAGTCACTGGAAGATGATTAAATTACATCGCCTAATCTTTTCTCACAGCCCATATTGCAATTTTCATTGAGGCACAGCCTTCCCTCCAGCACCACTACCTTTCTAGCAACCCACTTTGTTATTACTCCAAAACTGCAGTGATAGCAAAGCTTGAGCATTACATTAAATAATACATCAGGTAATGAAAATTGTGCCTGTGTCAGTGGTAGCAATATGCCTGCACTTTTTATGGCCTCGTCTAATTCCAGCTTCTTGTACTGAGACATGGTCAGTGTTTGTATGTAGTCCACCAGGACTTCAGTTGACAAGATGCCAGCTCTTCCCTGTTCTCAGATAGTTTGACCTCCACATTATTAGAAGTAAGCCAAGAGAAAGGCGCAGACAAGGTACCTAGCTGTGTAACAAGCAGCTGCTATATAGGATCAGAGGAGGCAATAGGAGCTGCTTTCATGTTTCATTAACTGTATTCAAGCTGTTTGCAAGATGGGAATGGTGAGACTACACTGGGCACTGTTTCTTCAGGAATAGTCAGGAACCCTAAAACACTTGGATTAAATGGTGGCTTGGGTTATATGACAGTCATGTGAGCACTCGCTGCAGTTTATCATCCATAACTGAATTTGTGATCTCTAGCAAATGGCTTTCAACTTAATCTTCTCCTTAACACTTATGAACTCACTCACTGATGAATTTACCAGAGGTTTGTGGCTCCTTTCCAGCTGGGAAGAAGATGAAGTAGTTTAGTCTAAAGCAGCAGGCATTTCTGGCAGTAAAAAATATGCTACCCTTTTTGCAATGGTATATTTGTCCCTTTACCAGATTTCTGAAAGTCCCCCTGCAAAGCTGGAAGTGCCCATAGCTTCCTTAGAAAAAAACACATTGGGAGTTAGCAATCAAAGCTGACTGTCTGTTCACCCTAATAGGCAGAGCACTCCTCTGCCTGTTCACTATATTGAGGCCATGTGGAGCAGTCTATTTGATGTACAAAAAATTGAAGTCTTTTTTTTTGAGTTCTGAACCCAGTCTGTAGGTCTGTATTTAAAAATCTTTCTTTTACAGACAAAAGAAATTTTACCTGAAAGTTTTTCAGTTTGCTTCCATAGTAAAGTGATTTTCACCTTTGTCTTTGTTGACAACCTTGTTTGAAGGTTATTCCATTGTATACTCCTTGATCAAAAGCAATTCACAATATAGTGGATGTCATGACCCAATAATCTTATTTAATGAAATTCATTGTTTCCTGACTAGCTAGCAAATGGAGGTCCCATTCAAACAGGTATCAGACCTTAGCATTCAACTTGTGACTAATATTAAATCAGAAATGGCTCCTACTTTCCTCCTTCAATTCACCTTGAGTTAATGTTAAACTGAGTAATAGATACAGATATCATCAAAGCCCTGAGAATCTGTGCACACACCATAATAAAGGAAAAAAATTATTTCTGATGGGTACATTTAATACTCCTCATAAATTGTCCTGTTAATTTCCTTGTCCCTTGAACTATCTAAAGCTGATGATGAGCATTTGTCTCCCCAAAATAATGAAATCTCATCAAAATTCACTATGCTTCATTTACTCAATCATAAGAAGATGTTCCTCACAACACACAGCTTGTCTTTCATATCAGGAACATGAAAATAATGTGAAAGGACACTCTAGATCCATGAGTGAAATTTTATCTCAGCCTTGCAGTACTCATATCTTGCCATCTTGCTACCTTGCTACAATGGACTTGAGGGAGTTTCCAGACATAGGAACAACAACATGCTCACAGCATGGTCCACAAAAAAGCAACAACCTACGTCAGCTTCTGTTTGAAGTAGCAAAGGAAGCACCTACCTGGGACCTACATCCAGGCCAGAGAGAAACATGACCTTCTGTGGAAGATCTAAATCTACAAAACCACTCCTAAATATGAGAGCATGAATCAGACTCTTTCATAGGAAGAGGCAGTGAAAATTTTTTTCTTTCCATTTCTCAGCCCACTGATCAGACCCTTTAAGTAGGATGTGGAAAATCCCATTCTGAGTACTTCTGATACAGAATTTGGCATGGGCATCTGGACTGGTATTTCCCAGGGGAATTACTTTATCTATCTTGTGCATTTGCCAGAGAGTTTGAGTGGTGAAGTTGCTTACTATGGTTTGTATAGGACTAATCTGACTGTACTGGGAAAAAAAGGAGCAACTTCAGCAGGAGAATGGGTACCCCAAGATCACTTGCAAGGAAACACACTTCTCTTGAAGCTGCTCCACTTTTCCCAATATTGAATACTCTCAGAGTTGTGGAGAAAAATACAACTAAAGAATAAATGAAGTTTTCTGCAATGTGGAAGATGGGAGAAACTACCTTATCAGCAGGATACTCTCTGGACTCGAGTAATAATGTGTCCAGTCTAAGGGAAAAATTCAGATGCCCAAGTATCTTTTTTGGTGGGAATTTAAGTATTCAACAGGTGAAATGTGGGTTTCATACTTGCACAGTTAAGATCTGACTAATGTTAACTTGCACAGTTCAGAATCACTTAATAACTAGGGAGATAATCTTTACTGTCAATACAACAACAGAGCAAGAAAGGTTATAAGGTTGCTAATGTTGCAGTGCTTGAAAAGAACAAAGACTATTGACTTTATTGTCAAAAAAGTCTCCAAACATTTTTGGGCAGGGAAGATTAGTAATGTCTGTGCAATGATGACAGCACAACATGGGTAATTAAATGCAGCCTGCCTTAAATGCCCTGGAAAGTCAAAGAAAATAAATGTTCTGCACTTCCTTTTCTCAAGGATCACATACAGCTGTTGCGTGTTTCCAAACAGCTGCAACATTGTCCGAGGAAGATGCAGTAATCTATTTAGTGTCTGCATATTTGTCTGAAGTATGCTTACAAATCATTGTGATGATCAGCGCTTTCAAAAAGTACCTTGCTATGGGCCAATTCCTCCTCCATGTCTCACACTGCAGAGACGTCAAACACACATCTAGTGTAATTTAAACCCAAATATGCAGTGAGGATAACATACACAATTAACCAGCAATACACAGAAATACACCCACTACTGTGGTAAAAGCTCATAAAGCAATAAAGCCTCCATGGGCTTCAATGCACAGAAGTCACAAGCAAGCACTTTTTAAAATTTTCTTCTCCAAAGACTTTAAATACCTGCAAGTATCATCCAACTGTCCTTTAATAGCTTATGGTGATTTATAACAGCCTTATTTGTATTCACATGGAGAATTCCAGGCGCAAAATTCATGGTTGCTGCTGTCCCAGAGCTGACTCCCTGAACAGCAGTCAATTGGTCTTCATAGCCACAGTGACTTTATCATTGGCAGCTCCCTGCAAAAGTTGAAAAATGATCAGCTGCTCCTAGCATCAGTGATATCAAGCAGACACCCCATTACCCTTTTCCACTGGGTCAGTGTCCAAGTGTCACAACACAGAGGAAGACAGCCTGGTCATTCAGACCCATTTCCACCCTTCACTGTGGTGTCCTGGCATCAGGTTGACTTCAGACCCCTGAAGGTGGTGCCCTGGCTGGCTCAGAGCTTTTCCAGCAAGCTTTCCCTGCAGGACTTTGTACCCATCTATCTCCATCTGTCCTCTGGACAGGCTGATGGGTCTGTGCTTCAGCTTGAGTGACACTTGTGGCATCTGTCTCTGCAAAATACTTGGGGTAAGGGGGATACACAACAGTGAAACAGCAAGTATATGATAAACACAGTTTCTTAGATTCCTGGAACTAGTTGAGGTTTTTGTAATTGAATACCCAAAGACAGATACTATGAAAAGCAGTAGTCTGTGAAAACACTCAATAAAAGGTGACTTTAATGGCTGAAATACAGGTTGAAATAATTAACTGTAAGAACAGCAAAAAATATTAAAAAGCAAAACATTCTTTTAGAGGTTAAATAAATTTAAATGTGAGTGAATTAAATATTCCTATGAACAAATTAGTGCCTTTTAGCCTTTAGATTATGTAATTGCCATCAATATTTTACAATTTCAATGAACTAATTTTACAGTAGTGTATAAATGAAACACATTGAAACTAATGAACTAATGAACTAATTGCCCATGTAGGTATGTAAGCACCATAGAATAGCTAAAGCAATTAATGAAGATATTAAAGGGAGACACAACAGCATACAAAATAAATCAAGAAATAAGGTCATTTATAGATACTGAGTGTTAGCAGTGGTTTGCTACAAGCCCCAAAACACTTAGAAAGCCACTCTGCAACTCTGTTATACATTTTTATTGTCACTCTTCTTCCTTCGGCAACACCAGAAAAACAATAGGCTCTTGCCTGAATCATGTAACTTTTATTGGGATATTTAATATATTACTGAATCTAGGAGAATGGACAGGATAATATTTTTTTCAGTTCCTTATTTAGAAAAGACATTTTTATCCACAGGCCTGGTACAATGAATTTGTATTGACAAGACTGCTGCAGGGTGACTATGTACTTCAATACTTCCCAAGCTGTTACAGATCATTGCTTCCAAAAGCGAGAAAAAAAAATGAAAATCAAAAAACCAACTAAATAAAGAACCCCAACCCAGCAAACCCCAAAATGTGGATGATAAGACTGCTTTGTCGTCTTCTGAAGCAAACAGCAGAAAGTAGCCTCATGCAAAGCTTATCCTTTGTTTTGGATTGTGATGGACAGGAATGTCATTTAACTATGAAGTGAAAGGAAGAACCTGAAAATAAGAGTGCACATTAGTATGTCTTTGGACACGTAATCTCAGCCTTACAGCTGAGTTGCAGTAATTAAATAAACAGAAATTCAATATGGGATTTTCTGTAGGGTCACGTTTCCATCCTGACCCTAAAGAAAATGAGTGGGATTTTTCTAATGGATCACATAGGACCTCAATGCTGCAAACCAGCTCATTAGTTTTGTTATTCGGCAAAGTATTCTAGCATAATTAAAGTCCCCTTTATGCCTCTTTCCTTACCAAACTTCACATTCTCACCAGCTGGCTTGGAAGCTGCAGCCAACAATCCCAGTTGGACACTAGGAGGATTGCAGGTTACTATCCCACTGGTACTTGTGGCCTCAGTTCCAGAGCTCCCTAGAGGTAGCCACTGCTGATATCATTTTCAATATGATTGCTGTATAGCTGTTGTTGTACTGGAAGGAAGAGATGGGCCAAATTCACTGGCATGTAAGCCAAGGGATGTCAGACAAAACCCAACCCACCCCTTCCAGCTCAATCCTGAAATATGGCTCTGAGCTAAGGAGATCTGTGCAGCAGCCATACATGGGATTTCATGCCACAGTCCTTGGACATCCATCATCACCATTTAAGGGTGTCCTGAGGGCTCACAGCTGGGCGGGAGGCAAAGAAAAGCCAGGAGTGAGTATTTGTCCAGGCCAGCAAACTCTGTTCCTTGAACTGTTCTTACAGAGGCCAGCCACACAGGCAGAGGAAAATATCCCAATCATCTCAGCTGGCAACCTTTTATTTTTCCTTTTTTGGAAAAAAGTAAAATATCGTTAATTAAAGAACATTTAAAATAGCATTCCACCTTTGTTTAGGTTGATTGTTATAACAGTGTCATGTGGCTGATGGATCCATGCAGTAAATGAGCCATTTGTTGCAGAAAGGTATTTCTGAGCAACCATTCTCATCCTACTCTTTTGACTGCATTGACAGATCTAATCAGATACTTAATTGTGCTCTTGCTAAAGGGAACAGGAAAGGCATTCAATGGCCAGTGAAGACATTTCCAAAGAAAAACACTGACTTTCTCCTGAAAAGAAAAAAGAAAAACCCCCCAACAAACCAGATTAGCTCTCTTTGGGACTGTGCTATTGAGAATGAACGGCTGTAAATGTGGATTGCAGATGATTTACTTTATATCGCAGGGTTCTGGGGATGAGTCATATAACTGTACCAGACAATAGCTGGACAAATAAAATAAATCTGCTTCTGTTAGGAGAAATACCTAATGGAAAAAAAGGAGTTCTTCAGTACCCTCATAAAAATAAATACATATTCAAAAGAACTGTACAGCTGTTAAAAAAGGAAATGCTTTCATGTCTAATTATTTCATATTTGTTTATGTAACACATGTAAAATATATACACATTATGTTTGCATTTTGTATATCTGTATGCATATATAAAAACTGTAAATTTTTTAAAACTAAATACTAATGTATTGTCTGGCATGTCCTCAAGCCCTGTATCACTTCTGGACAGAAAGAAGGCAAACCATAGAAATCTGCTTATTTTGGATCTGGCTGCTGACACTCCTTGATGATTACAGATAACAGTGTCATTTTTACGAGGGCTTCAGCTAAGATAAAAACCTGTATATTAACTTCCATATTTCTGTGCTGTATCAAGGAATGTAAGAGACAGGGTTTGGCTGAAAAAAAATGACCCCTTGGCATGTGCTGATACTGAGGAATATGAAGTACTTTTTTCCAGCTTACTGAGCCCTCACAGATTGAAGACAGACTAGTAGAGCCGTCCACAGCAAGGTAATACATATTACAGGCTCTTTCTGGAAAAGAGTCTAGAAGTCCAAGAAAGAGCCAGCCTGAGGAAAAACGCTGAACTAAATTCAACTCAATATTATTGTTCATTTCTGCTCATTGAAACAGTCTTTAGGAAAGGAAAGTGAATTTGAGCTCTACAGTGTGTGAAGTATATATTTGATAAGAGGTTGAATCAGGTGACTATTTATTAGAAAGTACCACAGATGCTAAGCAACATTATCTATCCTGAAACAAGCCTGAGTTGTAGGAGTGCCAGACCATGCAGCCGCTACAAGCAAAACCTAAGAACTGCATTCTGAAATAGGAAATTTAAGAAAACAGAACAAAGCAAAAAAAAGAACCACAAACACCAAAAAACACTAAACAAACCCCCCACTTTTATAAGTGTGGTCTTTTGTATTGAACTACTTGAATGAATTTTCCCCAGTCTGAAAAGTACCGCATCTTTAAAAGTAATATATATTTGTGGACAGCTGCCAGCCATACTTTGGTCAGGATAAAGAAAAGTAATGTAAGAATTATACTCAGTCATTAACCAGGCGGTTTAAACTTCTTTTACTTAAAAAGAAGCCCATCATAATATTACAGAATACTTTAAAAATCTTCTGTAACTAGTTTCCAGAAATAAATTAGTTAACAGTGGATGAATCACGGACTTTTCTTCTGCACACCCCAGGCTGATCAACCCTCAGAGATAGTTGAACCTGGAAAACTACAATTGAATACAGTGTTACAGTCTTGCCAGCCCTGTACAACTTTTTCATAATCAAGTCCTGGCTTTCATTCCTTCTTCTTTGTGTCTCTAAAGACATCTACTCTTGCTGGCATGATATTTGTCTTGTTTTTGCGGGAGGGCTGTGGAAGTATAGGAGGGTTATGCATGGATGAACGCTGCTTCCAGCTCCCTTTGAAGTCAAGAGCATGGCAGACTGCATGTTGGAGTATTTTTTTCATTGCATTTCCAAAAATAGTGCTGTTTGTGAGCTTGCCAATACTAAGCAGTTACTAGTTTAGTGTAGAGGACAGCAGCAGCAATTCTTCTATTAAAAATCAACAGCACTACCCCCGAAGCCCGCACGAACACTGCAGAACTAAGAGGAAAATGCCACAAACTCATCTATACATTTATATCCTTTGCTGCTGTTGGCAGGCTGCAGTAATCACGTAACCAGCCATTAAAGCAGGGCTGACAAGAAAGCAACTCCAAAAAAATGAAGCTAGAGTAGAGAGTAGAGGGAAATGCAGACTTCTAAATGATTGTCCCCCTTTTGGGTTTGTTGCCGGTTTTCTACTTTATTTCTCAATTTACTGTTGCTTTGAAAACCTCTGATGCTGTTACAGCTGAAGTATTAATCAGCAGGCTACTCGTTAATGTCCTGATCTGGGCCAACAGCGGAAACACTGGCTGGCTTGTTTCTGACAAAAGTTGCAAAGAAAAGCCTCTGGGCTGGGGAGCACAGACCACTTCAGTTTTGCTTTTGGAGAGCAGTGAAGATTGCCTTTTGGTGTACAACTGCTTCCACCACAGATCTGATATAGGGCCTCTAGCATACAAAGCTGCATCCACAACTAAGGAAATAAAGCCATAGGATGGATATAAGACTTTGGGAACACATCTGAATGAGTTGATTAAAGTCCTCCCACCTCTATTACTGTCCCATGGAGCAGACCTCCACATTTGATTGACACATATTGGAGTAATAAATACTGAGTTATCACATGAGATTCCGTAAGATTTGCAGAAAGCAGTTTTATGTTTTTTTCTTTCATACTACCTTTAGTAATGAAGTCATGAAATCCTTACTTTAATCCCACTCCCATTTTGCTCCATCTTGCAAAACAAAGACAAGCAAATGGGAGATCTCGTACTAGAGCACATTTCCTGCTACCTTACACCAGTGCCATCAGTCATCATCCTCCACACACAGCCCACCAAAGTTTTCAATATTAAGAAAGACCTCCAATCTTTCTGTCCAAAGCCAGTCCTTCATATACTGCAGAAATTGAGGGAATTTGGCATTGTCTCCTCTTCCTGTGAGTAGACAAGTATATAGTGCTGTGCATGGAGGAGCAGGGCCAGCCTCCAAGGCAATATCTCCTCCTGGTTCCTAAATGTCTCCACAAGACCTTTCTACCAGCAGCCATTACTGAACAACAGTAAAAATCTGCAGTAGCAGGATCTCCTTCACACTTCAAGAACTTGTCAAAAGAAATCACCTGAGGTGCTGACACCTGAGAGCAGCCACATACAGTTTACCCAAACCCCTCAGGCATGCACCAGTCTTCACTAGGACACCAGAGCCTCTGTGAGCTGTTGGTATGCATAAGATGCTTCTAAGACAGCCCCATCCCCATGGAACAAATGTTGCCTGCTGGCATGTTCTACAGAATTTCCTCTTTTTCATAGTAGGAAATATCTGAGACCACGAAGTCTCCATTCAGATAGATAAACACTAGGAGCAATGTACTCAAAGGTAGCTCTTAAAAAGTTGAGCCAAGCATTTCAATGTCATCTATTTTCCTGGAGCACTGGCAGTGGCCATTGTACCAGCACAGCTGCACTGTTAAAAATCAGGTATTTCAGATTTAGGTGCTAAACAAAGAACTTAAAAGCTTGAATATTACTTGGGGAAGGAGAGAGCAGCCAAGAGAGATTTCAGAAGGCATTTATGTGCATGAAGTTAAAGATGAGAAAACGCTACTCATGTGGGACATGTAATTCTTTGAAAATCCAGACTTGGTTTCTTACTTCTACTGAGTCTGCAGATGTTATTCTGAATTTTTTTTTTTTAATAAGTTCATATCTTCTGTAAGAATTTAAATCATCTGTGTGCCTAATTTGTATTGTATATCTGCGTTACGCTATGAAAAATGGATTAGACATTCAAAACTCACCAGAGTGGCTGCAGAGTTTAATGAAGCCACAACTGATGTGCTGCTGCAAATGCCAGCTGGTTTCCACAATAAAAGATGAACTGAGATGAAAAAAAAATACAGTTTTCCTGAGTTTATGCCTATTTTTAAATTATTATTAAAAGGCAGCTACAATACTGTGTTACAAAGTGAACAGATGAGTACCAATGACATTTACCTGTCCTTACGAATGTCTGTTAATAAAGGATTATTTTTAAAAGAGAGATATATAACAAACAATGATATTTTCATACAGACAAATTCTTACAAACTTACACACAAGCATCAGGGTGAAGTAAGCTTTCTATGTGGATGTCATGATGCTGTAAAAAAATGCTATGGAAGATGGGCAATTCATAAATTAAGCAGGTCATTCATTGAATGTGATTAAAAATTAAAATGGAGCTGAAGAAAATATAGGAAGAAAAATGGGCAACAGTGGGTAGAAATACCATAGGATAGGCTATGCTAAAAGGGAGAGAGAAGGAAAACATGTGTTTCCATCTTGTCTTCCAGAATTTTTAATCCTGCTGTAGATCATTTTAGCCACAAATGTCAACCTAATTAAGAGAAAATAAGACCTTATTTGAATTCCCAAGCTGAGACTGAAGCTTTGTCAAATTTCTTCTGTTGTCAGTAAGTTGTCTTTTCTTTTGAGGTTTTTTGGTTCCTGTATCTGGTTTAAGCTGTCTGCAGGAGAGGAAACAAGACCACGCTGAGGATATTTCTGAGGTATTACTTCTATTGGGCTAGTACTCCAGTCTGCCTGTTTACGTTAAAAGGCATCTGGTGTCAAAAAGGCTTATATGTGCTGCAGATAAATCCTAACTAAACCTTTTAACTCTTTGGATGTTTACCTACTGCAGTGTTGAATTTAGTGTGTAACATCTGAGGCGTGCTGCCAGTGATGATTCAGTTTGTAATCTCTGCAGGAGAGGAAGCTGAGTTTTCTTTTGTACGCAAATTGCTGATTATGTTAATGGCCATCAGGAAAGAACAAATAATTCTACTAATAATGCAGCACCGGTTTCTTGTCTGTATCCATTCCTAGTAAAGAGTTGTAACAATGTAAAGTCTTTTTGGATTTTTTTTTTCTTTCTTTTCATATTTATGTAGAAATCTTGTTCTGACAGGCTATAATCCAATTAAAACATTTTTGTCCTTTGCAGAGTCATCCAAAGAATAAGATGCTCTGCTGGGGATTCATGTGCATTAGAAGATCTGCATATTTGCATATCTTTGTTCTTAGCTTCTTTTATCTAAAAAAAAAAAAAAAAATTCCATTCGTAATAGTAATTTTAGGCAGCAGAAATATCGTTTACACAGAGAGTTGAAACCCAGAAATACTGGCCATGTTGTCAGATATGCAGCTTTATAGATACTTATCTCACAACATTCAACCTGCTCACTAGCTGTGAATGCTTAAACCCCTATCCGTCACAAACACCCTTCAGCTTGTGTCACTGCTCTGTTGTAATAAAGGCTCACTGTTTTTCTTCATGGTCCATCAAATTTGAAGGTACCTTACTGATGCTACCTGAAAGAAAAACCCTGCACCAATCCTGCTCACTTACTGGAGGTTGCTCTCTGGGATGGTTTTGAAACTGCTGCAGAACTGGAGACTGTTGGCGTTGGGATTATGCAGCTAAGAGAGTAAACCGTCTGCTCTCATTAAGTTGGTAATATTTGCAATAAGTAATATTTTCTGACAGAAAATAAAACATCAGGGATTTGCTGTATCTTACTGATCGCGCCACCACCAAGCAGGACAAAGAAAGAGAACGATCTCAGTGCTACTCCAGGATGCCCAAAGTGCCTGGTGTGTTATCTGAGACTCAGTGGAACCAACAATTCAACCAGATCTCTTAAGGTGTTCAGAACTTGCATTACATTAGTAAATCATGCAAATTTCTCCTATATAGGTTTTTGGGGCTTCCAGCTTACTGTAAACAACATTTCTTGCTTTACTCATGAGAACCTTTACTATGGTTAGAACCAAGAATGCTTTTGTTGTACAAGACCAAAGCCACTTGTTGAGAAGCTGTTTGGAAAGACTATTAAACTACAAACCAAAAACATGTTGCCTTCCTATGTTTAATGAGAGAATAGTTTTTCTTACCTCGCCAAGTCTGGGATGCTTTCAAAATTGAATGTCATTCCTGAGGCCTAGAGACTTTCAGGTTGGGTTAGAGCCAGACTTAAGTGAATCAAATTAAAATATGTGTTGAATTGTAGAACTAGAAGTAGAAATACATAAATGCCTCCAAAAAACATCAAAAGTCTTTCCAAAGGGTACATCACACTGTACCAATGAGAGGCAGATTGTGGCCAGAGCATATTTAAAGAAAATGCAGAAAAAGCTATAGAGGCAGAATCAAAGCTTTCCTTGACAAAGTCCTTGTTTGATGAAATGTACCACATGTTCTTTTTGGCTTTAATTAATTGTGATGTTCAGATCTGTGGGGTTTAGATCTTAATGCAGGCTTTCCACTCCCGTTAGTTTATAGAGTCACTTACACCTCAGAAATATTTTCAAGGACACTACAAAGTGTCCCCAGATTCAAACCATTTTGTTACTTCACCTTCTCTGTAGGCGAGTGCAAGGTATGTGATCAGCATATGCTTTGCTAACGAGGGCTAGGTGGGAGCATATGTCAGACTTATACAACCTCCAGTTATAGCGTCTGCTGCAGCAGCATGTGCCAGACAGGGTCAGGCCCTGTGGCACACACATGGGTGCTGAGTGTGCATCTCCCTAAACCTGAGAGGTACAAGTCAGCATGCTCCTCTGTAGTACAGCAGAATAAATAGCAGCAGGGAAGAAAATACGAAGAAGGCCAGAAGCAGCTGGGAACACTCAACTGCCCTCCTGTCTTTTCACTGCACAGGGAACAAAAGCCCGGCTCAATGGAAAGGCAGAGCTCACCCATGGGATGCAAAAACGTTGTTTTCTGAAGGTAAAACCAGTTCTGAAATCAGCTGGAGTCCTGCAGAAGACACCTCAGGCAATGACACACATGTGGTAGCTCTGCAGAGGCTGCTGCTAGGTAGGGGACCGGAACCTCTCGAACTCCTTCATCTGGACTCCAAGAGGTTCAGTGTCTGTAGATGCATTTTGAAGCCTCTTGTTTCATATCTGTCCCTGCCCTAGCTGAAATGATTTTAGGAGGTTTGGAAGCCTCAGAAAACCATATATTATTCTTCTTAATATTTAGAAATAGCCAACTGGAGGCACTGTGCCCGCTTTCTGATAAACACACTGCTTGATGCCTAACACTCAGTACCACGTAGCATCTTCATACCACTCTACGTGGCAATAGAAAACCATGGGTTATATTTGAAAGACATTAATCTAAAGAGAAGAGCCATTATTGAACACCATGGGAATACAGTAGTTTTCTCTCTCTGTCCCTACACCCTGTGTCTCTCAAGCTGTCCTTGTGCTGTGGTGATAGTTTAGGAAGAGCAGCCTAGAGCAGCTGCAGAGCTTCAGCAGGCATAGAAGTTGCCAGTGCTCTGTCCCCTTTCTTTTTTACAGCAGGATGCATAGTTGTGCAGTGAGAAAGCAGGATGTTCATCCAGCTACTTTTGCAGAAGAATGAAGACAGTTCTCAGACAAACACTTTAACATCCAAATATTAACAATAACTATATAACCGCTTATCAGGCATCTGTCTTGGAAATATTGTTTTGATATTCATGTTTTAAAAGAAAAGCTGACAGTCTTTCTGTCACAGAAATGTTTTTCAGAAGTGCACACAGCATCAAGAAACATGGGACACAATACACAGAAAGGCTCCCCAGTGCTTCGGGCAGGGCTGGAGAAAGCTCAGGCTCTGTCTGCTGAGTTATATAAAAAATAGTTCTTGCCATGAAATTAATCTACATGAAGGTAGTTCCCCAAAGCCCCAGGTGTCATCAAGAACCAGCACACTAGATATAATGCAAACCTAGCCTGAAATGTTGCTAGATTAGGTATGAGTGGAAGCAGGCAGTGCAAACCAAATTATTACCACCCTTGACCAACAAACACCCTCTCACCGAGGAACTGAGACAGAGAAAAGGTGACGGCAAGCTCTTCTACCTGCAAAACTGAAACAGAGTGAGCTACCGAGGTTTACAGGAGAGAAATGTGTGACAGAGCTCAAAATCTCTGAAATCTCCATCCTGAGACTGAAGTAGCCACCCTCAAGGTCTGTCTTTCACAAGCAAGCACAAAGGAACAGAAACCACCGCTCATCTTCTAGAAATGCCAATGCTTTTGATACACCACTGCATTTATTTTCAAAACCTGAAATTGCTATCAGGAAGAAATTTGCTATTGAATATAGAGAAAGAATTATGTGGCCATGTGCCCTCCAGCCCCTTCTAGAACTTGAAGAACACTCTTTTTCTTCTTTTTTTTATTACCATGTTATTACTGCTCCCTGAGGACTTACTGCTATATGTTCATTAATTTCAGCTCTCAAGACCTGGTCCTTAGACTAGGCTCAAGTATCTCTTATTTGTGTGCAAGATCTTGAATAATGTTAGCCAAAGTTCCTCTTTCTGATATAATTCAACTGACTTAGAGGGAGTTACAAAGACATAAATGAGAGGAGATTCGGGCTCAATGCTTCATTTTCCTTCCTCATGAGAAGTTAACTAACAGCTTTATTCCCTGATCCTGCTGAAAGAGCTGATGATGGTTGTACACAAAGGCGCCTTCACATGCAAAGAGCTGTGTATGTTGTTGTTAAACAAACATGCCCATGTTAATTTCAGCCTCATTAAAAATACAAGAAAAACATTCATCCTGGTATCCCAGACCGGCAACTGGTACAGAAGGATGTCTTCTAAGCATTAAAAAACCCCACACAATGCCCTCCAAAACAAACAGGAAAACCCTCACTGTAAACCAAAGGTAGGTAAATACCCAAAATTATAAACCTTAAAAAGAAAATATGTTTTCCATGTCTTGCCTAATATGTCTTGAATCCACTTTTAATAGGAAAATCCAGGTGCAGATGCGGGCTTGATTCCAGTACCAAGCTGCCTGCTCTATTTAATAGAATTTAATGCAATTTAATCCAAAGAAGCAAAGAGCCCTAAGACACAAGCACTAGAGACTCAGAATCCTAATTAATTTTCTGTTGGTCACAGTTGTCACAGAGATTCCCTCGCTTGTGGTTCTGTTAATACGGTTAAAAAAAAATAAAAATCCAATAAATTTTCAATCAGTTGCAACTCCTAGAGAAATAATAATTATATAAGAAAATAGAATATCACTAACCCAGATTATTCAGTTATCTTCTGTTCCCCTTGCTTTGTCCCTGTCCATGAGATTGTTCTGTCATTAATGAAGGGATGAGTATAAATGCATGAAAATACCACTGGCTGAGCCAGCCTCATCATACAGTGGTGTTTAAGAATGGGAAGCAGAAGCAGTTATTCTCACCTCTGCCAGCAATCCTGTAGGGAGACATCACACAAGAAGCTTTCTGCCACATGAGGAGAGACAATTTCAGGCTTGAGAAGCTGAGCAAGGTGTTTGAATTTCGTGGGCTAGTGACACCATTTTGCAGGAAGCAAGTGTGTGCCATGCTCTCCTTGACCTGGAAGGAGTCTCCGACAGAGAAACCATTAATTATCGCACATGCAGCAGCCACAGCCCTCCCACTGTGTGGCACCCAGCCAGGGCCATGCACCCAGGCCACCCACAACCTCCAGACCTAAAAGAGTCAGGAAGATAAGCAGCAGCAAAACGGCCTCAGTGGGACATGCAGCTATGGCATCAAGGGTTTCAGCAGCCTAACAGCCATGACAAGGAAAAGCTAGCCAGCATGTTTACCGGTGTGGCTGACTAGAGGTCTGGTTTTGTTACAGGCAAATGCTAACCATAGGGAAACACAGACTCTCCTGGGAGGGTGTACAAGAGGCTTTCCCAAAGTGATGGGCATGTCTGTAATTCCTGCAAGCCATGTCTCTCACCCATTTGGAAGCGGCCAGCAGCTGCCTGCATTTACGACATACAAACCACTGTTCCGAAGGCAGGCCTGGGGCTGACCATGTGCTCAGCACACCCAGGGCAGCTTGCCTGGCCAGTACCCACGCATGGGGATGCAGGCGTTTTCAGAAGTAGCTTGCTTCTAGGAACAGGGACCATCTATTAGTTGCATTTCATTCTGGACTGGGGTGAAATTATGACTGAAATAAACACTACAGGGACTCAAATAATGTACTGTCAAATAATGTATCACAAATTCAGTATCATTGAATACAAATTCAATATGTATCACAATACAAATAAACAAACACCAGAATTTCTGACCTGTAGCCATAATACGGCTTTTGTAATATGATGACACCATACCAAGCTGTTTTATTTCCTCCTGATTCAAAAGCCAAATGCTATTTGCTGAAAGCCAGTTTGGTTTGTCTGAACTTAATAAAATATCCTTCTGCAACAAAGCATAAAGATTTTCTTCTGAAAGAAAATAATAAACATTTGACAATTTAAACAAACTTAACTCTGCTGGAACTCTTTGAGGCTCAAATATATTGCTTTTTTTTTCTTCCCCCCCAATCACAGATTTTAATAAATGACAGAAATAGACAATGTTATGCAAAGAATTGTTATTTAAAAGACTGGCAAAAATACTAAATGGCCAGTGTCTGAATGTTCACTGAAAACTGTTCCATTGCCTTGATTGGTCTCACCTTTATCATTTTTACTCCCATTTAAAGATACCTGAAACAAATGAGTTCCAAAGAGGACACAACCACTGATATAGTACATCTGTTCCTGTTCAGTGGAAAGCGATTCCATGGTATTCCAAACCATGTGCAAAGCAAGAGCAAGAGATTTTTCTCTAATGGATGTCTTTGGAGCTGGAGAAAACATCTGAGGTGGTGGCAGTCCCACTGCCCACGACTGCAACAGTTCTCTGCTGGAGGAGTTTGGATCTTCGGCTGATCTTCATCTGAAACTTCTCAGCTCTTGACTTTGCTCCATCTTGTGCTCTCTACCTTCCCCAGAATATTGAAGAGGAAGTAACTACAAAGACCAAGAGACTATGCCTCCTGTCCTAAGAAATTTGGCAATAAAATTAAGATTAGTACATACTGTTTTTAAAGAAGCCTTTGATAATCCTTGTCCAAGTGAAGACAGAACCACTAACCAAGCACAGGACAATCACTATTACAAAGCAGTTTCCACTACTGCAGCAAAGAAGACTATTAAAGATTTCTTTTTGCCCACCTGCCTCTCTTTATTAATGTACAGTAAATTACACAGTCAAAAAATAATAAAGAAATAATCACACAGCCTTTTGCATAATTAATTTCAGTAATAATTCTGAATTGTGGGTCTTTTAATAATGCGTGCGATGACCAGTTTTTGGAGAACTACAGATCCAGTCACGTACAGAATATTCAAATATTCTTTAATTTATTTAAAGGGCAGTAGCATTCTTTAGCAGATAACACACGTGTAGATTATTTCCTTGGAGACTTGAGTTCTTTCAGCCTAGAGTTCATTACAAACTGCAAACCTTCAGGGCTGATCTGTAACAGCAAGCACAGCATCCCCATGTGTAGCCAAGGAGCAATGAAGCACTGCACATGTCTGGACCTCCCCCTCCACCACACCCAGCCTTACCAAAAATATCTGGTTGGTGCCAGAGCTCGAAAGTCAGACTCTTTGCAACCTTTCTGCTCCATTTTGCTACTGATGGAGCTGCAATACTTGTATTACCAAGTAGTGCTGGTTGCACTAAAAGAAAGCTATGATATCAGGGCAATACAAGGGGTTTGCCTATATAGAGGCCCAGTGAAGGTAATCTGCCAGCACCTCTTTTCAGAGTCCATCACACCAGAATGCTGATGGGGGAGACTTCTTGGTATATTACAACAGTATTTAAAATGCAATGAGAATATCTGAGTCTATATTTTTCTGTAAAGCCCCAAAACCCACAGAAGAGCATCGTGCAAAGCAAGCAAACCACACTATTTCACAACAGATGAGTTATGACCAAGCTACACGTAAGTGTTGAGTTAGTTTTTAATGACAGTGGTGGGGCAGCACTTGGTAGAGGTGACACCTGAGTGCAGTTGGGCTACCCAGGACTTACTAAGCACCTGGAAAGACTGCACTTAGAAAAATGCCTTAAATTTCCTTTTCCCCAGAAAAATGGTACCTCTACAGACTATGAACATCGATTCTCTCCCCAACAAAGGGGAAAAAAATGATTTGTTTTCCAGAACAACGGTGACAGAAATAAATGTTTTCATGTTACTGAGAGGGTTATATGCAAGAGGAAAAGAATTCAATTTAAAGTTTTACTTAAGAGGCAAAACTCAGCAAGGTCTTTTCCCACTGATATCTACGGCTGTTTGCCAGTGCTTTCAATATCAGCAGGACTGTGCCTCTATTACTTGTAAAGAAAGTCACTCTGTGATGATTACAAGTGGAAAGACTGAATAATATGTGCTGCTGAGAAAGTCCCGTGACTGGGGAAAATTCCTCACATCTCCTGCTGCTGCTTTCACCATCATTATTTCAGCTATTTGATCTTGCTCTAACACCTGCAGGGCTGGCTGATGCTGCAGGAGCCAGCTCTGATGTTCCCAGCTCCAGGTCCAGCACCTTAACTGGAAAGAGAAGAGAAGGTTAAGACAAACCCATTGGAACAGAGAACTAAAGGCAGCAGGAGACGGACCCTTGTGGTGAAGGAGTTAATCATGGCTTGGCTATTTCCAGGTTGCAATTTCCTGCAGTCATAAAAGGAAGAGTGGAGAAGAACAACTTCTACATGTTTCAATTAAAAATGCTGTCTTGATCTTATGCCTTTCAAGATGAATAAATAGATCTCAGAGTTCCTGTATCTGAATTCAGGAATGCATTTCCCTACTAATTTCACAAGACCTCCATAGCTGCAAATAGCTATTGAGACCGTCTGTCTTTATTTAGTTCCACCTAAGCATTCAGCAGCATTTGGTATCAAAACACATTCAGCACCTTGCCATTTTCCCTTCAGGTTCGGTGACAGCATCACCTTAGATATTGGTGAGAACTGGAATAGGCTCTGGAAGGAGTCATGAATCTCTGTTAAGCTGATTTCCTTTTCTACAAAGTTTTCAAATAATCACTGTTTTAGTCATATTATATTTCCCCCAAGAGTTCTTTGTAGCACTTCAGAGCACTAAAAAATGATGTATATTATCAGAAAAATTCACTGAAGTGCCAGAGTTCCTTTAAGAACTGACGGGGAAGGAAAGTGCTTGTGAAAATGTAGATGAGTGAGTGACTTGACTGGCTCTCAGGGACCAGGGATAAAACCTTCAGCAACTGGGTTCAGGGAAATAAAAGAGAGTACTGAAAATTCAACTTCCTCAACCTGTGGGCAAGGATGACCAAAATGTCTACCTAATTTCGATGTCATTGTTCTGGGCAACTGGTGTGTATATGTTTAGGAACAGGAGAGACATAAAATAATTAAAATACTGATTTTTTTCTCAACAAGAAAGAGAAGTCTAACCCACAACAGAAATCTTTCTCTATATTTTCACCAAAATGAAAAAGCGACTCCTCTCTTTTCATTGACAATATTGTATCTGTCAAGCAAAAGTCAAGTGAACAAATAATAGCTTCTTGAAACATAAGGTCTTAACATATAAGGGCTTGGCTTTCAGTTAATAAAAATAGGCCCTCACAATAGTACTTGAATGCACCCCCCTAGACTAATCCACCTCAGAAACTGCTGAAAGATGGTAACTGGGGTGAGTGGGAATTGAGCATGGCTGTCTGGGGCCAGACCTCATCCCTGTCATTTTGCAAGACAGGAGATGGTGCATTATTACAAATTTATTTGGAACATTTTGCCTGCTCCCCATAAACTTACTTTTGGCTCATTTACACTTGCCCACTAGTAGCATAGTTATCCCTCAAGTACAAAATATACAAAGATTTATGTGAAGGTTTGCCACAGAAAGATACAGGGAAAAAATAATACAAAAAGACCCCAAAACCAAAAAACAAGATAACATGGAAAAGGGAAAAAAATATATTCTTTTCCATTGCTACATATATCCCATGCTAATGCTTTCTTCCAAAGACCACTTTCAGGCTTATCAAAATAGGATAAAGATGGTTTTATCAGTCTGCTACAGTTTCCTCAGCGATTCTCTGACCTTGGGCAGGTAATTTATCTGGTCTGTGCATCAGTTTTGCCTTCTACAGAAAGAGGGAATTGAATTTTACCTTATAGGGACATGCTGTGAAGCTGCAGAGTTTTAAGGCTGACAGGAGCAGACCTAATAAAAGGAGAAGATACAAGTCCCTGTGGAAGATACAGCTCTTAGGAGCATTTCTCAGGATTTCGCCCTTACAGTGCATCCTACAAACAAGACCAGAAGGATTTAATTAAAAAAAAAAAAAAAAAAAAAAGTCTTACTAAAAATTACACGAGGTTTTAAGCTACCTCCCAAAGTCATAAAATTAGATTTAAAACTTCTAAATTATGAGAGCTTTCCTATCCAAGCACTACACTGTAGCTCAAATGGAGCAGAACTATAAAAGCATTTATAACCAACTGCCTTCCTGCCAACTACTCCTTTGCAGGCTGAGCTCACCTTCCGGGTAACAGCT
The DNA here is from genome assembly GCF_028554395.1 of Pezoporus wallicus. Lineage (NCBI taxonomy): Eukaryota > Metazoa > Chordata > Aves > Psittaciformes > Psittacidae > Pezoporus > Pezoporus wallicus. Next base: position 4,576,463 of record NW_026640059.1, read on the forward strand.
GCAGCGAACATGATGATTTTTTAAGTTGCAACAAACTCTGCTCAGGAATGTCCCTGTGGTATCAGCCCCATGCTGCATCTGTGCCATCATCCCAGTAGAGCAGCAGACCCTGCCCAATGCATAGCATCCCGGACCACTCGCATCCTGCAGGAATAATAACTGACACTGTCAGCACAGAAATTACCAACTTGCCAGGCTGATCAGCTCATTGGTGGACAAGGGAAAATCAATGCAGTCTCAATAGGAGTGGAGAGGGACAGGAAATACGATTCAGAGAGAACCTTCCTCACTGGTAGATGCTGTTCTGCGCTCGAATCTCCACAGGAGTATGTGTGTATGCCCACAGCCCCACTTTGCAGCCACAGAGACAAAAATGTCTGGAATGTGTGTCAAACCTCTGCCCTCCTCCGTGGTTTTCTGGAGGAGTTTTTTGATGGGTATTTTGGGGCTTGGCTTTTTTTTTTTTTTAATGATAAAAGTCTAAAATGGCTAAATATTGTCTTTGTTTTTTCTCTAAGCACAAACGCTGCTTCTGAAAAAATACAGTTTAAAAGCATGAGAACCTCAAGATGGGTCCTGCAGGAATGAGGCACATTGCCTGACAAGGGGACAGGGCAGTGAAGGGTGGCTGCACACCAAATTGCATGTGGCTAGGATACAAAGCAGTTAGTGAGACTATACAGCTTTCTGGCTGCAGCTAATACAGCTAAGATTCCCTGAAGTGCCCACTGATAACTGCCCTTATGATGTGCAGAATCATAAATCCATGCTAGTTTCTGTTCTCGCCATCTCACTCCTCTTGGCTCTCTGGGTGACCAAGTAGTCCCTCTGAAACACTTTGTCCCAGAACATGCATTTATGGCAGTTCCTTGAACAGCACTGCTTGCCAGATATTAGATTTGTTAATTAGGCCTTTTGGCTACTTGATATACCAGAAAAAAAATCACATTTTTCTACTCTTTTTCTCCTACATTTGAGTTGTTGTGTTTACTCAAGATGAAAGCCAGATGTTGTATTAATAAGAGAAGTGCCTTTCCTAAAGGGAAACATTCATCAGTGCAGAAGCAGACATTGTAGCTTTGCTGTGAATTATTTAAATTCCTTCCCTTTTTTTAAACTTCTGAACAGGAAATCCAAGAAGATGTATTTGAAAGCAATAGCATTGTGACTGCAGAATAAAAGCCATTTACCCTAATCCTTTTAAAAGCTGGTAATAGGGATTTAAATGTACTGAAGTCTAAACATGTTTAAATTTGAAGTAGAGACAAACATAAACCCAAAATATTTGGGAGAAAAGAAGAATGTTTGGATAATTTACATAGCAAATACTTTTCAAATGCAATACAGATGATTACTATCTAGCTAGACTTTTTTTTTTTTTAATGCCAAGTGTCAGTGATTTTCCTATTCCTCCCTTCTTCTCCCAAAAGCCAGGGCCCTAGCACAAATGAATCTAAATGGCATTTTACTTTATAGTGAAAGAAAAGCATCCTACAAAATAGCTGCTCTGGTATTGTGCTGGACAGGTATACTGTGATTATTTTGACCTAGGAACAAGTATTCATGCAAAGATAAACTTCCCCATCGGTACAGCCCAGTCAGGTGCTTGGGGGCTCAGAGAGGTATTTATTGCCTGGGTTTGGTGCTTGTGGAGCTGTGCTGGGTCCAGCAGTGGGGGTAAAATGTGTTCAGTGTCTGTTTGTTTTTCTTCCTCTCCTCTTATTTCTTTTTGCAGTGGCATTAGTAAAACCTTTAGGAAGAAAAGTTCAGGAAAAAATATGCAGTGTTATCTCAATATGAGAGTTTAATAGTAAATAAAAAAACTTTTCATGGAAAAAAAGACTTTATAACTGACACCCACAATATTTCCCCATGAGTGGGGGCAGGAGCAGCCTCACACATTGCCCCTCCGCTTGCCCCTGCTGTCATGGGTACACTGTTCACACTCATTTGCCTGCATCTTTTCCAAGCATGGCTTAAGAATTTAACTTTAGGGGTATAACTTTTTAAGCCTCTCACACATCCAAATTAATACTTTGAAACTTTCCCTCTCATTTATAGAGTATAATCTTTAATATTTAAATAAATAACACACATATGAGAGATTTCTAGTATCATATTTTCATTAAAAAATCATATTCCTGATAACTCACAAGGTTTTGGAAAACTTGCTAAAGCTGTAATGAAATTACCTATTTGTATAGAATTTTACAATGTTATTGTTAAATATTTCCACTATGACATTGCTGAAGTATTTTTAGAATCAATATAATCTGTTGTAATATAAAAGAGAATACTAGCATAGCTGTTTTACAAAATATGTTCCAGTTGAATGAGCTAATTAGCTTTTAATAATGAAACCCAGCCAATGGATTTCCAAAGCAAGCTACTGAAGCTTAATGATTTCAAAAGCTATCACATCTACAAGCCAATGTAGCATAAATTATTCATGAGCATCTTATAAATAAGTGTAATAAGTTATTTCCAGGGCTAGTTTTGCCCTAAAATTAGGTTCTTCTGAAAAGTGCCTTTAGAAACAGAGCCTTCTGTGATCCCATATTTACTGTGTTTTTTGTTATTTTCACATGAAAATGTAGAAGTTTGGAAGTAGAAGGTCATTTACCAGCTCACATTTCATAGAATCATAGAATAGTTAGGGTTGGAAAGGGCCTTAAAATCATCTAGTTCCAACCCCCTGCATGGGCAGGGACACCTCACACTAAACCATGTCACCCAAGGCTCTGTCCAACCTGGCCTTGAGCATCACCAGGGATTTTCCTTCAGTCCCCATCCCCGCTAAGCCCTGACAATCCCCATGGTTTAGGAGCAAGCAGATGCATCAAAGACTCTCAGTGCAATGTTCAATACTTCTGATTCCCTCTCTTAATGGCATATATTTGGGGCTGGCAAAACTGGAAAGTTTCTTCTCTACCAACAGCAATGTTTTCTTTGGCTTAGAAGCATTGAAACATGACATACATCATGGCATGCAGAATTGAAACGAGCCATCTATAACAGCATGTTGTTATCTCATACTGTGTATAGTCCTTGCCCTTCAGCCTTCCCACAGTTCCACCTATACAGAAACTAATTCCAGGGCAACCAACCATCAAACCTAGGAGAGCCTCACAGAGGCATCAGTAATGCCCTTCCACTTTGCTACCCATCCCTTTCTTTCATGGGCAGGTTCTGGCTCATTCAGCAGATTGAAATACCCTCACCTGGGTGCAAAGCACCTGTGAAAAGTCAGTAAATATTATGAACTGAACAAAATCTTTATAACCCAGGCTCTGTCAGTCTCTCCCTGGAAGAATGACAGTGTTTCAGTAGCAAAAGGCAAATCAAGCTTTCAAAATGTAAAATAATTGGGGTAGGAGCTTGTTCAGGAGAAATCCTACAGGTAATAGACAGTTTTGAACCTAAAGAAGAAACACTAATTTAGATGGAAGGGACTCATAAGGTAGGAGGAGGGAAGGATTGGCTTGGGTTTAAGGTATTTATGTTTCTATATAGCCTTGCTAACATTGCCACTCTTGACCTGTCTCAAGGGATTCCAGCTGTCAACAGAAATAGGACTTTGGCAGTGCTGTGGTTTAAGCCTGCAGATGTTCAGGTTAGGGCTTCAGTTTGTATCACCTGTGGATGCTTTTCTGCAGTGCTCAGAATAGCTAAACTGGTTCATCAAGAGATTGCTATAATTTGGATAATATCTGAAAGTCAAATCTTACAGTGTAGAATCACCTCTGTCAAACATTGCTTTGCAAAGAAGTGATCTAGCAGAGATTTGTTTCATTTTATATGCAGTACATAAATCTAAAAGTCCTAATTCTAGTTTAAGACCAACAAATAAACACTCGACAAGATTAAGGCAGGATTGTTTTCCCCGTTTGACTGTCTGCCTGAGTTACATCTTGGCAAAGTTACTGGTAATTGGTTTTCTTATGGATGGTATTCTAGACATTTTCTCCATTTTGTTATTTTGCTTACCAATATGGAATCTTAGATGATTAAGAAACATCAATACTTGCAGAACCGCAGACTTTCAGAAGAAGAAGAAAACCCACATTCCTCTTCTCTGTCAATATTTAAGATTGTTTTGATTTTGTTAAGTTTGCTGGGGTTTTGAAATCACAGCAAGTTCTCTTCAGGCCTCAATAAAGAACTATGTGGTCCTCCTTGTATTTCTGATTTGAATAATTAGATACAAATGGTATTTTTAAAGAACAGGAGAAACAGTTAATTTCACAATTGCTTAATGAGAGCCAGAGAGTATATAGTATTTTCTCTCAAAAAAAAGTAACTTGGCAAGATTTATTTATATTATCAGGAAACAGGATGGGGGAAAGACACTTGATGAACCATGTTTCTCTTACTCACTTGGAGTTACATGAAAAAGCTGTTCAGTACAAATTTGACTGAACAGATGCTCATTAGATGCATTGATCTCAGTCTTAAAGATTACAAGTGCTTCATTATGGATGTTCATTTGCACAACAGCAGAAGACAAGCTTGAATCAGAGGATTTCTATCAAAATGTGCCATCTACAGTAGAGATTTTCTTCCTGGGGGTCACCTCAGGAACATGGAGTCATTACTCAAGAGACACTTTTATTACCACCAAGCTCTCCAGCTTCCCATACCCCATCAAGCTGCATTTTAGCCCTGATTTCTTTCAACCATAAGTAGGTAGCAATCATAGCAATCTGTGACAGAAAGGCAAATCCATAGACATAAATACCTACATGTGCATGACTTGCATGAGCACAGACACACCACAAACATACATAATATTATAAAAGTCAAAATCTCTTCTGATAAAGGAAATAAAAACAAAAATCATCCCACTATTAATTAGGAAATTAATACTACATTTTTAACAGGGGAAAAAAAAGACACATGAATTTGTGAGGTGAAGTCTTCCACTTGGGAATCTTCCCTATGTTCACATCAAAGTTTCTCATGCAAGAAGTTAAAATCCAGCTTTGCATGGCTCTGGTTTTCTGAGCTGTGTTTTTTTTCCCCTCCTTTAATTATTAATTTATTAAACATCTTTAAACCACCCAAGTTTGCCAAGCAGTTCCATCAAGATCTATCCATCAATGAGCCCATGAGTTTTCAGTCAAGCGAAGAATGAATGGACAATGGCAGCAGGGCATTCAGCTAGAAGAAACCAGGTGGTCCTTGATACAATATTTTTAAGTCGTGCATCATTATGTTGCATTCTTGAGCTTGGTGTGACTTCCTGGGAGCAATGCCAAGGTCAGGCAAATCATTATTTACAATTAATGGTGTTTTGAAGGTGTACATTCTTAAATGTTTTGTCCTTGTTTCTTTTGAACTAGTCTTTGTCTTTTGGTTTTGACTGCAAGCTTTTTAGAACTAGGATCATTGTTTTCAGAGCTTGGAAAACAGACAGAGACTTGGCAGATCAGCCTTTGTGCCTGCACTCATCAGGAGACAAATGATGGCTTCACAAAAATGTAAAATAGTGGGTTTTTTTGTCCCCAAGAACAGTTTTGTAGCTCTCAAGCTGTGACCCACCATAAAGTCTCTCATTCACTGGTACAGCACAACTCAACTCCTAATTCCCTTCTGTTGTTCCTCAGCTATTGCTTTTCAGATTAAACTCTCAGCTGCTTCAGTGGCTCCTGGTGCCTTCTCTTCACTACAGGCACAACCTTGCCAAAGAGAGCCCAAGTCCACCTTCCAACCCCTTTCCAGACCTCCCTTACCTGCCTCAGCCTCCACTGCAGTCTGCTTGGTCACCTCTGGCAGATAGACCTGGTACTTGAGCACAGTCTCCATCTTCCCACTCCAGGTTCAGGGCATGTCCTCATTTTGCAAATTTCTGCTGCGCAATATATGTAAGATGTAATTTTCCTGTGTATTCAGTCATAAGCCAACCAACCAACCAAACAAACAAACAAAAAAAAAACCACAAAACAAAAAGAAACCCTTCACCAAAAATACATTTCCCATCTTATACAATTTTGCCTCAACAAACTCAATCTTGTTGCTTACCCCTTTCAGAAACCTTTTGTAGACTGCTGCATGTCACCCACTCCCCTCCTCCTCCCAGGGCAAAACCTAGTCACCTCCAACTGCCTCATCATTCACCTATTCTCTGCTCCAGGCAGACACATTGCAGCTTCACAGACAGAAACCTCTGTGATTCTTCCCTGTTCAGCTCTTTTGCTTTGACTCAACCTCTTGCAACAGGTATTTTCAGCCCTTTTGGGCTGAAAGTCTTCCTGGGTGCCTGCATTATTACCCATTCACTGTATGCACTCTAAGCATCCCAAACCATCAACAGACAAATCAGACTAATTTCCTGCAACCAGAGAAATGAGTTTTGCTGTAAAACCAAAAAAGGTGACAATCTCTTTCTGGAACACAATTTAAGGAACATGCAGAACAGGGAAACACACCAAGTGAATATGCTTGGGTATAATTTCCCTAATGTATCTGTTCAAAGATCTGTTCCGTTGATAACATGTTTTCCTTATAACAAGCGCTACTTGAAAAACGTTTCTCGCCTTGTGCTTCTTCCTAAACATCCTCAACAGTTGACCATTTTGCAATTATTTTGTTATCTCCTGCATTTGTAGTACATTAAGTTGTTTATCCACTGGGAATTGGAGATGATTATCAGTTTATTACTTTAAATTTATATTTTGATATGATAATTTACCATCTAGATATTACCAATAAGAACAGGAGAAGGCAGCCTTAACACACTGGCTGTAATTGGATGAAGGACTTGTGGCTTTCCTTGTATCCTTGTCCTTCAACCATTGATTTGGCCATGCAGGGGCTTCGCCTAACCCCTCCACGTGGCACAGGAGGAGAAGCTGATCATTCCAAAACATTATTTCTAATGTCAGAATGTCTAAACAGTGATTACAGCCTATATGGGAAGTAATGGCTGTAAAGGACTTGTTTACAGCCCTGAATGCCCACTTCCCTTGAAATTTATTAAGTAGTTAAATGGCACAAAAGGTAGTCAGAGTTTGCCTTTCATATCCTTTCGTAATTCAGTTGTAACTCCACTAAAAAGGTTGTCAGAAACTTTTGGCAGTTCATAGTATTTATTTGTTTATTTATTCGTTTGTTTATTTATTAAAAAGCTAATGATTTATAGGCCTCCCTGCTAGAAACGTGTATCAGAACTGTAGCTGAGCAGATGAGTAGCACCAAGGATTTCTATTTGCACAGCCTTTAAGAAAACAGCCATGCTTATTTCTTCAGGCAACATGAGCAATATTCAGACATTCATCTGAACAAAAAAATCAGCCCATGCTGAAGGTCCCAGTGATACGCAGATAGACTCCACAACTCGTTAAAGTTGTAAAGTAGGTATGCTTTTATTCAGCTCTGAGACACATGGGGGATAGCTCCTCCAAAGGCATGCGTGGCTCAGTGTTGTTTCCCTCTACGTTTATTCTCTAAAGTTATACATATTCATACGCTTGCACAATACGCCTATACATATTCATGTCCTATCCCCGCTTCGTATTATAATGAGCTAGAAAGTCCTTTGTGCCTGCGCAGTGGCCCCCCATGGTCATGGGCAAGGGTTTCAAGATGAAGTAAATGAGTCTTCCTCTTGTGAGTAGGGGTCTTCAAGGTGAAGTAAATGAGTCTTCCTCGAGCCTGAACTTTTCACTTCTAGCTGTCACTCATGTTCTTTAGGAGTCTGGTCAAAGTCCAAACCACAAAGCTGGTCTTCACTGGAACTAAGTAACTGTTCCTCCCCCTTATCAATCTGTTTCTTCCCCTTATCAATAACCTATTGTCCTGGTACTGCATGGCAAGCTCGACAGGTATTTGCAAACAATGCTTTCTGTTAAACAGCAAAATTCCTTTATCCCCCCTTGTTTGACCCCCTTGTACGACCCCCCTGTACGTTGGTCAACCCTCTGCATCACCAGCACCGTATGAGGAAGAAATGAAGTATGTGGCATCCTTCCTCACAGCCCAACCCTGAAAGCCCCTGGCTTTGGGCTCAAACTCACATTGAATCTGAACTGCTGCCAGAGGGAAGCCAGGCCCAAGCTAGCACTGGGGTTACAGGGTGAGCTTTCTGGATTCAGACTAAAATAATTAAGGTCTCTTGTCAGCGGCATGTACACATGTCACTGTCACCAAAGCCAAATTCCTATAGTTTTATAGTCCCCAAAATAGGCTACTGGACTGAGCAGTCAACAGAGAGTTTGTGGGTCAGGGTTAAAGGGAATATAGCTATGGGAGACATTACTGTGGGGATCTGTTACAGACCGCCTGATCAAGGAGAACCTGCGGATGAAGCACTCCATAGGCAGACAGGAAAAGCCTCACGCTCGCAGGGCCTTGTTCTCATGGGTGACTTCAACCACCCTGACATCTGTTGGAAGGATGGTACGGCCCGGCACAAGCAATCCAGGAGGTTCCTTGATTGTGTAGAAGACAACTTCCTTCTGCAAGTAATAGAGGAGCCGACAAGGAGAGGTGCCGTGCTTGACCTCGTGCTCACCAACAGGGAAGGGGTCGTTGGAAATGTGATGCTCCAGGGCAGCCTTGGATGCAGCGATCACGAGATGCTCAAATTTGAGATCCTCAGGACAGTGAGAAGGGCATGCAGCAAGCTCAGTGCCCTGGACTTCAAAAGAGCAGACTTTGGCCTCTTCAGGAACCTGCTTCAGAAGGTTCCATGGGATACAGCCCTAGAGGGCAGGGGGGCCCAAGACGCCTGGTTGATATTCAAGGATCACCTGCTGCAAGCTCAGGAGTGTTGCATCCCAACTAGAAGGAAGTGCAGCAGGAGGGCCAGGAGACCTCCTTGGATGGATAAGGAGCTGCTGAGGAAAATTCAAATGAAAAAAGAGGCTTATAGTAAGTGGAAGCAAGGACAGGTGGCCTGGGAAGAGTACAGGAATGTTGTCTGGGAAGCTACGGACCAGGTTAGGAAAGCTAAGGCCCAGTTAGAATTAAACTTGGCTAGGGGTATTAAGGATAACAGGAAGGGATTCTACAGGTACATAGCAAATGAAAAACAGACTAGGGAGAATGTAGGCCCCCTCCAGAAGCTCTCGGGAGAACTGGCTACACAGGATTTGGAGAAGGCTGAGGTTCTGAATGACTTCTTTGCCTCAGTCTTCACTGCCAAAGGCTCTGACCAAACCACCCAAGTCTTGGAAGGCAGATGCAGGGACTGTGAGAATGAAGACCTTGGGCTCACTGTAGGAGAGGATCAGCTTCGAGACCATCTTAAAAACCTGAACGTGCACAAGTCCATGGGACCTGATGAAATCCATCTGCGGGTCCTGAAGGAGCTGGTGAATGAAGTTGGGAAGCCACTGGCCATCATATTTGAGAAATCATGGCAGTCAGGTGAAGTTCCCGATGACTGGAAAAAGGGAAATATAACCCCCATTTTCAAGAAGGGGAAAATGGATGACCCAGGGAATTTCAGACCAGTCAGTCTCACCTCTGTGCCTGGCAAAATCTTGGAGCAGATTCTCCTGGAAGGCATGCTAAGGCACATAAAAATCAACAAGGTGCTTGGTGACAGCCAGCATGGCTTCACTAAGGGGAAATCCTGCCTGACCAATTTGGTGGCCTTCTATGATGGGGCTACAGAACTGATGAATGGGGTAGAGCAATTGATGTCATCTACCTGGACTTGTGTAAAGCATTCGACACTGTCCTACACGACATCCTTGTCTCTAAATTGGAGAGACATCAATTTGATGGATGGACCACTCAGTGGATAAAGAACTGGCTGGATGGCCGCACACAAAGAGTTGTGGTCAATGGCTCAATGTCCAGCTGGAGACCAGTAACAAGTGGTGTCTCTCAGGGGTCGGTGTTGGGACCGGTCTTGTTTAACATCTTCATCGCTGACATGGACAGTGGGATTGAGTGCGCCCTCAGCAAGTTTGCCAATGACACCAAGCTGTGTGGTTTGGTTGATACCCTGTAGGGAAGGAATGCCATCCAGAGGGACCTCGACACGCTTGTGAGGTGGGCTGATGTCAACCTCATGAAGTTTAACCATGCCAAGTGCAAGGTCCTACAGCTGGGTCGGAGCAATCCCAGGCACAGCTACAGGTTGGGCAGAGAAGAGATTCAGAGCAGCCCTGCGGAGAAGGACTTGGGGGTGTTGGTTGATGAGAAAATGAACATGAGCCAACAGTGTGTGCTCGCAGCCCAGAAAGCGAACCTTATCCTGGGCTGCATCAAAAGGAGCGTGACCAGAAGGTCGAAGGACGTGATCCTGCCCCTCTACTCTGCTCTTGTCAGACCTCACCTGGAGTATTGTGTGCAGTTCTGGTGTCCTCAACATCAAAAGGACATGGAACTGTTGGAACAAGTCCAGAGGAGGGCCATGAGGATGATCAGGGGACTGGAGCACCTCCTGTATGAAGACAGGCTGAGGAAGTTGGGGCTGTTCAGCCTGGAGAAGAGAAGGCTGCTTGGAGACCTCATAGCAGCCTTCCAGTATCTGAAGGGGGCCTATAGGGATGCTGGAGAGGGACTCTTCATTAGGGACTGTAGTGATAGGACAAGGGGTAACGGGTTCAAACTTAAGCAGGGGAAGTTTAGATTGGATATAAGGAGGAAATTCTTTCCTGTTAGGGTGATGAGGCACTGGAATAGGTTGCCCAGGGAGGCTGTGAATGCTCCATCCCTGGCAGTGCTCAAGACCAGGTTGGACGAGGCCTTGGGTGATATGGTTTAGTGTGAGGTGTCCCTTCCCATGGCAGAGGGGTTGTAACTAGGTGATCTTAAGGTCCTTTCCAACCCTAACTATTCTATGATTCTATGACTGCACCTCAGGCAACATTTCTACAACCCTTCAGCAGCATTGGTTAAATAAACTCAGAAGCAAGATCATGACAAACGTTAAAATTGGAAGCAACCATAAAATTCTGCCTGTTTGTAATTTTCAAGACAATTCTTGTTTGTAAAAGTTCCCAGTTTCTGGACTCTCAGCTCAGCAGCTGCTTGCTTGGTTGCATAGCAACTTTCTCTTCTGCCTCTGCTTGCCAGAATCAAAAGGCCATGTGTTGCATAAAATGATTAAAGCATTTCTTGGTTCAGAAGGACCAAAGTTCAAGCAGGTTGTTTGGCATATTGTTCCCTGCACTGCTGTCTGTCTCAAAACTCTCACCTTGATGACAAGTAATATTTATAACACAGAAATCACAAACCTATAATTTGCCTTTTTTTTTTCTTTTCCCCTAAGGGCACAGTATGGTCCTTTCTGTCACTGGCCATCCCCTGCTCTGATGAAAGATGAAAAAGGCACCTGTACAAGAAGATAATGATCCAGCATAAAGTGGGACCATCCTGTTAGAAAACCTGGTTTTAGAAGCATCTTGATTAGAAGACTCAAGGCTCTCTTGATCTTCCCCAGTGAGATATGTGAGGGCTCTTTAATGTTTCATAAAGTTGCAAGACCTGACGGAGACAACAACCTTCTCTCTGGATGTCAGTCATGAAAGTGAAGGCAGTCAACTCTGAGGCCCATGAAGTATACAGATAAGCACCAGCTTACAGCCCTGGCATGGCCAGACTAGCATGCCATAGAGAGATGACAGCCCATCCAAATGTTACTGACACAGCTTTCGCCGATTTGGTTGGCTTTAGGACAAGGCTGGTTGTATTTCAGCATGTGGCTGAAGCATGGTGGGCTCTCAGGATGTCTCACCAGCTCCTTGGAGGGCTGTGGTCGGGGAGGTTGGTGGCTGAACACCATTTTGACAGCCTTTCATGTGTTTCTGAGTACCTGTGCTTTTCCTCCCAGGGCTGTACCCCAACAGCAACATAGCCTTTCTGGACCAGAGAGACCCAAGCTGTGTCCCTAGTCACTGCTCTGGTTCATGTTTTGTCTGTAAAATTGGTAAAGGTAGACCATTACCCCAGGTTCTCCACAGGTTTTGCAAGGTCAGCCATCTTTAGGAGCAGTCCAACTTTCAACAGGGAAAAAAGAAAAATAAATAAAAGATACTTTTTTTTACAGCATCTTTAGGGCAAAAACCTGGGCAAGCATAAAATGACAAAATGACTGCCTTTGATGGAAATATGCAGATGCAGCCATGCAAGGACCCAGCCTGCTGTCCTGTATTCCTGTTGTTCCTGGCAAACGGGTCCATGAATGTAACACAGTCATGGTCTGATTTAATTTGCTTTACAATTAAAACTTCCCCAAGTATTTTTTGCATCTCGTAATTTGCAGAGCACAATGACAGCAGAAATCACAGTGAACGGTAACTCTGTCCCTATGGAGCCAGTCTAAGTTGCCTGGGCAATCCTGTCTGGTCCTTGCTGTGCTTTTGGGGCAGACCATCCATCACCAGTAACAGTGTTTGCTGCCAAGCAGCAAAGAAAAGCAGTGGCCTAGCAAGCAACCATAAGAGCTCACATCAGCCACCATCAATCCTCACTGCTTCGTGTGAGGTCAGCTGGCAAATACAGCTTCCTGTGCTGTGGACATAGGCAACACAGAGAACCTCTGCAGTTTAGGGAAAGCTTCACAGAGGATCAGCCAAAGTGCCCAGCACGCAGCTTCTGAGCATGCAGCAGCATCCACTGCTCCAAATCAGCCAAGCCAGAACTGCATCTTTTCTTCCCCTTTCCAAAACCCTGCACCTCCCAGTTCTCTCTGAGTCCAAACCCATTGGTCAGATGTTACCCACCAGAGGGCAATCAGCCTTATCCTACAAGTACCCATATTCCCAGGTGCAAGTCCTGTACCAGCTTGAAAGAAGTCACACTTAATCTACGTCACCTTAACTAAAAGGAGAAAATCAGCCTATTTTCATCATCTATCTCTTTCCCTAGCACATAAAAAGCTTCTTACCTGGCTGGAAATATGCTGAAATCCCGGATTTGAAACACCTAGGAGCTTCTGAAGATGAGTCCAGTGCTGGACCTGATTTGAAATGCACAATGAAAAAGGGCAAAAGCTCAGATCTTTCTTCTTAGTGTCTATACATCACTAAAATACACATTTTTGAAGACTGTTTGCATTAGCTTCATCCTAATTTTGTTGCATTTTTACATGAAAAGGTAAAAAAACCTTATAAAAACACAATCCTCAAGACCTGCTGCTTACACGCAGCCTCCGCACTATTTTCCTTTAAAGATGATGGAACAAAAAATGTACAGAGAGCACTAGAAAATTGAATTGTCAATTGTAATTATGTCTGCTTACTTTGAACTTACATTGTAAGGAACTGTTAGAATTTTATTGTAGACAGAATAAAAAACTAAAAATCTATTATCTCACATCAAATTACAAGAAAATTTCATGAGCACATTTTATCATAATGAATTCAGAAATCCACTGCACTGCAGGATTTTTATACATCCATACATATGTAGGGAAAAGGAGATCAGCATTGCTCACAGGCACAGGTTCCGCAGGCAGGAGCAGGTGTCTGGTTAGTGGCCAAATGCCCTATTGGCCCTTACTGCTAATACATAGTGAATTCATCATCTCCTTCATAAATGCCTTGAACTCATAGTGTAAAGTGCCTGCTAGAAAAATAGAAGGAGATAATGGAAACAGCAAATGTTACCAGTAGAGCCCTGATTTTGGGTGCCTGCAGTTTGCACGACCACCTACAGATGTCCCAGGTTTCCTTTCCCTGCATCTCAGTTCAGTTCACTGCAGGTTGAGGGCTCTTGAAAAAAGAGCAGCTGCAGTACAGCAGCATCAGTCTGTTAGCCAAATGTAGTTGGTGCCTCTGAGGAGTATGCATAGATCTTTTTTCTCCCATCAGAAAAGACATAAAAAACCTAAAAATCCTATGCATGTTGTGTACCTGGTCAACAAATTTTCATTAAAACAGGTAACATTAAGAATACGAATATTTACTGCCCAGCTAAGGAGCAAGAATTTTATGTCATTCCAGACCTTCCTGAACATCTGTTCTGCCCTCATTTTACTCCACATTGCAGTGCTCCAGTGGGAAAGCAAAACCCCAAGAAGCAGCACCCAGATTTAGAACTAGCCCTTCTGAGGAGGATGTACCAGCTGAAGCTGGGAAACAGGGCCAAGACCTGACTAACATTGAAGAGAAAAAGGGCTTTTCACTTAAATCAAAAAAAAGGGGTTGAAGCAGTTTCATGCTGGATTGGGTTTTCAGGCATCTCAGCCTCTGACATGTAAGACATGAACATTCAAAGCAGCAAAGCAAGGTATGACCTCCTGCCATGCCATCACAGGCACAGGCACCTTCCTGCTCCTGCTTCTGACCCCCACTCTGGGGTCTCTCAGGCTCACATCTTGAAGGGAATTACATCTTCCAGTATTTTGCTTATTTTGCATTCTTTCTTTTGCAGTCTGTATTACTATGAGCAATCACCTGCTGCTTTCAGGTTTTGTTTTTCCATTTAGCACATAATTCAAGGCTTTATGCACTGATGTTTAACTGGTCTCAGGTCACTTTCAGCTGGGAAGAGGAAGGGCTTCAGTCCCTACTTCTCTCTGCATAAGAAAAAAGCTGCATGATGTGAAGCCTCTTCCCTTAGAAATATGCAGGGGTAGGTGGAAACTTGAAAGGACAATTGTTCATTTTGACTTTTCTGCTACCATTTCCCCTTACACACCAGAACAAATTCCATGGGAAAAAGTACTCTTGAGCTCCCCAATCCCATAAACATGTCTTTAACCCTGCAAAGATTAAATCTGAAGAGGGAAAGGACACATATAGGTCACCTACTCCCTTAGAGAAAGGGCAAGCCTCTCCCTAGAAAAGCCCAGCTGTGCAGAGACCTAGATCCAGTATCTAAGAGTAGCAATTTGGGATATTAATTAATCTGCAGATACTTTCTCAACCTCTAAATAATGTCTGGAGACCAAGGCATATATTTGTGCAGGCGTCAATAATATGCATTTTACATGTGTGCCTGTGAAGTTAAATACATGTGCTAATTAGCAAGTATTGATTTTAGAGGGAATTAGGTAAACATTTTTTAAAGTCTGGCTTCAGCTGTAAGGTGTAATGCTCTGCCCTGAATGTTTAGCAATACATAAAAAGGCTGGATCCTGAGTACACTCAGGACACAGAAACAATTACAGATTATTCCAGAAACAGTTTGTTTCATTAAAAGCCAATATGCCCCAAAAGAGTCTTTCCACACACATTTCCTCCCAGCTGTCTGACAGCCATAGAGCGTTAAGTGCACACACAGAGTGAGCAGGAGGCTGGCTGCAGTTCCTTAAGAGATCAGCATTTAGATGAAACAGTTATAAAATTCTTCAACTTAAAAAAAAAATAAAGTAAAAACTACAAATATCTTTCTTCTCCCTATAAATTTCCCTATCCAATGAAAGTATTGGTGCCCAAGTGCCAACATGCCTATACTCAGAGCTGCAGTGACCTGCCATTCCCATATGCTCCCACGCTTCACGTGCCCTTGAGCTTCCCCTGAGTGCAAGATCTATTCAAAGGGATTTAGCCACAGTCTGCTCTTGCTCACTGCATTGGGGGATTCAAGTTCCTCCATGCATCATATATTAGCTTGGAAATCACCCGCCATCTGATGAGGATTTACACACAGCCAGGACGTTTCACTTGTATTGCGAATTTGCCTTAAATCCTCCTGTTACTTCATATAAATACTAGCCTGATCTAGTCTGAAAGATGTGCTACAGCTCCTCCTGGTTAGGCCAGCTGTGCCTAAAGTGGCACACAGCAGACAGAGGTGGGGAGACGCTCAGGCTAAAGAAATGGTGAAGGAAGCCTAAACTTTGTCTCTTCAGCTGGGGTTAAAACCACCACTGAGGAATTTGCATGGACCCAATGTATTCAGGTGAGAAACTCTGTGCACATAGCACACATCTGAGGAAGAAAAGAAGTTGCTATTCTGAGATAAAGCACTGTATTTCCTTTCTCACCCTCCCCCCAAAGCTGATCCTAGAGTAGAGCTCTTGGGTTACGGCTGCTCAGCATCCATAACCATTTGGGCTCTGAGAAGCTAATTGAGATCCATTCCTACTGCCGCCTCCTTGAGGAACCCCCTAAAAACCCTTCAGAGAGCAGCACAGAGCCACCACCCAGCTTTGCCATTCACACATGTATAGCAGCTAAATGGGGAGTATCACATTCACGCCGTTGAGGCCACCTAATGCCATGGGAAGTACAGAGGGTTTTCCTGGAGCTGGCTCCAAGCTCCCACCTTGTGCAGGACCACTCTTCAGAAATAAAATACAGGGTAAGCAATATAATTTCCCTCCTTTTTTTTTTTTTTTGTTTCTTTAATGACTGCAACAATAACAGAACAGTTATAATAAAAAGTTCCCTCTGGCAAAAGAATCATAAAAGAAGAATATGATAAACCCTCTGCCTGCGCAGAGCTGTGTATTGGTTCTGGCTTTGTTATTTTTCTGTAATTCCACTCCAAAGTACATAAACTTGGGCCAAAGCTTATGGAAGTTCTTTTACTGAACTGGAACAGAACTTGTTCCTGTGAAATGTTCATTGCGGCTCCTCCTACTTCATGCTTGTAGTAATAGATGTGAAAACAACCATATAAAATAAAAGATTCCTCATGCTTTTGCCCTTCTCATCTCCTTAGGTGCAAGAAATGGTCCTGCTCACCTTCTTTCAATCATCTCTCCACAACAAGTATTAGTTTTAGGCCTTCTATTTCCTACCAAATAAGTGTATCAGCAACCCAAGACCACCCAAGAACAGGAAAGTTTAGCAGGGGGTCATTTAACAGTGATACTATGTCTATGGTTCCTGCATAATGTTCAGGGGAGTGCTGTATATCATATTATTTTGCTAAATATTTAAGGAAAAAAAAAACAAAAAAAAACAAAACAAACAAAAAAAAAAAACAAAAAAAAAAAAAAAAAAAAAAAAAAAAAACAAAAACAAAACAAAAAATCCCCACCAATTTCAAAACAGTCCTCGAAGAGTTTGCAAGCCTCTGACCAGCAGAACACAGGAATCCGTCCAGAAACAAAATGGTAACACTGAAGGCTGCTTGACAAGACTGTATTTAGAGAGTGAAATGAAAGTGTTCTGATTTTTGGAGCACTGAAGAATACGGAGGGAGAAAATTAGGGCCACTGAAAACGGTGAGAGATCAACACTTCTGAGAAACAGTGGGTTTATTGCAGTTAGGGTTATTACATTAATATTCAGCCTTAAGGCCTACATTTTGTCAGCCTGTAAATAAATCATGTATGTTAGAAATGCTTTCACCCAGCAGCAATATTCTGCACCAGAAGCAGGTCTGTGAGCTGAGCTGGTGGTATAGCACCCAGCAACACCAATGAGTGCTCAGGCCATAAAACCACCACATTGTTTCCAAATAGCTCTTCATTATATAAATTAAAAAAGCCTACTATTTGATCAGCTTCCATAAATGTCAGGCAGGTGTAAGGTTGCGATCTCGTCAGGATCAATTGAGAGAGGTACAGGCACACATCAGTGTCTGCCACAGTTCTGTTCTACAGCTAAGACCTCAGTTGGTAGCCTTGCTAGCACCACCTATGCCCACATTTCCACAAGTATGATTAAAAATACAATTAAATGCTAGCAGCCAAATGCTGCCACTCAGGGAAGTGACAGGCAGTAGCAAAACAGCAACATGATGCTCGCTTTAGGATAAATCAATATTAAGGCACTCCAGCTATTCTGAAAGCTTAAATGTTTGATAATTTTGTGTTTTGCTTTTGCTTCTCTCAGTTGCTTTAGGTTTCAGTGTATGACAGTTGTAAACTGCACAACTGAATTACAGGATCGTGATTGCTATTTGATAAAATATTCATCAAAAATTGCAGTAAAACAGCAGAGCTTCAGAGATATTTTCCTTGAACAGCCTTGAAAACAAAGGCAGGCAAACCAGGATTATTAATTAACAATAATTGAATTCACAAGAGAATAAAAGCCAGACTTTTGTTCTGAAACCCTATTTGTTCTGTGACCTATAAACTTAGATTTTAAGAGAAATGTTTTCACAGCAAATTTAAAGTGAATTTTGGTTTAAAGTGAATTTAAGGCATAAAAATTAATAGACTTTTTTACGAGTGCCTTTGCATGCTCAGTTACAAGTGTTTTTTATCATCTTTTTGTAGAAATGGAAACAATTAAGTGAAGTTGTGACACACCTGAATACTTACTACAGCTCAACGAGGACAGGGCTGAGGCAGGGGAACTCCTCATCAGTCTGACCCTGCATTTGGATACAGGCACTGCTAGGTGTACAGAAGATAAAGGTGGCTTTACCTGCATCTAGTGACAATAATGGAGCAGCTCTGTAAGTTGGTGAGAGGCACTAAGGAACCACCTCTGTTTTCCAAGGGTCGGACCTGAGTCTGCAGCAGTTGTCATGTTGTTAAGAGAGTGAAGAGATGGGGCAGGGAAAAAACAAATTATCAGATGTGTTGCACCTTTAGGGTTAGGAAGTAACAACAAACAGGGCAGAATGCAACCTCTAATTATATAAACCTTAGTAATTCAGTCTTTAGATTCTCATGAGGCTGTAAGCTATTCCTATTACCAATATCATGCCCAAGTAGCAGAGAATAATATGTTAGAGGTTAAACAACCCATATCAAGAGGAGGAGGCTAGGAAATCTGCATTTTAAACAGCATATGGAACTAATTAAGCATAGTGCTGAGCATCTTCAGTCTTCAGTAAAGATTAAACCTTATAGAAAAGGCTTGAAGATCAACTCATTTTCTTATCCTTCTTTCCTACAGCAGCAGCATTCCTGTAACAGGGGACTAACATTGGATTATTTAGTTTGGGCTTTTTCTTTTTTTTTTTTTGATTGTGTTTGAAATGAAAAGTGTAGTCATTCTGAACTATGATGGACAGGGATAAACAGAAGAAGTGGAAGGGCAAAGAAAAGATCTCCACATAAATAACTCTGCTAGTAGTGTTCAATTTAGTGTGAGTCCTAATGAAAATCTAATAAAAAGCAACTTTGTAAAGGTGAAGTAAAATCAGCACATATATATGTAAAACAAAGTTGTTTTAATGGTAATAGTCCACAGCCTCTCCTGACACTGTTTCCAGGAATATTTATAAATTGGCCCCATTCTCTGTCTGTAGGAAGGGGGGAAAAGGTCAGACGTGCTATGAAGTGCCTCTTACCACTGCTGGTTTGGAGACCGGGGAACAGCAAGGGAACAGGCACTGCAATAATTTTTCTTTCCCTTTGAAACACAAAATAGCCATTTTTAGCTTTTCACTTCTGCTTTTCTGAGGAATAATTGTAAAAGCTCATAACTTTTCCTGCTAACTTTAAAACATTGACTGGTCTCAACAGAAACAGTGTAAGTGCCCAGTCATCAGTCTCTATTCACAGAAGAATCCCCTGCCTCTTACAATGTGTTTATTTTCTTCCCAAATAGAACATAATTTTGTTTTCATCATTAATTATCCAGCCTGAGTTTTGTTTTCCTTTTCATGCCCAGCGTCAAGTATCTTTCATTTTCCATAATTTGCTGTCTTCCTAGTAGTCTTTCTAATAATACCAGGAGAGTTCCCTCATTAATTGCTTTCACTGTATGGATTTCGATACCCTTCCTTCAAACTTGTTTGAATTAATCCTGCTCCTGCATCCTCTAGTAAATAGAAATAAAAAATGTATCAATTATCCCAAGCATGATTTGCCCAGTTTAAACTCTGATTATGGACTTAAGCCATCTATATTCCTTTTGACACCAACCCAGATGCAACCACAGTGAGGACAGTCTTTGGCAATGGGCAGACTGAAATTCACACAAGATCAGCATTTTTTCAAGGTTGGGGCCACTGGACAAAAAACCTCCAAAACCACCACAAACAAACAATCCCAAACAAAACCAAGTCCAGACAAAGAAACAAAAACCCCACACTCTCAATGAGTCCAGACCTCTTCAAGGTGGACAGAAAACTGTCTTACCCCTCACTTCCAGTGGCCTTAAACCAGGCTCCCCAGAGCTCCCCATAGCGCTCCAGCACACAGTAGTGAGCTCATAGGCACAACTCCTGTTGAGTTGAATTCCTTCACACAGAAAACTCCCAGCTGAACCCTGCTTATGTAACTTTGCAGTGCTTGTCATCACGGGTTTTCACATGGAAATGGTCCCTGCAACCATTTGGGAGATGGACCTTACAAAGCACCTCTAGCATGTGCCCACTGTGGTCCTGGCTCTATCAGAAGGGCATCATTCCAGAGGAGCTTCCAACCAGGAGACATATTTCAGTACTAGAAAAGAAATATCTTATGTCATATTAATCTCTATATGTGACTCAAATACCAGTGCTTTTGTATTTCCCTACATACCACCTACTTGCTTGAGTCTTTGCGTTTATATGGGGTTTATCATTAAAAAGACAGGTTGCACCAACCATCCACTACTATCCTGTTTTTCCCAATGTCAGAAAAAAAACTAATGTTTTTTGCCTATCGTGCATCTGTCATTTTGAAAAGCAAATCATTGTAGTCTACGCCTTAGTATTAGGCTAAAAGCTTAGTGTATTTTTTCGATCGTATTCGCTCCACTCCATTAACCCAGTTTTAAGGTAGTGTCAGTAAGTAAGCTGCTGTTGTCAGGAACTGCCATCTTAACATGCAGAGTGCAAAACAGACAAAATTAGGCTGAGGTCTAAGGCAGTAGATAAAACAGTCCACTATAAAATTTGCTGAAACGAGTCATGATACCATCAGTTATTTCCCTCTGTATTACTTGAATTGCAGTTTCCCAATAATAAATAATAAAATCCTACAAATTTAATATAAGTCCATGCACAAAGTCCCCTTAGAAGTACCCCAACACTGGTTATCTGCTAAGTCAGAGAAGAGATGGTCCCTTCCCCATTTTTGACATCTCCCAGTTCACTGAGTAAATTAAATAAACTGCTACAATCTTCTACTCAGACATGCTGCATGTATATGACATGGCATTTGCTTTTCTTCTTTCCTAATTAAATGTTTAGCTTAATAGGTCATAAAAGAAAATACATCAAACAAAGATAAACTCATATTGATGGAAAATTCACTGGTATTTCTCAACTTTGGGTGCATTGAACACTGCATTGAACAACCTAAGGCAGGAGAATACTGTGTCCTAAATTTCATATAGGGCATCACATGAAAAAGAAATATCAGCTATCTTCTCACAATAACTTCTAGCTTATAACTCAGACTGAAGCCTGAAAAGTTACACAAGTGCCATAAAGCAGAAGGTACAAAATCCAGCATGGGAGCTCCACCCAGGGTGCTGCCCTGGCTGTGCTTGCCCTTTCCAGCTGCTCAGTTCCCACAAACTCTCAGAGCAGGCTACTTGGCCCTGCTGTATGTCATAGCATATTCAGGTAACTTGCCTGCCTGTAATTTAGCTGCCAAGAGTTAAAGCAGCAGCTCCTTTACAACCCATTTCCAGTGACTGAGATGCTCTGGGAAACTTTCCAGTGGTCATGACTTCTGGTCCTATTTGGCCATGCCCTGGCCAATTACCCACTAAATAAGCAAGGGGGAAACCTGCTGGGAGGATTGGTGGGAGGGAGGCACATGGCACTGTGTGACACAGCAGTGACACTGTTCAAATCCTTTTGTTCCTCTTCACCTGCCCTGTTGGCACACAGACAAAGGGATGAAAGTGGGACTCAGCCTCTGTTTTTATGAGCTGAAATCAATGTCATGTTTTTACATATATCCTGCTTGCACTCAGACCCTGCTCTGCAGGCAGAGCTTTTGTGCAATCGGTTGCTCAGGGAAATCCATCTGTGGGCAGCTGTGTTGGTGCTGGGGCTGAGAGCCACTGCCACAGCCTCTGCTCCCGACAGCCAGTGCCACCCTGGCAGCTGCCCATGGGATAAAGATCAAGCCAGGAGGCTCTGAGCACATGGGGAGTAGCATGGGGGCTACCAAAGTGGAGTGAGGAGCTGAACCCTCTACGAGTCTCCTGTCCCATCGCAGGGGATGATTCCTTGCTCTGAGATCTGTGACTTGGGAAGCCAATGAACTCCACGGGAAAAATGATTCATGACAGAAATATTACTCAGTGGCTCTTTACTGCCTTTGTGAGCTCTGCAGCTGTGGGCAGGCATTCTCATGTGGAGCTGGCCTGGGCAGGCAGGGGAGAATACCAGGAGGAACTGAATCCCTGCTCTAGTCACGGCTCGATACAAACCCCAGCGAGAGCGGACAACCACTGCCGCTGGCAGGGACGTACCCTACAACCCTGCTGCAGCTCCTCCAGACGCTCCTGGCTGGGACTGACAGAGAGAGTACGTGTCCAGCCACTGCTGGTGTCTATTCCAGGACTGCAAAAGGTACACATTTTTTCTGTAACAGTGATCTTGGCAAGCAGGAGAGGCAGCTCCCACATGATTTTTTATACATACATATTTTGGACTCCCTCCGAGTTATTAGTTATTAAAAAGCAATCAAATGAGGCCGGCTTTGGAATACATTTGTTAACCATATGATATCAATTAAGCCCCAGTCTGCTGACTGCAAGGAATTGACATTACCTCATACACAAGCAGAATTAAATTCCTTCTCTCCCTCTCCCCCTCTTTGAAGTTGGTTAACACCAGATATCTTCCACATTCCTGGGGAAAAAGTTGCAGTTACCTTGAATATGTGGATGCCTTCAATTTGTAATTAATAGAGCTACATAGCAAATCCTTTTGCTGGACTATGCAGCAGCAGTGAAGGATTTGCTTGGCCATACAGGGCTAAATGACATGGTTATTAGTCCACTGAACAAAGTGGGTGCAGTCAGCTGAGCAGCTGTCCATCGAGTCCCAGGTGAGATGTCATGCCACTTGTTAGCAGAGAAAACAAGGGGTTTCTTTACTCAGAAATACTGGGTTGCCACAAGTGGCAAACCTTCTTTCTCCCAGTGCTTTGCAAAGCCCAACACTGTGAGCTCTCCCTCTTGTTTTGTGGGCTAAGGCAGTCACTCTACTGTCAGTAACATGTATGGAAGCTGACCACCGAGGTGGACCAGAGGCCATAAACAGGACATTGAGGAAAAAAAATGTAGCTGCAGCTTTCACAGCAATGAATAAAATCAGTATCATCTGCTAACTCCTACAGAGCTATGAAATCATTTGAAAGTGCCTACCTTCTCACACTTGGAGAGGAATTTGTATCTGAAACGCCACACTTGACATCAACTGCAAACCCTAACAGAAGGGTTAAGACTTCTATTGACAATATAATATTATTCCACTACAGATCCATGTGTTTGCTGAACAGGCATGTTCTGGAAATGCTCCTGTGACGCTGAGCATCAAGACATTTCCTTGTGGTACCTCTCAAATTGTTAAACTGTCTTGTACACACCCAGAAACTGAGTCCAGCAAAGCCATGGAAGAATCTACATATAATATTTGTAGACAAAAGAATTCCTTAAACCAATGCCATATTTCCTTTTCAAGGCAATTTTACCTCTTTGTGGCTTGTTTTTATGCAGTCTGCCGATTTTAATACCAAATGCTGCAATTAAAAACTCAACCAGAGAGAATAATTTTGTCAGCCAAGTTAGCAGAGGTTTTATATCTATAGAGCTATGCAAAATACATATACATATCTGTTTTATCAGAGTGCAAAATCACATACAATTGCCAAATCAATTGAAACTAATATATTTCAGATTAACAGCTCTCTTACCAATTAGTGAAAAAATGCCCATTATCAATTTCAATGGATTAAATTATTTTATCTTAGTTATGTCAAACGTAAAGAAATTTTTATGAGTGAGCAAACTACCATACAGAAACCTGCTATAAAACATTCCAGTTCAAAATGTGGATATTCAAGGTTATGAACTGTGGTTTTAAGAACAGACTTGTTAAAAGCAACAAAACACTGTGGAACATTTTTGTAATTATGTAAAGAAGCTGTACTCTACACATAAAGCAGTGTACCTGAAACACCCTGTTATGAGGTTTTACCCAAATGTATATTTTATGTGGGGGTTTTTTAATGTGTACTATGCATATACATATTTATATACAATGCATACTCATTCAAAATATTTTAGCTTCTGCTCTACAGTTTAGTTATGGCCTCTTCATTGTTTTGTCCTGTTTCTATGACTTGAGATGATTTATTGCCAAGATAGTGCACTGTAGGGTAACTCCTACAAAATTTTGGACAGATTTACTGCACCGCAGACAAGACACGCCAATAGATCATATATTCATTCTTTCCTACAGCTAGGACCAGGACTCAAGTACTGCATTTGGGATTTGGATTTTAGGTATACTCAGGTTTGTTGTTTCACAGTCACGAAGAAAAGACCTATTTGCAAGTCCTACCTTTCTGCCGCCTATGGATGGAAGGATTTTCACTTCCCCTTCAGGTCCCATTTGAGGGTTGCGATAATATTTATGGCTTTTGTGATGTTTCACGTAACTGGATGAAAACCGAAGATGAGACACCCCTGGCTGAAAGGATGCAGCTGTCAAACAAAGCACAGAGACCAGACAAACAGTGGATCTGGCTGTTCTTACCTTCTCCTGTAAGGCCTTTTGCTTTAAAAAAATCTTTTCCATCATAGCCCATGGGATAATGCTCACCTGCACCTTCTCCACAACATATTCTCAGGACCAGGTCACACCATCCTTAGAACTGGGCACACCCACAGGCTTCATGACCTTGGCTGTAATTGCTGGTGTGTCAAAAGCCAGAGCACACCACCACAGAGGATAAAAGTCTCCCCAGTTCCCACTGTCACAGAGATTTTACGGAGGAGTTTTCTTTTGAAGAACAGAAGTGATGTTCAAACAACACTCAGATGCTACTGATATCCAGTGGTGCCCAAGGAAGGAGTGAAAAGCACAGTCCTGTTGCTGTGTGTCCCACAGCAAACATCAATAACCTCTTGGTCACAGTCCCATGATCCAAATAGAAAGCCCAGACCTCGTGTGTGACAGCAGGTATAGTGAACAAGAAAAGAAAGAACAGTGAAAGAAAACCTGTTTGGTTTATTTGATAGAAAAGGTCAGCTTAAGGAGGAGAAAAAACAGAGGATGTCAGAGGACATAGCAGCTGCAGAGGCTGCCGAAATCCGTTTGGGCAAGGAAACTGAGCAAGCTCCACAAGCCTCACTGCAAAAAACTCAATTGAAGAAACCATGAAGGATACGATAGGCCAAGTAATGATATCAACAGAAAGTAGCTTTCTGCCAAGACATGGACATCTACCCTAGCTCAATTCAGTAATACAGTATCTGAATTTTGGCGTTTCCTGCCCCTGACAGAAACCTATTCAAGCCAGGTTTACTTTTACATTATATTTTTGGCTGGTATTCAAGTATCTCCACCATCAGTCTGGTCTCTCCCAGCCACAACTTGACTCCCTCATTTGTTACCTGCCTTTGGCTGTTAGAAATAGCAGCAGGGCTTACAGGGACAGCTGGAGTCTTCATGCAAAGCCCTCCAGCATTCCTTGAGTGCTGGATTTCTACACACTCAAGAAGCAGATGTATATAATCAATGCGTCCACCATTCACTGACAGAAAAAAGCTGAGTTATAGCCCACATGTTTGACATTTCTGAATTTTGGAGTGTTTGGCTTTCTAAAGCCAACATAAAAAAACTTGAAAAACAAGAATATTTGTCACCAAGGGGAGGTTTTTAGGAGCAATCCACAGGCAGCCTCAGGAACAAGCATTGCCCCAAAACACAATGCCCAACAGTCTCCAGGTGCTTGTGGCTGTACTTCTTCTACAGATGCTTGCATGTTGAACACGAGAAACTGCTAAGAAACCACCAGGATTTTAAGCGCTCTGGATGATTTTTTTTTTTTTTTGAGAATGAAGACCTTGGGCCCACTGTAGGAGAGGATCAGGTTCGAGACCATCTTAAAAACCTGAACGTGCACAAGTCCATGGGACCTGATGAGATCCATCTGCGGGTCCTGAAGGAGCTGGTGAATGAAGTTGGGAAGCCACTGGCCATCATATTTGAGAAATCATGGCAGTCAGGTGAAGTTCCCGATGACTGGAAAAAGGGAAATATAAACCCCATTTTCAAGAAGGGGAAAATGGATGACCCGGGGAATTACAGACCAGTCAGTCTCACCTCTGTGCCTGGCAAAATCTTGGAGCAGATTCTCCTGGAAGGCATGCTAAGGCACATGAAAATCAACAAGGTGCTTGGTGACAGCCAGCATGGCTTCACTAAGGGGAAATCCTGCCTGACCAATTTGGTGGCCTTCTATGAGGGGGCTACAGAACTGATGAATGGGGTAGAGCAGTTGATGTCATCTACCTGGACTTGTGTAAAGCATTCAACACTGTCCCACATGACATCGTTGACTCTAAATTGGAGCGACATCAATTTGATGGATGGACCACTCGGTGGATAAAGAACTGGCTGGATGGCCACACACAAAGAGTTGTGGTCAATGGCTCAATGTCCAGCTGGAGACCAGTAACGAGTGGTGTCTCTCAGGGATTGGTGCTGGGACCGGTCTTGTTCAACATCTTCGTCGCTGACATGGACAGTGGGATTGAGTGCGCCCTCAGCAAGTTTGCCAATGACACCAAGCTGTGTGGTTTGGTTGATACCCTGGAGGGAAGGAATGCCATCCAGAGGGACCTTGACACGCTTGTGAGGTGGGCTGATGTCAACCTCATGAAGTTTAACCATGCCAAGTGCAAGGTCCTATACCCGGGTCGAGCAATCCCAGGCACAGCTGCAGGTTGGGCAGAGAAGAGATTCAGAGAAGCCCTGTGGAGAAGGACTTGGGGGTGTTGGTTGATGAGAAAATGAACATGAGCAGGCAGTGTTCGCTTGCAGCCCAGAAAGCCAACCGTATCCTGGGCTGCATCAAAAGGAGCGTGACCAGAAGGTCGAAGGATGTGATCCTGCCCCTCTACTCTGCTCTTGTCAGACCTCACCTGGAGCATTGTGTGCAGTTCTGGTGTCCTCAACATAAAAAGGACATGGAACTGTTGGAACAAGTCCAGAGGAGGGCCATGAGGATGATCAGGGGACTGGAGCACCTCCTGTATGAAGACAGGCTGAGGAAGTTGGGGCTGTTCAGCCTGGAGAAGAGAAGGCTGCTTGGAGACCTCATAGCAGCCTTCCAGTATCTGAAGGGGGCCTATAGGGATGCTGGGGAGGGACTCTTCATTAGGGACTGTAGTGACAGGACAAGGGGTAACGGGTTAAAACTTAAACAGAGGAAGCTTAGATTGGATATAAGGAGGAAATTCTTTACTGTAAGGGTGGTGAGGCACTGGAATGGGTTGCCCAGGGAGGCTGTGAATGCTCCATCCCTGGCAGTGTTCAAGACCAGGTTGGACGAGGCCTTGGGTGATATGGTTTAGTGTGAGGTGTCCCTGCCCACGGCAGGGGGGTTGGAACTACATGATCTTAAGGTCCTTTCCAACCCTAACGATTCTATGATTCTATGATTTTTAAACGTTTCCACCTGTGCAAGTCTGTAGCAGTTTCTCCAGGACCAAGGCAGAGATCCGCTAAGAATGAAAGTACTGCAACTCAGATTGAGTGTTTGGTCCCTATTGCAGACAGTACAGAGCAGAACTGGAGGCCTATAGGAAGGAAATAAAAATCAGCCATGATATGCTCAGTTTTCAGTATGAGGCAGACACAAGCACAAGGGCACATAATTCAGTTGCATAAATAATGGCAGAACAGGAAAGAATGGGGTGATTTTACCCATTATCACTATATCAGAGTGAAGAATTGTGCACAGGGGAGCAAACAGATTTTAAACAGCTTTAAAGATTTATTACTGATTTAAAAAAAAAGTTGCACAGCATGTGCATAACCTATTATCTCATTGCCACATGTTACCATTGCATTCAATAGCTTGATATGGTTCACATACAAATTGGGCATTTCCACAGAAAATGAGAACATCAGATGGTCTTGAAGGAGACAAATAGGTTTAAAAAGATTTAAACACTGAGATTTCGGGGCAGACTCATGAGACTGGCGACAAGGTCATCCAGTGAGCAGGTATAGCATTACAGGACCATCATCTGTAGCCTGGAGCACAAGCCACTTTCAAAGACCTGACTGCACAAAATAAACCACTGCTGTGCCTGGTATGGCAATTCCTGGTTACTGAAGGGACTTATATTACATTTTACTGTGTCTTCTTGCATTTTCATCTGAGAAAAAATAGTATTTGCTATCCTTGAAGTGCACACAAGAATTTTTGGCTGCTTACCCGCATAAATGTAAAATTGCACAATTTGCCTTGGTTTTTCTACTGGCATTATCCTGCCTGTGCCAGGCGCCTCTGCGCTACTTCCAGACAAGTATTCCTGACAACAACTTCGCAAACTGCCACCACTACCTCAACATTTCTAAAGGCAGCCTTTAATCTGCAGCCCAGCATTATTGTTTTTTCCTTATTGCTTAGAACACCCTAAACCCAGTGCCTTTTTATGCACACGCTTTCGTTGGGGCCCATGGACTATCAACCCAAGCACTGAAAATCAGAAGTAGGACTAGCCTGATTAAACCTTTCTTCTGACCTCCTTAGCAAAAGTCCTTTGACACTGGCACTGTCACCTGCCCATCCAAAGACGTTTTAGGAAGGAAGCAGTGACAGCTGCAAGCAGCCTTTAACCCTGTCCATCTGCAGTCCCACCGGTCCATCTGATCTAAACCTCAGCCAGGGCTTATCTCTTCATCATCTCCTCTTTGTCACTGATGGCATCGAACCTGCCTTAGGCAAGGCATTGCAGCAGCAGTAGGGAGGATTACTGATTGCTGACAGCCCCAAGGACAGCAGTATTCGTGGGACAAGGGCAGGAGCCAGCTCAGTACTTTTTTGCCTTTGGCTGCTGCAAACGGTGCTGAAACATGCTTGGGCAACCAGGTCTAGCAAACAGGGAAGCACCAAGCAAGATGAAGGTGAGAAGAGAAGAGCAAGGAGAGAAAATAGTATCTATTTTTGGTCATTTAAAAAAGAAAAAAAAAAAATATTCACCAACATTGGCAAGGAAAAATACTTGATGTGAGGTTTGCTAGAGAGCAATTATATTTTTAAAGCTGGCATGAAGCTTGCCCTTTGCCCCAGTGGATCTATTTGAAAACCAGCTGAAATCACTTGCGCTTCAGCTTTCATGCAAGTCAATATTTTACATAAGAACTCACAGTACAAAATTACCCCATAGATCTGTTTGTAATAAGTAGCTTTCCATAAAATGTTGAGCAAATAGGCCCTTATATTTTTAGGAGCATTTTAAATGTTTACTATAAAATTTTATTGTGTATTTAACTTAATTACCCACATTAAATTCTCAATTATTTTACCTGTGCATGCTGGTTTAAATTTTGCTTCAGTAATGCCAGGTAGTATTTTTGAATTTTTTTCATTTTTCAGTTATTTCATGTTGGTGGTGAACTAATGATATAATCTGGTTTAGCTTTACTATTACCAACATAGACTATGCAGGCTATATACTTCCAGTCACGGCTGACACCGCACACTGTGACTTTTTCTAAAGAAAGGCTGCAGTGATCAAACAAATGGGACTGAGAAGTACTGTCTGCAAGGATCCAATGTTGAATCAAAAGCAGATTTCAATTTCAGAGCCAAATCCTTCTTGAAGCCAGGTTTTCAGAGATGAAAACATTACGTCACTTTGAGGGAAAGGGAAAGGATATGATAAGAAATTTTGAGGCAAATAAGTCTTATGGCTTGCCAAGCATATGACTGCTGATGCTTAAATTTATTTATGCATTTATGGAACATCTTTTACATTTTTATATTAAGCATAATGACCTCCTTCCCCTGTGCCCTGAGCCCCCACCTTATTAAACTACTGAAATAGAACGTTACATTCTTGTTCTTTTGATTGGAAAACCGAGTTCCCTGTTTCTCTGAATGTTGTAACAGGAATATATTTTTTTGTAAGCTTAATGATGAGCTCTGCTAGCCATACAAATACTACAAACATAATTCACTGCAAAGATATGCCCCTTTCAGAGACCACTTCATTTATTCTTTGTAGTAGCTGAAAAATCCAGGCATGAAATCATATTTTCCAACTATGTTTTTTGTTATATTTATGGTCTCTTTGGTAAAATCAAAGGAATGCACTTCTGTGTAATGGGGCATAGTTTGAATGGCACAGTAACCATAAAATTTAGAGTTGGACTGCTTGATTACAAAAGCATGTCCTCACTCCAGCCTTTGCACAATGCAGCTGTTTAAATCACTGGGAGTTTAAAATTGGAGTCACTTGAGAACTAAAATTGCATGTGATGGCAAAATGGTAGAAGATATTAAGTCTGGGCTGCCAATTTCAGAGCGATTTCTAGAAGTCTGAGAGCTTACAGATAAAATTATGGGATATAGAACACACAGAACTCATTAAAGTCATTTTCTTTTGCTTACATCATGAGATTTTCTGTCTTGGCACTTCACTGTGGAACTCCCTGAATTTAGAATCAGGTAGCAACAAATGAGAATGGGGCAATGAGATTTTGAGGAATGAAGCCTTTAATTTCTGCTGGTTTTCTCCTGAGATATGCTCTCTGTTACCATGTGTTCATTTATTACTGCGTTGGACAAAATCTTGCAACCACATGTTCATTTATTACTGTGCTGGACAAAACCTTGCAATCCTAATTTGGTTTAAAATGTTCATGAGGTAACAATCCCATGTAATTTTCCAAGTAAGTAACAACATGTTAATGCAATGATGACTGCCTTCCTTTTCCTTTTAGGTCATGTGCCACAGTATGCATCCCAGAAACCATCAGGCAAGGGACTGGGGTTTACAACGTCCAGTACCTTGTGTCGACACATGCTATTAACATAAGGAGGTACATACGAGTACCATGCTCTGTGCAGTAGGCACCAAGATAAGGTCTTTCCACAAGTCTCAAAACTACTTTTTTATGCTTACATTTATCTGTACCTTGGCTTAGTTTTGATGGTGGAGCCACCTCCTATAGCATTATCTCTGACAGGTGAATGAGGAGCTGGCCTCTCCCACCTCCTTTCCACAGGAGAGGCAGTTTAAGGATTACCAGGCACCATTACAAGTCTATCCCTGGTTTTCCTAAACTGGTTAACCATCACACCTGTTGCTAAAAAAAATGTTAGTAAATTTAATGGCTTCAAAAAAAACCCTGTGATAACCACGTAAACCTTGCAACAGCACAAGGAATAGGGTTTGCAGAGTGTCCCTCCTTCCTTACAACCTCAAAACTGTTTAATTAGGAAATGAGTGGAAAGCCATTGCAGAACCAAAGCATCACAGGGAAATAAGGGTAAAACACTTTCTCCTTTTCAGCTGTTAAATGGTTGTATAATTTTTTTTTCCACATTTGCAGCTATTGTTTCTCTCATCTTTATTAAATCTTGGCATATACCAGTTCAGATCATTTTGCTTTTCACCTGTGCAAAAGTTACATACATCTTGCATGGTCTGACTTAATCCACAAGATTAGAGTTAATTCTCTGTTTTACCTAATTAACTCCACTGGACTGATCACATTTACATCTCGGGCTAAGATGCATGCAGCTGCTCATCTAAAGCATACAAATTATCTCATAGCCTAGTTATGCTGCTGACACGAGGTCATGAAAAACGTGCCAACAAAACAATCTCCAGTGTTCCAGCAGACACAACGAACCTCATATTTCACTATAACTTGCAATTAAGTCAGAAGAAATACCTCGGGAGAGGAGCCATTCTCCAGGATTTCAAGCAGAACAAACCACTGCTGATGAATTAGCTGAGACCCACTGCAGCACACGGACAAAATGTGAACCATGCTGAAACTCTTTGTTCTTAATGTTTCTAACGGCATGAATTAGGATTTCTGTCAGTAAGGCACAGGGAATGCAGCGACCGGCTGCAGGAGACCATGCTGCCTTAGGAAAGCTCAGCGCGAACACGTGAAGCATGGTCAGCCTGCCGGCACCCTGGCCTGCGGTTCAGCCAACCTGCGAGAGCTCCCCACAGCCAGCGATGCCAGGGTTGCCCTGGCCCCATCTGCATTCCCTCATGCCTATGGCTGCTGTCTCAGAGACACATGCAACAACAGAACCACCAGTCCTGTCCCATGCCATCATCCTGACATCAAAAGTTTAATGACCTAAAGTGGTACAAACGTGGTTCCCCTACTTCATGCACACCAGCGGAGGAGACCTGTAATAAGTCAATTAGTAAATGCTGGGCAATTATTGCTGGTCATCCTTCTGCAAGCTGCAGGAAAGAGACTGTGGCCTTTCCCTGTCTGCTCAGCACAGCCTAACACATTACTGTATAAACACTTCCACAACACTGGTAGAAAAAGATGTATTTTTCTGACAGGTCACACAGATTTTATCAGAGCATGCTACCTGCAGAAGACACTGTGATGCCCCAGGGAGCAGAGGAGAGTTCATTGGAAGTGACAGTGACCCCCTCCTGGGGACATCAAAGACAGGCAAAGCAGGACAGATAAGCTACAGCAGAATGGGTGCAAGGATCACAGAGCTCCTTTCACAGTAGGCCTGGTTCCAGCTTGTCCTGTGCCATTCCTTCTCTACTGAATAGCAAAGACTATCAGAAACAGAGAAGGGAAACATAAATGCCTTTTATTTGGGTGGCCAGAGTTGACTTGAAAATAAAAACACAAAGAAATCCAGATGGAAACCCCAGAGATCATCAGGTCCCAAACCTTTTAGGAGAGTTCGGTAGATGTGAGGCATGATCTATTAGTCAAATACAGTTTCAGATTTCACCTGTTTCAGCACTGGGATAAGTCTGACATCTTTTATGGATATAAAAATATCCCACAGTTGACTATATCATTTAAGTTCATGTTTCCTTTCTAGATGAGTTTCCTTTGAAGTTGCACTGTGTATTTCATTATTGCCTTGGGATCTGTAAAAGCTGTTGTTACTTGAGACCACCAGATCTGGAATCCATTAAAGATGAGACTGAATCGGGAAGCGCCAGCATGGCATAAGCACTCAGTCACAACAATTTAACACAACTGTGCAAGAAAACTTTGATTAATTGTATAATTAATTAATTATATAATTATTATGTCTAAAACTATTTCTACTAGACGAGGTAGTTAATTTGAAATAGCAATAAATTACTTTTCACATGCACATGACCCATATTAACTTTGAAAAATTAACTCATTTCCAAGAATGAAATCCACTCCTGCCCATTATTCTCAGAAAATCTATACTGCCCACAGAAAAACATACCATCCGCATTATGCATTATTCATAGGATTATAATGTTTCCTCTCTTTCCAAGAGCAACACAATTTACAGGAAAACAACAGAGAATGTAACTCAAAACGCAGATCTAAGCATAATAGATGTAAGTTATCTAGTACTATCTTCCTATTCTGATGGTGGAAGTCAGGAAAGGAGATGCTCCATTCTGCACAGCAGGTGCAGGATGGGTGGATTCTGTACTACACGTTCAGTAATTAAAAGGCCCTCCTTTGCCATCAGAGCTGAGCTACTGTTAATGGCATATTTCAATAGGTGTTTTTACCTTGTCCATGTAAGCACACAAAGAAATCACTGCATTAATGTGAGCAGTTTTCTGCTGATGAGAGAACATCAACAGCCTTTTCCCATACGCCTTCCACCACAGACATTAAGAAAACCAAAGACTCCCCCAGATACCCCCTCATATTTTTCTAGCAGTAACTGGAAACCATGCCTGCTGCCTACATGACCTATTGCTAAAATGTTCCTGTATCAGGCTCAGACTTTGTCTCCTTAGGCTGTTAGTAGAGCATTAGGAATATCTTACCTGCTCAGTAGATAGGCAGTTACTTCAAGTATCTTTAACGCTTCTTCAGCTGTGCACTAGAAACCCACTTTATCACTTCCAGTTTTTCTGAATAGTGTTTGCTGCAACTTATACCCCTTGCTGTGATACAGGATTTGAAGCTCCTCACTCTTCCAGTAGGGTAAATCAGGTATGTAACTATTTGAAATCAACCAACCGATGGAAAAGGAGAACAGACACAGTG
Source organism: Pezoporus wallicus (assembly GCF_028554395.1). NCBI lineage: Eukaryota > Metazoa > Chordata > Aves > Psittaciformes > Psittacidae > Pezoporus > Pezoporus wallicus. Next base: position 4,610,408 of record NW_026640059.1, read on the forward strand.
CCACATAAGAAGCCCACCAATCACTGTGCCATGAGCACGCCTCACCAGAATACAGCAACTTGATGCTGCTGCATATATTCCATGAAGTCCCGGCACTGGGCAGGAGCCCAGCCCACACAAACCCAACTACCTCCAGGCACTGGCCATACCAGAGAATCCCAAACCCTGTCACCACCATGGAAGCTGAGAACATCATATTTATTCATTCCTTTAAAGACTTTCCTATCATGCAACTATCCTGACAGAAAGCTCTCCAACAGCCTATCCTCAGTCTTCAGTCTTCGCTGAACTGTCTTTCACTGAACAGTTTGCGGAAGCCCTTTGGAGAACAATTAACTCCCAGGTTTTCACATACCCAGTTCATTCTCAAACAGAAAAAATCTCAGCCTAGCCATCTCCATCATCCCATACACACAATACTTGCTTTGCTGTGCCCTTCCACCCCTCCACACAGCTTTAACAGCCTGCAGCTTTCACCCCATTTGCAGCAGATGATTAGCACATGCATCGTGTCTGTGCTTCCAACATATTTCACAATCCTTTCCAGGGAAGGCACTGCTGAAGACAGGATAACATCTCTCCAACACACAATTATTTTCATTGCATCTGCTTTAACAGCCCTGATCAAAATTAATTTCAATCCTAACTGAAGAAATTGTCATAGCACAAGAAATTAACACAGATTAACCTGTGCAACTTAGCTATAAAAATTCAACCCAACTTTCTCACAGCCTCCTGCACCTACCCAGCAACTCCTCTGTCACAGCCCAGCCCCCTGCAAGCACCGTGCCCCTGGCACAGCACACAGACTCCCTGTGGCTGCAGTGACAGGGACACAAACATCTGGCTCACCTGCCCTGCTGGGGTGGGATGGGCGGGGACAACCCCCAGCTTTCCTCCAGCCTGGCCCTAGAGCCAGGGTAGCTCTGTCATGGAGATAAAAAAGCCTTGAGACAAAAGGCAAAAGCAGCCAATGATGATCAGTTGTACAATGAAACGAATGAAGCATTTTAAGGGACTTTAACAAAACAGGAACTTTAAAAAAAACACCCTGTATCTGTTCAAAATTATGTTGGAATAAAAGGTAGAATGAACGTCTCTATTTTCATACAAGGATATATTCTCCTATTGTAAACTCTTGGCAGACTGTACGCTTCAGTCTACAGGATAACAACCATACAATTAAGTTATCACTTCCCAATTATAAACAAATTAATGATTCACTGCCACAGGGAAAAATAAGCCAATTCATACATCATTCTTAGAGAAGCTAATTGGGCATGGAGTGGGCCAGCTCTGGTGGTAAATGGTAAGTAATGCATATAGTATATCAAATTTTGTATGTAGATAGTCAAGTTAATTTGCTTCCCATGAAAGAAAAAACTTTTTCAGAAGTACATCATTTATCTCAACAGTAACATGCAAGATTGCCTTCACACATACACCTACCATTACAGATGTCCATCATACAGAAAATACTTATTATCAAGCATCACATTTCAAGATGTGTGTGTACAAGCGTATGCATATATATGCATACATATGTGTTTACAGACACACACAGAACCTTACAATTCAAACAAAATTCAGTATGAATATAAGGATAATGAAGTCTAAAGGCTTCCATGAATAACGTATGTATGTCAAGTCTTGTAAGAGACTAATACGGGGTTGCCTCTCTATCTTCTCCATCGCATGCCATTTATTTGCAGGTTTTAGGAAAATTAAATGCAATTTGCTGGCAAATCCAACTGCTTTTTTGTGTAAAAATGAAGCCACTCACTACTGGAAAGTTAGGAAGTGGAACCAGCTGCAGAGACATTTTTGTTTGGCTGTGCTTTGGGTGTTTTTTTTTAAGCAAGCAACAACAACAAAAAATTAAGCTGTTCTTAGGGGCCTTTTTATTTAAAACATGAAAGACATTACTCTCTGCTTTTCTCTTTCCCCACAGGCAAAATAACACCATATGCATGTAAGCAATGTGCTAAGCAATGTGCTAAACCTGTGCTTGCCAATGTGGTGTGGTGTTGTCCCCATAACACAACTGCTGCTGAGCTACAATCATTCGCTCACAACTCCATGGAAGACTTGGTATGAGCAGAAGACATTTAGACTTCAGAGCTTGAAAACTGAACACACTTCCTCTATACAGAATAACACTTGCTTTTTTCTTAAGGTTTCTAGAAAAAATATGAAAATTGCCTTTTCAAAACACCAGTGAGGTTGCACACTGATGTTGAGGTGCAATGACCTAAATGCTTTCTATATTTTTTTCTGCAGTTCTAATAGCACACTTGGATATTTTACCCTTTTTTCACTCTCCCCTATAAACAGAAGAGGGAAATAAATCCCTTGCGTGTTTTCCTGGCTGATGCCAAAAGAACTCATCAAGCCACAGCGGGATGCAGTGAGATCCAAAACTGGTCTCTTTGTAGTTGAAAAGGAGAGTTTTCAGCCAACTGGAAGTGACTTCTGATGGAAACTTTATGATTTTTCTTTTCCAAGAGATTAATTGAAGGAAAAGTTTAACTTGATATCTCATTCTGGTATTTTTTGGCAACTGATAATCAGTGATAACTGATATGCTCTCGATTTAAAAGATTTTCTTCCTCATGCAAATGGCATCACACATTTGCTATTGATACTGCACAAGGATTTGGCCTGAACTCCAAATTATCTAAGGATTCAAACTCATGATACTGATTATTTTTCAAATCTCATGTTTTATAAGACAAACTGAAGTTCACATTCCCTTGCATGTTGGAACCCTTAGAAAATAACTAGTTCATGTTTCAAAGGATCTGATTTTCTAATCACAAAGACTAGAATTTTTTCCTCTGTATTTTATTTTTATCATTTAAAATTCCCATGTAATCCATATCCTCCAAATGATGAGGAATTATTGCAGATGCCACAATATTAAGATGTCTTTGCAAGAACTCCCCAACCCACTGTAAATCAGTGCAAGGTCAGCAAGGGCTGCACACACATAGCAGCAACCTTGCATAACAGTCTCTTCAGAGTGCTAATCAACACCTAGGAACAGATTTCCAAACGCACGCAGGCAACTAGCAAACAGGTAAGCCCTGTGCTCCCAAAAGCATTGATTTCTCTGACACCAAGCCATGAAATACAACAGTCCAAAAACACAGCTGTGTAACCTGCATCCCCATCACTGAGCAAGGGCACCGTGGTACTGCTTACATTAAAACATGACATCATGCCCCAAGATGGAGCACCACCGTAGACAATGACCTGCAGAAAAAGCAGCTTAAAAATCACACTCCCAGATTATTCCTGTTCTGGGTAATGCCATGTGGCTATGGGCTACAGCAGGGAGAACTGCCATAGCACAGGGCTCTTGCTGTCAGATGCTGCCAGTCACAGACGTGACAAGGGGAGCAGCAAGTCACCATTTCAGGATATAGAGTAAAAGCACACTGGAGCTAAACTTTGCATTTCTGTTTATGCTTTCTCTGTGTTGCTTCCAAATAAAGCCAGCACTACTCACAGAAATTTCCACTGTCCTTAAATAAACAAACAAACAAATAAAGAACAACTAAACCCCCAACAAAGGTGTTCTATGCATCACTCACGCCTTCAGGAGACTTAGGGGGATAGGATATTTTCAGTAGATCCCAGCATGTTAGAGGAAAGAACATGGTTAAAAATGAAATGCCAATATTTCTGTCCAGTTGTGCTCTGGCTGGAACTTGGTGCTTGGTGAGAGGGCAGGCTGTGTCAGAAGGATCACACCCACCCCCATGGCAAGAACACACCCCACACATCTACATATTTGCTGCAGAAGTAGAAATCCCAAACCCAAATCATCCACCGTAGTCCTCTGTAGGGCAGGCAGGAGGCATCTCCACTGCTGCTATCTTCCTTCTCCCACTCCCACAGTTGGCCAGCCCTCAGTTAAGAGCTGGGACAGGGTCAAACTCTCTATTGTCAGCAGGAACATCTGGCTGAGTTGATACAGGAATTTCACACGCTGTTTCACAGCAGCTTTGGTGGCAAAGCATTTGAGCAAGTGAAGCAACACATGATTACAGGTCTGAGCAGAAGTTGGAGGTTTTGCCTGATTTTGCCTTAGGTCAGAAAGACAGATACATACATGGCAGGACTCTGGTTTGTTGTTTTTTTTTCTGACCAGCATATAAGCCCATAGATGACCCTCCACTTCCAAATGAGCATTGTGGGAAGAAAAACTAAAACATTTTTAGAGCCATATTTACAAACACTGGGTCATCCAAAGATTCAGTGAGAAGCAGTTCTGAAAGATGTTGGCCTGGTGTTTCATTCCCCATCCCACCATCTAATGCTGCACCTGAGCCACTCTGCCATTCTTGTAAGCAGGGCAAGATACTGCTCCTACTCAGCAGAGCTCATTCCAACTGGCCAGGCATGTGCAAGGGGTGGCATCTCTGCCACCTCCTATAAAATAGAAATTATAAATCATGTCCACACACAGCCAAGTTTAAAAAAAAAAAAATCTCACAGTAATAATTTCCTTAAATATTTAAAAGAAAATAATTTTAAAAATTTTAAAGGTAATTCTCATGGAGACTGATGTCAGACTAAATGGAATAAAGTAACATTTTCATTCCACTAAATGAAATGAACACAGAACCCATGCACAAAACCCAAAACCACAGAGTTTGCATTGGAAAGACAGTTTAAAAATCTCAAACTTTAACTCAGGACATTTTCTTTTTTATTAAAGTATGAATGTATTTATGCTGGAGAACCGTTTACATACATTGTAAAGCAACAAGCATATTTTCCAAGATGTGTGGGCCTTCAATGTTTTCATGCTCAATCTACATGCTTTAACATGGACTCACACATACACTCTCACATACAAACCTACAGACCCACAAAAACACAAACATAGGTCTACCTGCTTTGATTAGCTTCTTCTTAAGGCTTCTGTAAGGTGTCCTAGTGCCCCTAACATTACCATAATTACAAACAAAATCATACAAAGGAGCAGCATTACCTGCAAACTATTGATCTGCTCTTGGCCTTAAAAATATCAAGTGAAACAAGTTTTTCCTTTTATTTGAGTTTTATTAAACATCTGCATTTAAGAAAGACATGACTGTATATCTGCAAACAAGGAAAGATACGGGAGTCTTAACATGAGCTTCTCAACCAGAACTGATGTTCAAACATGAGTCCTAAGGGACCATTTCCTTTGATCTCTACAGTAACACAGCCCTGTATGTGCAGCGAAGCACTACCAGCTCCATTCCACCAGGGCCACTCAACCAGCAATGCAGAGACCAGTAACATGGAGTTGAGTCTACTGTGCTCGTATCACTTCAGACCTGAGGTTGATGAGAAGTCAAAGTTCAAACACTGACAGACCCAAGCATCTCTCAGCTCCTATCGGTGGTCCCCCATCCTGCAGAACATAGCAGGGTTGGAAAATGAACAGATAGTGGTGCTGGCTCACTGCACCCCTATACGCCATGGAGTATTTTTGCCCACCCCTTTTTGGTATCCTGCAGTATATAGTCTGAAACTGCAACTACTGGTGTTGGGTGAAAGATGTGGCAGCAGGTATATTAAGAAAATAGGTACAATGAATAAAATAAAGGATAGCATATGGTATAATGAGTACATAAAAGCATTGACTTTTATCTGTGAAATGTGAATTAAATGCAGAATGCCAGATCATTAGTCTAAAAGGCTATGTATGGCTGTTTTAGCTTACGTGCGGTCAAAGAATTTTTGTGATGCATCATGGAGAAAGATTCTTCAGGAGCCATTAGGGCTTTCCAGGTCTACTTGCTCTTGTGCATCAGCATCAGACCCCACCTTGTAATGCCAGGGGAGCAACTAATAAAATTGCCTGACCAGCCTTATAAAACAAACAGGAATGACTCCACTTCATGGTATGCACCTGAACTACAGAGATGAGAAAGGGACAGTGATGGGTGGGTGAGAGAAATGGGGGAGGGAGCTTTTTTCTCACTTTTACAACAGCAGCAGATTTCAATGTGATTACTTTAATGATGCGTATCTGTAGGTACTGAATTGCTCTTTCAATTTAAAAAGCTGGTCAGAGAACTGTTTGGCAGTCCTTTCCTTCCCCAGTTTCAATTGTTACTTATTCAGCTATCAGCTCTCATTCCCTGGGCCATTTCTGCCTTTGCTGAACCATGATTGAGTTCAGTCAGCCATCATCAGACTCAAATTCATGAGACACTTCCTCTGACGAGCTGTTCCTGTGGATCCGACCATCGCTTTTCATGCTGTGAAAAGTTTTCTTAAAGGCCTCCATCATGGCATGGGCCAGCTTCTTAGCCTCCAGCTTGCTCTCACACTCTACAGCATGGCAGTCCATCTGGTAGGACAAGTCATCGTTGATCTCCCGATAGACCCAAGCAAAGATGTTTGGGCTGATGTTGTGGTCAGCAGTGCAGTAGGCTATACGTGCTACCTGAAAGGTATCCATGTGGACTGTTGCCTCACCTTTGAGGTCCAGATGATGCAGCCAGACTTGGAAAGGGCGAATTTCCAGAAGGGCATTAGCTGGGTAAATATCCTCCCTAGCAAGCGTGTGCTTCTTCCATAATTCAATGACCGGTTTCTCTGTGCAGCCTGACAAAAATTGCATCCCTGTTGTGGAAACCTTACCCAAATATGTAACCTGCAAAGAAGAGCAAAGACAAGTGAAACACAGACAGCAGACTCCAGCATTACTTCCTGCCAGCCCAGGGAACTGAACTTTATCTGGAAGAAAGCACCACCTTATCCCACCACCCCAGCAAACTCCCCAGTTTCCTCCATCATCTTCCAGAAAACAGTTTTCAAACTGCTTTGCAGATACTTTCTTTTCCAGATGCTGACTTCATCTTTCAAGCCTGGATACTAATAACGTTCAGTCTCTTGAGTTCAAGGGATTTCACTCTCTCCCATGTAAAGCCCAGCTTTAGAGCCCATAACTGTACCTCTAAGCTCATATTAGGAGTCTAAGGGCCAGCGGAGTAGGCCCCAGGCAGCTGCAATACCAACCACTTTTTTTTTCTTTCTACTTTATTCAGATGATTTATTTGTATCTTATTTCAAACATTAATACCAGGGAGACTGAGACATTCTCAGTTTGATAATGCAAGGCTGCAGGGGGCCAGAAAAGCATGGCCATGGCAGAGGATTTTAAACTGTTTGAATGTTTTTTTCCAAAATGATCTTGTTTATCCAGCTCTTCTGCTGTTTCTACTTAAATATTAAGACAGGGATAGCTCAAAGCTGTTCAAAACTCTATATTTGAGCAGGGCTGAGATATTATTACATCAATTTAAGAAAATACGCTGTTAGAAAAATCTGTTAATAAATTTACCTTAATCATATCATCTCTGGGGTTTTCTGTCTAACTGTTTTGAGCAAATACCCTGTTATCTAACCTGCACAGTAAAGCAACGTGGTTTTAGTGCTCTTACTTTATTTTGTTCACCAAAAATCAAATTCACTCAGAAGTCCATATCAAAATTCTGTATCAAGCCTGTGCAGAAACATTCCCATGAATCTGTGCAGCTGCTAAAGAGGCTTTCTCCCACTTACAGCTGAATGGAAGAATATTTTATCTGGAAAAACAGATTTTCTGTAGAAAAGAGAGATCAATGCCACATAAATACAATTATGCAGATATTGCTGTTATCAGAATGATGCATTTAAGAGCAACTATGTGTAAGCAAAATTGCTCCTTATTTGTCTCTTGCAGCAGTAACTGCTTGAGACAGAATCTCATGCTTCTGGCTTGATGTCTTATAACTTCATGTGCATTTTACTGAAGGTGCTTGGATAAAAAAAAAAGAATAGTCACATGCACTTTGCAAACTAATTTCTTCAAAATTCTGTATTAAGCATATGGTATCAGCTATTTTTATTTTGTATATGCTTTAATAAATGCAACAGCAAAAAAGGAATTTCCATATTTAAACACATTTAAAAAAATCATATCCACATGGAATACAGGATTTGTATTCCATAAAACAAAATTTTTTATAATAAAAGTATTTTGCTGCAAGCTTCATAGGTTTTGTTAAACTCAGAGACCAAAATTAAGCATAATTAAAGAAAAAGCTTACAAAACATTATTGAAAGTCTGTGTGGCTTAATTGTGCCTGCCAAAAAAGCAGTTTTATAGCACTGACATTTCAATACGGGCAGTGTTATTCTTTGCCTATAAATATTCATTCTTTGAACTGGGAATACGCTATATCTTATAAAGCTTTATGTTTTTTGAACGGTGGGAAACACAACAGCTAGAACAGTTGTTCACAAGGCAAGACCTACCAGTGTTTCGCTTTATTTTATTAGTGATGAGAGTTGAGTTCCCTAAAGTACTGTAGAGTAACTTAAAAGAAAACCTCAGAGCTCACAGGGCCAACTAAATACGTATAAACAGCACATACAAGACCAAAGAGGAATGTGTTTTCAACAGACTGTGGGGTATTTTGACATACACCCACAGTCATATTGATGTGAAAATACCAAGATCAGTGTGCAAATCTGCACATTCAATATATTCTCCAAAGCTTAGCTCACCCCCATTTCATATTCACAAGCCAGCTAACAAAAGACTAACACACACTGTAAATTACATGAGCATTTGGGGTTAGATTTATAGCCGACTGCAGTAACAGAAGTCCTTCACTGACTTCAAAGAGATCTGCACAAAGCCTTTAAACCCTGAAGAACAGGGAATTAGCCTTTTGCTCATGCACTTTGTCACTGCCCAAATACAGTTGCCCCAGCCACTGAAGAGATGCTGCCACCACTGCAACATTTTGTCCCCTCAGCCACTGTTCAGAGAAGACCAGTATTAATCGCAGCATGCAGAAATAAGCACCTCTTGTTAGTGCACAACAGTAAATGTAGGGAATTGTTTCATTACAGGTTTGTGTGCAAGAGGAAGCTGTTGACAGCACGTGAGCTGCCCTGCAATAACAGTGTGAGGAATGGGAGGGGAGAGGAAAGCAAAGGCAGCTACATCCTACTGAGGAAGCACTACCGTGGGTCTTCCCAGGCAGTTAGCACTGCTCAGCTCACTGCTGCGAGTTCACCCCCCAGCACACAAAGCATCAGCTTCTCAGCACGGCTGACTCCCGAGTGATGCTCGGGACACCTCTGGCAGCTGAGGAGCAGGCAAGCTAGTTGTTCACACAGGAGTGCAAACTGAGTTTAATCTTTTCTCTGTTCCTTCTCTGCCACTAACTGCAACCCCCTGATGGCCACCAATTTGTGCGTGGCCAGCCTAAATGTGAAGTTAAAAAAAAAAAAGTATTTCCTTAAAAATAAGGTATTTCTATTTTATGAAGAAAAGCAGCAAAGGCAAAAGTAACAAGTAAGAAAGATGGGACTATGGCTTGTTTACCAAAATGGGATGTAATGGTCTGATTTACTGTCCCAGTTCTGTCAAAATATAACTATGTTGGAACCATTGGAAAGTTGCTTTCTTTAACACGACTTTGCAACTCCATTATATAAATTTCATTTTCCTTTGATGATACATTCATAAATATTTATAAAATGCTTAGACATTATAAGAAGGAGTTCACAGGAAAGAGAAAATATAAAAAACCTTTGGTTTAGAGTCTCTCTTGTACTGCGTCTTACACAAAAACATTAACACCTAGTAATGTCATTTTGGGTTTGGTTTTTTTTTTAAACAAATGACCTTTTTTTTTCCTAGTTGAGACACAAACATTTCACAAAAGTACCATTACTGAAGTTCTTAGTGATGACAGATGTCTAACATTTCATCGCTTTATGGTCCCCTGCTAAATACAGAATAGGGAAATAGGGGCTGACGAGACACCTCTAATATTTGACACAAAAAAAGGCAGCATCCTGTTAAGAACAATGTTTTCTTCATGATTAACTATAATCTACACTTTACCCATTACACAGTAACCCATTGACGCTGGCCAATTTAGTAACTTAGTAACGTTTGTGTAATTGCAGAGACAGTACTGGTAAAAGATGGATTTATAGGGCACTTTTCTCTGAGCTCTCAGTTACAAGGCTATTCTTGTAACTGATGCTCCCTGCATTTTGGCTCCTACCTCAACACATCCCACAGCACACCCGCCTTTATTTAAATGCCCAGAAACCACTGACCACACACATCATTAGAGTAAAGCTATTACAGTACAACCATCTTCCTTTCCAATTTCCAAGTTTGCCAACCAAATATCAAAGAACATATTATTCCTTCCATTATCAGACGGAGAAGAAAACTATTTTGAGGCAAAAAATCCCACTGGTTCTCTTTTCCACTAAAACTGATGGTATCTCATCAGTGTGAAGCCAGCAGGAAGTATATAGAAAAAATGTAATTTCATCTTTTGTACTTGTAAGAACCAGATATGAAGGGCACAGAAAGACATTGTTGATGTTATTATGTGTGTATGTGCAAACACACGCTGAAGAACTGCTGGAACAGAATCAGCTGTATATAGCCTTTCTAACTAGAGAGTCATTGACAAGGACTAGCAACGGCTACAGCTCAGGCTAAAAGCCTCATCTGTGAAAACACAGCTCAGATCGCCAGCCAAAGCTCACCATGGCTGAATAATGCTCCCTCTTCATCCAACACTAGACAGAGTTCACTTGGCAGCAAATATCAGTCCAGGAAGATAACTTCTTTGTGACAGCATGCATGTCCTACAGCAAGTGTCATCCTATACATGCTGAGGCCAGCAGCCATGGTCCCTCCCCTCTACCCTCAGTGCAAAACAGGGTGGTTGTAACGTGTAAATTACTATCAACCTGTCACAGCCTTTACTTGTTTTGGACACTGTATTTGAATGGAAAAGCCAGCTCAATGCCACTTTGTTAGCATTACGCAATAAAGGCATTTCATTTCATATTTTCTTCTAAGGGCAGGAATATATTTCTTTATGGCACTTTCAGTACATTGGCTTGTGTGTTCCATCTTTCCCATGGATTTCTGGAAGATACAACTCAGCAACTTCTCGTGCATGTTAAAAATCATTCACATTCTCTCTGGCTGTTCTATGGCAAACTGGCATTTTCCATCTGATCCTTCACTCCCTGGCAAGCCACTGTCACCCAACATGACATAAAATACACTTGTGGTTTCAGCACTTCTATGCTTGCAAACATTCAAACCTTCAGCAAAAGCCAAGATGCTCTGAAGAGCTCCTTATTTCACCCTAGGGCTTGCCAACACCAGTGTCATTTTCTGATAAAATTGTCCTCCACAGAAACATGCTGTGCCTTTGCCCTTTTGTAATGGTTACAGCCATCTGACATGTAGCGACGTCTCATGTCAAAGGACATGAAGATTAATCAATGTCATTTTTCACACACTGTCCTAAAAACACAAAAACATTTGAGTACTTTGACTTTGTTTTCAGCCCCTTCAGTCCATAATATAGAGTGAATATATGTATTAATAACAAGGCTCAAGAGCTTACCAACTTTGAAGAGGCCAATATAGCTGCTGCCATAGACATTTTCACTTCTAGCACAGCACAATTTGTCAGAAGTAATAAGGGAGTTTTTACTTTCCATATTCGATTCTTTTCTTTATCATTGACCTCATGCCATTTACTTGAGATAAAGAACAGCTCAGCTCGTGCATGACTCCCCTATGGATAAGTCCATAATGCTCCTAACTCACAAGTCTGTTTGGCATCTGAAGTTAGGCAGCCAAATTTCTTTTTCTCCCTCTGTCCTTTATCCCTCGTCCACAGAATCATAGAATCAACTAGGTTGGAAAAGACCTCTAAGATCAAGTCCAACCATTACTCCAGGACTGCCAAGACCACTTCTAAACTATGTCACTGAGGGCCTCATCTACATGGGTTTTGAACACTTCCAGGGACTGTGATTCCACCACTGCCCTGGGCAGCCTGTTCCAATGTCTGATTACCCTCTCCGTGAAGAAATTTTTCCTAGTATCCAATCTAAACCTCCCCTGGTGCAGCTTGAGGCTGTTTCCTCTTGTCCTATCACTTGTTATTTGGGAGAAGAGACCAACCCCCACCTTCTTTCAGGTATTTGTAGAGAATTATAAGGTCCCCCCTGAGCCTTCTCTTCTCCAGACTAAACAACCTCAGTTCCCTCAGCCATTCCTCATAAGACATTCTCCAGACCCTTCACCAGCTTTGTTGCCCTTTGCTGACTATCATTGCTCCAAGAAAGCTGATCCAAGTTGTAAAGATCCATAATTATTACATTACACAAGGACAGATGCTCTCTTGGCACAGGACTCTGGCACAGAAACATGTACACACACAGGTCTCAGGGCTCTCTCATTATTCTAGACCACGATCAAAGGACCACATGGAAAAATAACTTTAATACAAGTATTTCTTCCACACGAGATAATGAGAGTCTTTGTCAACATAATTTTGTTGATTTTTGTTAATTTACAAAGAAAATGAAAAAATTAAAAAAAAAAATAGAGTACTTAACCTGAGCCAGTAGCTATTTACTCTGCATATTTGCAGTCACCAGAGGATGCACTAGAGGATCTTAATCTTATGCAAATCTTGGTAATAGGTGACTCTCTCTTTTTTCAATCTGTCTTTTAAAATAAATATTCTTTTAGCCTCAAATCTGGTCTACTTGCAACTGATTATGTTTGATCCGAGATGGGAAGATACTTCTCTCTTAAAGGCGAGGCAAGCAGAGATAAGGAGACATTTTGTTCCTGATATCAGAGGATTTCTCCCATGGAAATCTCATGAAATGTGGTAATGAAAATGGGACTGGAAAGGCCTATGTCAGGAAATACAGGCATAGCAAGTACTGGACAGCCTGGAGCCTGGCAGGATCACCTGGATATCTGCTGCTTCCTTGGGGACACGGGACGCACTGCAGCATTTGGAAAGTCAACCAGGAGACCAGATAGCCCACAAGAAGCTTTACCACAATGGCAGCATGCACAAAGCTCACAGTGCATCCCATGCAGAGGGGCTAAGGAGGGTCAGGGCTCACTGAAGCATCTCAGAGCTTTAATTTTTCTACGCACAGTGGAGCTGGGATATGAGCAGGACAGGCCTGCAGCAGGCTGCCCAACAGCTCAGAGTCAGTCATCTTTCATTTCAGCAAAAGCAAATTTAGCTGTAGAGACATTTGCAATATCTTTAATTAACACACCCAACTCCTGGCACAGCGGGAGTGCTCCATGCCAACCAGGGTGTCTGTCTCACCGCATCACCACAGCAGCTCGGCTGTCCTGACCCTCAGGCACAGTGACACTGCCTTAGGCTGGAGGCTTTCAGATTTAGAGACAAAAACTGCTTTTTGGCTCTGGAGGAAAAACAAAAATATCCCAGACATTCCACTGGATCACTGAGCAAATACCATGAACTGCACTCAAGCAACGCTTGCTTAACTGAGACCCAACAAACTGACTCAGTTAAGGAAAAAGGCTGCACAGATTCCCTCTGCCTGTCACTGCTTCCTCGCCCACACTGCCCACCATCCAGCCAAAGGCTTTGTAGCACAAACACAAGGGTTTTTGCAGGATCCACGGGGCTCCTTAGCACACAGAAATACTCAGTAAAAGCAGTAATGTGGCTTACACAAATATGTGCAGACCTGTTTTATTTTGAAGATGAAATTCAGAGCAAGAACAGACTGAGCTGGGCAACAGTGTAATGGAATATAGCCATTGAATCTGACAGTTGCCCTCCAGTTTAGGAAGGATAAAAAAAAATAATAAAAAAATCAGTAGTTAATGTCTGATGTATTCTGAGGAATCAAAGAATGGCTCCAGAAAAGGCTGAAACTGTCAGCACCTCTTCAGCAGTTAAGTCAACAGCCAGCATCTGACTCCTTTAGTGGGAACAAAGCTGAACCCAAGCCTTAAAACAATGCTAAAATTCCTCCTCAAAAATAAAAATAATAAACAAGCTCAGCAAGAAATGCATTCAAGTCTTTACATCTACAGAACTCCTTTGGAAAAACAACTGCAGGACAGCAGCTGCTTCTTCCCTCCCTTCCTTTGTCCATCCATCTGTCCCTACAGCCATGCTCACAGCAGTCCTTCACAGGTGCCTTTATTTTCCCATGTGTTTCTCAGCTGTGACCAGGCAGCAGATCCTGCCTTAACTCAGTCCCAGGAAGCGTTCACCACACAAACAAGGTGTAAAGTGATAGCTTGGGGCAGTAACTTCAGACATAACTCGATTTTCCACCTAAATTCCTCTAAAGGACACACCACACCTCTGGTTATTTTTAAGTCATCATTACTCTTCCAGGTTTTACAGACTCTGTGCTTCCAGGTAGATGTAGCAGGTGAAGGAGGAGTGGGGCACTGTAAAAAGTCCTTTTCTTGAAAAATACTCATACCCAGTAAAAAGAAAAATATATTTCCCATTTCACTGCTGCTTCCAAGTTAGCTTAGGAATGCCCGCTAACATGGTAGCAGGCGGAGCAGATGAGTTACTGTGGTCCAGAGTGGGTGTCCCAACATCCAGTCCCACATCTGCCTCAGACATAGGGCTTTTCTGAAGGAGGGCAGAGCTCACCCACAAAGGATCTCTAGTTCCTCAGGCAGTGAGCAGAACAAACACTCCAGAGACTGCACATAACAGACATCAAGCATAGGGCACATCTCTGGGATCCTGTCCCAGCTCTGAGTGAAACACCCAAGAGCACACAGACATCCCAGAGCCCCTCTTCCTAGCCAAATAAACCCCCAGTCCTCCTAGAGCAGAGCTCTGCCAAGCCTTCCACTGACAGCACTTGGGGAGGGGAGCAGAAGACAAAAACTTCTGCGGACTGCCAACAAGAGCAGAACCCTCCTTACACCTTGTGACCAGCCCCATCCATCACTCACACCCAACCCATACAGCCATGGGGAGTCAGGGAAAAACATTGGCATTTGGTAAGTTTAAGATTTAACAAATAAATATACTGGAAGAGAAAAAAAAAAATCTCCCTTTGAGGGGTTAATATATAAGCTCTGAGAGAAACAAAAGCAAACAAGAAATAGCCCAATGGCTTCACAGGCCAAATAGCCAGGGCATGATAAGTAAGAGCAACCAGAGCTAACCCTCAGAAACGCAACCCAGAGAAATGCAATAAGCCAAGCTTTTCACCTTTCGTTACATCAAGCTGCTGCTCAACAAGCCTCTTTATAAACTACCCTGAGTATTAAACTACTGTCCTCACCTAGACCTAAGAGCATCTAACTTATATCCAGCAACCAGGAGTCTCTGCCTAATTGGCAAAACGTTAACCAAGCCCAAACACAACTGCAGCAAGAGCCAGCTCTGTTCCATGCAACCTCCCATTAGCAACAAAAGGATTGCCTCTTGCATTTCATTATCCACTGGACAGGAAGCTCATTTTGTGGTTTGGCTTGAGGGGATGAGTCTGAAATGAAATCAAGTGGAACTGGCAAACTGCAGCTAGCTTGTAGTCAGAGAAACTTGGGTCCTGGTGTGAGTGAAAGATTTATGCTGCACTATTTAAAACTCAAGAAATCAATTTAATCCTAGCAGTGATTTACAAATGTTGTAGTGCAAGACATAACTGAATGAGCAAATACATTTATCATACACAATCTCAGTGGGGCTGCTGGACACCCTACTATACAAGCTGATGATTACTTTTATTCCCAAGTATTTTCTTTATGTTGCTGTTTAGATCACTTTTCTCTTTTGTCTGCTTTTATTGCCTCACATAACTTCCTTTCTTTGTGCCCTGTTACCACTGGGTTGAAATTAATTCTTGGACAAGCCAGACATCTACCATTGTCCTTCAGAAGTCTTCCAGTATGAGGAGATGTGGAGATAGCCAGGGAAATAAGAAAACCAATACACTGCAGTCACTACTCGCAATTACTTGGAGTTTCCTTCACACAAAGTCCTTCCAAAACCTCTCTTCTGCCACCTCAGAACCCTCACTTTGAGAATCCCTTCTGGCAGAACATGCGATGCTGAGACTGGTTTATGTTTGCATGATCATGGTCTCCCCCTAGAGAGACATCGACCTTCATGTTTATGTTCAAATTACACCCAAGCCTTTTTTCCCCTATACATTCTTTATTTACATGAGGTTGAAACTGAGCATGGAAATCTGATTAAGCAACTCATCATGTTTGAGAAAGCTTTTTGGTGCTGGGCTCTTCACAGCTGTTGTATTGTAGCAGAGGGAAGGAGCCCATGGGCAGAGGAAGGGAGCAGGCTTTTTGCTTTTACTTTGTTCCCCTTCCTTTCCAACTCACAGAAGGCTCACTTTGGCACCAGTCCTACAAAAACTTCAATTGTAGTTAATGGAGCATGCAAAGAGCAAGTACGGGAATGACTATATAACTTGGGCCACTATTTCCACCAAGGCATGTGCATTTTACATGCATTTTAAGACTCTGGACACCGAAGTATGCCCAAAAAGCCACGCAGTGCATGTTTTTCAGGATCTTTCATGGCTAAGAGATCTGTTCTCAAGGTTGCCTTCTTTGAGCATTCCCCATAGATCCTCCCATTTCCCCTTTAGTTCTTCCTTTCAAAAGAAGACGCCAAGTAATAAAACTGAACAAAGCCAGTGTTTCTAAGACATTCAGTTCTGGAGACCAAACATCTCAACTGCAATTGCTTCCTGGCACAACTTGACAACACCTGAAATTGAGAGCATAAGGGAAGGAAGCCAGCTTCAGGGACCACTAAAGATCACTACAAATTGAGTTTGTATTCCAAGAGAAGTGTCAGGCCTACATCACAGGAAGAACAGAAGAAAAATAATGACAACTAAACCATTTAAGTTCTTCCTCCCCCTGAGTGCTGTAAAACTAGTAACAGCCAAAAAAAAGAAAAAATTATGAAACAAACCACAGACACAAGAGACTCCCAGAAACGGCAGCACTTACTCCTGCTATCCACACGTGGCAAATGAAACGCATTCCCTGAAGTGAACAGGGGAACAGAAACATCACCCTCCTTATAACATACTCCTATTAACATAGTCATTAGTTTTACATCTCCTTCATGCATCACTATGTGAAATGAGTTCCATGACTTAGCAAAACCCTTAGAGATTTTTTCTACCTCTCCCAGGTTTTACCATCTCCAGGAAAAGTCTTATTTGAAGACTGGAGAAGAAATAGAGTGCCTACACTGGGATGGAGCTCTTACACTGCAGCCATGAAAAACAGACCTTGTATATTTCAACTTAATAAAAAGCACTAAATACATTATTAAAAAGAAAATAAGCAGCTCTTTTTATTACTAAATGAGCCATTAGATAAATATGCCTGAATTATCATTTAAGTTTGTTTGTGTTACCAAATTCTGGATCAGGGCCATAGCAACACAGGCTTTGCACAGCCAGAAAGAATACAAAGTCACTGCCTCTAAGGTTTATGACACTATATTACAATTTAACCAGAAATTTCCCTCTCAACAATGCGACAGTATGTTAGCAGACTAAACAAAATATTTTAAAAGAATAAATATATCCCATAGAGTATAATGATGGAAGACAATGGTGCCATACAGTTTTTAATTCATTTCCAAAGCCATGATTCTCAGTGCCTCCAAGGCCCTGTTTTCACAGTGGATTTAGTACTTGCCTGTGACTTCAATACAATCACTTTCCATTTGGATAATGTCTTTCCAACCAGTAGGGAAAGATCTGAAAGTGATTCTTAGTCTGCATAAGCATCCAGTAAATTGGGTATTCATGCAGGCTACCTGAGCACAGAGAGGTTGGTCTCCTGGCAATTTCTCCAGAAACTGCAGAGATCTTTCCCAGTGACACAGAGGGAGCCTCCCTCCTTTTCTGGCTAATTAATCACAGCATCACCTGTTCTCTTGGCATGTATTTCAGCTCTAAGGTGACAAGCCTACATAGCAGCCAGAAAACAGTCCTTAACTACCTGGAGCAAAACCTGAGACATGGAGACTTCTACAGTGCTACATTTAGCTAAGATGAAAGGAAAGATCTAAGCCTTGGTTTGGACAGCCTGGAAGATGGCACTCCAGAGTGGATAGTAAGAAAGCAAGAATATGAAGATACAGTAGCAAAACACAACGGTGATATCAACAATGATCCAGAGCAACTGCTGAACCTCCAGACCACCACATTCATCTATTTTCTATAGCCTATGTTGCTTTAGGAGAAGTCACAATAAAAGTAATACAACAGCAGCTCCACTCATGCCTATTTTCTGTCTTCCTCTTTGTAGCCTGGCAGTTGCTAAGACTTCATGGCCAAGCTGGGAGCAGAAAGCCTACCAGGTGCATTGCCACTGAAGCTCACACACCTTTACTTCAGTTACTGCTTGGCCTACCCAGGAACAGAGGGTCAGTTCTGGATAAAGTAACACTAACTCTGAAATTGCTCTTCAGCATAACAGAATACAGCTTCCTAAAGCAAAGGACGTTACAGGCTGCCTGTGACATTGTCTCTAAGCAAAATACACCCATCCTACGAAACACAGACCATAGTAATAAGCTCAATGAGGTCTCACAGCCCACAAGTTAACATATTGCAAACTGCAATATATAACTGGTAAAAACCTCAGACGCCTTATGATGGCTTTCTATATAAACAAGTACTCAAACATTTTTCCATTAACAAGGTGTTTCAGAGCTCTGTAACAAGTAAATACTTTGTCTTAGCCATTTATCATCATCCTACACTTAGAATTTTCCATATAGTTATTAAAATTATTTATTAGAATAAGCAGATCTTTTTAAGAGCTTAATAGCTCCTGATCATTTGAAACTAAGAGTTCCAACCAACACATAATACGTTATCCTGCATTTTGTGCTATCAGACTGAAAGGGAAGAATAAAGGAGCAGGGTATGAACTGACAAAGCAATGGCCAAGACTGGAATAAACTGCCCACGGGGCAAGGTTCCTCTTCCCCAAACAGCAGGAACCAAATATTTTCAGGCATTTCAAGAAAGCCCATGGGTTTAGTTTTTCTCTCTTTGCTTTGAGATATTGACAGAGAGATTTTCAAAAGAGCACAGACAGCAACAGGTATCAAGCATTTTAAGACAAGCTGACCACTCCTTCAGTACCTAGAAACACAGACAGAAATTTGGCAAGAGACATCATTGTGTGCATTAACAAATGAGGAATTACTCGTCTTTTAAAATTCTGTAGCTTTCCCCATCTAGGCTGAAACAAGTTAAAACATCCCTGTTTCAAGGGACTGTGATACAACACTGGTGCACAACACAGGTGTACCTGCACTGCAAGTGCAAGTACACTTTCTAAGTCTCTCATAACAGTTCCATTTCCTATCAAAATTGTTATTTTAGTTAAATACTTTTAAATAGAAAACAACATATATTTTAGGTTTGATTATGCATGAGCTTAAATTTGACAACACAATAGCGAGAAAACAGCATTTTGGGTAATAGAATTTACTTTAGAATTATTTCATGCTTGAAATGCAGATATTTACAGTAAGAGCACACATTATCTTATTTGCCCCCTACCATCTGTCTCTAGCCTTCCATTCTTTTCCTCTGCTGCCTCTTCATCAAAAAAAGTTGATATCTCTTTCACCAAGTAGAAGATTCTTTAATTGTAGTGCAAACCCACAAACAGCATTAAAGTTCAAGCCATGTTTGCAAAACTCAAATCTGAATAGGCCAACCTAGCTATTCCTGTGAGGGAATTTTATTTACAGAAAAATATCTTGCTTCTGCAAGAAATTTACTTTAAAAAAAAATAAAAAAAACACACCCAAAAAACTGGGAAAGAAGAAAGAAAGAAAGAAAGAAAAAAAAAGTGTTTCTTACTCCAGGCAAGGGCATCAAGCACATTATACTTCTTTGGAAGATCTTGTTTACCTTTTCTTTCACAAGGAGAAAAAGAGGTTAGTCCCCATCTGAAAAAGGAGCACTATAGCAGGCAATATGGATTATAATTTGTCTTCATGCTTTGTCATTAGCAAGGAAAGATTTTTATTTTCATTTAAAAAACATAAATACAAAACAACTACATCTCCCTTCTCACAAAAGCACCAAAGAGACATTATAAAAATCTCCACATTTAAAATAGCTGCAGCAAGAACAGGGCAGTCCCTCCCATGGCAGCAAAATCACACAATATGCACTAGTGAACTAGAGCACAGCCGTTCTGGGGATGAACTTGCTACCACCCAGAAATGGCATTAATACATCATATTGTAATGCCTGTCACAGCCTTAGGGTCCTAAGATCCAAAATTGTTCATCTGTGCATATAGACAGCTTCCTATCTGCACGCATAAAGTGACACTATGCTAACAGGATATAATATACATATATATGTACTACAAAATAATTCCATTGAATTATTTATAACACCTTTCTTCTCAAAGAAGCATTTAGCAAGATCTATCATTAAAATACAAACAGCAGCTGTCTACACATCCCTGAATACCCTAAATCCAGAGTTTGTAAGAGGAGGTGATTAATAGCTGTTACTGAGGGAAACTGCAAGGGCAATTTATAAGGGAGCAGTGTAACTAATGGAAACAGAAATCAGGCTCTAGCAGCCATTCTTAGAGTGCTACCCTTGTTAAAAAAAGACAGTTTTTTAATCATTGCAGTGCTTGAGACACTGTTCTCAGCCACAGCACAGTGTCGCCAGGAGTGGGGTCTCCCAACAGCATGAGGGAGCACTGCCTTTACACCACCACATCTGCTACACTCCCACTCACTTTGCAGAGCACATTCTGCTCCATAAACACCCAAGGATCATCAAATGCAAAGGAGAGGTATTCATGAAGCAAGGTGACTTCACTACTTCCTTGCATCTACCTTTTCTCCTGCCTGCAATTTGCTCTGCTGCCTTTCTTCGCTCCTGGGAAAGTTTAATCCTGACAATGGGCAAGTGCCCCACCAGCACTGCCCACATCGGCTGGGTGATGGAAATAGGTGTGAACTTCATCTGCTCTGGACAGAGCCCAGACAGAGTATGGAAGCTATGAAAACCACAGGAAGTGGGACTTTTTACATGGAAGACTGGAAATGTGTGGAACAGGGAAAGAGCCATGACACAACCCTGAAAAAGCTACTGCTGGGTATGCAGCTGTTTCTAGAGCGGATCATCAGAGCATACCCTTCACAGGGAAGGGTATGGATGTCCCTAGAGGATCCATAAGGATATTTCTAGGCTCCTTGTAGCCACTCAAATGGAGTTAATCTGATCATAAATCAATGATTAGAATGAACATTGACAGACTTACCCAGAGATTTTTAATTTAAGATATTGGATAGAAACTTTAGAAGGTGAACAGAAGAAATTCCATGGAGTGATCCAAAGAAAGTGGATCTCAGGGGCGGGTCTACACTGTAGAGAATACCATCCAGAAAGGCTAATAAAAACAGAGAAGCTGTGAGATCCCAGCAGAACTGCCACCTGTTTTCTCCTGGAGGTGGTCCAAGAAGATGACGGCATAGTACCACAGGCCAAAGCAAAATCTACTCTCCATTATATAAGGCTGCTGAACTTTGGAAAAATACATAACCAGCATGATTAGGTTTAGCAAGCAAGAACTTGAAAGCAGGCAAAAACACATCAGTTACTACTTTTAGACTGGGTTTGGACTTGCATTACAAACTGTCTGGGTGAGATCAAGGAACCAAATATTTATCTTTGATGTAGAGCACAAACTGCTCTTGAGCTTCTTTTTAAAAGGCAAATGGCCTTTTCCTTTTAGGCAAAGAAGGCATAAAGTCCTTCACACTTTCCAACAAACACTTAAGACTGTCACAATACACAATGTCAGGTATAATAACCAAGATCTTGATTTGAACTAATTAAATCATGGATGTAATAGCAAGAACAGGTTTCATCTTGCTCGTGTTCTCCAATTCCAGCAACTAAGCTGCCATATTCAGGCATCTACTTCTTTTTTAAAGGAAAATAAACACACACAAACACACCATAAAAGAACAGAACAGAAATTTATATCCAAGGGTGCCCTGCAAGTGTGGGAAAAGAGATAAAGCTCCAGGCTTTGCCAGGTGGCAAAATCATCATCTTAGGCCTGGAAAAATTCTGCAAAAATCGACAAAAGACTGACACAAATTCTTCCCCATAGATGGAGAAAGCCACACACAGAAGCTTTCATAACACTTAAAGACCTTGACATAGGCATGTGAACAGTCAGCCTCCTTGTTCACTATGTAACCTGTTAGGTAACACAAACTCTTGTAACCCCAGTTTCTTCCACTCCATATTCACTTTTCAGCAGATGATTCTCAGATGAGCAAAGCTGTAATCACACCTGAAGGAAATTATCACATGCATAGCCCTGCCAGAAAAATCAACCACCACCTGCTCTGAAAACCCACTAATTCTTGGTTAAAAAGTTATCACTCTTTTCTAACAAATGGATCAAGTTAACTTACTAAAAATATTATTTTTTTTTTAATTAAAAAGGCTAGACTAGTGGCCAGCTCCTTGATAGCAAAGCAACAGATTACAGGAACTCACCAAGGTCACAGAACAAAAATTACCTTGGGCTTTCCAGCACTGTGTGTCAGCCCATGTGTCAGTATTTACTGGGTGTTTTGGCAGCAGAACATAGGAGTTCTCTTCCCCACTCCCCTCAGAGTGACTTCATGCAAAAGGGTGAAAAAAAAATGTGATTTTGTCACCCTTGAACAAGAAAAGGTGTAAAAGCTGCTTAGGATACCTGAGCCAGGGAGAAAACCAAGGGCAGAGCTGAGGGTCCTGATAACATGAGGTTAACTCCTGCTAGCAAACACCACAGAGGAAAAACAAACAGTCCTCTGCTCAGCAACAACAGTAGTAATACTTTTCCAAAAACCTCACGATATGGTCTTGTTTGAATTATCATAAGCAAGAAAAGTTAGCCAGTACAACTCGAAGCAACTGCAAAGCCCTGGCTCTGGTTCATGGCTTGAATACCAAGTTGTCGTAAGGGTGTCTATCTTAAGTATTTCATACTGCCCAAAGTTATTTCTAGTCATTGCCTAAGAAGAAGGTTGTTTGGACTTTGACCTCCTCTATGCTAAATCACCAGCATTTGTGAAATGGAAATTTTGTGAAAATATGATTTTAACCTCCAGTACAGAACACAGAAAGCAGAAATGTGGTGTCCAGCACAGTCTCTTGTGCACTGATGTCTGTCATTTGAAGCAAACACCACTTTTTAATGATGAAGCGTTTCTGAGGTCTAATCCTTCACCTCCTTCAGCTGCACAGTCCACAGCCACTCACATTAAAGGAGTTAGACTGAAATGCAAATCTGAAAAGCTCACAGAGACCTCACAAAAAAAGCTAAAAAAGGCTTCAGAAACTATGTTTTCAGTGCAGAAATCTGTGTTTAGCGCATATACTTAGATGACTGGTACACCAGGTTTATCCACAATGTGGTAGTACATCAATGTCACATAGGAAAATGTGGGACTATGACTGCATCTCCCATAACAGATGAGAGCTACGTCATGGTGCCATATGGTGAAGAAGAACCAGGATCCAAGATAAATACACTGTGCTTGTCCCAATTGTAGCAGAGGCACCATTGTAACAGCTGTGTTGCACTAAAACCAAAACAGAAGGGGATCAAAATCCATTCTGCTGGCTTATAAAGTCTTCTGGCATGATCAAGCCTATTAGAGAGGAAAGCTCATGAGCATATACAATGACAACACACTTGCTTGGACAAGCTAGATTAGTAGTTAAGTGCAGAGAAGTTATTGTGCGAGGCATGTGTGATTTCTCTAGGCCGAAAAAAGAGAAGGAAGGGAAAAGGATATTGTACACTAAGAGCAACTAAGAGCATCTGGAAATCCCAAGAGGTCAGATAGAGTGCTTACCTTCACTGTAGCACTAGTACAGCTGTAGCATGAGTAGCCCCTCCTTCCCAGCTCCCAGTCATGTCCCACAAAACATTTCTAACCACACTGGGCTGGCCTGTTGGGGAGGATGGTGCAGGTGTGGAGCACGGTGCAGGTGTGGAGCACCACCCCAGGCAGATATGGCAGCAGAGAGCCTAAACCTGACCACCCTCCCTAGCACTCCACGCTGCTCCCGTCTTCACCCAAACTAGACTGCAGTAAGAGTGGCCCTGTACCTGGAAACCCTGGGTGGTGAGCAAGGTGCTCACCCAGACACCAAGAGATGGAGTTCAGGCATTGTTGTCCTGTCTCCTACTACCAGCCAGCAGAGCTCCTCAGTCACTGGGACATAGGCTGGAGCAGCATTTGCTCCTTCGGAGATGCTGCTGCGGTCTGAGCATCTCTACCAGACTGGGACAGGGAATCACATCTTTCGTTTGCTTGTTTGTCTGTAAACAAATAAATCCAGAGTGATCAAACTATGCAACTTTTCAGCATTTTATAATCCATTTATGTAAATGCTAAAATGTAAATGTATATTCCTGTTGCATAACTATAAGACAACACCAAACAAAACTCCTGATAAAGTGAATGAGTACACCAGGTTACTTGGATGGAGTACTAACAGTTCCCAAATGTTTGGCTTAACTTCCTGAATGCCTGTTTCAATCCCTAAATCATCACTGGAAATCAGGTTCAAGAACAGAAACTCAAGACAAATTAGTCATACATTTTCCCATGACAGTCCATTGCTACTTAGAAGGAAAATATAAAGTGTTTTCTTCATTTATTAAGATAAAAATGAAGAATGGCTTCCCATCTTAAGCCTTTAAAAGATAAACTATTTCTGCTGCACTGCTGTTAAACCTGTTTTATATTTCTATTACCCTTCAAAAAGGAATATCGCGCTTCTAAAATGATTGCAGTTATCAGTCATTAAGGATGCAGCTCACAATGCAATACAAATCCCTTATAAAATATTATAACTTCACTGATAATGTTTAACTTTAACTCAATTAAGTAATAGTGTCCAGGGCAAAAAGCCTAAAAATTATTTGCCTTCTTAGTAACTTGAATACAAACCAGAAAGCACAGGAAGATTTTGTTCTTGAAGTGTTTTCATACCAATCTCTAGAGTACACAATGTCACAAGAACACAGCCCCCATGGGTACCCATATACAGTACAAAGACACTTATGCAATGAACTCATACAACTTGAAAGGATATTTCTGAAAATATCAAGTAAACAGAAAATACAATTGGTATTTGTAGTAAAAAAAAAATATTGTAAGAAAAAAAATTCTGAAACTCTGACAGGTTTTGGCAAAGAGGTCAATGAAATTGATGTTTTATTTGAATTGTGCTTGATTAAAAAGACAAATCTTGGGCAAACTACCAGGAGGTTCTGGTCCTATAGGTACAATACAATCTCAAAGTTTCAAAATGAATCTTGGAAGCCACACTAAAGCTGGATACAAAAAATAGCACTGCCCAAACTGCAATTGGTTATATCCAGCAATGGATGCAGCATCTTGAACATCTGCCACCAACACTAACATTCTTTGTAACAGCACCTTCTGGGAAACAAATATTCTAGCAACTCAACTAAATATAATTTTCAATGGACACGTTTAAACTTCAATCCATCTTTGGCAACCAGCTATTTTTTACAATTCGTCCTACTATTTTTCTGGAGCAAAAATGATGGAAAGATGTTGGTTTATTTTTGTTGTTCCTTGACAGCTAATCAAATTTGTTATTTATATTGTATTGGGATAATGAAATGTCAAAATGGATATCATAAAAACATTTTTGAAGATAGTAATTTAACCTTCAGCAATTCGATTCAGTAGTGTCTACACACTCGCAAATAATTATATTTTAGATCCTTGCAACTTGATGGCAGAAATAGACCCTTCCCCTTTTAGATTGCTGGGTCTGGACTGCCACTTGGTGGTCAAATACAAACACTCTTGAAGTAGACACCTATCTAATGGCAGTGAAGCAGTATCATAGAGTCCACAGTTTTGGACACACTAGATTTGGAAACATTCTGCAGTTGCTTATATGACAGCCTAATACAATAAGAAACATTCCTCATGTAAACACTGGTCATGGGACTCTGGTGACAAACTCACCCCCAGTGAATTGTAGAACCTCCAACCTTAAAAGCTGAATCTCTCACCTCTTGTGCAAAAAAAAAGCAGCTCCACAGACAGGCTGTAACAAACGTGTCCTCTGTGCATCGAGCACAGAGAGAGACCTATAACCCATCCTCACCAGTGGGTAACTTTGGATCTTGTAGCACTGGGATTCTTCATTTATTTATTTGCTTTAACCTAAATGATCAGTTTCTTCACATAAGCCTACATGCCTATCTTAAACAGAGAAAGAATCAGAAACTAAGATGGGGCCAGACAACAGCAGCTTGTAAAGCCATGAGGATCTCATTATAGAATGGTTATCACTTGTACGCTACATCACAAGAGAATAAATTACTACTTATTTATTTGCAGTACCTTGTAACTCCAAGCCAGAACTGAACTTGCATCACTCTGATCCAGTCAGTCTCAAGGGCAAAGCACACCATCTGAAAACCTCTGCTTTCTCTCACTCAGCTGCCTCCCAGACACTGAGACACAACAGGGGGTCTTGTGTTCTTACTTGGCTCTTTACAGAAGCAGCAGACACCAGCAGCAGTGCTCACATTCAGCACAGGTATCACACAGCAGGCAGGTAGTAAAGATAGGGAAAATTAGTTTATGCATGACCCACATATTTGATCCTTCAGAGAATACGGAAAAATTTCAAGTAACACTATGAAAAATTGATAACTCCCTTACAATCACCTGAGCTAGTTGCACTATTCCCTTTCCTCTTGAATAGTACAATATATGGGAATGGAGAGTAGAAGCGAGTACCTTGGATGAAGAATTTTAACTACAGAAGTAAGATTTAATTATATCAGTCTCAAACATGTATTATTATCAGTATTTTTACTATGAACTTTCTAAAATGCTGGCCAGCCTCCCAGAGTGTTTATACTTCTTGTTTTCTCTTAAGGGTAAATGGCTCATGGTAACATTTAACAAATCTAATCAGAATGCACTTTTATGATAAACATTACTACCTGAACAAATCCCAATCAGATCAAATTAGCTGAATATTCAGCCTTCTTCAGTAACCCATTCACATCAGCTTAAAAAGATTAAAAAATATCATAACAACTTTATGTCAGACCATAAACAACTGTCAAATACAACACAAGGCAGGAAAAGACAACGAATTCTTAATTCAACAAGACATTAACTCATCCTGCATCAATCCCCACCACTAGGCAAAGTTACTGCCCTGACATGACTGTTACACATGCATCAATCTAAAGGAACAAGAAGCTGCATGCAAAGCCAGAAATTGCTGCATGGAATACTTGTACCCATGTGAGAAAACCTCAGAGGCTCAGGACTTACTGGAAAGAATGTTTTACACCATTCACTCCAGTTCAGCCAGGGATGAGGGAAATATTTACAGTGACGCAAAGATCACTACAACTGTGCCTGAACTGTGGCAGCACAAATGTCTCTATTTTAAAAAAGAAAGGGGGTGAGGGAGAAGGTGGAAATGGAAGTGGAAAAAGGTAAAGGCATCAGAAAAAAACCACATGACTTTCATAAGAAATCTGGGAGCTTATCGTTCCCTATGATTTCATTGAATGAGGGGCCACGAGAAGCAGCTCTGAAATGCAGAAGGCTTTGAAGCATCATTTTCTTCTAACCAGAAAGTTAGAAGCAAACAGTGACAGTGTACTGAAACTATATTGTCCTTCCACAGGGGAGGTGGTAGCAGAGCCCTGAAAGATGCCAACATTTCCACCAAATCAGCTACAAAGCCATCATCTGGTTTTGCCCTCAAAGATATCAAAAGCAGTATATTCCAAATACTACCTGTGTCCTAATAAAAAATGTGGTCCAACCAGTGAACATCTGCAGACAGCTGCATCCTTTGTTATTCCAGCACTTGAAAATGATGAAGGAAAAGAACACGATCTGCTGAGAGCAGGTGAGCTACACACCCAAGATGCCACATGTGCCACAACCACATTTCAGGAAGGCTCGGGTCCAACCAGTTTCATTCTTGAGGAGGGCAGTGGTGGGCTGGGACAAGCCATGAAGCCCACTACCACAGAGACACAAAGCTGGTCAAGTGCCCAATGAGCTGAGCTCACCAGCTCCTTATGCTTTTCATACAACATCAGTGAGGCGCTTAAGCACAGGAAAACACAGGAACCTTCCACATGCTCGTTGTATAATAGGAAACATTTACTTTTATGAATCATTACAAACAGAAGGCTCTTGAAAGAGCTTATTCTCCAACAGGACGGCTTAAATATTTACATTCTGCAGGGCTGATGAGCAGCAAGAAGTGTTTACTGCCAAGGCTGCTCTGACCATGCTAGATGGAGAGCTTGCACACAGCACAAGGCTGCACTGCATCTCTCACAGCAGGAACTCAGCTTTGGAAAACAGGATGCCAGGGTCCAGCTTTTGCTAAACTGACCCTCACATTCACTTGCAAATAAGACACCTGTATTTTTATCCCCCAGGACACAGCTCAGCCACCATCTCAAATGCCTTTGAGCAGCCCTGACTGAGGACTAGATGCAACTCTGGCCTCCACATCACAGCCTTCTAGTGAAACAGTTCACTGCAACAGATCGATCTCAAGGCGGGGGGGGGGGGTGTCCCCGTTTTGTTGGAGTTTTTTTCCCCTACAGGAACTGAAGTTGGCTGTCAAAAGGAGCTGCTAATACAGCCTTTCTTTTTCTTCCAAATGCAATTACTATATTGGTAAGCAAGAAAATAGGGAAGGAATGAAATAGGGTCTTTTGAATCCTTTTGAGTCATTTCTGTAACACGACTGAAGCTTTTACTAATTGTGAATTTGCACAATGCCCATTCACCAGTCCATTTTTTAGCTTTCCATTCAGAGAGAGAAGCAGGCACTTACCAAAAGCAAACAAAAATCCTGAAAATTCACAATAGGTGGTTCCTATTCTGAGACAGCTCTAGTTTATCATTTTTTTTTCTTTACTGCTATTTAATGACTCATATCATGCAACTCCTTCCCCACTCCTGATGTCTGCTGCTGCAGTCCCCTCTAGAGAGATAGTACTCGGATGCCTGAAGAAAAGTCAGAGAGTAAGATAACTACCAAAAAAAAAAAAAATCACAGGAGTCATAATTTCTCTAGTCTGCATTGAAACAGATACAACCTCCATTGCCAAGATTAGCTCCTAGAGTACAATATAGGGGGAGATGGACAGATCTCCTTACATGGAATGATAGGATGGAATCTTTCCATCAGATATATATGCAGACACATATGAAATAATTTCTCTGAAATCAGCTGAATTACTTTGGATTCACAGCCAGAAATTAAGGTCTTAAACAAACTTGCTCTTGTGACTTGGCAGCTGGAAAATCCGACTGATTGTCAGAGAGAAGGTGCAATTTCTTTTGGGATAAAGCCGAGAACTGTAGGCAGAAAAACAAAACCAGATGTTATCATGGCATAAAGACCCACTAGTTACTAACTAATTTCATGCACGATAACCTGTTAAACTAAAGTTGTAGCTGTCACAAATGTTCCTATGCCTATTTCATCATTGCAGGTTATTTGATTCACCATGGCTAAATATGAGCCATACTGTAATTACTGAACAAAGAAGCCCAGTTCTTCACTTCCATACATTCCCTAAAATATGCAGAGCAGTCCTAAACATTTTAGTATCAGCTGTTTTATATCATAGCAACTAATATAGCTGCCTCCTGCTCTCAAACCTTAAAGTGATAAATCTGTTTCCACAAATGTGGATTATCTCACTGCTGGCCAACACCCGTGACAGCACAGGTAAGTGAAGATGTTTTATACAGTACATAAAATGGGAAATCAGAGAGTCATCTTGTGGAAATCAATAAAAACCACATGATTTCACAACAAGGCCTGAAGAGATACTTCAGGGATTTCCCTGGAGAGCTATGGCTAAGAATTTAAAAACTGAGGATATTGTAAAACCAACACTAGGGCGTTTCCAAGTGGGCAGATGACTTAATTTAGGCTACAACATTGCTATGACTCAGCAAAACATGTGTTATAGCTGAATAACAATTGAAACTCCTTTTGAAATCGGCATGGCTCATGCTCTGACCAGTTCTGCACAACTTTTGACACCCAGCCAAGAAAACTGCTATGAGCACATCGCATCCTCCCCTCCTGCCCACAGGCACCCACCTTGCGGCCCTGAACCAGTGTACCTCACTGTTCTGCCCTTCCACAGACCTTTGTCCTGCTTGTGCTAGCTGGATATCTGCAAATCTACCTATAAGGTACTCACTAGTGGATGGCAGTATGTTCACATCCTCTATGCTCCCCCTGCCATGTGCAAAGGAGCACAAGGGGATTTCCCAGGTGGCACCCTGCAGGAAAACTGGAAAGAGAGCTGCATACCAGCACCTGCATGCTGAAAGAAACACTGCACAAAGTGGTAGAAAATATTTTCCATGTGTTCTATCTTCCTCGTGAGACTGCAGAAGTTGCACCAAAAACCTCTGGCTCCAGCTGAGAGAAACTAACTGCAT
The DNA here is from genome assembly GCF_028554395.1 of Pezoporus wallicus. Taxonomy (NCBI): domain Eukaryota; kingdom Metazoa; phylum Chordata; class Aves; order Psittaciformes; family Psittacidae; genus Pezoporus; species Pezoporus wallicus. The sequence goes on from NW_026640059.1 coordinate 4,640,857, forward strand.
TCAACAGATAATGTCTTTATGAGAAATTGCACTGGAATGTATTCTGCCATGGGCTGTGGCTGAAGCAGCAGACTGCCAGCCTGTTCACAAACTTGATGAACTGCTAAAGGAAATGCATCATGGAGGTGAGCCCCAGGCTTCCCCCCCTCTTCTCCAAGGTGGTATGAAGCAGTGGGATGCTGGGACAAGTCAGTGTGTGAGGACCACAGCCAGACCACATGCACTGAATTCCTGAAGCTCCATTCACATCTACTCCCTACACGATACTGGTGGGTCTGCCATAGAAATCTGCTGGGATTAAGATTCTTCATAGGTTCTACTACCCAACATTTTAAAATCTAGCTTGGCTTGACTGAAGTTACCTACTTCCCCACTGCCTGCTTTGACTCGCTACACACAACATTGACTACACAGATGTAGATCTGGTCAAAGAAAAAAGTGTACCCCTTCCTTCTCCAAGCACCAGTCAATGTTGTCTGTCCCAAACAGCCAGCTGAAGCTCTACCCACCTTCTCAGAGCTCTTGCCATGCAAAGCCTCCAACAGCCTAATTAAAGAATTCCCCAACTAAGTAGGAAAGCAATTTATCCTTGCAATTATCAGAATGCCTCACAAATCTTCCAAGCACCCTTCAAACAGCACTGGATTTGCACTGACAGAAGGATTAATTGATTCCACTCTAGCAAAGGTAGAAAATTCAGGACACATTAGAATTAGACTGTGATTAACAGAGCTAAAATGAGGTGCCCTCAGGAACACCCTTGGTCCTCTCTAGGTTCAGGCACAAAACCATCAATGCTTTAATGCTAAGCTGCTGGAGATGAGCTCCTTGAAGTGTAGGTCTTTCATCATGGATGCTTTATTTGATAATCATCAGTCCCTAATGTAAATAACATTACCATTTCAATTGATAAGCACCATTTAGTGTGCATCAGAAAAAAACTCTACTGGAAGAAGGGATTAGAGAACCAGCGGTTGACTCCAGAATGCTTTAAAGCTGTTCTCTGATTAATTTCATCTCCCAAAGCTCTATCATTTGCTTATTTCTATTGCCATAAACAACATTTTTTTATCCATTAAGTGTTGTAAATTCAGGTAATTTTGGTAGCAGTTCTCCTTAGGTGAGGAACCCAAGCCCAGGGTTAAACAATGCTTTTTCAATTTTGTAACGTCATTAAAAAACAAAGAAAACATTGTGCTTGCCATGACTCTGATGTGAAATACATTTAAGTGAAGAAGTTTAGGCTCAGCTTGGGGCAAAATTAAAAACCCCACAAGGGACACAACCACATAGGAAAGCCAATTCAATGGGATTTGCAGAAATCATTATAGCAACCCAAGTAAAAAAAAAAACAAAAACAAAAAAACATTGTTAACTTGCTGTAAGAATGGCTAAATTACAAAGACAACAGTAAAACATTATAGTCAAAACACGTAATCATGAAAGAATTTCGGATTTTTTTCTTTGAGACTGCTACAGCCCAGGCCCCTTAGTGGTTCTGTGCACAAAATTTCTATTGTCTTTGCAGATGACTTTAGTATGGAAGAATCACTAACTAGAGGACAACCCTAACAAACACAATCCTTTAATCAAAACCAGTTTGTTATTTTATGTACTGGTTATAAAGTACAAGGATATTTTCATAAGAAATTTTACACCAAATTAGTCTTGGTGAAAGGAGGAGATAGACCAAACAAACCCAGAGTAAACCTGGTAATAGAAAATGGAAAGTGTTCATGCCATTGAAACAGGTTTAAAATGTTTATATATAAATACATATACACACATACACAAATGCATACTTTTTTTTTCAAAAAGTCTTCAAAAGAAAGTATTACAAAAATTTTCTCAACCATGAGAACAGGAAAGGGCACCTAAAATTGTTATCAAAAGAAAAAGATTTTCTAGAAATATAAAATAATAAATAATTAAAAAAAAAAATAAACAGACAAACAAAAACCCAGCAACAACAGAAAAAACCAACACTTCAAAACTTCTTCCAGAATTCAGCTCATGTGCTAAATACTGCCTTTTCCACTACTTTTCTTTTTCCTGAATCTGTTAGAAAGATAGGTAACCCAGGTAACTCTTTTGTAACCCAGTGAGCAAGAAAGCCACCTGGCCGTATGATATCAGAAACTATATACTGCTCTTCATTTTGAAATGCAGCATTAAAACAATAAATTGCCATGCCCTTACTGTGCACTGCAAAACACCTCCTCAGATCAACAGCCCCTCTGCAGCACTGCTGGCTGCAGCAGCCAGTGGGGCTGAGCATAGCTGTCTCTGCTTGTCACCAGCAAAAGTGTGACCCAAAGAAGAGACCTGTCTGCCCCACCACTGCAAAGATCCCAGGAAGAAGTGTTCATCTCGGCCCATGCTGACAGTCAAGAGATTTGTGGCATGCTAGTTATCACAGTTTTGACTCTGTGGATGGGTTTTGATATTTTCTGAGACTAAGAGAGTGTTAAAATTAAATATTAATTACGCTCAGTGTTTTGTTTAGGAACTGCTCCTTAAGTAAGAAAAAATTACAGTCAAACCAACCAAGGTTTATTAATTTGGATAGCTCAATAGCATCATTCCAGTGCTTTGGGATGAAGCAATTCCACCATTGTGATACATGGCCATGCTTAAGCCTAAAAAGAAAAAAAAACAAGAAAAACTTCTAAACATGGTTTCAACTGGTTACCATAATCCAAAACTGCATGCCAGACTACTTAAGATGTTCTGCATTTTTGCGCTACTATGCATTCATGCACCCCACAAACACCACCTCTTCTGCATATATGATGGCCATTTATCTTGCAAAGCAAAAACCCTCAGCATGACAAAATGGAAGAAAAGGCCCAAGAATAGGCATAGATGCTCTGCCCATGGCAGCTCTCACCATGTCCATGGTGCCACGGACATACTTGTATCTTTGAATACACACAGGAGTAACACGGCGAAAATAAGCATCTGCAGAACACAGACCCCGATGTAAAAATAGTTAGTTGAAGCCTTAATTTTTCTAAAAATACTCACTTTAAAAAAGAAATATGTTTTATTCTGAGCATTGTTAAAACATAATGCAGTGCAAGATAAAGCTAGTTAGAACAAAATCAAGTTCAGGATCTAGAAATAGCAATGGAATTCTATGCTAGATTTTGATTCAATTTCTGCCCTGGAAAAACTCCAGGTTTACACCAGCCTGACTGACTACAATTTACCACCATATATGTGTAATCTTCCTCTGAGTCAGTGCAAAGAAACTCTACAAAAAACTTTAAGAACTCCAAGAATCTTTGTAAAAGAAAGACACAAAGGGGAGTCCAAGAATCCTAAGCAAAAATATTTTGCTTTGTCCAAGCATGCACATGTGGAAAAAGTGCCTCTGAAACAACTGCAGTTTCCAAAACATCAGCACCACAGAAGTGCTGAAATTACCTCTCCACCAAAAAGCAAAGCATTTGCAGCTGCCTCTGTACCCCGTTCTGGTCGGCTGGAAACCTGCATGCTACACTCCCTCTTCCTCTCCTAAACCTGAAGAGAAGTCAGAGCCATGACCTTTCTGTTTGCTTTTGGCTTTTCAGAGCCAGCTACAGTCTTTCTAAAAAACAAGCATGTCAAGAACCAAAAATTCCTATTCTTGACAGATGATTTCTTCCAGTCTGTGGCAAGGAAGCCCACCTCCTACTTATTAAAGGAGCTCCGTAAAGCAAGCTATATTTTAATCAGCATTTTCAGCCCAGATGGTATTTTTCACTGAGAGTTTTGTCTCAGGAGACTGTCCTGCAAGAGCTACCAGAATTTAAGTGGTTTAGAACCAGAGGTTTTCAGGACCATGAGATATGATCTTCAAAACCATCCACCTCTGGCACCACCATCTGTTTGGGTGCCAGCCTTAGCAACAGCAGAGTTCAGCAGAGGGCAGGGACAGACACGGAGACAAGCAGTTCAGGCTTCCTAGTTGGCGTGTGCCAGGAAGAAATACCTCAAAGTTCTTGGCAAAGCCCATAGCAGCAGCAGCCCTCAGCCACAGACTGAGGACAGGCAGCCTGAGCCTCTCCAAGCTGTGCCACATCAGGATGCTCTCACCCCCGATATTGCAGGGCTGTGAATCTGCAGTAAATGAGCGATCTCTCATACAAATTTGGAAGGTTGTGATGCTTCTCATTTTCTCATGTTTGCTGGCTGGCATGTCCAGAAGTAGCAAAGGGCACTTTCACACCTCTGCTCTCAATCTGAAAGCAACGCGATGGAGAAGGGACAAGCTCCAAAGAGGAGGGGGAAGGAAAACCTTGGATGGCCTAGCAGCCTTTTTAATCAAAGCAGGAGTACAGGAGCCATGACTCAGTAAGCATGTCAGATATAAAGGACATATTCTGCTCAGCTCCAGCCTGTTCATACCTTACCTCAAACCATGCCCATGAAAGCTGACTCAGGAAGAACATGAAGCAACATGACAGTGTGGGTGCCCTTGCTGACCATACCTTGCAATTCTGTTCATGAAAGCTATCTGTAATTCAGCACATCCAGATGACAGCAAATCAAGAAACAGAGCACAAGAGAGAAGCAAACAATATTTTCTCAAATAAGACAGATGTGTGTAATAACAGCAGTAACAAGAGAAAACTGTGTGTAAGTACTCCAGGTTTACAGACTTCTTTGTGAAGTCCTTCCTTTCCCGATTCATATTTCTGTAAGAAAAGAATACAAAACTATCCTGAAGGAAACAGTCATCCAAAAATTATGATGTCACATCAGCTGTCACATAGCTGCATAGCTCTTCCACTCCATGTGGGCACTCAAAAGCTTCTCTCTTCCTGTTTCACATTGTGTTTAAAGCACATACACAACAGGTCCATACTTAAGTGGAAAAAATTGCTTTCTTCGGTAAAGTCTCTTGACTTGCTTCTGTAACATCCTACATGTTTTAGTTTCCCTTGTTCTTTCACCCTTCAGGTCATTGTCAGCTTGGCTCTTTTGCTGTGCTACTTCAGCTAGGGGAGGGGAGGAGGGTGGAAGAGGAGGGTCTGGTTTTGACTCCAATTCACCCTCTCCAGAGAAAAGAGCCTGAAAACAGATTGGGTCCTGCTGTGGAGCTGACACTGCAAAAGTCCTAGGAAAACAAGCTCTTTCCAGATCAGCTTGGCAATTCAGCAGTAACATGCGTCATTAAGATCTTTCCACTTAATCAGCAGAGATCTACCTGTATGACCACCATCTGGGGTCTCATGTTAGGAAGTGTATTACTGTCTGAATTACTAGGAGCAAAAAAGGTGTCTTCATCTGGATTACTTTAAAACTCGTAATTATTCTTTGCTGCAAGCTACTAGAAAAGCCATGCAGCATTTTCTGCAAAAGAGGCTGAACACCAGAGGGATGTCCTTGGTTCACAAGCCTTACAGAGAAGCCAGTCACTGAAGTCTGCAGCCCATATCCATGAAGGATCTTCTTCCTGTGCCTAATTCCCAGAGACTTCTTGAAACTGTATTACTGAACTCACACACTGGATAAAAAGCTATGCCTACCTGCACAAAGTAAAACCTTATTAAATCATTAGTCACACAGAGCCTTAGGACAGTGCAGAACAATATAGAAGCATAGAATGGTTTGGGTTGGAAGGAACTCCCAAAAGTCCAACTCCCCTGCACTGAGCAAGGACATCTTCATCTCGATCAGGTTGCTCAAAACCACATCCAGCCTGATCTTAGGTATCTCCAGGGATGGTGCATCCACCACCTCTCTGGGCAACCTGTGCCAGGATTTTACCACCCTCATTGTAAAGAATTTTTTCCTTGCATCCAGCCTGAATCCCCCCTCTTTTACTTTAAAACCATCACCCCTTGTCCTATAACCAAGTTATTCATAGCTTTTTCAAAACTGGACACTGACTGTGACGCAATTATTACACTCTGGGTCAGCGCTGGATGGCCAAATTCTTCTATGCACAACAAGGGTCTGCACCATGCTGAACACAGCCCCGCAGCTGCACATGAGAACAGTCCCACTATGTCCCCCTGCTCAAGGGCCTGAGACAGTCTCCCACAAGCTGCCCATGCTCAGCAGGACCATGTGGGGCAGTTGTTGACAGTGACTGGGGCCAAAGCCACAAGGACTGTTTGGAAACGAACTTATTCATGGTCAGTGTATCTTTACTGCCCTTTTCAAATTTGAAACAAATATATTTTATTTGAAGATGACTTTGAGTCCTTCTATGTGATATTCATTTCAGCAGTGCTCTAATATTGCACAACAGTCATATGATCCAGTGTGTGTGTTTTATGAGACAGACATGACACATGAAAATTAAAACCAGGTTCCTTGTCTGAAATACTGAGAGGAACTGCAGGGGAAAAAGTTAAAAAAACAATGAGAGCGTGCGCCCAGAGATCAGGGTGGAGGGAAAAGGGGAGGAAAAAACAGGATGAGACATCAGAGTAATTTCATCCTGTCCAGAGTGAAAACAGCTTTTATCAGTATGAAAAACAATTAATTTGCAGAAATCTACTGCAGAATGCAATCAAACTGTGCTGCTGCATTTCAGGACTAACACTGGAAATAAGGATTGCTATGCCTATGGCCCAGTCATCTATCGATAATTTACAATACACGCTTCTGTGAGCAAATCTTTTCACTTGCCCTTGCACATCAAATGACATTTTCTGTATATATGACATACAAGGAGAAATACGAAGAACCCAAATGTAACCCATGATCTAAGCACACAGAGCCCGGAGGTTATTTCCTACTATCGAACGTATCTTTACAAGTCTTCTGCTTAAAATGGAGCATTCAGAGGTATTTCAAATACCTCAGCTCCAATCTAAATGCACCTCTCATTCAAAACACACCCTCCAGATTGCATAACTGAACCATTTATAAGATCACCAGCAGATGAAGTAATTTTTGTCTGTTTAACTTTGAATATATTTGTATTGCCATGTATGAATCATATATCATACTGGGAACAGCACAGGCAGAGCAAGATACCTCCACCTCCAGAACAGTGTATAACAGAGGTAGTCTGTGAGATTTTGCATAGGTCACGGATAGAAAAATCACTTTTACTTTGTCTGGCCTGATGTTACTGGCTGAGACAAAGAGGTTTCCTCTCTTAACCAGGTGTACTTCCTTGGTTAAAGGGTTATAAAATCAGGTAATTTTATGAAGTTAGGTAACATAGCAGGTGTTATATTCACAGCTATGTAAGCAAGAACAGAAAGACCTGAGATAATCAAATTTCATGCCTGAAGGGTAAGAGGATTCATATGATGATTACCAGCCGAGATCAGACACAAATTACTTCATCCCACATCCTTTTAGACACTGAACAACTGGCCAGGTGCAGGCACTGTCATTTTGTTTACTTTTCAGCCTCTTCTTCAAGGTATCCACTGCTGAAGGTCAAATATGAAACTAGATGACAATTCAGATCCCTCAGTTTTACTCCATTTAAACAAGGTGCAGATGAGACACAAGTATCTCAGCACATACAGACAGTGGGGAGGCAAGCCTAGGCTAGCCAAAATGCTTGTACTTCTCCATATATCTCAAACACATACCACAGGATTAAATGAAATTCAGAGCATTCCTCCAAACATGTGAATGATCCTTCACTTTCGCTGTTTCTCTCATTGGTAATATCCCTAGAGATACTTAGCAACATTCCTAGAGATACTTAGAAACATTCTTTTAGGTAAACATATGTTACACTGTATGGAGACAGACTGTTTCTCAAATGAGTTCACCTCTGCGGGGTTTTTTGGACCATATAACTTTAAATTAATACCATCACATCCAGATGCATTTTCTGACAGTCTGCCTTCAAAAAATATTTTTAAACATAGATGTTGATTTTATGGGAACTGAATGCCAAGAAGCAAATAAGCATTAAAACATATAACAAAAGAACAAACACAAACATTTCCTTATAGTGAGAAAACCCATTTGAAACAAACTCCTAAGAAGTCATTTTTATAACTTCTGTTCTACAAACTACTCCAGACATGCAATGCACAGAACATCAGTGGGCTGTGCCTGCACATGCAGTTACCCCAGCTGTGCTTGCAAGGGGGTATTTCCACCAGTGAATAACCACTACTGTGCCTGCTGGGCCTCTTTGCATATACAAATATAAAGAAATAGGCAAGTAGCTCAAGTACCTGATCAGTGTGAATTTTCAAATTGTCTTTCTCTGCTTTGCAGGCTTCTTTTGTTAATAGTTTTAATGAATGATTTATCTTTGTTTTTTCTAGTATCTGTATATCTACAAAACGCCTAGGTCAGCATCTGCTTGTCACAGATACATTATTTAATGGATAGAAAATTTAAAAAGACAAACAAAATTCATGAAATGCAGCATTTCCCCTTCAGCGCAATCCACAAAGTACCAATATCAAAGGAAGATTCATCATGAACCTCAAACAGGACTAAAAATTGTATCTAATACTACAATTAAAAGAGCAGCTTCCAGACAATGAGAGAGCAGGAGAACTGATTGTATAAACAGGAAATAAAGAAGTACATTGCCTTAGTGGAATCTATATGCATTGAGAACCAAGATCACCACTAAACTGCTTGCTTCGTACTCTCCATTGCTGCTAGTGCAGAATATCACAGGAAAACTCAGCCTGTTTTTTGCCATCCCAGAGGAGCAATCAATCTCTATTCAATCTACAGAAAATGACAGAGGGGAAAAAAAAAAAAAAAAAAGAAAAATATCCTTATGATGTTTGTAATTTATTTCCTTAAAAAAAGAAGAAAAAAAAGAAAAACAAAATAAATTGGAAAATTGTTTGTTTGAAGCAATCTAGTGGAGAATTTGTTATAGGATCATTGACAAATGTGAACATACACCTCCAGCCAATGCTACTTGCCTAAGACAAACCTATATTGCTCACAGTCCTGCAAAACTCCCTTGATCTGCTTCAAGAGGTGCCCATTTTAGCTGTCCTGAAGGATGCCACACAGTAAACTGGAATTGCTCTAGTGTGAATATAACCTTTTGTGTGTGTATCTTACCCCCAGGAAAAAACGTGAAACCTGATTAAATTTTGTGTTGAAATGTAGGCAAAGGTAAATATGACAATGTCTGTCTTACAAAAACAAAAAAACAAACAAACAAAAAAAAAAGGGAGCAAGGTGGGGGGGGAGCACAATGTCCCCTTCTGTCTTCCCTTATGTTGAAGTGAACCAGTAAATCAATTTTGATTCACTGAAACTTTGGTAAAATGAAGCAACTTCACTTCTCACCACAAGGAAACCGCAAGGGTATAATCATGATACGGACACCAGAGCGTAATGCTATATATCCAGCATAACCACTCTCCCAGTTTTTCTATATGGCCTTTATAAAATAATTCCAAGATGGACAATACTATATGGCCGGGGTCTGTATCTGCAAAGGAAAATCTGAACTCTAAGCAGAAGCTGCCTGCCCTTACCCAGAAGTGCTCAGAATACATTTGTAGGGACACACTTCTAATGATGTGAAACCTGAAACCCCCCTCATACCCATCTCCTTCCTGAACCCATTCACTGGGTGTGCAAGGTAACTGGACACAGGGACAAGTCGGGGTTATAGGCATTATTCACTCTGTATAAGGGGATCAGAACAACAGTGATCAATACTATCTTACCCTTCTTTTGAGTTTAGAAGGGGGAAAATGAAACACTGAATTAAGTTAATATATATTATTTGTGAGGAATGCATAGCTTTTTAGTGGGGATTTAATTTTTTACCAAAGATCCCTGAATTTTACAATTGGGAATAGCAGCCTGGGCCATAACTTTTTTTAGATGCAGAATAAGGATTTTAAATATCTTAGATACATGTTGATTACTTCAAACTGTTTCAGACATGAAAAGACCATGGCCTGCTTTGTGCTATACAGCAAAGGCCACTATCATTTATATGATCTGACACTCAGCAAAAGAAATAAGAAACAGATTTCACTCCATAGAATATGAACAATACGTCTTCTATATTACACAATATGTAGGGTTGGGGGTGTTTTTTATGTAGTACTCATCTTGGAGGAACTTAAAACGGTGCTTTATATTACAGTGGTGGAATATCAGAGCAATTCTATAAGTTTAGTGCAGTTGCCATGGAGTTATACTGCTATAAAATGAACAGGGAATTTGCTTATGATTACAAAGCACTCTATTAAAAACATCTTTTCATATCCGTATAATCAAGCCGCACTTTCACCATCACCTGACACGTGCATCCTAATATATTTCATGTTATTCATCTCATCAACTTTGGGAGAATTAATTGGAAAGATAGCCCTGAGACATGAGCGAACACACCAGCTTAACCAAACCCAAGGGTTAAACCACAGGTCATCTCCAGCTCATTCACAATGAGGATTCTCATTTATACCATCACTCATACCTCCTGTCAGCTGGAAACAAAGAAACACTGTTCATATCTTGAGGCTACAGTCAGGCATGACTACAGGATAATTTGTCTATATACTGTCTGAATTCAACAGCAGCATGAGATACTAGGAAACTGGGCATTTTTTTTCTATGAATTCTCTGCACCCTTCATAACAACTTTCCAGGGAAAAGAGAAAAAAAAATCTAATAAAATAAAAAGGAAAAATTAAAACTTCTCCTTATCACTCTGGAATCTTATAGAGAAAGGCCATGCACTTTAGGGATGACATTTCTGACACCTCCCTCTCAACTACAGCCTACAGTCTCTCCCACTTCCTCCCCACCCTACATGTGATGGTGGCAGACTATCCAAGCATCATAAAGTCACAAAGGTACCAAGCTGCCATCCAAGAGTCAGGTCACAACACTGAGGAACTACTGAGTTAGCCACATATTTGTGCGTTTTAATTGCACTTTCTTGGTCTTTGAAGATGACTATGGAAAACAAACTGCAGATGATTTTAAGGGGATGCAAACTTCAGAGAAAGTAGTGAAGGCCATTTGCTCATTTCACACACAAGATCGAATTTGGCATGCCTGTGTTTTTGCATTGTCATGCTCTTAGAAGAAGAAAGCATTTATTTTAAAAAATAAATAAATTCCAGTCTCTTTTTTTTTTCTTGAGAAGAAAGGAAGGCTTCCTTTCATGTACTGGGAAATGTCACTCTTTGTCTATGCAATTATCCAAGTACATCAACAATGTACTTGAAGTAGCAAAGTCAATTAATGTACAAATTACTTAATCCTTCATAGTTGTCCTTCATGTAATAAACAAAACTTATTTCTATCTCATACACTGTTTAAAGGCATTACTTCATGAAGGATGTCCTAAAACATACCACATAACCACTACCGTTACTTTTATGTTGTATTTTGGTTTCCTTTCTGAGTGAAGGTTGTGCTGCCTTGCAAAGACAGATAGGACAGGATGGAACTGATTCACTGTGCAGCTACGGATTAGTCAAACCTCCCCGATTTGCAGTCTGCCCATGTGTACAATGGTGCAGCTCTGCACAGGATTGTTGAGGATTAACTAAGTGACACTAAAAGGCTTTGAGACCTGTTCAGTAAAAATTATTTCTATAGAAGTGCATATGCATAAAAAGCTAAATGATGCCAGCTGGCCTTTCATCCTGGGCAGCAAAAACAACTTCTTACCACACACATTTCCTTTAGTGGGCACCAGCAGCATATTTTTTACTTCTGAATTCCTGGGGTTTGCCTTAAAACATACAAACCATTTGATTTTCAGGAATACTACAATTAGAAGATTGGTGCAGAAATGTATTTCAGTGATTATCTTGATTAACCCTACACAGGCAAGAACTGTAATCATTGTAACACCCTCCAAAATGAGAAATGAGCCCTGTTTGCAGCACACAGCTCTGGATTCAGCAATTTGTATCTTAGAGGGTCTGCAGTGAACTCTACATTTCAATACAACCCTGACAACTGAGTTACAATAGCCCTTGAAATGAAGCAGAAAGCTGCTGTTGTGGGACTGGCCTTATATGACATGGCACTATCAAATGAAGATATGTAAGTAATGATTTTTCTTCCAATTTTCCCTCTGTGCTGCAAATAACCATGTTTTCTGGAGCCCCCCCTCAGCTGCAGAAACTTGGATGTGCTCCACCTGCTTATGTTTGCTGACAGACGCCAGAGGAATTTTCAATTCATCTGTTTCACAGATGCTCAGACTCTTTTCTCAAGACACATCATACAAAAATGTCTCCAAAATAATTCGCAGGATTTCAGTCGGCACAACTGTGATGGCTGCATGTAAGGTAAAGCTCAGACAGCTCTTAAGAAATTGCAGCTCTGGAATGAGTGTCTGGGACCTTAATAGCACTCATTTAAATCTTTCTGCATGACACATTTATAGTTTTCCATGTAGTCAAAAGGGCAAAGGGGTTGGTATGCAGAAAGCTGCTACAATGTGAGAAACATCATGCATTTCTATAACCTCTTGCACTCATACTGACATGAAGGGAATTACTAACGGAAAGCAAACATGCAATCTAATCCTAAATGGAGAGGAAAAGGGAAAGAGAAGAATTACAGAAGGATCTCTGTGTTCATAATCTCTATATCTCACTCCAAAATAAAATTCACCACTTTACCAAGGAGTTAACTGGAATAAAACTAATCTTACAAAATGTGTTGCATAGTATTATTTGTTCACCTCCCTTGGTCATCTGCCCTGCAGCACGAATGTCAAGCAGGACTTTTGACCATTACAAGCCTGCCCCTGCTTCACTGCAATTCACCATCACCAGCAAGGCACCCACCAGGAGTGCCATACTGAGTCACACAGCAGAAGATGACAACTCAACTGCAAAATGAGGGCACGCTGACAAATTTAAAGAGACAGCAAGAGTGCCACATGATTGTTCACAAGGCTCACGCTACAAAGTCCAGGGGCGAAATTACCTACACTTCTCTCCTCCGGTTTCAAAATGGACATCCAGAGAGTCCTCTAGCGTCACACTGGAGACTCGAACTGAAACTCTTTTGTCTGAAATGATAGGAATTTAATTCCCACAGCGTAAACTCCTTCTGAGAGTATTTCAAATGGCCACATCCCAGAGGGCTTCCTTTTGTTTCTTCTGGGGGGGATAGCAGTGCTTACTGCTGTTGACTTCAGTTATCAAGTTGACAGAGGTTGCAGAAAAGCTGCAGGTGCTTGCATACAGCCCATGGGCACAAGCAGCTGCCTATTCAAAGATGGTGATACATTCCTGAGCACACACATAGGAGACTAGGACCTGTCTCATACCGGCCCTGGCCCCTTACTGTGGGGCACCACTGAGGCCTGGGGCAACCTGAGTCAGCACAGGTCTTTGAGGCCTTGGACAAGGCTGTACGTGTCCTCACCCTCCTCCGTTCCCACATGGCAGGACAGACTGCCTGTCTCTGAAAGATGGAGCCATCTGGACATGGAGAACGTGCAAAGAACCCCAAGCCTGCTCACTTGACGTGACCAGCAGCCACATAGAAGCACACAGCCCTGCCATACCCCCACTGCATCCCTGAGGCAGAGCCCTAAGTGCATGACGGCAACAAGTTGTGTTGGGCTTTGGCAGCCCCATCCCTGACAGGCAGAGGTGAGCATCCCACAGATGCACACAGAAATCCCAAATCAGGGGTTTGTTCAACTCCCATTTATTTATTTACTTATTTAAACCCAGGCTCACTTGCCTGTGACATGACCACACACAGAACCTGAAAAGTTGACACAACTACAGCTGGAGAGCAGGACCAGGCCATAGAAATCCCACCATATGTTTTTCATGCCAGATTGTACTTAGTTGCCCACCACACCCCCACATCCAAAAAAAACCAACAACAACAAGAAACCCCCAACATTTGCACCTTATGTAAATATGCATGAGAGCATTCAGTCATGCAACGTATAAGTGTCAGAGAGCAGCAGACAGCTGGGACTTCAGGGGTGGCCAGTGCCCATGCATTCACATCTCACCTCAGAAGAGTGCAACGGAGCTATCAATGTACCTCCCAGTCCAGACAACACTCACCCGCCTGCCCCACATTAAACCCCCTTCAGAGCACAGCCACAGCAATAGCTGTACACCAGTCCCTTGCCCTGGGACACGTTTCACCCTGGAGACACACACTGTCTACGTAAAAGTGATAACATTAAACAAAAAAACTATACACAGAGATAAGGAAAGTCTTGCAGAACAAAAGCCTCAGAGCAGCTCATCAGTAAGTCACTGGTAATTAAAGTCACTCAGTTTATCCTCAGTAATTCTAAGGAAGTGCTGTAAACTATTACAAACTTAAATTATATATACAATATATTTATTAGGTAATGCAGAGTCACTCAATTTGTTTGGCCTTGTATGAAGACCTCCAAATGCAACCCAAGGCAAAGCTCTGGGGTGAAAACACACCTTTCTTTAAATCACTATCAAGCCTTGTTCATTAAGATAATGTCAAGATAAATTCAAGAACTTACTATTTTTAACACTTCAGCCTAATAACAAATGTCAAACAGCACTGATCCACATACGCTGTTCTCAATTACTTTGACTTCATTATCAGACTGCTTTCAATCATTAGCAATCCCAAGCCTCATGTCAAAGTGAAATGCCAAATTCTTAGACAATCTAACTTCGCATGGCAATCAAGTCAAAGGAAGTATGCCAATTTATACCATAGCAAAGCCAACCCCAAAACTGCATATCATTAACAACAATTCCCATAGGGATTCTGACCACTGTAGTTACAAATAGGTGACAAAGCTGAATTGTATTATTGTGCTATTTATAAGAGTAAGTCAGATTGGAATTACTTCCTGCCTATGGGTAATTCCACCATGAAACAGAAACAGTTTATTTTCTGCCCTTCCTGTCCCAGAGGATACTCAGAATCAACTTCAATGACATTCTCAAAATAATCATGACACATGTATCTTACCTTGTTCAATTTTTTCTTTTCCTTATCACCTTTCTCAACTTAGTACTCAGCTATATCAGTCTTTACACAGATCTTTCTTTGATCCTTGAGATATTAATTTAAATCGCTTTCTGATATGAAGCTTGCTTTTTTTCCCCTTCTGTTTTCTCTCTGCTACTGAAAAATAAAGTTGGGGATGGGGAAAGCCACAACAAACACTGATATAAAACAAGTCCCTGAGGATGAAGAAAAATCACACCAAATAAATACCCATTGACAAACATTTCTCAGCAAACAGTTTAATGAACCTTCGTTGCATCTTATAAAGTACACTTACAAAGACAGTTTCAACTTGCTCTTCTTCCAAAATTTGCTCCTTTTAATTAGAGTGGTTTACTTCTACTTGAAATATTTGTGTATGGGCACCTATTAAATGTAAGGTTATCCTTAATTAAGGAATTAAGACCATCTTTCAGCTGATTAACCTCCCACACACATACAATCCCCAGTGTCCTATGTTCTAGCAATCAGAAAGCAATCCAGATATCTAATAGGCAAATGGACATCAGCTCCCAAGAAGGGATAGACCATACCCTCACTGGATATAAAACAGGATTTTGTTCTATCAAAGTTAGCAGGACACTACAAATTCAACATTAGCTTTTCATCCACTGATAAAGCATGATAAATTTCATTCCAGATTTACATTACTGTGAAATTCAGTATCCTATTTCTGTCACCATATGTACTGTTTAATAGGGTCTTGCTGTGAAATTATTAAAGATGAATAACAGAGATTTGGGGGTTAGTAATACAAAAGAACATCTTAACTTAGGAGTACTTACTGATTTTCCAAACCAGACTGTAAACTTTGAGAAAGGAGACAGATCAATTTTAAAGAAGAAAAAAACAACAGCAAAAAAAAGAAGTACCATACCTCTGTTGCACTTCTCATTCCTATACAACCTAGAATCTCAGAGAAAAAAGCTTACTGAATTGCCACAAGCCTGAAGCCAAATATTCACAATAGAGTATAATAAAGGTGTTTGATTAGCAATAGATAATATACATCAAGTCTGGAGACAGTGTTCTCACAGGAGAATGGATAATTGATACATAAACTCTGAATAATCCTGAAAGATACAGCAAGGCCATGAGAGGCCCAAGGAAGCTTAAGCAAGCAAGATAAGAAGAAGCTGGAATTCACTGAGTTATGAGAACTATGGACTGTTAGCAAGCTTTCCAGGTCAAGTTCTCACACCTGTGCTTAACCAATTACATGTCAGTCACTAAGGGTCTTCAAGACATGTATCCAATCATAATATGCCAAATCACTGTAAGGGCATGTAAGAAATAGTATATAAGGAGTTAAGGCTTTGTAATAAATTTGGCAATCGCTTGATCACATTGATTGTCTCTGCATTGTCCATGACTCCCACATCAACAATCAAGCCTTAAAACTGCTCAGAAGTACTGCCTACGGTTATTGTTATGAACTTTTAATTAACTATGCAGAAAAAAATATTTTCATTAAACAAACGAAGAAAAAGAAGTTATTAGTCTCGGACACTGACACCCGACCCCAGGAATGGAAAAATTTCTTTCCTCTTCCAAGCTGATGTATTTATACATCACACTGCATTGCAGACTATATTGCAATACTATGAGAACAGGATTACTCCTGGGACAAACAGAAATGGAGGTGGCACACGCAGGACATTCTTTTCTCTGATGACATAGTATTATTTTGATTGCAAAAAATCTACATTCCAGCATCCTCTGCATCTATGAACATGGGCAGCAGTACCTCATGTACAGAAGAATGGATCTGTAATCCAATTTCTGCCTCCATTTTTGCCAATATCATCCGCTTCAGTGGGAAGCTTTCAAGACACAGGATCAGCCCCAAAATAAGAACTGATGGCTTGGGGCATAGTACAGCTGTAAACAGAGATTATGAATTCCTGAGAAGGTTCACATTGGCTCAGACTACTGTAAACAGTGGATACTCAGTGCCAAATGCAAATTTTGCAGTATTCTAATGGAAATCAAAGAAACAATATCCATGGCTTCAGGGGAAGAGCCACACAGAATACCTTCAGAATAAGCATACGTCTTTCTTGTGACAAAGCATGCCTAGAAAGATCTGCCAACAGCTCTCCCAGAATGTTTCATGCTGTTGAGTGGGAAGGTGCCCACTGCAATAATATGAGGGAGCAACAGCCGCAGAACCAGGAGTTCTTTTGATTTTGTTAAAGAATAACCTCACATTCTATGAAGGAAGGGTGCCTCCTCCTCCTGAGAGCCATCTCACAGCAGGGCCCATATGTCTTAGGGCCACAGAGAAACACCAGCTTCCCTGTGCTCTCCACCACCACAAACCACAGCTCCATCCTTACCCTGAAACAGCCACACCAACACGGAAATGTTTCTCAAGGACACACTAGAACAAAACAATTGACAGTGTCTGCAACATCTCAGCATAACAACCACAATAAATTTCAATCTCATTTTAATTTTTATACATCAAAAACTATTAGGTTTTAGATATTTGCACCTTAATTATTATGGAAACAATTAGCTCCCACGACCACAAGGCTTTGCCCAAGCAAATGTGATGAGCACAGTATTTTCTACAATATAAAAAAATAAATATCCTAACACATGTGTAGCTATCTAAGACCCTACAGTTGCCACTGTTAGTATCTTGGCTTTGTGCCAGAGTGCAAAAGATGGAACTTACTGACATGAACTTATTATATAGCATTATGTATTTGTGTAATTGAAGATTATCTCCTAAAGAATTCTGGAATTTAGACAGTCAAAATTTAAATATTTCCTGCTGTAGAGAGATTAATTTAAAAAAATATATTTAAATATTCTTTCAGAGAAAATTATTTTGGTATGTTATCTCCTACAAAGACAGCTATAATTAGACAACATCTCCAAGTACTCTGAAATGTGGGATTTCTCAAACTGACAAAAAAAACCCACCACATTTGTGTTTCAAGATAGAAAATTATTCCATGGAGTTTTATGTATCAAAGGAATTTTATTAATAGATATTGCTTTTTAGTACATTTTTTCAATTAATTACTGTTTAATAGAAGTATGCATTTTAATTCTCAGCATCTTTTTTAGTTTTCCCCTACCATAATTTATCCGCAGTATAGTGTGGCCACCACACAGCCTTCCCCAGAGCTTTGGTGTGCTGATCCGACCTCTACAAAGAGGGCTGCTGGCCGAGAAAGGCAGCTGAACAGCAGGAGACAACAAAGCTGGTTTAGAAGGTATTTTAGAATCTTTCTGGGTGAGAAATACTATAGAAGTACAAATGACACATAGCAAAGATCTGAGCATTCACTAGCACACAGTGCCTGGCCTCCTTGGTACCTCACAAGTTTCCCACCTGCTTTTACAAGCAAGGGTGAAATTCAGGAATCGCCAGGGGTCATTCTTAACCATGTCTCAGGGGGCATTTTTAATTCCAATATATTTGCATTTTACACTGTCCTCTTTGAACGTCAATGACTATCTCTTCCATAACTAATTGAAATATAAACTGTTAGTGCCTTGTTTAACATTAAGAGGTTTGATTTAGATTACTTCTGCTGATAAATACATTTGCTAACAAAATTGAGGGCTCACGACTTCCAATTCAAGCTGTTGTTGAATCAAAGGCAGCTAATAACATCAAAGCTCTGAAGCCAAAGGAAATGCTTTATTCCAGTCAAAGGGATTTCTGTTTATGCTAAGTCTTTTTCCCAGGCTCCATATCATGTATCATCACCCATTTTCTTCACTGGGACTCACAGCATACAGTACAGAGGCAGAACTACAGGGATAAAAAAAAAACGTACACGGTGGTTTTGCAAGCAATACAACAAATGTACTGAAGGGAGGAGTAAAGCAATAATATGCTAATGGATGCTCTGATTTTTTTATTTCCTTGAGCTTTTGAATGGGTTTTTGTTGTTTAGGGGATTATTTTCTGCAGCCTAATTCCAAGGAAAATGGGCTTGAACATATATCTGAGCAAAGTCTGGTTCACATCGTGCAACATTTCTGGTGCTATTTCTTCATGCAAGATAGCAGTGCACAAACAAAGCCAGGGACCCTGGGCCTTGCTCCCAGGAACAGCTGAGAAGACCTCCAACACACTGATTGGCAGAACTTGGGGAGGGACCTCTCTTCCCAGGGTACTGGTCTGAACATCATCTGCATGGTCCACAACAATTAGAAGCCTTCCTACCCAGCCCAAGGAGTAGGGAACACAGTCTTGCAGTCCTCCTGGGAGTGTGCGCACACACACAGAGGAATATTTTCATTGTACATCCCTCTTGAAGCAAATCCAAGGGGAACCACACAGAGAAGACCCTGTGTTCAAGCCCTGTGCTGGATACCAACATGTAGGGCAGCTCCCAGAAATTTTCCTGTCCTCCCTGTCACCAGCACTCTCCTCCCAAGGAGACAGTATTATTCTTTCTATGAAACTCTTTAAAATGGTTTGAGACACACATTCTTAATAAAGATCCAAAAGTAAACAGAAATAGGTAAAATTGCTTTCCTTTAATTAATATACATATATTCAGAGTAAAATTATTCCACCATATGGACAAAACGGTCATGTACTTTGTCCTGTAAAGGTAGTTAAAGCAGAAGCATGAAGCTGACTGAAATACATGAACATTTTTAGATAGGATGTAAGAACATCCTGAATAACAAGATGCCCTTTACTTGAACCGTGGCTTGAAAAATGTCACCGGTGCAAATGCTAAGAGAAAAAAATACCACCAACGTATGTGACAGGACACAACTTCCACCATTCTCAGAACACATTAGTTTTAGAATGCCACTTTACCAGTAAGCAAATAAAATTATGCCAAAATACATCCAACACAGCAAAACTGAATACTGCAAAAAATCAAAAATCTTATTTGAAACAGGTTCAGTTTAAGATTAATTCAATTGCTTTAGCCAATTCATATTCTCCACAGAAGACTCCTGGACTTCAGGAAATGAAGCATTATGATGCATTAACTACATTCTCCACTTGCATCTACCCTTCATATTTCTATTAGCTCCTCTGCACTCATTTGAAGTATAAATCCTCAATGACATAAATGGGTTTTCCATGCATGTAATAAAAAAAAAA
The DNA here is from genome assembly GCF_028554395.1 of Pezoporus wallicus. Taxonomy (NCBI): domain Eukaryota; kingdom Metazoa; phylum Chordata; class Aves; order Psittaciformes; family Psittacidae; genus Pezoporus; species Pezoporus wallicus. The sequence goes on from NW_026640059.1 coordinate 4,660,868, forward strand.
TCCCTGGCAGTGTTCAAGACCAGGTTGGATGAGGCCTTGGGTGATATGATTTAGCGTAAGGTGTCCCTGCCCACGGCAGGGGGGTTGGAACTAGATGATCTTAAGGTCCTTTCCAACCCTAATGATTCTATGATTCTATGATATGCAAGAGAGATCCTCTCTGAAGCTGAAAGCTGAGAGCAGCCAGGGCCAAACACCATGCAGCGTGTGCTGCCCGAGGGGAAGCGTCTGCTGTCCTGCATGGCTACATCCCACCACACTCACAATGGAGCCCACAGCAAAGCTCTCATTAACTTCACAGGTGCAGAACAGGACCTTACCATACAGTCACATGAAATCAGCACATGCAACTCTCCATTTCCAACATCAGAACAAGACTCAGCCAAATCGTTGACAACACTCTGGGATACAGTCGTGTGTAAGAGGTATAAGGCTTCTGCAAGCAGCTTACACTTCTCTAGCTTCAGTATTACGCTGCCATGTTTTTATTATGTTTTTTTTCTGTAATACTACATGAAGAAAAGGTAAACAAGATTATCCATCTTCACACGGCATACTTGTTGGGCCATGAGTTTATTTGATGCACTTCACTTTTTAGAAAACATACAGAAAACCTCTGTATCTCTCACCAATGAGCACTATATCTAAATATACTGAAGATACTAAGATTTGTCCCAAGCAAGAGTTCACATGTGTCCTTTTGGTTCATTTGATGAGGGGAGAAAGAAGCAAAAAAACAAGCTCTCAATTCACAGCACGAAATATGTAATGCTTAAGGATAATAGCAGAAGGCCCTTAATGAGGCAAGAAGAAAATAAGCTCTGAGCTTCACACTCACATTAAACATGATAGAAAACAGTAGGCTGGAGAGTGATGGTACAGTTTACCTTGTCTCACTTGTTTCTTTATTAAAGTTAATGGCTATCTTAATATTACAGGCTTACAAAATGGTAATAAAGACCAGCCATCTAGATGGACTTGTATAAAAAGCTGGATAAACTACACTCAAAACAATCTTTCCTGACGATGCTATAGCTGCAATGAGAACATTTTTATTAAGGTTAATAAGGGTAAAGTGAGGCAGGTTTAAGAATAATGTGCAGTGTCCAACCAGCCACAGTTTCAGTAACCAACATAGCAATAAATGCTCAAGAGCAGTAGGTTTTTTAAATTACTTATGGAAATTTCATTAAATCGCTAGATTGCTAACTACCAAATGACTACTGTTATTTGGAGTTCCCCATCTCAGAAAGTCTTAGAGCACATTTTCAGCCCTTTTGAGCCAGCAAGACAGTACAAACAGGAAAGAGCACCTTGGTCTCCGAGTATTCCAACTGGAAACAACATGATCTTTGCATTAATTTCAACTTAATCAGTATCAAGACACACAAAAGCAAACTGCACCCAGTAGCACTGCAGCACTGGGGAGCCATCTGCCTAAGCTTCAGGTGGCCAGAGAAAAAATCTGGGGTTCAGGGACCAGTGAAGGGGAAGAGGCATGAGGCTGCAGTTGGCACCACCAAAACCACACTGTGTGGGCTCCTGGCTGCATGAAACCGAGAGGATGGCTCACCAATTTGGACATTTTCTGAATGTTGAGGGGCCTCCATGCCCTAGAGATGGGGAGCACACTGTCACCTGAAAGCCAAAACAATAATGTATTTGGCCACCGCCACAGCTGAGCTGATTAGGATGGGACACAATTGGCACAGGTTGCATAGGACAGAAATGCTGGGCAAAACAATTTGGAGAGGTCTCCTCTGGAGGAAAATAAAAACCAAGCAAAACCATCAAGCCAAAACACAAAGAAAAACAGTCTAAGTTTTAAAAGCGCAATGAGGAATAAGATCAGCAACACAGCATTAATAAGTCTGCTGCAGAGGCATCTGGGGTAGAGTAGAAATAGGGTATTTTGCAAGCATATGGTAAGAGACAGTCCCACTGCAAGGCCTTTGCAATCAAAATTAACAAGGCAGAAAACCAAAAATAAGCAGCAAGATCTGAGCAGACATTATTCCTAAATGAATCTCTTACACGAGGAATTAGAAACAGGCCTAGCAGGGCAATTTTAAGACAGTATTTTAGTTATTTAATAAGTATCCCAATAAGAAACATTTTATTTCTATGGATCATAACCAGACCATGATCAGTATTACTCACTATTCATCCTATAAGTTCATTAATTGCTTTTCCTGTGCAGACTAACTTTCAGTTTCTGTTACCCTGGTGTAAATACTGTTCCTCAAAGCATCTTGAGACAGTTTCACGTGCACAGAGTTTTATCAGAAGGGCCCACAGTTGATACATGCATTGTGTCTAATGGTGAAAGTTACTTTTGAGAAAAGAAGAAAAATAGAAGAAAGAGACACAAACAGGAAAATGAAAACTCTTGCCAGAAGACAGCAAGGCCAGAAGAGCAGCAACAAGAACAGGCTTTGGTGAAAGGGTACAGACCTACAACTGGAGGGCAGGCTACAGAAATGCAGGGGCAGCCCCTTGGCATTGCACAGGTTAAGGCCCCTCAGGCACTGACCAGATCTCCCAGAAAACACCTCAAATCCAGTTAATAGGTTGACACAAGTATGACATCAGGTGTGTCCCAGAGTTGCAATAGTCAAGCTCTGTGCTTAACTGCTGACACTGCACTGTGCCAGGGAAGCCCAACCATGGCTGTGGCCCCTTCCTGCTGTACAGACCGCAAATGAACCCTACCATAAACACCACGCTGCAGCAAGGTTAGTAGAGGAACAATTTTCATTTTGAGTGAAGCAAGTGAGCTATTCTGAAAGACTAAGCTCCATTTATACTATTTCTTGGCTATTTTTTTAAGTCTCTATCAATGTGGGCAAGGCTTGATTTTAAAATGCCAGTAGCACTCTAATGTCACTTATACAAATTGCTAAAGAAGACTTCCACCAATCTTCAACTAAGATACGCTATCACAGAAATTTCAACATCATACCTTCCACAAAGCCTGAGTTAACAATCTCACCATCTCAATCCAGTAAGACAGGCAAGCAATGAGTACCATGCCTGCAAACACTGTATCATTAATATATATTTTCCCATTTAATAAAAGCTTAGTCTTAAGAATGCAATTACTTGCAGTGTTTACTCTCCTCTCGTCTCAGCCTTCCAGCTGCTGAGAAAAGCTTGTCCACTGGTGGGAACTGGAGGAATAAGATCGCCTAACCCAGGTGGATAACAACAAACTACTGATTATTCAGCACTGACTTCACTTTGAAGAGCCTTCCAATAGAAGGATTAAAAAAAAAAATTCAATGAGAAGTTAAACCTATGACACCACTTCAAATATCACAGGCAGCATTTTTAACCTCTGTCCTTTTATGTTACTGCAGCAGTGCTGGAAAAGCTACAGCAGAAGAGGGAGAGTCATTTAGGCAGTTCTCTTCATGCCACCACCATAGCCCAAAGGGACAGAAATCAAGAAACATTAGAATCAGTATAAACCAATTAGGACACTAAGGAAGAATAAAACACACAGAACTTAACCCAAATCTGTTAAAAGGCACAGAGAAAGCACTCATTTCTGAGTAGAGAGCAACTTATTTTTTGGAGATACTCCAGATTTTCAGTTTCCATCTGGTTGTTCTTAGTGTTGTGATAAGGGAAGAGAGTTTCCAGCCGAAACACAAGAGTGCACAACATCTGACATGAAAGACCTACAAGCAGGACAGCCACAGTCTAATCAAAATCCTTAGGATCTAAACAAGAATAAACACATTTCTACATACACACATATAAATCACAGTCATGTCTTCATACAGAAACATGCTCTACTTAAATAAAAACAAATTAGGAACCAGCTAGTAAGAACAAAAGACTTATTCTCGCTCTTTTTTGTCCTTCCCCAGCAATGGGTGGTTTAGCTTAAGCTGATACTTGCCATTCACAAGTATACAATTAGCCAGTTGGGTTTTATCATTCTTCGGAGCAGCTACTGACTTTAACACTTGGTGCTGTAGCATTCATAAATGCCACACCCATTGCAGGGAAGAGGCAGGATGCACGTGGGTGCTAAACTGGCTGCCAGAGATGACAACCCTCTGGGCACTGCATCCCACTGCCCTGCTCCGGTGGTCTCAGCTGGAAGAGGATGAGAAACTCTGGTTTCTCTGGTGCCAGAGACCTAGCTCTCACCTAACATACACCATGGCTCAGACAAAAGAAAATTACCCCCCAGGAAAAACTCAGAGTCCAAATGCTTTATCGTACCCAGAAATCCTGCTCTGTTTTAAGCTGTCTGCTGACTGGGGCTGCAACACCAGAGTGCAGGGCTGTTGCTCTCTGTTTACAAACAGGACAGGTGGGGAAAGGAGAGGAAGGGGGCAAGAAGGTGCCCTTTGGGAACTACAGCCTTTGAGTCAACCCCTGTCTCACTGCAAAACCAGCACCACAAACCCCAAAACACGTGCACCTAAAGCTCTGTGCTGCAAATTAGTGCCAATATTGCCTATTTGTCCTTTTAGTGAAATCATGCCCACAAGTCTAGAAGGGTGGGAACAGTGACAGCAGAGCCAGCCCAAGCAGGCAGGTGTAGATGCACAGAAGGAACAAGCCTTTAGCCTCCTGCTGTAAGGAAAAATATATTTTTAGAAAACATGATGGTAACAAAGTTGCATTGGATCTGGAATTGGACAGGAAAGAAAAGCTCTCCAAATTTCTCAACTATTTAACTTACTAAATTTTGTGGGGCTTCCTTTCCCCTAGACTACTTCAAGCAAGACATTTCTCTGCTATTCTTAACCCCATTCAATTGCAGAATGAGATTGGATCTCAGCAGCAAAGTTTTGTTTCTTTGGATTCAACAGCTAACACCAAATGAAAGAGCAAAGAGAAGCCTGTCTCACAGTGGAAGGAAAACGAAAAGAGCAATTGCATAAGAAAAACAATGCCCAGACATCTGAACAGCAAAGCAATTGCATGTGTCAAATTCCCATAACAAGATGGTGCCAGCTGAGGCTTATGTTAAAACTGTGCAATAAAATTAGATGTCTGGAGCCTCTGTCAGAAGAATGATGCTATCTCATTAATGGGATTACATTGAAAAATTGAAGGGATTTCAGTCAAGAGGAATAAAACGATTAAGGATCAAAAGAGTGTGACTCATGAAAGAAAGAAAGCAAAAAACTGAATGCTGTGTTCTTGCCTGAAAAGCCCATGTCTCAGAACCAGAGAAGCTCAGTGGTACCAGCCTAGGTGACACCACAGCATCTCCCCCTCCCTTACACCTGGAATAACAGTGTAGATCAGACCCCACCGAGTGAAAACTCATATTATGAAATACTGGCTTTGTTATGGCAATGTTATTATTGTATCAGTCAGCAAGAAACTAATAAGCAGAGGGAAAAGAGGAGAAGGCAACTAATTACTTATAAACAGCTGGAGGATACAGGCCCCATAAGAGAATATATTTTAATAAAGAAAAAATAAAAAAGGGGAGGGGAAGGGGAAGAAAGAAACTGCAACTAGAGACACTGGGTAAAAATCAGAGCTTTTCAGTTAATGACTAGAGAGGATTTCTTAGCCAGAGGAGCAACATACATGCAGAATTATCTTCCCAAGGCATTTCCCACTGCATATTACAACTGCTGAATCATCTGAAGAGGGTTGGCCACCACCCCAAAAACACCACTGTGAGACTGCAGCACTGGCAGGGGTGAACTAGCTACCAGGGGAAGGGAAGAAAGTGAAACAGTGCAAGCAGGAAAAGGGGAGCGTGGTGGCGGCAGATGTTCCTAGTCACCACTATGCTGCATCACAGGAAAAATAAATGAATAAATAAAAGAGATCTCTAAATATAGAATGAGATTCTCTTCACTGAGGGGCTCAACATCTCTCTGCAATCCATCTTCTCCAGTTGAAGAACTGTAGGTTAAGTAAAAAGATTCATTTAAATTCTACACACATTCACAGAGATAAACTGATTTCAGAAAGTATTATTATGTCTGAACTCTCACTAGGGGTGAAAACCAGCTACTTTGTGATCCATTTTTTTATGATAGCTAATATTCTCTAAAAATTCATTAAGTGCCAACATAAAGGACAAAACACATCACCATGGAAGAGCAGATGATATGAGCTACCATACAAAGCATATTAGGGTCACTTGCCCTGCATTCCTCTGCGTCAGCACAGGGCAGAACTGCTTCAACACCCAGCAGCAGTCTGTTTCTTGGCTACTGTGACACACAAAAATTCAAACAAAAATGACACTTCCCAAGAAGCATCTTTGCTGAGGAAGTGCCCAAACAAAGCCCTTCCTTCACAGCATGCACACAGTCCGTGCTATCCGCACAGTATGCCAAGAGAAGCAGGGAAACACACCAGGAATCAATTTCTTCAACCCCATCTCACTCACATCAGATCTTCCAACAAGGAAAAGTGCACATGCAGGCATGTGTGTATACACACTGGCAGGGGAGGGAGTTAGGACATTTAATTGCACTTTGGACCTTTTCCAGTGCACATACCATGAGGCAACTGCTCTTTTAGAGCTGACACTTTACAGAGCAGTGGAGGCTGAAGCCCAGTCCCCTCCATTTTCACTAAGACTGTCAAGGGCAGGTGGATATCCCCTACAACTGACAGCTGGGCTGGGTGAAGAGGACTTGGCTGCCAAGCTCAGTCTGCAAGGTTGCCCATGGCTCTGCAAGGCTAAGTGAGCTCTGCCACAAGGAAAATAGCTCCAAGAAAAGATGCAAACAAAGCAGATTTGTTTGCTATTTTCATATGGTTTCTTACCACAGAAGAACATACTCAAGGCTCTTAATCCATTAAACTTTAAAGAGCAGCTTTTTCAGAAGCTGTGCTGTAACGTAACTGGGCAAATTCAAACCGTTGCTTAACCAAATCAAGGCCGAAGTTTCCTTCCCATGCCTTTTTCTCTTTCTTAAAAAAAAAAAAAAAAAAAGCAAACAAAAACCCACAAAAACCAAAAAAACATGAAACTAACCTCAAGTTTTAAGTTGCAACCTTATTTCAGTAGGTATATACCTCTGTTAGTACAGGTTGCTAAATGCAAATACATAGCATTTGGCCTTCATCTCCCATCTCAGCACTACCATTTATAAAAACAATGGCAGTGTTTGTAACAAGCAATGTTCATTGCAGGCTGTTAGAAACCCTCTATAATTTGCATTGTGCCACATAACTCAAACCTTTTTACCCTGAAGTCCAAAATTTCTGGTCAGAATTACCAAATAACTTTTTTGATTTAGAAACTTTATAGTATTAGTAGCAGTTAATGGGGTTTTCAGAACAACAAGAGGGACCATGTTGGTTACTTCGGGTTCTTTAGAGCCCTCACATGCCCATGGGACATCTCCAAGTGGTCTTATCCCTTAACATTATACTCCCAAGTACCTTGCATCCAGTGTGACTCCGGGTCTTCATGAGGGGAGTTGTGGTGCACAGCTCAATGGCTTCTGGTTCATGGAAGATCACTGTCGGAAGAGGTTCTTTCCGAAGAGTTAGGACATTCAACTTAGTCTTTAACATGGTCTGAAAGTGCTAAACAGAAAGAAAAGCAATTATCTCCAGTTCTAGTGCAAAAAAGTGAGAGTTAACAGCTGGACATGTCTGCATGTTTCAGTTGCTGTTCAGTGTCTTGGAGGTTTCCATGGGGAGAGTCAAGTTTTATAATGTAAGACAGTGAACATACAGTATTACTATTAGCAATGTGAAGACTGTTTTTAATAATATATATATACACACACAAAACAAAAAATGAGATTATTCATTAGAATCCATGTATGCCCCCAAAAGAGCCTAAATTCAACCTCTGATCACTCCCAGGCATATTATAAAACTGCCCATAGACCTAGTTCCTCTACTAATGACCATATCAAGGAAAGAACAGGGGATCAAAGACCATTCAAAGAACTATGGATTCATCCTTCTTGTTGTCTTTCCTCTGTACCTAAATCTCACCCCACTGACCTTTGCAGATGTTATTGTTCCCACTGAGTTGAATGCCTTGTCAGTTTGCCTTTAGCATGTGAATTTTAAATTCTCTTCCTTTGTAAGCAATAGTTCCTCTAGTCTCCAATGTAAATGCCACGACTGGCACTAACAAATAGATATCATTCAAAACTTGTCACTTGCTATAATACACAAGAAATAACTCCCCAGGCTTGGGTGAAGAACTATCCAAGTGGACAGGAATATCACTGAATGAAAAGTTTCTCGGCAATTGCTTAGAGTGATGAAAGCCAGCCCTTGAAAAATTTCCAAATCAATTTTGTGGAACCAGGGGAGTCACAGAGATTTTTCAACATTTAGATGTTTCTTTGAACTGATCTTCATTTGAGAAACTGAACATTTTCACTTGCTACTACGTATCTTAGGAGGAAAATTTGCAGATATGAAGGAAATCAATGTAGTATTCACAGCTAGTAACATGCTACAGCACTGTCTAAAGAAATGTGCATTTATTAAAGCTTCATAATTTAACTTTTATAAATCAGCAGCTATTAGACATATGTGCAATGACTCCAGATCACTTTCATCAAAACCAAACTATTTGTTCTGTCTTCTGATGGGAGATTCTTAACTTCTTTTGCAGTCACCCCTTTCCTCAACAAGGCAGACAAACACTACAGGGTCTGGCTTGCAGACAGAGAGATGCTAAGTGATTTCCCAGAACTGTACAAGAAGTCTCTATCAGAGCTAGAAAATCAACTCAGGTCCTTGCTTTTCAGTCCTATGCCTTAAGTGAGGAAAGTGTGTATTAAATATTTTATTTATACACAGAGGATGAATCAACTATTTAGATACTATGCTGGTTTCATATGGATTTTTGTAGATTCAAGTATTCCACTGAAAATGCATGAGATTTTCTTGGAAAAAGCTTCCTACTTAAGTCATAAATAATTTACCATTATCTAAGTGAAAGCCTATTAATACACTTCTAAAACAATTTAATCCTTAGCTCAGTGTTTACGTCTAATAATTATTATGATACTGGATCCACAGCACCTTAAAGACTCTCATAAGCATATTCAAGGCATAAACACTAACCTATGAAAACAGTACTTGTTTTCCTTCCTCACACATGAAGTTGCAGCCTGTTAGAGCAATACTTGATGGCTTCTGTCCTGTTTGTGAAAGCATTCAAGTTTCCACCCCAGTGAAAAAATCTACTTATATTATTTTTCATCTGGTTCATATTACATTTTATCCCATTCACTCTATCCTGAACACAGCTCCACAAAAGACTACTTCATTTGAGATGATTATACATTAAAGAATATTTGTTGACACATGCTTCTGAAGATAACAGCACTTTCCCAGCCAGGATTACTAGATTTACTGAGAAAACCTATTTAATTTAAACCTTTCAGTTGCAACTAACAGCCTTTTGTTCTGAATTTCCTAGGCTTTTCTGGTGAGGTTGTTAGCAAAGGCTAAATAACAGAAAACCAGATGTGATGAGTGTAAAGCAAGCTTAAAGTTTGAGATCCTGAGTTTGAAGTAGCATCGCTGATTACCAACCATAACACTGGGCTTGCTGGTCCCATAAACTAATCACTGTCTACTATAACTGTAGCCCTCTCTATTAGCGTGACTTGCTTTTATACACAGGCTCTAAGTTTGTGCTAACTTGCTGCAGAAGTGGTATTTCTTGAGGAGAAATGTGCACAAGGAGAGGGTGCTGGAGACCTGCCGTGCCCAGGTCACAGCAATTCCCCATCTGTAACTGGCCTCTTTTCAAGCATGGGAAAATGCTGCGTCCAAGGTCATCCGCTGCCTTGGGCATGTAGGTGATGGGAGAGGAAGGCAGAAGTGGAAAATTTAATAAATGTATTTTTAACCTGAAGTTGTATTATTTTGCTGGTAGATAAGTTTGGATCAAAGCAGAGATAATGGTCACAAAATATTAGTTTGAAGAAGATCCTGTCTCAGCATTTAACTTCTCCCTCCCTCCATGCTGAAAGAGCTCCATTTCCCTAGATGATCTGTTTACAGGGATTCTCAAATAAAGAACACTGCTTCCATTAGTTACTCAATAGATGGAAAAAACTCCGTTTAGCTTCTCTCACCACTAAGCTTGGATCTTCGAAGTAGTGGTTCTCTTCTGCTAGCATCAGTATCAACTTCAGCGGAATTACTGACAGAGACAGCACAATTTGACCAAAACCAAGGAAAACTATAACAATGAGCTACTTTTTTTCATGTTGTAACAACCACATAGACAGTCTTAAACAAGGAAAAGACTACTCTCTGCCTTACAAAGGCAATTCAATGCTTGTATGAGCAGCAAGTTGGAGTGGTTGGGCGCCAAAAACACTAGAGCACAATTGGCAGCAAACAGATAATTAGTTGCCAGAAAAGTGCAGGACGGACTGGGGGTGGACACAGAAATAGGCTTTTGCTTTGGACTGCATGGCTAGTGCAGACAGCATTGTTCTCCCTGCACACAGGTGATGTGCCAGCTGCCATAAGAAAATCAAGTCTCTGCCAGGAGACATCATGCAGTGAGCCCCCAAATAAGCAAGTTATTTAAACACACGCCTAACTTTCACTATGTGAGCAGTCCCAGTAAAGCACACGTGGGTAGTCAATGGGATTATTCATGTGCTTTACGCCAAGAATAGGATAAAGTGCTTCGCTCAACCCATTTCTTAGTTTCCACTCCAAACTGGCATCTCCCACAGAAACTGTTGGCAAATGCTGACCTATAACAGTAGCCAATGTATTTTTTGAGAAGATGCATTAGCTCTTTGCTGCTGTGAACCCAGAATATTTCTTGAAAGTGCTTTAAGTTCACTAAGCTCCTGAAAAGCATGACTTTGGCAATTCACTGAAAAAAAAGGTTCAGGGAACTTTATACTGTTCACATTTTATGTGCCAGAACTACTGGGTTCATTTGGTAGTGCTTATACTGAAAATCATCAAAAGCAGATATTCTTAGCTGACATGACGGTAACTACAATTCAAAACTGCATATCATTCATCCTTTTATCTATTTAGATGGTGCTACTGACATACACTTGACATTTGAAAGATGCAAGGAACAACATAACAGTAAGAAACTGGCAGCAAGTTTCAAAATTCCTTGAGCAAACAAAAATACTTTAATTACCAATGACAGGATGAGAGCTGTAATTAGTATTGTATTTTCCTATTTGCTGAACATGTAATAATTCAAAGTAAAATTTGCTGAACATGGAATAATTCAGATTACAATTTAAACAAAGCCCCTAATAACATTGGAAAATTATCCTAATAAAAACCCATTGTTTCGTTTTTTCAAGGATTCAAGTTCATCATTTTCTTTTGCTTAGTTTACCAGTTTTAATGGCACCCTCTCCCTCTATATTTTCTTTTATAGAAGAAAACTGAAGGGTGTATAACTGGTAGCACAAACCCATAGCAGGCCAAGACTGCCACTACAGAAGTTATACTTGCCTTCTTTGTGACCTTCAAAGTCAAAACGAAATCAATTTTCAATGAAAATACTGTCATCACTAACCCTCTTAGCTACAGGTTAATTGAATATAAGAATCTAGATTTCTAAATTGCTTTCAATGTATACTTTGTTTTCAGCCCAACAGTCACACATTAACTCTAGGTTACCTATTTCACAACATTCAGTTCTCAAATTTCAAGTGCTATATATTTAGTTCAGGCAAATTTCTATTGCTGTTAAAACTAAAAATTAACAGCATCTGGGTTTTGGTTAAGTTTGTCAGCAAAAATGCAGTCACTGTCATAATTCAGGCAAAATGTCTTGGAGAAAACAACTGTGATTCCATACAATTAAACATGCTTTGGAAAAGTATGCACTGACAATTTGTAATAATAATGCTTAATACTTCTGCCAAATTCTTCATCTTCAGGTTTTAACTAAACAGTCACTGCTGTTCACTATATTGACTACTCAGCAGTCAAGACTGGACTCAGTGGATCTTTTAATTTTCATGATGGAAATAAAATAAAAACTCAAATTCAATAAATTTAAGAAAGGCTTATATATCGGACGTGAATATAAAAATAAATGTCAAGAAAGAGGGGAAACGTAATCTGCAATCCAGCAATAGGGGATGACCAAAATTAACAGAGTTTACAGGCTAATCGGGCTGTGATATTGTGAATGCAACAGTCTTCAGCACCGTTTGGGACAAGACCTCAGCCCCCATTATCTCTTAACATCATCATTATAACCAGGACAAAACTACATAAACTGGCCTAATTGTTTCCAGATATGACCTGTATGTGGCCAAATTTTGCCAAAGACACATTGAGTGCAAACCCCAAAATGATACAATGTTGACTTGTGAAAACCAGTTATTCTAATACTTCAAAGACTCTGAAAGAGCAGTTTGCCAGAATGAGAAGCAATTGTCTGGGCAACTCACCCTTCTACAGCACCTACAAGGACTTCCCAGATGAAATCTACATTAAAGCATCAGCAAGAGATAAGTCCCCAACAAACAACCTCTATAATTTACTACTTCAGTGCAAGTACTTCCTCTGTGTTTGAGATCCATTTAGTTCTGGACTGAAACCAAAACTTTTCAACAGCATCCCACAGCAGCCTAGGAGAAAGTGAAAGACACAAGCAAGTGCAATGAACTGCTAGAGAATTTTAGGAAGTCCAAATGTCCCTTTTCTCCTGTTCCCAGTGGAATTTGACTACCAGTGTAACCAGTCTGTAGCTACAAGACCACTCTCTTACTCATGATCAGAGATGACAACATGGCAGTGCTTTAGCAATATGGTTACACCATCAGTGACATGAGCACAGCTGTGACCCGAGGACCACGCCATCCCAAGCCCAAGAATTCTGACACATAGGAAAACTGATCCATTTCAAGGCTTTGTTTTGTTTAAAGCAAATGTTACCCAGTACAGATGTCACAAACCTATCCATTTCTTGTTAATAAAATATTGCTAACACAGTTTAAATACTTTCCCTCCCCCATATTTTTTTTTTACTGTATTTATCCCTAACTAGCAGTTCATATAAACATGGTACTGAACACTACAATAAAACCCTCTATAGAGGGGATGGAAGCACTTAATCAGAGTCAGAAATCATCCCATCAGCCACCTGCTCTATAACACAAAACTGACTGGCATGCACAAATCCAAGATCACGTCAAGACTCTTTATTCTCAAGCAGATCTGAACCCAAGTAATCTTCTTAAAACCAATCCAGCTTCAGAAATCTGGTTATAAAAAGTTTATCTCATCTAGCATGTCAAGAGCTATATTTTGCCAGCCTATCAAACCCAATCTCTTCAATCTCTTTCAGGTAACAGATGCTATTTAGGTGAAAAAGCAGATAATTATGTCTGAAATTATGTCTCTCAATCACAACAAAATGGCAACAGGCACAACAGTGAGACAGACTTGCCTGCAAGCAACCTGTGACACATTCTGGAAGTAAAGGAACTCGGGCAGGCCCATGGCACAACTTAGCACAACTCAGTATGTCTGCACAGTTGTACATCAGAACTGAACCAGTGCTTGCTACCATTTCTCCCCCCATGTCCCCCTGCTCCTACCAACCCTCACCAGATAGCATAGAAGAGAGATCAGAGAGGACAGAGGGAGAGTTTTGGCACAGAAAAAAAAGTAATCACATTTGCAAGGGTAAACTAAAATCTGTATGACCAAGCAGAAAACAGTATCAGAGCAAGCAAGGTGCAAGACTGGGGAAAGTGCCAGGAGAGGCAGCACCCAACTGGCTGCAAGCAACGCTGCCTACTACCAGGCACAGAGACCCTCCTGGACTTCTTCTGCCATTACTGACCATAACAAGGCATTGAGGACAAAGCTCTGATGAAAAAAAAAAACAATAATATACAGAAAAAAAACAGACAGATGAAAGAAAGGGGGACTCTGAAGATAGAAAAGCATAACAAGGACACAGAGAACCTTATTAGAATGGCAAGCCCAACTGCAGCGTATGGTACAGATGAAATCGAAAACAGTTGGGTGTCAAAAAGCCTTTCAGCAAAGATGCTACTTGATCTTTGCGTGCAAGTATGAGAGTTATTCCATCTCACTCAAATACCATTTTCTTCAGGAATATTCTTCTTCCTGCACTGGTAAGATGTATCTCTTAAAAACACACCACTGTCAAGATTTCACAAATAAAACTTGCACTCCCTACCAACAGGCCTGATCACACAGCTGCCTTTATGATGATGCTCACATTGCCTTGTTTTCTTACAATTTTGAAGAATTTCTGTTTCTTCACAATTTAATTCATGTGAAACGTTTTGTTCTCAGACCCTGTGTACTTTGAGTTTGCTCTGGCTGGATGCCTCCGTTCTGTTGCCAAGCTTATGCTATTCCAATCAGCAGGATCACTGCCCAAACAAAACACAATCCCAGATACAAACACCCTCCAAACTGCGGGGAACTTCATAGCCAGATGAGATTTTCATGACTGATCCTCTAACATCTCTCTACACTCAGCCACGCTAAACCCCCCAACCTAAGCAAATCTGAATATACAGGATATTCAGAGACTAGTTCCCAATTTAGCCATAATTGCTCAAAACCTGAAGTCCCATTATGGAAATTCACATTCAAGTAAGGAGAAGTTGGTATTTCAGGACATTCATAGTCATGAATATAAAATAAGACCTCCCTAAAATGTCTTTGGAGGAGGTAAAAGAAATCACAGTACTACAATAAGAAGTTCTCTGATCACTCTATATGTTACAGTACCTAAATTCCCAGTCCATTATTTCAGTAGAAATTAGACAGATGGATGGAACATGAACATCTAAATATGTCTGTTCGGATTTGGGCTTTTACAGTTTATTATCTTCTGATAACTTAAATACATTTTTAAATGAGTTATAGTTTCCCACGTCTGATGCTCATGGCATATATTTTATATCAGAATATTTTTTTTTTAGCATGAAAAGAAATAAAACATAATGATTTTCACCAGTGTATCAACTGAACTACTCTCATAAATAATTGCTTTCCAAACTTTTGGCCCCAGAAATCAGTGTTAACTCTCAAATTTTAGTAACTTTGTCACAACTGAACCAGCTCCCATGCCACCCAAACCCAATTAAGATAGCTTTGTTGTGTATTTTATTAAATACAATCATTGTAAATATCGTTTATACTTGCAGTAATAACTGCCTTTTTCTTCCATCCCATCCCTGATGATGTTGGTTTTCAAACTAAATTGAGAAGTTCAGCAACCAAAATCTGCCTGGGAAGCTTCATAACACAGCACTAAAGGAAGCTAAAGTCATCCCCATTATCTGCTGTTCATCTTCTCATCACCAGAGAAGCAGTACCTCCCCAAAAGAATTGGGTCTGTATGCAAGCCTGGAATTTTAAACTAGGTTACAATTTCAAAAGTACCAATATGCCAGAATTTCTCTGTGCAAGCAGAGGTATTTATCAGCCCCAGCATTTTTCAGGACAAATGGGCAGGCAAGATACAAGCCCAAGACAAGACAAATGGTTAACACAAAAAAAACCAAATAAATAAATAAATACCCACAAAAAAATAAATTAGAAAAGGGAACCGACAAGAAGAAAAAATAGCACATGCAGCAGCACAGATATGTCAAGTTCATTCACTCTGATTTTGAGTTGACCCCTTAGCTGCTTTCCAACATATTCTTCCCCTAACATGAGTTTCCAGTAGATGTATTATTTGGTGTAGTTGGCCCAATATTAAAACAATGGAATCCTGCAGCATGAAGACGGCTGTTGCGTTTTCAATTTGCTCTTGGAGGCTTTCCAATAATTTCTGTGTCAGAGGATGCTTTTAAAAGTTCTTTTTCTTCACTCTGTGCCTGGCAGAGCAAGCCCATCTCATACAATACCTGCCAGCCACAGCATTCCCCAATACAGCCCTTTCAAAACTATCATTTCAATCTCTCACTCTTCTTCAGTTTTTGTCATGAATCAGTAACTTGTTTAGTTATGTAGTTCAGTGACCTCTCTCTTCCCTTTCTAAGACGTGTTCTCTGAGACTGGATGACACAGGTGCCTGTTACGAACAGGGAATTTGTACTGATTATTTGCTAGATGTATCATTGCGCCAAATACCATGCAGAAACAAAGGGTAAAAAAATCTGGAAAAAAAAATAAAAAGAAAAGAAATAAAAAAGCTAATGAATTGCTTAAATATAAACTAAATCAACTTTTGGCCTAATGAACTACTCTATTCACAGCTACAAGATAATGCCAATCCACTCCTTCCTCTAAAGCCATCCATTTTATCACTGAGCTCTTTGATGCTGATTTACAGCACTGCCTTTTCCAGGTCTGAAACACCTCTAGGATTTAAGCCCAGCATTCCTGAGGGTCTCAGAGAAGGAGTCCTCCTACTTTCCACGGACACAAGCCACCTCTAAGTGAACACATCTACTTCTTCAGCAAGTCAGCCATTTTGGAAAGCTTCCATCAGAGTGCATCCCCCCAAAACCTTGCAGAAAGCAAAGAAGCCTGACGGTTTCAGCCTTCCCTCTCTCCACACATCACCATGAGCACCATCAGCACATGCTTCAGAGCATCTCCAGAGGAACTACAATTGGCCAGCACTGCTATCACATCACATGTACCTTCCCCAAGGAGACTTTCCCAGGCCTAACTACACTCACAGGTATTTAATATTGTGCAGTATTACTCCTTTCATGCCTCCACCAGCAAATTATTCAGCATGAGGGAACTCTGCCAGGATTTATACCTATGCAAACTTCTGAGCAGGTGATGCAAAACATAGAGAAAAATTGGGTCCCTCTGCAATGCAACTGCATAACCCCTATTCCCAGGGGACTTCACATGGTAAGTCTTCCCACTGCTCAAAGCTGTGAATAAGAGTAGCTCATCAGAGAGCCTACATCAGGAATAAGGAAGCCTATAGAAGAAAGTGATCAAAACTACTCTTCTACAAAGCATCCATTAATTCAGCAAAGCTCAAGAGTTGGATAATTGACAGGATTTGTACCAAGAAACCTTTACAAAAAAAAAAAAAAAAAAATCAAACCAACTCATTTACATTCCTGCTTCTCCCACAACTACCCTACTGGTTAAACTGAGCCAAAGCAACCAGATGCAAAATCACTCACTTTTTTTCCAGTGGAGAATGAGTCAAGTAAAGTGGCTGAGGACAGTGTTGCCCTTTGCTGGGGCTAAGCTAAGGCACCCATGGACAGGACAGCCCTCTCATATCCGCATCCTCCAGTTATGGAGGTTAAACCTGCATGGTGTTTTCAAGGTTTTTCAAAGTAATTAAGCTTTTCTGATGTTTCCATTTTTCTGATTATCAAAGGACGAGTTCCTTAGTGCTTGGCAAGAAAGGAGATTAAGCTTCCATGTTCCTGCAATTTAAGTGCCCAAACCCAGACATACTCAGAAACTCCAGGTTCTCTGGAGGTAAAACCTCAGTTTCTTCTTCTTTACTTGTCAGCAAAGTCCATGCAATTTTGCAGAAGCTTAACTAATCCCTCAGCTGGGTATAAAGTTTCAAAATGCGAGTGCTTATACACATGCATTCGTATCTACAGTTCTTAGAACGAAGAAAAAAAACAAAACAAAAGCAAATCCCTCCAGAAAATAAATTATTAAATATGCACCATGAGATCCAACCAGATACCTTTATTCCCCCAAGGCATGGTTAATATACTATCTGCCACTACATATGGTGCCAATTAAAAAGAGCTAGCTCCTCACACAGGCACTGCAGCGTCACTCTGGAGGAATCCACAATTGATTAAACAAACTGAAATAATCCCACCCTGGAAATACGTGCTCATTCATAACCAAATCCCAGTCTTTAGGAAT
The DNA here is from genome assembly GCF_028554395.1 of Pezoporus wallicus. Classification (NCBI taxonomy): domain Eukaryota; kingdom Metazoa; phylum Chordata; class Aves; order Psittaciformes; family Psittacidae; genus Pezoporus; species Pezoporus wallicus. Next base: position 4,678,667 of record NW_026640059.1, read on the forward strand.
CCCGTATGCCATGAAAAAAAAAACATCCCTGCTTCCACAGAAATCTGTGGCAAAACAAATCTGAAGTTCAACAGGAACAGAACTACCCTCACCTTTACATGTGCTACCTACATGAAGAATTACTACTACTTTTCAAGGTACTAACTTACTTGCTATTTCAGTCTTATAATTGAGTCAGCAATGAAACGAGGAGCATCAAGTGATGGAGATGTTAAACTGTTTAACTGCAGAAAACAGAAGAGCTCAAAACTATCCAACTGTTGCCTTCCAGCAAGGCCAGCAAAATTGGAAGACTTCAGGCCTGTACAAGCATTATCATTCAATCTCCTTACATAGTGAAAGCTACTTCCTCTTTTTCTAGTAATTATACTCTCACTTTTGTCCAATCTGCTCAAAACTTTGTTCAACACAGCAATGACTTGCAAATTTTCCACACAGAAAACAGCTGCAGAATAAACAATCCCCCAAAGCAACAGAGGAACAGCCTTTTATTCAGTACAGCCTCAACCCTTTTTCCCCTCCATTGATTACTGACCACCTTAAATACCATCCATTCTCAGCCACTTTACAATTTAAATAATTTTGTGTTGAAAAAAATCAAGTTTGTCTCAACTTCGAGAAATGAATTTGCAGGAGAAACAGGAATGTAAATGGGAGGTGTTTTTATTATTATTATATGTTTCCTGGTGTAAACCCTGACAATTACTGTAAACAACATTTTAACATTGTTTAAGGCTTAGGAGAAATTAAATAATATAGAACATCAACATCCAGGAAAAAGGGCCTGGGCTCTTAAGGCCCTAAACTTCTCTAGATGCAGATCTAATGTATGCTCCTGTAACACAACATGATCGAAATATTCTGAATAGCCATGACATCGACGGTCTCCACTATATCTGCATTGTGCAGCTAGTTAAACAGATGTGAAAGAACCAACAAAATCAATATAAATGAACTGCCTGCCCAGCATTTCCCCCACTGTCTTCTTCCTTTGCCCCATTCAATTTAATTTAGAAACTTTACTGATGTGGTTATTCCAGCATCTCTCAAAGCACAGGGCTGTAATTCTACAGGAGATGTTAACAAGGTGACTTTTATCAGACTTGATGCATCTGAAATATAAATTATTTACCCTGAAAGAGAAGGGAGTGAAAGAGTTTAGGGGCTTCTGATAAAATATTGAAGTATTTAATCTTGGGAATGCCAATCAGTCATTCCCCTGGGGAAAAAAAAGCTTCAAGACTAATACTTCTTTTAATTATAAAAAAAAAACATGTATTTGGCTGAAAAAAACCACACAACTGTGATGTAAAAATGTTTGAGCAGCTTTAGAAATTCAGTCTTCTATAATTATACCAAGACTGTTAAAAATTCCACTTTGACAACCACCATCACAAATAAATAATTGTCAAAATAAATCCAGTAGATTAACAGGCAAAAATGTGTCTTCTACAGCTTAATCTTGTGACAATGTTTTTTACAGCATGCCTCTGCCCAGATTTGCAGCTTTTGGTATTTACATTCTGACCACTAAGCATAAGGGTTATCAACATTATAATTAATTCTTTTAGACTTATAGATATTTGCATGTATATTTTTTAGTTTTTTTATAATTTTTTTATAAATTTTATTTGCATTAAAAAAATCAGCAAGCCGAACTAAGTTATGCCAATGACAGTAATATGGCCAAAAAGGAGGGTGAGGGGAAGCCCAAGAGCAAATACTAGGCAGATGGATTCCATATGAAACTCCAATGCCACTTCTGTATTAGCCAGACACAATTCTGCAATGGAAGAATACGTAGAAGACTTTTTTAGGGAATGGCTCAGTTTCCTTCCACAAATACTTCTAGGAAAAGTAACTGTCTAGCTCACAGGATTTATTCCTGTTTCTTACCTTTGCAAAGCAAGGATCATTTAGGAAGCAATTAAAGTAAATACCAACCTCTGAGCTAGGATCATCCAGGCTAATAACTCAGATGGAGCACCACCGTCATAAAGGAACTGCAGTGGAGGGCTTCTCTCAGTAAAGCTATATGGTGTACAGGGAACAATGCAACAGTTACACAAGACTTCTGCCTTGTCACCACTCACTTCCATCAGTTTTCATTTCCATCAGCTGCTGAGATCTTCAAGGCTGCCCACTGCAAAGCATCTCTACCTACATGTTAGTCAAGAACACTCAGCACAAAACGTTCCATGTGGGCACAAAATCAGGCTTTGCTTTTAGGGCTCCACTTGGGAAGTCAGAGGGCAGTCAGAGCTGAATGCCCAAAACAGACACTTCTCTTCCTGAGGGCTGATTCTGAGCTACACGACAGAGGGCTGTTGTCTTGCTTTCCAAGCATTACCATTATTTAGAAGAAAGAAAAAGTGTGACATTTTAGTCCAGCAGCAAAGCTTGAAACAGATAACCTCAGAAGTAGAAAGTCTGGGCATACTGTTAACTGAAGTCACAGAATCCGAGAGGGGTCTTTAACTCCATGTTAATTTATTACTGCTAATTCTGCTCTGACCTTTAATCCAACTACACTATTTTCAGTCTTGGATGGCTTTAAGGAGAAGAAGGTTTCCTTGTTTGATTTTTATTCGATTTTGGATCCCAGGTTCTCTGCCTTGAACAGATTTTCAAATGACGTTAGAAAATCCTCTGAAATAACATCCGTCAAGTTTTGCATGCACAGCTATTTGCACAAGCCAAATCTATAGTTTTACAAGACAATCAGCTAGATAAACATGTCTGCTCCGTTCTGAGCAGCTGATGAGTGCAGGAGACCTTTGATCATTCAACAAAGCCTGCTCCCTCCTGGGTACAATCCAGCAACCACCATAACAGAAGTGTTGCAAGTTTTGCTTTTTCCCATCTTTAAATGCTGTTTGGATATCACATGCACCTCAGTGTCATACACACTACAATGAGCATAACAGAGAAAAATCACAGGTTGAAGAGCTACAGTATCTCCCTGCAGAAACAGGAACACAAACTACCAACATTTTCTGTTGTTCAAGCCAGGCAAGTGTATGCAGTAGCTATCCATCAAGGATGACCATGGGTTTTGACTGTGGCACAACACAAAATCTATAAATGCATCTGCTTAAACACTGATTTTTAACAAGAATTAATTTGTTGAAATAAAGGTTAGAAATTATTTGAAAACCATAATAATCCATGCAGTGCTCTATCACTAGTATAAAGACTAAAAGGAAACCAGCTTCAACCGGCACATGAAACAGGGCTGTGGTTATAATCTATTTTCCCTGAGGCATCTGTAGAAAAGTGCTTAGTTCCAACTCCTGCCCTACGACATAAGCAACTCCACTTTCATGTTTTATCACCATTATAGTCAGAAATTAACAGACTCTGGTCGCTATCACTGATATTCCCAACCCAGCAGAGTAAAGCCACTTTTGAAGCAGATTTGGCATTGCCTTTTCTGCTTACATGGTGGACAAATCACAAATGCACTCTACTGTGAAGCTGACAATATTTAATAGTGCTTAATGGTGCAGTATATATCTGAGGGTGCAAGCATCTATCTAGAAAACAAATTAATTCATCAGCGGTAGCACAGTTTCCCTCTTGCCTTCCTCCCTGAATGCACCCGGCCGTATTGGACAATGGGAGTAACATGCAAATAAATAGCAGTATTTATTTGCTAAAATACCATCTCAGACAAGAAAATTTTGGGGAAGAAACAGGAGACAATTTTGAAAACGGCATAAGCAATACATGCACCATTGAAGAAATAACACATAGGATGCAGGGTTAAATCTCAGGGTAACGTGGCAGGGCTACTTACACAACCCATGCCAGCTGCCCCAGGTTGCATAAAAAACTCCCAGAGTGTTGCTGCCCCATAGTAGGTTAGATTGTAAATAGCCCAAATGCCCCCTACAGCTGCTTCATCATCATGATCAATTGTCATAGGAGGTAGCTATCTTTAGCTTTATGTGTGCATACACAGCAGAAGGAACAAGCAATACAAGGCTCATTTTTCCCTAGCCCATTCAGATTGGAAGAGATTCTCCTCCAGTTCAGCACACAAAGTGCTCTGGCTTCAGCCTCTTTTCCGTTTGGCACACAATCAAACCGTACTTAGAGGAAATCCAATGTTTCTATAAGAGTTGCATCTCAATAAATTGTGTCTTACCTCTCTTCCCTATCCATGTTCAAAGGGAGAGAACACTGCATGGCTTCCAAATCCATTCCCATTTGAACATTACTTTCCATCTGTACATGTTTCAACTTTCAAAACCGCACTCAGTATGAAAAACAGCACAGCAAAGAAGCAAGGTTGTCTTACTGTATTATATTCATTTAATTTCTTAGTGAAGTCCCCCAGGCAAAGTTTTAATGTTAAAGCAATTCTTGCTTCATTTTAACGATCCACTGATGCACAGCTGATAGCCCAGCTCATTAGAAATTACAAGACACTATTTCAAGAAATGCCATAATTTATCAGGCAGAGATTAGTCATGCCTTGCACAGCAGCCCAGATGCACACTACTAACTGTCTCTTACACTTTCCAAACCCACCTCTGAAGTCCCTCAATTTTGGGCTCAGCTGCCTATGGTGCATGAAGTCACATGACAAATCTTCCTGCTACAGCGACAAAGACATCATCTTCTACCTGCTGTTTTTCCAAGAGGCTTAGCTACATTTAAAAATGCATTAATTCCACTTGAGTGACAACCCTTTCTTCAGGTTAAGCATTTGCACCCATATACGCAGCTATAAAACTCATTACAGGAAGAACCGTTGAAGATAAATATTCCAATCTTTTTTCTTTCTTTGAAACTTTATGATGTTTACATAGCATGAAAAGTCACACATTGGTTTGATTAAGGAATTGAGCCCAAAACAGTGACAGAGCTCTCACTTTGTGCTGCTGGACATGGGTTCTTGGTCAGCTGACTTGATATCCCACTGATCAGATGGCACACCCTAGCCATGCAAATTATAACAAAGTAAGGAATAGTTAGTAAGCCGGGAGGATGTATAATCTAGTCCTCAAAGTATTCTTTCGAGGAACTGTTTTCACTTCCCGCAAGTACTCCCCAACACACAGGAGATACCAGACTTTGGACTCACATAATATGGGAATGAAGCACCTCCCCTACCCATCAGTAAGTTTCTTTCCAAGAAAACAAGGATCAGAAGGAAGCGGTAAACTCCTCCCAAGCCCTCATTACAAAGATACATGCATGGGACCATACAACATACTGACAGCCAAGTGATAATTCCCTCAGGAAACTCAGGTGGTGGCTCTGGTAAACTAGGTGCTACTCCCAAGCAAGACACTGCAAAATCACAGTGCCTTCCTGATCCACACTGAGACTGCAAACATCACACTGTTTGGCTTGCAGTTTTGTGATGCTTTCTGGAAGAAAACCTTATTTTTAACCTAAGCCCACGAGAAGGAGATTAACTGCCCTTAAAAAATACTTAACAACCTCTTTGCTTGTTATCAAGTCACCATACATATGCCAGATGAGCACTGTAGACAATGATAATGCATTAAATAAACACTACTGTTAAAATCCATAAGCTTACTTATTACTAGTTTGAGACATACAAATACCTACAGCTTATTCAGTTCAAGAATCCTCTGCTGTCAAAATGTCCATTCAGCAGCCTTGCCAGATACTGTTTCACAATACTACAGGCCCACTTATTCATAAACAAATCATTAACATTCTTGACATAAATCCATAGTGTACAACAAATCCCAGCTATGATAGTGTTTTACTACATTTGCTGTGCCCATCATGAATGGGAGTTCTGTTTTCACCAAAAAAAAACACCCTCAACAAATAAAAGGCAAATTATTCCCTGTGAGAAAACTGCCAGGATGAAATGCCTATGCACAGATTACGAACTAATTATCAAGTTCATAGAGTAATAGACCTGGTATTCAGTTAGTGAAATAGGCTGCCACAATTTACGCAAGAAATTTTCTTGGTAGAACTGTAATAATTAAGAAAATCTGATAGTAAAATATGTCATTACAGACTTTAAAAATTTCCTCAGCTACAACAAGAACCTTTTATACATTCCTGGTTTTCCACACACCGGCACAAGAATCATCTGAAAAGATCCTTCCAAAGCCCTTCAGCATTCACTCACTGCCAAGGGTTTATTTACAGTCCTAGATCACAGGGTTTCACCCAAGCCCAGAAATGATCAAGGCCCACTTTTACACACATACATCACAACTTATATCAGACTAATTAAAATAAAGAGAATAGAACACGTATCAGGACCAGGCCGCTTCTCCCTGAAGATACTCTGCATAGATGGCAGCACTGAGCAATAGTTTAAATCACGGTTTCCCCAAAAATCACGATCCACAGGTAAAAACCTCGGCAGGTACCCCAAAAAAACCTCCATCACACAGGCAGCATCCCCCTCACCGAGAGGCACGGAGGGCACAGAAGGACAGGATTCTCCGCCCAGGGCTGGTCTGCAGCAGGGGGCATGTTCCCACAGCACCTCCCAGGACAGACCAGGCATCCTCACACAGCATGAGCCATTAGCAGCAGCTGTCTGCCAGCAAAGCTTCGGGAATCACGGGGTTAAATCCTCTATCCTTAATTCACTAACGCCTTCCTCACCATATTTAAAGAATTAAATGTCTCTCTGAATGGCCATATTTAAGTAATAAAAAAAATAGAGAGAGTGGGAGATAATTAACTTTCTATAGATTCTTCACAGATGAGAAATGCTCACAAGACTTCTCCCTGGATTGACAAATATAAAGTGGACTGTCTTCTGTGCTGGCTGCCAGCTCAGCCCAGGAAATAAAAGATGTTTTCAATTCCAGGAAAGATACGTGTGCATTGAAACACTGAATACTTAGCAAGGCCTCAGTCCTGCAAGAAATCAGACCCTTACTTACCATGCAGGGCACAGGCCTGTGGCCACTGGTGGCTGCTCACAGTGGGTAAAAATACACATATGACTGAAGTTTTGCAGCAATGAGACCTTTTTACTGTAAATACATGCATACTTTTACAACAATTACACCACAGCATTTATTAGGGGCATGCCCCCCTCTTTTTATTTCCATTGGCATGGCTTTTCCATTCACAGCTTGTTTTAGTTTGTGACAATTTCACTGCAGTGCCCTCACATATCAATATGTACAGCATGAATAACTCACAGTCTTTAGGTCTGACCCTCCGAGAGATGTTCTGCAACTCAGGAGAGCAAGTTTACAGGATCTATTTATGGGTCTCACTCTGTACCCAGCCTTCAAAAACATTTCAAAGCTATTTTTTCCAAAAAACACAGCTACTGAAGAACCACTAGGGTTGTCTAGCGTGGCTTGTGGTACCACAGAGGTCACCAGCCCTAACAGTTCTTCCTTTTACCCCCAATGAACCAAAGTAGTAACATATCTGTTAGTAAGGAAAGTATCTCAGCGGAAAGAGTGCAAGGGATGAATAAATTCTGGAATTACCTCATTTGCCAACAGGTTTTCTGAGCATCTCAGCAGCACAGTTTTAGCTGTTGTCTGCAACAGTAGCAGATATAAAAGCCAACTTTGAAAAAAAGTGACAACAATTTAAGTCAGAAAATCACAAGTGATCACACGTCTGTAGAAAATGAGGCACTACAGAAATCTGAGACTATGAGAGTAAGGCTAAAGGGATACATGACTTGAAAGAAGGCAAACAGCTCTGCTGGGGATCAACAAAGAAATCAGACAAGCAGTCTGATTAGTAAGCAGTCATCTGCAGTAGGATACAACAGCAAAATGACACTGAAACCTTAGTGCCAAGGGACCCAAGAAAATGGCAGTGCTGCATAGTCACCCAGTAAGCACCCAGTTAGGACACACACAATACGCAGCTTTGTTGAGCAGCGGCCGGGAGAGGGCAGGAGCGAAAACACCTAATACTGGAAAACTCGGAGGGAAAAGGGCACTCACAATCTGGAATAATTTCATGCTCCTGAGTTATGGGTAGCTCAGGGGACTTGCAGGGCAGCTTGCTAAGAGGGAGTACTGCCAGCAAAATACTGCCCGGAAAGCATCTTAAAGCCCCTACACTGGCCCATAAAGAACTGCAGCAGGCAAAGAAGGCAACAGCAAAACCCTTGCATTAACGGGGAGGCTGATCAGAAATTTGCAGGACAAATTTGCAACCTCTGATTTCTCATTTTCTGGAAATACCGGTATCACCAACCCCAACTTTCCTTTGCTGACTAGTAACAGCACAAAGAAACCCCATCTTTTAACCCTTTACAAACCAACAGCTGCATGTCACCTGGCACTGCAAACAGCTCTTCATCAACCTGGTTTAGAAGCATAAATAAACACTACACTTTCATTCATAATGGAAAAGCTGGTCATCAAAACCCATCTGTCACTGGCCGTGCTCCAAAACACGTCCCATGGCAAAATCCAGCTTATCCTTGCAAACCTGTGTGTGGTGCACATATCACGCACAGTGCTCCATCAGGAGCACTCACCTACACACCTATCTCCTTCAACACATTAATGCTGTATTTTGGCCGCAGATCCAGTTCTTTAAAAAAAAAAAAAAAATTAAAAAAAAAGAAAAAAAATATATAAGGAGAAAACCTAAGGCACAATCCTCAGGCCCCTGCTCCAGCAGCACAGTTGTCAGTATTTTAACAGCAATTTCAAACAGGAGCAAAGCCAAGCCTGAATCCTCAGATTATCCTTTACAAAATCCCAGCACTGGTGTTAGCAAATGAAAAAGATCAAAGCAGCAGGCTCAGACGGACTGTTATTTCTGTACCTATGTTTATTAATATGAGGTACATAAAACTGAGAAAAACTGAGGAAGCGCTACAAAAACACATAGTGATTTAGTTAACCAGAACAGCAAACTAAAAGCTGATTCTTTCCTTCGGCCAGGAAATATTTTCAAGCTGTTTCTTTTACAGCTAGTCACTGGGTAGGAAATGCTTTTTAGACAGACAAATATTTTCTTTTCCAGAAGACTCCATAAAAACCATGCACAGAGCACAGTGTACATTTTGATGAGAATTAATTACATGTTTACTGTGGTAGTCCAATACATGGATAATCCCCGAATATTGTCTAAACAACTTATTTCCTCCCGTAAATGAACTATGGTCAACAGAAACAAAACAGTTTGATGATTTTTTTTTTTTTTAAAAGAAGAGGCAGAGCACTGGCAACACATCTGCAGACTGTAAAAAGCCAAAAAGCAACACCAGAAGATACAGGAGGATGTCCTTTGTGCACCTTCCAGTCTTTATTAGGTAAAGGTATTCCAGAATAAAATGTTACAAATAGAGTTTGAGATGTCCTAATAATGTCCTACAAATAGAATTGAGATGTCCTAATACACAAAGATAATGTCCTACACTCACAGCTATTAATTCTTAAGAGCTCTGTGCTGTAGTTTATTATTATCATCTAGAACTGAAGGATGGTTGTGTCGATTCTGTTTCTCCCCAGTGACTAAATCATGTATTCGCTAAATAATTTATTAATGTCAAAGGGTGACATTTTTCAATTAAGATAATAAGATTCTGGAGGCTCTGGCCATCTGATCTCTGCTTGTGCATACTCTTGCCAATTAAGAAAAAAAAAGAGAAAAAGGGAAGCAGACTGACAAACTGACTTTATTTAAACTGAGTACTAAGTGCTAACAATTTAGCATTAATCTTACCACATATCTGTAGCTACATACCAAGAATATAAGAATAAATATACTAGTAACCACATAGTGTTAGGGGTTTACACAGGGTTAATAAGATATTAATCCCACATCTACTGTTTAAAATAATTCTTTTTATTGACCCACTGGCCTAGAGAAAAAGAAACAACAAACAAACAAACACAACCCAAACACAAAGAACAACAACCACACAGTGAAAGTTAAGATAAGCTACACAGGGTAAAACTTCAAAATCCCACGAAAGTTCAGTAAAATAAAGTCTGAGGAATAATCCTGCACTGGAGGCGAGTTGGTTCAGACATTACTAAGCACTGGCCAGACTCCACATGCTTTCTCTTTGCTTTATTTTACTTACAATTAGTTTGCAAGAGACTATGATTAGCTAGAAAAACCATATTCCGTTTTGACTTCCAGGTGTACAAAGCAGAACAGCATTAAATATTTCCTAGAGCAAACCTTGGGTCTCTACACAGGGTGCAGTAAGCCACCACATGGGGTAACCAGCCCCAGCAGTGAGACCCTGCACAGCATTTACTGCACAGTCTCTCCCTATAGAGCCCATTAGCTCCTAGTCGGGTCTATCAAGGCAAGCAGGCAACTGAAGGCACTGGGTGACACAGCAGTCTCAGGCAGACGCCTGCCTCCAAATTCTGCCAAAGCTTGGTTCAAAGGCTGGACCCATACAAACCACTACGTACATGAAAATTTTACAGAGCACAAGATTAGAGCCCAATTCTCTATAGCAGTGTGCGCTGCCAGCCATACTCCCTGCCCTGCTGGAGATCTGGACTTCAGCATCTCTGTACCCTGCTCATGTCCATACATACAGGAAGGATTAGAAGGGCCAGAGAATGTGACAACAATGCCAAGTATTGTGAATCACCCAGGCAAAGCAAGTGGTGTTATTCTGGCGCAGACAGCATCACACCCGCTTCATCAGGATAACGTCCCTGCACAGAGTAGAGGATCCAGTGCACGTCACCTCGTCACTGGGGGCGCTGCAATCACCTCTTTCGCAGCGGAAAAACTGATTATATTAAGGAGGTGATGATATGCTGCTAAATCATTCCTCCACACCTCCAGTAGATGGACAAGTTGTTCTGTGTCAGTTTGTTCCCACTGCAAAACAGTGGCCAAGTCTCCTGGAAAAGTCCCAACAGCCCTGCTCCCTCCCTGGCCAGCTGAGCCCACTAGCACTGTGAAAGGAGTCTTTACCTCCTCCTTTAGCTAGAGAGTCCTAATAAAGGGACTTTATTAAAACTCTGACTTAAATAAAACTGCACTACTGCCTGTTGACACCTAGTAACTGGGATGCTACAAAGACTAATTTTTCTGGAAACTGTATTACACAGCAGAACAGCTCTGCACTGATGGCTCTGCAGCACAGTTGCAATGAGTAACAGTGACTAACTTCATTATCTGACTCCTCAAACTCAGATCTGGGAAGTCAGGTATGGCACCAGTAAGGCACTGCAAAGACTAGGTCATTTTAAAGCAAAAGTTTCAGTCTGATTTTATGCAGGTCTATACTGAGTTTTAAAGCTCAGTAAAGAGACCAGAAAGCTGTTTAAAAATTTGTATATATATACATATATATATAAAATCACTAGATAGATTTTGGGCTAATAGGGAAGAATATGACTGTACTTTCCTGTTGTCCCATGTATGGATTTGAGACTAAGAAAACATAGGAACAATGTGGTTTTTTTTCCCAGGATGAGGCAGACTGCTCTCTAACTTCAGTAACGATGGCTGCTGGGTAAGAAACTTTTCTGTTCCCGAGAAATGCTGAAAAAAAATAAAAACCAGAGTGGGCCTTTTAAGCCCTTTGAACAAAGTTTTCACAGGAAAATATGAAAATAAGAAAAGACCTCAGAAACAGACTGAATTCACAAACACAAAATATGGTTTTCAGCTGAAAACCAAACATATTCTGTCACAGGAAAATATAAAAGTAAGAAAAGGCCTCAGAAACAGACTGAATTCACAAATACAAAATATGGTTTTCAGCTGAAAACCGAACGTATTCTGAAGCCGGGCGCAGGCTGCGCACTGTGCTGGGGCACATCTGCAGGCATCATGGGGCTCTGAGGCTGACAGCCAGTGACGCTCAGAGACCGCTACCAGGGCGGCCAGCACAGCCCTGCACTGACTCTCCTGCAAGAGATCCACACTCTCTTTCCCTGTGCAGAGGGGAGAAACCATGCGACTGTGAGGCTTACTAACACTTCCATAAGTATTTTGTAAAGCAGCTTTCCCCCCTCCCCTATGCAAGCAGACAGCAAGCTCACAACATGTCAGAGACTTTCCTCTGTCAGATATATAGCAGCCCCTTATCCAAACAGCATTAGGACCCAGTCCAGAATAACTTCAGTAACATGCCCTTTCCAAAAAAGAATCATACAGAAATGTTCAGTTCAGCTCTTTTAGACATTAAGCCTTGTCACATATCACTACTCTTAAAAAAAAAACAACAAAGAAAAAAAAACAAATCAGATAAAATTTGACTCTTAAAAATATATTAAGTTTCTTCTCAGTCAGAGTTAAAGAAACATAGAGTAACTCCACTGGCATTAGCAATGGCATTTAAGTTTATACCAACATCCTCGAGAGCTGAATTTGGACCAGAAAAAAGGCCCACATATAGACAGGGGCAAAGTTTATGCCCAAGTCAACAAAATGACATCTCTTCAGACATTAATAACTTCTGAAATCTCTAGCTTGACACAACATTAGTGATTTAAATGCCAAACCACATTCACTCCATTTATCTTGGAAAGCTCCACAACCATGTAAGAACACCCTCAGACCATAGCAGAGGAATGAAAGGTCAGGCTGTTACTTCCAGAACGAGGGCAGTAAACTTCAGAATAAACAAGGTATGGGCATTTCCCTGGCCAGCGCTGCCCACTGCATGTAACTGTTTTTCCAGTATCATGTAAGCAGCATGAATAACTTCTGATGTTGAGAAATAAAAATCATAACCTGGAAAAACAATATAAATTCCCTCTGAAAAATAATGTAAACCAACCAGAAGTGAGCTGCTTCAGTGCAAGGTTTCTAGAGAGCTCCTGGACTGTGCCTGACCCCAGATCGATCACAGCTCACCACTCTCTGGTCCCCAGCTGCTTCTTCTACTCCCAGAAGCTCTACATCTCCACAAAACTTTTAACATTAGTCCAAAGCTTTCCTTGATTTTGCCTTTCTGACAAATGTCCCCAGATACCTTCACCTATACCAACCTCAGTGCCCCAGAGCACCCCTGCTCTAACCTGCTGGAGCACAGTCCCAGGCTCAAAAAAAAAACAAAAACAGTGGGAGCTTGTCCAACCATGGGGGAGAAATCCCTAAGCTGCAACTCCAAGATGCCTCTTTTCAGATGAAGGTCTTGCCGTAAGTCATTTCACCTGGCACTTGCAGCTCATGATCTCTTCAAATCTGACTCTTCTTAGGGGAGAAGAACTCCATCATTTCTTCAGGCTGAAACTTGTCAGCATTTTAAACATGGGGAAGGGTGTGGGAGAGTGGCTTCAGGAAAGGAACAATTAAGAAGTAACTAACCAGAACTTCAGTGAATATTTTTCACTGTCATGAAGTGCCCAGTCTTTTCATCTCCTTTGCTTATGAGAGGCAGTCATGTTGCTCATTTAGAGACTGGTCCCAAGCTTGCTGTGATGGCCAGAAAGGCTGCCCTTTGCCTCTGCAGACCCTGTAGCAAGACTGGTATTTCTGAGATGCTATTTCCTACACCAGGCAGCCCCAGTCCCCAACTGGACACCCCCAAGGAAGTTATCTGAACTCCATCCATGTTAGCTGTTGAGGAAAACAAAATCCCAGGTCTTTGCAGGAGGGTAACCCCTTGGAACCATGCATCCTGCTACCAAGCCAAGAGCTGCAGGATTGTGAAGGGGAAACACAAGGAGTTACACACAACCTCAAAGCTACAAGAAAGAGAAAGAAGTGAATATTACAACACTAGGCTTGCGGGGAAAGGCAACAGCAGAACATACATGGTTTCCTGTAACCTTTTAAACTGTGCCACTCTTCCTTCTATGGCAACTCTGTATTTTAGAGGTACAAGATTAAAATGTTGTCCTTTGAAAATTTTACACGTCCCAGCATAGGCTTCAGGCTCTTTAACGAGAAAAAGAGCCTCTAAACACCAGATCAAAATAAAACGGTCACTCACAAACATTTCCTAAAATTCCTTATAAACCACTGGAAAGTAACATTGCCATCTCAAATGGCAAGGTGAAAGTTAACAGATTCAAAGGCACATCCCTCTGCACGGAGATAAGCCTACATTCCCAAATCCGAGTGATTTAACATATATTTGTCAAAGAGAACTGTTAATCTATTATAAAGTAGCTTTCCTTCTGCAGACCTCAGCACTGATGCTCTATCAAGAATGTGAGGGCTCTGCTTCTCCCATCATCCCAACCATGTATGCCAACAGGCAGCTTTCTTAGTGGCAGTGCTGCAGAGCCTGGGGAAGCCCAGGTCACAAATCCACAGTTCCCGGGGGCAGCCCAGCTTCCAAAGGAGTCGGGCTCAGTGCCTGGGCTGCCCCCTGCGCCTTGTCCTCAGCTGGAAGATCACCAGGCTTCAGGTGTCTCAGGAATCACTGCTAAGCTCACTCTTCATTGCCTACCAGGAAAATTAATCACCCAGCACTCTTTAACTGCCCTGCTCATCCCTCCAGCAGTTCATTTTAGCAGGAGGCACCAAAGCTGTCTGTGCTATCAGAATTTTCTCAGACACATGGTACCACGCTCAATAGGCCCTTTCAACCAAACTGTCAAGAGGACCGACATAAAATTTTCAAAATATTCTTCCTTCTGATTCTAATCCAAACAACAGAGCACAGCTGTGAAAACTGAAGCTTGTGCAGATCCACACTGGTACAGGCTCCTTCTTAAAAGCACTGGGACAAGATTCAAGCTTCTATATTTTCTGATTCAAATTTATAGTCGAGCACAGAAAATTCCCACGACTAGGGAAAAAAGAAAGATGCTTAAGATGACATTTTCCTGAAAGATGAAAGAAATTCACTGCGATCTTCTGCTGATGCACTGCGCAGTGAGCCGCGGCAGAGGTACATTCTATGTCCCAACACCCAGGCAGCTGGGGGAGCTGCAGCTTGGTGTTTGCCTAAGTCCCAAAAAGTACTTTTCTGCTTTAAAATAAAAAAAAAAAAATCCAGATGGAAAAGCTAAAAATGGGCAAAAAGTTCTGTTAAATAAATAGTCTCAAATGAGGGGGAAAAAAAGATTAAAACCCCTGGGATTGTAATCAGATGTATCTTTTTCTAACAATTTTGCTGTTTGCTGTTACACTCTCCACCTCCAAGCTGGAACCAGAAGAACCAGCACATCATAACACAACTCTTCTCATGGTGTTCCTCACCCCAACAGAAGAAAATACTAGAAAACTGAGGACAAAATTTCTTAACAAAACACTAGAAAATAAGTTCAGCATATTAATTTGGAGTGGAGAGTTTTGATGGATAATAACAGAAGTTTTGTTTGCCTGGCTTTTTAACCAGAATAACTGAAAGGAGGGGTTACTTCCCCTCCCCAAGAAACTAAACCATTTTCAGGTCTCAGAAAGCACAGATTAATCCTGACAGCAAGAAAGCTGGTCTGCAGCTACAGGAAAGCCACAGAGCAGCTGAGAGCTGCTCAGAGAGAAAATGCTGTGTCCGACTGTCCCTTCTGTCTCTCAACACCCAGACTCAGGGAGGGAGTGGAGAGCTAGGAACTTCTAGGCCCAGATGATGTATTTGATGTAGCCACCACCACGGGGATCCCACACAGACCTCAAACTCCTCTGTCCTGGCTTTCTGCCAGCCAACACTCTTGGGAAGAAGTTCCATAGCATGCAGAGATGTTTCTTTTAAATGAGACTATACAAACTTTCTTGATCTCCTGTAAGAGCCCAAAGGGCAGGATCACTGCCCTGCTCTGCAGTCTAGTCAGGCTCAAGGTTGGTACTGACCCCAGCGGAGCTTGGACCAGATCCCACTGCAAGATTTCACGGCAGCTACTCCGTTTGTGGGACCAGATTCTGAACATCACTTCCCTTCTCCAGGCACTAAATGACAGAGCAAGTTTTCAGAAGAGCTCATTCCACCAGGTAAAACACACCCTGGAAAAGCCTGGCCCTAAATGGAGGCTCTGAATACTTGGAAACTAACTCCAGGATAATTCTGAAGGCTTCACACAAAACGTATGGAATAACCATCTCTCAAATGCTGAGGGAGTCTGGCACAGGAAGAAAGGAGGTGGCCACAAATCTGAGCTTCAGGACACTTAATTAACTTTCTAACTGTTCTCAGTGTTCTTGGCAGCTCCCATCAAATACCTGTGGAGAAAATGTTTTCACATGAGGAGACGCTGGAAAATTGTCTGGCATGACAGAGACCCAATACCACGAAGGGGCATGATGTGAGAGTGCTGACTGTGCCAGTGCTACAGCACAAAGATCCCAAACTGAACAGCACTGCACTTGCAGCATAGCTCACTCAGTAAAATTCATTATTAGTAACTCAGGTCAGAAATGTAGCTGTTAACATTTTTGGAAGCACAACCAGACATTAGGTTGTGAGAGGGGAGTGAAACAGCCCAAAAAAGGTCCTCAACATGCTCCAGACCTTCCACCCCCTCCATTGAAGCACACGGCACAACAGAGTAGGGGAAGCCTGTGAGGGAATAGAGGCAAACAGCTGGAAAAGCAAAATTTTTATGTTTCCAAATTGACACTGGAATTATTACCACCAATAATAATTGTCAGAAAAGCAGTTACTGTTTAAATCCTCCTGATGAAAACATGTATGGAGCTTTTCAGAAAGACCAACACTTCAGAAGCCATCACTGAACTGCTAAGGCAAGGATCAGAGCAATGAGATCAACTTAACCATTCCAAGACTGCGTATAATTTTGTTGGAATGCCATCATTAAAGGAATATCAAATACCAGCAATACAGAACTTTTTTTCTTCTTCTTCAGTTTCACGCACACTCCACATTTTCAGTGTTTCAGCAGGAAAAGTGAACCATGAAAAGCCATATTAGATCTTCTCAGGACACATTTACAATCACCCGCATTTAAAATTTTTGGTCAAAGAGTTCTGACGCACTTATTCAGAAACAGCCCAAAAGACTAACACTCTTATCACCAGCAACTTTCGCAGCTATTATCTGAAGTGCAAATAAGTTCCATTATTATAGGTGAAAGCACCATAGGGAAGAAAAAAAAAAGGCAAGTACTAAATATTGCTTAAAGAGACTTTTCCACTACACATTTACATGTCCCTGGGCCAGACTCTCATCTTGCTTATGCAGAGAGCCAAATCGCAAATTAAGTCACCAGCATACTGCGCTATGTGCAGGGATGCTAGCACAAAGCCTCAGCAGCATAGCAAACCTCCCATCACCCGGCCGAAGGTCTGTCTGCTGCAAACACAATCATGCTTGGAAGGAAATGGTGACACTCTGGACACACCACTGCTGACTGTCCTGCTGGCTGCCACCAGGGACAAGAGAAAATAAGAAACAGGCTGTTAAAATTCTGAATTACTTTGACTGAATGCTTTGGTTTGCCTTCCTTCAAGGAAATCATTGCTTTATTATTACTTTTTTTATTATTTTCTTGGCCATCAAACAGACTGTCAGCTTCATAAACAGAAACTACTAGTACACTATAAACAAACTCTTAAGATCATTTTCTAGGGGGCTTTCCACAAGACAATCAATGATTCTGATTTTCTTTTGGTCATAGAATGCTTCCCAAAATTAGCATTTTTCCAGAGCCATTCATTTTCTACAAAGAATAAATAATGTAGAAAAAAGGAACTGCCCAACCTAAGTGGTGCCAGATGAGGTTTCTGGAATCACACAGCTTTGTTTTAAAGATCCCCGACTGCTGTAAAGTCATAGCAGCAAACTAATGCAAAAAAATCCGATGCCTTGAAAGATATCCCGAAGCTATACAGTGCCAAAACATTGGGCTATAAGACTTCCTGGACATTCGCATCCACATGACTCAAGCTTATATTTCAAATACTTTTCACTTTTTCCTTCTGACATAATATTTAATGAAACCAGAGTTCAGTAATAGTATCAGTCCTGCTATACATGTCTCACAGCAGTTTCTTCCTAGACAGCTGTTTGTGTGTTTTACACTTACAACCTGTTTGTGTTTGGTTTAAAAAGGAGGCTTTCCATATGCTTTTAAAAAATGTAAAACTATTGCTTCAACTGATTGTACACTGCATTTTTTAACATACATATGCATCCAAATACTGGGCATAAAATAGACAAGAAATTGATTTTGAAAGCACCAACAGCATCTAAAACCACATTATGCCTGAATACATGAAAATATTTGTCATAAAGCAATTGCACCTGTGATTATACATTAATGCCACCACACATGTGTAAGTCTGCCCAGAGCTGACTCTTCTTTAGTGAAAAGTTTCAATGTTCCTGACATGGGAAAGACGTTTGATGTGTATTAGTTAATGCACTTAATGTGCATGTATTTAGCAACAGAGTTTATCATCCCAAAACCTAAAAGTATCAGAATATTGAAGATGCAGTTACAGAGTACAGTAACAAATCCCAACAAAACTAGCAATGTGTTTATGAAGCCCCACAGAGCAGCACCCACAGGCAGGCCAGACGGTGAGCAGCAACACCCCCAGTACCGATGCTTTCATTTCTTTCTCTTCCATTAATAGCTATAATGTGTTTTTACTGCTGTATCTTAATGATTTGGAGGTAAATTACACCAACAAATCAAAGACTATGGTAAAGCAACCTTACACAAACTCATTTCCCATGGACTTCAGAGAGGCTGCACAAGTTAGAGGGTGGCAAAATTAAATCACTGTGTTCAGGGAATCAAACTTGCCCCAGTAAAGAAGGACCTGAGCTTCCTAACCTCCATCACCCACTTTTCTTCCTCTCATCTTGCCCACCCACAGCTCTCCCCCATAGCATTGTACAGTACACTAGAAGAGATGCAGAACTCTAGTTTATGAAAGAATTAAATTCTAGCAATATAAGAATACACTGCAACCATCTGCTATTAAATCTTTTCCCAGAAATGGCTTCAAACATTGGGTTTTGGTAATATTGAATTTCCAAATGAGCAGGCAGAGAATCACTGATGCCCTATCATGAACACCTGGCTATTTGCACATCCTCACGAAGCCACTTCACCAACCAATGTTCAGCCCTGAAGCAGGGCAGTGGTGGGCAGCAAGGGGACCAGATGATGGTACAAACTAAGTGACAGCTTGGCCAGGGCCAACTGTCTGCCAGAGAAAAGCATCTGAAACAGCAGCGTTTTCCCACCCAGACCCACAGGCAGGGACAGGATGCAGTTATGGAAGACAGCTCCACAACACGGCACTCCTATCTGTTCCTCACTACCTGACCCCACCAACTGTACCACCTGCAGAAGAAAAGCGAGAGCAACTCCAAAAGGAGGGCTGGTGGCCACAGCTCAGCTCAGGGATGCCTAGCATTATGGCATGAGGTTAGGCAGCAACAGCACCGCTGTGTCTCCCACTCCAGGGTAAAATTTATTTGGATGTAGCGATCCCTATTACCCACACGTGTTAAGAGAAGCAGGAAAACTTATAAACAGGCTTATAAACTGCATGACCTCGGAAACTATGCACCCACTGGGATTTATTATCTAGAAACAATGTCTGGCATCAAGTTTCCAAGAAAATTTAGGTTTCAAAGCAAATAGCAGCCATCTCTCAGACAGGCACACAAAACTGCTCAAAGATCTTGCCTGTTTTCAAAACCTACTTCAGAGTCCTCATGGGAGCATCGCCGAAGCCAGCGGCTCCAAAATCCCAGCTGCACTGGTGAAGGCTCCTGACCCTCAAGTCCCAAACCCAGCACAGAGGGTACATTTGGAAATAATTTTAAAGAAAGATTTCAGAAGATTTCTGGCATTGTTTCAACCAGTGCCGCTTCCACAGACTGCAAGCCAAAAATCAGAGCATACTTAAAACCATCTATAAGGTCTACTGCAAACACTGCAATGAAAACCATGCCCACCGCAAGCCCTGGACGGGAGCTCCAGCATTACAAGGAGGGAGAACAAGTCTTAAAAACCTGAAGCACTCCCTGGCCACTGCGCCAGGAAGGAGATGGGGAGGCACACACATGTTCAGTATGTTCACCCGCATTTTACTCAACACAAACCAGGAATGCTGCCACAGAAATTATAGGGGGAAAAAATCCTCAGAAAAGACAAAATCCCAGATCATCTCTTTTACATTAAGCATGAATAGTGCCAACGCCTGTATTACCTGCAAAATCAAAGTCTTCTCAAGTACCACACCAGAGACTCGGTGATCTCTATGGCATATTCCTGCAAAGTCCCAGCTGTGCAGTTTCCCATTTAACTGACTGTCCCACTAACTCTGGAAAAAATACAAATAACTGCAATGTTGCTATAGGTGAAAGAATCACAGAAGAGGAAAGGAACAGCAGAAGAAAAAGCAGGCTTCACTGTATTACATTTTCAAGGAAATCCCAGAAAACTGGATATTTACGTTTTTCTAGCTTATCCTTCTAACTCATTTAATTCAATTCAACATATCTTCCAGAAACAGCAAGGCTTCTTCATTAAGCAGCAGGATAACAGGAAAAGCTTCCATTAGAGAGAAGTGGAATGGAGAACAAAGTGACCAAAAAACATAAAAGTGATCACTGCTTATTCCAGCAAAACCAGAAACCAAAGCCTCAGGAAGGGGGGCATATTTCAGCAGCAGACAAAGCTTTCAGCAGCAAGTGTCCATGACAGCAGTGGGGATAAGTCCAGTTTATGCCGCAGCTCACTGCATTTTCGTAACAGAGCTGCCAATGACGCTTCATTCCTATTGCGTATGCATGAGTTCTGCTGCTGACCTCACTACTGGAATTGTACCCACCTAGTCAATGCCAAAAATTTCAGCACAAACTGAAACTTGACAGGACTCAGCACATTTGGAACAAAAGTAGATTTTACACAAACAGCCACAGACCGGGAACGTGCAGCCTTACCATACACTGCATGGGACTGGAAAAGGAGACCTAAGAGCAATAGATGACCACTGCACACTTTGTCAGAACATGAATGGAGCCTTCACACTGTGATGCTCGCCACTATTTAAGTTAAAACACACAGAGCTTGCTTTAGCAACGACGGTAGGACTGACCCGTACCAACAGGCATCCACTTCCAAGTCGCTTCATACTTTCCCTTACTGAACCAGGCCAAAAGAAATACTCTGAAAGATGAAAATATTTTCTCTACCGTTTTACTGATTATAGAGCTACAGCATGGACTAACAACAGACCTGCACTTCGCCACAGCTACATATAAACACAAGACACATTTGGGTCTAAATTACACCACATGCAACTCACACATTAAAATATCAAGAAAACCATGCCACATGCAACTCACACATTAAAACATCAAGAAAACCATGCCAGCTCCACACTTTTTGCACCCATACATCAACTCAGAGGAAGCGCTATAGAAGATGGGGCTGGACCTGTCATCATTGATTCCCCAAATATCCTACAGTAGCGATCTGGCATAACCTATATTGACAGAATACATGAATAGAGATCGTAAGGCATCATCTACTCTACTCAGTGATCAAACACCCACCATCACCACAACAACAAAATCCCATGACCAGCACCCTCTCAACACATGCTTGCCAGCCACAATGAGGACTTGTGATGCCAGGAACAAGCAGAGGGACTCCTTCAACACTCTAGTGGCACCAGGATTTGTTTCATGGCAGCTGGGTGCCCAGAGAGAGAGATCAAGACACAAAGAAAGCAACATAGGACACCTGAAACAGAATTACCATGTTGCAGGGGAGAAAGAAGGATAAAAACATGTATTTATTGCCTTGCACAGCTCTCCTCAGCGGGCCACAGTGCTGCCAGGAGCTCTGGCTGGCTGGCGGTGCACAACGTGATTCTCAGAGACAGAAGGGGAGACCTGGCTACTTGAAATGACCAGATTTCAAAGTTTTTTTTCGAGGGGAAAACAAATATAAACCAAAGGCGTTGGGGATATTAGACAGTTTATTACCCATGGAACTCTGGCTCATGTGTATATGTATTAGGATTCAGCTTTCAATTACATAATCACATCCTAGTTACTCCAAACATCCTTCCAGTCACTGCATTCATTTTGTTCACCAGGCACTATGTTGTTATTTAACCTCTTGTGCGAACACGGAATTACTATGGGCTGTTCCAAGGCTGCTTTCTTCTCCACAATTTAGGACAAGTCCAAAGCATCATTTAATTCAGCAATTTTGGATCCCTCTGGCTTGTTTTATTGGAGTACCTACAGCTCTTCATGTACTTCTCCAGCAACTCCTGTCGGTAAGAACTGCCTTTACAAGCATTCTGCATTTTGGGAGGCTCAGCATGCCTGGAGCTTCCAGCCAAAGGCAACCAACGGTAGGCTGTGCAAAGTTAGTGGCCACTGCTGAGAATTTCGGTGTTCATGGCTCCCCTTCAGCAACATGGAGGAGCACCGGCTCCCCTCTCTGCAGACCTGTGTTGTGCTGCAACAGGTAAGCGAGAGACCCGGCGAGCATCCTCCCACCAGAGGCAGCCCTGGTTCCTACAGCACAGGGCCTTTCTCACCAACTCCCTAAGGCAAGACCCCTTACCTCTGTGCAGGGCGTACAAAGCAGGTTATACTCACAATCTTATTCTGCAAAAACATAAGCACTTGGCTCTCTTTAGCCTTACATGCTCTTGCAAGACAGTATCAGATATTTCTGATATCAGTTATTATATTATATACTTCTGATATCTTGTTATTATAACACCTCCTAATTCCACAAAGGCGGAAGCCTGTCCATATGATCCAGACCAGCACAACACTGCTGAACACAGTTTTCCCCTTCTCTTTTCTTTCCCTCCCCTCCCCCTTGTCCACAATTGTTGGGTGCAGCCTCACTTCAGGTCCCTGCCTGCAGCAGCAGCCCCCCAGGAATGCTCCCACCTCCAGAACCAGCCCAAGATCATTAACTGCTTAACACAGGTGATCTTTGCTGCTTGTGTTTAATGCAGAGGTTTCTGGCTAACACGGGGAAATAAATCAATAACAATGTGCTCACACAGTCATTACCCTGGAATCCATCAACTATGGATATAGCACATCATTCCTATTCAGTAATAATCAAGTTTCTCATTGTAGAGGAAAAAGTATGTCTTCTTAGGAACTGGAATTATTTCCATTACTGGCTCATACAGATTAAAGCTCACGGACCTGCTCAGCTTGGCTTTGCTATCAACTCAAAATTAAACTGCTGAATTTTCTGCCTGATGATATCAAACTACATTCTCAATTTTAATTGCAGTGGCAATAATCACCTTTTCTTGTCATCTGCTAAGACCACTGATTCTTATTTAAAATCGCCAGTTCTCTCTCAGTAGATACTTGCCCGGGAAAACTCTATGAACTCGACACAGAGGAACTACAAAGTGAGTTTTATTTCATCTTACTCTTCTCTGCCTCAGATTTCACCCGGAATATGAAATACGCATAAAAGCATACATTTAAAAAGGCAGAGACAGGACAAGCAGAGCCAGACCCGCTGCAAGAGGGTACGGGCCGCCCGGAGGGGTGCGGTGGAGCGGCAGGAGGGACCCAAGTTCCCATGAACCACCCGGACCTGTAGATTTGGGGGCAGCAAACGGCTCTTGCGGGATTCTGTGTCCCACTCACCCGCTTTGCGGGTCCTGTGCGACCGCGGCGAGGACCACCCCCCTCTCCGCTCCCCACATCGCGGATTCAGGCGCTGCCGGGCCGGGTCGGCAGGACTCCCCCCTCACCTGAGGAGTGAGCGTGGAGAACCCTCTGAACAGCGCTTTCCTCAACGGAACCCCCCGAGCCGCGCCGCTTCCCGTGGCCGGGGTGTCAGCGGCCGCCGCCGCCGGTAGAGCCGGAGCCGCCGGGCAGCGGCAGCCGGGACTCGGGATGCCGCCGGGGCAGCGTCCCCCGCACAGTATGTGCGTGCGTGTCTGTGTGCGTGTGTCCTGTCCCCGATCCCCCCCCCCCCACACACACACATACCCACCCTCCAGCGAACGCAAGGGGAGAAGTTGCAACAAACTCCGAGTACCGGCGGGTGATGCTCGGCCGGCCCCGCTCCCGCCACCCTCCCCGGGCAGCCCCTCGGGCTCGGCCCCCCGCCCGCCCGCCCGCCCGCACCTACCTGCAGCCGCTCCGTGGCCGGCTGCCACATGGTGCCGCGGCGGCGGGAGGCGCTGCCGGGAGGGCGCCGAGCGCGGTTCTCTGCGGGCGCGCTCCCTCCCGCACCGCCCCCCGCGCCGCTCCCAGCCCCGCCCGCCGCTCCGCCCACGCGTGTCGGGCGCGGGTCGGTGGGGGCCACGTGCGGAGCCGTTCGGCGGCGCCCGTGGTGCTGCATCTACCCTCTGGGGAGCCGCGGTTCGACACCTGCGGGGTGCCCCCAGGGGACGCGCAGGGGCCCCCGTGGTCCCCGTCCTACTCCCGGGCTGAGGTGAACCCTCCCCGCTGGCGCTCAATGTGCGCTGCCCGGGAGGGTGCAGGGGTCCCTGAGCGGAGGCCGCCTTGGGGCCTCCCTCTCACAGCAGCTGGAACTTTTTCCTCCTGTTCTGCAAAAGGTTTAAACCCTGCTCCGCAAGACCCTGCCAGCGCGCAGGTTGCTTCAGGCACTGAAGGGGTACGGAGGGCAGGGAGCAACGCTTTGGGTCCAGGATTCCTTATGCCCTGTCAGCGCCGGTGTGAATGTGGGGCCTACGCTACGCTGGCGTCAAGGCTATGCTCAGCTGTTTCACAGGACAGGACAAGGACAGGCTTTGGGATCCACCTCGTCCTGTTACGAGGCAGTAAAATACCTGTGGAGCATCTCAACCACCTTTCCCCACAAACAACCTGAACCTCTGGTGCTATGTTTGGGGTGCAGATGGAGCAGTGGGGTCACAGCGCGGTGGGGAGCTGCCCCAGCCCTGCTGAACCTACGCCAAGCAGCATGGCACTTGCCCTCACATTAGCAGCAGCCCAGCCCAGGCCCCAGCTGCACTTTTGAGTTCCTCCTGCCTGAGCCACAAAGTGGCAAAAAACCATGCCCGCCACCTAAATCTCACAGAGAAGGGAGAAGCAGATTAAGGCACAGCACTTGCAGTCAACCCTGTTTCCAAACGCTGAGGTGCAAAAGCTCATTTCCTCCTGTCCTACAGCACGTCCCACAGCACATACCCACCCACATCCCCCCCAAACCTGCTGAGATACACCCACACTGCAGCTTACCTCAGCCACACCATGGTGGAGCTGGTCTCAGCTCCAGCCACCACAGGGATGTATAAGGAAAATTGTTGTCAGTGTTATTAAAATATTGTATTTATCTCATATACTGTATTTATCTCAACGTTCACATCACCCCACAATAATCTCACCTTATGTCCCATCTATTTAGATGGATCCAGTATGCAATGCCTGACAGGCAGGAGAGAGCAATGCTGTTACTGGCACCAAACAAGCCTTCTGCTAACAGCACCCTCCACCAGCGTACGACATCCCTTTCAGCAGTAAAAGGCAAAACCCCAGACCTGAGTCCTCTTCTGTGTCCAAGAGGTTAAAGGCAAAACCTCCAGAAGTACCTAAATTACTTGCATTGCCTGGGCCACATTTTAAGACATGGCAGAGCTGCATCCCGGCTGCCACACACAATGGAGGGAGCAGTGCCAGGAGCACGGTGCAGCCACTGACCCTGAGGGAAGCAGTAGTGTGAGGGCTCTCCCATGGCTCTGCACCAGCGCTCACAAGGACATGCATATGCTCTGCCCCTAGCTTATGCAGGGACATGCAGGCATTTCTCTCCCCTGTGGAGATCAAAAATGCCACAGAAAAGAGACAGTCTCTGCAGGCTCCTGAACTGCACCAAAGAACATTTTTCCAGGCACAAAAGCCACCCCAGCCCTCCCTGCTGACCCAGGGCCCCCTGATCAGAGCCTCACGCCCGGCTGCCAGGAATATTTGTTAAAAAAAAACAGAGGAGCATGTGTCATGCTTGTCCTGAGCATTAGCCACCACACCCCACAGTCTGCAAGGCCAGGCTCCCAAACCCGCTGTGGGTGCATAAGGGCAAGTGTGATATCATTTCAGTGTTTTAAATAGAAAAGTAAGGCAATATTTAAGGACATCTTCTCAAAAAGCCAGGCATCACGTGCAAAGAAGGCATGACCATTGCATGGCAGCTCTGCCACGTGGCCAGTCTCAAGGACTAACACCCTGGGAGGCATTGCAGGATCTGTACAAAGCTGCATCCGGTCAGTGAACATCAACTTTAAAACTGTTTTGAGAGAAATTCACCTGTACATCCCTTAGCAGTGGTGGCCTAATTAGAGCAATTCAAGTCTTGCAGCTTCATTACTGATGCAACAGCCTCCTGTCTCCTGGAAAGGAAGCACTAATCCTGCACCAGCTCCTGACCAAGACCCACCAGAGCTCTCCCCTTCCCATTCACTGAGCAAACACCATGTCCTTCTCACCCTCTTTGTTTCTTTGATTGATGCTTATATTCCTGCACAAGGGCATTTTCTAAAACCCTTGTTCTTCCTCAAGTGAACTCAAAGAGTATTGATCTTTCATGTACGGATAAATCCACCACCCATCACTGCTTGAACTAGCTGGGAACAGGCACAACCTGGGCTGTCATCTGCAGCTGGGCACAAAGGAAGTTCAGGATCTGCAATTAGCAAAAGGAGACCAGCCCTACAACTGGAGGCTGCTTCTCTCTTAGTTTACATGACTTCTATACAAACCAAAACAATTGGTGGGGAAATCTGCATTTATGGCTAAATGGGTGGTGTTCTATTAGAATAAACAAGCAGAAACAGTCAATTTCCAAACGGATATGAAAATGAAGAAAAGGAATGCTATAAGGCTTCAGGCTGAGGCTGCATGACAGGAAGCTAGGAATATGCTTATAGATGGAGAGGAGCAGCTTGATCGCAAATTTCTGAAATCAAACCGGTTCATTAAAAAGCTCTAGGAGCCCCCCAGTGGGATAAGGCATCTTCCCCAAGCCTTACCCCTTCCCAAGACAGCAAGCAGCACTGTAGGGACAAGATAGCTGTAGAACCACTCTGCTTGGGTTTATTTAGTCTCCAGGCATACTTGAGCATTGCAGGGGTTGTGCCCATGCCAGGAAATTCAGCCCTGGTTTTGCTCTTTCGAGTGTGCCCCGCAACACCTCTGAGGGAATCTCTCTTTTCAGCTGGACCAGGCACTGCTGGGGTGGCCAGGGCACCAGCCAGAGCCCAGATCAGGAAATGATCAATTAAACTTGGGTGACTTCATGTCAAAATCTCACTAAGATGAGGTAATTTTTACCTAGACTTTCTAATATTTTAATCCAAGCATAATTTTTTATTTGGTATCTAAGATGTTCTGCATTACGTAAATCCTGATCCCAGCCAGAGATCTTTTGCGTTTGCTTAAATAAATAGTGTGAACTTGTATTTCCAGGATGTATTGCGTTCCAGAATGTGCCTGTAAGAAGATATGGATTTTTTTTTCTATTAGTTTTCCTTTTACTGTGCCAAATTTTGGAGTTTCTCTTCTTGTAATGAGTTCATATTAAGACAATTCTTTCCGAAGACTGCAATACGTTATGCAGGTTGGTCCCACTTCTCTCAGTCTCCTTCATTTTTGTGCTCACAGCATGGAAATACTGGACCCAATGGAGTTCTTGCATTTCAAAAGGGAGTATTTGATGCAATAGGACCAATTTCGCTTTTATTCACATAGTAAATTTGAAGTGTTTCCAGTGACTTCAGGATATTTTCTCTCTTTAATAGCTCCTAGTTATTGAGTTTGTCTTCCTTTTGCACTATCTCATACCCTAATGTAAGGTGTTTATAGCAACATGGCTCCTCTGCATTTGAAAAATAAACTATTTTTTTTAACTGTAGATGTTGCCTTTTTAATTAACCAAAATTGTCTAATTGCTGGTTCCAATGAATTATTTGGCTTCAGAAGCTCCATTTAGCTGTTGGAGCAGTGTTACTTCTCACTGAAACATGACTAAAAGAGTCATTCAGTTATTTAAGTGCTGCTTCCTCAAATATTGTGCAGACTTTGCAAATCCTGTTTCCAGGATCCTCTTTCTGATTACGCAAGTTTACAAAGCATACACAAGTCATTAAACACATCTTTTTTATTCTATGAGAATTCAGGTTACCTTGGATTTGCTTTTGCAGAGCAAGTTTGCTTAATTAATAAATTAAATGTTCTGTAAAGTGCTGTAATTAATAACATAATTTCAAAATCTAAATATGTTTGTTACTTTAAATATGTTGTCAACTCCCTCCAAGCAAATGCACCATCTTTGCTTAGATGAAAGACACCAGGTACACTGTATGAGTTTTGTGATATCTTTCTGAAAAAATGATTTGTGCCTAAGCAACACAAAATACACTATCCAGGTAATTGAAACTGTCTTATTTGACAACTATCGTAACATTCAAGTTAGCAATAAATATACTTTTATGTAGAACTTCATCTCTTGTGGTTGGCAAAGCTAGATAGGATGGCATGATCTCAACTTTATGTCCTATAAACATGGCAGAATCAATACCCAAGTTAAAGATTTCCAGCTCCCATGGCAGGGCATGTGCTTTGGAGACTTGTGGGGAAGCTATGGTGTAGGCATTGCTTGGGGAGGACATGGCCAGGCTGGGCCTCCAGCACCACATCTGGCTATGGGATGCAGGCAAGGGGTAGTTAGGGACAGCATCAGAGCATTGGCAGTTTGCAAATGCTGACAAGAGAGATCTAGATTTTGAGGGGCCTCAGTGATCTGCCAGGTTCAAGGGTACTGAGAAGCAGCTTAAATTACAGTTGCATCTAAATGGCAGATAAATGCCCTTGGGTAGGTACAGCAGCAACTAAAGTACTGGGTCTATATTCCTTACCTGGGAGCTGCCTAAAGCATGGTTGTCAAAGTAGCAGCAATGCAACAGCAAAGTTGTTTCATTCAAATACTGGCAAAACACAGGCCACATATCGCCAAAGGTCCTTGATTCCCTTTCAGTGTTGTGTTTTGGTAAATTGAAGGGGAAATTTATTTACATACTTGCTTACTGTATAATCCCAGCAGTGCAGTACTGTTATTTAGGTAGTCATTTTTATTCCGATTATGTAGGTGCACTGAGATGAATGTGAAGACACGGGTGCAGCTCCACCAAAGATAGTTCAGCTGAGGCTACTTCTGCTCTCAGTG
This sequence comes from Pezoporus wallicus, assembly GCF_028554395.1. NCBI lineage: Eukaryota > Metazoa > Chordata > Aves > Psittaciformes > Psittacidae > Pezoporus > Pezoporus wallicus. The sequence goes on from NW_026640059.1 coordinate 4,707,664, forward strand.
CAACTGTCTCATTATCCCCTTCACAAGTATTTTAAAATGGCATTATGAAATGCAATAAACCTGAAGCAATGCAGTGTTAATGATTTGTGAAACTGAGGCAGCAGTAAATATCCCAGAGAAGAGAGATGAGGTAGGTTTGGATACCATATTCTCCCACCCATCCAGGCTGAGCTTGCCAAGTATAAAGTAGTACTGATTTCCCATTTGTTTGAGAAGCTTTTGCTGGGGTTTCCATAGTAACCAGGTGTCTTTTATGAGCTGTGTTGGTGCCTGAAAAGGTTATGTTTATTCAGTCGTAACTACCCCACTGCCTTCTGGAGTACCAGGATAGCTACTTCTCTTCCTCTACCAAAAATAATGTGGAGGATGATTTTGAAGGTGCTTGGATTAAGTAGTGACCTACGTGGCCATAAGTGTATGATATCTCTTTTGTCTTCTTACCTTTTGGCCTCATCTTTAGAAAGGCAGATACTTGGTCTCACTTCTCCTTCACGTTGTCACTGTACCAGTCCTACTCACAGCAGCAGGGAAAATAAACTACCAAAGCCATGGTAGATCAACAAGTGCAGAAGAGAAGTTGCTTCAAAGGTCTTACATGGATTTAAAAGTCTGCATCGGTTCAGTGCAGAGCAAAATGTATGCTAATGAAGGGACAAGCAAGTTTTATTCTTAGAATTTCCATCACCTCTGCTGGGCAGCGCCTCCATCGCAGCTGGCAGGAGCCCCCTCTCAGTAAGCGAAGCAGGGGTGTCAGCCTCCCAGCAAACACAGTTGCTCTTTTGGAACTGCCAGCCCCCTCAGATCAGTACCGACCATGCTCCTTTTTTCTTAACCAGCATCAGGAAAGAAAGGATAAATCTGTGGATTTTGGCAGCAGCCGTGCTGCGGGGGGGGAGGGCTTGGGGCAGTGGCTGCACCAGCTACCCTGGCGAAGGCGGCCTCCTGGCTCCGTGCCCCAGCAGCCTCACAGCAGCAGGCAGGAAGCACGGGGCTGCAGGGAATTCAGGCCATCTGAATCTGGGCCACGGGGGCGGCGAGAAAAGTGCCTGGAGAAAGCAGGAGGCGGCGGATGGGGCTTGGAGGCTGCAGGCTGGGCACCAGCCTCCGGGCAGGAGACAAGGGGCACACGAGTGTCGGGACGGGGAAAAGGCAGGGCAGGCACTGGGGGTAATTGTAGCAGTTACCAGTCTCTCTGCGCTGCTAGCTAAGGCTGAGATATCCAGGGCACAGGGAGTCCAAGTGAGTGTAGTATATGTTCCAAGGGACCCCCACCGACAAAGTGGGACTGGGAGGAGAGAGACAGCAAGGATTGTGAAAGGGGGAAAACCCAAGGCTCAGAGCCTGAGGAAGCTAAAGGACAGAGGGTTTCGGGAGTGGTGATGACACACAGGGGGCAGAATAAAGGCCAGGAAGACAGGGCAGGAAGAGAAGTCCTCACCTCCCCCGGGAGTGCTCCCAAGCAAAACCAGTGACACAGCTGGTGACCAGACACCTCTTTGCAGGGACAATAACGTTTCTCAGACAGCCTCTAGCAGCAAATTAGCATACCCAAAGAAACTCAAGTCCAGCTGTTAATGCACGGATTATTTCTGTAAGCAGTAAAAACTGAACAGCATAAAATGTTAGGACATGCCAGATACTTATGTCTTCATTCTCTCCTGGACCCAGAAGAACTTGAAACAAGACCTGTTAAGACCACTGTCAGCTCTGTACACCTTTGACTGTATTGTCATTATTTGTGAATTACCCTGATGATCATTAAACTCTTACTTGTCTGTGATAAACAGAAGTGTGTACATCCACAATTCTATACAGAGATCACAATCATTCTACACCAGTTTTACAACAAGCTAAATCCATGGCACCTTCACAGCTTTTGTCCTGAGTTGCACAGATGAGACTCTGGTTACTTCTGATTTTTAACAAAATAAGCGAGGGGAAAGTTATGTATATATAGATAAGCTGGTTTTAGAGAAAGCGCTGAAGTCAATGTAATTATAAAAAAGAATGAGGAATCACAAGTGATAAATAAATATTTAGACAATTTTATATGCGCTGGATATTCCCTCAGAATAAGAAAATTTACCAAGAGGAGAGACTTTTGACAGTCTCCAGTCAAAAGTTTTGTTTGCAGAGCATCCCTATAACAAGAAAAAGATTTGGCAATCTGTCATCTAGATTTCACAATTTCCAACTACTCAAGTTTATCCATTAAAATAGGAAGTTTGCTAGAAGCCACACTTCCTATTTCAGTAACATGTACCCACTAGTTATTCATAGGCATAAGGAGACTGGTCAGCTATGTGGCAATCTGGGACATATTTCTCCTTTCCCCACTTAAGTATGGGGGGTGTAAAGAGCCACTGTTATAACAACCCAAATTCTCCTGGAAATGCTTGTGTGTATAAAGGCTCTTTCTCAGCTAAACCCAGATAATTTTCACATTACACTGGTGAGATGTCCATGGCAGAGAGCATAACAGGATGTGTAATGGTAGAAGTTTATGCAGAAGTTAATGCACTCACTGCAATAAACAGCTGGTACCGATAAAACACTAATATCTGAGTATGTTAAAGCACATCAAGAAGCAGAAAATCAAAAGCACTGTAGGGCATGGGGCACATGTTCCCTCCTCTGCAGTGGTTCTAGGCTACAGAAATGCAAGAGACAGGAAATAGAGCAGAGCTTGGGAATGAAACCATGTTCCAAATCACCCAAGTCCTAATTAAGAAAAGGCTGATGGGTAAGTGGTCTGTGGAGGGCCTCTTCTTGGTCCATAACCTGGGCACTACGCTGATTATTGGGAAGAATTTTAACACGTGTTGCTGAGTGGATGTGGGAGTGATTTGCTGGTAAATACCTATTCAGATTGTAAATACAGATTTACAAATCATACAGAGAAGCCAAAGAACCAGCCTCTTGTGTACCAGAATTTAATGTGTCTCAAGTGCCTTCTAAGCTTTCAGAAACCAGAGTGAATGCAGAGCCTTCACTGAAGGTATAAGGCTGATGCCATCAACATTTCACGTAAGATTTTACCAAGTTTTGCAGCTTAAAGAAGGATTCTATTAACATAAAATGTGTTTAACCCTAGAAGAGGCAAAAATACATAACAGAAAATTAACAAACCTCAGAAGTCCTTCGTTAAACTCATGCTTAAATTTTGGGATAAGCAGTCCCCAGTACCTCAATGTAGCTGTACTCACATGCTTTGCTCAGAGCCATGTAAGAACTTGTTTCAAGCTAAAAGCAAGAGATTGGTTAAACAGACTGATCTGTGGCAGTCGAAGGAGCTCTTGATGGATCCATCACGTAATGGATGTATGTATGCCATGTAGCCAGATCAGTTTTTTACAAGTAACGTAACCATGTATAATTATGAGATAGATTATTATTAGATAGGATTTGGATTTTTCCATTCAAAAAGCTTTTTAAACATTGTCTTTTAAAAGAAATTTAAGGGTTGTGTGCCTCTTCCGTGTGTAACAAAGAAGAACACACCCCCATGCTGAGGGAAGGGACTTGCCAACTATAGCTACAGAATATTACACAGAAAATTACACTCATAAATCACCCCTGATACTGAAGTTTGAAGAAGAGGGATGTAAATCAGAGACGACACATAAACGGAAAAGAGAGAGACAATGAATTCTGAGAAATCTCAAGGCTGAGCTGCTTTTGAATGAAAGGCACATTTAACTGTTAATCTGAAGTCTGATATTATTTCTCTGCCTGCAGTTTCTGCCCTTCTTGTACTGCCAGATGGAGGAAGAGAAGACAACTATATTGCTTATGCAAAATCAGGGCTTCTTGAAAAGCAATTTTAAAAAACATGGGTAATGCCAGCCCTGCTGCCTAGGCAGGGTAGCGGCTTTGTTGGAAGATTTCAGTTTTCTCTGAAGACAGGCATCACCTAAAGTGGAGCAAAAATCAGATAATATTAACTGATTTGTACAGGAATTTTGTAACGTATTGCATGAAACCTAAAAATATCATCAAAGCATCACCATACTTACCATTCAGTAATCTATTCCAAATGAAATCTTTCAAAACTCAGCAACATATATCACTAAGTAAATCACAGCTGTGAGACATTTTGATTTAAACCCAACATGTCTGTCAATACTGCTAGCTTACTACCTTATTTTTAATCTTGCATGTATTAAAATATAATAACTCTTCAAGGCTATCAGGAATTAATTCCCCATGGACTTGTAAAATATTCTCCCTGTGGAAATTAAATGTGTGAAAGACAGAGGAAAACTGATAAACTCTGCACCTCATTCAGCACTCTGAAAATCTCCTCCAGTCTTTGTCCTTATCGCATGCAGGACAACACAGGGCACAGGGAAAGAGAGGAAGCTGTGTGCTGAGTACTGGAGATAAAAATAACTGCTCATCATATTTTATACATAGAACAATCTCAATTTCAAATTTATGGCAAGATGAAAGTGGAATGGCGTAAGAGGCACATGCAAAAGCAGATCCATTCTTATTTACATGGTATTTTCCCAGTTTTGTTTTGACAGACCATTCTAGCAAATGACATATAAAAGGAAAACAACATTCAAATTAATAGGAGGTACTGGTGTAATATAAAGATCACAAATAAGATATTATGGATAGCATAAACTTAGGTACAAAATCCTTGAAAGTAATTATTTTTCATCATGACAGTTATTGTCTGGTTGCCTTCTTCACGTTACAGACAACATAGTGAGTCAAACAGCCACAGGCTGCTGTGTAGGATAAATATCAGTGCCATACAATGGGGTCTACAGACACAGAGATTTCAGCAAATTAATACCAATTTCAGCTCTCTGTAACCTGTCCGTGTTGCACTGTGTTCTTGGAGAAAGAATCAGAACAGGAACTTGTTGTACGTGCTCTATCTCAATGCAGGAAATAAGCTGACTTCTAAGAGACCAAAGAAAATGTACACTTGAGTGATTATTTTTCAAAAAAAGGAGCTAAAAGCCAATCTTCTTGGAGTTGACTGAGGTAAATAAAACTTCATCAAACACAAAATTGCCTTCATGGCCCTCATACTCATTACAAAAGAGTTTTCTTGAAGCCTGTAGTGGTCAGATGTGCAGATGAAAAGGAGGAGGAACTATGTCTTTGTTCCATAAGTCAAAGCCCTGTGATCTGATTGTCATCGGAAGCACCTTGTGCTGGTATTTTGACATGCACATGTCCTATCTTTACTATTATTAAAAGTTGTAGATACTTTCCTCCCAGGAAGAGTTCCAAGCAATCTTGACTTTATGTTTGTATGCCAAACACCCCAAAAGGGGAAAAAATGCAACTATGCCAAAACACTGACACTCTGAAACAAGGAAACAATAGGAAGCCATTTGGCTTACATGGCTTGAGGACAAGTGAGGGCATTTGCATAGACTACAGACTACTATCTTTAATGATGCATCATTTAGGTGCTAAACACTACATTGCTGTTTGAACAATGTCATGCTGAAATATTGCTGTCCTGATACAAGACCAGATACAGTCTTTCATCTACCAGTGCATTTATGGGAAGGGAGGAAGAAGAGATTTAATGATCAAGGACTTACAGAGAATGATGAGTCAAGAGTGTCATAAGTTCATCCTGGTCTGCCTTGCCGAAGGGATTCACAGATGAGAACTCTTCATTGACCAATTTTCAGGTTTTTTTACTTGCATGTCTACATCTATGATGCTAAAGGCTAAATTTCTCCATAAGATGCTAATGTACTGGAGTGGCAAGGCAAAAGATATAGCATAAGCAAAGGAAGAAAGTAAAGAATGGTAGCATACATTACAGCAATGATCATGCCTCAAGCCAGTACAAATGGAGGTGAGAACTAAGTCTGCTGATAAACTAATTGGAATTGCTGTTGCTACATGCCAAAAATCGTCCAAATTGCGTTAAGGTATTTTCTCTTTCCACAGCAGCTACACACATTTTTGTTAACTTGTACAACTTGTACCTCGTTTATAGGCTCATATTCCAGGCAAATTAATGTCAGATTACTTAAAATCCACGTACATGAATAAAAACCTGTGGTGAAGATCAGGACAGTCACATTCTGATTTCTTTGAGCAAAGGCAGACTGATGTCCATGTATGATCACACGGATACACATGTGAACTTGATCATATAGAAACATGGAGTACAAAGTTTAAGACACTGCAAATTCAGGTTATTGTCCATGTGCATACTACTTCCAGGAGGTAGAAGAGAAGTCACGGCTAGCTTTGTAAATTTCTGTTCTGTTGCAAGGAGCTACCTCTGAAGGGAAGTAGACAAGTCCACAGGAAAAGAAACAGATAAAAAATCCAGGCTGAAGGACATTTCCTTGAGAAGATTACATTGCTTCCAGAGTAATAAACATGATCTCTCCTGGTTTGTGGGACATCAAAAAGTTCAGGGTCAGCAAACTAGAGCAGATTGTTTCCCTTAGACTCTTCCTCGTCTGTTATTGAAGAAAGCACAGCAGACCAGCTTATTTTCCTAAATGATTAACTTTGCTGCCTTTTCTGCTCAGCACGTCAGATAAAGAAGTTTATTCAGTTAGCTTATTTATTTACATTCCTTTGCTAAAGATCTCACCAAACAAAGCCTATGTGATGATTTATTCTTTGCTAAAGGGGAAGCTTATTTACCATAATCGTCTTATCATAAAAGGAGTATTTGAAACTGGAATTCATCATAACAGGGAAATCTGACTTTTTCAGAGAGGTCATTTTTGTTATCCATTTTGCACTGTAGAAGAAATTAAGCCAGCCGAGCCCAGATAAGTCTGGATGTGGCATAACCACTCTGAAGTTCTGTTTGTTTTCACTGGTTGCCCCACCTTCACTCAGAAGGAATCACCTTCACCTAATTGGAGCTATTCCAAAATATGAAGGGGGAAAGGATTCAGATGATGGGTCCCACAGGGGGTGCTCTGCAGCACAGAATTTGCACAAGAGAGATTATCTCTAGTGGAAGCAGAAAGGAAAGAGTCAAGAAGTACAAAAAAAAAATTCTGAGCAAGGCCTCTCCAGTGACCAGCATGTTAGGCTGAGAAAGAGCTGGTGGGAGCTAGGAGCTCATTGCACTCTGCCCATATTTGTAACAATCCCCAGCTGTTTCAGGGGGTAGCAGTATTCCAGTTGTTCTGATGTCAGATTTGGGCCAGCCCCATCTCCCTGATGAGATGTTTAAGACAGACAAAAAGGTGGCACAGAGTCAAATTCGCCTTATGCCATCTCTGCTGACCCCACACAACTACAGTATTTTGGCAGATGCTCAGCCAAAGTCTCAGGGAATGGAGGACAACAAAGAAGAGATAAAGCAGACCAGCTCCATCTCTCTCATTCAGCACTGATTAAGTCCTTTGCCCTTCTCTCACTGCTCAACTGCTTGTACAGAGCATTTCACAGGGGTAATAGGCTCCAACAGATAAATTATATTTTAAACAAACAAATAAACCATCGCCCAAACAAAGCACTTTGTTATAAAGCGAAAGGTGCTTGAAGACCATAACCCAGTAAATCTCTCTTTCAGTAGCCAACAGGTTTGAAGAAAGGGTTTTGGGCACACATTGGACTGCCCTGACATTCCCATTTCTTATGTTAGGAACATGTCTGAACTCATTAGCTCTTGATAATACTCAACACTAATTATTTTAGCAGGCAATGGCTTGAGAGATTAAAGCCTCTCCTGAGTTAAACTGGTTTTCATCTGCCTTCCATGTCTAAACAGAAAGAAGAGGTCCAAGGAAGGCCTATATTTCCACACCCCTTCTGAGGTCAGGAGTAGGAGAACAGAGTAACGTACAAATAGCAGTCTCAGCCCAGCCAGTACTGAGCAACACGTGAACCTTAGAAACATAGCACTAGGGAAAGTAAAAGAGGTTCCCAAAGCTGGTCAAGCAACAAACAGCTCACACAGAAACTGGGCTGGAGGCACACAAAGGGAGGATGGGTTTTGTTTGCTCAGCTGTAAGGGTAGGGCATGGCTCTGTCTCATAGTTTGCTGGTATGCTCTGCAAAATCTGAGTAGTTGTGGGCAAAATGAGAAGGGGATCTCAGAGAAATTTCGGACACAGAGGGGTTTAGGCACATGAAGGGTCAAAGGAGTTCCCTGAAGGCATAACTCTGGCAAAACAAGTGGGGAGGGGCTGATTAATTCCTTTTAGCCATCCACACAGAGAATAATATTCAGAGCTGTTGAATTTATTCCTCATCAGTTGTCTATTGCTGTCACAAGAGAAACTATACATCTTCAGAAATGTCATAACTGCTCAGGCATTTCTCAACAAAGCCCTGCTGGAGAAAAGCCAAACCATTTCCAGAAATGAAGCCGAGGTAGGATGAAAACATCAATGCTGTGATTAACGTTTCACCACATGAGACTTCACTGAAGTAAATAATGTTTACTGTAGCGCTGTACACTATGGTCAGATGTTTTATGTTTTTAGATGCAGACAGACACCAAACCAGTTTCCCCCCAAACATCCCAAATATCACCTTCAAACTCCCATTGTTTTCAAAGGGATTAACCACGTAAAGAATTCTGCCATTTGAAGATGCACTTTACTGAGCTTAAATCACTTCTCTGTTCTCATTTCCCTCACACCAGTGAGTAGTTAATTACATTGGCAGTGGAGGGAGCAACAACAAAATCAGACGAATGTTTTTGGTGCAGGGTGTTGCCCAGCCTGGATTGGCAGCATGCAGGGTTATTCATAGCACAGGCTGCCTCAGGTCTCGTTGTAACTACTCATAGAATGAGCCCCCATAATGGGACACAAGCCTTCATCTCTGGCAGGAAACCTTGTCTCCTTCACAAGCTACCTGCACCCCTCAACAACATAATTTTTCATCATGTATCTGGAAAAAGATCAAGTGTGTTAGAGTTAGGGAGGGTCAAGAGCCAACTTCTTCCAAAGTGCAAGGTCTACTAGTGAAAGCTGGTCCTGGTGGGGGACCAAGGCTTCTTACCCAAAGGTTCAGATATGTGTCACTTCTGGAGCCCACACAGGTGGCATGCTAATTCCAAAAGCACCTCCATAGAGACAAGATGCAAAGAGAGGCCGAAGCTGGGGCAATAGCCTAATTTTTCTCAGCTAAACATAGCATTATATCTGTAGATTTTAGTGGGAATAATTTGTATGGTTTTACTCAGCATGTGTTTCCTAGTTGTTGTGCTCGACTCTTCCTTTGGGCCTTGTGTTTATCATACTGTAATTAGCCCAAACACAGGCTAGGATCACTGTCTTCATAATTTTGAGCTGAGTCCATCAGAATCCATGTAAATCATAACATTTTCCTGTTAGCACATGTATCACAACTCTGAGCTGTAACCACAAGTTTCAAACCACCCTAAGAAGCATGCAAAAATAGATCTCCATGCTGCTGGGGGGAAACCACTCAGGGATGTTCTCCTGTTTCCAGAGAGAAGAGGAAGAAAAAATAACCAAACCTGGAGTATGCCCAAGTACTGGAGGTTAATGACAAGCCCAGAGACTTGCCCCCATCTCCAGAAGGAGCTGGGGGCTGTTAACCCATTTCAGGGGGGAAAAGCCCATACAGTCACCCCTTTCTGCACCCAGATGATTTACAGAACAAAAAAATGGATGTGGAGTAGATTAACAGCAGGTGGTATTTGCTATACATCTATAAATGCACCCTATATAGAACAAACTTTCTTGGGTTTGGCAAAAGGATATGGAATATCCTGTGTCCTTTGTCCATATGTCTGTATACCCTCAGAATGACATGATCTGGCATATAAAGACAGCAATCAACTTGTTCTAGCTGCTTCAGAGCTGGGCTAAAAACTCAGGGTGGATTTGGTCTCCCCAGATCTGAAGGCTGCTCCATCTGCCAGTCAGTGCAGTGCCTCACAAATATCTCAGAAGCACACAGATTCAGGCATAGTGCATGCATAACATGTCACCAGAGTTCAATAAAATAAATTGAAAGAAGCAGAAGTAATTTTCAGAGCACAATTCACAGGAAGCCTAGGATGATTTACAGAAGCTAGAGGCTGCAAGCTGACAGGAAAATAGCTCCTCACAAATTACTTATCTTTCAGGTCAGTCACTTGAGAGAAATACAGGATGGTCAAGAATCAGTACCAAGGTTTGATTTGTATGCAGAAGGGCTGCTGTTCATTGCAACAACTCTTGTAAAATATGGACTATGAATATGTGTGTTCCCCAGAACAATAGAGTTGCTTGTTTCCCTACTTTGTATAAATTTCAAGTTCTTCAAAGATAAGCCAATATTTTACAGCTGAAAAATAAAAAAACCTTGCAGAATTAGTCTTTCATTTCTATCTGATTAACAGCTCTATTATAACAACACTGTATTTGCCCTTGTTCCACAGAAGTTACAAAAATGGCAGAGGGTATTGCTTGTTCTTGACCCTTCTTTCCAAGGGGTTCTTAAAACATTCCTAGAAGTCACCATAAACAAAAGTTTCCATACCTAGCGTAAAGCAGCAGCAGCAGCAAACTGTACCAAGAAAAAAGCTAGTCTGACAGCCACCACTTGCAAATGCACAACCTTTATGATAGAAAACAGTGCTTGAAGAATAAAAGAGAGGCTTTAATTTTGTTCCTTTAGGTCTCTTCCTAGTAATTATTGTTGTGGGCCAACATCATCAAAAGCTCATTGTAGCAGATACAGGATGTCAGGAAAGGTATTCTGGATTACTGAGATGCATTTAGCGTTTCCATAATTCAAACACAACACAGTGTTACTAATCTGCATATCCACCATCCAGCCATTCCAAACAGTAAGACAATCCTCTGAGCTTCCCTTTAACAGTTAACAGTTCTACTAAAATATATTTTTGTTTGCTTTCCTTTACATTTCAAAGTTGGCCCATACCTGCTGCATTTACTTAATTTTTTGTTTTTTAGTGGTGAGCTAGAATATAAGCTCACAATAAAAATTACATTTTAGCAACTCTAACAGCTTGATTTGCAATAATTTGTCTGCCTCTTTTCAGCACTAACTATGCAAGATTCAATTACTATGACTGCAACCAGAAGCTGAAATAATAATGAAGTTCAAAATTAAAAGTAACATACCAGATGTGCTTTGCTCACCCAAACAAAAGAATTAAAACCAGTGGCAGCTTTTTTATCTTTACAATTCTTAAATTACGTTTGTCTTTAGTGGCTGATCTGGGGCCTGGAGATGTCAGTGGTTGCAAGGAAAGGGAATGATTGGATTGCCTGAGACAACTGCTATCCTCATACAGAGATGATCAGAGAGCCTGGCAACATCTTTTTTTCTGTCTGGTAATGTTATTTATGTGAAATATTAAGATTTTGAATGCATTCCAAGATTTCCTAAGATTAAGAGGCCAACCAGAGCTTGGCCTTTCAGTGCTTATCAGCCTGTAACATAACAGTACTAACTGGAGGCAGTATAGCACCATGCAGCAGGATTTATAGGCAGCTACAGTGTTATTTCCCTCCATACCACGCAGCCTTGGCTTCCCTGGTAGCAGGCCTCTTTGAAACACAAAGTCAGATCAAGCCTACTCACATAAACAGGTTGCTCTGTGACAAAATGTCACTCTTGCTATAACTTAGAGCCCAGATTTGCAGTCAGATCTACTCAGAGAACAGGTTGTAGTGCATATAGCCTGGACTGCCTCTTTACTCTGGTTCTGTATTTGTCTAACTTCTGAGAGATTACCTTGATATAAAGGCCATTTTTTTCCTTTTCAAATTAATAGCTGGAATATCTTCTTTTGGCATTATTTATAGGACATTATATGCTCATGTCATTTCAAATTTATAGATAACAATGCACTTCCAAATGAAGAAAAACAAAGAAACAATCTTCACTTGATAACATTTATTCAATATTTTCTGAAATAAGCAAGAATCTTAAGAAGCCCAGAAGCCATCAATTACAGCCACAAAACCCCCATACTGATCCTAAATAAGAAGCACTATGAGAAATACACAACATTTCATGAAACAAGACTGTACATCAACAACCTTTAGGAAACAAACAATTCAAACCATATGATTATTTTACTCACAATATAAAAAACTTTAACCTTTAAAGAAAAATATAGATTCAGTCCAATTGTAAGATCCAATCCCATGCCCACTGAAGTCAATGGAAGTTCTTTCATTGATTCCAATGTTTAAAGGATCATACCCTTACTTTGCCTCAAGAGGCACTTTAATTATTATACAAGGCCTAGCCTGAATACTATTACAAAAGTGTCAGACATCAACTGAAGAGTATGTTTCAGCAACTTTCAGGAAATAATGGAGGAATAGGGTATCTATCCATGCATGGAATAAGGCAAAAGCTAATTCATTCAGATTAGGAATAATAATTTTTACTATTTTCTTTTTCACAACACAAACATTTTAGACTTTTTTAAGTAATGGATATATTATATATCATATTATGCTTCACATTTTTCCTACCTCTACTGAGAAAGCTGGCACTGACATGTCATAAAGAACTCCTCATTAATTACTGTTTTCTGTTCTGTAACAACCACAAGAAACTCATCTGGGTTTAGTAATAGTGTCTACCAAGAAAAAAGCACACACTATCATAAGCTTATAATTCATAGAGCTCAAGGTACATTAAAATGTAGTTCATGAAGTTCACAACTTCTTTTTTAAAATATTTTTTCCAAACTAAAAGCTGCAGAAAATTGGTTCTTAAATATTCTACAGAAAATTCTGAAGCATCTAATGGTTTAAATTACTTATGCTTTCTTCTTAAAAATATTTAAATTAGGTTAGTAGCCCATCCTTTTGAAAAATAATCCAAAAAAGATACACTAGATTACAAATCTTTTGTCTTAATCAGTGTAACCAGAGGTTTGTCATCTGGGCTGTAATCTTCATAAGCAATGGGGGTTGCATCATACATTGCAGGTCGGGATTTCTTGCCAAACCTGGAAACAAAAGAAAGCTTTTGGTGACGACAAACAGAAGTATGAATGACTTAATGATAACAACCCACTGAGTTATGGTATGCAGTTTATCAGAGAGCATAGCCAAATTTTAAATTGTATTGCAACATGCCAGTAGTACAGAGGTTTAAATATCTGAACTGTCACTTTTTAAATATATGTGTCAAATAAAATAAAAAATAAAAAATCTTCTTGCAAACAAGAAACAGATTCCATATCAAAGGCTACAGGAATTCTGCTGTGGGGTTCAGCAGTATCAGAATATGGGAAGACTGTGGAAGGCAAGAGTGAAACTGATACAGTTTCAGGAAGGCCAGAATTTTATTTTAAAGCCTGCTGTAACAGGCAATATTAAGGTCAGGTCATACATATTTACATAAAGTAAATAATGGACAGCTATGTGGTATTTGCATCTGGAAATGCAATATCTGTGCACTGAATTGAGTTAGAAGCTAGAGCAAAAATTTAAGTCTTTGCTTACCTGACATCCACTTGAAAAGCATATTTATATTATCAGCATGCTGCACTATGCAGCATCGGCAAAGTTAATGGTAGTTAGGATACTGCAATGCCATACAGTTTTAGTAAAGGTTCACAAGCAACAGAATCACATCAGCAGCATTCTCCTCCTGGGCAATCATCACTGCTAACAACCAGGCTGTATCTGCCCACACAGAGACCCCCACTGCAGCTGTATGATTGTACTGCAGTGCTGGCATACCTGGAATTTCTTTAGGTGCTTTCGCACTGCATAGACTGTCTATCACCCTTCTGATAACTTTTTAAGATACAAAAATAGTGCTAAAAGTACAATTTGAAAGTGGAAAAATTACTAAAGCATTCTTACTACAATTACAGGAGCTTTTAAATAACAAAAAGGATCACATGAAAATAAGGTAAAAAATGGTCTAAGTCTGCTTTCCTTATGAACTTGATGCAGAGAAAATATTAACACAGAAACAGAAATACTTATTTACGTAGTCATCTACTCTATGTACCATATCCCCTTCTTATGTACCATATTAAGTCTATATTAAACTTGTGCACAATGGAAGATAAGATTCAGAAAATTTAGATTTTGAGGATATTTGGACCAAACCAAAATTAGCTTGATTTTCTTCCAAGTTTCTTATGCAACTTCCTGACTCTTCCAATTTATTTCTTGGCTTTTTCAGTGATCTAGAATTGCTGACAAAATTAAAATAGCTGGAAGAATTATAATCAATATGGTGGAAATTTCATATTTCAAAATACTTCAGCTGTCAGTAAGGCCACACTAGATACATTTCCATGATAGAACGTCTGCTTTCTTCTATAGTTCTCTTTAATAAATACAGACAGGCCATGTTTGCTCATCAGCGTCATGATGGATAAACCTGGTTTCCTTTAAATGAGATAAAACTCCAATAATTGAAGGAAGGAATTAAATTATGGTATCTTACTAAATCAGAGGCAGCAATGAATTCTGAATCATCCTTATTTTCCATCACTCTCAAGGGTTTAAAGGCAATAGAGCTTTGCATAAATACAAATGACGGTGAATACTCTCAAGTGATTTAAGTAAAATTTCCTCATTTCTGACAGAGAGAGAGCACATGGCTTGTTGCACACAGTGAAGCAGTACAAAATCCGTTCTCTTGTGTAGGTCAGGGTTAACATGTGGCTCTGATTAGAAAATGCTGAGAAAAGACCACAGGCACATGTGCTAGTTGTTTGTGGCCTGGTTGAGCCATCTAGCTGGTAAACCACATTGCTTTGATCAAGCAGTTCAGAAGCCAGTCCCTGCTCGTAACAGTCAACAGAGTTAACACAAACCTCAGAGGTCTCGATACAGAATTGTTAAATGGGTAGTCTTAGTTCAAGGGGCGTGTATCTGGTAGGATTGCACAAGGATGCTATTTTATCGTTTAATTGATGACATAAAAGAAAACATAAACCAATTACCAATACAATCTGCAAGACACAACAATTCAAGGGGTAATAAATAGTGAAAAGATTCAGGGCCCTGCTACAGAGTGTACTGGATCAATTAATAAACTGCTTACAACAGAAGCACAAACAAATGAATAAAGATTTCTTCAATGCAACCAAATACAGGTTATTCACCTAATAAAGAGCATACAGTCCTGGGAAGCACCAAATCTGGAAGACTGGAGGGACATGATGGATAATCAGTTTAACATTAGCTTTAATGCCATACTATGTTTGATGAAAAATTATGTGCTTAGATCAGTAAACACAGTGTATCAGTATGTCTAGGGAAGTTTTACAGCCTCTACATTTAGCATTGATGTGTCCATGCATGAGTGATGATTGTTTTCCAGTGTGAACTTACCAGTGGCATAGGGATCATCACAAATGAAGTAAATTACAACGATAATTAGTATGTTTTGCAATGAAACACTGAATAAGAGTGACCTGTGCAACCTGACAAAGAGAGACTGAGGGTTCTGTGACTGAGGGTTGCCCCTCCGCTTCCTTAGAAGAACATTTCAAAAGATGGGTAACCGTAGAGAGTCATTAATCTCAACAATTCCATTTGCATAGAAGATTTTAAAGAACATTGGATGGCTGAACCCTAAGGAAATGGTATTCTCCAAGTTCTGTGGGATAGGCTGCGGTTTCAGAGTTTGCCCAGAAGCAGAAGGAAGGAACCATGTGTTGCTACTTTGTGCAAAACCAGCAACTAGTAAAAGGAGCCCACAAATAATGTTTAAACAAGAGAGACCAGAATTTTCTTTTATTATTTTTTTATTTTAAAGCCTCCACAGGAGGAGATTGAGAATATTAATTTCCTCTGCATTATTCAGAGAAAAGGCCATGTGCACAAGTAGTATTTTGAGTTCCTTATTATAGCTGAACTATGATGCTAGAGTTCTCACAAAGTTGAGACTCTGGCAGAGGGTGTATATAAGCAACTGGCACATGCTGTGGAGAGCAGAATACTATGCTTGTGATCATACTTTCACAAAGAGGTAGTAGACTGAAACTCATCACTGAAATCTCTGTCAGGTAATGGTGAGAATCAAGCATGTGCTGAAGCTCATCAGATTCAGGAAGCTGATGAGGAAGCTGCAGTGTAACACAGCCAATTTGAACACAGGAACATGGAGAATGTGCAGTGGAAAGAGCTGTCACCTGTTGTCACCTGAAAGAACTTTTTTCACCTGTTGTGACAAAAATCAGAGTCTGATGAATCAGACTCCAACCCACACACAGACAGATCAAGAGCCAGCACATGAAAGTAAAACTTGAAACTACACTGTAAGTAGTGCCTGAAGTCTACTGCTAACACTATCTGGACACACAAAAAGTTTATAGAAGTATAGTTCCTGTAACCAAGTATTTTGTGAAATCAGTGTGGATGCGTTTCTAAAGTGAACAATCCAGTTTCAACAGCAGATCCTGGTACCAATTTAACGAAGCCTTATGGCTGCAGTAGCCAGTGGTCAACTATTTCACTACAGTGTGCTCTGCTGGCTTTAAAATATATAGGCTTTAACATAAAAGGAGTACTTATTTACTGTCTGCATAATGTATACTAAAGAGACCTGTGATTCACCTGGTTAAAAACCTATTTAGTTCTAAACTGCTAATCCTTAAGAACATTCACTAGAAGTAGACATTTATTGGTGATAATCCTTGAGCATATCCATTTTCTCTCACAGCAAGTACCTTGACCAGTAATGTCAAATTATAAAAAATGATTAAGAAAAAGACCTGCTAAGAAACATGAACAAGTAATTTTAACATAATTCACTGGACATGCAACAGGCTTTCACACTCCCTGGACACCTACTGACTTTAACAGAAAACTACATTTAAAGAAAATAGTCTACTCACTATTACTTAGGCCTCCGTTTTCCAAAATTACTAATAAATTTGGTTATCTAACTGGGAAAAGAAATGATTTTCAGAAAATACGAAGAATCTATTATTTGAAAGCATGCCTCTTAGGTATAGAAATTCTGAAAATTAAGATCTTAGTATTTTTTATATGCAGACGTAAGAGTTTACTCAAAAAATAACTATAAAAGTTGTGCTCTTTTTCCTGTATTAAAATGACCAAAGCAGTGTTTAATATCCTTCTGAAACCAAAATAAACACAATAATCTTAACAGTAAACCTCTGTGAATTATCTGACTTTGCAGCTCTATCTTGGATTTTTATAAGGCATCCATTCTCTGAGAGGCACAGGGAATTATTTGGAATGAAAACATTTCTTTTCATTTACATTAAGGAGAAACACCTTTCCCAAGATATGGAAACCCTTTACTGACTGGATCCAATAATGTAATTTTTAATGAGTAGTATGGATCTGAAAAATCATAATGAATATATCCCATCCTAAGAACGTCTTTGAAATGTTAATGTTGATGAAAATATGCTTTTCTAAATTCTGCCTTCAGTAATAAACAGAGATTAATTCAGAATAATCCAGATGGTAATGATAAAGGCCTCAACTAGCCCAGCTTCCAAGATTTGAAAGAATTCATACAGGAAATCTTTTACCATTTCTATTATCTGCCAGTGAAAGTGTAAAAGCCAGGGAAAGCTCAGATTAAGAAGATCCTGCCTTGCTTATATGCTTTTAGTTGGTACCCTTGGATAGAAAGCTGCCTAATTTGCTTTAAGAAATAATTAAGAAAACCCAGGTGTTCCACACTGATCCTTCAGAAGACCAGTTCCAGTCCTTGAGGAAATGCAAAGTACCACTTCAGTGAGTAGTAATTGAGAAGGACTGACACTATCATCACTGCTGCAGTAGTAGGAGGGAGATGTTTAATTCGAACACTATCATTTTGCACCTTGCTCTCCACCCTTGGAGATATGTAGTAGACATTCAGAATGACAAATAATAAAAAACTATAAAGCTTTTTATGGGCCATAAAGCAACAACCTCCTCTCCCAGTACACTACTAAAGGCAAAAGGAGTTCTCGGGGTGTGTATGAGGTGGAGAGGCTGAGCTCCTTCTGGAAGAGATGTAATGGTAAGCGGCAAAGGAGAATTCAAGGGAAGGCTTAAAAGAACACTGATTTTATTGCTATGTTAAATCAACTATACACACCTTTCTTTTTAAAATGTTTACTAATATATTTTGACAATTGTCCTGGGTTCAGCAGTAGCAGTCATGTTTCTTACATGTTTTATTGCAAGTCTAGTCAAAATAGTTTAAAGAGATAAAGCTTAAAGCTGCAACATGATTAACTGAGTCTGTGGGAACTCCTCACCCATTTCATATAACTTTGATGACTTCAACAGTGGTACAAGTTAACCTATTCAAACTAAAACAGAACTGGAGCATTCAAAAAATTAATTACTAGCAATCACCAACCAAAATGCTTGCATTTCTCCATGTCAATGAGCAGGAATGTGTCTTCCTCCATTCTTTCAAAAGCATTTTAATGGTAGCATACATGAACCCTCTTGTTGGAATTTGAAGTGATCTTGACAAATTTAAGATATGGGAAAAAGAAATAACAAAATTGAAAGTTCTATCCTATTAAGAGATATACAGAATACAGAATAAACAATATTGGCTAGGAAGCAAAATGGCACAGAGGATCTTGGGATGAGGAAAAGGTCTAACAGGTCACAAAATTGAGTCATCACTTGCTGGTGTAATACAAATTAAAAAAAAAAAAAGAATAAAAGAAAAAAAACAAGCAGGTTTTAATTCCAGTTGTCTAAACAGGAATACTATGAACAAGATGCAGGAGGTGATAAGTCAAGCCATTTGATACGGGTGAAGATTTAGCTGGAGAACTATTTCCAGCTTTAGGAAACACCCTTCAAAAAGAAAAAGAGAGTGTGTCCCAGGGAGACAATAAAGAAGCTGATATGATATCCCTGGCAGTGTTCAAGGCCAGGTTGGACAGTGCCTTGGGTGAGGCTGTCCAGTGTGAGGCACCCCTACCCATGGCAGGGGGGTTGGAACTAGATGACCTTAAGGTCCTTTCCAACCATTCTATGATTCTGTGATCCAGAAGGAGATACTGGAAGATTGCGTTAGTAGTTAGGGAAGAAGGAGGTTCTGCTTTGCTT
Source organism: Pezoporus wallicus (assembly GCF_028554395.1). Lineage (NCBI taxonomy): Eukaryota > Metazoa > Chordata > Aves > Psittaciformes > Psittacidae > Pezoporus > Pezoporus wallicus. Next base: position 4,726,647 of record NW_026640059.1, read on the forward strand.
ATTTTTATTATAAAAAAAGGGGGGTCAGATACGACACCTGTTGTACATAATTACTATAAAGGGAAGAGTGACAGATTATTCTTTGTGACAACCTGAAAAACAGTAAGAAAGGAGCAGCTTAATTCACAGAAAAGAAAATTTAGGTTGGATTTTAGAAAAGCCCTTTCTAACTTTATTCAACTCTTTTGAAGGTTTTTAAACACAGTTGTTGCCAGGAATCTAGGTATAATTAATGCTATATCAATGCAATAGCTATGCGTGAGCTCTTGAATCCCTTCCAGACCTACTTTGTATTATTCTGACACCCAATGCCTTGGTTTGCAAGTGCTCCATTTCTAGGAAAGAAAGTAAGAAATTTTGAGGCAAACAGGAGCTTAAAAATGAGGATTCAAAGTCTTACTAAATAACCTGGTAAATTAGCCACAAAAATCAATGTGCCTTTGCAATGTAATCAAATTACTTATGTGTACCAGTTAAGGAGTATTTACAACACAAACAGGTCTTACAGGCTAAGAACTCTGTCTTTCTTCACCAGTTACATCAAATAAATTCAGAATAACTCCCTCCGTTTTTAAGGAGTTATGCTGGATTATCCCACTTCAGATGAGAATTGAATAGGGATGAAAAAAATACAATGAGCAATGCCTCAAAAGACAGTGGTCCTGTCTTTTCACGGTGAAGAAGCTCGTTCCCTGCCAATAGCAGTTAGATGCACTGTGCATGGACTGAAATTACATAGTGTAACAGATTTCCTTTAAATTACCATCCCCAGAACAAACCTGGCATGTCGGATAGAAGCAATTGCACTACTGAATTCACTGTCAATGCTTCTACAGTTGTAAAATTCTTCATAGGCTGGTCTGGAAGAGCCTTGATATTCAATGCGGCTGATACGACATATTCCCACAATCAGAATGATCAGCATCAGGACAAACGCCACACAAAGAGCCCCAATTATGATGTAGAGGGAGTGACGAGGCATATTCGTTAGGCTCTCTGCCATATGCCCAGACTTCCACTGCAGATCTGCCGATAAGAAATAAAAGGTTATCATTAATTAGCAATTTATATCCTTCCTGCTGAATAGAATTCTTTTATGATATTCGTATATTTTATTATATTTATGGTATTTCTGTGGAGGCTTTTGAAGCTAGGAGGACATGTAATTTGAACCTTTCCGGGCTCTGTTATGGATATGTCACCATGCAACAAATTTGAATAGCACTATCTCGACCCTTCACCTATCTTTTTTCACAAATTTTTAAGATCTCATAGAAACACTTACCTAGTTTCACCTCCTGTATAATCCAAGTCATAGAAAGTCATGCAGTTAGTCTTGTATTATGTTATAATATATTATAGGCTCTCTAAAGGCAGGTAGGTTTTACATAAAAGCTTCAAATAATCCACCGATTCTCTGTGCAGTTTGTTCTAGTAGTTGGTGAACCCTTCCACTAAAATGTGGGATTTAATATGTATCAAGCATGCTTGGTTTTTAATTTGAAGCACAGGCTTTTGTTATGCCTGTATCCACCAGAATACAGAGACTTCAAAACCAGCATTTCAAGAGCAAAAAGATCATCTCATAAAGTGCTACAGTTCTGAGCTTACTGGAGTCCTCTCTCAAGCATAATTCCTTTGAGAGGCCTCAAAGCAGACCTTAAAATAAAGCAAATCTGGAAGAGGATTTTTGCATTTATGTATTCCAGACCTTTATAAATATTCTTGATGCCCAAACTATTGTCTATCAATTCTAAACAGATTGTCTATCAATTGCTTGTGTCCTCAGATCTATTTTTCTCTAGGATAGGTCAGAGTATTTCTATTAACCTGTACTTCCCTCTAGAGTTCACTTTTGGCAGTCTTTTAAGCCTATGGTCTCGTACATTATTTCAAACCAGGAACAAGCTTGAGTCATTCTGACTACAGAAATCTGACAGACTGCAAAAGTTATTTCTAGCAGGTGACTGTTCCTTTTTCAAGTGGACTTCTGCTTTGCAGTGGTGTAGAAACTTCCTTTATTTAATAACAAACATTCCGGGAACAGGCCTATCATGCATGTGCTTTGAGAATGCTAAGATATTCTTAGATGCCACTTCTCGGGGATGCTTGATGATGGCAGAGAACTGATTCAAGCACCTGAGCTGCAATCACAAGTAGTGGCATCTGTGGATATAATCTCCATCTATGGTAGAAATACAAGGGAGCATATATAAGTACAGAAAACAAAAAAACAAAACCCAAGCCTAAAAAAATCCATCTTAGAGGAGGTAGGGAGAAAGATTGCAGCTGTTACATGTGGGATTCAGCTGGGCAGAGTTTGAAGAACTGGTTGCTCTTTGTTTACAATACTAAAGATTGTCTCAGAGCACCTCTGAGCTTGGGCTTGCTTAGACTTATTGCCCACAGATGTGAACTGAGTTTAAAGGGCTGACTGCTTGTTGGTGTTATGTTCTATCAGTAAAGATTTGATCATTCAGTGCTTTAATGTTTCTGAAGTGATGTTACTGCAATATGCTCAGTTAGGATGTGGGGGAAAGAATATAGCTGTGCTCTGTTCCATTTCGGGATGGGTTTCTATTTCTGTTCTGCAGCACATTCGTCACACATGGTGATTTCTGTCAAATTGTCAGACTAGGTCAAACTCAGATCTACTGTGCACAGATATATGGTAAGACAGTTCTTATTTAGATTCTGTGTCTTCTAACTCTGGATGATAAAAGGGTAAGAGAAAGGTCTTCCTTTCTTCCTCACCAGATAAAAATATGAAGACTAACAGCTTATACTCCAAAGGTCAGAAATAATACATGACAGCTCAAAATCACAGTATTCTCAGGTGTCATAGTAATGTTTGTAAAATTAATTGCAATATTAGTTTTCAGTTTCATATACACAGTCTGTACCAGAAATTCTTCATAATGTTAGTTTTCAAGTAACCACATGGTTTGGCCTACCTCGGTAACTACATTAATAATTACAAAATTGGCAAAGTTAATGATATTAGCAAATAACTAGCAGGCATTAGAGAATTCATATGAGACATTTTGTAAGCATTTTTACAGTGAATGCTCCATTAACTTTTTAGGCAAATACATTTCATTTTGAAAGGAATACTATCCTCTTTATAATTAAGACCAATTTAATCCTATATAACTGGAATTGCTAACATTGGTAAGGACCATAAAATGATATAATAAATATCACAGTTCATCCAGGCAGCATAAATCTCGCCTAGTTTCTTGTATATAGAACATTTGAAAATTAAAGAGTACAGTTTTACAAGATGAACCAGAAATCCTGCTATGGTAGTCATTGGTGAAAAAAAAGGGGAACCATTAAAATAGTAAATAGAGAGTTGTTCTACAAAAAAAGGCTAAGTTTTAACAACCTCCTTAATGGCTAGTAATAGAAAATCATGAAAGATAAAACATGATCTATTTAATCAAAAGACTCCTGAACACCAGTTTGTCTCCCTCTTGAGAAACCTGAAGTCTCACTTCATTATGTCGTTTTCTAGCATTCAGAGGGACAGTCCAATACAAAGGAAGTCAGTATGCAGTGTTAAAATTTAATTTCCAATACATCATTAACCATTATGTGCAAATTGCTGAAACAACATGATAAATATGACAAGGAGATACGAAAAGATCAACTGCAGCAGACTCAACCTTTACAACTGAACAGAAGTCCACTGCACCATTGACTCAACTCCAGTGAGATCAGAAGTACTGCACCTATTTATAAAAGAGTTGGGTATTGCCTTTCTAGACATGAATAGAATTGGGTTTACATCAGTTGGTCAACCCGTAGCTTAGGGAAAGTCAGTGAGTGCAAAGATATTCCCATGGACCCATAGTTCTGTAGAAAAAATGTGCAGATCAAAATGCTTTTAAATCCTTTCTGCAAACTGATTTCTTCAAAACTCAATTCCTCTCTGCATAATCCTTTATATACCTGTTAAGATCCAAGCAATTTAGGAAAGTTTCTACAGCTTTGTGTATACACCCTTGCATCGGTTAGCAAGGCTGCATATCCACACTTATATCTGTGAAGTATCATGGTGTCCCATAACAACACATCATTTTACTCTGATGCTGTGTCGAAGTGACATTTGCAGATGTTAAGCTTATTGAAGAAACTATTGTTAGCCTTCAAATTTTAAGCTTAATTGTACTTTAAAATGTATCTTTTTGTGACTACACAAACATTTTCTTTTTCTGTTTTCATTCAAGACCAATCCAAATCAGAATTTTCTAGATTTTTTTTATATCTCTTATGCTATTACATATATGCACTCTATTAGCTATCCTGATTTGTTGAATAAATAAAACTCCAACACAGTAATTTCAACCTCTTCAACTAGGAACAATTGCCATGAAATATACTGTTTATTCTTCAGAGATTGAGCTGGACAGAAAAGGTCTAATGTTTCTGGTTGAGAATCAGCCTTGCAGTGTTATCAATGCCAGTTAACACTCAGATAGTTCTCTGCTTCCTGTCATAGCAGTCACAAGATAAAAGAACAAATCAGTCAGTAAAAGCAACAAACAGTTGTCAGTAAGAGAATAAATCAATCAGTAAAAGCAACAAAAAAGTGCTGTTCCTTCTTCCCATCATTTTAACTTACACAGCTTGCAAATGCATACTACAAGCAGAAAATCCAAGTTCTTGAGCAGCAGGCAAGGTCACTGCAGTTCAGCTATAAGCAGATGCTATGTGTAGAGAAATAACCACTAAGCAGAGACAATCCCCTTGCTCAAGAGAACACAGTTTAAGCAGAGTTTTATCCACTATCTCTCTCATACACTTGCAAAAGTGTACAAGGTCTGAAATAAGTTTATATTGACTAACTACAGATGTTGACAGCTTGAACCTGCTGTCGTATGTAGTGCTTAGGGGCAGACATCCCTCATAGGGGGAAACAGGAATAATTGAATAGCTGGACAGTAGAAAAGGGTCCTTCCACTATCTGCTCTGCTTCCCTCATTTTTCCATATATTTATATGCACCACCCTGTGTGTCTGTGGTGCAAACAACCAAACTCTTAGTAACTAGAGCGTGCCAGCCAAAGGAGAACTCCAGAACAAGCATCACTGAGCCCTGCAGATGGGCTATATGAAATCAGAAAGCACACAACCCTGTCTGTTTCTCTCTGGCATCTATTCATTCCATAATATAGCAGGAATGTGATTGTTACTACATTGAGGTACTCCAGGAAGTATATTTCCAGGATGATTACTGCTTTCTCCAATAACTATACTCACCTCTGTCATCAGCCCGCTACTTATTAACTAAGGCAGACAGAATTGCATTGACTTGGACATCCATGTTTCAGGTATTGCTAACAACAGCATTGGCAGTAAAAGCTCATCTGAACATCTTTTAGCATGAGCAATATGGCATACAGGCAGCACTCAACATCACACTCCCAACATTCCAATGGCTCTGTACTGCGCAGGGAAGCGTGTGTGCCATTCACAGAGACAGCAAAAAATCAGAGCTGCCACCATTTTTGGATTAGCTAGCAATGCTCCTCTACAGTCTTTGCTTTCAAAAGAAGGCACTGAAACTGAATTCAAAGCAAACAATTACAGGGAGAGGAGGTCATAAACTTGTTAAGATAACACTTTTGCATCAGCCCAGGTGTGAACAGAGTTGTCTCCTGGATTAAAGTTCCACAGTTGGGCTTCATACTTTCTTACTGTCATGGACCCTCTGCTGCTCCATAAGGGTGAATTAACAGTGAAGCTTTTCTCTGTTCTAAGAAGCAAGATAACACTGAAGCTATTCCTTCAACAGACCCACCAGTGGAACCTCTCTGAATCTTCATAAATGCTTAGGAAACATTTTGTTTTGGAGACCTTTGCCTTTCTAACAGTTTTAGTGGAAATCAGCCTGTGGTTGGAAAAGTTATTCCTGGAAAAGCTGGTAAATGCACGCACACATACATTACAGAACAGTTACACAGGACTTGTTTCCTTAAGTAAGCAAGTTCAAAATTGTTTTGCTGAAACATCACTAGAAGTGCAGGTGCTCAAAAGTCAATACAAGCCTGTTAGGACTGTTCTTAGAGTGCTATGGAAGTACACTTTACCCAAGGTAAGTAGGAAAGTAAGCTCAGAAACATAAATGTAACTAGGGGCAGGCAATTTAGAGGTTAAAGACTAGACTGCCTAGTGTCCAGCTGTGAGATAGCATCTCTGACAATCTAGTCCAATGTATTCCAAAGCAGGGTACCCAGAAAAATAATTTTCTAACTTTCATAGCCACTTTTGAAATGTTATGGCCTAAAATAAAATTCATTTAACAGAATTTTGGTATCCTACAGATGATTCAGAGTATTTGCGCAGGCATTTATTGAGAGTCAAATACAATTTCACTGTTATAATATATCATTTTTAGAAATATTTAGAAAAATACTAAACTTACGTATTTCGCAGTTTGCACCGACCCATCCATGTGGACAATGGCAGGCGTAACCACCAGGCTGATCTATGCAAGTTCCAGCATGGTGACATGGGTTGCTGTCACAATCATTTACATCAATTTCACAATCTTCACCTTATAACAGAAAAAAACAACAAAACCCAAATTTCTGTATAGTGGGTGCCTCACGTAGCAGGTACATTGTCAGTCATTTGATTTCTCTCTAGCTGCAAAACACCTTATAGCTCAACATTATCTTTTTTCTCAGAGCTTCAAGTGTTCTATAACTGTTTCAAGAAACGAGTCTCATATAGCCTCCGAGAAGGAAGCATTATCCTCATTCTTCCAGGTGAGGGCTAAGTGACTGGACTAACCTCAACAAGACTGCATGTCTCATTTCTTTAATATAAGCCCCATTCCAAGAAAATGTGGTATAACAATTTAGCACATATATTCTGAGGTGTTATACAATAATCTATCACACTATACAATAATGTACTGCTGAGAAACAGCCACTGTACAGTGGAAAGCTAAATGCCCATTAATTAGCATAGATCAAAAAGCATTATTTGATCTGCAAAACAGCTATGAATGGGTTTATCTTTTGCTGTCACATTTGATATTACCTTACATGACTAACAGAGCATCAGGTTGTAAATTACCTTGACAGCAGATATTTGGATTACACTAACCATGTCAGTTTAAATACAAGGCCAAAGGATGAAATGGGCTGCTTACCATTACTCTGGAAGTGTAAACTGATCCATAACGAGCACATTGGCTTTTTAGCAATTGGATATTGAGGTCATGAGCAAGTAGTTTCTTCAGCTCACGGTAATTAAGGTCAATGTGAAAACATTTCCCAGTTTCAACAGTGTCCAATGAGTATATTGACTTACCTGGAAATCTTCAAAATGCTACGTTTAAAATGGAATCTAGTCTCAAGCAGTAAGGCCATGAGGTATGTCAAATAGTTGTTAGCTTAATGAATTATCTTTATTTTGCTTCAAATTTTTTCAAGTTCAAAGCAGTTGCAAGTAATATCAAGAACTTTTCATTCTCACTAGCCTGATTACAATTCAGCAAAGTCCAAATTCATTTCTTTCCTTGAAGAAACACAGTCTTAACTTGGTATGCATCTTCTCTTGGACACAGTGAACACTGCCAACTAGACATTCTGTGTAATGTAACAAATTACTTGCCTGCATATCCAGGTGCACAGATACATGTAGCATTTAGGCCTTCACTGTCACAAGTGCCACCGTTCTGACAGTTGATGTTAAGACAAGGATCTTTGTACAATTCACAGTGCCTTCCTGAAAAGGTGAAATTAGTAATTGCCATTAACATGACCTACACTGACAGCAAAAAATCAGTACATGTGAAAACTTAATTTCACCTGGATGAGCACAGTGGAGTGCAGCCTCCAAACCTGTCCTATTAGGTGAATGCCATAAGATTAAAGCCATATATTTTACGGTGCTTAAATTTTTTACATACATGCCTCTGTTCTTCTGACACACTGAGGCTTTGGGATAAGAAAGGTAGGATAATTTCTGCTTATAAGAACTGCAGGAGTGTCTATGAAAAAACAATGGCATAATAAAACATAATCTGATCAGCTATCTAATATTCTTAAATAAAGTGTGAACAATAATAGTCTTCAGTAGAATTGTATGTAATAACTTATTTAATAATACACATAAGCATTCTGATGTCTCTCACTGACTTTTGCAGGAAACTTAGTATAAGAAAGCAATAAAGAGAGAAATTAATTTGTTCAAATGTATAGCTAAAACTAAATAATTGGGTGGCTCAACTTCATGCCACTACCTTTGCTCTTTCATTCTCAGGTGTAGTCTATGTGAATTCAGTGGCTTTGCCTTGCAGAAGACAGTGCAAGCTATATGTGGCATACAGAACATAAAGCACAGGAAACTCCCACCTGGAAAAGGGGACAGAGGCTCTACTGCCATTGCTACCTGCATCATTTTCTCTGGAGCTACTTTTCAGATAAAACCAGAAAAACAAATGCATGACTGACCTGACCAATCCATGAATGGCATTTCATACACAAAACTAAATATACATATGTGACTAATGAATGTTCGGTGAGACTTTGTTCATAATGTATCTAGTACAGCGAAATTAGTTTGCATTTAACATGCCTGCTTAAATTAATCCATTAATCTAAGTTTTAAGTCTAAATCTAAGTCTTACTACAATTCTTTGCTTGGGAATGAATCCAAAATGACCACTTAGCTGATATCTTAAATTGTCTCCCAAGTTTTCCCATTATACTTTTTACAAGAATATCAACAAACAGAAGAGCAGGACAGAATTTTAAATGCTTCCATGTGGTAACACTTAAAAATTACAAACACATTTTTCACCTTTTAAGGTGGCTTACATTTCTAAATCCTTACTGGCCTGCAAACTGTAAAGATGCAGTTAACAGAAGCATAAACTCATATTGTTTATTAAGTGTAAAAACTGCAGTGCAGCTTTGGCATCAGGAAAATGTTTCTAATCATGAGGTAGTGAATGACAGTCAAGGAATTATGTTGCTCGTGGAGGTTACAGAAGCCATAATGACAGAGGACGAGAATAGGTTAGACAAATACATGTGAAAAGTAGACATGCATCTGATCCTGCCATATTCCTGCCCAACCTCTTTCATGAATACAACTGTGTTCCACTGGAATTGGGTATTTTGTGAATTTGTATTTGGAGAGTATGAGACACAGAACTACAGAGAGGTAAAATTAATGAGAAAACAGACTTTAGAGAAAAGAATATGAGAAAGAAAATCAACACCAAAAAAAAGGAAGAAATTGGACACTTCAGACATATGTGTACAAAAAATTTATGAGTGAATGATTAAAAGGAATTAACTTAATTCTCTAGTGTTCAACACTGCAGTTATGTACAGCAATGCAAGCTTACTTGAGTTGTATTTTTTAAATCCTATTTAAAAAATTCTGTAAGTTAATTGTAATAATTAAAAATATATAAAAGCAATTTATTTGAAATATATGTAGATTTAAATATATATATACACACACGTACTCACTCACTACAGACCTACTGAAATCATCTGGTCAGTCTGTCAGCAGCAAAAAGCCAGAGCACTCTACTTTGAGCATCCTGCCGCTAAGCAGCAGAAGCCAGCAGAGCCAAAAGCACGCAGGTACATGCTGGCATACACTTCAGTCCAGAGAACTGATAACAGCTCTTGTCTATTTGCCAGCCAGGGGTGTGGAGGCAGAAAGGGGTACTGCAGATTGGGGGGGCTGGGCTGGTGGTAGCAAAATTGAGGCCTCTAATGGCCCACATGTTATCTTCAGCCGAATACCTCAGGTCTATTAATGTCACTGAATACCTTAAGTGATAGAATGAAGAAAGTTCAATAATCAGCAAAAACTGTTTATGGGACCAGGTCCCCTGCTTTCATTTAAAGCAAAATGTGCTGCACACAGAGTGCTTTCAGCTGCTTGTACAGGTTAGATGAGAACAGAACATGAAGTCATACCACTATGGTTAAGTGATCTTTAAACTGCCATGAAAAGCTGAGGGTCATTTCCTCACTAAGCCTCTAAAATTATTAATTCTGTATCTATTGTCAAACATCAGTGAATTCACCAACATGAAATACATATTTAGCCTCAAGCAGCTGTTAAGTGAGCATTACTTATCAACATAGGTAAGGACTGGTACACTTAATGAGAAAATGGGGTAATGTTCCTTAAAAGTCATTGTATCTAAAAATATATATATTAATACTAGTACCATATAAAATTACATTCAGTGTGCTCTCTCAGCATGATTCAAAACACAATACACAAAAAGTATTGGTTTAGCCCTCCACAGAAGGACATATCACAGACAGCGGATATGTGCTACTCTGTGTAAAGCTGAAATCCACTGCGAGATAAAAGATTTTGTGTATCAAAACACATACTTTTCTCCTCTATTTTATAAATTACTTGAGAAATGCCAGAGACCAATTCCACTTGGATGCATCTAGGAATAGCTGTAGGTAACATGGGAAAGCAGTCACAAACCTACTACTGTCTCTTGGCTTTATGGTCTTCTAAATGAACAATCAACATAAAGCTTACATTTTTACTCCTTTGTGCTAATCTGTTTCAGATACTAACATTTTATTACTGAGCTTTTTAATTCATTTCACCAGAGAAAATAAATAAGAATGGAATTTTGAAAGGCTTCCATGTAATGGCTCCTAACAATAACTGATGAAAAAAATGTATTTGCAATAACTGATGAAAAATCATATTTACCTGTTATGTTTCCTTTTAAAAACTCCTCACTTTCTAACATATCTTAAAAACAGCAGAAAAAACAGTACATAAGAAGAACAGAGAGAAGACATTTGTCCCCAGACAAGGAGATGGATTCCTCACAGACCTGCTAAATATGAACTACTCATTTGAATAAAGATTACAGGATCAGGAGCTACATTGAGGTTTCTTTCTGTTAATTTTAGAAGTGGGATTTATTTCTGCTCAGTGAAGGATATTATATACCTCTGCCTGTAACAGAACCTACTATGAAAAAATACATAGAACCATTCGAAAAACAAGACACAAACCCCATCCTACCTTCATATTCAGCAAGGCACACACACTCATAGCTGTTGACGAGGTCTCTGCAGGTGGCTCCGTTCTGGCAGGGTGCAGAAAGACATTCGTTATATTCCTCTTCGCAGTAAAGGCCATGGTAACCTAAATCACATGAAGAGGAAATAAAACAAGCTATGAAACACTTCCTAGTAAAAATTAACAATTAGGCAGCTACAGACTGTGGGCAGATGCTTGCTGATTGAAATACACTGCACAGACAAGTGCATGTTAAAATACTGATTTTTTTGGACATCTCCCCAAGTGAAAATTACCAAAAAGAAAAAAAACCTGGAAGCAAAATGTTCTGAGATAAGCCCCAGTTGTTGTCTCTGCACTAAACCACAGTGAGGCCATGAGCATGGAGACTGGTGACCAAGGCCACCAGAAACAATGAGAATACCCACTCTCTAATTGTAAAAAGCAATAGACTAATATAGACATATCACCTGGCTTTCCTGGATCCTTGCATCAAAGCTGCTTTTCATCAAAGTGTAGATAATTGTATAACAGTAGTTAGAATGATAATATATTTGAAATTTAATGATGTAAAATGTCAAAACACTGTAGAAGCACTAAGATACTTAATTTTTTGCAGTATTCCTGAGCCATAGGCAGGTATTATGGCCTGGTTATGCAGACATAGAAAGTAGGAACACAGGAAAGCTACAAGACCTGTTAATGGCCACTGAGTCATTTGTATCATTAGGTTAAGAATGACACTTGACATAGCACTTTTCTCATTATTTAGTCTGCCATACAATCATTAGTCTTAACAGTAGTTAAATGCTTCTAGACATAGTATATCAGGTCGAAGTAGTACCTACTCATATGAATAACAGCATTAATTAGTATAGCACAACAGAGGATATAAATGGCTGTAATACTAAAACATGTTTGCCTGATAATATTGGTTATTTGGTATTAAATATGAAGAATCATAAGCCTTGTCATTTTGAAGACTATTATATTTGATACCAAGAAGCTTAAATTCTTCTTCAACAGTCCCAAGTATATACTTCTGTTAATCAAAAGCTCTGCCTTTTTTATTGTTACTTTTTTCTTCTCTTTTTTTTTTTTTTTTTTTTTTTTATTTATCTTTCTTAAGGTATCTTTCCATCTTATCTTTCCATCTCCAGAAGCAATGTCTAAATTTGTAAGCAATTAATAGATCAACAATAAAAAAAAAGAAAATAGGTTGGTCTTACTGCTTAGTAAGTACAAATAATGCATTTAAATGCAACATGAACACTGCTTTCTTCCTGACATACAATCACAGAAGAATTGTAAAACTGCTAGTGTGTTTGACCAGTGAAAAGAGTACCAGGCAATTTGCTTGAGTCTTTCTAAGTAGTTGTTTCTCCCTCTTTTGGGATACAGTGTGCTTCATAATTAGCCCAATTAAATTCTGAACCTTCCCCTAAAGGGGTAGATTAAACAAAATATGTTCTTATCTTTTTGAAAGTAGAAATAGTACAAATATTTCTACCAAACCATGCGTCTTTCAGAATGTTTACCCCCTTCCTGGAAATTACAGCAAACAACTGAGTGACCAGACTTCTGCATTTTCTGCATCTCTTCAGCTGTTAGCTACTTGCTGTTATTAACTGCAAATCCTAGAATCAGATTGGGGCATCACACAGGCTACCTCCCTCTCAAGCAAGTCAAAGACCACACAGTTAACATCACCTGAATTGAGTAGATAATTAGAATCATAGAATCATAGAATAGTTAGGGTTGGAAAGGACCTTAAGATCATCTTGTTCCAACCCCCCTGCCATGGACAGGGACACTTCACACTAAACTATCCCACCCAAGGCCGCGTCCAACCTGGCTTTGAACACTGCCAGGGATGGAGCATTCACAACCTCCCTGGGTAACCCATTCCAGTGCCTCACCACCCTAACAGGAAAGAATTTCTTTCTTATATCCAATCTAAACCTCCCCTAAGTTTGAGCCCGTTACAACTCGTCCTGTCACTACAGTCCCTAATTAAAACAAATTAGTAGTTTAGATGTTTTAGGAAATGGTTTGGCTTCATAAAACCACAGCATCATCTCTTCTTTACCAATCCATGGAAAGGTGAAGATGGAAATTCTAGCGCATATCACTTTCCATAGGATAATACCAGAGACACTTAATACATAGTGGTTACTGTACACTCCTGTTGGGCTGTTATTTTATATTTGCCTTCTACTGAAAAAAAAAAAACAACAATCAAACCCACAGACTGGGAATTTTTTTATTTGTTTCAAACATCTTGTCTCTATTTGTCAAATTTGCTCAATGTGCTTGAAATTTCATTCTGATGAACAGTTTCAAATATGCTTTCATATTAAAAACACAGGATTATGAAGAATAGACCAAGAAGATATGTATGCTAACATGTACGCTAACAGTAGATAAGGACATTTATCCTGCCCATACCATGATTAATTTTCTTTAAATCTGTTAAACATTTAACCTTCTTGACTCATCATAGCCAATATTCCCCTTTACCTCCTGCTATTGTGATATAATACACTTAATATGTGCTTTTAATCTGTAATATAGTACTATACACTGGAACAGTTTCTATATACTTTTAAAAATCTTAATTTACTCATTGCATATAGCTATAAAAGCAGTAGGTAAATGAGCATACAATGAATGAAGATGCAATGGGCATGAATGAAGATGCCAAGGAAAAGGCCTGTAAGACAGATGTAGATTCTGCAGTGTGATTTTACTACTTCAGACAATCGCCAGTTAGTAGCAAAACATATAGAAATTAAATTAGGACATCTTACATGAACAAAGAACCGAAGTGAGGGGCAGATTCTCAGTAATAATCTATATTCACTTTCCTGGTCTAAATTTTCCCCCAAATTTTCCCCGAACCATTGGAAATCCAACAAATGCCACCTCCACTCACCATTTTCTTCCCCCTTCCCCTCCATTATGTATAATTTACCCTAAAACTGTATGAAAACGCATGTTAGTATTGCACAAGATGTATATGCAATTTTACCCATTTGATTCCCCACAAAATTGTCTTTTCATATGAAATAGTTGAATGCAGCTTATTAAGAAACACCTCTGAACCACTTTCTCTAAGGCTGTTGGCCAGCCAATGCAGAATTAATTATGCTAGATGTTATGGGTATTCTTATTAGCGTATGATGAAGTTTATCTAGCTTATGATGAAGGGAATTATCCTTATGTAGTGACAGCTGTAGCCAACATACAAAATCAGAAAGCTTAAAAGAAAAACATATGGGAATTCCCTGTGGTGAACAGAGATGTAATTAGATGTTTTCAGAAGAAAAGTTTTCCACTTCTCACCTTTCAAAGGGAAGAGGAGGAACCGTGTGACTGAACAGTTGTCTGGTTTCCAAAATCAATATCAACTACCGTATCACCTCCTAATCCTAAAATTAGGACAGACACTGCACACAGTGAGGGAAAGATACTTTTTCTCTCCACGAGAGGGCAGATCTCGCCCACGCACGATTTCACCCTCGCCGTCCTCACCCTGGCGCCAGCGACTTCCTTCTGCTCTAACTGCTGTGATGGAGAAAGTTCTGCTGCGGGACCAGGCACCAGAGGGAAAGGCGTGTTTCTTCTCATGGAGCTGAGAGGCACCATATCATTCATAACAAGCATTTCTTTTTGTATTTCTGCTTTTAAATTGTATTGATATATAAACCATGTATTATACTGGATTCATACATTTATATTTTAAAAGACTACATAAATAATGTCTTTATTTTTGTTAAAGGATTTAGATGGTAACAGGAGAATTCTTCATAGATAACTTTAAAATAACACATTCTAGTATAACACCTTCCTCTCTTTCTACTACTAACATTATGATTCTGCTGCTTTTACGTCCACAAGCAATGCCAAACAGAGCTGTTTGCATTTTTTTTTTTTTTGCAGTGCTTAACACTTCTGTGGACATATTTATAAAAAAAGAAATAATACCTGCATTAACAACACTTCTGTCTTGTGTTCCAGCTGCTGTGTCCTAAGCAGTGAAAAAAAAAAAAAGCCACTCTGGGCATGGCAGCTTCAAAAAGCTTCAACTGATATTAATAGACATTTTGTTTTCCAGGTCACTAGAAATTGGATATGCCTTCAAAAACAGCACCTTCATGAACTCAGGCAGAACTTGCTAGTGATGCTCCTATTCTGATGTTCTCTCTTCAGAGGCTGGGGAATGGACAAAAAATCCTTAAAATAAACGATGTCCCTATGTTACCTCTTCTCCCTGTACATGACTGTTCCTCTTCTGCTGGTCTTTACAAAGCAGAAGCAGATCTGTTGCCACAGTCCTCTGGATTCCTAAATCCTTATTTCTGTTTCTTAAGCAACAGGGAGGCTGCCCTGGAGAGACCAGAACATTTGCCTGATGCTGCCTGGCATGGTCCTCAGATAGCTACATGCCGAGGCATGTCTTTGTACTTGGCCATGTTAAAAGCTGAAACAGGAGAAAATGTGAAAGGGATTATAATCTGTGTCATACAGGTTGATGAGGAGAAGCTACGGGTTTTCTCAAAGCCTTCAAGAGCAGTTGACAGAGCAAAAGGTGTAGCAGTCCAACCTCCTGAGAGTATCTGCACTATCAGATTAACAAAAGAGAAAAGGAGAAGCTTACTCTCCCCTTTATAAATCAATATAGAACAAAGTTGAAAGCTTTCAAGGTTTTCTTAGATCACTGCTCCTCAGCAGTGATACCCTAACTTATCCACACTTAACACCACCAAATCAAGGCAGCAAGAAAAAAAAAACCTCTTTATGGGGATGAAATTCAACACAAGAGAACTCTGTTTTGAACAGCATCAGTTCATATATATGGCCACTCACTAACAGAGAATTGCATGTTATAAAGTCAAGAAATAAATGTGTTCACTTAAACTCTCCTTATACAGCAATTACATAAAAGAAAGAGAGAAGAGTTGCTCCAGATGGCAGGAAGGTAGGAAGGAACATTTACCAGCCATGGCCAGATTGCATGAAGGGTTGTTTCAATGTAGAAGTGGAAACAAGATAAGGAAATAGAAAAACAAAGGGCTCCCAGACAGTCTTGAACTGGGATTAACCTAAAGTCACTTCTGCCAGAGCTTGCATTCCTGCCCCAGTTCCAAACTGCGGGAAGGGAAAACACAGCGAAAAAAAAATGGCTACTGCTGCAGAGAAAAGTTGCACCTGCCTCTGCAAAGGCACCAAGATAGATCTATGCTCTTATAACCATCTATAAAGCTGCATGAGCCAAAAAATCTCCATAGCACTATTTCTCAAGTTGGCACCATTCTTAATACCTTGTGGAATTTTTTCCGACACTCCTCTTTTTTCTTTTTTCTACCCCCCCCCCCCCCCCCGAATGTCCTCTATGCGTTATCATATATATTTTGAAAGTTGAGGGCAGGTGTTAAATGTCTGTACATGTGTACTGCAGTTTCAAACTGCATACCCCTGTGTCTTTAAGAAAGCCAAATGCAAAACTTTTCTGTCACATTTAGTTATTCAATTTCAGGACAAATTTCTTTGCTTTTGGCCAGATAAAATTAAAAAGAATATATTAAATATGTGCATTGGAAATTGATAACAGCTGCTCTATTAAAATGGTGGAGTATAAAGAGAAAAAAGGCTTAAGAAGAAAGGTTTAGGAGAAGGAAGAAATCGCATTGGGATTCAGAGACTAAAGAAACAGACACAATGGAGTCCCATAAGCTACGTTTGAGATGGGAAATACAGCAAATGAGCACAAGAATTTTTATCAGGATTAGTTCTTTAACATGAGCTAAGCACAAAAACACATGATACAAACTATGCGTCGCTTTGCTGCCTGTAAAGGGCCAGGTGATAATTGGGGCGTGGAAGAATATAATTGAAGACATAATGTTTCATGTCCAGTTTAAAAATCACACACATAATACAAAAGTAGGTATTTAAGTATTAGGTAGTAAGTGTATTCAGCTTGGAAATAACTTACACATTTCCCCACCATGCTGGAAATAGGAACATTCATAAGTATTAGACTGCTTTCCAAGTTAATTTATACAAATTATCTTTTCTATACAAGCTGATGCAGGTTATCTATAACAATGCCCACAGTGAAAGCCGACACATGAAAAAAATCAGTAGTAAACGTCTGGTTGTGCATGTTCTGCAAATTGTGCAGATATGCAAGTTTAACTGTTATCATTTATCATTCTTCGAATCTTAACACTGGCCAAAAAAACATGGTGTCCTGGATTCAGCAGAGGCAGTCATTTTTTCTCCTTCTTGGTAGCTGGTGCAGTGCTGTGTTTTGACTTTTGACCTGGGAACAGAGCTGATAACAATGATGTTTTGGTTTGGCCAAGGACTTTGTGAGCCTCATGCTCTGCCAGGGAGGAGGGGAAGCCGGGAGGAAGCAGAGACAGGACACCTGACCCAAACTGACCAAAGAGGTATTCCATACCACAGCACGTCATGCCCAGGATGTAACTGGGAGTTACTCGGAAGGACTAGTGTACTGTGGGGTTGGAGGAGGTACTGGTGCGTGCTTGGTCTGGTGGGGTGGGGCAAGTTATCGGTCAGCTGGTGCTGAGGTGTTGTATTCTCTTCCCTTGTTATTTCCTTTGTCATTATTATTATTGGTGGTAGCAGTAGTGATTTGTGTTATACCTTAGTTACTAAACTGTTCTTATCTCAACCCGTGGGAGTTGCACTCTTTTTGATTCTCTTCTCTGTCCTTCCAGGAGTAGGGGGAGGGAAAGAAGGTGGGGAGTGAGTGAATGAGTTGCCTGACTGGGTTTAAACCATGGCACATGGAAACCAAACTGCCTACAGAGCAAGGAGATTTTCATAGCCCTTAGGCTAATTGGAACTGTTTAAAATTCCTCTTTTAATTTTTGAGGCAGAAGTAACACAGATGAAAATCTAGCTGACACTATGCCTGATGGTAGAAACAGTGCATAAAGGAAGGATGGCATTCAGGTCACACATATGAACAAAACACTGCAGCACTTTGCTTCTCTAATAAGAAATTATATCCTCTGTGAAATACCTAAAAAGAAACCAACAAAAAAAAAGCCCAAAAAAGCCCAACAACCAAACCATTATGGCATCCTAGAGGTGAACACAAAAATAAGTGGCAGGTTCTAAAGTTTTTAAAACAGTACGTTTCAGGTATACCATATAACCAAGTTAGGAGAAGGTTCTAAAACATCATTTTATAAACTTACTGTTAATATATCTCAAAACCAAGTAGGAATTCAGTGACATGTCTGAAAGTGAAAGACTCCTGTACAAAGAAGTCAGTAGTCTAGGAGCTGGCCCACCAATGCTGAGAGCCTGCAAGCCAGAAAGCCGCAGGGTCAAGAGGCAGACATAATTTCTTTCCTCCTTATGTATAGTAATATCTTTCTGTAGTTCAGTATGTTTCTTATTAACCTATTAATCTTTGATAATGCTACTAAACTGCACAAAAATTTTATTCATCTACTTTACAAGTAATACAACAGAGACCGTCAAAGTCTCTACAGGCAAAACTGCAACTAGAATCTATCTTTTTAATATACCCATACGTAACTCACCTACTTTATCAAATTGCTTTTTGATAGCAATACCAGGAATTCCCAAGTTTAATTTCACTTATCCACATTACATGCAATAATACAACACTGGCAAAGTGTGCGTTATGATGCATCCTAAATGCTGATCTACACAGAAGTTGACTCCCATTTATCTACTATCCCTTTAACTCAGGGAAAATCTCTGAAGATAATTGGTCCAAATCCTGCTGGTATGACTTAAAAAAACTGAAAACAAACATAATGGTATGTTCATAACAATTCAAAAGCGTAAAAGAAGGAAACAAACTATTCTGATTGGACCTATCTTCCTAACAGGTTCAGTTCTTTAACAATATTCTGAAATGTTATCCAAGTTTTAAAATTATTGCAGGTTAATGACAAGCTCACACAACCTGGCTTTTTGTTTCATCTCTATATGAAAGAAGTAATCATATACGTAGAGGGAATTCTTTCTGAAACAAATTGTCGTTCTTAAAAGTGAAGTTTACAGCAGTCTACAAAAGGTTTGGAAAGAAATAATATATATATACATATATATTTCCCATTAAACTTCACACATGGAGCAACACAAAAAAGTTCAACTACAGGTGTGCCATATATGGTCTTGGATGCAACTTCTACGGCTTCTCATCTGGCTAGCTTTTAAATACACAAATATTATTTTAATAAAAGCAAGTTTCCATAACATGAGAGGTCTGTGACTACTTTTAAGTCCTGAGAGACACAGAATTAGTTTGAACAAATCTATCAACAACTTATAATCAGGCTTAGGTGACAAATTTCAGAAAAGAAACCCCAACTTTTATTTGTCCAAGAATATTTAACTAGCTTGCTTTTTTTGATTGTTTGTTTGTTTGTTTGAACCAGAGGCAAAGAACAGAGTGAAGATAAAAGCCTCCTGGTTTTACTTGGAAAAAGAAATGCCTAATTTTTTCTACCATGGATGACTTGAGAAAGGTCACTGGTGCTGGACAGCTCCAAATACTCCAGTTAGAAAATCAAATCCCTTTTTATAACAGAAAGTTGGAAGAAAAATTTCTTGCACTAATTGGGAAATCCAGGTTTCTGATGACTTGAATTATCTTCCCGTCCTAAGGTAGAATATCTCGTGTTTTGATTTCTACAATTCAACTCATTTAAATTGTGACAAATCTCCACACTCTGTAGAGGTTTTTCTTGGCCATGCCTTAAATGCTTGTACCTTTCAACATCTAGAAAAACAGCAGTTTTCTGATATGAATACAAACCAGTTAACAAAATACTTGCTATCCAATCAAGGAATGGGTTGATATTATCAAGTCACTTTCATAGCCCTACCCACTGACCTCTTTTTTTCTCCATCTTTATGTTTTTTATACTTCAAACTTTTTTTTCCTGTTTACTCCCTCTGCTATTTAGTCCTTCTAGCAGCTGCATGAGAAGAATAATACCCAAACTGAAGGGGAAAACTTTAAACTATTAAATTCTCAGTTCTAAAAATGAATTTAGGAAAACAGCACCTGGCAATTTCAACTACCTACAATCAGAAAGATGTTTGGTCAGACATAGAACTTATTACCAATTGATGAATTCTAGTTTGTGCTCTCAATAAGACAGGGTTTGCTAGCTCTATTTAATATGATTATGTCTGTTGCTCTTCATCTCAGTACCAATTGTTTTCTCTAAGGATTTCTCTGTTATGGAAATGAGAAGCAAAACATTTAAACACTTCAAAAAGAAAGACTGAAAAATTGTAATAAAAGAATTATCATCTTCACCTCCTGAAATATATAAAACTAAATACATGTTAGGAAATACTCTTCTGCATTACATAATGACATTCTTCTGTTCAAATGAAAACTGTCCACACCATTCACAGAAACATCTGGACTGAAAACATTTGAGGTCACTTAACTATCAGGACCTATCTTGCCACAAAAATCTACCTACCCACTGGTTTCCAAAAAGTCACAAGCAGAAGAATTGAGGATGCTTCCTAAAACATTCTATAAAATGGAGGCCTTTTTTTGTGGTTATTGTCAAATAAGTGAATACATCTCAATGGTTAAAGCTCTTACATGAGATTCTTATAATCCTGTAGGTCTAAATTCACTTCTGCTAGACAACAAACAAATTATGAGATAACACTACTATGTATTGTTTCCATTTCACCTTCATAATTTTCTCCTTTATAAAAAAGTAATTTAATTATTAATCTGTCAAATCCAAACTATAAATTTCCATTGGCTTCTGTTCACTTGTGAGTAACTCTCCAAAACCAACTTCTAATGGTCCTTTTCATGTCTCTAAATAGCAGTGATTAATTCTGACACCTTCTAAAGATGCTGCATACTATTTCATTACAAAGTCCACAAATCCGTAAATACCCACAAATATGAGATTTGTAGGGTACCTGCACATCCTGCTAACTGAGAAGGAAGGGAAAAGAGCTGAAGAATTGTGGCAGCAGAGAAAAGGTATTCCTCTGAAAGGAAGTTTGTAGAACACACATGTCAGAGCATTATGTATATGTAGAGCTACTAACTATCCAATCCCACTCTTTAGTTATCCTGGTAAACTGGGAATTTATTTTCCTCTGAATCTCTGCAGTTTTCAAGTTTACAGCTTAAAAAAAAAGAAAAGTGCCAAAATGATTACAATTATTCATACGAAAACAAATATCATTGGTTTTCACTCTGTGAGTGCTTAAGCAGTAGTGGATATGCAGTATACGGTATCATTCATTCTAACTGCTACTTAACCTATTAATTATCATTTCCAAAATGCATAAAGGAAGCTGTAAGTATCCCAATATTCTGTTAATTTGGTACAATTAAGAAAAAATCCCAAGAGCTAAGCAAAATGCGACCCAGACGCTATGCACTGTCAGGGTTTATTGTCAAACAGTTACTAGCTGAATCTGGCTATACCCATCTATATACTGAATCTGTCCTAGCTATACTCATCTAAGATTTATCACTGAAACTTCTGAAGAGAGATAATTTGTGTAAACACAGATGGCAGAACTGAACCCATTGCAGTAGCCAAATTTTTTTCCTTCTCTGCCTTTGTTAAACTACCTCATTTCCACTCCTTCCACAATGATCAGTGTCATATTTTCCCTGTGACATGGAAACCATATTTGTAATTACCAATGGCACTGATACCTCGCTTTAAAAAGATTTATCCTGTAGATTGTGGTTTTATAATACAGCTGTATATATCAACTAAGCCATATGGATCTCAGTGGGTATTTTCAGTGCTCAGTCTACAATTTTTAATTTTCCAAATGGAATATGTAGATTCATAACATTGCTTTAAACAGACAGAACATCTGCTCAAGGTATTTTATAAACCAAAAAGAAAAAAGTAATTTTAAATTATATATGGAATATGCATTTAAAAATACTAGCAGTTTTACAAAACAGATAACTGTTTGGTACAAACCAGGGATACAGAGGCATCTATAGCTGGTTCCAACACTGCGACAAATGCCATGTGCACAAGGATTCAGAGCACAGAAGTCAATAAGCTGAGCACATGTAGGTCCTGTAAATCCAGGACTACAACTGCAGGAGAAGGTAAGTCTGTCTGCATAACAGGTTCCATTGTTCTGGCAGGGAGATGACGCACAAGGGTCTACTTTTTCTTCACACAAGGTTCCTAAAAACCCTAAAAGAAATAAATGGTTTTTATAAGTAAGCATTCTGCTATGCATAAAATTTTAATAACCAAAGCAAGTTAAAAGTCATTGATATAGCTATATTTCTACTTTTTTAGTGCTGTGAAATTGCAAAATTACAGACTTCCTATATATATTAAACTCTAATTTTACCCATTAACATGGTATGATAAAATACCATTTTATCCATTTATACCATTAACACGGTATGATAAAATGCTTCAGGTAGAAACATACTATCATATGATTAAGGCAGTGAATTGCAATAATATATGTTAAATCACACAGTGCTTATCCACTTTACAAAGTACATCTGGCTAGAAAAGCAGAAGAAATTTTCTAAAGATCAGGAACAGGCTTGACTGGAAAAAAAAAGGAAAGCCAAAACTGATCCCTTTGTTTCATTACTGTTAATGTGTATGTTAAGAATAACAACCTCTAAAACAGCGCATGAATTTACTTGAGCTTCAATAATTTAGAAGAGTACCTTTTACTAGAACATCCTTCTCATTAGCAGGAGAGACAATGATTTATTGAAGCAAAAGCATGTGAAAATTAGACCTAAAGAAGAGGATATTCTTGCAAAGGAGGTTTTTTAAATCAGATGCAGAAAAGAATAATATTTGAACAAACAACAGTATACTAACTATAGTTTGTATCTACACATACACATACGTCATATATATATACATAGCAACATGATGTGTAGTTATTGCACCCAAAAGCTAGTCAAGGGAAGTATATTCAAATTCCAGTACTCTTCTAAATAAAAGAGAAAATTGTCCTTTCTATTCAATTCTAATATTTTTTTGATAATTATTTGGTCAACTTGCACAGACCATCAGTTTTCAGGCTTAAAGTTTCCTGGAATATCTTACATTGTAGAACAGTGTTTAACATTACAATACATTAATCACTGTGAATGAGAAATTAGGAGCAAATCAGGCCAGCCTCCACTCAAGAAACAGCAAGCCAGCTTTACCTACACTCTATGTAAACCACAGTGTAAAAGGCAAAGAACAGACTACCTTGCCACTGCTACTCAGAAGACTGTAGCAACATTTCAGACACCAAAGAAAATAGATAAATGCATTAAAAAGTGCCCTAGGATCTGAAAAATATTTAATCGTAAACAGGGAAAAAATAAGTTTATACAATCTACACAAAAAAAAACCACCAAAACAACCTCAAAGCAAAAAAAACACACAAAATGTGTCTGATGGTGAGAGAAAGGATCAAGATGGAGGAGATGACTCTTCTAGAGCATCCTGCCGATGACTCAGAACATGAAAACCATGACAGGTGACACTTTGAATCAACACTCAATATTGAAATCTTATCCCTGATGGAATGAAGCAAATTTTTGGCCTTATGCATATAGTTTTGCATCTCTACAGTCTCACAGATGGATTAAAAGTACTTTACTAGAACTGAACACCTATATTATATAAAGCTTATGATGAATACCAAAAGTGAGACGGAATACCACATTCAATACATAGTTCATAGCATCTCATTATCTTTTACTGATTCAGTATATATTTTTGTTCTAAATAACGTCATTCCACATTTCAAGCAAGGTAAAAATCACCAGGAAATAGTTTTCAGTTAATTTTGATAGATATATTACTTTCGGGGCATTTTGATTTTTTTTTAATTTTCTAATTATTCATTATTCACATTCAAGTGAGTTGAATTTTGTTTAACTGTAATTCTAGCACAGTAATCATGGATAGCAAGTCAGAAGTTGACATTTCTGAAAACAAGCACATAAGAAATTCATTAACATTTTAAAGCATAACAAAAAAAAATCCCAAACATTTACTAAGAAATTTGAATTCTATAGTTTGTTCTTTATGATTAATTTGTTGCAAGTTTTTGGCCAGAAAGATCTAGTAAACTGGGCATAATCTCTCAACTTGACTGAGCTCCAAGACTTGAAGAGTGAGGGAGGGCTGAGATAATCAGCCTAAAGACATTAATTTGCCAGCACACAACATAAAAAAAAGGAAGACTGGCAATTCATTTAAAATATCCTGATGGCTTCCTCAAGGAAACACACTCCATGGCACCACAAAAGCTTAGTGAACTGCATTAGAAAGAGGGGGAAATTGATATTAAGCAAAGGTGAGTAACACACACAGTGTTTTACAGGGATCTACTCAGAGAATTAACAAAACTAAGTAAAAGATAGAAAGGCCAGAACTACCCTGTGAGCTTCAGACAAAATTAGGAGATTCTTGGGCACTGTTGGCAGCAGGATTTTAGAAGCATCCTCAAAATGTTAAGTCGCGGACAAATGACTTAAAAAGCCACATTTCCCTCATATGTTCATAAAACTTACACCAGAACTATGGATTGAAAAACAAAGAAAAAATAATCCAACTAAACACCCACCCACCCCCCCCAAAAGAGTAATTAAAAAAAAAACCAAAAAAAAAACAATGAAACAACTCTTGGATTGAATCTTTAAGAGTTTAGTGGTAACTCATTCAGCAGCAGACCAGGAAAGAAAACCAGGTCTGGCAAGGCACAAGCAAAGAATGATCAAGAGCTTTCTGCCCTCTCAATTTTTCTATCTTATAGCTCAGATTGCATTATGGGCTTTATCAGGACCACCTGCACAGCAGTGCTGAAAAGGGAGAGCTTAAAAACAGATACTGTGGAATCTTATATTAGAGGTCCCTCCTGTAGATGATAACTGCACAACCATCAGAAGCTGAAAAGAATGAAAATCCTAAAATCGAGAATCTAATCACAGCAACAGTATGCTAGCATAAATAAAAAATAAATAAAAAATAAAAAAAAATCCTGGACAGATTAAAAGGAATCTCCAAGGACTTTAAACTATTACCAGGAAGAGATCAGCCAATAAGTCCAGTGAAATCTCTGCACTAACTCTGAAACCAGATTAAAAAGGATCAAAGAGATCTGAGGTCACACAATGACATTAATGCTGTTTCACTACAACCTTTGCAATTATTTTTGCTACAAAGAGAAGCTTACTGGCAGATGGCTAATGTTTCAAGTGACAAAGCACTTCAAGAACACAGGCAGGTTTAAAATACACTAAAACATGTTGCCCTTGTGCTATCTTTGACTGCACTGTGAAATGTGTTTAGTTGATTCCGGAAGTTTAAATCTTGTGTACGAGTTAAATATCCAAAAATACTCAAAGCAGCAGCAATTATAAATCTGAATTGATGATCTATTATTCTGGCATTTCTGAATGCACATTTGAATCCATATCAATAAAACTGTTGAAAACAAATAATGCAAATAATAAATTTGAAAATCAAATTCAGAGGTGTATTCATTGACAACAGAATAAAATTCTAAAGGAAAAAAATCCCAACCCTGCATCTACGTCATTACTGGTGCAAGAGGGACATGACTGAAGTATAAAGACTACTAGTGATTTGAAAGATCTGAATGCAAAGTTTACTAGAGGAATAACACAGGTGAAGAGGAAAGGCAATATTTGTGCTTACACAGTTCAGACCATTTGGCTAGTTGTCAAGAAGAATAAAGTATTAAATCAAGTGATATGTTTTATATATAGCTACAGACCTGCTGGGCAGTGATAGAAAATTTTTCAGACAGAAGACCTCTGGATAAAAGTCAATTTTCTCCTCATGGTGGGATTTTAATTACTTGGCTATTGAAAGCAGAAGAGCTATGCATAAATCAAGGAAGTTAAACATTTTCTGAATACAACTGCTTTTTATACATTCTGCAGAGCAACAAACTTGCCTGATTGTTATGTTAAACCTAATTCCAAGAATTACACAAACATGAAAAAAATAAGTCTGTGAATTGCTAGGGCTCAGGATTACAAAACTGTTAAATTCTAAATACAGTGATAAATATTAAAAGAAATGCAGGTAATTTATTATTTTCCCTATAGAAAATTGTTTTGTGAGGAAATGCAAGATATCTGGTAGTATTTCACAAGAATTCTGTAAATGGAAAAAAAACAAAAAAGATACTCATCATAAGGAAACAAGAAATCATTAAAATATAATTGTAAGATTTTGATTAAAATTCACACTAGCTAAGTCTTTACAGGTAAAGATGAACAGAAGTTCAGCCTGTTAAAGCATTAAGAAGTGTGTTAAAAATAAGAGCAATTTGGGAAGATGCCAGGTAAAAACATTAGATTAGCAGAAAGTACCAGAAACTAAACAGCCATAAAAAATTTTAATTAACAACAAAATGTTCTCCAGGTAAATTAAACTCTCTTATGGTAATATGAACAATTCTGCATTCTCTAATGACCAGTAACCTTGGGAATTCTTCCATATGCAACAGCTGTGTGACCTAGTTTCCTGAAATCAAGATAATAAATAGGTTTATTGTATGCAAACCTAAAGATGTTAGAATCACATCTGCAAGATATAATATAGAAAAAAGGCTTTTAGATGAACAACAAAGCTCAGAAAAAGTGAAGACCTTGAAATTTCAACTATTCTTAATCTAGGCAAATAACTTCTATTTCCCAATTAAAATTCATGGTGACAAATGTGCATTTTATAGCTGCTACTGCAAATCAGCACATATGAATCACAACTTAGCATCTTCTGTAGCTGTCAACCTCTTTCAAACCACAGAAACCACAATAAGAACATTCATAAATTTGCCACTTTACAGTATTTGCAGAAATACCTGCAGGTATTCAGGTTTTTTCAGTATGTTGCCTATCTGTCATTCAGTAATGTTACTGTCAATACGGTAGGACATTATACATGGAAGAAAATCAGAGGAGATATGTAAAAAGTGATATGGAGTTTTATGGAATCATTCTGAATATAAATTTCAAATATCTGTGTTCAGGTCAACAGATGTTTACTACATGTAGATATTTAGATTTTCTAGAAATTTCTTTGCATAATCATTTGAAGGTAATGCTTGCTAAATGTATGTTTATTATCATGAAACTTTAAAGGTGATCAAAGATCCCTATCCCATTTTAAGTACAACATCCCAAACATCCTTTTCACAATAATAGAGACTCAAAATTTTTAACAAATTCTTCAGTCTTTAGTGTTTCTTATGCATCTTCACTATGACTTTGATTATAAAATCCAATTTTCCCTTCAGTAGGGGTGACTCAACAACACTAGATAGCAGTTTATTTTTTGACACATTTTGGACATTAAAATTGACAAGGCATCCCACAGAAAACTGAATCTGCAAGCATAAAGAAATATTCCTTTCTTTCTAAAGGACTCTTAAAAGTGTAAAATTTTCTAAAGACAATTAACTGTTCTTATCTAATCTAGGCTGCTTTTTCAGTGCCTCAGATTTCACCTTCTGTAAGCTATCACATGCTTCTTTCATGAACACATCTCATTTGAAAAAGAAATGGACACTTTCAACATCATTCCTCATTGTCTCCATCGCATTCCTTTATCTGCCGTTTTTTCCTTTTCTGTTTGTGAGATACTTTCCCCATCATCTCTGTCTAACCACATTTGATCGCCAGGAGGATGTTAATCCGGGAAGTTGGAAGCTAGTAACAAAAAAAAAAAAAAAAAACAAAAAACAAAACCACAAACAAACAAACAAACAACAACAACAAAAAAAAAAAGCAGGAAGAGGACAATTAAAAGCAAGGGGCTTCCTTTAAAATCCGACTGAGGCAGCAGTGAAATGGATTACTATGACTGCCTCCAGGAAAAAGCAGCAGGTCATAGTAGTGAGTGACTCTACTTTGAAGGACACAGAGGCACCCATCTGTCAGCCTGACCCAGTCTCAAGGGAGATATATTGCCTATGAGGGGTTCGGATGAGGGATGTTGCAGAGAGGCTGCCTGGTCTAGTAAGCCCCACTAACGATTACTCACTTATAGTCTTCCATGTGGGTGCCAGTGATATAGACAGCAGTAACCTGGTAATCATTAAGGACTACAGAGCCCTGCGAGAGGTGGTTAGGGGCTCTAGAGCTCTGATAGTTTTTTCATCAATCCTCCAGGTCAAAGGGGAGGACCTTGAAAAGTCCAGGCAGATTTGGCAGGTTAATAAATGCTTAGAACAGTGGTGCCATAGTCAGGGTCTGGTTATTTAGAACATGCGACTCAATTTGGGAGGCCAAGTCTACTGGAGGCTGGTGGAGCTGGAGGCTTGCCTGACTGGTCAAGAAAGCTTTAAACTAGATGTGTTGGGGGAGGGGGGCATCACTGCATTCTAACACACCCAGTCAGTTGCCAGAACCTATAATAAATGCTTGGAGAGATGCAGAGATATTTCAGGTGCTCCAGCCAATAAGCCGGCTTCAGTTGGAGCTCGGCTTAGATGCCTCTA
Organism: Pezoporus wallicus; assembly: GCF_028554395.1. Lineage (NCBI taxonomy): Eukaryota > Metazoa > Chordata > Aves > Psittaciformes > Psittacidae > Pezoporus > Pezoporus wallicus. The sequence continues at coordinate 4,755,242 of NW_026640059.1, forward strand.
CACAAACGCCCTCAGTATGGGAAACAAGAGGAATTAGAGATGTGTGCATGTTTACCGGGATATGATATCATTGACATCATGGAAACCTGGTGGGGTGGCTCCTACAACTGAAGTGTTGGAATGGAAGGTTACAGGCTCTTTAGGAAAGACAGGCCTGGCAGGCAGGGAGGGGGAGTTGCCCTTTATGTTAGGGATAGGCTGGAGAGTATGGAACTGTGTCTGGGGACAGGTGAGCAGTCCACAGAGAGTTTGTGGGTCAGGGTTCAAGGGGAACAGCAATGGGGGACATTACTGTGAGGATCTGTTGCAAGCCACCCTATCAGGAGGGCTCTAGATGAAGCGCAAGCAAGAGGGACTCTTCATTAGGGACTGTAGTGATAGGACAAGGGGTAATGGGTTCAAACTTAAACAGGGGAGGTTTAGGTTAGATCTAAGGAAGAAGTTCTTTACTGTGAGGATGGTGAGGCACTGGAATGGGTTGCCCAGGGAAGTTGTGAATGATCCATCCCTGGCGGTGTTCAAGGCCAGGTTGGACAGACCCTTGGGTGACATGGTTTAGTGTGTGGTGTCCTTGCCCATGGCAGGGGGGTTGGAACTAGATGACCTTAAGGTCCTTTCCAACCCTAACAATTCTATGATTCTATAACACAGAGATAGTCAAACAGGAATAAAACCAGAAAAGAGAAGCACAAGCAAGTAACCTGGTTCTCCTGCAGTGGGAAAGCTGCTATCAAAAGGAACACTACACATCAAGCAGTGCCCCATCAGATAACATCTACATTACTCTCTTTGTGGAGAACAGCTCTGGAGGGAGATGAAGGGAAGGTTTTTCTCTCCTGTGCTCCAGGCCTCCCACATGGCACGGGGCCTTTGGCACAGTCAGCTAGTGCATTTGCAGGAGCAGCATTGCTGCCCATGACTATATCAGGGCCTACGGGCGAGGAGGAGCTGGCAGCCTGCCCCACTCCCATTCACAGGCTAATTGCAGCTGGCATGAGCTCCCTGAGCATGAGCAGCCTCAACCCCCCACAGTTGTCGAGGCATAAATGCCTTTTAGCAGTGCACTCAAGAGCTATGCTACAAGCACCATGTCCCAGTCAAAGCACCCCAACACACCTGTAGCAGGAGATGGGAGAGGTGACCACCCAGGGACCTCAACCTACCAGTAGCCATGTCCCATGGTCAGCATATCAAATGGCTATAGGAGATAAGTTGAGACACAACCAGCATATTCATTGATAGGTCATCAGGAGCAAGCAATTAAGGTATGGCACACACAGAAACAAATACAGCAGTTCTAAACCAACCAAAAATCCCAGTAGCTATTTTTCCAAAAATCCCAGTAGCTATTTCTCCAAAAATCCCAGTAGCTATTTTTCCAAGCATTTATTACAGGAAAGACCCTTTCCTGCAAAGGATCCTTAAAGATCCTTGAACAGATTTCCTAAGAAAAATGAAAATAAATTATTGACCAAGTCTAACATCTAATAATTTTCTCCTTGATTTTTGCTACTAGTTATAAGGCAAACAATTTTCAAAAGTCTTCCAAACGCAAGACCTGCACTGTTGTCAAAATGTCAGTGTCTGTGTTTCAACACAGCTGTTAAGTGGGTCATTCATTAAGGGATGACACTTCAGAAAAGCAAGGAATCAGCCTAAAGAAATTACAAATAATCTTCAAGTATATGTTACCAGAGCAGTTGTCAAAGACTTGTACCCTTAGTGCATACACAAGGTGCTGTCAGAATAAAAACAACTTCCGCAGATCAAGAGCAGAAATATAATTAGTTCAAGGTTCTAATCTTAATTATAAATAACTAATAGAAGGCTTTATAATTGAGAGCTTTCACTCCTGATAATTTTTTTTGTGAGCAATTTAAGCATCTGCCATTTCAGTCAGCAAACTGTTATGAAAGCATGCATTTTAGCATTATGATATCCTCATTTCACACGGAGTGTTTACCAATGAGAATCACTGAAAGGCTTTCATGTAGCGAAATAAGAAGTCCAAGTAGAAAGGAGAATTAATTAAAAATTTGGGTGATTGAAATCATTCCTTCAGTTTTGAATTACTGCTCTTACACACATTTTAGCCAACTGATCCGTATGCAGAACTATGCAAAGGGAGGCATCTTTTTCTCACACATTTACTGGAAAACATTAAAAGGCTGATTTCTACTTTAGAGGTGCCAGAGAATGAGAGAACATTTCTGTGCCACATATACACCGAAACATTAAGCTCCTAACATACTTTATATACTAATTACAATTATAGAGCAATTTCTCATCTCTTTTCCAACTGTGGCCTAAAGCAGAATTTTACAAATATTTAAATATATATAGGTGGAAATTTAGACTAAGCACACCCTGCAAAACACCAGTTTTTATGAGGTATTAGGCAAGTCTTTGTTGTTTACCTTCCGGGCACTGACAACTGAATCCATTGATGTTGGATGAGCAGGTGCCTCCATTTTGGCATGGTTCCTGGACACAATGATCAATCTCTGACTGGCACAGCTCTCCTGTATAACCTACAAAACAGCACAGAACATTCAGAAAATATAGCAAAAAATGAGGCTTTATCACTAAATGGTGATAAAGGTAGGTCATTCAAACAGACCATTACTTTTCTCAGTGTAAAATTAACCAAAGTAAGAAATAGAATCCAGGTCACTCTTCTAATTTCTTATAAAATGAGATTTTTAATTAAATCTTGTACTTCACTGAAGAAACATAAGTAAATAGTGAAAATCTAGAGATTATATCAATTGTATTTTACCAGCAGCAATATTCTGACAGCACAAATATAATGGAGGTTGGTGCTGGGTCCTCATTAGCACCCATATAAAAAAAGAAAAAAAAAAAGTCATTTTTGAATGGATTTCAAACACGTCTTAAATCTAAAGTCAATAATCTTTATCAAGACTTTAAATAAGACTTGACATTATGAATTATTTGTGCATATGCTGAATGACTGTCATTTGCTCCTACTGCTGGGCTTCAAGCAGAGTGTTTATTTTAAGTGGGAACTGTGAAGAACTGCTCAGCACAGTTGCAAACTCTTCCAAATAAGCTCCTTTAAGTTCACAAGCTACAGATTGTGTGTACTGTACTATTTGACCATAAGTTTGCTTTGTTCCATATGTCTGATGTCTCTAACATGTCCCTAAAACAATAAACAAACTTATAAAATACAATCTAAATGATTCAACACTCCAAACAATCTTCTTAACAAATGCTGCACATTGCCCTTTTTAATTGTTATTTACCCCAAAGAAACTATCTTGAATGCATGACTGAAGAAGAAACTACACACTATACACAGAGGCATTTTATTTCTTAAAAGGAACCCTACATAAAATCGTAAATATCTCCCATAGAAGCACGTTTAACACAATGGCTAGTGGTAAAGAACAGTAAGCTATGACTAGGTGACGCTGTTAATACAATCTGTCAGTATAAACAGGTACCTGAGACAAAGACCCCAAAGTAAGATAGAGGACACGACTGAACTCTGCTTATAGGGATGGGGGATTTATTTTGATTAACTAACTATTTTAAGGCAATCAAAATTAACATTTAAGTGTCTTTCAGGCAGCCTAATACCTACACATGTTCAGTTCTACTGATGTCACCATAAAATAGCTCTCAACATAGATTGTTATATTTGGAGTTACTAAAGCACTACAACAGAAAAGGATTTATAAGAGCTTCCTGTATGTGTACCTTACCGCTTTAATATGCTACAGAGAGCTGAATTAGGATCTTATTTTCTGGAATGAAAAACCTGGAAAAAGAAATTGTTGTATGTTGTATCTGTATTAATGCTCATAAAACACCTAAACTAGAGAAAAATAATGAGGTTGAAAATCAGAACTGTGCTCTCATGAGGTAGCTCCTCTGGACCAAATTGAGGCATTTGGAGGGATGTCAGCCTCACTCCAGATATCTAGTGATTTTCTGTAATTGGTCTTGAATTAACAAAAAATTTACTAAAACAGCAATGAAGTATTATAGAAGACTACATCAACTGATTTCTTTCATCTACAGTCTTCATAGTTTTTCAAGTTCTCACATTCGGACGATTAATTTTATGTATCATAACACAGAATTGAATATGCTTAACTCACTAAACATTTTTCTATCTTCAAACTATTACCAAGTTTGTGAAAGCTCAGAATTACCCTGGAATTCAATGTGTATAAAAAGGAATGTTGGCACAGAAACGCAAAAATTATAGTGTTGCTCTGAAGCTTGCTACAAAAACCTGATTTCCTATAATTGTCAGTATAGCTTGTGGGAAAACTCAGTAGAGATAATATTTTATGTCAGCCTTATGAAAAGAAGTATGTCCCATCTTCTTATTATCTCTAGGGCATATTTTGTCCATCTGAAAGAGTATACGATTTGGGAATTTCCTAGCAAATGTGTTGCAAGTGCTACATATTAAAAGGTTCTAAGCAATCAGCATAGTAAGGAAAAAAGCAGTTTTCTGGTGAGTTACACTTTAATAATCATTACACCTATTTGTTTTGTGCTGACATTTATCTTCATAAAGTTTCCTTCTGTCAAGATTTGGTAAACATGATCCTATACACATACAAATGTTTCTGAAATTTTTATATGGAGACATTGTAATTAAACTCTTATTTACCACTTTCTTTAGTATTTTCCATATGCAATGAGTATTTTTTTAGAAATTCATAATTATATGAAATCAGCTAGTTTTTTTCTAGCTATTTTTTATCTGAGGGCACAAATTTGTGGAAAAAAAATATGGGTAGAGCACAAGCCTCAGAAGTTAACAATGATTAAGCCAACATCCAAACAACATTAGGAATCTGTTCTTAAAAAAAAATCAGAAAAATAATTTTAAAAACCTTAAAACTATAACCTAAAAGTAATGTGTGGAGGCAATGGAGCACAGCCTTTCAAATTCCAGAATGCAATACACAAAGTTAACTATGTTTGCCTTACTGAGGATTTACGGAGGGACTTGATCACACTATCATTCAAAGGGAAGCCTTCACACATGGAAACCAAGTAACTTCATTCCATTTATTGTAAGCTTTGTTTTTTACCATAAGAAGTAGGAGGGGGTTTGTAGAAGGAAATATTCAGAACTTTGATATTAGCTTTTTCTCCAGTAGGAGCTAACAATTTTTCTAGAGATGAGGAGAAGAAACTATTATGAAAATAACAAGGCATAAATTATAGAGAAATAGGATTTAAATGGAAATGATAAAAACCAAAGTTAAAAGTAAAGACATCAATGGAAATATATCTCCAAAATATGTAACATAAATACATTTTCTTCTCAAAAATTGTCATGGTCTTAGTCATTGTTCTCTGGCATCTCATGGTATCAGTCTTTCTACAGTTTTGTTCACACTTTCTGAAGCAAGCAAATGAAATGCCTGCCCCTAATAGTGACTACATCTTTAACTTATCAAGAAGCTTTTAAAAATATGGAGAGGCCAAATAAAAAAAAAATTTAAAAATTACTTGATGCACGTATCTGTGATCATAGTAACAACAACAAAAAAAAAAAACCAACAAAAAAAAACCAAACAAACAAACAGAAACCCCCCAAAAAAAACCACAATAGTTCTAGGATTTTATATCATTATACAGATAAAATAAATAACATTTACTTTATTAGGGCACTATAACTTGGAAGCAGGAACTAAGACACATTGGATCTAAGTGTAACAACAATTGATACCTTCAAAGTCTTGTACATAAGTTGGAAGTATATTTATGTTGCTCTGCAAAACTTAACTGTACAGCTTGAAAATGTTCAGTTTTTGTAGTGGAAACACTGTTAGGATTACAATAACCACATCAGAATTATATTAAATATTCCCTGAAAGCTTTTTTTTACACAACTAAATCCAATAAAAAAAATTTATTTCATGGAATTTGAGCAGGGTTTTTTTGCAACCATTTTTTCATTTCTTCTGAGATAGGGAAATTGCAAAAGGAAATTTAGCCTATAGTACTTGATGCAGAACGATTTCCAATATATCTATCTCAATAAAAGCAAACAACAAAAACGTAACAAATATTTTTTTTAATTTCTAATTGGAAACTACTTGTCACAATCCAAAAGAATTCTGAATCAAACATATTCAACATGACAGTAGTGATAGGAGTTGCTCAAACATTGAAAGTTTGTCTCACTCTGCTTTTTCTCTTCTCATATTTAAATCATTATTCAACTGTATTTACATATCATGTTAAAGTGACAGTTGATCCTTTGGCAAATTTATGAAATAGAACAGAGTACACCTGCATAATAACTTCACATCTTAGTTTCAGAGCAGTATAAATCCAGGTCATTAGAAAAAATATACAGATATAGATCTCTTTCTGACTGCACTTTTGCTAGTGACTTTAAGCAAAGCGAGAAAAAGTGAGAGTTCTAGAAGCAGAAAAAGTATGAACTAAAGCAAACATCTTGGTCTTTGGAGAGATTGTAGAGCCCTTAATAATTTGCCATTGCTGATTTCTGAACTGCAAAGTTCACAAAACAGTTTGGAGGATAGTATGTGACATCCACATTAAAGCATCATTTGCATCCATGTGCTTACGGCTCAGTCATATTTCAGGCTGGTATTTATATATAATCTAATGCAGCTGGAAGTTTCTCTAGTCTGTACGACATGTGTGAGAGTAAAAAATAAGAATATTTCTATCTTTAAAGGAATATCAGAAAACCCACTCCAGGACCCTGCTTTGGGGCAGAATAAAGTATTGCTACATGTACCTTATATACATATTTCATGCACACAAACACCCACCGAGTGTGAAATCCAGTCAACCATTTAGACATAATCACTAGAAACCTGACCAAATAATTCATTTTTCCACCTGCTTAGCTTCTATAATCTGCAGGTCTTAAGGACTATTCTGGAAGCATCTTCCCCTTTTTTCAGTTTTTCCCTTGTTAAGTTCTCTTTCTCTCTGACCAGTATTACAGATATGAAAGTACAAAGTAATGTTTATAGGAAAGAAAATAAGTTACCTGCTACTGATTCTAATCTTAGCCAACTTTTATTTTTAAATAATATTAGAAAACAGATTGAAATAACTTCAATTATGATAATTGAGTTTTGTTTGCTAAATTTCAGATAGAGTTTTCTGTAATAGCTATTAAGAGTTTTTTCCATCAGCATGTATCTTTAATTTATCCTCCAGCATATGACCATCATATTTAGTTTAATTTTGATTTCAATTAACATGTCAATATTCACTTAATTGAATTTTTTAAACAAATGTTCTTAAAATAACTTCAGAGAACTCAGACATTTGTTCAGTAATCAAACCCACAAAGTACACAGTTTCATTTATAAATTTTTAAAACATTTTCAGGACTTAAGTTAAATCTGAGGAACAATCCAACAACTGCATAGCTAGGATGAAACTTTCTTCCATTTGAGTGGTGTAACTGAAGAAAAGAGTTTGCTAGTTAGAATGAAAGGATGCTTATTGAAAGTTTAGTTGTAATGTATACTTAAAATCTATATTGAATATTTTAAAAAAGAAAAAAGATTAAGAAAAAGCTGATGTACACTGAATTTTGTTTTTTTCTTCTGAGTAGGTAAAGTTCTATTGTTATGAATAATTCACTCATTAGGCTACGGTTCAGATGTGTGTTTTCAATGTCATTTTTCACAGATGAATCTTCCTTTTAAAAACTACCTTTACACTGTTGCTGTATTTTCCTTCTTTCCTAGTATTTGAAGTTGCAGTTCATTGCTCTGCATAAGAGGTGCATTGAATGATAAAACAAAAATGCATTATTCAAAGGGTAATACAAAACCTACCAGCCAGGCAGGTGCAGGTGAAATTATTCCTGTCATGTTTCTGTGCTACATCAGTGCAGGTTGCATTGTTCTGACAGGGCTGGCTATGACAAGCATCAAATTCTTCACACAGGGAACCCCGATACTCATCCTCACATTCACAGTAAAAGGTTGCCTAAAACCAAACAGAATTTGCACTTTACAATAAATTTTCAAATACTATATTTTCATTGAGTACTCCACTAACAAAGATAGGGCTTCATTTCTTGCTCATAACAAGAGTTGCTGCCATAAACACATCAACTGCACAAAGTTGCTTTATGAAATCCTAAACCTGCACCAATTCTTCAGCTAAAATCTGTAATCATGCCAAGTAATTTCATCTAGACAAGGAGGCTGAGATCAGATCCATCATGTCGAAATCACTATACATTTTTTCTTCCAGAAATTACACCTACAGAGAGGAATAACTGTCAGAATAAGTAACACACAACTTTTTCCTGCAACAACATCCTACTACAAAGGTGCACTCTTTATGCATCTTCGTGCCTGTGAAGGGCAGAGCTGAGGTCTCAGAGGCTCACTTCAGTGGTACTTCAGTAGTGACACATCCTTCAATTCTGTTAAAACAGGTCTTCTTCTGAACGTACTTGTTACTTTTTCCAAATCCTGTTACTTAATAAAAGATCAAAAGCATTACACACATGTTAAAAATTTAAAATACTTGTAGTAGGCATGATAGGGCACATCTTTGTGAACAATAAGATAATTAAAATTAGATTTAAATATTCTTTAGAACACAAAGAAATCTCAAGGAATCAAAGCAAGGAAAGCTCTCTCATCTGTAGCATACATTCAATCAAACCCTACTATTTTTGTTCATCAGACACTAGATGGCAATATCACTTATTCTCATACATTTCGAAGCCAAATCACTCTGGTTGAAATGAAGCTGTCCCATGCACAAATGTCACGCAAAGTACAGAATGTGCATGGAACTAGAAACAAAGAGACTGGATTAGTATTTTATCTTCTATTTTTACTTGTGTTTACTTCATCATCTGTGACCTAAGTAGAAAATAATCTTCATGCAAATTAAAAAAACTTTATTCAGTAAAATCTGGACTTGGTTCTTCCTTACAAATATTACACTGGTAGTGTTTAAACAAGGATTAATACTATATAGCTCCAAAACTCAAATCATGGGCATGTTAATTATCAGGAGTGCTGGAAGTTCTTGCTAAGTGCAGTCTATACATTTTCTGGTATTACCCAAGCCTTTTCATAAACCAGCTCTGAGTATCTCACACATTAGCAATGACAGGCTTCCACATAAGGCTGTAGTTTAACAGAAAGGAAAGAGAGGCAAGCAAAACAGTCAAAATTATTAAAAACACATAGAACAGTAACTTAGTCTGAAGAGAATTCACAAGAGCTACATAGGAAAGGGGCTAACAGAGTGAAAGAGATGATCACTTTTAAGTAAGCAATTAGTCAAATGCACAGTAAGTATTTCCACATTTCCATATAGTATTAGTGGGAAACACATCATCACAGGGATCACTTTGGTCCTCCAAAATTAGTGTTGTCAACATCTCATGTCACTGGCATCGTGCAATACCATTGTGCAGATATAGGATCAGGACCCAGGCTGAGTCAGAACAGAGCTGCATCCTTTGCACCTGTTCTAACTCTTACTGATACTAAATATTGACTTAAAGTGCTTGTTATTGTTGATGGAATGGAGTGTTGAGTTTAGACTTAATACAAAATGAAGGTTGCTGCCTGTTTAAATAACTCACCTGTTCTGGATGAACAAAGTGAAATACCATACTAGGCAAAAAAATGGCATTTTTTCTTAAAATTTACATGAGTCGAGCATCTGGAAAGATACAGGCACTGCACATAGACTCTGTGCCATTCAAAGAGATCAGATCCTTGATCTCATTTAAATGGGTTACTGGAAATGAGAACAGGCTTACCTACATCTATCTGAAGCTTAAGACATTCCTAAGCAAGAGATCCAAGAAATATATCAAAGTTAACTGCCTGAACAGAGAGGTACCATGTTTATTAGGTAGGTTCAGGTTCACAGTTGCTGCATGCTAGATCCAAGATGCAAAGTACATCATCAACTGAACCATTCATTGGAGAGGAAGGGAATGTCTGTACTGTTCACAGACACAAACAGCATGGCTCTGCCTGTACTAAAATCTCATTTCAAAGTAATGGAAGCTGATTATTATAAGTATTAATTTGTTTAAACAGTGCAACAGTCAGTCATTGCCTAAACAATATCAATGAAATAGGAATTTACAAAAAGCTCAGATAATATTGATATCTAGGAGTACAATATAGAGATCTTCACACATGAAGTGTAGTTAAAAAAAATGGGTTTTGAAAGCAGCAAATAAAAGCATTGTAACACTTCAGACTGAAATGTCTAATGACAGACAACAGTTCTGAGCTGTAGACAAGCAATTCTGTAAAGGAGATTTGATGTCATCTTTGCTTTTCACAAATTACACTATTAATTTTTAACCTGAACAGATGGCATGTACTGGCATATTTGAGGAAAACTAAGTTAAGAAGCAGCTACACACTAGCATAATGTTAGTATTTAAGTCACTAACTAAGAATTCCAAAACAAGCTACTATCACTAGATTGTTCATCTGGGTATTTTATTTGATTATGGGAGTGCAAATCTACCTTATGTAATTTTAGGTGGCAATAAAATACATTCTTTAAAATAATTTGCTATTATCCAGTCTGCAATTATCATATGACAATTATAGTTGGAATATAGTACTTTTTTCCTATTTTAGGTAAGCCTAGTAATAAAGTGCTTATAAGATTTTAAACTTCAGACTAGAGATACTATAAATGCCATTTATAGTATAGATACCATTTATATATTTTTAACTATAGTAAAGAAGCTGTTAAGATGACCAGGACAAAATGAATGCCTACTCTTCCTCTTGCTGAGAAAGAGTTTCAGTATTCATTGCAACTCACAGTGAGCTGCTATAATATTTGAGTAAAACATTGCTGTATGACGGTTATATATTCCGCATTTAGAAATATATTCTATTTAGGAAACTAAGTCCATATGTAGGAGAACACGCCTTTAGATATAAAGGGGGCTCTTTTATACTTGGCCTTTCTACAAATATAGTAAAGTGGATCTAACCCAAAGCTTCTAACCCATACAGGTGGCATGGAAATCATTGCTATTCGGTTCAATACATTATTTCTCAGTGCAGGCAGAGGCCAGTTATTTTTGTGTAAATCTCAAGGGTTCTAAATCAAGCAATAACATTTCGCATATACACAGTCAGCTCTTTGGGAGAACCAAAGTTATGGAACAGAGCAATTTGTGAACTAAACCGCTTTATCCCCATATGTCAGCAAAATTGCGGCACTTAAATCCAATAGATGGCCAAAGTTCTCTTTAAAATTCTACATGGAATTAGAAAATGACACCAAACAAATCTCTTTTGGTTAATACCAAAATTTTTCTCTTCCATTCACAGCAAACTGGTTTGAGGACAACTTATTCTGGTGTAAAGCTGAGTACATGAATGTGAAAGTGGCATTTATATTTGGATCATGCCAAGACCAGTATTATCCTTCTGACACATTAACACTTCCATTGTGGAAGAATGGCAAGCATGGCAGCAAAGCAGAGGTACAAACTTTGCACATAGGAAGGAAAAGGCATCACTTTGACTGAACATCACTTCACAGAACTTTGTTCAAAATACTCCTTTCAAAAGTAACAATAACCGAAAATAATTCCGCCATTAAAAGCTTTCCTATCCATATTCACAATCCATAAAAAGCACTAGCTGAGTAGAAGCTAAGTTATGTATAAGTAATAAACGAATAAAATCTGGATGAGACTTCCAAGTTAGACCAGAATTTGTTTATAGTTTTATGCAGTCTGTAGATGACAGTATGCCACTGCACTTATATCACTGCAGATTGTTAATCACATTTAACTTTCCCATTAAGCAGACGTGCTACTACATTCTTTTACATTAAACTAGATTTCGAATGAAATTATGAAGTACATAAAACCACAAAGACAATGATTAATCTTCTTGGCACTGGAAGCAATCACTACAGCCAGCAGAGCTCTTAGTTTGTTCATCGTATTAGGCCTTTTATGCATTCTTCTAAGGAATTCCTCTGCAATCTGCAAGACTAGATTGTGCAAAACAGAATGAATTATAGACAAAAACAAACAGCAAATCACAAAGGGCATGTTGTAAACCTAGAGAAGATTAGTGTTTCAATTCTGCAAAAAGAAGTGCAGAAGATGCAACTTGCAGGAAACTGACACAGAAGTCAGTACATGTAATTTTGGCAGTTGTTTGCTTCATCATTAGGGAAATCATCAAGATATTTTAGAGCATATCGTACCTAAGATGAATTGAACAATAGCAAAATATCCTGCTTAATGAATTATGCACCTTCTATTTTGACCTACGTGGCTTATGCTGGGCCTGAATCAGTTTTATTCTCCCTGGAGCAGGAAACTGGACATAAATTATGTATATTTCAGAAAACTGTATCAGAGATTTTAGTGAGCTACTCCAGCCCAGCAGTCTACCTCAAACCACTGTTTGAGGATCACTGGTATGTTTTCCTCATTTGTTCAAGTTCTAGAAAATTCAGGAGCAGTTTGTGACAGTGAAAATAAATTATATTTCAGAGGTTTTGTTTGAAGATAAGAGATATTATTATTATTAGAATCCTAATTCTAGTTCTCTGACTACTATGAATTGGTAGATGCTTTTTCATAATCAGATTTCAGCATTATTTCTATGTTCCACATTTTCAGCCACAGGGGTGTCAGCCAACTGCAACCTAGTGCATGCTACATCAAAAACACCACTTAATAAATTTTTCTCTTATCACTCTTAGGTTCAAAGAAAACATAGGTGGAAAAGTATGAAAATCCTTCAATCTCTTTCTTTTTTTTTTTTCAGGGAAAGCAACACACTTACCTGTGCGTAAGGGCAATTCTTTTATCAGCTCTAGTTTTAACACATAAAATGTATTAAATGTGACTCCGATGACAAGAGTACAGGTGAGGACATAGAGGTCCTGATTTCTTTCCTGTATTTTTGAGTGACACACTAGCTTCTCTTTCTTGCCATGAAGCAAATTGTCTTCCTTTTCAAAAGTGTATTTTATTTTACTTGCCATGTCACAAAGATTTGCAAAACATGGATAATTCTTAAAGGCTATATATGCATTTTCATTAATACAGAAAATTTTTCTGTATTCCCTTCCCTGCATAGATACAGGAAGTAATTTACTGTTATTTGTGAGATATGACATGCAATAAGAGAAAGCAATTAAATTCATGAAAATGGACAAATACCACAAAAACATAGAAAACAACTATTTATGAAAGGCTTTAACTCTTATCTGAGAAAAAAATGGAAAAATGAGATGTTTTGATATGCTGTTATATACAGTAAATTTGAATGCGAGTAAACATAAACCAAATTCAAGATAATGAATTTGTAAACTAAAATTGTGAAATATATTAAAGCAGAAAAACTAAACTGAAATAAGACATTATATCTGAATTAGTGGTTGGTTTGGGTACCAGCCAGCTGGTATGGTAGAGTAGCACTTCTAAACACATCTTGCAATAATTGTGTTCACACATTACCTCAAGCATTTTAAATTTTCATTTTTGAGAAATTAGATGCTTAATTATTCCAGCTGTTAGCACTACCATGCATATATAGATTACAATAGCAGTTTTATTATTATTGTTCAAAAGGTCATTTTTCTATCGAACATGTTTATTGAGAATTTAAATCAGAAATTGGTAGCAGATGAACTAACAGTGAATTCCCTAAATATGCCAAATTTTCTGTGCTAACGGCAGGCTCACAGCTGTTAATATTTACTCAACAGTTACTATTGCTTTTATCTCCCGAATGAATATTAATAAAACCAAAGATTAACTGTGCATATTTGGGCTGTAAATTACTTTTAATCCATTAAATAAAACAACACATATAGAAAGTAACAAGAGAATACAGGATCTTATTCACAGAAGGCCAGACTGGTTCTGTAAAAGCAGTAATACAGGCTGCAGATCCGACACGTTTGGTTGTTGTGTTTTCATGTTACTAGACAGCACAAAAATATCACAGTGGCCAGTGGAGTTTTTGTCACTATTGCAATCTCTCAGCGTAGTATCTCGTAAAGGAGAAAACAGCACAGGAAGACTTCCAAACATTACCAAATTACTCCATTTTGTTTCCAAGTGAGAAGTTATTGAGACACGGAGAGATAAATACTAGATTAAATCAGACCTAAAACTGAAAGAAGGTTGAAGACTGAACAAACTGGAACACACTGTTCTGAAGACTGAAGATCCCAACTGCCCACCATCTCATAAAGATGCTCTTCCTCTCATAAAGAAAATATTCTCCTATAGTGACAGTAAGATGCAGTAGACATTACCTTATACCTGATTTGAATAATTGTTTTTATTGCCAGGGTATGAATCTTTTTATCTCATCTTAGTTATTTTCTTGCTTTAAGTGCTTGAGTATTAGGAATAACAAATAAATATACTGTTATCATTTAGTAACATCTGTGAGATTTAGAAGCCTGTTACACAGCAGCAAGGCATGCACACACTCAGAGGACCAAGAAAAACTTACATTGCGTTTATATTATTATGGAATTTCCACACTACATGAAATTCACCTTACCTCATCTGGTTTGGTGATACATTTTCCTTTCCCCGAACACTGGAAGTAATCTGAATGGCTTCCCACAGGCATGCAGGTACTGACTTTCACTATCACAGTCAAGCGTAGAGCCACAATGCACTTAGTAACTGAATCATTCAGGAAACCTTACAAATAAATAAATAAATAAATAAATAAATAAACCTTACTATAGAAGAAAATACACCAGCATATATTACTGCTGTACCACTGGACAAACAAATAAAACTGAATTGAAAGAATCTGGCAACTAAGAACAACATTGCTCATGTTTCATACACATCTAAATTTAATGCATGTAAATAAAAACAAGAATATAGTTTGGAAACAAGCACTCATCATATTGATTAACAAAGGGAGGCAGGCTGGTGAAATAGATCTACGTCCAAATCTCTAATTTAGTGTCTTTTTTCAGGTCCCAAATAAGCAAATGCTTTTGCTTGCAGCTTTCTGGTAAGTTAAAATATAGTTCTTTAAGGCTTTTAATGACAGGCAATATCAAAATCAAATTCAGTAGAGAAAATGTTTAAATGAATTTTCTAAATGTTATGTCAGAGCTAAAAAGCACACAGATCACAAACTGCATTACATGGGTAACAGATGGCTGTATTTTTATGAAGTTTGCAAGAACATATATACACAGCTTGACAGCATTTCTTTTTATGCTTGCAATACAAGTACTATTGAATGTCTGATCTGATTATTCTATAAGGTGATATACCAGGTATAGACAAAACATGAAAATGAGAACATTTGACAAGGAAGAGGAAAATCCATTAATCTCTGGCTAGCACTTCAAATTGCATGGAATTCAAATATAGTTGGTTAGAAGATATTAAAACACACTGGAGCATAATGACATCCCTATTGCCCATATTTCTAACAGATATACCTAGAAAATAAAATAAAAGCCATCATAATAGATAAAATAAGGTACATACAAAGCCCATGACATACACAATTAAGTCAGAGTTCAAATCAAAATACATATACTGCTCCTATACTTCACTTGTGCTCAAACTGCATTGTTCCACCCAGGTTACAGCCCTTCCATGTGTGGCATCAGTTGGCTGTTTTGTTCTAGAGGCTTGTAGCAGAATAAATGTGCTGTGACATAAAAATTGTGGGTTTGATATAGTGCATATACTGTATGCAGAATATATTCATTGGAAAAAAAAAACCTCAACAAACAAACAACAGAACAAAGATTGTTCCATAAACGGTCAAACTTTAATTTAACTTCACTTTTCTTAATGTGGATAGACTCCTAAGTGTCTAAGGCTGTTTCTAATATCAGAATGGGAAGTTACAGACACAGAACCATTGTAGGATCATACTTTTCTTATAGAAATTAAGAGAGAGAATTTAGTTAAAAACTGATGTTTTTGGTTTTTTTTTTTAAATCTAAATATCCTTAAGTTTAAAAATAATGACAGTAAATAGATGCAGGAATGAACAACATAGAAAGTTTTCTCTAATATTTTTCACTTTGAAAATATTTGAAAATATTTAGGTTATAGCCTAAACCTCAAAAGAAGTTCAAAGATGCAATGTAGCTTCCTGCATTATAGATAGACTGGAAATAGCAATACTTGAATACTTACATAGTCAAGCAGAAAAAAAATTAGTATGAGATAATATTTATAATGAACAGTAATAAACCTAAGTTTCATGAAACTCTCTGTATTTCAGATGAATTCTCTTTCCAGAACAGCTGCTAAACATTACTCTGATTTGGCATATCAGAGTGTCAAGCATGACTAATTTTACAAATTCCATTAAGAAAATCATATAGAAGACTTCCATTCTTTGTTCCTTAATTTTAGGTTTCACTTTTTAAATCCTGCATCTTTCCAACAAATAGCGGTCTATGCTAGAAACAATGATCCCTAAACCATATCTTCAAAGCAGGAAAACCTCATGTCCAGTATAGATATCATCAGCTTGAATATTGCCTCCACAAGCTAGCTAAGTATTCTAAAAGATCAGATTAAAAATATATATATACATGTACTGGGTATCGTTCCAAATGTCTAATGGTCTGTTTTGGCTAGCAAACATTGCTGTAATCTGCTGACCTCTTCAATGCAAGCCAATTTATTCTGGCCTTAATACACACCCCATTTTTAACCATCTGTTCAAAGATGCAGCCAGAACTATTTCCTTTAACAATTGAACGAGATTGTCACTGGCAACCATGCAATTATATGTGGATGCTTGAAAGAATGTGGTATTTAGAAAATGTCTTTGGGTTCACATTTGCTTGTCTGAAGCAGATTGTTACATATTCTTCAGGACAGTTCCCTAAAGGAATATTAAATCAACCTGCTTTGTACTTTCAATCTTGTTACTATTTTGGTATCAAAAGCCCTTAGGCAAAACACTGGAAAAAAAATCATTATTCACATTGGAATGCCACATATTTTCCTGCAATTCCTAATTATTTTGCCTAATTTCCAAAGACAAGAAAAATAAAAACATGGCTATTTATTTTCACTCTATAGAAGTTGCATACAACTTTCTGAGATCTCCAGCTTTTAAGGCTAGAACGAGCTTGACTGATCACCTATATATGGCATCCTGCTTAACTCGGGTCACAGCATTTCAATTAATTCCATCTTCAATTCTCATAACAGCAACTGAACTAAAGTGAGTTTTAAGTTCTATTTTTAACTTCCAGATAGGAGAATAATTTCAGAAGCATTCTTACAGCTCCCTTCGTCTAAGGTCTGGGGAGAAACATTACAGCTGTTTATACCAGAAAGTAATTTTGTTCAGTTTAATCTGCCTGGTTTTCTAGAGCTAGTTAAAACATAATGACATCAGAGTATTTTAAGCTGAAGAATTGAGGATAGGGCTATTTATAGTAACGCTACGGAAACAATTTTAAAGCCTAATAAATCATAATATGATCTGAGAAGTCATTTGGATTGCAGAGGAGGCATTTTTGAGCTTTGTGCACACACATTTGATAGCCTGAGAAATGCCTGCATGATTTCATTGCCAATATGCTTGGTAACATAAACTGCAGCTCATTCCACTCTGGTAGTTTCACCTGCTTACACCTAGGAGCACAAAGTACATATGCTCCTGTTTCTCTCACATTAAGAATGAAAAATAAGGAATAAAGTCAAAATAAAAGGTGACAGGTGTCATCATGTCTAGGGGCATTCAGCAAGGTCATATCATGCCATTAGATTACCACTACTCAAACATTCATTGATTAATTGTAGATTTTCTAGGATACACAAACTGATTTGCTTCCTTTGCAATTCCCATTTCTGAACAATACCTTCTTTCTATGCACAGCAGGCTGAGGTCAGCAAGCTGGTCCATGGTAGACTGCCAAAATAAGGAAGAGGAGCTAATAGGCCACCAACTCTGAACATTATCTGATTGCATATTATGTTAATGGAAGACACAAATTGAAGCCAGCACTCGGTATGCACCCAATGCTATTACACACTCTTGCCCACTGCAATTGGCTCAAGAGTATTCTTCAGAGTGACTGTATGTATTCCAACGTATATTCATCTATGGTTGAAACAATCCTATGAGGGTGGTGAGGTACTGGAACACATTGCTCAGAGAAGCTGTGGATGCTCCATCCCTGGAAGTGTTCAAGACCAGACTGGACAGGGATTTGAGCAACCTGGTCTAATGGAAGGTGTCCCTGCCTGTGGCAGGACATTTTACTGTATGTAAAATCATACAATGGAACTGTATGACTTTAAGTTTCCTTCCAATCTGTCCTGGGTTCAGCAGTAGCAGCCATTTTTCTCCTCCTTAGTAGCTGGTGCAGTGCTGTGTTTTCAACTTCAGTCTGAGAAAACTGCTGACAACACAGAAATGTTTTAGTTGTTGCTAACTAATGCTTATGCCAATCAAGGACTTTTCAGTCTCTCATGCTCTGCCAGTGAGGAGGGGCACAAGAAGCCAGGAAGGAGCAGAGATAGGACACCTGACTCAAACTAGCCAAAGGGATATCCAATACCACAGTATGTCATGCCCAGTATCTAAACTGGGGGGAGTTACCCAGAAGGGACTGATCACTGCTCAGGTCAGGCTGGGTATCAGTGGGCAGGTGGTGAGCAATTGTATTGTGCATCAGTTATGTTTATTGTTGGGTTTTTTCCCCTTCCCTTTCTAAGTTTTATATTCTCTCCCCTTGTTATTTCTTTTATCATTATTGTTAGTAGTAGTTTTGTATTATTCTTTAGTTACTGGACTGTTCTTATCTCAACCTGTGGGGTTTACACTCTTTCAATTCTCCTTCCCATTCTGCCAGAAGCAAGGGGGAAGAAAGAGGAAAGTGGTAGAACAGCTGCATGGTTCTGAGTTACCAGCTGGACTTAAACTATGACACAACCCAAACCATTTTATGATTCTGTATTTTTACAGCAGAAATACAGTAATGGCTCTCTACATTAAAGTTCCAGTTTATAAAAAATATAGCTCTATGAGTCCTCCTAAAGGTTTCTTAGATGAGAGGGTATGACTGCCAAGGCGGTTGGACACTCACAATGAAGCATCAGTCCCCAAGTTCTCAACTTATTTTTAGCCTGGTTTCCCAAGGAAATGAGACAGCAGTGAGATGTCTACCAGTTTCCATCTGTTCTGTTTTCCTTTCTTAACACTTTCCCACACCAAAAGCTTTTGGGGTCAGTAGCCAACTTCAACATCTTGCAAAGCAGTGGAGTTTTCAAAGACACTATGTGCCTACAGCTTCCCTGGGCTGTATACAGCCTTAGCACTACGGGCATTTCTAAGTCAAAGTGGGCAGGAAAAGACTAAGGTCCCCAGAACAAGGTTGTCTCATTTCTCCACTCCATTCCTGGTGTACAGTACTTATTCACAATTTGGAAAAAGGGAAATTGGCATACATACAGTTGTAAGAAAAACAGTATCGGTCCTTCAGGAGCAAAGCGGTGGTATTGGGTGTGCCTGCACCACATCATCAGTTCATGTCATGTAGTAACATAATGAAGCTATAATACTTCTAGACCTGATTTCAGCTTCTAGAAACAATATGGCTGCTGTCAGAACATATTGAACCATAGTTTAGAAGCCTTAGTGATGCAGAATAGAAGCTACATAAGTACATCTGCTAGCTCATCCACAGATAATGGAAAGTTACAGAATTAACCTAAAGTGTAAGAGATCAAAGAGGAATTTGCTGTTTGACCACACCTCTCACACCACAGGAGAAAATGT
The DNA here is from genome assembly GCF_028554395.1 of Pezoporus wallicus. Taxonomy (NCBI): domain Eukaryota; kingdom Metazoa; phylum Chordata; class Aves; order Psittaciformes; family Psittacidae; genus Pezoporus; species Pezoporus wallicus. The sequence goes on from NW_026640059.1 coordinate 4,775,032, forward strand.
TATCCAGCAGGTTAAATAGGAGTGATCAATATGCTCAACCTTTTCTTTTGTGGCCATTGAAATTTGCAGGCATAAGAATAATTTAAAGAAAGGAAGCTGGGGGAAGGGGATTGATTGCAGTACTCTACAAAAAAACTACAAAGGGAAGGAGATGTAAATTCTAGTCCTTCCTCCTAAAATTTTATGTCCAAATTTTATTCAAAGATTATTCATGTCCATAAGACTTACAGTATCCATATATCATATGATATAGCTAACATTCAAGACTATGAAGCCCACCATAGAAGTCTATACTAATCACTGCCATGCTTAAGTACCTTTTTGGATCTAGGCATGAAGCAGTAAATTCAATTTAACTTGCAAACCAATTTCATTCTCTTATGGCATTGTGCATCACAATCTCAAATAGTAGTTATTCATCTAGCAAATCCAGGAGGGCTCAGTGCTTCTTACTCATTCATGGAAGCGATGTTCAGCTCATTTTAGAGACCTAACAAATGAAAAAGCGTAACAAGATGTCCTCATGATAACACTTGATTGTGAAAATTTACCTTTACATGTTGAAATATTGTGAATTGATTCACAAATAACACAGTCATTTATCTTTTTTTTTCCATGACTCTAATGGTCAAGGTCATTAAGGCCTATCAATACTCTCAGGGCACTGACACTAACACTGTTCTACAGATTCTGAAAAAATGGGTCAGGAATCCTTTCCTAGTTTGCCTTAGGATTATTTTCATACATAAGCATAAAACAGTAAGTGAGAAACAGGTAGTTGATGACATTAGCAATCTCTGATGCAGTGCTTCTGTGCCATCAGTGCCTTAGGATATTTGCACAGAACATCTGAGATCACTCTGTAATGATACTGCTAGGCAACATAGCATCTGGGAATACAAAAATACAGCTGCAATCACAAAACTGCTATTTTGCTCAGAAATAGCATTTTTGATAAGTGGTACAGCTCTCCCAAATTTTATACAGATCAGAATGCTTACTGTGCTTTGTCACAGAAGCCTTGGTCAGATACTACTTTTGAAAGTAGATACAGATTTTAGTGAGAATCAGTTCAAGAACTGTTTGAAATACTTTATTTTTCAAAAATTTGAATGAAACAGCAATTCAAATAGTTTTTTGTTGTGCTGGAAAGTGACTGTAAAACTTCTCTTGTATTTTTTTTTCTTCTCCAAACTGATGTCATAGTCACATTCAGTTTAAAAATAGATATACTTGCTTCTTTCATTACCAGTACCAAAAACTCATCCTGGGCTCTGAAAAATCAAACGTATGCTTTCTTCTTAGATGTAATCACCATTACAGTGATAAAGATAAATGTGCTGCTGGTCAAGTTATATTCTCAGTAACATTACTGGAATTCTGTCAGGGACAGATTGACAAGTACAGTGTTACACAAGTGTAACAGAGAGCAAAAAAAAATTGGATATCAGGAAATTATTACCAAAACTTTGGGAAGAAATAGCACACAGCTTGACTTTCAAGCCAGAGCTCAGTTTTGCAGGACTCGCAGTTAAAATACATTTATGAACTAAGCAAACCAGTTGGATTCACTTAGCATAGAGAAATCCCCAACCACATGTTCCATTACATTTCCTCTAAAACAAATGCCAACTTCTGAATTTCAATGTTACTAAACAATTACCCAACTTAATACCTTGACTGGACCAAAACCCATGATAGGATTATGAAATAGTCAGCTAACAAGAGTATACTTACACTTACGAAACCGCTTGCATACAGCTTATTAAGGAGACGTGACAGTAGCTTAGAGTGTGACCTTCTGTCACGGCTTCAAGGACTCTGCTTACTGTTCAAAATAATGGTGAAAGCCCAGTGAAGGGTGACAAGACTAATTTTCTAATAGATTTCCTATATTGCAATTCCCCTGTTGTGTGCTTATTTATCAGCATCTCAACAATGTTGCCAAGCTGGCAGCAAAACATTTTGGGCACAAATGTAGACCACCAGAATCTCTGATACCACACTTTCCCAAGGTAGTTAAGTGTGGTGGAATACAAATGGAATAGCTGATAAGGGGAGCTGCGGTAGAGGGGATGGCAAGGTTGGCCAGGATTTACCTAGAGTGACTGGTTCACATTAAAGACTTATGAGTAGCTACCCTACTTTTAAATACACTGTTCAGCATGTTACACTACTAGCTGAAGATCTCAACTCATATTACAAGCATTATTAAAATGTGCCTCACATTTCCCTTTAAGTTATGGATTGCCATCCTTATTTTACATATCACTTAAGCAGTTTGCCCAAGATCTCACAGTGCAACAACCATGTGATCAACTGAATGTAAATACCTTGAGTGTGAATTGGTCTGAAAAGTCCTATAGGAAGAAAGAGAAATCTTAAACAAACAAAAGGTATCTTGCCAAGCATTACATGTTTGAGCAAATGCGTTTCCGAAGAAAATAATTTCCCACTGTTACTTGCTAGAAGTGGAAGTGTATAAAATTAATTATAACATATTACTTCAAGATTACTCTAAAGAGTAAATTATTTAGATGCTATCTTAAAACAATACAATGTATTAAAAAAGTAAATAGTCAAATGTTTACATCTGTTTACATGTGAGATGAGGTCCACATAATTTGATCATAAAGGACAGTGCAGGATATTGATTTTTATCTTATTTATAAAGATACCCTTTCTTACATAGCCTAACAGCATTCTTCAGAATGATTTGGATATCAGATAAATGCTTAACTTTTTGCCTTATAGGATGATCTTTTAAAAAAGTAACTGAAATTAACACTTGACTGAACTTTTTATGCTCTTCACACTTCTGCTGCTGCTATTATTTATCAAACAGCCACTTTCTGCAAGGTTAGCTCTCATGCCCAGAACCCCAGGGAAATGTTCACAGCTGAGCACAATACTCAATACTGCCTATAGCAGGGCCCTTCCAAGCAAATTGCACATATAAAAATGAAAACCCCATTAACTGGAGCACTTGTCACCGTATTCCCCCAGCAGCAAGGCTGACTTGCACAGAAGTAACTAAATAGTCATACACACGCATTACTGCACAACAGCAGAGCAGCAGAACTGCATGAACACTCTAGCTATGGCATGTGCAAGGCGTGATTATTGTGACTGCGCATAAACCATGGGTTAAGAGCTCACACAGATGCTCAGCTGACACATGGTAACTTGTTAAAACTAGAGTAACTTGATTATGTGGCGTTCCATGAATTCAATTCACACATCTCCTACTATGAAATAAAATTGTCCTATTTTATTTTTGCTTAAGTAAAAACAATTTCAACATGCAGCAAACTGCTTTCTTTTGATGAAAATATGTCTCTGTTTTAAAGATGTGTAACAACACAAAATACAGCATCCAAAAGACAGTTACAACCTGTTTCCTAATCTGAAATTCTATAGCTAGATAAAAAGAGCAAGATCAGACTCAGTTCTTTCAAACTATCTCTCTAGATTGCTTTTAATATAGTTTTTTGGACACTAAGTTTCATTTTGCCTATTCGATATGCCTTCAACCATATTAGTGGTGATCACTTGTTAGTGTATGAAGAGACATTGCAAAGAGATTCATTAAATAACCCAAGGAGCATCAAGAGAGCAAATAACTGCTCAGAGCAGAGATAACAAAGAAAATACTTTGATGCACTAGAAAGCCAGGAAAGGGAAATATTATCCTTTCTGATGCCATATGTACGTACGGTTCACACACTTTTTAAAATGCAACTGATCTCTTGTGCTTGAAGAGCCAAGCATTAATTTGAAAAGCAAATGAAAAGCAAATGAAAATGAAAGCAAAACTTCAGAAAGTTTTGTGGAATTCAAGCAAGCTGGTAGGTGATGGCATTTGAATAGCATCAGTACTCCTCGTAAAGATTCTACAGCATCCATTTCCAAATGTGTTCATACAGCTACCAAGTTTACTTAAAGAAATACTTTTAAAATACTTTATAATTATGGTTTACACTGATTAGTTGAATTGTATTGATCTAAAAGGCCAGGCATTTTGCAGAAAACCATGTTACACACCTGGTTTATACTAGTTTTTCTTTGCTGTGATGAAAACAAAGATATTAAAGATTGTACTGGAGGATTTATTTTCTATTCAGATAAAAATATTCATTCATATTAAATGTTAAACTTTCTGCTTTATTATCTGCAAGGTCTTATCTGAGAAATAGCAGATTTCCGTATATATTTCTTCTTTTTATAAGTAGATAAAAAAAAAACAAAAAATCTAAATGTAGCAATATCTCACGAAAGCTGCTTTTCAAGCTGCATCATGGAAGTAATAAATTAAGCACAAAGTCAAAAAGCAAGTAATTTCAAGACATTTACAAGCATTTTTTCAAGGTAGGTATACAGGTTTTTCTATCATATTACCTATGGAGGCAAAATAACAGCACCCAGCTGTTTGTTTTACTATTTCTCTGAAACAGCTCCCATCATTGCAGCTTCAACAGCAGGCACACCAATGCAGAAAAGCAATTTTTCCAACATTTTGTCCTAAAAGCTGATAAGAAGCAGGTTATGTCAAAAGAGTTAATATCCTAATAACCATGGTACAGACCTGAAAACATAATTGCATTTTTTTAATGTTACTGGGAGAAAGGAAAGAAATAGGTTGCATGCACACAGACAGCACTTCCAACTCCATGCTCTGCATTACATCCAAAATCTCTAAATAAGCAATAATCATACAATGTGTAATTTTATTACCCAATTTCAAAAAAAAAAAAAAAGTTATAATGGTATAAAGATTTTAATTAAAAGTTTTAGCATATGTTGGGTTTGGGATTTTTATTATTTTAATAGCAGACTGTGTTTTAGAATAAATGTTCCAGTTTTCAATCAGAGTGTGATTGCAGGTTTTAATAAAGAAAGATGCATGCAACAAATCATAGGAGATTTTTGAGACAGTTGCCATACAAGTTGAAAATGTCCTTCAAGATCCTTCAACAAGGCCTTATTTTCTAAAAGAAAATATAAATGCATTTTTTTCTTGAGAGATATTTAATCAATTTAGTAAATATTACACACTTGCAACGAGTCTGTATAGAAAATTTACATGTTCCTGCACATGTTCCCAAACTTTTATTCCATGAAAGAAGTGCTCAGTGTTGAGTGGATTAGATTCCAACCAAAACACCCTTTATTAATAAGCAGCACTTTCAACTCACCACAGGGATTCTTTGCTGTAACCTATTATCATTCATGAGTACTTGAGTCTGAAAGACATGCACAAACTGACAGGTTATCAGGGCACTCTTATCTTTTTTTTTCAGACTTGAAAAATGTATTTAATTTGATTTCAATTTTTCAAGATATTTTGCAATGAAGAATAGGTGTGCGTGACAGTAACGAGATAACGTTTTACAATTATTTTCAAATATTCTAGTACTATTAGTGTTACCATGATTGTATGAAAATCCTGAATTAAAGCACATATTGATAGGACATTTTACAAATCTTATAAATAATATATGTAAGAATAACTTATTAACTTCAAAGAATATTGGCAAGCTATACCTCTATTGAAGTAAAAGGCAGACTTTCCATGAATTCATGTTTTAAGTGTCAAATTCCTTGACCGCCATCTCATTAAAAATATGTTCAACTCCCTCCTGCTTCATTCCCCAACTATCTCTTTGGGAAATCCTGACATCCACCCATAGCAATCCGAAGAATACAAGACTTTTTGACTTCTTAACATCAAATGAAGCATTTTTGTTGCAAACGGTGAGCAGAAATCAACAATTCATGTGTCTTGTGCTACAGATCAACCACTTAGTGATTGCCTTTGTCTAGTAGTAACTTGACATTAAAAGCCATCAGCACCTTGCGATGTGCTCTGTGCTTCACCCTACACGTAATCAATGAGCAAATCAGTAATTTCGGAGGCTTTTTCATTTCAAAAACCTGAACCATATTGGTCCTTTTTTCCATTGGCTAATAAGTATACTTTCTAATAAAACATAGTAATTTATTTTAGAAGACTGGCATGTCTGTAGTACCAAATCTTACAAACTCATTACAGAAGGTGCAAGCCAGTCTTCAAGTTAGTACTTTTACCCATCTACTGGGACTTATTCTAGTGGGGTAAATGCTGTAATTAACAACATAATCATGCTGCATTAATCACAGCATCATAACTCTTTTTCTGCACTACAAAAGCCTGTTTGCAAAAGCAGCAACCATTTTATAAACCACATTATAGAAAACAGACTGCTCTTTTTTATTTAGTCGTATTACACTCTTCTCCTTCCCTTAAACCCTTCATTCTCATACAGTGCAGGTACTGTCTCTGGGGCACTACGATCAAGGTGCCTATTTTTAGATCTTAGAGACAGCATTCTTTCCATCCTCTAGACATTATGCCCTGAATCACATGATCAGAAAATCAGTACATTACTGCTGACTTTTCAATCTTGTCTAAACAACTTTAAACTTGTGTCACCATGAGGTAACACAAAACAAATAATATTTCCCTAAATATTTTGACATAGCCATCTTATTCAGAAAGATTTGCAAGAGGTAATTAAAGTACCTTGCTGAGTAACAAAACATGGAGGCAACACAGTCAGAAGTGACTCAAATAAGATGCAGACCAAAAGACACACACACAAAACCAAACAAATTCCCATGCTCAATCTATCTTCCCCATTTTTATTTTAGAGTTCTATTTAGAATTTTTTAAAACATAAAAGAAACGTATTTTACAGAATTCAAAAATTATAAGGAAAATAATCCTTTAAAAACTCATTTGAATAAACAGAAAAATTGTGAGGGGAAAAAGGGGAAAATATATAAAGTAAACTTATAAGATGGCATGGTCCACAGCCTTATTGTGTGATTCTGTACTTACAGCATCCTACACTATCCTGTGGCCGTGTGATTGTTCTACGTTAAGTACCTTCAATAAAAGCACATGCTACATTATTGCTCTTTTATAAGAAATCATCAAATGTGACTCATTGTACCTTAGAATACGTTTGACACGTATATCAAGAATCATACAGGAAGTGCTGAAACTCGCAATTTCCCTATTCCTTTAGTATTTCACCCTTCTTCTACTCAAGTGTTTTAATAAAAGTAATTTATTCTGGGAAAAGCTATAACTAAATTAAGGCCACATAGAAGAATTTACTCCAGAAAATTGTTGAGTTATCTCATTACTTTTTTATAGCATAGTACAGAGTTGCAGTGCCGCAGGAGTAAAAGATACGCAGAGGGAATGCTTCATACTCATTTTTCTCTGAAAAGCACTATAGATAATCCATCCATTTGCTAAAATAAATAGGATTTCTAAAAATTCAAATGCACTATAGCTGCACTCATCTTTACTAAGCACTCAAATGCTCCTATTCACGAATACATCACTGTACTATGGAAGTCTCCCTGCTGCTCCATGCATATGCATTTATGATTCATGATCTTTACATAAATTACACTACAACTGGAAAATTCTACAGAGAATTTCACTATCAGGAAATTAAGAAGAAAGACCAAAGAAAGTGTCAAAAAAAAACCCAGATGGAAGTAAAATTAGAGGTCTGAGAATATTTGTACTCCATGAAAGAAGCAAGATCATTAGTACAATTTTAATGAACTAAACCTTAGTTTGTATTCATCAAGGAAAAGATATATTTTCCCCTCATGTTACCTAAAACATGGTAAATTCAAAATAAAAATCTCAGTGACAGGAAGACAGCTACAGAGAGACAAGTAGGACAAGAAAAGCTATGAAAGAGTAAGAAAATATTCATTTTAGTTATCTAAATTAGTAGCTTTTGCTTTATGTCATGTCATGTACAGTCAAGTGGAGCCACCACAGAGCAACTTAAGCCTTCCGTTTGGGAGCTTATAGACCAGTTTATGCCTTTAGGTACTTCATTGGCAGCATAAGTCTTAGAAACTATCCTGTCTTCACCAAGTTGTTACATCCTTTTATCATACATTAACTACCACGAGGCAAATGCATAAAATAGGGAGTTTTAACTGTCATAATTTAAACAAAAAAATAAACTAAAGAAAAATATCTGAAAGTAACTGTCTTGGAAGGAAGTAAATAATAAAGAAAATAAAAGGAACTGGAAAATTATTTTATAAATAAATATAAGAAAACACCACTGACCATAATTGAATTATTATACCAACAACCTTCAAGCAATATCTTTGCTTTGTGACAGCTCAAAAAGGAGAGAGCATGGCATTACTTCTGCATTTGTGGGTTGGGTTTGAATTTGGCCCAATGTTTCTGCATCAGGATGCTTTTAATTTTACATTTATAAGCATGATAGGTTGCTGAATAACAATTTGTGGCAGCTTACTCTTCATTATAAGATATACAGAACTCAAGAATATTGCAATAAATGCTGTTATCACAATGACTTTGGTTTTCATGTAATTGGTGTAATAATCTATCTGCTCAAAGCTCAATTTAATTAAGTCTATTGTGTCTATGAATATATAGTGTATTAAATCAGTGTTATTTCCCATATAGTTACAAATAACATATTAGCCTATTTTCATTACGTCCCTTCTGCAAAGATACTTAACATTTATTTGGCCAATGAAACATATATTTCTAAGATTTCATACTCAGAGACAAAACTAGAAGAAAAAAAGTAATGCGAGTAAACAACACTGTTAGAAGATTAGATTTTCTGTTGTATTTTAATATAATTTTTCAAGTTTACTTGAAAAGTAAAGGCTCTTTACAAAGTATCCCATGATAAAATAACTGAGAAAGAAACCCCGAAACATTCAGAGCTATTTACTGTAGCATTTACCAAAAGCTTTATGGTTGTTTAAAATACAACATATAAAATACCTTCTGTTATCTGAAGGTATCAGGCAAAAATCACCATATACATTTTAAACTGAATTGTGACACCTCTGTAAAAATTTAGCGTACCTCTTGTGTGCGTTGAACGAACCAAGGTCCCAACATCTGGATCTTTCAGCAGCACTTAAATTAAAGGAATTACCTCTTTGTTTCTCTAAATTTGGGTAAACTATCAGCTGTCACATAAAGGTGATAAACAAAACATCAGCATGTTACTCACCAATAAAGTAGTTGTTTCCTAATGCAAGCATTTCTTCAGAAAGAACAAGTCCACCCAGTGCCTGGAGAAGAGTGACACTTCTGCCATCAATAAGTGAACACTGTTTAAATCCAGTGGTTGTGACCTTCCATAGCAGGATAAGAGAAGCAGTAGCATCTTGCCTGATTCTGGCAAAAGAAATTATAAGAATATTTACACTAAGGGAAATTGGCGTTATTAAGAATTACATCACTGCAGGACAAAAGTTTATCCACAAAGTAGAAAAAATTGCATGTAGCACACATGGAATCAAGAAAAGGCCTGGAGGTTTTTAGCATGTCCACAAAAATAAAAAAATGCTTCAAGAGTAATATTTAGTATTAGAGTCTCAATTTTTAATACTTGAAGGGCATAATCTTATTGGCCATGAATAGTTTTACATGAACATTACATAAGAGCATTCCTTCTCAGTTTTTCTATTTATGCCTTTTTGAATAGTTCCTCTGTTCTGTATCTACATCATTTTCTGCAGCTGAACTACATCCAGCCCTCTTGTTTACTAAAGAACATTAAATATTCGTTCAATACAGGGAGACAGATCCTGGTAGAAATCTTCATGTTTGACATACCAGATTGAAGGTTCAGAACAGCTTATTCTTGTAAATCAAATGAGTCATGTAATGGTCCCAAGGTCACTGAGTACATCCTGCGCTCCTAAATACCGACAGACTGGGTAAGTATTCACAACTGCATATGTACTGTCGGCTCCACTAGGGAGCACTGCATCTATGTCAGTGTTTCTTTCAGGATACTTTTTTCCTTACTCAACCCCACAAAGAAGAAATAAAATCCTGTCGTGTTTCTGGCAAGTGCCCAAACACTGGCATTAATTTCCTCCAAAGGAGCCCCAATATGTTTGAAAGATACTCCAAAAATTCAAATGCAACTACATCCAACTTCTGAAAACTGGTAATTCTCTCTTGGTGAAAAGAGGCCTAGAAATACCCAGAGATGAAGTTCTGGTCCACGGTTTCCTGTACTGAAATTGTTTCAATCCTGCTAAAAACACAAGGCAGTTTTTCTCTTGTTACTTCTTATTTGCATCTAAAACAAGAAATGAAAAATTTTGTAACCATGTTTGATGCAAGTTGAAAAAAAAAATTCAACTAGACATCATTAGAAGCAAAATTTTGGACAGCATTTTGAGTCTTCTTTAAGAACAATCGAACCCTCATCGCTACTCCTAAAGCTGACCATCTCACTATGAGAACAGGACAGCAGCCTGTTTTACAGTTCAGGTCATGACTGACAATCAAAGCAAAATAAAATTATTAAACTGAAATTATTTTCCTTTCAGAGATAACAGTTGAACCAGTGATGTTACTTGGACCTGTAAGGGAAATAATAGAATGAGCTAAAGATAGATACTGACCTGCAGTAATCTACCTAGATATAAATCACTGCTAAAGATATATAGTGTGAAAAAATAACTGCACTCTGCAACCTCCTTTAAGATGGGGTCCCTCCAACAAGGGTCCTAAATACAGCTGTATCATCCAAAACCACCAGCTTATTCCTGATTTCATTAAAAGACACTTGTTTGCTTACAGATTCCACCCAACCAGAGCATCCGTACTTAGAGATCTCTTCCTGACTTAGGCTTAACACTCATGAATGGGCATGATGTGGGAAGAGTAGGACAGCTCCCACGTTTAACAGTTACTGCTCCAAATTGTCTGCAGCTTGTCTGCTTGCATCAGTTTGTTTTTTCCTGTGAGCATGGCCTTTTTTAACTGAAAGCTGGGATTCTGAAAGATGAAATGACAGTATGATAAAAGTAGGCTATTTGGGGAAATGTGAGTCTAAAATTGCAGCAAAGCTGTGAGCCAGAGAACTACGTTGGCAGATTTTTATTTTAAATAAAATTTGCTATAAGAAAATGTCTCATCCCAGCTGACAGAATCAGATCTTTCCAGGAAATCGTGTTCTGTTAATTAAAATAACAAAGCAAGTATTCAATAGAAAATACGTGAGTTTGAAAAGTGAACAATACAGAATCAATTAGAATGTTTGAGAAGTGTGTTTGCAGGGCATGCGCAAAGATTTTACAGCTGACAATGACACCCAGATCAAATGCAAGTGCACAAAATACATGCATTTAGATAGTCAATAATAATACTTTCTACCAGCAAGTGCATTTTAAGATTAAAGGGGTAAATAAGTGTTCACTGCATGAAGGAGAAAGGAAATGTTGTATATTCCCCAAACTGACATCTTCAACACATCTGCCCTTATTTCTAATGCATTCTGATAGCCCAGAGACAGTTTACATGCTTACATCTTCTAAAATATTAAATATGTGCGAAAAATTATGTCAAGCAAAGAGCTGACATGGCACTGCTAGATGCCTGAAGTCTGTCTGAAGTTATTTCATATACTTCTAGTCACTTGACAAACCTGCCTATCTGAATAACCTTTATCTAAATTATGCAGGCAAATTAAATTAAAAGCATTTTTATATTTCATCGTATATGAAAAATATTCTTACTTTATTGATGTATTCTGTGGAACTTCAAAGGAGATAAGCCGGCCTCCAGCAGAGTTATTGGAACTGGCATTTCCACAAGCTACATCTGGGGTTATCTGAAAATGAAAATAGTTTTAAATAACACTAAACCAGAAAATCCGGCCAAAGAAACCATGAAAGATTTTTTAGAAAGTAACACGTGGAGTACAGCAGTCTTCTTTTAAAAGTCATCAGGATAAACCAAAACAGTCACCAAGATTTTGATGCTATCAACAAATATTCCGAGAATTCATATAACCATCCTTTAGGTTTCTGTTTTAATAAAAATGTCCTGCAAATAATTGTGAACGTCTAAAAGCATCTTCCTTTAAAAGAGATCATGTTTAGTAAATTAATAGGCTTCTGGTCTTTTAAAATAATAAATAAAGCTCTAACTTTTGCCACTTCCAAGAAATGTTGTATCATTAATGTAGGTGATCTTGGAGGATTTATAAAACAAATAATGATATTTTCATTCTACTACATTGAAATATATCTTTTTCCAAGCATAAATTTAAAAAATACTGGCCCACTTGCCAATTTTTGTTATTTCCAGGTAAAAGTTAGGAACACAGTTGAAAGTGGAAGGATATATTTGCCAAATCTGTGGTGCTTAGGAGGTATTTCATAAAGCCATCTTGAAAACCATTAGCATTACTAGTGACACTTTTATTTCAAAGAAGTAATATTTTATGTGGCATAAATGAGTCTATCACCTAAATTACCAGTAATTTTAATTAAATAGTTTCCAGGTATTTTCATCAGCTTGCCTATGAAATATCACACTCTAAAAAAAATCAGTTCAAATTGTTAGGCAGTTTTTGCAATGTTATTTTTTCAGTGCTCTAGAATACTCACTGGCAAAGCAAAAATGCAACCTGATGCACTCCCTGAATTAATCAAAGAAAATTGTAAATTTGCAAAATTAAGTAAAATACAAACCTATATTTCAACTTTACTATGAAACGTCTGTGAAAACATGAACAACAGAAGTCTAGAACACGATGCAAGTAGTAGTTTTTAAAAGACTTAAAGCTGATTTTGACTCAGGCAAGACAAGTTAACATTTTCCAAAAATGTCTAGATTACTTGATTCATTGTTAAATTCTCTGGCACATAGAATATATACATGTAGTTTCTGAAAATTAAGTGAGATGCAATTTTATTGTATTTGTTCAAATATATTTTGGAAAAATATTATATCCATTACAAATTTTTCAATTTTGGAAGTCAGAATTACGGAGCTAACATCCAAAGCACAATGAATCCAAAATCATTTTGGCTAACACTCTTCCTTTCATATTTGCCAACATTTAAACTTATAATTTTACAGTTTCATGCATCTATTACCCTGGAACACAAAGGGGAAAGAAATGTAATTTAAGCCTTTCATTTAGCTTACTATTCAATATTAGAAGTTTGTAAAAGAAATTGATCTCTTTGAAACTAGAATTAAAAACTGATAAAAAAAAAGTAAAGAGGACAGAGATGAACAAAGTGTCTTCACAACAAGAGCTGAGATTTAAACTTTGAAAATGAAAAAAAAAACCAAAACCCAAACCAGAAAAACTGCTTTGCATACACATCAGAATTAAGCATTACTCAGCATGAAAAGCACACATGGGCAATATTTCAACAGGAATTAGGAGACTGAAATGCAAAATTCATGATTTTGACTTTTCTGTTAAGACATCTGTAATGTTCGATATCTTTCTCTAGGAACTCCATTTGTAATTGACCCTGATTTCATGATTCAAGGGTCAAAATAATCATTTTAACCAGTAGGACACCAAAATAAAATTTTACAACAGCTTAATTTATTTTTTTTAATATTAAAAACCCAGGAATTGGATCAGAAAAAAAGCCAAAAATACAACTAAAGCATCACAGTAAGAAGCAGCAGCTCTCATAAGGAATAAAACCAAGTTCTAGCAGTTTTTTATTTCAGACAAATACCAGGGAGACAAAAATTACAGCTTTGACACCTGAATTAGGAAATAAATTGCACTCAGTTTTTCTAGAACTATGGGAAATAGTAATAAGGATTTTAAGCGTCTCTTTCCTGTCTGAACAGAGCTCCCTGCAAAACTGAAAGATTGAAGAATGAGGGTAAAAACCACCATGGAATTAAAATAAGAAAGAACATTTAGAAGATTCAAACAATCTGCAAGTCTTTCTCCCAAAGAAAAAAATTAAAAAAAAATTAAAGAATTAGAAATTAATTAAAAAAAAAAACAAAACAACAAACAAACACCACAAAACCTTCCAGAGCTGGTAGGAGATATTTAAAACAGAACTCACTGGAAAAATATACTTAAATAATTTTTAAAAGGTAAAATAAAGAGCATTTCTATCCTATCCTCATGGAGCACCTCTCATAGAAACTGTGAGTAGTGAGGCACTTGAACAGGTTGCCCAGAGAAGCTGTGGATACCCATACCTGGAAGTCATTATGGCCAGGTTGGACCCCTATTGCCTTGAGCAACCTGGTCTAGTGGAAGATGTCCCTGCCCATGGCAGGGGTGTTGGAACTAGGTGGTCTTGAGGTCCTTTCCAACCCAAACCATTCTAAGATTCTATGATTCTAAAAAAAGCGATAGTGAAATCTCCATAAGAATAAGCTCCCTGGAGCTTAACAAGACAGCAGTGACTTGACTAGATTACCTTACCAGGCCGTAGCAGTAGTGCAGATGAGATTGCAAAAGAAATCAGGTGTTACCTAAGAAGAGCGCAGCAGAGTGTTCTTCCATATTACAACTTCTCTGAAAAAAACTGTGTGCATTGTACAGATACTGTCATGCCCTACACACCAAACAGAAAAATGGGATAGACACTCAATTCAACAAGTGCTGAAATACATACATAAATCCCAAGACAATATTTTTACATGAGTGCTTTTACTGCTTTGATAAATTAAGTGTACTAGCCTTTAATTCAATGAGGCTAAGAAAAGTAATATAAAAACTCTAAGTCTATATTTATGCTAGGACACACAAACGCAACCTCCCACTACTGAAAGTAGTTCTCTGAAGATTTTTATTGTATATGTATATGAAACTTCATAGTATGTTTCTTGGAAATCGGACTAGACATATGTAGCTCTACAAGGCCTTATCATCACAGGCAGACTAATCCTGTATAGTGCAAAAAAACGTTGTTTATGTTAATAGAAGAGTATGAAAGCTATTTCATTTTGAGAAAAACAAGGCTATGTTCTGGGTGGTCTCCCATGAAAACTGACACAGTCATTAAGAAAGATGATCTTTCATTACTTCTGTAGGACAGAAATTGCCATAATAAATGCATTATGAAGGATGCTCTTGCAAATGCCAATTCTTCCAAATTTTCTTCTAAGTATTTACTTTTTAACTTTCAATTCAATAACACAAGTTTCATAGCATTAAATTTTGCCTTTTCTGAATATACAACTACCTTTCCGTTAGGATAAGGCCTGCAGGATTTTTTTTCTTCTCCAGCCCTCTAAGGGTAGCAAGATGTATCTCCTTTTTTCTAAGAAATAAAACATATTTGTCAGCCTTCCTTATGTAAGGGAAAAACACTACATGAAAGAAAAAAAAAACAGGAGACTACAAGATCTTGAACATCTGTCTGCAAAGAATTAAAAAGTAGGAAAATAAAAAGCAATATAACAGAACCATAAGAGAGGGATCGATAACTATCTTCTTGTAGTCAAGGCACCATGCAATAAACGAGGATCATTTCTGGCACAGAAATGCTATTTAGACAGAACAAAATCCTACAAGAAAAAGAAAAAAGCAATTCCCTTGCCCTGTATCATGGAAAAACTACCTCTGCTGAAAACTAGAGTCACACAGCTCAGCCTCCACGTGAGTGTATTTGTTTCTACCTTCCAGTGTTTCATATGGGACAACATTTGAAAGAAAACCAGAATAGAAAGAAAATACAGGCTCACTTCTAACATATCTCACCAGCGGGAGAGAAAATCAGAAGTGTTTGGAGTAGGAGTAGTGCCTCTCTGAAGAACACCAAGGGAAGACTGACAGACTGCATCCAAAAACAGTACCAAATGAAGAAAGCTTTCCAGTTATTATAGCACTGAAATGTGATCTTAGGAAGGCTGCATATCCACCCAGAGAATTCTATAGCTGACAGTCTGTTTTTCTTGGCTCATCTGAGCAAAAAACACTTTGTGGAGTCAGCAATCAACAGCCATGAGGATCCAGTGCATTCTAGCATTGGCAATCCTCTAGATGACACTATTAAAACTGTATTTCTGTCACAGGTTAACAATGCCAATATTGCATCGAGGTAAATGCTTCATCAGGCCCAGTAAGTTACCTTAAAAAATGATACTTTTTCAGACAGATACCCTGGATAATCATATAAGCCAGATGCCTTCCTGTCTAAAGCTGGCCAACAAAATCAATATTAACTTCCTAAAATCTAACAGTCTGTACTGATTTGGGCTGGGATAGAGTTAATTTCTGCACAGTGACTTTCCACAGTGCTATTTTTTGTATTTGTGATTAAAACAATGTTAACAATGTTTGGGGAACACAGTGAGACAGGTGACCCCAGCTGACCAAAGGGACATCCCATACCATATGATGTCATTTGCAGCAATAAAAATTGGATGAAAGTTGACCAGGGCTGCTGTTGCTCGAAGACCAACTGGGCATCAGCTTTTGTTTTGTTTGGGGTTTTGCTTTGTCGTTTCCTTTCTCTTTCTTTTTTAAATTATTAAAAGGTCTAACTCAACCCATGAGTTTTCACCTTTTTGCCCTTTCAATTCTCTGCCCCATCCCACTAAGTAGGGGAGTGAGCAAGTGGCTGTGTGGGGCTCAGCTCCCTACTCCTTGGTTAAACCTCAACATAGTCATTCAATAAATATTACTTCCTTGAACAAATAAAGGTCTTTTCTTCTTCCAGAGTGTATGGAGCTGTTCTAAATAATAAAGGGAAACACTGTGGAAACAAGCTCATTGAGCAAAAATTCCATATAGTCAAAACTTTACACACAGAGTTTGAGTTCAGGTCACTGGAGAATAAGCTAGGACATAAACTTCAACCAAAGCCCATCAAGTCAGCCATAGATACTTCTACAGCAAAACACTGGAAGGCAGTAAAGCCATCAGGGTTTAGTTTGGGTTTTGTTTGTGTGCGGGGGTTTTTTTATTGTTTGGTACTTTGTTTTTTGTTTTGTTTATTTTGGTTTTTTTTGGGGGGGGTTTGCTTTTGTTTTTTCTCAGACTTTCAAAGACTTCAAGACAGGATGATTCCTGAAGGAGGAGTTAAAGAATCCAGATACTTGTAAAAGACAGCAACCAAAAGTCCTGTACATACCCACAATAACAGATTCAGACAAGCAGGGCTTCAGTATCTTGACATATATCTTGCACTCACTAAACTTTCTATAGCATAATTCTGTCCCTAAAGAGGATACAAGAGTTTTGATTTTTAAGAAAGCTAACATTTATAACAATTCATTAAACGTCTTTTAGCAATGGAACATACTGAAGTAAGGTTTCTGTGAACTTCACGTAAGTTTTGTTTGAGCATATTGAGCTTTTAGAGACATTTTGCTTAGTGCTTTGAAAATAAATATGATAAAGGGTATCACCTATCCAGAGATGCTTACAAGTTTTCTATCAGAATGGCATTTGCACAGTAAGTTACATACACAAATACTGTAGAGGAGAGATTTAGTTAATTTACATATTTATGCTAGAAGAAAGATAAGATTATTCTAGCAAAATCTGTTTTCTTCAGTCTCCCTATTTGCTTGTATGATACCTTTTTTTATAAGCAAATGAAAAATAATTGTTTCCAAAACAAATATTATACACAGTTATTAGAACAGCTGTCCTAAGTCAAACCCAAAGTATATATCTTTCATTACTTTATTTAACTCCACCAGCAATCATAGGAGGGAATGCCAAGAAAATAACATAAGTGCAAGCCTACTTCCTGCAACCTCCACTCATTTTCATGACATCTTAGGAAAATTTTTGAAGGATAGCATTTCTATGTATTTAGCAACTTCAAATGGATTCTCAGCCTCCCTCTGCACCTATAGCATACTTTGGCAAAAACGTGCAAGCATTTAGCAACACACAAAGCAGTCAAAGATTCAAAGGTCTCTGTTTCAGGCCAAATTATTCCTTAAGCACATGCCACTGCTGCAGAGCAGAAGCACTCTCAGAATTTTCCACCAGACCCAGCCATTCTCCTTGTAAAGGCTTACAATTTACTAAGAAAACATAAAACAAATGTTTTCCCCATTGCAAGGGGAATTACAAGTTTATTGTAGCCTTTAATCACTAGTTCCAAAAGCTTGAATCTGAGTAGTAGTGTTGCAGTATAAATAGAAGTTAGACTAGGACTCACATGCTTAGCATTCTAACTCCTGACTGTACACCTGGTAAATCACTTTGCTGCTCTGTACCTCAGCATCTCCATTTGTAAAATGTGAATAATACTACTGATTTTCTTTGGAAAAGAAAAAAAAAAGAGAGCTATTAGGGGAAAGTATTATATAAGAGTACACTACTTCTATTCTTACAGTTAATTTTGCACACAGAAACCTTTGTTTGTTCTGTTAGTTGAGCAGGATTAATGAGATGGTTTCTTTTTCTTCTATTATTGGTTATTAGAAATCTTTTCTACACTAAGACGAAAGATCACTGAACTGGGAAAATGTGGATTGCTCGTCATATCTCTTGCAAGTGGAACAAGTTAGTTGCCTCAAGTAGGAAGAAAAGTTCTCTTTCAACAGGTGAGCACAAAGATAAATTCCAAAGATAAATTCCTTAAAGAAACCGACAGAAAATATTTTTCTCTCAGTGATCTGTGTTTGTAGCCCTTAATCTGCATATCAGGAAAAAACTCATTTGTAACAAGTGATCTCCAAGAAATGAAACTATCTAAAGACATCTCTATGCTGTCTACTGGTGCAGATATTACTGAGAACACTCAGTCAAGCAAGCACTTGCAAGTATATCCCTAATATTTAAGAAATGCAGAAAAAAAAATGTCTGACTGTAACCATACATCATGCCTCTCTTTGTTTACTTTCTCAGGTGTTCATTTTTTGAGTTCCCAAAACTTCGTGGAAAAGCTTCTGTGGAAACTTCATCTTTGCAAGATACTGAGAGCTTTCATTTGGAGAGAGCAGACAGGTTAAAGAGTATGGAGAACATCAGTTTAGTTGCAATATCAGCATTTTATAAAGTTGAACAGGCTGACTTGGAAGATTAATAAAAAAATAATAACAGCAGCCTAATTGTTACCCCCAAATCTCAAGGAAGATCAAAACAGTAGATGTTTTGTAATATAAAACCTAGCTATTTAATTTTTCCCTTTTAAGAGTGCAAGAAAGGATTAAGCGCTGCAAAGCTTTTAAAGCTACGAGAAAAAGTAGTATTTTCCTGCTTAATACATTTTAGTCTTGAAATCTCCACCAGAGAGGTTTTGGAATACAGACATTCAGGCAAATCAACTGTCTTTAATACAGATCAGAGACAATGTCTTGAATTAGTAACTGAAACCTTTCTTTTGGATAAGCACCTCATTGTGAATTCTAAAGAACAGAAGGTCATCATGCTACACTAGAAAGTGTGAAAAAGACCCATCACAATATATTAAAAACATATCAACACAAGTAATTTCATAATAGGGTAAGAAGTAATTTCCACATTTATGTTAATAATGCAATTGATAACCTGTATCTATTTCTCAGGTAACAGAAGACATACAGAAGGGTGAGTTTCAGCTACTAAAATACCCCCTTGTGAATGATCTGCTTGGCCAAAATGCTTAGTGAATCTACCTAAAATGCAAACCAGGCAGAAATGTTACTTACACAATACCAGAGCACAGATTGAGAAAGACACGAGGGAAATCCGGTACAGAGAAGAGCATACCCTTAATTGATCAGGACATATGGAGCACCCATGCAGAGACAACCCTGAGCTGAAACTAAGTAACAAAAGCAGATCATTTTTTCTGCTTCAGTGCTTTCTCCAAACTCCATACTTTGTGCCCAACATATGCTCTACTGTAAAATAATAGGTATGGGAAATGGAATTCCAAGAAACAAAGCTCTGTTCTCCAGACACTGCCCACCAGAAGTCCCACTCAAATGGGAAACAGCTCTATAACTACTCTTGCCTCAGATATAACTTGTGAATCATAACATGAAACAAATATTTTACATAGTTGTTTTTTTTTACTTTCAAAATTTGTTTTAGATGTTTCACTAAAAACATGACCAAATTTGGACTAGCAAAGAATTATGAAAAAATACACTTTTTCCAGGATTAAACTCCTTTCGTGTTATCTGGTGTGTGCAAACACCTCAGAAGAATCACACTCCTTGAAACACTACATACACAGATACAACAGACATTTTGCCTAGTTATTCCTGAAGAAACTGAAATGAAATTACTTTACAATGCATTTTTCCTTAAGAAAAAGACATCGCAAAGATTTTAATTCTTTGCCTACTGAAATTACATTTCTTCGGCACAATAGTTTGGTACTGAGTTGATCTAAACAAAAACAAAGACAAAAAAATTTATTTAATATTTGGAGATATGTTGTCATGCAAATGACTAGAAGAATATTATCTCATTCCAAAAAAAATACCCAATACAACATGTTGGCCAACTTTACTCTATTGCTCTTAACAAGTATCAAATTTGTTTGCATTTAATTTTACTAGCATATTAACTCAGGGCAGGTATCATATCTTCAGTCCTCTCATGTAAATATCAGTGAAGTCATGCACAAATGACATCCAACAATGATAACAAAAGTTCTTTCCTGTGCATTTTTATTTAGACAGAATGTTCTCACCTCTGTTTCATCCCATTTCAGATCTACAACTTTTTGTCCGGCTTTTGGCTGCCATGTAGGTAACGTCACAGTTGCTTTTGAACGAGGAAGAACAATGTCAGGTTCCAGCGTGGATGAGACTACTCTGCTGTGTTCTGGTGATGTCAGCTCTGTCCGTTCAGAGACTGGAAGGCTGTGGATTAAGTGTTCACAGTTTGTTCCCTCATAGCCTTCACTACAAAGACAGAGGTAGCCATCACCGTTAGTGCTGCAGTTACCATGGTGACAGGGGTTGCTGGCACAAGGATCTGAAACAAACTGGGAAAAACATATGTAGGTCAGTTACTGCATATACGGGATTTATGTCTAACCTTTACAAAGATGATAAAAAAAAGATTCTTTCCCCTCCTGTATTTGTCTTCTAAACGTATTTATGAACCAAGCTCATCTTTGATGTATTTTGAAGGAATTTCAAAGGATTACAGAAGAATATTAATCCATATTACTCACTTTTCTCAGACCATTTAATGCTAATTCACTGTTGACACATCCAAGCAAAGGGATAAACACAAAGAAGGAACACCGACACTGTTGATAATCAGCAATTTTCAGAAACAGTACTAAAAGAGTAACCTATCCAGGGAAAACAATAAGCATCTAGAAATATAATGCAGTAACAGAGATAAGGACGTGGCACAGAACACCTACAGATCATTGGGTCATGGAGCAGCTCTGTGTTGTCATCATGCAATCTTATTTGTGGACTCACTGTCCATTTTAAAACAGCTTGGCCTTTCACCCGCACTTTCTTCAGTGGACATCAGTTTCAGAATCTGATTCATTCTAATGCTGAAAACTTTCTAGGAAAGTTAGGAAGTTGGGGCAAAAATGTGTTTATTTTTAAAACAGCATTTGTAATAGCAAATGACAAGACTGAGCTCAGTGATGTAGGAAAAATCCTGTCCTAGGTTTGCTTGCCTTTTTCCAGTTTCTGGCTTAAATTATTCTACAGCTAGTTTGTACTCAGTTTCTTATGTTATCATTTATTTTCATATTAAATGTTTTTTCCCTCTTTTGTGCTGATATCTATAATGTACTTACAGACTACATCTACAAACTCCTCTCAAGTTTCTTCTCATAGACTAGATAAGTCATGCTTTCTCCTTATAGAGGATAAGCCCTCCATTCATGTGTTCATTTTCGCACCCTGAACTCCAAAGTTTAGCACTGACTTTTGTAAATGCATCTAGGACAAACTTTTGTTTGTCCTAGAAATAGCTTCCTTGATATTACTTAAGATATGTTTGCCTTAGTCAGAGCTAGATCACACTGCTGACTCACTGTTGCCATTTGACCAACTGAGACAGCCAGGCAGTTCCCTTGATTTGTCTTCACATCGAAGTGAGAACCCATAACTGGAAACAGACATTTTCTCAGTCTTTAAACACAAGTTTCACCCAAGTGCTGCACTCCTAAAGGTTACTAGTTCTCCCCTGTACAATATTCCAGCCCTTCCCTTCATAAGCAATGCTTCTTATTATATTTCTCTGGAAGACAGCACAGTTTTTTATTATTAAACATTTGTTTCAATTATCATAGAATTACATAAGCACTGGCTCTACACTATAAATTTTACCTTTCCATCAGTTCAAAAGCCTGGTGTCAGTAATACCCAAATCCTATTATTACACTTTCTTATGTAAAACAGTACCATTATTGACCTCAGCCAGAACTCTTTCTTTGGCTGAATTTTTGTATACCCCAACCTCTGTAACATTTTTTGACAGAAACAGAAGAAACATTATTATGAAAGTTAACTTCGGAGACAGTTAATGCTGACTGTCTCTTCCTCCTGCAAATCAGCAGAATACGTAAGTTCTCATTCTGCCTCTAAAAGTGTTGAAGATAAAAAGTGTTGATGTGTAAACAAAGCCCGGTTCAAAAAATTTTTGCAACAGCTTTTCATGTTCTTGCTGCTTGGATTAGATCTGAGTTTCAAAGACATGCAACTATCCTATTTTTGGATAAGCTCTTTATTCACTCTTTCACAATTAATCCAAATTCATGTAACTCATTTTTGTTAATAAATCAGCATTTATTCTATTGGGAGGAAATATAATTGTTCTCCTCACACCTAAAATGTGAAGGTTATTCTTTTCAAAAATAAAGAGCGTTTTTTCCCTTTAGTGAATACAACCATTCGCTTTACAAGCAAGATAATAAAAAGTGTTCTGTGATACATGTTACTTGCTGTAAACTGTTTTGAGCTCATCTGACTGGAAAAAGATGTGTTTTGTGAAAAGCACTGCTTACTGCTCCCCATGAATCACCACTAAACTTCCACACACAGAGGAAGTGAAAATAATTAAGGCTGTTTGATTTAGATGAAGAATAAAAAAAAGATGAGTGTAGATGCAGAACTTCAGTGATGCACTCAGAATTTTGTTTTATGCAGTACCTCACAGGATTTTAACTTATCATTCCCTTTTCTTAGTTACTATTAATTCTAAAGCTCATTTTTCTTTCAGTAAGCCTATCAAAACAATGCAATGTCCTTTGTGCATGAAAGTTTTCTGTTGAACTACAGAAAGTTCACTTTAATTAGCAGCTAAAAAGAGATGAGGAAATAAAATTGATTAATCTCTGTTGGTTGTGATGTTTCTGTGGTTCTTCTAGTCCTCTCCGAGGTAAGCCGGAATGGTTAGCAAGGGCTCTGCGAAACATCTTGACAAACACAATATTTTTATTACTAAAAAATTCTAGATTATATTTAGGTGTAGAATTTCAATAATCTTGATTAAGAAAGTATATACAGTATCTAGGTCTCTTGTTTTCATCACAGTGTCTCCATTTAATAGCCTGTGTTTTCCTAATACATTCAGTGACTAAATAGGTACAGTCAGCAGTTTCAGCTGATAAAGTTGAGCTAAAAATCATAAAATATATTTGCATACAATTACTATTCCAGATGCCTGGACAGTTGTAATCTTTGGAGCATTTTTCCAATAAGATCCTAAAATAGATTCAGTCTAAGGTGCACTTCATATTGCAGTTAATTTTCCAAAGGTGGACTAAATTTGGTATAAACACTAGGCTTGATTAAGAATCACACTCACAAACATGGATTGTTTGCCAGGAAGTCCAAATGTTTTTAAATTTTTAGTTTAAGATAAAATATAGCAAGATGTAAATCTGCCAGACTTCTGCAAGTGGAAAGACAATCTTTCTGCTGGAACTCCTTGTGGTGACGCTAATTTGTCATATTTTATGTTCATTCAGCATCTCTTCAGAGTGGTTCTACTTGTTCAACCTGGAGACAGTCCAAATAGATTCCCCCAGAGAGCTTCAAAAAATAGAATGGCAAGCCTAGATAGAAGGCTGTAAATAAGCTCTTAAACACTGTGCAAAACCTGTTGTCCACCTATGGCTCTCCTCTTAAGTGTGTTAGTACAAAACTGACTTTTGGGTCAGATTTATTGCTGTTGCCTACAGTCAGACAGCATTATACCAGCTTTGGACTTTGTTAAAATACAGAAAAAAAACAGAGTAAAGCCAGTCCTCATATTAGGAATTCAGCAGATTGTTTAAAACCATTCTACATAGTGAATGTCAACCAGTTAACAAAGAGAAGCTTCCTCAAAAAATTTGAAGGCTCTGGTATTTTACATATGTAGGGTACCACTCAAAACCTCTGAAGTAGCCTTCATTAAAAGCTGACATAGTCCAAAAGTTTTGAATGGCTCCTCAGTGGCTCCCTGAAATAATTTTTCCAGTTACAGGGTAAAATGTTGTGGTTTTCAAATATAGAATCATAGAATAGTTAGGATTGGAAAGGACCTTAAGGTCATCTGTGAAGTGTCATGTGAAGTTTCTTTAGCTGATTGCTGTTTAGACAACTAGTTCCTTCATGTGTTTTGGTAAAAAACAGATCTTAGGAGAAATTTAAATCAATAACACTGGCTTTCCACCTACATTTCTGAAGAAATTTCCCAATACAAAAGCAGACAACTATGATCATCAGAGAGAAAGGAACAGACACACCAGTTTCAAGTTATGAACAATACACTAAAAATTATCAATTTCTGAATACTTTAGAAATAAAATAATTAAAATCTACAGTCTAAAATATTATCAGTTTGGTTTTAATACAGTAAGTAGAAAATAAAGTTTTTTCTTATAAGCACATCTGAAATATATTATCTTTGCACATGCATTACTTTATGACAAAGAGATAGATGTAAATCTTTTACATAGCAGTGGCAATAAAGATTATCTAGAAATGTAAGAATGGTTTAACTATGCTCAAATTATTAAATTCAGCCTTGTTCAATCCCTCACACTGTGAAATTTTAAATCCGATTCAATCACACACTAAATATTAATGCAAACTAGGAAATGAATGACAGGAAAACAAGATGAATTTAAATAGAAAAAAAGCAAACAGATGTTCTATAAAGCATCCACAGAAAAAGCACTGAGATGAGTATATGGAATAAACGCATTTTCTTCTATTTTGGGAAAAGACTGTCTTGTGACGCAGTGGGACTTAAGCAACATATGAGGTCCTGGAAACCATAGCAATCAGGGCTTTCTTTTCCATCCCTCAAAACAATCTAAGCAGGACAAAACATTTTTATATTACATAAAACATTCATATGGCAGCTACACGAGTTTCAGTTCTGAGAAACTAACTACAAGCTGCAACAAAGAATTGGAATTAATCAAGGTTCAGAGGGTAATGCCAAGAACTGTATTATACCAAAACTACAATGTAAGCGACTTTTTTCTAGAAGTAAACATCTACTGTTTTCCTTTAGCAATTCCATTCAATGCCCCCAACCCATCAAAAATGACATCAATAAATCTAATAAAGAAGTGCAACTTTTATCAGATAATTCAGAGAATGATTCTTTGAAACACCATTAACCACAAGTATTTTGGATTGCTTCCATGCTGCTATTCTCACTGTATGAGTTTTGAATAATCAGAGTAATGAAACTGCCAGTGAATGTAATAAATGGATAGAGAGCATTTTCCTTACTTCAGTGAAGCAGCAAAAAAATGCCTAAAGAAATTGTCTGTTTAATTGAGAACAAAAGCATGGCTGCCCAAATCTGTTTGAAAAACCAGCAAAAATAACAATTCAAATTTTGAAAAGCAGGATATATTTTAAAAACCGAGCTCTGGCAAATGGCTAAGTTAACCTTGCATAATAAGTTACCACACATCTGCTTTGCTCTGCCTATCCTCAGGCACATTCTTACCTCAAGGCATACTGAAATAACTACAAAATAAATGGATATCACTTTTCCCTCAACAAAAGTGAAATATCTATTTCACACTAACCACAGATTATTGCTATGTATAAGCATGTACATGAATAATTATTGAGAATCACTTTACAGGTTTTTTTCAGCTTTTCTCATCAGTTTTGGGGTATTATTATTATTTTCCTTTATCCTGTTGGGAATAGCCATTCAGACTGTTGGCTATTTGCCTAGATATAGTGGATTTAATATCACATTTCAAGTAGACAAGTCAACTTATTGTGTTTCTCAGCAATACCCGTACTTAGCAAAAATGCTTTTAAAAAACAAAATGAAGTCAGAATATCCATCCTGAAGACAGGTCAACTACATATCAAAGAGGATCTAAAAAGATTAGAATTGAGGTTTTTTACCAGAACATCATCTTATGTTGCTCTCAGCAAGGGCTGGCAACCAACATTACAACTGTTAAATGGGACCCTAGTGTCACTCTGATTACTGCTGGTAAAGCTAGGGGATAATTTCGAAGACAAACCATTAAATTTGTTACAGTAACACAATACATCTGTTCAGATCGTATCCTATTATTTCAGTATGAAAATATCACACAGAGAAAGAATTGCCAACAGTGTCTTTATTCTTAATATTGTTTTCCCTTTTTAGAAGTATTTTTTCTTGAGCAACAGTAGGGTGCACAAAATATTTTTATGATAGGACATTAAGATATGTAATGATAGGAAAATTCATAATATTTTTATTTCTAGAATGAACTTCTGCTACTTTCTAACACACACTTGTGCAAAACTGAAATGAAGTAAATAAACTCCCTTATTTTATTCTAGAAGTCATTAACTGACCTAAGAATAATCACAGGTAGCATTCTATTAAAAAGAGAAAAAAAAAAAAAGGCAAATGTTTCAACTCACATGCAAAGGATTTTAAAATCTTTTTAAACAAAAGATTAAGTAACTCAAATGAATTCAAATTTTAAATTAAGCATTTGGGTCACACTCTGATCCAAGGCTAAAAATATTACTTCAAAATCTTAAAGTTCTGCCATGAATGCTCTGAGTTATGGTGAGATCATGACTCGCCTAGGGAGAGAAATACAGTTGAAATAACTTTGATCTGAACAAAAAATCCCAAATAATCCACTACTGGGATTTTCTAAACTGACTAAAGAAATTACTTATTCTACTGAAATTAGGAATATCTTGAATTCCTAAATTTTCATCTGTTTATAAACCAACAGCACACTATAGCCTCTACTCATGTATACCGAGTATCACACAGTCTGTGTGTCTGTTCACCCTTACAAATACTGACTGCAGTGAACGAACCATTTTTGGTATTTTTCCAGAGATCTCAAAAATAATTAAGCTTCTTTCACTTCCACTGCATGAACAAGCAACCAGATAGAGGATCAAGCCTGTATAACTGCTCTAACTGGAAAAAAGACCACAGCGAAGTTCACGCATTATTACATAGCAAGCTAGTTACAAGACATAGTGGTTGTAGAAAAGTTCAACAGCAACAACAGCAGCATTTTCACATTCTTTAGCGTCAACATCAATCAACCTCAAGACACAAATTCATATAAAACAAGACTTCATTAGTTCAAGTACTCATGACATTTCTTGATTTAGAAGTCTGAGGCTTCAGATATTTTCTAGATAAGATACAGCAAAACAGACACACAGATCTTGTAACAAGGACTGAATAACTCAGTGAGCTGTGCAATAAAACTATGCAGTTGAACCATCAACACCACATGAAACCCTGAAAAACTCGATAGATGTGACAATTGGCTACTCTCACAGCTGTTTGCCCACAAGAGGCTTTGAAAACAGGAAAAGATAATAAACACAACCACAAGGTATCTAGACAATATGATATACTCAGCAGACCACTGATGTCACATCTTCCAAATCAAATACCAAAAAACACACCAGTTAAAGTTTGGGGAGTTTGGAAAGAAGTCATTATAATTTCAAGCCACAAAACATCAGAAAGGAGACTTTTCACCAGCTGAGACATTCAGGAATCGATAAAGTGCTTATGCACCTGCCCAAATAGACAACCATTTACACAGGTCCTCTAGTACTTTCAAATGGTCAGCATTACAACCAACATCACTGCACTCTGTGCAGTACTACTGACACCACAGTAAACCACAGATATGTATACCCCTGATATTTTCTTACTTCTCATACTTAAACATCCTGCCATATCAACAGTTAAAATATTGGTTAGTTGGAGAAATACTGAAAGATGAAAAAAACTGTGAAGACACAAATGCGTTCTCTCACTAGGTCTTCTCTGTATTGCTGTGTTGGATTAAGCTACACCCCTCAATCTCTATTTTAAAAACACTTTCCTGTATTTATTAATATATACTTAATTTTAATAATTTAGGCTCAGGATTAGAATTCCAAGACTCACCTACATTTTTCATAGGGTTATTGGGGGTTACACATCAGGTACTTAACACACGGAGCAGAACTGACATCTAAAGAGATCCAGTGAAAAGGGATGCCAGTGTGAAGTAGTTGCCTTCATTTCTCTAGTTGTTACAGCAGACAAGGACTCACAGCCTTCCTGTGTGGATTAGGAACCTAAACAGATTTCTTGTCACAAATGATTTTTTCTTTTAAGACACAGTCAGAGACAGTATAGAAGCCTTTATCTCATAACAAAGCACCTGCCTGCACATAAAAAGCAATGTTCAAAGAGTTTCAAATCAACATCCAGTTCCTAATCCTGAAGAATATCATTTTACTGCAAGAAATAATTGGATTAAATATTTGAACAATGCTGGAAACAGAGATAAAAGCCCAAATTTTCTCTGCTTCTCCTTGCTTAAACATCATCACTCACGCGTGTTGACACTCATTCCCGTCGTCACGCTTTCTGCCCCTGTGATTTTTGCTCTGTGAAAGCAGTTCAAACTACGCTTTATCTCACATTTTATGACAGGCTAAGAGCGAACTCAGTTACTTCATGGCAGCTAACACGCTAACTTGTTAAGGTATGATAACAGCAACATATGCCTATAACTAGAGAATGAGCCAGTCTTCAGATGCATAAAATAGGTCTTTTTATTCAGTGGTTAGAGGCAATTTTTCTTTTAACCTCATCTGAAATAGCTGGTTTGCCCAGTCAGTAGAAAAACCTATAGGGGACTAGTTTTAAAATTTATTTTGTGACCCAAAAGACCTTCAAAGATTTCTCTTAAAATAAGCTGGATGATCATTTTTTCATGTCAGATACAATAATAATTGTTCAGGGTTTTATCTTTCTAGCTTCTATAAATACAATATTTCTAATATCAGGTTTTGATAATTTTCTTCTAATTTCAGCTTCTCAATCATTTTCACAACTTCTAGTTATATACACAAACTTTTAATTTCTTTAGTGCAGAGAACTGTGCCTTCATGATAGGACAATTCAAAGAGGAAACTACCTCAAAAATCTCTAGGTCTAGGGAAATAGAAATGTGGTGTTTAACCAACCTCTCTGGGACAGTGGCATGCAGTCTCAGCTGCCCTGCACCAAGTTACACGGAGTCTGTCATTACAAATAGGATAATTAATCCTCAGTATGTTTACTATTTTTTTGTATTCTGTCACATCAAAGATAACAAGCAGAAAGTTGTTTATTGTAAGATCTTACTGATGTCTCCAGGATGTCATGCATATTCATTGTTCAACATGATGAAAGGCACATGTAGAAATAAATGGTAAGATTATTCAAGTTTCAGTAAACTAGCGCCCAGCAATAAACACATCATCTGTAATTTTAAATCTGCCCTAAAGATCACAATTGTTACCAAATGCATTACAACATTAATGAACAGTTCCTGAAATGCATTACAGGATTTGTGCCAGCTCTAGATGAAATGGTACAAATGAAGGGGCCCTGACCTTTTAGGGTATAAATGATTATAAGGGTGTTTTTGCCTAAGTTTCTTTTTCCATTGGCCTAAACACTGGCATTTACAAAATCAGATACAAAACTTTACAGCCCATTTTTCTAGCGCTGTAGAAAGTAGGGCTGTGACCTAAATAAGCAATCCTATTAATTGTGCATGAGGTCAGATATCGAATGACCTTATACCTGTCAAACTACACTGTATGCATGCTGTCATTTTGCTGTCCCATATAAACTCTAGAAATAAGAGTATTTTTTGAAGCAATACCATTCTACAGTTTCTCTCAATCTTACAAATTTCCCTTTTCATGGTTTACCCTCATGAATAAGTCTGTATCCAGAAAATTTGAAGCTTATGTCAGTGGTCATCGCCCATATTTTTTACTTCTCTAAATGCTTTATTACTGTCTTTGAATGACTTCCAACCCACTGTTTTAGCTAATAATTCCAAAACTAATTTATGTTTATTGGCCAGGTCCCTTCATGTTTTGATGCTATGAATTAGAGTTACCATTTTCTGAACTCAGCAATACTTCATGGCATCTAAAAAAATTCTGTGACAACAACTAAGCTGTAGAATTTCTGTGCTGAATGAGGAAATATTCTTTTAACCTGATTTAAATTTTCTGTTCAGTAATTTTATTATGTCCTTACTCCTTATCCTGTGATAAACTCTCTTCTTCACATCATTCATGATAATTGAGACTACTGTCACAGCTGTGTTTGGAAAAGAGGTGAACAAGAAAAGTCATAGATATTAAGAAGTTCTTATCTATGGCTTGCTATCATTCAGTAATTTTGAGGTGGAGAGAGAGTACTGGAGATGTGGGAATATCTTGGATTTATACACTGGTATAGTGACAATACCAGCTTTTTTCTCTGGTCCGTTCATCACACTGATCAAAATATTAAAACAAATTCTTACAATGATCCTCATTTGTTTTGTCACTGTATGGCATTTCCTATCTTTATGACACATTACTTTATTCAAGGACAAAATTGATTGCTTTTATTGGTTTAGAAACAGACCCTCAGAGGTTCTGCACATCTCCTGCACACATGTACAATACACAATGGCAGTTACCCACACAAATCAGGAGAGTAAAGATTTGCAGATCTGATCACAGTCATGCTGGGAAGCTTTGTATTGAATACAAAGGCAATAGCAGCAGAATTCTATTTCCTGCAGACAGCTTCAGCAGCCTTTCATTAGTTAAGAGTCCCATATGCATCCTTGTATATTTAATCTTTTTTTTTTTTTTTGCAAGAGTCCATTAAGTCTTAAAACATTCTTTTTTGGTGACAAACATCAGGGCTTCTGAAAGGTACTCTCCCATACTGATTAGTGATATCATGGGTAGAAAGACACAAGAGTGATAGCACTCCAGAAGTAAGAAGTGTTTATTTATGGATATTCTTTTCCTCCAGATTATCAGGGTTTTAGAAGCTGAAGCACTTTCCTTCTTTTGAAACAGCTACAAGAATTCAAGGGAATACTTCCTGCTACTATGAAAGAATTCTAGATTATTTCTGGGGTTAGCATATTGCCTCAGGTCACACGCATTAGTAAGGCACTTGCATAGTGTTGCTCATGGTGCTTAGCTCTGATAATAAGCATTAGTCACAATATTAAAGATGCTACTTTTCCTATTGAAACTGTATTGAAAGATGGTGACGCAGGAAACATTTGAACATGCAGCCAAACAGTCTACAAATAGCAAAACAGTATAGTACATTTTGCACAAAAGTGTATCTCTGGGGACCCATTGCACTCAACATAAAATTCAATTTGCGCATGCATCTATTTACTTAATGCGATTAGACAGTAACTTTTGATAAAACTCAGATATTTTTAAAATTATTGAAAACTACGAAAACACATCTTGCACCAATATTTTGTCCTTGACCTTCAGCAAATATGCTTACACTAAAACAAACTTCTAAAATAATATAGGAAAAATGGGAGAATAAATATAAGAATTTCAAACCCTGCTATGGATATGCCTTGAAGGAAGTTTCTGGTGATGGACAAAAAAATGGCTCATTAAATCCCTGCTGTGCCATATCCTACATATCTTATTCTGTCAGGTTACATGATATCTTAAGACACTACACAACTGCTATTCCCTCTGAGGATAGAAAGTGCAAGAGAATAGGATAAGATTCTTGATGCTATGTTTGCAAAATGGTGAAACACAACCTCACTTCATTATGGTATAAATTCTGTCTTTATTCTCTGTTCCCTCACTGTTAGTTGGTTCAAAAATTTTAATTGAGATAAGTAGTTAAAAAGATAACAAAAATATGGACAGTGAAAAGTGATAAACATTTTTTTCCTCATTTCTCTTTCTTCCATTTCTTTCCCCTTATCTGTTTTTCTTTCCTTATTCCCAGGAAACCTTTCAGACGTACAGTGTTCCTTCAAGATTCCACTGCAAGTCAAGAAAATTTTAAAACCATGATGTGATTAACCAAAAGTCCCTGCAAACCTCTTCCCATTCATATGCCTTTTGCCTTACAGAAATTATAATTATTTTTTACTTAAAGGCACAATTAAAATATTTTTCTGAGTAATAATATTTTAATTAATTTTAATTATAATATAGGAAATAAATACCAGGGGAGAAAGTCTAGAGCAAGATCAAAAGAAGCCAAGAGAAGCTGACCAGGAGAGACAAAAACATATTTTTACAATACAAGTGAAAGAAGTATTAATTAAGCAAAACATCTCTTCACAGAATCAGTCAGATTTACTAATATTAAAGATAATGAACAAAGGGTTCACAATTCTTTTTTTTATCATAACAAGACATTGAGTTACAGATAAAATAGAGGGGTCATATCACTAGTGCTATAGTGTTTAAGAAATAGATTTGTACTGCAAGGAGACAAGAATGCAAGTATTTTGCATAAGATTATACAAACATTTCAAAAAAATGAGTCAACACTAACCACTTGCTAAACTTGGTACTGTACCTTTAACCCAAAATCTCTACCTACAGATGTGTTCTTCAGCATTCAGCTGCAAAATACTCATTGAATCTCAAATGTTTGCATTAAAAACAAGCAAAGTACCACAAGCACTACTTTCCAAAATATTAGCCCAAAGAGACAAAGAGGAAAAAGAATTCTCAAGTATTAAAAAAAAATGTTATTTATCCACATATGCCATATATGCTTTTCATTATTACTTTTACTTAGAAGATAAATATGTAGGAAGAATACCAAAAAAACACCTGTTGCAGGGCACAGAGCAGAAAAGTTTTAGAACTATTAAAAACTAGTTTGCAAGAGAAACAATCTGATAACAATATAGTCCCATTTCTCTCCTGTTCTGCGAAAATCAGTCTATTTCTCGCCTTCCAAAAAGCTTTCTTAGAAATTGTCCAGCACTACTACTGCTTCTTATCCAAATCTTCCATAACTTCTCTGTGATTGCTAAAATACATATCATAGCTACAGTTCCATCACGGGACATCTATTCCAATTACAGCCTTAAAGACTACAGATTTTTTAGACCCTCCTGTTTTTATCATATTTCATCCAACTGATGATCTGACATACATTGGAACAGAGCCACTAATGAGCAATGGGCATTGACTTATATTTGCATCCCTGAGTAAAGGGGTGTAAGATGCAAAATGAAACTAAGCCTCAGAATCAGAGGATAAATAAATATCCTAGAAAATAGTGTTACCCTGCCTAATAGGTATTGGGGATTAATCTGCCAACAGCTCTGATATCTTCCATACAGTTATGACGGATATTCACAAACATGCTGAACTGCCTGGTTTTCTGTAGCATTTGATTTACTAGGTCCAGTTTTGATACTGTCTCTCTGAGTCCAAATCCTTGAACACACATTCAAATGTACCCCAAACCTCTCTTGATTCTCTTATTTGAAAGATGCCACCATACAAATGTTCATACAGTTGTTTCAGGAGAAACTCTCTCATATGTCCTCACTGTCAGCTTCTTTAACTCATGGTTTACTTCTGACAATGAAAGGACAATGAAGTCAATTAACACTCAGACACTGAAATTTCATATGTGCACCCACTTTACTAGGTGTAAAGAAAAGATGTGCAGTTGGTTGGAAATACAACATGTGACCAAAATCACTTTTCCATTGTGCAGGCTACACTAAGATTCTTAGGTTACAAGTCAGTCCTGAAGCTTTCTTACTATATTTAGGTTTGCAAAACCCACTCTCCTCCCTAAAAATGGCTGAAGGTAAAGCATCCCTCCTTTCCAACCTTAAAGTCTGCTTTGCAAGTCTACAAAATCCATATAATTTTCTCTCCCTGCTCAAACAATCTGCTGCTTAATTACAAGCTCATCAGGAAGGATCAATTTCTCTTGGATGCAACCAACTCATTATCCCAACATTCTGCATTAGACTAAGAGAAACTCCAGAAATTTATTCTTTTTTAATTGTTCAAGTTTCAAGCATCGTCTTTAAATACCTCCTGGAATTCCACAACCAAATACACATTTTAAAAGATTAAAATAGAAATTGTGAATTTTTGAAGATGGTATGGAAATGGTGCTTAAAACCTCAAGAATGGAGAAATACAGGAGCACATGAAGTTACTTTTATTTTTATGCTCTCGTTACCAGAACGCTGACTTTCTGTGACAGCAAAACCAAAAAAGAGTAAATGAAACATTAAATTCCCACTTTAATCAGATAGACTATTTTGCTCATTACTGCTTTTGCCATATCAAAGGGAGCAAAGGAACAGATGACTAGAAAGCCTAACACAAAGCATGCAGTAAAATATACTGCTTTGAATCAAAGTGCCAACACCTGCATAAATAATCGTAGAATCATAGAATAGTTAGGGTTGGAAAGGACCTTAAGATCACCTAGTTCCAACCCCCTTTCCATGGGCAGGGACACCTCACACTAAACAATCTCACCCAAGGCTTTGTCCAACCTGGCCTTGAACACTGCCAGGGATGGAGCATTCACAGCTTCCCTGGACAACCCATTCCAGTGCCTCACCACCCTAACAGGAAAGAATTTCCTCCTTATATCCAATCTAAACTTCCCCTGTTTAAGTTTTAACCTGTTACCCTTTGTCCTATCACTACAGTCCCTAATGAAGAGTCCCTCCCCAGCATCCCTATAGGCCCCCTTCAGATACTGGAAGGCTGCTATGAGGTCTCCATGCAGCCTTCTCTTCTCCAGGCTGAACAGCCACAACTTTCTCAGCCTGTCTTCATACGGGAGGTGCTCCAGTCCCCTGATCATCCTCATAGCCCTTCTCTGGACTTGTTCCAACAGTTCCATGTCCTTTTTATGTTGAGGACACCAGAACTGCACGCAATACTCCAGGTGAGGTCTCACAAGAGCAGACTAGAGGACAGGATCACCTCCTTCGACCTGCTGGTCACGCTCCTTTTGATGCAGTCCAGGATACGGTTGGCTTTCTGGGCTGCAAGTGCACACTGCCGGCTCATGTTCTTTTTCTCATGACCAGAACAAACATATTTAAAACATGAATATGCAAAGCATATTTAATTACACCCAAAGTTGTAATTTCTCCAACAGAGAGATAGGCCCTCAATGGATTCAGAGAGTAAAGAAAAGCCTGCAAACTACAAATCAGAATAATGTTAGGGAATCACTGCCCTCCTGGGATTGTAGATTAGTATTAAATTTGGAAAAAGCAAAAGACTGAAAGGTAAGAAAAAGCAGGTGGTTCTTGCACAAGCTTTGCCACATTGCTCTGCCAATATATTTCTGGCTTGATCTGTCACACTTTTGCTACTTTTCTATTAGCCTTTACTAGAACAGACTGCATATTTTATGAAGATATTCAGGAACAACTTCTTGCACACAAAAATGTCAAGGACAAAATAATTAGTAATTTCATTTTAATCTATGATCTCAAACAGGATTTGAATCTTGATAAAGCATGGACTAGTTCTCCTAAAAAGGAAAACATTTAGACTGCTTGAATTAGGGCTTCCTCACATTATGATGTTAGTCTTATGTGGAACATAATGTTATTTATGTTTAAAACGCAACAAAATCTGACTATCAATCAACTGAACAACTAACCATGGAAACCTCCTGCACCATAGGCCAGTGGAATTACAGCAAGTAATGCTGTAGGTGTGCCTGGAACTCCTTGCTGTGGCATCTACCACATAAAAAAATAAAATAAAACCACCATGCAATATTCCACCACAAACATGTACAGAGATGTGCCAAATAAAGACTTTGAAACTAGAAGGCCTGTATTACAAGCAGATTGAAGCATGGCACTATCTCACCCTAAACTTCATTATACATTCCTTTTGTCTACACTTAGATTGCAAAGTCAGAAAAATAAAATCAAAGCAAACCAGATTTTAGATGACAAATGATCTGGCAAAATGCCTAAAATATTTACTCTGTTTCCTTTAGAATAGCTATCCATATGTTGGTAACGATCCAAATTTTCTTGTCCCATGATACAATCAGCTTGGAACTAGAAATGAACTCCACAGCACTGAAATTAGAATTATATTCACAATTTAGAATATTTCTTACTGCAACTGTGTTGTTCTTTCATTTAATGTAGAAAATTCTGCCTGCCGATTTATTATTGCTTTTAAACACCGATACCCAGTAGATTTCAAATTGCAATGACCTTGCAAAAGAAAGCACTGATCATCATACTGGGGCTGGATTCATCCTTTTTTTTTTTTGGCTTTCTTTTCATTACTTTTTTTTTATTTATTAATAAAAAATACCAGATCTCTTCCACCTATTAAGCCTGCTCTGCTTATTCTAGAAATATTTCCAAAAAAAAGAATTATCTTTTCCACCCCAGTGGACACATTCTGTATCTTCATTACTCTTGCTATGGCCAAGCTATATTATGCCAGATTAAAAAATTCAGTACATTGACTGCTTCTTTACTAAGTTTATAACTCCCTATTCTACTCACAAAGATGACTGCAATCTTTTCTTCTTTTATTTTTTATTTGTCATAAAGACCTCTTGCCAAGTAACAATGGAGGGGAAAAGAATGTATATTACTCCATATTACATGTAATGAACTATATAATTTATCCTTTCAATGATAACTATTAGATGCACTAACTAGCTTGCCTGGATTTTCCAACTACATCAATGCACCAATTTGTATTATTTTATTTACAATCCCCATCCTATTATAAATATTTTTATATTGAAGGAATACTGAACTAAAATGTCCAGTTAAAAATTATGTAAAAAATAAGTCAAGCCCTGAGACACTATGACTTATTCATTAACAAAAGCAATTAAGAAGATAATTAATGATGTGACATGACAGCAGAGTTTATATTCTTTAAGGAATACTGACACCCTTCAACTGAAGCATTGCATGACACCTACATTCTTAACATACAAGCATCTGTATAACTAGATAAAATAAATTCTCTTGATTTAGCATCAAAAGTGTTTTCTCCACCACTTTTTTGTAAAGAATAACGAGTTTTGGGTGAAAACTTTGAAAAAACTTTAATTAATTACTTTAATTTATTCATACATACATACACAAGAATGTTTAAGCAGCAGGTATTAGTTAGATTGCCTAGCTCTTTCTCTCAGTTTTATTACTTTTAATATGGCAGTCTAAACACTTCTGACACTGACAGACCATTAGTACATACTCAGAAATAAACAGCAGTGTTTCAGAAGCATCAATAACATGACAAGATACACCCCCTAGCAGCTAGCAGTACAGAAATGACATAATAATGCAAGCACCTCCCCCAGGGCTGTGAAAACTCCTAGTAAATTCATTTCACGTTCTTTAAATGCAGTTAACAGTCTCGCAAAATTGATATGAAAAAGTCAAACACTTAATAAATCACAGAATCACAGAAATTTTCATTTAGAATGTATTGGTTTGCACACTACTTAGCTAATACTATAGATTCTCTAATCCCTGCAGTGAAAAACTTAATCAAACAGGACATCATCCACAATTTTTCTTACAATCAATATTTACCCACAGGCAATAGCCAAGCACCAGATAGTGTGCATAGGCATCATGAAATTGCATTAGGGATGGAAAGGCTAGGATTAAGCAAACTGAAAGATGAT
Organism: Pezoporus wallicus; assembly: GCF_028554395.1. Lineage (NCBI taxonomy): Eukaryota > Metazoa > Chordata > Aves > Psittaciformes > Psittacidae > Pezoporus > Pezoporus wallicus. Next base: position 4,812,762 of record NW_026640059.1, read on the forward strand.
GGTTATGGGTTTTTTTCAAAAAATATAGGAGAGGAAAAAGCAAAATTTGAAAGAGAAACAGCAAAAAATATGAATTTGTATAAATACCAAATACTTGAATAGCCTTGAATAGAACCAAAAAGACTGCACTTTCTACCAAAGAAACTATTCCATAGATCACTTTGTTCACTGTTTATTACTGTCATCTGCCTTAAAAATTGGAAGCATTTTCAAAATTGCATCAGAAATTTCCCTGTTTTTTCATACACATTTTTGTTATTTCTTACAGCAATGTATTTTAGTCACAGAACCACCACTCCAATTAATTTCTAGCATAATAACATAGGATATAGCAAGTTTGGGTTTTTCTTTTTTAAATTAGAGAATAGCTTATGTTTGTTCAATGGTGCAAGAGCCCCTCTGCTTTATACAACACAAAATAAAAAAATCTTCTCTTTATATACATGGCATTCAAAAAAGAACTCCTCAACCTGAGACTGTCAGAAATGGGCCACATTTCTATGATTTAGAGTGTAGGTGCACTCTATAAAGGCTATCACACACTTACAGTGGAAACCTGTTTAACTGTTTCAGAAATGCAGATTTATCTTCATGCAACAGGGGGGTGAATCACATAAATGTCAGATATACTTTCTCTACCGATCCAGGGTCAAGAGTAGTTGAGACTTGTCTTCAGGATGAGGTGGCTCTGTCTTGCAGATGGCCTTTTACTGCATCTGCTCCATTCATCGTTCCAGCACCTCTCTTCTCTTGTTGCATTCACAGTCCCTTCCCACCTTGATCTAATGGGAGAAGGTCACATTTCACTCTGGTGCTTGTTTAACTAACTAGGAATTTACTCCATTCACAGTCCTTTGATATCAATGAAATACATTTTAGTGTGCCTTGGTAATGAGGGAACAGGTCACTCTTAGGCAAAGACTTCTGTAACTCAAATTCATAAATTTGCACTTCAGAGAGCTTCCACTGGCAGCTCACTGTACAACTGTATTTGAGTCAAAGACAAAAACTCCCCACTTTCCTCCTCCACTGCCACCTAAAGCTAAAATCTTTATGTCTTAGCAGAAACACATACTTTTCTACACACTTGATACACACAAACTCTGCAACTAAATATTGACAAATTTTGATTGTGTATAACATCATTTAGACACAATTTTACTTCATCATGTTAATTCTTGAAATGTAAAGCTTACATTCATCATTTTTCTTTTAAGGAAAATGCAGCCTGAATTTTATGAGCATTTTCTTAGAGATAAAATGGAGCAGTAGTATATCCTACTGTTTAAGACAATTATAATCGAGGTTTTACTAGTCAAACTTTGAGAATATAAAAGTTTAACACAAGTAGTTCCCTGTTAAAATATATAGTTACCGAATTTTCACTTTTTTTTTTCTGTTATCTGATTTCTTCTCTTGGGTCCTTCTGCTGACCTATATAAAATGGCAAAGTCCTATTAACAGAATTTCGCAGCACCCAGAACCAACCGGCTGTAACTGATGAACTGAAGTCACAGCCATTGCAACAACCTGTAGTTCTAAAGCCAAGCAGGAAATCTTTACTTTAAAATAAAACAGAAATAGGTTGTCCTCACTAGGGCTTTGAAAACAGGGGTTGGTAAAAATGTGAAGTTCTCCTATACAGAAATAAGGAGGATTTAGGGGGAAAAAATCTCAAATTGATGCTTTTATCCTCCTAACCACTGCTGCCCATACAAATATGCAAAAATCGTTAAAAGTCCATCAGTCTTTCAAAAGCATCATTCCACACAGAACTCACATGCTTACAAAGGAGGAAGCGGGGAGAAGTAACTTCTGCTCGCATTGTTTGTGAATACAGCAGGGGATACATCATACAATATATAAAAACATTATGAGTAAGTCTAGGCATGGAAAATCCATGGAATTCCTAGAATTCTAGAAAGGACATACACAGACATCATCAAAAAAATAGCTAAGAAATTATCTTACTTCACATATCTTCTAACAAGATGTTCCATTCTAATGGCCCAACATTGATTAGCAGAACAAGGAAAGCACAACACAAAGTTTTCAGTCTGAAAGCACAGAAAATTTCAGTAAGACTGAAAACTGTGAGCATTACTTTCATCTTATTAATGGAATGAAAGGTTGGAGAACAATAGTTCAGTCATCCTGTCTCATTCTCTTGAAATCTGAAGTACCTTTGGGACCTGCAGTGTGCATAAACCATTTGCTTGGATGCATCTAACACATTGATGTCCAAGAGTTTATGCTACCACAACCACCCAGCCTTGCTGCCTATGTTTTCCTCTCCATCCAGATAGAACTTCTGCATAAACAGTTCTGTAACAGGCCACTCTGAAAATAATTTTCCCCCATGTACAATTCAGTGAAGGAAGCTCAACTTCTAGGAAGTACCTAGAACTTCAAGTTCTTAGGAACTTATTCCACTCTACTCATCACCTGGTCCCCATTATACAAAAAAGCTGTGGACAGGCTGGAGACTGTCCAAAGAAGGGCCACATGAGGAAAGGCTGACAGAACTGGACTTGTTCAGCCTTGAGAAAAGGCGGCTCTGGGGAGACCCATTCACTATGTTCCAGTATTTAAAGGGCGACTCCCTTCTTACAGGGAGTCACATGGAAAAGACAAGGGGTAATGGGTACAGTTACTCTCAGGGATATTCCAACTAGACACAAGAGGAAAATTTTTCACAATGAGATCAATCAGCCATTGGGAATAATCTCCCCAGAGAAGTGGTGGATTCCCCAGCATTCAGTTGGACAGGGCACTGGGACATACTGTCCAAGTCATGCTTTTGCCAAGAAAGGTTGGACCAGGTGATCCTTGAGGTCCCTTCGTCCCTTCCAACATGGTATTTTATGATTTTATGATTGATTGATTCTGATGAAACCTCTCCAAACTTCTTGTTTTTAAGCATACCTGAGGCAAAGAGAAACGGATCAATACATGTCTTCCTACTCTTATTTCCAGTTTATTTGGTTTAGCCCTACCTCAGTTTAAGGAATACTTCACTTTCAATATTAATTTCTCTTCAAATTTGAAGTTCAAGGCTGAGCTTTGTGTAAAAGACACTAGAAATTGTATTTCTTTGACAGCTCTAGGGTAAGTGAAACCATGTCCCCTATATACGCTTCCTGGTACTTTTGTGTTAACATGGGAACAGTAACACGACTTTACCACAGAAACAAATATCACAGCTTTAAGAGATTTGCTCAGTCTCTTTTTGTAATTGACTTTTGAAGTTTCAAAGTCTGTGTACTCCTAGCAATTCTAGTGGACCCCCAGAGCTTTGGTTAGCTACAGCAGTGACCAATTTGTCAGAATTTCTTACATTACATACCATTATTTTAACTGTCTACACACATGAGACTTATGCGTGTATCCTATGAACTGACCACACCAGCAAACAAAATCTCCAGCTACATGCATCTTCATGCAGAAATCATCACAAAGCTCTCCCATGTCAAAACACATGGGTTTATCAGTAAGTAAAGTAAAATAGCAGGATTTTTGAGAGGTAGAACTCTTAGCCTTATCTATAATCTATGCTTAAGGACCACATTACAGCTTATAGAAGCATATGAAATACGTGGTTCGTATCTTTGCCATTTTTTCTAAATGGTATCTAAGAAAATAACATAGGCTAAAAGAAACAAAAATTACTTGAAGGATATTTTAACATGTTCACTGTTTCAGAACAAAACATAAGTGACAGCAACACCCTCAAAATATCAAACTTCAGTCAAAACAGGCACATGACAGGTATTGCTTCATAACCTTACACCATATAATACAAATGTCATCTACATGTGTGCTGTCATAAAACATTGAAAATCAAGCTTTTGTGCCTCAAAAAAATACATCAGATTAATTTTATCTATATTTTACCATGTAAAACCTGTTTCTTATAAAATTTTAATAAACTGGCCTACAAAACAAAACATGATCAATTCAAATTGCATGTCATGTGGAAGCAAAGGTTTCATAACATGCTCTCTGATTTTTTTCTCAAAAAAAAAAAAAAAAAACAAGAAGAATTGTTCTAGATATAAACAGTACTTGTAACTGACAGACATAAAAATTTGGTCCAGAAAAATGGCTTTCCAAAAATTTCGTCTTAACAACGCAATATAATTTTTACTCTGTGATTAGGAAGTGATTTTTTCCTCAATAATGTTCTTCAAAGTATAAAACCCTTCAAAACATTTGGACTACAATGACTCAGTAGTTCCAGAGTAAGAAGAGAAGGCTTAAACAAGACAGTGGTATCTCTTCATCTAATTAGCAAATACCTAATAGCTATAAATATTCTTAAAGACCATACTAAAATCTACTTGGTGAGCATCCCAGATTTCAGCATTTAACCTTGGCTAATTCATTAACTTGATCCTGAAATCTGTTTGTTCCTTACTTTTGCTGCAATCACAACAAAAGCACCCGTCATAACTCTACTGACTCTTTAAAAAAACAGAAGTAAAATAAACAAATAAATAAATAAATAAATAGAAATCACGTGGGAAGAATCTTTCCTTGTTCCTTAGAACAAATGTATCCATACGAATGTATCCAACTAATCATAGGACAGGGTATATATGTTGTATAAATAATGTAATTAGAGCTGTAATCCTTCCATCTCTGTATATAATTCTCAGAAATACATCATTTCCTGAAGAAAGATACTTGCCAATATATTTATACACCACTGTCTCCAAGTTCATCTGCAGACATAAAAGTATAATACGTTAGTGTAATGCAAAAAGAGCTTTTTCAGGACGGGAGCATGCACCACCAGTACACACACACACACACCTGTTTTTTCTTTTGTTTTTGGGTTTGGATTGGGGTTTTGTTCCAATTCAAAATGCCCTGTTTAGCAACAATCATCAAAGCCCTAATTCAGGACAAAAATTGCACACACCTTTTTTTGATACACATTCCAGTTCCACTGATTTCAGAAGTAAATACATTCATGGCTACTTTTTCTAACAAGGCCTAAACCATATTCCAACAGAAATTGTTGTATCCTTAGAAGTCATTCAAACATATTCTTGTTTTCCGGATATGAACTGCTCATTTCCATGTTGCCTTGTAATATTATACTGAACATGAGGCTGTCTTGTATTATAAACATGAGCTACTTATAAATACATATACTTATCATGAGAAATTAATATTCCTAAAATTTAATGAGCAATACTGGTGTTTGTATGCAGTTCATTAGGTTCACATGTGGAAAGAGGAAAAACACAACCACTCAAAATTAAAAACAGTGGTTGTAAATTCATTCTTTTACTCCTCCTCATCTTTTAACTGACAGCAGGAAACAGATGTGAGACAGCAGATGCTCTAAATTCAGTTCATTACTGTCAACCATGCACTATTTCCCAACCTTACTGACAGCATGCTGATTGATTCCTACTCTGTAAGCCATATTCCTCTAGATGCATTTGGATTTGAACAAAGATTTTCTCTGCCATATTTCAGGAATTTTATTTTTTTTTTTATTTTTTCTCCCATTTTCTTGTGTTCATGGTATAGTTTGGAGATCACTTGTCTCAACATACTCTCATATAGTAATGGAACAAAAATCATTAGTAATCTTTATTGTACTGTGTCTCATCTACAAAGCAGAAAAAATATATTTCATACTGGAAGAGAGGTGTGCCAAGAGTACTGCACTTCCCAGAAAAGACATACATTAACTCGAGAACAGCTGCCAAAACAAAGGTGCTATCATGATCCAAAACCAGGAATGATTTGCACCAAAAGTGTGTGTAAGGAGTAAAGATGAGAAAAGCACTCAAGTTACAAAAGGTGGGCAATATGAAAAGAGTTCTACAAACTGCAAAATTCAAACTGCAGCTGTCCTCTTTAGCAAACAACTTGTTTTCAGTAATACATGAAAGTTTGGGCCATTTAAAAATAATTTCCCTAAATTTTTACTGAAAAATTTAGGAAAGTTTACCAAGTTAATAACATCATCTATCACATAAGGAAACTCGGGGCTGGGGGAAGAAAAAGAAAAAATGGATTCCAGGTTTTTAAGATTTACACTCCTAGGGCAGAAATAAGTCTGTCTTGGATTATTTTGAGGCTATGTAATTCACTTCCTTACCTCATGTCCCCATAAGAATTTACATATATCTGAATTGCTGTAACTAACCAATGTAGTAGTACCTCTCTCTACACTTTGTAAAAGCAGAGAAGAAAAATCATATGGGTATTTTAAAATAACACAAGTATTTCAACTGAAGTTTTTAATCAGATACTTTCAAAAGGTTTCATTTGAGGATACAAACTGAAGGAAAGAATAAGGAAATAATGAAAGAGGATTCCCATTTACAATGGGCTGGCTACTTTGCCCTGTATTTTACAAGTCAAAACATGGACAATAATGCCAATAAATGCATTTACATAAAAACTTTGAGGTACACAACTTTTGATGCAGTAGCACTTGAAGAAAGCAATTCAAGGGAACTACAAAATAAAAAATGACCAAACAACAAGAAATTAAACTCTCATAAAACTTAAGACAAGTGCTCATTCAAGATTTGTTTAGCGGTCTATACCAACTTGGATTAACCTTGTCAATTAAGAGCTTATTCTACCTGTAAAAAGTCCTTTTTCCCCATATAATGTCTCCAATGCTTTAAATAAAGAATTGTGCTCAGTACCATTTGTATTTCCTCAACCCATTCATTGCTACAAATAAGGTAGCCCTGCACCATACTCATATTACTAGCTGGAGTACTAAGCATTCAGAAAAAGAGACTGCACTCTTCCTGAAGCCCAACATTCCATGACTCTGGGTACAGTATACATACAATGACCTGAAAAAAATCCTTCCTTGACAGTTAAAAGCAAACTTTTGTATCTTTTTCTCCCTGGATAGCAACAGGTTTTTCCCTTCACAAACTTGGATCAGTCTTCACATCATAACATAAAAAGTGGGATTGTAAAGTTAAATTGCATATAGTTGGAGCAATATACAGTAGATGAACTTTTAATAACTTTGTTATTAAATAACTTTTAATAACTGTTATTAAAATAGCTAATCTAACATATTGTACTGTACATGTAAAGTATGGACCAAAAACCTCTCCAACAAGGAAAACAAGTAGAAAATAGTGCTCATTGACAATGGAAAGCCTCCCTCTGTCATGCTTTCTTAACACACAATCACACATTCACTCTTGCATTTTAGTAGTTGTCCTGGGTTCAGCAGTAGGAGTCATTTTTCTCCTTCTTAGTAGCTGGTGCAGTGCTGTCTTTTTGACTTTCAGCCAGGGAACAGAGCTGATAACACCGATGTTTTTAGTTGTTGCTCAGTAATGTTTACTCTGACCAAGGACTTTCTGAATCTCATGCTCTGCCAGGGAGGAGGGGAAGCCAGGAGGAAGCAGAGACAGGACACCTGACCCAAACTAGCCAAAGAGGTATTCCATACCACAGCACATCACGCCCACTATATAAACTGGGGGCAGTTACCTGGAAAGGCTAGATTGCTGCCCGGGTCAGGCTGGGTATCAATCACAGAGTGGTGAGCGGTTGTATTCTCTTCCCTTGTTATTTCCCTTATTATTAATATTATTAGTATTATTATTATCACCAGCAGTGATTTGTGTTATACCTTAGTTACTGGACTGTTCTTATCTCAACCCATGGGAGTTACATTCTTTCAATTCTCCTCCCCATCACTCCGGGAGCAGGGGGCGGGAGGAATGGTGGGGGAGTGAGCGAGCAGCTGTGTGGTTCTGGATTGCCAGCCGGGCTTAAACCACGACAGTAATAAATCAGACTGTTATTCTTTTGGAAGAATGCAGATTAAACAGGCCACCTGGGACACTGCATCCTTTGATTCTTCTTTAGGATAAATTATAGATTCCAAATAAAACCTGGAACATATCAAGTACTATGTATCTGGGAACATATAGAATCATAGAATCATTAGGTTGGAAAAAAAAACCTTAAGATCGAGTCCAGCCATTTACCTAACACTGCCAAGTCCACCATCAAACCACCATCTCTAAGTACCACATCTACACATCATCCCCCAGAGACGGTGACTCTACCCCTTCCCTGGCCATCCCGTTCCAATGTTTTTCCAATGCTTGACAACCCTACCAGTGAAGACATTTTTCCTAATATCCAAACTAAATCTCCCCTGTTGCAGTTTGAGGCTGTTTACTCCTATCCTATCAACGTGGGAGAAGAAAACAACACCCACCTCACTACAAACCTCTTCAGGTAGTTATAGAGAGGTAGTGTTGTAGGCCAGGTATCAGATCAGATAAGGCAATAAAGAGCATACACGGAGGAAGTAAGAGTCACACTTAAATTAATAAGTGGAATAAATTTAACAACCAAGTCCTTTTTCACTTCAGTAAAAGAGTAAAAAGAGAAAGCACTAGCAAAGGGCTCCTGACACACCTATGTGAGGATGTCAGACAGGAATAAACATAAGCCTCAGTGTTTAGCAAGACCAAACCCAGCAACTTGAACTCTAGGAACCTGAGAAGCAAAACTACTCTAACTAGAAAACAATGTTTGGACAGCAACCATGAATCATTGACACAAGATCAGCAGAATGCACGAAATTCCCATGGACTATGGTTATTGGCCATACTCAGAAGTCATGCCAGGTTAACTGAAATAGGTTTTGTTAAACTAATACATCCTTTGTGCATGGACTCTTCAAATATTTCAATAGGTTTTCAAATAGTTATTTCCACTTAAACTGCACCTGCAAAGTTGTGCCATTCTCGGTGTACAAGAATTCTACTAAAGCCTACTAAAGAGAACTTTTGACTTCAAATTCCTATGGTTTTATTGCTGGGAGAAGACAGGGAGAGTGGAGATAGTGGAAGAGGATTATTAGTCTGGACACAGTCTAATTTTGGAAATCAGCCCAAAATATTTCATGTTCATGTCATGTTAACAAAGCTTTTAATTGTATTTTTTCTCCACTGCCATGATAAACCAGCCATGAAGCAAACACTGCGAGGTCTCCTTGTCACTCCATTTTTTTCTTTTGTGACAAACTGGAATCACACAAGAATCATTCTTTCCTTCTATGTTTATAGAAGTACAGCAAAATCCTTGATCATGCCTTATTTCTGGATGTTACAAAACCATGTATGTACTATTACATGCAGAATTACCAGCAAATTATGGTCTTGGATGATACCATAGCTACAAGTTCAGAATCTTTTTGAGGAGGTTATTGCAGTGAGCTCACATGACCCAAATTTGACAGGCTATGCAAACTCCATCCCCCTTCACAATATGAATCAGCTCGAACAGCTGCCAGCATGAGCATGAGTTTTAGAGCATATTTTATATTGTCTGACTAAAACTATCTGGGCCAAGAAGGATATACTTCACTGATAATGGTTATCTGGAAGAGAGTCTGCATCCAAAATAAATCGTTTAATAATTCAAAAGTTGTACCCGAAGGTAACTTAGGAAAAATAACATTTTGCTTTTCAGCTATTATACCTGAGAGTATCTACCATTAAAAAGCCTAAATGCAAGAGCTTTTTATGTTACCTTACATGCTTAAAGACTGCTAAAAATTTAACGAGGTGGAATCCAAAACATGTGACCCTAAATTGAGCAGCTGTTAAATAAAACATGTAGGAACATGCTCAAAGCTTTCATTTGGAATTCTATTGTGGCCATTCTATATTTGGAGCTTAAATGTCTCAAGGAGTACCTCAGGTAACCTATGAAAAATCTGCAGGGGAAAAAAAAAATAGCCAGTGGCTGAGGAGGCAAAAGGAAAATAAACCTTATTTTGAAATCATATATTCCTGCAGCCTACATGAATTGCAAAAGTAACCAAGCGGTGAAAAGCATGCTTTGATACAGCCAACAGTTTACCTAAATTTATTGTTCTTATTACATCAACAGTGTTTAACTGTTAAATAGATACCCAGAGTGAACAGCCAACTGACAGAAAGAGACAAAGATAGAGATGAATATAAATGCATAGGGGAAAAAAAACATCCAAAAGTTTTGCTACCACATTTAGTTCTTATACATAAAAACTTATGCTTCCCCTTTTTGAGGGATGAAAATTCACAAAATAACCCCTCCTTTTACTACTTTTCAACTACTATGACGTTACAAGACAACTCTAGCCAACATTAGCTAGAGGGCTTTGTTTTCCATGATTAGACCATTCAGTTAACTAGTAGATTCAGATATATGAACCCATACATGTAGGAGAAATCAGATCCTGATAGTCTGATAGAGGGAGTAACTGAAGACACGCTTTTCCTAATGGAATCTGCAAGCTCTGTGAGCAGGAACAAAACAACACTGCATTTAACAGCCCCTGGCCATGAGCTTACCAGCTTCAGAAATTTCTCATTAACTTTCCCCTCTGGTAAAACTTAGTTCTTCAGAAAATATGCAATGTTACAAGATGCTATTTTATTCAATTTAGAAAGAAATAAAATGTTCATATGCCTTCTGAAGCAATAAAAATGAAAATTAATTTGTTATGACAGCATATAACAAGATTTTGGAAAACAATATCTTCTGGAGATTTTTCATATAAATAATTCCTCTCAGCTTCTTCAGTCCTGTCCCCCACTGGTCTGCAGTATCAATACTATGTAGAACTCCTATTCAAACATTTGACATTGTTAATCACCACAATGTTGATTAGATTTTCTCAATTTAATTTTCACCAGTCCAAAATTAGTACATTATTTGTAAGCTGCTTGGTATTTTATAGGGTTTATCCATTAAACCAAATAAGTTTTTTCAGTGCCACTTGCTTGAGTTGGAATCGGGACACTATTTACAGTTCCTACCCAAAAAAAGGTTGCATAAAAGGTTACTTTAGAAGTTGTTTTAACAGGTGTGGAACTATGTGCAAAAAGCAACATAAAAATCTCTGGGTGAAAGTGGTTTTAGTTTCTTGCTGGGAGATTATGATTTATAGAATAAAAATATTTGAGAAATATCTTTCTATATGTACTTGTTTCCACACTCTATCAAGCACAGATCTTCTAGTAAACAAAGCAACTCAGAAGGTTGCCTTTTTTAAATCCTTTACTAAAATTACCATCCCATAAGGTTTTCTTAGAAATATAAAGGCCCCACACCAAAGATTAAAAAAATTATACAATTTATGCTATACAGCATTTATTATGAATTCTCCAATAGACCTACACTGAAATTTTCCCATAAACCAGTGTGTCATCTACAGGATGATAGTCAAATTAAGGAACGAAAAAAATGAATCTGAATTTTCTCATTTACATCCTAACAATAAAATTATTTCTCTTTTTGCTAGTTCACACAACTTTGTCTATTCAGCTGCTGTTATATTATGCAAAGTAAACATTTGTTGGTTTTTAAGAGTATGAAAAAAATGTATGAAATCTGGATAATTTCAATGGCAATGTAAAACAATGCTTACTGGTAAAAAATACCAGCGAAGAAGCAAAAATCACCCAACATGCAGTATTCATGTCAGCACAAAGTTTCTTTTTGGTAATAAACTCTCAATCAGGCATAAAAAAGTAGAGAGGCTTTTTTTTCTTCTTTTCTTCAACTGCAAATAATTAAGGGTAACTACTCACAATTTACTGAACAAAGTACAAGCTAGTCATGATTGACATATATTTGGATTAATTTTCTCCATAATGCATAACGTCAGACTTCTCTATTTCTATTCAAATTACAGCCCATAACTAAGTATTCATTATCTATTGAATCTTATGTGTAGGATCATTTACTTTTTAATGAAGTACCAAATTACCAAAACAAAACTCCACAACAGAAAATGTTCCCTAGCTTACAAACATACCTTCATTAAGCTTCCACTTTTAATTAGAAATATGATATTAAAATCAGGTCTAATATAACTGGCAAGATCTCAAATCACATGTAAATACCTTGTTAAAAAGTTATTAATGGCATTTGTTACTATGTCATTAATTTCTGTGCTTGTCAAACTTGTCTATTAAAGAATATTCATATTTATGCCTACCTGTTAAAAAGAAAAAAAAAAAAAGTAAGATTAATATTATTACTAAAAGTCTGAAGCAATCAGGACACTGATAGTCATCCAGAATGGGAGGTAGAGAAAGTGGGAAGATAAGGACATAGTAAAAATTGCCTTTTTGAGGCATGTATTACAAAACAGAGAGTCTAATACTTCTGTGGGCAGAAAGATGAGTAAAATAATATACTTCCAGAATTACGAGAAGTACCATCATTAATACTAAACAAGGAATGTTTCTTAGCATTTTATTTGCTACATAACATAGAGCGAGACTGACAATTATTATCTAAGTGGATAAGGATATCCACAAATAAACTGAGACCAAACAGGAATTACCACCAAACAGCATCTTAGATATGGAAAAAACAAAATCTCAAATATCATTCAAGGTAGGAGATATCAGAGGTGACAACCACACTGGCACAAAAGAGACAGAATTTCCTTTGACTTTAACATCTTGAAACAACACCACAACTCCTTCCTGCTCCCCTTTCTCACCCCCGAGCTTCCTACGTTTATGTCATTTCTTAATTGATAATCTTATTTATTATTAAGAATAATTTCTCATCTGAACTGTGCGTCATCCCACTTTAGAATGCCTCATCCATGTTCAGTGAGTAAAGTTCCAAAAAGTTACTGCTCAACCCTCCAGTCACAAGGTAAGGGAACCAAAGAGCACATAACTGCCAGATGGGCAAACAAGAACTCTCCGCAGAGTTGATGTTAAAGAAGGTATAAATCATTTAAATTTAAGAAAGAGCACAGTAGTACATACACTTTTGGCTGCAGTTAAAAGTAAAGCTGTAAGTTGCCAACTAAGTACAGGCTGAAACCCTTAATTAGACTTCAAGATAGAAGAGCACATTTCAGGACTAGAAAAACCTTAACACTAGGTTTCAAAATCAGAAAAATTGGCTTTCCTGTAACTCAGGGAGGGTGGGGGAAAGAGCTATTTGCTTTTAGAAACATAATCCTGTTCCATATAGGTGTAAACCCTTTAAAATACCTTACATATAAACCTGCTTCACATGAAATGGAATGGAATAAGAAAGAAATTGTGTCACTGTGTATGCTGCTGACAATTCCATTTATTATTTTTTTTATCACACAAGTCATTAAGCACTGCAGCTTTCTGGTCAAAAGCAACCTTGAATTTTTACTTACAACTCTAATAAAACTTCAAACGTTTCATATTTTTGGAAATATCTGTGCAACACATGCTTGGTTTATTACAACATCAATGAACGAGTTCATTGACATATCTGTATCCAGACAAGACCAAGCATTCGTGAAAGAAATGCAAGCCAGAAAACTTATTTCCTGATAATGGACGCTATAACCCAGAGTGACTGAAAACTTTCAACACAAGCTACCACTATTACTTGAAATTGTGCAATCCAGCAAATATCCCACACTTATTGGAAGCAGAGAATCCAGGTAACATGGCACTGAAGCTGGACAGCTAACCTAGCATTCTAGCCCAAAGCAGACTCTGGTGTCCATTTGCCAAAATTGTTTATCTCATTTCATATTCAAGTCTGAATATAAAGTCATACACAGCTTTTACCCTGTCTGAAGAAAGATGCAGAGACACATGCAAGCTACTGTTGCATAATTAATGGCTTGAGTTTTAGCATCTAACTTGACTGTTATCATCCATTGCAGTAATACTGTGGCAAGCAAGGTAAGCTCTTCATGTAAGCGAACTTCCCTCTCTCTTACTCCTTCCATTTCACCTTCCTTTCTCTGCTGCGAGATCACCAGATGCATCAGAGATTGAAACAAACTATCTCTGTGCAGAATTAAGCATAAGCCAAGAACTTCTGCCATTGCTGAAATCAGCAGATTGAACATTAATGGTTAAAGGTTTGAAATGTCAATCATTCACCCATTTGTAAAAGGAAATTTTTTTTCTTTCCCTTCATCCAGCAATATCGGAATGGCCTATTGATACTGCTTTTACAACTAAATATATTTGGCAAAACACACTTCTTTCCTCCTACTCATAACAGACAAGTTAGAAAACCCCCAGGTCTAACTCCGTATTTATACACATTTTTCCATTTTAGTATAACATAAGAGGTCACATTAAATTTGCTTTGCTAGCTGTACGCACCTCAAACCGCTGTAAAATACAAATAACGTGGCAGGGAGATTGCAGGAGAAAAGAAAGGGTGCAGATGGCATTGCTATGAGATGAGAATTTGTACCTACAGATGAAAATACTTCCTAGACTGAAACCTTTTGCTAATCATTGAATTATTGCAATCAGCGAGGTATTTTTATCTCCACTGATTCTCCAGCTCCCCCGGGACAGTCGCTGTGTAGCAGCAGCAGCAGCAGGCAGCCAAGGTTAGAGGACTTCACCCACCGTAGCTTAGCAACGAGCAGCCTTGCCTGGGCTGAAGGACGCAAGGAGCAGAGCAGGGAAGCCCAGCTGCCCTTAGAACCCACCATAGGTGCAGAATCCATGGAGTGCTCTTAATGTCCTAATCCTCTCCTGAGGACTGGAAGGGTTCATTTTCCAGCTATTACAGGTGGGATTTTTGTCATGAATCCTCTTTGCTGACAGGTAACGGATTCAACCATGGAAATTACTTAGCTTTTGAAGCAACTACAGGTCCACAGCTAACCAACCTGGTAAGTTTTACTTCAGAGAGCTTAGGCAGGACTCATGCTCCTGCCATACCACAGGAGCATCAAGGACCACAACCTAACTAAATTTTGAGTAAAGCTGATAAAGTGATAGGATACAGTATTATTAGTAGTACTTAGTACTTAGCAGTTATCTTATGCAATACCAAGAGATCTGTGTGCAGTTTGGGAATCCCTCTTTGTAAATAATATTCCACATTATTAAGTCTTTTAATTATAGGTTCTCTATTATTAGATTTTACTATTCTAAGTGCTTCTCTGGATCTTACAACAAATCTGTACAAGCAGACTTCATGCTGATAGCATTTAATTGCTTTGCATGTGCATCAGTTAATGCATGGATGATTCAAACAATTAAGACCTAGAGGTGCTGATTAATTTCCATTCATTCAGAACCCAGGAAAATCTACTGAAATAAAGTAATGATTCTCAGCTGAACTCATGCGGTTTGAAATCATGCAGTCTGTCTTCTGAAATAAAGAAAGCATGTAAAACTTAATTTTTAACATTCCTTTGATCTGAGGTTTAAAATACACTTACAAACAAGGTTTCACATTTATACTTTTGGACTATCAATATGAAATTAATGCTTTTTATAGCATACCCTAATACAGAAAGAACAGTTACTTTATGGATGGCTATATAAGCAGTAATTCTTCCAAATGATGGATTACAACCAATAAAGTTTATTTCATTCTTAAAAAATAAAAATCAACTAAGCATTCAATCACTCAGTTGACACAGTGCCAATAATTTCCCAAAAGAAAACCAATGTAAGGCAGAAAAATACAGTGTCCATTATTTATTTGTCTAGTGCAGATGGATTTCTTTGGAGAAATCCTATTAGCTCTGTCATTTCTTATCATCAGATGGATCTACTTCAAACAGCAAAAGAAATACTTTGTTTTCAGAACTACATATACACACAAAAGGGATAAAATAGTACACTTTTTACAGGAATAAGATGATTCTGAATTTCTAAGAGTTGAAGTAGGATTCAAGATAAACTGAACAATGCTTGTCATTCAGTGTCTTTCACTGTGATGCAAGTACAGTTTTATTTAACACTGTAATTTAAATTTTAGAAGCTAGATAAACAGAAGTACTTGTAAATAATCAGCTACTCATATTCAGAATGAATCCTAATTTTTTAGATTCATTTTAAGGAGACAGAGACCTTTAATGAGTAGGGCATTCTTTAACACAAACTCACAGACTTCAAGATGGACACCTAAAAGTTAAAGGAAAACAACAAAAAAAAAATGAAAACAAAATAAAAAATAGGTAAAAAGGGATTTTACTGGGGCCTTTTTTTTACTGGGCACTTTTACGGGCCTTACCAGTGGGACAAAGGACTGAACTCACACAGAAAGTGAAGTAGGAGTCCCTGTCGAAGTAGTCTAAGACACATTACCATGACAGTGACTGATGTATAAATCAAAAGACATCAATTGCAAAACTCTACAATTATGAAACCATTTTTTAAATGTGCTGACTTGCACTTTTAACTTCAAGATTCAATACGTTTTCACAAAGAAGAGGTTACATTCAGTGGCTGATAACGATTAAGAATAATTTTTTATTACTGCAGCTTATACATCAAGTTCAAAACCTTTGTTATCAAGGCAGACGCATTATACCTACACAAAGTTGTTTGTCTAATTAGTTACATCTTACATATACATATTCTGGTTCCTTAAGTCTGGACGTTTTGCTTAAATGCTGTGAGGTGTTTCTAATTTGTTGACTAATGTTAAGATACACTTTGTGAATCTACATGATAGCATTCATGGATCATTCAAATTTCTTGTTCCAAAATACTTCAACAATCCAGATGCCTGCAGCAAGTTTAATTGCAGAGGAATGGAGAATTGAGCAAAGTCTACTTTTTCCACAAACACTGTGTTTCTCATCCACCAACAGTGAAGCTCTTAGAGCAGTCATACACCAACACTGACTTCTTTTCAGAAGATGCACAGGTGACCTGTAAGGAGATTCCCCTGGAGAAGGTTCATTCTGCGTAGCAGACCATATTACAGAAGTCAGTGACTACATGGGATCCAGGGGGACTAAAAGAAAAAGACACAAATACGGATTCTTACTTCCAAAAATGCCATTTACCCAACTCCAAAGAAAAGATTCTTTACTTCAGCCAAGTCCAGAAATGGTGTTTTGCTAACAATCAAATATTGACTTCAGTAAACAATCAGCTGGTAGAAAGCTGGATGCGCATCAAACTTTACAGTCAGCTGACTTGGCAGGCAGGGTACAACGAGCAGAAAAAGATTTCTGCATCTGTAAGCTACTTTAATTAGGAAAAAGCATTCTGTGAAATATTACAGAACACAAAATTAGAACTGGTTCATATTCATACAAAATAGAGGAATTTTATGTTGACAATTTGATGACTACATTCAGCTTTCAGTTTTAGCAGATTTTTCAGCATGGAAAATAAGCAGAATACAGATGGGGAAAATATTGGAGCTGGCTCAGCAGGGTTAATTCTGGCATGATGCTGCATTACGAGTCAGCTGCAGCGCCTCAGCACCACACTCCAGGGACCAGAGTAATTGGGTATGGAGCTGGCAGGGAGTCAGAAACATTGTTAGCTCCTGATCAGCATTAACCATTCTAAATAAAGCTCAACTCTACAGACAAACGTAGGTGATTCCACATGGTCCTCATCAGTATCCTGGAGTTTTCTTTCACGAGAAGTATGCTATTTCCTCAATAATAAAAATAATGGAAAGTGATTACGACCAGAAAAAACATTTTTACCAAAGATGTTCCATTCCAGTTTCATTCCTTCTGTACACACTTCCCTTTTCCCAGAACACATACAAGCAAAGGAGGTTAAAAAAAATAACATGTAGAAGAAAGCAGACCCTTTGCATTGTTACAGGTGCACAAGTAAAAACCCATGATAAAATAAAAATTAAAATGTGCATTTGGTGTGTTTGTTACTACAGAGGGAAAAATGTTTCATTATAATGAGAAGAGCTTTAAACATTGCTGAGTATTCCAGAAGTTTCTAGTCTACACAAGAGAATGTTTACAGAGGCACAGAACCACTCTGCAGAAATTAAGACAAACTAGATCAACAGTTCAGTAGACTAACATCCTGTGACAACATAAAGTGGGAAAAACAAAAATAAAAGGGAGATCCAATTAGGACCTTGACACAACTAAATACAAGACCAAAATCGACCAGGTCAATTGAACATATACTAAAAACCTTCTAGAATAAATCTGAAATTAAAGTAAATTGGTATCAGCAGGTGAAAAACTACAGAACTTATCAGCTGTGAAGAGCACCTCTGAGTTCTAAAAGGCCACCATATAGTTAGACTGTACAAGAAAGTTTGTACTACATTTGAAATAAAATTTTTGTGAAGATTTTGTGAAGATCTACATTTTTCTCATAAGATCAAGAGATTTGCAGGGTGAAGAGGGAATGTTTTGAGCTAGGTTGTGGGTTTTTTCCAACATCATAAAAATATATAAACTTTTAGCATTGAAGAAAATTTTTTAGAACATTTCTAGGGACAGATTATAAATCAAGTCTTTTAATACCAGCTTTCTAAACCTTTAGATCAAAAAAGACAATGTTAACAGATCAGGCAGGAGACAAGGAAGAAAAAGAAGGGCAGGAGCATGATTTTTTCCTACATCTATCAATTATGTGTGGCCAGCATTATTTTATATTAATTGACCAGTCATGCAGATATTGATCACTACTGCAGACTACTGACTCAGTACACAGTAGCTGAAAGCAATGGAAACAGTCTTTATTATGAATTGTCTGCAGAATTATGAATATGTGTGCAGAACAGACTCATTTCTTTCTTCACTCATTCATCTTGACTCACATAAAATCTTCTATCTTCACATAGAATCAGACATAGAACCCACCCTATATGCACAGTGAAAACATAGAAGACAAGGGTAGCTAGGACAAACTGTGCTTACCACATTTATACAGCACAGAATATGACTCAAGGTTTCAGAGCAAGGCATCTGAGCAGCACTGCTGAAATCACTTAATTTCAGAATACCTGAACAATCTGGACATAACTGATTGTTAATGAGAAATAAGCTTCTTTTAGAATGTCACAGCACCACTACCCACTGTCAAAACAATTAAATCCAGTTGGCTCACCATTTTTAGTGCATTTGTATATACAGTATCATTGTAGATAACTACTTGAAATATTGCTAGGAAAAAGTTACATTTACACAGCTTCAACAACAGATTTTTCAAAATTTATTTCAAAAACTATACAATAATTGCACCTCAGATTTTACTTACACTACCAAGGTGTACTGAGTTATCTCAAGTATGCAAAGAGAAGAAAGTTGCTATATGGTCTAGTTGGTTAAAGCAGAGCAAGAAGCAGAATTGTGACACCAGTAAAAGATGCACAATATAGTTTTCATCTGATTTTTTCTCTAAACTATCTGGTTCTCATGTATTCTGATTCATATTCTGAAGCCAAAAATGAGTTCTTACTATTTCTATTCTTGTGAAATCCTACAGTAGATGTCTAACTATGTCTGCTTCTATATTATAGGACAGTTGCTGTTTTAAGAGAAAGTAAAATTTAGAAAC
Source organism: Pezoporus wallicus (assembly GCF_028554395.1). Taxonomy (NCBI): domain Eukaryota; kingdom Metazoa; phylum Chordata; class Aves; order Psittaciformes; family Psittacidae; genus Pezoporus; species Pezoporus wallicus. Next base: position 4,832,054 of record NW_026640059.1, read on the forward strand.
CCATACAGATGACTAAAAATAATTTGGGTTGATGAATTCAATTGGACAATGGTACATAACATAATAGGAATACAGAAACTCATAATCCTTTCATACCCCAAGAGTCATAAAGACACCTGGAACACTATGCAGCACCATTAATGCATTTATTTGGACCTGGAATATAGGCAGGTACTGAAGAAAAAGCCAAGCCAAATGCTCTGAGATATATTACATGAATTCACCTATCCGAGAGATAGAAAATTCAAACCAGCTATCATTTTGCTTATACCTAAAGAATTGTCAATAATGAAGTGAAAATTCCACATCCCCATTGAAATACAATTCAAGAATGAAAAGAAGCCATCAGGCCTTTTCAGCATCTGAACCCTCTTTTTCTAAAAAGAAAATAAAAATTCTTTTTAGAAGTTAACTTTATTTATGCAACTCAGAGTTAAAAGGCATCAACAGAAGCTATAGAAATCACAGCCCTGCCAACTATAGTGAAAAAATCAGAGTCACTGAACAGATGCCTAAGCATCAAATAAACTGGGAATTGAACAGGTGTTTTTCTTATAAAGGTGGAACAAAACCAGGAAAACATAGATTGCTTTCTAATGGTCACTTGTTGTATCCATTTACTCACCTAGCTACTATTTTCAAAATTATTCCAACACTGCAAAGGTCAAAGGCAAGGGCAGCTTAGTGGCTCAGGAGCAGCACTGCTGTAGATGTGAATTAAAGACTAGGACCCCAGCCCAGTTCTTCTTTTCCAAACTAGCAAACACAGCAATGCACACATCCCTTGCCCTGAGTGTATTTTGTACATTAAATCAAAGTTTCTATAACTGCCAAATTCCAGAACACAAGCCACAAGTGCTCTGTGGTAAAGCCTGAATGTACTGATTTCCTCATTCTATTATGAATATCCATGGCAAATATTTCAGTTTATATGTTATACTAGTTTAATATTTAACCCACAGTTTAACTTCTGTCCTTTTCTCCTGATGCTGCCTATATTTCAGGCCTTAAGAAACGCAAACATACAATATCATGTTCTATACTCTTCTTCATCCCACTTATTTCAGGAGAATTTATTATTCTACTCATCCCTCAAGTCAATGACTGCAACCAAACCAGTTTCTGCACTGAAACGTCCCTACATCAGCTTTTGTTTCCTCTTGGTTTGACACTATTGTCTTTAGAAAGAAAGCAAATTCTCCTAAAGTAATGCATACAAGATCCATCAGCAACTTTCCCATGAGACTTTTCTTGTTAATACACTGGGAAGACCAAAAAAAAAAATGAGAAAAGTGAAGGTCAGTAATGGAAAACCAGCTGGATTATGAAGGTAGCTTGAGATTTATAGGACAAAGAGTTCAGTGCAATGAAAAAGGAAGATGCTTTGGATACAGAGAAAGTATGGAAAAAGGTAACTAAATATTTTATTTAGCAATGTAAACCACAGGTTCTAGAATAAGAAATGCACAAAATCTACATCATCTCAGCTCTGCCAAAAAGATGACTTTTTGTTCATCCCACTTCCAATTGGCAGCATTTTCAGATTTTAGTTATTAGTTTCATTGATGTCTATTTCCATAAATAGGCACGTTACTACAAGATAAAACAGGAGATGAGCTTCCCTGCATCAGTTACTTTAAGACAAATACTTATGTGCACGTATTTGCATAGCTGTGGCCTACAGGAAACACACATACACCATCTCAATCCATCTTTAGTTAGTGTAGCATTAACACTAATAGCATAAACATAACAATACAGGTAGCAAATTTGCACACAGATCTTTGAAGTCTTGCTGTCATGCATCCATATATTAAAGTTTTCCAAAATCAGCCTAACACCTTTAAAATTCCCTTGAAAAACATCAAAAGTCTCATCTGTGTTATTTTAAAAAGAGAAAAATCAACTGTGCGGATCAACAACTGATGCTCTAAAGTTTTACAATTTTTCTCCAAAATTAGATTAGGTAATGGCAACTTTAACATCTAAATCAACACACACTTAGGAACTTTTTCCATTAGATACCACTGTACCACACTTCTTACAGTTGGTAGAAACTTCTGGGTGAACACAGGGGTTATCAGAAAGTGACAACTCATTGAATAAAGAGAGGTTTGTGCTGACATCTCTGATGAGGAGACCAAATCACACATACGTCTCTGATGGAAGCTTTCTGGTGAAGCCACACTCTCGCTGTAGCACTAGTGCTCTGCTCAAAGATCTGGGAACACAGCACCTTGAAGCCCTGAGCTGCAGCCCTGCTCTCAAATCTAAAGAGGAGAATGTCAAAGCCATAAGATTGCCAAGGTAACTTGAAGTTCTCAAGAATTCTTAGCTTCACAGAACTTCCTCGCTTACTGTCAAGGAGCTTGGAAGAGCTCCTACCAGCCAGCAGCTCTCATGTCTCAATAGCTGCCTGCATTAAAGGCCCAACCTCTGAGTGGTGTCTACTATCACTCCCTAGCCAAGGAGCTCAGAAAATCTGAGAATACAGAGTAGAAATGGATGTAAGCCTATTTTGAAAAAGAAAAATTACACCCTCAGAACTAGAAATCCCAAGTTGGAAGCTGCTGCAGTACTGATTGCAAAGTGAAAAGCATATACATCATGTAGAAATCAATGAAGATGCTACCTTTGTGTTTGTTCTAAGTCACTTACGCAATAAGGTTTGCTAGCACATTTGTCATTCCAGAGTATCCTTCAATTGACTATCTCATATAAACATTAAAAAAAAAAGTTAAATCTCTCACTAATATGTTATAGTAACAGAAATTCCCCCATATTCTCAAACCAAATATAGTGAGGTTTTGGTCCATACCCCAGTTTGCTAAATGCTTCTGCTAGCAGGACTTGAGGACCAGAGGGTATACCTGTAATTGATCCATCTATCATGTTGTTTTTAAGCAGGCCTTTGTGAAAAGGCACATCTATGGCACAGCTATAAAAGACATAACTGTTGTTGTGTCCTTTCTCACTCACCTGCAGAAAGAGTTAAAAATTGGTGTTGCAAAGGAAGCTGTTTAACTGGGGAGAAAGATGTTTTAGAAGCAAGTGGTACAGCTGGCTTTGCTCCTGCATTCATTCACCTTAGAGAGTTTCTTTGCTACATATCAGGAGCACCAAGAAACCCAAGCTCAAATGGTTACTCAAATGTAAGTTTATGAGTAGTTATTTATTATTTTTATAAAAAAAAAGAAACAACTGAGTTTACTTCACCTTGAAGAGATACCAGTTTCCCACAGCTCTTTAAGGATGTTCAACATTTTTGTTATGCTCCATTCGAGCCAAATCCCCCTGCACCCTTAGACAGATTATCAAGAATTTCTGTAACATCAACCCAATACCTTTCCATTACTTTTAAGAGGCAATAGTTAGCCAAATTTTAACATTAGAATCCTATCACAGTTATGTAAATTAAGTCAATTTGTCCTTCCTTCAATTAAACATGTTAATTTCCCAGGGGACCCAACACCATTTTTTTCAGTTGTCACACATGCCATCAACACACAGTATGCTGTAGACTTAAAGAGAATTTATCAAGTATCTGGTCTTGCAGAACCTACCTCAACTCACTGAAATTCAAAGGCATTCTCGAATGAGAAAGTTACTCAGATCTGTACATACAAGAACATGACCTTTGTGCTCCATAGTGACAATACACACCAGAAAACAATTCTCCTGCAACCAGATATCAGAATTAGCACTCTCAAAACAAAAAGCACTTAGCCCAGAAATAGTTCAACTTCTGCATGGCCACCTCTGCTTCCTTCTGTTCAACAATATTCAGTTATATTTGCCTGAAGATTAGATTACAATAGAATTACACGTATATAGTTAATCACAAGTTATTAATGACTGTCCAGTCTGTAAGAAAACAAAGCCATATATTTTGATTTGCCTTTTATGAGATTCATTCGTTAATTTGATTTTGATAAAAGGTAATGAGCAATTTGCTCAATTTCTTCAGCAGAAGAAATCATATATGTGTTAAAAGTTTAAGAACAAAAATACAAATAAAATTCACATGATTTGCTGAATTAAAAGCAGAAATCATTAGGGCTGAAAAAGAAGCATAAGAATTGCCATATAGTTCATGTTGAGAGTTGTTGTTCTTATTAACAAATGCCCCTACCAAATACTTCAAAGGGAGATCAAAACAGCACACCAAGTCTGGAAAACTGCAGAAATTGTCCATATCTTTTTTCCTTAGCCACATTGATTGATTATTAGCTGACGTCCAGAAGAATTTAGCTGACTCATTCCTTTTGTTTGTTAGGCTTATTTTAAAGCACTGTCCTTCTTACAAGATTACCTTTTATTCAGACTTTTCTTGTTTGTCTCTCTGTAAAAGTGAATAAGTTACTTCTCCCAGGTTATTCAAATCTTTCCACATCTACTAATCACTTCTGATGTCCTTTCTGTAGACTATATCTATTTCTGCCCTCACTATCTTGTAAGTAAAGTTACCTCAACTTGATTTCAGGGGATTAGGTACTACTTATTCATAGAAGGGAACAGAATTCTAAAACAGCTTCTGTTCTCTTGTGATATTATCTGCACATCTTTAAATTATTTACACTTTCAGTACTCAGGCTCAATGAGGATTATTCAACATACTACCACCAAAACACATGGGTCCTCCTCCCAGAAAATTACAGCTTACTTAGAATATGCATGGTTAGCTGAAATTATTCCTAAAGCTCCAGCTTTATTAGGTCCAGTACAAAGGACCACATAAGGGCAACCTAGGCTGAAAATGAGGCTTGTTGTAAAGAGAAGAAATCGTATCTTGTTACTCTTTTTACAGCTACTGTTCCTGAAGACACTCAAATCAACAGTACGGTTGTTGTTCTGACTAATACATGAAGTACAACAAAGTTCCTAAAAACATTAACATTCAGTGACCTTATCTCAGTACAAAAAACCTACTTTCACAGTCAAACTGAATCGTATTCTTACCTTATTCAAGAGGACCTTGTTCACAAACACCTTTGTTTCTGAAATCTTTGAAATACTAAGCATTGATCTATTGCCTCTGCTTTCAGTGGGAAAGAACAGTATAAAACTAATCTGTAGACTGCTAGCCTGAATATTTGGCAGACAAAGAAATAGTCTAAATGATTGATTTTTTGTATTTTTTTTTAATAAAAGGCTTTTTTTCATTTGATTTAAATATATTCTGATAGGCCACCGACATATAATTCAGAATCTGGCATTTTAATACGATGCTTCCTTATAAAGTGCTTTTCACTCTACATTCTTAAAGCCTTCATACACATTTACAAATTAACCTTTTGAACACCCAGAATTATCTGAGTTTATAGAGGAGAAATCTAAGGATTTTTGCCCAGAGTGACTCAGCAAAGCAGTGAGAATCCTGAGCACCAAGCCCTGATATTCCCATTCCTAGTCACAATGTGTCACTTTCAGACTTTTCTAGAGTTTACAGATTTTGGTTTTTTCCAGGTTTACAGCAGAACATAATACTAAATAATGCAGGATAATTGTTACACTCACTACAGCCTGTATAATTGTAAAACAAGCCTTGGCAAACTTGAAAATTAATATAGGATGACAATATGTATTACTAAAATCAAACAGGTTACATATGTGGCACACAAATCAGCTTTTGAATGCAGGAGTGCTTCTTTCTAAGAGAGCACGCTCGATCAGGAGAGCAAAGTAGAGTTTTCTTATCAAGCAAACATCACTTTCCTCTATGTGTATCTCCATGTGCATTTCCACCATTACAAAATCATTGGAAAATTGCACCAACTGTATTGCAGTTCAAGATATTTTTCCTAATTAACAAAAAACATATAATCTGTTTTGCGTAGCTCACATTGACGATTGACAATTTTCTCTCCAGAGAGCATTGATTTCAGTGTTTTTACACTATTCTCATACAACATAAATTGACAAAAACATCGAGAAACAAAGAGTTAAACAAAACAGTTCTTATTTAAAAATCAGAGACCTAATTAAAGACTCTTACAAATTATGATCTACATCAAATGCATATACTAGACTACTTTTGCCTTCAGATTTTGATCTAAATGCCATTAAGAAATTTTTAATTACATTAGCCTTACTCTTGCCAACCACCATGCTTTCAATTGACATGGATGCACTTTAAATATGGATGCTTTCATTTGGGAATCACCGCACCGCAATCAGACACCTCCAGGGAGGTTTCTGAGCTCAGTTTACCAAAACTTACAAACAAAATAAAAATCTGTGGATATTATTGAAGACTTCCCTCTAATGCAGTTGTCAAAAAACAGGTAACCTCTCAAGATACATAAAAATTGTGATTTGACACTGTACAAAACAGGCTATGTTATATTAACTAGCAACCAACAGGAATACTGTTATTAGCTCGATCTATTCAGCTCAGAAAGAATGCTGAAGAGAAGAAAAATATTCAGTATATGCACAGGGAAGGAACACTGGAATAACTCACTTTTAAAAGGGAAAAAATACAATGGGGAAATTGAATTGAAAGACAGAAGATAATAACTAATAAAATTATGTTTTCCATGCAATTAATCTGTTGGATTAATTGGAACACAAATGTATCACAGCCAAAGAGAGTTGATATGAATAAATGAGGGACTTGATATTTAACAAGAACAGAGTGAGCTAGGAGAGCAAGTACCAGAAAAAGAAAACCCGCCAACCTATGTTTAGGATCAAGTGGACACTATTTCCAGCAGACTCATATCTGCCTATTAAAATGGAATTTCTTGCATCATCTAAGATTTCTGGTCTCATGATCCCACAATTAAGCTGAAATCTTGCTACATGCCACTTCTAAAATTATTGATCTCAGGCAATAATTTCCTTCTCAGAAAGGCAATAAGTAGAACATGCTATGGGAGCCCTCAAAAAGAGGGGAGCATTTTGATCCCTTTTAAGATGGGATAAAGTTATATAACTCCAGTATATAAAGCGATATTCTTTCTTATCTCTTTTCCCATCAATTTTCTGTTGTTTCTTCTCTTGTGTTCAAGATAAGGTATTCTCCTAGTACATTGGGAACCTACTTCAATAAAGAGGATTTCCAAAGCTACATAATATCAAGTTAGATATTTCAAAGGAAAGTAAAATAACATTGTTTTTCAAACAGGTATATTGCTGCATGATTCTCTTGGATCAAAGAATGTATACAGCAATGCAAAATGACTTATGTGAAAGGTGAAGCATCTTAGTATAGCATATCTTCTACTGTTATTCAGCTACTTTATAGCTGATCCATCTCTCAGCAGTCTTTACCCGCACAAAAATATATTAAAACCAACGCTTGAAACTTTCGGTTATATGATGGAATTTTTCAGAACCAAATTATTTTCACTATGTAATGACCAGACTAGCATTTAAAAAGAACTATTTTGACCAGATTTAAAGGGAGTATTTCAAGACATTGAGAGAGAGAATACAAAGATTCACAAAGGTTATTGTGCAGACAACACCATGGTAATAACCACTTACATAACTGAGACAGTTTGGGCTATTACATTATTCCAATTTTATTCTACAGAAATGTATAATACATTTGTTTAAAGCGCGTAGCAACTATCACAGCACAATTCTTTATCGATTGCTTTGGAAATTGCTGAATTATAGGTCTCTTGCACACCTATTTTCACATGATATGCTTCAAGGCAAGGTGCTAATTTGAAAAGCTTAATTTTCTGACTGGAAATACATTTCTACCACATTTAGAGAAAACAGATGTTATAACAGCGAAAATAAATTGCGTGGCAAAACTATTTTTCACATTCATTTATTCTGTCCTGATGTTCCCCATATTCAATACCTTACATGGCCACACTGCAGAACTTCATCAGTTCCATGGCAACCATAGAGAGTTCATGAGGTACCTGAACAACACTTCACTTACAGATCAGAAAAACTCACAGAAAACAAATAATATCCATCAGTCCTGTGTGACATACAACTGTTGCTTGAAGAAAAAGTTCAGGAATGACTATGAAACATGAGTATACTCATCTGTGACTAAAGGAGCTGTAAACTAAGTGGCTTGAAATTAACAGTAAAGATTTTTCGTATAGCTAATAGTAATACTGCCATCTTTGAACTCCTTGAACACAAGTTTGTCAGCTTCCAGGTGCAGTCTAGACTTGATATAAAACATATATGTATAATAACAAATAATTTCAATATCCAGCAAAGGGGAGGCAGGTAAAGGACAAAAGTAGTAGGAAAATGTAAAATCGGGAGGGTAAATAGAGGTGTGTATATATACAGAATCACAGAACAGAATCATACAATGGTTTAGGCTGGAAGGGAATTGAGGAAGTTCTCTGGTCCAGCCTGTGCTCAAGTCAAGGCTAATAATAGGCTGAGGTGCTTGGGGTCTTGGGCACTCAAGACTCAAATCTCCAAGGATGGAGCTACCACAACTGCTATAAGTGCCTGTCCCAGTATTTCACCGCCCTTATTTTGAGGAATGATGGTTGATTTTTTCCTTAGATTTAATAGGAACTTCCACTACTATAACATGTATGTCACCTCTTGTCCTTTCACTGAACATGTCTGAGAAAAGTCTTGCTCCGTCTTTATGACCACCCATTAGGTAGGTGAGAATGGCACTTGGCTTCTCCTTAGCCTCCTCTAAGAAAAACAGACCAAGCTCTCCTAACCTCTTCTCACATGCACTATTTGCATCAACGCAAATATTTAAATTCTGCAACTTGAAAGCACTGCAAGAGTTTGCAGAGTTAGTCAGCAGGAAATGACATGGCACATCAGAAGTCAAGCTAAACTACATTCAAATAATCCAAGAAAACTCCAAGGCATCTAACAACTATGTAATTTACTCATGTCCAAGATAAAAAAGTCAACAAAATGGCCACATAACAAAACACATGCATCACAATAACCACATAATTTAAGTATATACCCTTCATTAATGAGTGCAGAAGTGGGGGGGGGGAAGCATTTTGAATTCAAGGGTTATTTAGAGATCTTTCAGGAGGGATGTCATAACTTAATAGAAAACAGAATCTTGTGAAAAATCAGTCAGGATACAGATGTAAAGGCAATTTAGCAGTGAGATTAAAGGATGTCCTTTTACACAGCACTATCCAATGCAACCTGAAATAACCTGGCCAATGAAATTTTGTACCACTTATTCTGAAGTATTAGACCAGTAAGTCAAGAAACAATAATCGTTCTTTCTGCAGCAATTTGCTAACCCTGGATTTCTGCATTCAACATTAAACAGCACATTACAACCAATGTACTGAGAACAGAAATAAATTCAAAGAAAAATAAAAACTTTACACAGGATAAAAATAGGAGGTGGCACAGAGAAGAAAAATAATAAAAATCACTGCAGTGTAGTCTATGAACATTCAAAGACAAGAATAAATTCACCTGGCATTCAAAAGTATGAAAAAAGGATAGAATGAAGAAAAACAGAATCACGAAGAAATGCAGGAGGGAAAATAAAAAAATAAATTATCTTTTAAATTTAATTCTTAGAATGATTTATCTTAAAGTCTCTCAGTGTAAAGCTCAGAATTAGTCCATTTCAAATTCCTGCAGAAAAAAAGTTAAATTCGCTATAATTTTGTACTGTGTCCTTTGGAATACTCGTGATTTCTTTGCCCAGATTAAAGTTCAAAATACTTCAACACATAGAAATCTGGTAAAGAGAAGTGGGGAAAAAATTCACATCCATGAAAAGAAATTGAGTTAAAGCAATGTCACACAATGTGAAACAATCCATAACAAAATAAACATGAATTTTGCAAAAGAAAGTATAGTCAAACTCTTAAGTAATGTGAGAAACATACACATGCATAATTCATGGGAATGGCATGGGAATATTAAGAGGACCTGTAATTTCTGTTGTTAAATAAATAATGAGTTACTAGAGCAATTATAAGGCCATGCAATTGGCTTAAGTCCAAGTTAAACTCACTACTTGGGGTTAGGAAAGCTGTGGACTTTTAGAAGCATCTCGTGTATGTGATGTTAATTTCTTTCTTTTCCCACACCAGCACCATCAATTCCATCAAACCCAAATCTTCAATAACAAAATCTGTGGGAAATGTCCAACTTTGACTGTTAGTAGTCCTTCTACATTATCAACTTCACTGTGCCCAGTTGACTTGAAGGCACATTTAGTACACTTTTTTCTTCATTCTACGTCTCAAGACATCTGAGCAGAATGAGCAAAATTTTGCCTTCGCTACAAGAAGTAACCTGAAAGTAATTCTACTTTTTTGGTGAAGTGGGGTTCCCAAACATCTCCAGTCCCAAAAATTACAAAAATGCAAACTTACCTTCTATGATCTTGGTATGTAAGCATTATATTTCTGTTCTTTTTCTCCCCCCTCTTGGCATTCCCTTCTGTGAATCCAACTGTTCAATAACAACCCCAAAACGAATGCCCCCTGTCTAAATATATCTTAATGGTCCCCTGATTTAGCCCATAGATGAAAAAAATCATCATTATTTTAAAATCCTTATAGTTATTTACTGTCATTGAATTAGGAAACATGACCGAGTTTACTTTTCTTTGTAGAAGTTTAAGCTGTTAGGCATCTGTTAAGCTGTTAGGCATCTGAACAAAAAAGCAGTACAAGAATTCATGCATTTGTACAACATTTATTTCCTATTACAATAAAATGAGGAAAAAAATCAACTGCGGATATATTGTGTTTACATGACCCCTTTAAAAATAAAAAAATAAAAATAAAAAAAAAACAACACAACTGTCTGTTTTCTACTTAATTAAAGTTACATTTCAAAACCATATTAACTTTTTAGAGGTAACTGGCACCCATACTTCTACTGCTTACACAATCGCTCGAAGTAGCGTTCATTTGTTTCTCAGTTTTCCTTGTAAGGGTCATTGCTTACTATTTTATGAACAGAAACACAATGTGCAACACTTTAAGCCTCCTCTTATTAGTTAATGAAAAGCATAACTGCTATGAAAATATTGCCTTTCTATTTTATTAGAAACACAATTAAATCCAGTTCCCCAGGCGCAACACTTCACAGGAGGTGTGCTGCCTCCTGCATTACATTTTACTAAGTCAGTAAAAGGGTCATTAATCTTTTAGTTACGGATCTCGGACTTTTAAGTCTAACAGCAACAAGCAGAAGCAAACACCCAGCGCTCTCCTTCTCTCTCTCTGTTGATAGAAAGATAGTAAACGCTTAAGACAAGACCCACAATTAGCCAGAAAAAAGTCTATTTAATCCACTTTCATCTCTCTGGTTCACAGAATCTCATTAGAGTAAATACTTTTGCTTTCATTGTTAGGCTGAATCAGCTGAGACATTTCAAGGCAAGCAAAGAACTGTGCATAGTGCTCCTACTTTACAAAGACTTTTACACTCACCTACACATTAAGTCTTCAGTGAATGCATTATCCCTTTCATCTATTCAACAGTACAGTTCAGATACTATGCAACCAAGGAAAATTTAAGAAAGGAAAAAAAAAAAACCCAGACTGAATTTACTTGAATTCATTTGCTTCTGTGTCAAATCCACCTAAAACAGAGAGCACTGGCGAGAAATGGTAGCCAATCCATAGAGCCTTTTGTACACTGCTGTCACAGAAAGTAACCCATGATATACATATATACAGAAAACAAACCTCTTTGTCCCAGTGCCTGCTTTCCCTTATCTGAAGATATGGAAGATTAAGTTTGTGTGAATTTCTGAACGTGACAACAAGGATGTCCATCCTTAATACTAGAGACAAGAACAAAAATATCTTCACGTGACAAAAACTAAATTTGATTGTATTATTACATCAAATCCCTGTACTACCGAGCATGTTAGAAAGATTCTGCCTACTGCCTCTCCATATTTAAATCCTTATCCCTCCTCTGAACATTTTGACCTTCCAGAATTCAAAACCAATCCAAGAAGCATCCGAAACGTGCGAGAAAGTGCTTCTAGCCTATGAAAATGACAACTGGAGATGCGATTTAGCAATTCGTATTCAGTGCAATACACTATCCACTTCCAAAGAGCATACTTTTCACCTTAAAATAAGCCAGTACTAAGTAAATTGCCAGGACCGGACAGCGGGGACTGACAACAGTGCTGAGATTAACCTGGAAGGCGCTGGCCGAGCTCAGCCCCATCCTCATTCACCTCTAACCGAGCCTTACAAGCCGCCTGTCCGGTCCTTGCCCGGGGCTCTTCTCTCGGCCCCGAACGCGCTGCTCGCAGCACCGGCACCCTCTTTACGCGTCCACCTGCACGAAGAGCCGCCGGCGCCCGGAAAGCCCGGGAGAGGACAGGGCTGCCCGCGGCGGCCGTTAACGGCACCGGCGGCTACCGCGCCAGGAGCCGGCGAGAGGGAGCGGGCGGGGAGGGGACAGCGGCCCCAGGGGAACGGGCACCGGCCGCCGCTCCCCGCAAACAGGTACCGCAACGGGTCAGTGCGGAGCGGAGCGGGGCAGGGACGCCCGCAGAAGTGTTGGGGCGAGGCGGAACGAGAACGGGAGGGAGCCAGCCGCAGCCCGAGCGGGGACACCCAAGGGCAGGGACGAACACAAGGACGCAGGGAGGGAGGAAGGGAGGTGCCTTGGCGGGGGGCACGCAGAGCGCTCTGGGCGCGGCCCTTACCTGGCAGGAGGTGCCGGTGAACCCCGCGGGGCAGGCGCAGCTATAGGCGGCCGGAGGCTGGGGCAGGAGCAGCTGGAGGCGGCGGGTCGCGGCGGGGCTCCCGGCCGGCACCGGCGAGCAGGTGCCGTTGTTGCGGCAGGGCTGGCTGAGGCAGGGGTCCCGGTCGGGGGGCGCGGCGGTGGCTGGCCCGGGAAGGCAGGCACGGCGCTGGGCCAGAGCGAGCAGCAGCAGCAGGAGGAGCGGAGCGGCTCGGGGCATGGCGGCGGGGCGTGCTGGTGCGGGTGCCGCTCCGCTGCGGGCACCAGCGGGGAAGGAAGAGAGAGAAGGAGAGGATGGAGGCAGCGGCTACCCGGCTGCTCCCTACCCCCGTTCCCCGGGCAACGGGCGGGCGGGGACTGGGCGGGGACGAGCCGGCAGCCGCGCCGTCGTGTACCCAGCAGGGGGCAGCCGCGCGTCCTCCTGCAGCGCGTCCGGGCGCCGGCCCCGGCCGGCGGCGGTGAGCGGCCCTGCCTCGGGTGCGGTACAGGAGCGCACAGCCCGGCCTTATTTCGTCCCTGCAGCCCAGGCGGAGCTCGGCTCGGGCCGGAATGGCCTGCGCCAGCGCCCCATGTGCCGTGGGCGGGGGAACGGCGACCGGGCTGCACCAGGCTGCTGGGGCCCGGGTACCGGCACTGCGCGCCCAGCCCGCTGGTTTACCACGGGATCCGCGCGATAATAAACCGCCCGACAGGCATTGCTGGTCTGCCACTGCCTCCAGTTGGCTTGGCGGGTGTAAACGTTAGCGTACCCGGGACCGAACCCTGTCTCGGGACCGGCAAACCCCTGGAAGGGAAACTCCGTGTTCAGGACCGTTCACTGTTTGCTTCTCATTTACTGTTTCATACGTGTAACCTGTGGACAGTTACTTTGAAGCTCCTTTAAAACCCAAGCAGGGGAGGCGGAAAGCATAAAATGAATCCTGTCATTTCCCATACTGCGGAAAAGCTGTGGCTTTCATTCATTTTACAGCTGAATTTTAAAAGTCGATTTGTATTTTGCTAGGCGTTCGGATTTTTTTGCTGCCTCTGGTTAGAAGCAAGATACATGGTCTGTAAATCAGGTAACAGATAGGAGAAAGGTAATCCACAGTCTGGCCTTCTCTTCATTTGCTTCTGCAAAAATGAAGTATTTAAATCTCTCGTAACTAGCGACTTCTCATATATCTGCCATACAAAACGAGGGCATTGCTGGCAGCAGCATGCTACAGCTTTCATAAACCCCCATACTTCGCATAGAGCTTAAACCCATATCCCGTGTAGAAACGACAGGTGATGCTAATTGAACTGAAAGTTCATCAGGGGTTCCAGCAGCCTGACTGTGGTACTCTGTCCCCACATGTGGCTGACATGAACCACCCCTTCTCTGCTGCTGTCCTGCCAGACCCCTTGTCCCTCTGGTTCCTCCCTTCATCCCTCCCGGTGCCGTCCCGGCTCCCACCACCACGCCCCTGGAACGACTCCTTCGTTCAACGGGATCCAACTGTCTTCCCCCTGTTCCCGACACTGGTGGGTTCCAGTGATGACAACAGCCTGTAGGCGCTGTGATAATACAAATAAAACCAGTCTTAGTCATATATGTTGAATTGTTTGCTTATTTTACAACTCTTCTGCTTAAGGTTGCTTTTTCCACCGATCCTTGCTCACCAGAGCCCATCACATGCTGTAACCAAACAAACCTGCTGCACCCACCAGACCAGTTCTTCTTTTCGGTACTGATCATTATCAAAGGGAACATGGAAAACATCCTTACAATTTGAAACTACAGTACTACTCACTGTTCTTCAAGCACTTTTTTCCCCCCAGCCAATAACTATTCTTACTAATTTGCTCAGCCCGTGCCTAAAAATGTCGTGGAAACCAATGCCAAAGGCGTTTCCTCTGTCAAGTTATAATAACCATTATATTCCACTCACAAAATTTGTGGCCTTGCTCTACAAGAAAATAATCTGATTTGACACGGTCTGTTCTTGATAAGTTCACAGAGGCTGCAACTTGTCTCCTTGTTATCTTCCAAGTGCTCTGAAATAACTTGTATATATATCCCAGGGTGCTGTGGCAGTTGCTGTCAAAGCAGCTAGGCTGGAATCCTGTCCCCCTCAATAGAAATGTTTGTCCTTTTCCAATCTCCTAGGGCTTCACCCTTCCACACAGGCTGTCAAAGATAGTCATTAATAACTAGCTTCAGCCAGTTCTCTAAACATCTTTTAGAACAAATCATCAAAACCAGCCAATTTGAAAGTTGTTCTACTCCCTAACCTGACCAAGCTCTCCTTTTGCTCAAGCTCTTCTCCTGGCTGATGCTAACCGTGCTGACCAGCTGAGTGACCTTCATGAGAAACAGGATGCCTGAAGAGGCTGTAGTGCCCCTATTTTTAAATTATTCTTGGTACCCCAAAAGTGTTCAATGATTCTGGTGAAAGTCTGGTCTGTATCTGAGCCTTTTAGTAGTAAGACAACATAGGTAAGGATTCATAAAGATGTTTTCAAGGCTGAGAGTTAGATAATGAATTCTGTTGGTGTAATAGCATGGCATTTGCAGAAGAGAACAACTTTAAAAATAAGCTAGTAAACCAACAGGGCAGTATATAACATGGTGTTCTGAGTCAGACAGGACATAACTGTATGAGTGTCCTTAGCATTTTACAGAATATATAAGCAATGTTTGCATTACAATTGCCATTTTTATAAGGAAATATTAAACTATACAACAGAAAATATTATGCTTACTTAGTTAGCTAGTGATTTTCCAAAATGTTGTATCTTTTTATGCACAATAATGTTCCAGTAAGCATAGTTTAAATAATTTTATAGTCGGCTTTCCATAAACAAACTACTAATCTTAGTATTCAGTAAGGATTTGAGCTGCCTGCCTCAGTTACACTTGCTAGAATTTGAATTGTATTATCAGTCTAATAGCTTATTAGTGTGGCTTAGATAAGTTACATTACAGCTTAACTCTTTATTTTGATGGAAAAGTACTCATCCTCTAGTGGCTTGGAGATTTTTATTTTTTTTATCTGTTCTGATTAAATATTTAGGGAGGAACAAAAATCTCTGTGATTTCCTGAGAGGAATTTGTACACTTTAATGTCTCCCACAACAACAATGATCTTTTATGATTAATTATTGTAAAACCATGATTAGTTACATTTTTCTTTACTATAGGCATTAATTTAGATGAGACGGTTACTGCGCTGAGCCTTTTCTGAGCAGTGATTCTTTTCTGTTTCATGCTTTGGGTCAATGCTATCATGCCTTTATTATAGTGTTTGCAGAGTGCAGAACTGACTTTTCCCTCATCTTCCCCTCAGCTTGTGCCTGCTTTAAAGTATCTCAGGAATTTCACTGTCTACCAAAAGGACTGGGGTCTTAATTTTGTCTGAGAAACTTCAGAAGGGTTTCAGTCATGCAACTGGAGTCAAATTTCCAATATTGCTCATGGTGTTCTTAATCTCATATCCAATACCTGCCAAAATTAAAGCTACAGCTATTTGAAAGTCATTGCTGCAATCACTGAAACTATTACTGTTGAACATTAAAATGCATTTATTCAAAAGGTTTTCTACATGTATTTATCTTTCTTTTTCCAAGCTGCAGCAAGCTCTATTAATATAAGTGCCTGAACGATCCACATCTGAGTCTATCAAAATATTGAAGTACACATTTAAGCATGTAATTAGCCCACAGAATTCAGTTAGAATACTCACCTCAAAATAAGGATGTTCAGGTGCTTCATATTGGAACTTTTTGCCTGACGTTTGTGGGTTTGTGAGGGAAGGTTTTGGCCACAGGAAGTTAGTTTAAGACTCTGGACAGTTTTAAAACTTCTAGTTCACTGCTATAGGTGGGTGAGAGGGAAACATTGCTTTATTTTCATACGCACCTGAATAATTGGTATTTTATTTTTGTCTTGATACAGACTGGCAAACACCCTGCTCCCTGACAATGTGCAGGGATTTGTCTGCTTTCCTCCCTAGCTCTTGCATTTCTATTAACTTTATTTTTCTCCACTTTATTAAGCTGTTTGAAGACTGCATATTTTCTTCCTTTTGTTCACTAACTTTGACATAGGAAATTGGTGGCAATCATGCCGATTTGTTTACTGCTGCCAGCAGTGAAAGGATATGTTGTTAGTTAATGTCTGCTGTTCAGGGGATCTGCAGTACAAGTAGAGGTGCTGATACAGCTAGCATCAAGAGAGAGCTGCCAGCCCAGGTACATTCTTCATTGTGCAAATTATAAAATCTTGAGAATCATAGATCATGTTTTAAGACAAAATCCATAGAGAAGTTAAACTTTTACATCAGGGAGCACAAAACCAGCTTGCTGTGAAAATTATGATACCTGTTTCATCAGTGGCAGACAGACAATGCTGGAGTAGCAGTATTTCCCACACCTCCACCTGTTTGGCTCACAGGAACTTCCATCATATTTTTAGAACAATAAAATCAGTCCATACCTCTACACAGAATAGATATTAAACAAACAAAATGACTGCCAGGTATTTGAGAAAGATCTTTCTCTGAGAGCTGCCTGAAAATTTGTCTCAATAGCTACTGCACCCATCAGTAAAGAGCTGTACACGTAATTTGAAGAGAGATGCTTCTGCAGCAAAGATGCACTTTCAATACTTTAATAATGTTTTCTATCTCTATGCTGTGTGACACTACAGCAAATATTACTGTACTTCATGAAATGAGAAGTTAATCTTATTAAAAGATTGATCAGAACCCACCATTACATAAATAAGACTATACTGGGTAAAATCCTGCGTATTTGTACCAAGTAAGAATCAGCTTCTAAGGAGCTTGTTTGAAAAGTCTCACAGAAAATACCACCACAAAACAAATGTTGCAACTGACACAGCTGTAGCTTGAGGTATTTAAATCCTGTTTCGTAGATACAAAAAAAAACTTCAGAAATAACATAGGTTTTGCCATTTGCAATCTTCTGCTCTATTCTTAAGACATAACCTAGATTTTCAAACAACAACCTGATGATCAAATAATGATTATAGTATTTTATTTTTCATTAATACTTTCTAATTCAGTAGAAATAAAAAAAAATGTAGAATGTGTCATTCATGCAGACAGTAATTTTTAGTCAAAGAAACAGAGCAAGTATAAAGCACAGAATCTTCAATAATGTCAGAATTGTCTTTAAACTTTGTCTTAGAATTTACATAGCTATTCTGGTAATTCAAATGATGTGCTTAATACGACAGCTATCAGAACAACTATGTGACAATGAGAACTTGGAGGAAGTACTATATCTGAAGAAGAGCTATTTTTGTATCCAGTAAGTAAATGACTTCATATTTCTATGAATTTCAAGGTGCAAGTGGCAGAGGACATGATGTCTAGATTTTGGTTGGCTGGAAAACCTTTCACATTAGAAGCTGTACAGAGGAGAAGGATAAATAAAATTCTGTAATTCTGTAGAAATATCAATAGACATTATACTTAGAAAGAAAATAAAACAAACAAAAACTAAGTGAGAAGGTAACCCAGCCAGAGGTTGTAAGACTTTGTGTTTCTTTTTGTTACTCTTCCTGAACAGTAAACAAAAAGGTGAGGCTTTTGCTTGGTTTATGATCAAACAAGGCTGGCACCTGGGATTCTCAAGGCAGCAGCCAGCAGTAAAAATATCCTAAGCAGAGAACTGCATTTATTGTTTTAATTTAAACACAGAATTTCACAGCAAATACAAAACCAATTTTGTTTAGTTTCTGTTGTTGTGCTTTGTCTGTTTTTTCCCCTCATGCCGTTATTCTTTAAAACCTTCTTTTTCAGCTCTTCTTTTCTCTTCAAGCTTTTCAATTTATTATTGCTCAGTGATATCACCCTCCCTAGATTTAAAATTTATATATAAATGCATCCTTTTTTATATCTGTGTTCTCTTACACCTCTTTTATAAGTAAGAAATTATGGCTTATATGAAGACTGCAAGCAATGAATGCTCTAGGTATATTTTCCTCAAAAATTTAAATCATGATTTGAATTAGTCTAGTTTTATCAGTCACCCACTGGATCTACTTTTACAGTTTTCTCACAGATTAAGAAGCTACATGCTAGCAGTCATTTACATAGCATTTTTACTTCTGTAGGTGATTCTACACAAAGATCAAGCCATTTGTGAACATGCTTTTAGATGAACTGAACATCTTTTGGTCAACTATTTATTAATACTAAGGTGCTATAGCTCACATGGACATTTCATGGCAATAGAAGTTGAACAATCACCATTTCTCCTTGTATAACCACTGCAAATACACATTCTTCATGCAGTTATCTCCCGTTAACAACTATTGGCTTCCAAGGAAACAGGCAATATGTTTAGCTTACTGTGGGCCTGTAAATACTTCATAAGGAATAGGCTAGAAATTACACGGGCTTTTCCTTATACCATAAAAGTCTTCAGAAATAACTGCCAAACGGCACATGTGTACAAGTTACAATAAACAAATAAATACAATACCTGATGTGAAATATATTCTTAATGCATAAATTATTAATATAAAGATTCTTAATTGTTTTCAGTAATCCTAGCAGGATAGATACTGTCTGGTAGGTGTTCACTAGGTCAGTGGCAGTATTATGTCAACATGGGTGTATCACTTAAGTCCTGAATGTCTTTTGGAACTTAAGAACATGAAATATAGGCATCCTTAATCTGTGCCTTAGTACTAGAATTATTCAGTCTTCAAGATGATCAGAAAGAAAGTTATTTAGGTTGCATCATACCTCAGCTCAAAAAAATCTGAGGAAGTGACTCGAATATGCCAACCCAGCTTTGTCAGGCTGATCCTATATAACACGCTAGTGAGTGGAATTTCTCCTTTTAGTTCTGGGTGAATTACTATTTTGTTCCTGAAACTACTGCAAAATTATAGAAACTTACAATACTAAAAGCATTAAAGAGTTTACTATCATCTTTATGACTACACCCAGTGCAGTGTGTCACCAGTAGTGACAACTATTTGTGCTATCCCACAGTCTAGGATAAAAACATAGCAAAATCAAATTGCTTATTTTTTCTTAACTTCTTTTTGCTTAGCTCCGTAAGTGGCTACAAAGGTCATGTTCTTGCATGGTTTAACAAGTCAAAATAGGACACACAGGATCACTTATTTGTATTCCAGATTCAGCTTTGCCTCTTTTTTCCTTTTTTTCTTTTTTTTTTTGGATTTAAAGTGCCTATGTGTCTGTTACCTTCAAGGAAAGAAAACGTGCTTGCAGGGTTCTCCAGAGTGGAGGGACCTTAGCGCACAGGGATTTGTTCAAGTAATGAGAAACCAAAGTCATAAAGAGTTGGCATGCTAACCTCAAAAGATAGATATCTAGTTTTCTCAACATCCAGCACACACTCTTTTAGTGTGTGCTACAGTCTTACAAACGACTTTTATCAGACAGGTAGGTATTTTCACATTGAGTGGTACCTCTGCAAAATAAGCTCTTGGGACAATGGGATGGCTGATTTTGCAGAAGACAGTGTCGAGGTGTTAATCACTGTAATGCAAAGTGTTCTGTGCCTTTCACCAGAGATGATCAATTCTGGGGAAATAAAATAAATAAATAAATAAATAGAAAGTGTAAGCATGAAAAAACAACAAACAAAAACAGAGGAACAAAGTTACTGATACTAGCAAGTTTACTAAGGATTTTTAAATGAAGATGCATAAACTGTGAATTTGAAAACCAAAGTGCTATCTTTAATGCATATAGAGCAAGGGATAAATCTCATGGTGTCCAGTTTTCCATTGTCACATGAATTTTCTTCCACACTCCATAGCGAAAAAAAAAAAATACAAAGTGCTTATTACAAAAAAAGCTTGTGGCAGAAATAATCTGTGTCATCTATATGATAGCTTCAGCTACATGGATAGGTGTCATTGCTCAGTCTCCCTGGCAAATGACACATTGCTTAGAAAAGCAGCAACACAGCATGCATCCATGCTGTGTACCATCTAGCAGCAACTGGAAAATATCTAATCCCTGTTGCTCTGAAGGGGAAAGTCATACACTTAAACAAAGCTCCATGAAATGAAAAAAGAAAGGTAAGCTCTGTCGAAGGGTGCTTAACTTGAATTTGCCAATAAATTTCATAAATAGCATTAGGCAAGTAAAAAGACTACATTGCACCAAGAGTGATTTTACTGAATGAAAGGTGTGGATTTGCCCTTTCAAAAGCTGTTTTGCTGATATTGTGTAACACAAAGCAAATATAGTCAAGATTCCTTAACACCTCTTAAAGCTATATGAAGTGTAAAAGACATCGTTACATAGAATTATATATTATTCTGATCTTCACATCAATTCAGGTGTGAACAGATGCATTTTCATCATTAAGAATCAAATAGGTAGGGTCTCTAGAAGAAATAACAGAAGGAGCCATAATACCTTTGATAAAAACATTTATATTGACCATTGTCTAGAACTGCCTAATTTCATTTGAAAATTATTATAAAGCTAAAAATACTGCTATTAGATTATTTCTTTTAGGTAACAATCAAACTAAAGTTCAATAATTAGATTTTTTTTTCTCTCACAAAAGATTAGAAAGCAAATCCTTAGCAGCTAGTAATTTTTTGCTTCTATTTCCAAATTGAGTAACAGTTCTGAGATACTCTACTTGTAAGCACGTTCTGTTTGATGCTGTACATAGAAAGGACAAAAAAACCTTCCCACTGCAGAAAACTTACATGAAATCACAAGAGGGGGCAAAGCCAGGCATTACAGAAAGACAACGCAGCATGAAGGACACAATGAGACAACACCAACCATCACAACAAGCCATAAGCATAAATAGCAATTGTCATTTAGCATGATTGTGGCAAAAAACCTGAGAATACATACATGTGCAAGATGAAGAACAAGAGAGAGAACAAAGGCTCTTTTTTTGAGCATTGAAAGACAAGGACTTTATATTTAATGTGGTGTAAAGGACTTGTTAAGCAGAAAGCTCCAGCATATTCAGATCCAGTATGGATGCAAGAATTCATTTTTGAGGCCAAACTGACAGGAAGGATGGCTGTATTAAAAATTAAATAAATAAAAGTAAAGCTCTTGGAAGGATGATTAAAGATATTAAATATGTGGATATCAGTAGTGTTACGTCAAGACTATCAACTGTCAAGACTGGATTTTTCGTCAGAAATAGTCAGCCCCAGCATAGAAGGATAAAACCTTTAAATCATTAGTATGAAGGTAGCAGGTGAACATGTCCAAGATTACTGAAGCAGAAAAAACAAGAAGCCAAGAACTGGGACTGTAATTGTAACATACAATGTACGCAGCAACAAGAACCACAGAAGGTACAAATAATGTATCTTATGTTTATCTATAGAAAGTTGGCACTGTACAGTCTCCCCCTATTTTATTTCTAATGCCACTTCCAGATTCAAGTTGAAGGATTTGTTGTAAAGCTGTCACTCTGCCCACATAATGCAACTTCTCTTGTACATTACTGTAACTTTACTTTTGAAAGAGGTAGATATATCTAACAGATCAATACTGCTGGAGAAGAGGCAGATAGCTATTGAATTAGTGTCAACTTTGTCAGGTTGGAACACGTATGTTCCTCCTGTAGCATGCTGTCTTTCTAGCTTTAACTCCCATTGTTGTTTTTTCACTGTCATTCTAAAGACACTTTTCTATGAAACAGCATTAACAAAGAATGCTTGGTGAATCCAAAAATACCTCTAACCAAATAATTGGTACACAAAATGAGATCCTTTTTGATCTCAACTAATTGGTAGCATCTTGCTACACCTTTTTCTGTTCACATTGCTATGGATATGCAGGATTTATGTCAACTTAAAATCAGGCATTCCACAGCTGTCAAAAACAATACCAAATTTTCCTGTACAATAGTCTCAAAAGCAGGCATCTGATATCAAGCAGCATCTTATTCTCTGTTCCTTTGCCCATACGCACCATGTATACTTACACACATACTGTGTGCAGTTCTGATGTCTTCAACATAAAAAGGACATGGAGCTGTTGGAACAAGTCCAGAGGAGGGCCATGAGGATGATCAGGGGACTGAAGCACCTCCTGTATGAAGACAGGCTGAGGAAGTTGGGGCTGTTCAGCCTGGAGAAGAGAAGGCTGCGGGGAGACCTCATAGCAGCCTTCCAGTATCTGAAGGGGGCCTATAGGGATGCTGGGGAGGGACTCCTCATTAGGGACTGTAGTGATAGGACAAGGGGTAATGGGTTAAAACTTAAACAGGGGAAGTTTATTGAATATAAGGAAGAAGTTCTTTACTGTGAGGGTGGTGAGGCACTGGAACAGGCTGCCCAGCGAAGCAGTAAATGCTCCATCCTTCATGGTGCTCAAGGCCAGGGTGGACAGAGCCTTGGTCGACATGGTCTAGTGGGAGGCATCCCTGCCCATGGAAAGGGGTTTGGAACCAGATGATCTTAAGGTCCTTTCCAACCCAAACCATTCTATGATTTCATGGGATTAAGGGTAAATTAATCTGTTTGTAAACTGCACAGGGAGCTTTTTGTAGACCACGTATTTTGTAGGTACGTATCAGTGAATATTTGCACGAACAGAATAAGGCAGAATTATGTAACATGACCATAAATACCTTGTGCACTTGAACTTTTCCCTGAAGCACTTCACATTCCTAATTCTACCTAATCTTTCAATTTTCAGGCAGTTTTCAGGATGTTATTTTTGGTTAATACTTGTGAGAACTGCTCTTTCTAGAAAATCCTATACATGGAATTATGGCATTTCTCCATAATTCCTGTCAAATCATGTTAACTACTTACTCTGGAAAAAAATGGAAACAACCAGCTACCTGCTGTATAGAAGTGAACAGAGAGATGTAGCAGCTCCTGAATGCAGGGAAATACTACTTCTTTCAATATTAAAACCAGAAATAGGATGCCAGAAAAACTTTCTAAAGTTGAAACCCTCTTAAGAGAAGCAGAAGTAATGAAGGCCTGTAATTTTCAGTCAGTTGAAGCAGAGTTCTCTGAAGTGGAGATTACTCACAATCTGCAGCTGCAACAAAGACTCTGGTAATTTCCATTCATTTTGTAGGATAATTTAGAAAACCTTTCTGCATATAAATTTCTCCAATTGAATTTAAATTAATAGGACTGATATAGCACAAACCAGTGCAAGACTATTCAAGATGCATACTAACTTTTTTTGATTCCAAGTCATCTGTAAGTGCCTGCATGCAGTTTTGATTTTAAATTCTAAAGAGAGCTGATTTTAGAATTGGAACATATTTTAGTACAACAAACAGATTTATACAGTTAGGCCTTGAAAAACCCAGAGAGATTGCACCACCTTTCCTCTGGGGAGATGAAGCAAATGGCATCAATCCCTTCCCTCGATCTCCCAGCTCTGCTCCTGGTAATGCACCATGGGATGCTGTTGCCATCTATTGCTGCCATGCCATACTGCTGACATGTGTTCAGACCTTTCCTGCAGAGCTGCTCTCAAAGTCAGTTTCTCCCTTTACCTCCAATTTCTGGTCTAGCAGAAGTAGCTGATACTGCTGGCGGTAAGAAGGAAAACACCAATCTTAGACTGTTATTAAATGTGAAACAATTTTGCTTTTTAGTAACCATTTTAATGAAACTTTTCCCTCCCTTTTTGAATAGCATTTACACTTTCAGTGGCCCAGAACAAGGCTTGCACCTTTGCTTACCAAAGAAGTATAAAAACTGTGGGAAAACTTTCTTGAATGATTAGTAACATCAATACTTCCACAGTAAATTAAGCATACCGGGCTACAAGGTAAAGGCATAAAGATTAAATACTGCCATTTGTTTGGGAAGCCTTGCACAGATTGTGGGAAACAGTAGCCTCCGGGGAAAAAAGAAAATATCCAGTGAGAAATTTTCATTGTTTGGCCAATGTCTCCACAACTTCAATAGGTGAAAATAATAACCTGGGAAAAAAAGGTTGGAAGAAAAGGCTGGGAGATAAAGTGCCAGCTCCTAGACTAGCAAACTTTCTGGATCACTCCTTCAATCACCTGCCAGCCAGAGGCCTTTGCATACACAAAGTCCTAAGGACAGAACTGTACACCTCAGATAGTAGCAAAAGGGAGAATAAAGCCACATATGTGATATTTGCCCTAAATATTCTATTTCCCATCAAGTAGCTCTGGGGCTTCTAAACCAGGCAGAATTCCACTGAATTCTGTTTTTAGTCTGATGACCCATTTCACTAACTCACTACAAAGCATCAGCTGAGGTTGCTTTCTTCCCTGAAAGTACAGGATCTACTTTACCAAAGATCTATGAAATACACCCCAATTCTACAGAAATGATTACACTAAATATTCTCCCTCTCAATATTTAACCTCATCCACCCTATGAAGCAGACAAGAGACCATAGGAACAGAAGGAAATCAAGGAATGGGAGGACAGGTACAGCAATGAAGCAGGAATCAACAATGCCTAGCTCGAGTTAAATGCCACAAAAATAGTTTAATACTATGTAGCTATTTGCCACAACTGCTGCTGCTGTTCTGTTGTAGTTTTTCCTCCTGAGGCAAAAGTCTAAAAAAGTCCTTGGTTTTCTTTTCTTGCAGGATCCCACCATCCAGGGTAGTTAAAAGAAGGTAGTAGCTATGAGTACTCTATAGACAGTTCATGAAATTTCATCTTTTCTGTCTACCTTTCAGTTGTACACTTAAGGAAATAATGCAGGAAATAGCTATTGAGATATAATAACATTATTTTTAAGTATCTCCACATCACCCACCTGCCTTGGCTTTCAGTATGTAAGAATATATTGCTTAAGCTTACCCTTACAAAAATAATACTCCTTCCACCCCTTTCTGCTCCCAGACAAGGTTTTCCCCCAAGCTGATCTACATCTTTCATGAATGGGGTCCTAGCGACAGCCACAGCCTAAGAGTAAAGTGAGACTGGGGGGGGGTAATAGGACAGAGACAGACAAGACAAACTAAAAAAAAAAAACAAAACCCAACCAAAAACCTTACAACACGCTTGTTGCATTACCCCAACATGCCGCTTATGGATTGAACTGGGCAGTTTCCTTCTTGACTACAGAAGAAGTCACAGGAGTCAGGAATTCCAGCCTCTGTGTGTGTGTGTGAGGGAGGGAGGGAGTGCAGTGCACTTTCACCTCTATTACTCCTTTTAGGGTTGTTTGGGGGTTTTGGGTTTGTTCGTGTAGTTTTATTTTCCTGTTTGATTCAAGTTTCCAGATGTTGCTGCCAAACCAAACCTAGAGCTATCAGGAATTTTTATCGAGTGCCTTGAAGATACTGGATCTATCTTCACTGTTTCCCCTCCACTTAGTTCTCCCGTTTATAGGTCAAGATTTCATGATTCCCCAATATACACAGCAAAGGAAAGAGGCTCACGTCCTGCTCCCCCTGGACCCCCAAAGCAACTTGATGACTGATCAATGCAAGCACATTTCAGTACCAGGAAACAAGATCATAGTATTCATATCTTCTACCCCAGTCCACTGAAGCAGTTTTTCCTTGAGCCATTCACTGTTAGGCTATGATGGAATTCGTTTCCTATCCACTGTACAAACCTGCATTAATGTTCTGTTAAAATACATGTGACAGTGCAGTTTATGCTGGTGCCCTGGGGTGGGATGACTCCTACTCCTGGGGCTATCAACTATAGTCATCTGAGAAAGCTATTAAAAACACTATGCAGTAGGAGAGACACAGCAAGTCAAGAGCACACAGCTGTGAAATTCCTGCAATATCACAGGAAGAGATCACATGGCAGAGGTTTTCCAGTTCAAGCTATCAAGAGACTAGGAACATAAAGTACAAGAAAAACAGGACAAGTCTTGAAAAGACACAATTACAAGGAAGATTTTGCCCCCCCTTCCAAGCATTTTTTTATAATCTATCTTAGCCAAGTTTTTTATTTCTCTCCATTCTGCCAACAGTTTTAGCTATAGAGAAGCATTTTTGGCTAGGGGGAGGCAGGTTCACACTAAAAACAAGGCATTATCCCTAAAGTCAGGTAGACTAACATCTTGTTAAAGCCCTCTACAGAGGTACAGGTTTATCTGACAATGGGAACTTTAATACCAGTATATTTGAAGACAGGTTGATGAAACAGGTGAGACAGGGCCCAGAAACTCTACAGATGACAGTCCCACCTCCAGCAGTGGCCAAAAAAAGAGGGCACTAGTGATACAGGGCTTTGGAATTTCATCAGTCGCTGCCCTTAAGCACCCATCTTCTCAGCAGAGGATTGCTCAGTAAGGGAAACAAGATAGACAAAAATACCACCACCAAGCCATAAGGTTGAAGGGAAAGGACGAAGAATCTCAGCAATTCAATCATGCAAACAGCCTGCATAGGAAAACTGAAATAGCCAGTTAGAAGCATGGCAATGGGCATGGGGATTTCACACAGAATTAATTCTTGTACATCTTCCTACAGAAGAAACACTACAAATTACTAATTTATGTCAGATGTGATACTAAAGTGTTCCTGATACAGGAGATTCCTTTATAAAACAAAAACCTAAAAAAAAAAAAATCACTACACAAATTCAGTAGCAGCTCTCAGTGCTTGGATGGCACTTCTTTCCAGAGTTTCCTGCTGCTCTTGTTAATTTAGAAGGACATAAAACCAAAATAGTAACTGATGGCTGGTGTTCTCTAAAACCAGGTGAACTTACCATGTTAAAATAAGCCTCTGCTTTCAAAAATAGGACTTCCTGTACCTTTGGTTACTTTATAGGGTATAATAAAAGTAGTTCAGTGCTAAGACAACTATACATTCTTCTAAAGGCTACAGAGTCTTGAACAGGCATTTGCACACACCCATGATGGGTTTTAATAAGATTTTCCCTTAATCCAAAGTTATACTGAAAAGGAGGAATACCCAAGGTCTTGCCCCACCCCTCCACTTGTTCTCAACTACTCTTAGATACCACATTTCTGGTTTTAGTGAAGTACTGCAGTCATGCGAACTGTGACTCTTCAATTTATTCTTACTATTACCTTTTAAGACAGACTGCTCTTCTAATACATTAAAAGCTTGGTAGGAAAAAAAACAAAGTGCCACCTAAAAGGGTTTCATTCACTTTTCAGGCCAACTACATCCTTAGTCTGTGCTTAATATGACAGCCAGCACAGCAAAAATTGTCACCACACCACAAACTGCTTTTTCTTTCCTTTTTAAACAGGCAACCAGCAACTTATTTTCCCACTGGATCAGTTACACAATGTCTCTATACCAAATCTGAAAGCTCCTCAAAATTTCAAAGTCGATCAAAGCCAGATTCTAGAGGGAGACAACATGGGTAAAAAGAAATATCAATACACATGATATTTTAATACAAAATATTAGCTTTTTTCTTTTCTTTTTTACACAAGTCAGGTTTTCTTTAAAATATAGAACCTTAAAAAAATGAACAAATTGCTATCCACACACTATAAACACTTTTTTGTGCTCAGTTCGATCAAGTTATCAGAACAATTTAAACACCAGTCCATAGTTTAAACACTGCCTTGAAGTTTTATGAAAACTATGCCGCACTGTGCACTACCATTATTATATGTACAGTGTGAAGCGCCTTCTTTCAGTTTTAATACGGTAGTAGAAACTGTTCAGTTATCAGGTTCTTTGTGCAAGGATTTCACATTCTACTCATGCTCACGACAGGTTTGCATTACATTTCAGTGGCACTGGTACAAGCAACCACATGTAATTCTGTGAATGTTCTCTGGAAGAATGTCCGTTACATATTCTGGAAGTTCAAGTTCTTCAGCTAGATAAAAGAAAACTTGTTAGTTTAGGGGAAATACTAGCCTGATCTGCCAGAGTTTAACAATTTCTAAGCACTGACATGAATTTTGATTTCTCAAAGTTGAATAAAAGTAATTAACTATCATATTTTCATAGAGATTAACTAGACAGACGGTACATCTCAGGAATATTTGTAATAGCCTGTTTTTTGAGCCCATAGAAAGGAAAAAATTTCCCTCTGAGTTGGAGGTCTTAAAAGGTCTTGTTTTAGTAGTAAATCATCCACAAGTTGCAGGCTGTTAGCCAAGTAGATTTAGGATGATTTACTTGCATTACAGTAATTTACACAATTGAACTTTATGCATACAGTACAAAACTATGAACAAAAAGGTGAAGCAAACTTTTTTATTTATATTCAGGTAAAAACATTAACCTGATAAAGTAAATTATTGCAGATTTGAGAAATCAGCACATAAAACAATTGGACAGAGAACTGCTTACAGGTGCTTTATCTGTGTCAAAAGACAAAGGCTGAACTGTTTGTTCCAAGCTAGCGGGGGGGAGGGGGGTGTGAAGAAAAACAAACAAAAAAAAAACCAAGAAAAAAACACCCTACAAAAGTAACCAGGAACTTGGATCAAGAACAAGAAAACTGTTTACTCAAAGAGGGAATGAAACAACTAATCTGTCTTTTAAAAAACTTTCCATCAATTCGAAATGCTCTGGCCCTTACCACAATACACACTGGCCAGCCCAAGCTGTTGGACTTCAACTACACAAAAGAAATAATTCTTCCTAGCCTCTAGTAAGAGGCTTCTGATGCGTGAATCACTGTGTAAACAGCTCTAGAGTGTCAACTCGTAAAGACTGTTGCCATTATATCCTACCACTACAGTAAAACTATGCTATAAGAAAGGTTCTACCTAGTTACAAAGGCTGAATTATATTGACAATATATATTTGATTTCAGTAAAATTTAAATTATCTTAATCAGAGAAAGAGGCATGGAGCAGTTGAATGCCCATGCTAACCAAAACATAACAATTGTTGAATGTTGCACACAAAAAGAACCAAGTGAATTGCACATCAGACAATACATGAGGATGGGCAAAATTAGAGGCAGGTGAGGATACACAGAACTAGTCTACTAAACTAGATTCATCAAATACATGGTGTATTTAATTTCTGTACTTATGTACAAAAGTTGTCTTTGGAGAAAAAAACTTCAGACTTAGCTAGATGGATACACACAGCCCAGTATTAAACTGCACAGCGACATTTATTGTTCCAGCCTGGAAAAACATCCCTTTTTAAATTTCACACAGCAAAGCAAGTTAAAAACTTCACTCATCAAATAAATGATAATTTAAACAAGAACTTGCTAAAGAAACCTTGTCACAACAACTTTTAGGGCCGGATCACTTTAAGTCCATAGGGGCCTTTAATGAATATCAACCAAGTGTCTTTGCTTATAATCTGCAAGCCGTTTTTCTACAACAAGAAGGCGTAACACGTTTCCTTGACTCAGGTGATATATTTAGAAAAGAATCATGAGTTTTTCTTTTGCTGTAACAGGCAGACATTGTACTTTTATTGTGATCAGGAAAGATGGAATGACTGCTGCCCTTCTCTTGCAGCTATCAAGAGTTTTTCACGCATTATCTCAATAGTTGAATAGTCCGGCAATTTGAGATAGTTCACACAAGTCATTACTGAGGGTAAGAAATCATCTGGATTCTCTGTAGACTCAAATGTCTTGCGTACAATTGTCAATGGAGGATTCAAACTTCGAAAGCCTGTCAATGAGAAAAGACATTCAGAATAAGGTTGCTCCCCTTGAAATCACACAGAAACACTGTACACATCTACCAGTGACAGAAGCATGCATCTCATAACTGACAGCTCCATTTTTCAAGTTCAGAATATGGCTTTATAAGGCCATGTAGAAAGGTAAAAAAAATACCTGAAGTCCTGCCTGTAGACTAGTTTACCAAGAGGAATTAAAAATACCCCAAACAAATCAGTGAGGTTTTTACTCTTGTATTCTATATGTGTAAAAAAACCTATTCTAAAAGCAGCCTTTTTAAAAGTTTGTTGGATTCAAACACATTTTCCAAGTTTCCCAGAAGTTATCTATGACTGGTACCTTATTTATTTTACTCCAGACCCTCAGCTCTGTCTACATCATGTGTCCCCCACTCCAAAAAAAAAAAAAATTATAAATTTTTTTCAGCTTTTTCTCCCAAACCCCAAGGAACACAAGTAGTGGATCATATGCATAAATTCTGGGTTTACTTGCAAAGTATTTAGCTGCGCTTACAGCAAAATGTGTAATCTATAACAGTCCCTAGCAAAGATAGAAATTCCTCAGTTTTCTCACTTCATTTCACCTAATTTCTGAAATTCAGAAGGGAGAGAAATTAAAAGTTTATCATTACACTAGTGTAGTCTCCTTTCTAGAAAGGAGATTGTTTCTGGGTAGCAATGCAACATTTTGTTTGTTGTCATAACTTGATGCACCTCTAGCCAATGAATACCATATTACAGGGTTGGTTTTTTGTTTGGGGTTTTTGTTTTGTTTGGAAGGGGGGAAGAGGGGGAAGGGGTTGGGTTTTGTTTTGCTGTTGTTGGGGGTTTATTTTTTTAAATTTTGAACTATGTTTTGCCCTTCAATAGGTTATATGGTAACATAAATTAAACCTGGACAGTCAACTGAAGCGTCATATGAATAATGCAAAGTTGATGAGAATTCTACCTGAAGTCTACCCAACCATGTCTGAAACTAGAAACGTGAAGCAAGTACAAACATCTAGAATACACAAGTAATTGTTTCCTATACTAAAATAACCCACTTATTCTGAAATGCATTAATAGTACTTATTTCATATATAGTTGTATGTAATAAAACCTACCTCCTACAGGCAGTCTGGGGCTACCTGTCACAAACTGAAGAAACAGTCTCTGCTGCTCACTATCAAAGCTACTCAGAATTTCAAAGAGATACTTCACTGCTCGACTAAAGAGGAGAAAAAGGTAAGCTATTATTATTTTGTTTATGGTGAAGATAATTGTATCAGATTAATATTCATTGCAGAATGAATATTTTCAAATGAATGTCATAATTCCTTTAGCCTGAATAACAGTATATCAGTATTATTTAAACATGTATTATCTATTGCTAATACTTATGTTTTAACAAGATCAACACCATACTACCTGTCATGTGTATAACCGTGATCTGGCCTGCAACACTCCATTAAAGTCTTTGCATCCCAAGTGTCTGTTTTACTGCCGCACAGAAGCTGCTCCAACTATAAAGTTAAAAAACATGGAATTAAGTTTTCCCTTTTCAAACTTGAGACAGAAAAAGTATTGTCTGTTCTGACTACTAGTACAGCATTCAAGACCAGGTTGGACGAGGCCTTGGGTGATATAATTTAGCGTAAGGTGTCCCTACCCATGGCAGGGGGGTTGGAACTAGATGATCTTAAGGTCCTTTCCAACCCTAACTAGTCTATGATCCTATGACTCTGCTTCTTGGAATCACCTACTGCAAAATAACCTTAGTCACCCCAACCAATCCTCTCAAATTCTTTGAATGCAATCGCTCCATCCCAGTAACAACCTCATTTGCTGAATTTGCCTTTGCATACACATTTAGCATCTCACGTGGTAAAGCAATAACAAATATTTATCAAGGAAAAGATATAAATATCTCATGCTGCTGCTATGCCTTAATTCTGATTAACCACATTAGCAGACTAGCAATAGACTAGTGTCCATATTTTTAGATTTCCAAGTAGAAGCAAGCATCAAATCATACCAAACAACAAGTTGACAGAAAAACAGCACCACTGTCCTGGGTTTGTTTGGGTTTGTTTTGTTTTGGATTTTTTCAATAGCTATTAAGAAGTACTGCAAAACAAGGAATTAAAGTATCCACACCAATATAAAGAACCTGAATATATACATTTCAGCACTTTGCTCAGAAAAGCTGAATACACTCAATTTTAAAGAAAATGGAGCTGTTCATAATAAAAGCCTCAGATAAACGATAAACGATCACCACTGAAAACTTTAACATGTAAGTATGTGATTTAAAGGACACCAACATTTTGCTAATGTGCATCAGAAACGTTATGTAATTGGACTGTCACAAATGCACTGCATCCAGTACACACCTAGGTTCAGGCTGTCCCTACATATAAGGTTATAAAAGCATCAGTAAAGATACATTTACCGACCTCCTCTGGATAGAAGTACTGAAGATGACTGAGGGGAAAGACTGATTCAAATCCATCTCTGAATGAGTCAAACTGCCTGGCAACACCTTCATTTAGTGCCCAAAATATAACCAACTGCAGGGAATGGAAAAAAAAAAATAATACAGTCATTCTAATGAAGTGTGTAATGATTACCTCTGTTTAAAAAACTACAGCTGCAAAAGAAAACTCTACAGAAGCCTACCCATATGCTCACTGTAGTTGTGGCAGAGTTTGAACTTTGATTCATGGAGGTGTTCTATGGCATTGCCTCACTCTGCCTTAACTCATAA
This sequence comes from Pezoporus wallicus, assembly GCF_028554395.1. NCBI lineage: Eukaryota > Metazoa > Chordata > Aves > Psittaciformes > Psittacidae > Pezoporus > Pezoporus wallicus. Next base: position 4,865,004 of record NW_026640059.1, read on the forward strand.
CCTCATACTACTGTGTGCAAGTGCTGTGCTGCTGTAATGCAACAGACACAGAATTTGCCGAGTTTCTTCTTTACAACTTTCTCATGTAGTTGTTACAACTTTCTCACTGAAAATTAGTACAACATATTTACAATACCCTAAGCACGCAATTACTGCAGAATTTAAACAACATATTTGTCTTGATTTTTGACAAACCAAGGGTTAATACATGGAGTTCAGAATAGCTGGTTAAATTGAACCTATTTATCAAGATACTTTAAAACAAATCCAAACATTTCATAGATATTTTTAGAAGCCTAAGCTAAATGTTCTTTCTGTACACAGACATTTATTTGAAATTAAGTGACTGAAACAGAAATCCTCATAACATCATTACCAGTATTATATTAGTTTCCCCCACAGAAACATACAGGTCCCTTTTCTGATATACAGTTACAAAAACTAACTTTAGTCTTTTTGCTTTATTAAGCAGCTTAATATGGGGGGGAATAAATAACTTCATTTCATGTTTCTAGAATTCACCTTCCAAAGTGGACAGCACATACTGAAACATTAATCACTGCAGGTGTGGGGAGGGAAGAAGGAGACATGACAAAAACAAGACTAAATTTATTTTAGAACTCCCGCAGCCAGTATTTCTCCACTATATTAAGAAATATATTATCCATGGCAAATGCATCTTGTCAGTTAGTGCTACTGATAATTACACTTGGCTTGAATACCCTCAACTGTGGCAAGAAAGTAATGCTGATGTGTTGTCAACACACGACTAGTAGTTTTTAAATGTATTAAAAGCTTTCAGCATTCCAGGCAAGATTCTAAGATTTCTAAGGATGCATCTGAGTATGATTAAAAGCCTCACTGATGCTGAATTCCTGAAGCAAGTCTTTAACCCTGCCCCAACAACTGAAGGGTTAATTGTTCCCGAAAGCTCTGTGTTTGGAAAGCCTACTAGGATCCATTGACAACCTTTCCTAGAAAAAGGTCAGGCATTGAATTTCAGGTGAAGTACATACCCCTACTTTCACACATCAGGTTGCAATACTGAAAAGGAAGCTAGTAAGAATCAGCAGCACAGAAGGCTGTTCTGTAGCGTAGAATATTCTATGGCTATTGTAACAGCCGAGTTGCTTACTTCAAATTGTGATTACTTTTTATGACCAGGAGCATATGCAAAATTAAGCTGCACTGTATTCTTGTGGATTCAAAGAGGAGATCAAATTTACTAGGCAAAAAGCTGCACTCCAGAAACTTTTTGTCCACAAATTCAGAACACGCAAGTTAGCCTCTTTCTTTAGTACAGGGGAAAAACAGCAGGGGGAGGTGGTGTGTGTGAAGAATAAAGTCTTTCACTATACTGGTAGCTGAAGTAGTTCTACTTTCTGATAAAGGCAGCTCCTGTGGGAACTGTCCTTGGGGCAGTGAGGGGCAGTAAGGGAAGTGGAAGGTATAATGACACGACTGCAGGAGAGGCATGAAGTACCAGTAGGATATTCTAACTACTTAAACTACTTTCAGTGGTAACCCACACACAAGATTTTAGCGAAAATGGTATTTTCAAGAGCAGGGCAGCTAACCCAGAGGGAGCTGTACAGGCTAGCTGATAAACTAAATATACTGTTTCTAAATCACAATTTATCATACTTAAGAGACAGATGACACTAATTTTCTCTCCGAAATCTTTTCTATTTCCTTGACATCAAGTCTGTAGTGCTAATTACTGGGATGTGGATTCCTCTATAAGGTGAAATATAAAGATGAAAAACCTCACAAGTGTCCTTTCAAGAAAATAATTCCTAAAGCTGTTTAGAAAGAAGCAGAGAATAAATTTTCTGTAGTGATCTGCTTTTCCTTTAAAATGCTAAAGGTCTGTGACAGGACAACTACAGGACACCAAAGACGTCTGCAAGCCTTTCCCTGAATATCAGATACCGGATATGTGTTATCTAGATGAAAAAAATACCCTGATTTTCATACAGCTTGCTCTCAGACCTGAAAGCAACCTTGCTCAGCTTTCCCCAGACTGCAAATGCTGTTTCTAACAAGGTATGGTCATTAGCACTGCCCTTCTGCAAGTATGCAAATAGCTTTATACCCAAATATGTTTAATTAAGTAATTCTGGACTAGCAGAATTTGCATTCAACAAATAAAAGATATGAAAACTGATTATGTGGCATATGGAAGATCAACTGTAACTGCTAAATTTTCAGTTGTAAGGATTATGGAATAATTTTGCAAAGTTCTCAGTTTATATGCAGGAGTTTATATGCCTCTTAATGATTCATTTCCACCAAAGCATCAGATCTGTGTCTTATACTTGAAAATCTTAACAGTCCTCAGAATGACATTGGCAGCAGACTAACTTGTCAGAAAATGCATTATTTAGGATTTGGAATAACAGCTTTTTCATGATGCAATCGTTCTTACCTCTACCCCACTCACAACTCCATGTGATAATATTGCTTTCTTCCTGCCACTCCCCATCTCTCTTCCAGGCTGTTTTTTACCTATTCCCTTTAACACTTCATTATGCGGAAACAGTTTCCTACCTTAGTCCAGCAGTATCATCCTTCTCCTTTTCTATGTTTTATGTCCCTTCTGACATTGGAAGATATCAATACACGCGTGTACTGTCAACTTACTACAGCACCATTTTGTTAACTGCTCCTTTACCCTTTTTTAATGGTTTGGGGTTTTGTTTGTGTGTGGGGTTTGTGTTGTGTTTGGGTTTAAAAAACAGAACAAAACAAGAACAAACAAAAATGAACAACTACTGCTCTCAGTCTCACAACCAAGCTGATGCTTTCTAGCCAACAAATTTCAGTATAACAGTTCAAAGCCCACTGAAGCATGAGTAGCAGGTGCTAAATCACTATTGCAAACACATTCATTATCATACCCAGATGTGTCAACTTGTTAAAAGATTCTGAAAGTCCACAGCCCACAGCTCAAATTACTTCAGTTACTACAATGCTTTTTATCCACAATAAACCAAGAAAGCACTATCCATCCTTCTGATTACTTACTTCATTGTGTATATACCAACTTTTTTGTACTATAAAATTTTCAAGTCACATGCACTGACTAGGATTCAAACAGTTTTTTTCATAATAATGAACTAGTACAGAAGAGAAGGAGTCAGTAGGAAAACTATTGCTGTGCCCAGCTCACAAGAATGAACTGAAATATAGACAGAAACAAACTACTGGGGAGCAGTCTGAGGAAGAATAAAGAAATTTTAGTCCTAGCTTTGCTGTAACATACTCTGAGATACTCCTCTAAATTGTGGATAGTGACAGGTGTATCTTTTCCCCCTTTCTTCAGTTCTATATTAGGGAACCCAGGAAGCGTGAAGTCCAACCCCAGATCTTCCACCGAGCAGCCGTTCATAGTCAGAGCCTCCAATGCATACTGTAGACTTTCTTTGGTCTAAAAAATTGGAAATGAAAACCAGTGAGAACAATTCATTTACACTGACTTTTTCAAAAGTTATGACTTTTTAAGCAATTTGGATTAAGTAAAAATTAAAATTAAAAAAATTACTATTAATTATTTTTTTTTACTGTTACAGTACTCCTTGCTTTACTTCTACATTTTTCATACCAGTAAACCAAGACAAACTATCTTAATGGATAAAGTTTAAAGAACGTAAGAGTATACTTTTTTCCTTTCAAAATTACTTCTGGCATACTGCTGATTTAGAAAATACTACTGCAAGAGAAGATGTGTGATACACTAAGGCTTTTGGCTGTGTTTTTAATTTAGAGTAGTTAATTGCATTCATATTTGGCATGCATACTGACATTTTTTAGCTTTCATCCACCAGGTTTCAGGTTTTTCAAACTCTTTTTGGGAAATTAAAAGGGGTGACCAACAAGAAAGAGACAGTGAGGTAAAGAAGAACAAGGGTCCACACACTTGGAATAGCTTCACTAGTAACAAAGATGTGTTAAGAGTATAAATCAGGTTATTGCTACCTACTACTTATTAATGGATCATAGCAAGAACATGCATGCCAAAGACCTTTTATCGCTACTCTGCAACAGTCAGCAATACTATTTAAGGCTATGAGTGAAACCTTGAAAAATTAGGACTTCTCTGTATAGAAGAACCTGCATGCTCACATATGAAGTCAGCTTTACATCAGTTCTGCATACAGCTCTTCAGTGGGGGTGGCGGTTAGGTGGATGGGAAAAAACAAAAACCACAACACAAAAGCCACTTTTAAGAATACCTGGAAGTTTGCCTAAACCAACAAATAAAAAAGTAAAGCCTTTCGAATGTAAAAAAAAAAAAAAAAAAGAAATCAAGGATAGATTTTTTCCTCTGATCAGTTTGGTTAGCTTTTCAAAGTGAACCAAAAAGAAGTTACCTTCAGCAAACATCTGGCAGTTTTAGACATTTCTAGCCTGTGTTTAATCACACAGAAGAATCTCATAATAAGTTTCCATTGTTAGAGTCTACATTACAAAAAGACAATATTGTAATTACTAACCAATGATTTAATAACATTAAAACTACTCCTTTATTAGAATGAAGTCATTATCACTATTATTATCAGTAATAAGCACTATTGCACACTTAATTATGGCTACTTTATAAAATCCAAATGTGTGTGTAGAAATACTCGTCCATTTCTAGGGTTACTTTCCCACCTGTGTTTTGTCCTGTTCAAGTCTTTTCTTTTGTCTTACAATATCTTCAAGGTGATATATTGATTTGGCTACTACTGGATCAATACTGAACAAGTCATGTGATGTCAAGGAAGTTTCCTGTCGTAGCATCCACTTATAAAAAGGGAGTCCAAGAGGAAGGTCCACCTGGAAATTCAAATGTAAACATTGTTTAGTATTGAACTGTCTTCCAAAACTGTATCTTTAGCTATCTTATCTCTTGACTAAGTCTAGAATTTATTTACCAATTCATAGTTCTGACACATAACAGAACCACATGTCTGAGTTCTTTTACCCGAGAAATTTGCAGTCGAGAAAACCCTAGTGCATATAGCTTAGAGCAATCAGTAAGCTAGCAGCCGGAATAATATGTCCAAGACAATCTTGAAAGAAGATTGGAGAAAGATTGCAACACATGGCAGGCAATGGTTCTTTCTTTTTTCACTATGATTTCATAAGCCACTGTAACAAATCTTCAACATGTACTATCTTTTCCCCCTCAAAACTTCAGCTGCATTCCCCCTCTCCCCCAAGCTGCTAGAGCCAAAAATAACTCCATGCCCATCTTAATGTTTTTTTCCTCAGACCTAGCATTTTCATTTAACCCTTCAGAAATACATTTTCCATTTTATTCTCACCAGTCTAAAATCCATGATTGCCTTGGCCATTAGTTTCCCCAGAAAGCGGAACTTCATTTTAACTTTTGCAATGTGAGCTGGCTTTGCTGTTCTACCAAAAGGAAGTGCAAAAAGGCCTTGAAGGTTATGGATGTACTTGGTACCTTCCTGGCTTCCTGTTGAGGAAAAAAATGAAAAAAGTTCAATACATACACAAAGATAATTAAACACTGTCATGAGGCATATTACCTGACCACAAATTGCTCTTTCAAAGCCATTCACATAATTAAAGTCAACTTAAAATCAGTTCAGTATTAGATCACTATTGACAGTTTAGATAGTAAAACATTTACCTTTTGGATTGGCTAAAGTCACTTCTTCTCCCCTCCAAAGGCCTAAGTCTGCTCTCTGTAGTTCCTGAGATACAAGTGCATAGAACTCTAGTGTGGGGCCTAGGCCTGTGCCAACCTTCAGGGGGAAGGAGAATGGATGTGGGGAAGAGGAGAGGGAACAAGATAAATGAAGAGCCCATTAGGTCAATTTGAATTATCATAATCTTTACTCAGTCTGAGAAATACAATACAATATTGGCTATTAAGAAGATTGTTAAAAGCATCTAGAAAACCTAACTATGCCAACATTTACAATATGGCTGAGACAACTTGGAAATACCACGTAAGAGAGGGAATAATAGTGGAATAAAAAGTATTAACCACCTAATGATCATATTATAGAGGAAATGCACACAGCTGTTTGCTTAGAGGTAGAAAAAAATCTGCTCTGCAGAATAAGACTGACTGTGAAATATAGATCAGAAAGAGCTTCTCCTAGCAACTAAAAATCACTACCAAGTGAATTAATAGACAAAACTTTGTGGCACCAGAAATTTGAAGGACCAAGTGCCTGACCAAGTCATTCTAGGAAAGGTGTAGCATTTTTTTATTAATCTTCAACAAAAGGGACTTAAATTAGACTGCACTGATATCACTTACTTCATTCTCATACTGGATTTCCAACATGGCTCTTGAACTGCCCAGATCTTGCATCACAGATTCTGCCTGTTTCAACAGCTCATCTCTGTTCACAGTGCGCTACACATTAGAGAAGTTTTAAGTAGTGAAATTATGTCTGTAAGCTCCCAAGGCAGTTACAACAGGAAAAAAATCAGTTATGCAAGTTCCTCCACCTGTGCTAACAGTTCCACAGTTAAAACAAATTGTAAGCTTATACTTTGATAAAATAATTATTGTTTCTACATGAAAACATGACAGAATCAGAACGTTCAATACAAAAAAAACAATGCTTTATATTTATATAATTATTAGGTACTACTCTTGCCAAGAATCTGGCAGTGGGACTGTAACACATAGCACATAATGGAAATGTTATCATGTGATGTTACATACTGTACATGGGGAAGAAAACACAGATTAAAGATGCCAAACTTCAGCAACTAAATGAATATTCTTATACCCTGCCCTTGCAGATTCTCTAGTAGGGAAAATGGCAGGTTTCAAAAACTCCAAAACAATACCCCCCCACGCATCCAAAAGAAAAAAAAAAAAAAAACACAGACCAAACCAAAACACACACATGCAAAAAACTCACAATAGCACTGGGATTCCTTCATGTTGGAAGCTATATTCTAGTTGAATTAGATTCTCATGTCTCCTGTCTTCCCCTATCTCCCCCCAAGGTATTCAAGACTATGCAGCAGATTTTAGTTTAAGATAACATCCCTCCACACTCCAGGCAGACACCCGAGACTCCCTCAATTTAAAACAGTCACAGCTTAGTTTTATTATGTTGTGACAGGAAGTTTAATACTCTTCCAGAACAAAAGAACAATGTTTTTGTTTAGTCAGCTAACACTTAATGGTCTAAACCCTATTACTTGAATTCCTCTGAAACTCTAAAAGCAAAACAGATTTACAAGATAATACGTGGAAATGTTATTAGTATTACCTAAAGCTTAGAAGTTCATTCTCTGAATATAGTTTCAGAAATTATGTAAAGACTCCAATCCAAAATTAAGCAGACTATGAGAAAGCAGGGTAGTACATTCTTTAGCTCCGTCTGCCACCTTGTGGCAGACACCGGGAAGACAATGTGCTTTCTACTCCCAGGCTTTTAAATAAAAACAAACTTCCCCTTCATCAGTATACTACCAAAACATGAGTATTCATTATGTTCAGCTTTCACATGAATCTTCCCTCAGTTATATTCGTAAAGACAAAACAAAAATAAAAAGATCATTCATTTAGTTTTTAAACAAGATATACCTACTTTTTTCCTGTCCAGTCGCGGTGCCACTCTGCTATCCTGAGAATCTGATTGATTGATTTCTGGATTAGTATCCAGTAGTCTTTGCATGGCTCGATCACGATCAAAAGCAGTTACATAAAACAGCATTTGACGGGTATCAAATGGAAAGAAAAATGGGCTGTAAAGACCATTGGATTAGTTAGCTAGGTTCCAACTTGCATCTGTGACTATAGTTCAGCTTAGACAAAGTAGAGATGTAGTATGCCCGAAATGAATATTTTATTAAACAGTGGTGAAAGCAGCCTCCAATGGAAGGCTTTCAGAACACATTTTAGTTTAGTTACAATGCTTACAAGCAAAGAGTCTAGAGATGAAATTTAATATAAGAAGAAACCACAAAAAAAAAAATCCAGACCAAAATGCCATTAAGAAGTTTAAGGGGGAAAAAAAATACTGAGTAATCAAGTACTAGGATTTCAGTAAGGAAACCTCAAATTTGCCAGAAACTCCTGTGAGAAGCAGACCAAACTTTGTATCTAGTCTATCCCTTTGTATTTTGCTTAAAGTATGCAATGTATGTGTAAACATTCATTCAAGTGTTACTATGTAACTTAGCAAGACTTCTGTGACTACATTTTAATCTCCCCTAGCACTTTCAAAAGCCTTAGAGTATATGATGCACCTGAGCTGCATAGCCAGGAGACCTACAGAAGTCAAGTTAGAAATACCATACAGTAAGTCATTCATACCATGTTTTCCCAAGTTCTGTCAGCCACGTTGGTATGTTTCCTGTCATAATTACCAAAGGATCCTGAAGCTGCCTGTTCGCTTTTGCTGTCAGTTTACTGTTGATAAACTCTGAGGTTGGAATTATCTCCTTGCAGATTGCATTCTGTATTATTACATAAAAACAATGTATTTCTAGTTAAACAAATGCTGGAAGAAATAGCAAATCTTTGTTAAGCGGAGTTTCTTAATGCTTCCAATTTGCTTGTAACAAGAAAAAGAAACTAGCGTTGTCAATTTGGCCAGAGTCTAAGCCTTGAAAGAAAGACTTGAGTAGATTTTTACTACTTTCTTTCCTGGAATAATGCTGCTCTTTGAACTTAAGTAAGGAAAAAGCATGGAAAATTTGTTTAACACACTACAGAGGAAAAATGATTGACTGGAAGAATTAATAGCCTTCAGCTTACCAGAATTTAGAGAAATAGGTAGGGGAATATAATAGTATTTGCATTATTCTGTCTTGGTGGGGGCAGTAGACAGAGGAAGAAAGCTATTTTTAAGGTGTTTCAGGACAGAGTTGTCTATCAATATGAAAATGATTTTAAAAGTGCTTTACTCACATCATACAAGTAATACCAGTATCGACTGATAGCATGTAAAACTCTCAAAAGAAGAATAACATCTAATGAGGGATCTTCAAACGTTATGTTTTCAGGTGGAGTAGATACGAGGTAAACTTCGAGGGGATTTAATACCGAAGGGCATACACCATCTAGTAGGAAATGAAAAAAAAAAGGAGTATTTTATCAAAACAAATCAACTAGAAGTCTTCCCAAGATTTAATTATCAAGAGCCTAGGTAGTCATAGCATTTACTTAACTACCACACCTTAAGACAATTCAAGTAAGCATCTTTTTAGCTTTAAAATACACATTATATAGACAGATATATATGCTTACTTTTCTTACACTGTGCTTGCTTTAAAAGAAACACTAACATCTCTAAACATTCCTTCTCCCCATCCAACACACTCACCATGCCACAATTCATCATGTTTTTTAGAATTTCTAGGGGAGGTTTTCGTGGGAGCAGTCTGTGCTCTTCCTCTTTTACCACCAACACAGTCCTTATTACCATCTTCATCCTCCCGCACAGGTTTATACCTAAGAAGTAATTAAAAGTTAAAAACATATTTGTGAAATACTCACATGGAAACAAAAGCAGTTATAAAAGTGTTAGTTCTTTTATTACCAGATTTTTACTTGAATGACAGTTAAAAGCAGAAAGACAAGAACAATGCATTTAGGTATGATCCAGCCTTTGCCCTCAGAAGCAAAGCATGTCATGGGGGAGAAAAAATGGGGACCCTCCGGCTCCATGAACTGGAAGAGAAGCAGAAGGTATAGAGAAGAAAAAAAAAAAAAAGAAAAAAAAAGTGGTTTGTTCTTGGTTTTGCTTTTGAATAACACATTTAAATATTAGCAAGAAAAAGACACTGCTGGAACATTAAAACATTTGGCCCAGTCATAGGTCAATACTGCTCCTTCCAAAATATGGTCACAGAATGCATATACCTGCACAGCAATCAACTACAAAAACCAGTATGAAGTTTACCACTATTTGTACACTGCAGACAATGTCTCTATGGTTCGTAGTTAGTTACCTAACACTAAAAACAATTTGCCTCCATCTAGCAGATGCTATTTAAAACTCATCATTTCTTGTTCACCAGCTTCACTCATGAGCTAAAAAGAACATCAGTAGCTAGAAATGAATTCTTACTAAGATTCAAGTATCTCAAGCACATCAGGAAACTCAAAGCTACAGTGTGGTGGTTTGTTGTTTTGTTTTTTTTTTTGTTGTTGGTTGGTTTTTTGTTTGTTTTGGGGTTTTTTTGGAGTTGTTTTGTGGGTTTTTTTTCCTGGGGGCAGAGGCAGGGAGACAGCTATATTCCAATTTCCTTTAGATACACACATCTAGGGAACTAGAGAAGTTGAGAAGTTGCCCCCTGATTTCTCTAGCCAACTTACCAAATAGTATGTGTTTTTGTCCAAATCCCAGCTCTTCCTAATGGGTTGCTTTCATCATCTGTAGACTCTCTCTCCTCCTCAGCTTGCAAACTGTACTGCCTCACTGCTTGATACACAGTCATATTGTATGGCAGCAAGTGATCTCCGATGTAAAATTGCAGTCTGTGTCTCACATTCCCTGAATTTAAGAATTGAGCAGCCTGAATAAAAAAAAGCCACACTAGTTAGGAAACTCGTTGCTAGCTTTTCTTTAATCCTCTCCTCACACTGTTCCCTCCTCTTACACTCACAGCAAAAGCTTACCAAAGATTCATCTATTTCTTCATCTGATCCATCATCATCACTATCTTCATCATCTTCTCTTACTCTTCCATAGCCTGAGGCAAGAGAGGAGAAAGATATCCTCATCTGTTTTCACATAAAATGTAGCAATAGTTTTTGTACTTTGAATTTTATAAACTCCACTGTTTCACACAGTTCCAAAATACATCAGTAAAAAAAAAGTTCATATGTGTTAGTACAAATTTCAGTATCTGGCATCAAAAATGGCAAGTTATAGCCAATCTGACAAAAAACAGATAATACTTCTGTTGGTATTTACATTAAACTGTTTACAACAGGAAAAAAAGTTTGGATCAGAAAAGGGAAGATCTCCCCACCTGTGAGCAAGATACACTTAAAGGCATCTCCTATGTGTCTTCAGTAGAATCCTCAGTTTTTTTGGTTTGGGGGCTTTTGTGTTTTTTTCTTTTTGGTTGTTTTTTTTTTTTTGCTGGGATTTGGGGGGATTTTGTTTGTTTTTGTTGTTGTTTGGTTTGTTCTGTGTTTTTTTTTGTTTTTTTGTTTTTGTTTTTTTTTTAAAACAGACTCTACACTACTGACAGTACTGACTTTCCCAAGAAGCAAAACACATGCGACTGGAGGGGAAACAAAATAATATAGATATATACCTCTAACTACAAGGTATCTTTCAATGGCTTGTACCAAAGCCAGCGGATCAATCTTCACAGGTCCACCTTTCCACTGTTTCACATTAGCGCAGTCTGGATGTCTTTGCAGTTGGCATTTTAATTGGTGTGTATTGAAGAACTTTAAAGCTTGCGATCCTCTGTTGAGAGAAAAACTCAAAATAATTTGTGAAAAAAGTTGCTACTCAAAGAATCTAACAAAAATGTATTAATAGGTTTATATGTGCATTGGCAAATTCACTTGCTCAGGTTATGATCATTTCTCAGTCTATTTCTTTAAGATTTGGATAAACAGATTAAAAATTTTATTCTAACAAGACCACCAGAACCCAAGTTGGACAAAATCTGTTTCCAGTGGAAACTACATGGATTAAGAGAAAATTTAGTCTGTGATCTGAATACCGTATGGCCTATACTGACCATCTTTGAGGTCTGATGAGATTTACAGCTGTGACTACGTGCAGTGCAATAAGGATCAGAATCGGGGGTGGAAAATGCAAGTATCTGTTCATATGCATTTTTAATAAAGACAATGCAAAAGCTCCTAACTTTTCTTGCGAAGTATAGTTTACACACGTGTTCCATCTCACTAATCAATACTCAAGATAGCTATTTTCATACACAAATGCCTTATCTTAGGCTGCTTCTATTTCCAGGTGCTAGTGAAAGACTACCAAATCTTAACACCTCAAAATCCTCATTGACATAATCTACAGTAAAACTAGCAGTCCGACTGTTGTGGCATTTCAAACTTTAAAGAGTATTTTTCAACAACTCTTTTTTTAATGTTCCTTCCCTCCTAATTTCTAAGTAGTCACAAAAATGTCTACAGTCAAATTCAGCTTTTAGCCAGCACCATGAAGTACTTTCAATGCTTACTGCTACATACTGAATGAAAAATAGAGCTGATTTATTAAAGAGGAATACAGAGAATAGATTGTAGAAATAGTCTTCAGTCACCCAAATTTGTTACTTGAAATGCAAGTAACATACTGGATTCCAAATTTAATCTATTTTAAGACACAGGGCAGGTCTACACTTAAACTATGTTGACAGCCAACACCTACCACTCAACCCACTATCATCCTAGAGAATAGAACCAAGCTGAATAACAAAATATACCACTATAATACAAGCTCTTAGTAGTTTAATTACTTCCATAATAAATAAAAAAAAAATTACCAACAACAGTACATTTGTTGCAAAGATGTTATTTTTTTTCCCTGTGTTTGTTACATGGGTGCAAAGGCAACATTTGAATTTTTCACGTCTGAATTTAGATTGCATTTAAAATTACACTTCCACCCCTAATTGAAGTGAGAGAAGTTTCAGGATGGTAAGCAAACTTTTGGTTAAATATTCTATATTCCACTGAATTTAAAAAATTGCAAACTGTGTAACTGCTTTTGTCTTTAATAGGTCAGAAGTTTCCATTACCTCTTGGAACATTTAGGGTTGAAACAAGTTTTTGAAAACAAAAGCTTCCAACAAAACTGTTACCTGAGCATTAATCCTTACCTGCTCCCAGTTCCATTTCCACTAGGGAAGTCATGCACTTTGACAGGAAACTGTTCCATCTGACTGAGGCAATTGTTCATTTTATGGACTAATGCCAACAAAGGTGCATTTTCTAATGGCTCTAATCTTCCAAGGGGTTCTTCTCCCGGAAGCTGAAATATATTCCAGTCTTTCAGTTATGTGCTTAAATTAAGCCATCTTAAACAATTCATACCATAAAAAAAAAATAAAAAATTAAGATTGACTACTCTCAGTTAAGTAGCAGCAGAATCAGTATGACCAGATGACAAATTTATGTCATAAAAAATGACCTGTTTCAAAGAATACACTTTTCTCTCCTGGTTTCTACCTAATAGCCCTAGAGATTTTAAACATTTACCCTTAACCTTAAGCTACAGTTATCTACTTCCCTCCCCTCCACTTCAAATTTCTTCCTTTACAAACAGGACAATCTGGTTTGTTGCAGTACTTAGGACTAAGGGAACAAATGGCAAGATTACTATCTAAACTCCCTCCATACCAACTTCTCACCAGGCAGAAACAACTTCCAAGTTGTTCAAGACACACAATTGGCCCTTTTGGAATTTATTTCCACTGTTGTGTGGAATCTCCTGTACTGTAAACTTAAGAAGGGTAAGTTCAGGTTAGATATAAGGAAGAAATTCTTACTGCAGGGGTGATGCACTGGAACAGGTGGTCCAAAGAAGCGGTAAATGCTCCATCCCTGGCAGTGTTGTACACAGCCTTGGGCAACAGGGCGAGGCATCCCTGCCCATTGCAGAGGGGTTGGAACTAGATGATCTCAAGGTCTTTTCCAACCCTAACCACTGTATGATTCTGTGATTCTAATTAGAGGTTATTCTAAAGAGTTTATGACCTATAAAGACACAGGGCCATGTGAATATCATAGTGTTACACAGCTTAGGCACAAAAAAAGTCCTTCCATACTCCATCTTTAAGTCAAGGTAACTGCCAAACCTCTCAGATGGTCAGGTAAGTACAATGTGAGAGAAAAACTATTAAGAACAACAAAATACAAATCAAGAAAACTTACTGGAGAAGAAAAAAATACATGAAGAAATCTTTTCAATCTGATATCCCTGCTTACAGCATCTTTCTCACATTTAGATGTCAAATAATGCAGCAGTTGTTTAACAAACCCACTATGCTGGATTTCAAATGAGGAGACGTCAGACTCCGAGACAATGCTACGGATTTCTACAAGGCACTCTGTTCCACCATCCACCTGGAAAGTATGAAGATAGTATTTTACCACCCAGAACAGCTTAAAAGGGAGGAATAAAAAGGGAAAGTCTGGAGTGTACAGTAACTCAATACAGGCAATGACAGGGCAAATAATAGGATAAAGGATAAATAATTTCTCTACTCGGAAAGAGACGTTACAGGCAACATTCTTATTTCCCCCCTTTTATGAGAAATGCAAGGTCCCATTTCTGCCTCATGCAGCATAAAAATGAGCTCCAAACGGAGGGATTATTTTTTTAAATAAAAAATAAATTAAAAAAATAAATTTAAAAAAAACAGAAAACATACAACCCAGATTGGCATATATTTTACATGGCATCTGTGTGGGAGAAAGAAGTTTCATATTTTAACAACTGCTCAGATCAAAGCACAGAACATAAATCAGCTGTTTAGCTATTTTAGATGTTACAGGTTTAGACCACCTATCAAGTATCACAATTGTCTGAGAAGCAAGGCTCAAGTTCTTCAAATGCTAGTAGATTCCTCCCAATCTGTATTTCTATTCTTCCACCAAAATGCTACTTCTCTCTTGTTCGCCCCTGTCCTCAAAGTTATTACAAACTGTGTTCTTAACGTAAGTCCCTAACATTTAAAATGCTAACTGACATACTTCTAGGAACCAATAACACCCTTGTTAATACTAGTCATTTATCATGAGTTTTCTCTCTCATTTGTCATGAATTACCTGTGTCAGAGCTTATATGCTTAAAAAAGAAAAGGGAAAAAAACCAAACCCATAGCAAGCATCATTGTAATGTAGCATCATTTAAGATAATGGAAAAACTATGCTTAAAATATTGGCCATACTGTCCAAAATGGTCAGCGCTTCTCTAGTTTCTTCCTAATATTTCTACTGCTTCCATTCCCACCCCCATTGCAAGCAATTTGCCATTTCTAACCTGGAGGTTGAGTTGTTCAGTTGCAGTGCAAAGTCTCTGTAATACATTTAGTGCAGGATTGCTTCCATCCATATTTTCAGAACTAAAATAACGTTCTACAAATTTATGGGCTTGCTCCTTAATCCAGCCCTTAATTTTTTCTCTGTAAAGAAGCACAGAAAAGGCATTTGGCTACATTTAGCATTTGAGTACTCCAATACTTCAAGTAAACTCCGCCAGAGTATCATCTTCCCCATGCTTATTAGCCATCAGACAAAACCCCTTCCCCTCTTGCTCCAACACAGTAAAGGCCTATATTCTCTACAGATTACTTGCACTGTTTTTCCCAATTCTTCATTTTTTCTCCATCATGCTACTTTACACCATTAAGAGATTATTTTCTCTACCTTAATCTCTTGATTCTTCTTCCAGTTATTTTAACAGTGGTTAAACTCAAACTTCTTTGATATATGTTACATAACCACCCAATACTTTACCGTAAGAAAAGTAGCTGCACCTCAAAGTCAACACCATATTTACAAGTATTTTGATGTTTTTTGTGTGTACCTGTTATTGGAAATGGTATCCTTGGAAGCAGCCCTTGCAAGACCACTTACTCCTGCTGTTCGTGCTGGTTCAATATTATTACTGTTGGACTGTGTGCTTAATCTTCCCCATGTTTTAGGATTTAAGCTTGCCAAGAAAGAAGATTTAGGAGACTGAGTGGTTGTAGGGCTTTTAGCTGGATGAGGCACAGACAAAATTAATAGAATTAACAACTGTATTACAGCTAGCACTTTTGACATGTTATAAGCTTACTTTTATAAATAAAAGTGATAAAGTAGCATATTTTAAGATTTATTTACCTTGATTGTCTACTTTATCATCATCTCTTGGAGGAGAGTATTTTGGTCTCCGGGGCCCTCGTTTTGGCAGTCTTTTTCTTTTTAGAACATCACTCAGTCGTCTGTCAAATTTAAAAATAAAGCAGCATGTTTCCATCTACCATATTCATATTCACAACCACCCATCTGCTTAAGATGCATTTGCCACCTATTTCCTCAAGAATTAGAAAGATTATTCCATCCCATAACAAGGAGGGCTCTAGGGAAGAATGAGCTCTGGGGGGAGAGGCCTCAATTCTGTTTCAATTGGAAAGACAAAGTAACTATCCAGAAAAAACAGGTTTTGCTTGCTGTCACCTTTCAACTATAAGGAGCCAAACACAGCAAGTGCCACTAAATAAAACGTTTCACATTACTTTCATACTTCTATTTGTATAACAATAAGATTACACATTTATTTTAACATACTCAACATAAAAAAATCCACAAATCTCTACTGAACAAACACCAAGAGACACTGGAAAGTTGACCTGTTTCCCCTGAAAAAAAAAAAAAAAATAAAGCCCAGAAAACACTTTTTCCAACAATTTACAGTTTGTTCTCAGCAAGCCCTACACTTTCCAAGTTCAGGTATTTCAATTCTGGTTTGAAGTGAGCTTCCTTCTTATACCAATACATTTAGACAAATATTCTACCTGTAAAATAAATGCAAACTGTGTAACTCTGAAGTAATTTATTACCACAAAAGATTTTAATTCTACGAAGTGTTCAAAATGACTGTATTCCAATAAAATAACTTGAGGATGGCTTCTTTTTTATCCTATTTCTAGCAGAAAGGAACCATGCACCATAGCTGTCATTTCTCTGAAAGATTCACTACATAACAGTACAGCTGTTGCTCTTGGCATTCTCCAGTCTATCCCAAACAGCAGATTGTTACATAGCATTACATCATAATTATCAGATCAGTAGTCTTTTTCTTTTCCTTAACACTTCATATAAAATGAGTAAAAACTGCCCATTGATGGCTCCAATACCACTCCATTTCAGCTCCTTAGAGGCAATTACCACAGCAAAATGCAAATGATACTGTTGCAGCCTCAATCAGACAAGACTTAAAAAAATCCACTCAAAAATGAAAACACCCAAAAAACACCCCACACCAAACACCACCACCACCCCGAACAAAAACAAACAAAAAACAAACCAAAAAACAAACCACAAAACACCAGAACAACCATCCCAACAGACTGTCTTTCCACAACAAAAAGTGCACTTACCCTTGTGGGCTCAGATCCAAAGAATCCTCCCTGCTGTGTTGTAAGCTAGGAGAGCCCAAATCTGCAGCTGCATTACTGGCAGCAGTGGCTGTTCCAGTACTTATTGTTGTAGTGGTACTCAGTGTTCCTGATCCATTAGTGCATACTTTCGGTGGGCTTGTTAGCAAAGCCTCAGACTCTGCCAAGTTTTTCACTTGGTGCATCACCCCTTTGCAAAAGAAAGGTTTGTTTGGTGGGTTAGTTTGGTTGGGGGGGGGGGGGTTGGCTGGTTAGTTGCTTGGGGCTTGCTTGATTAGGTTTTGGTTATTTGTTTGGGGGTTTGGGGGGGCAGGGGGTGGTTTTTATTTTGTTTTGGGGAGGAAGGTTTGTGTCAGCAAGGACAAAGAAAGGTGCTTGGAAAGGCAGAAGTTTGTTACTCAAACCTCTGTTTTGACTATGGCAGCAGTGGCTCACCCCACCCATCAATACTAAGTTTTAAAAGCAGTTCAATCATTTCTTAAAAAAGTCAACCCGCAAAGTTTCATTAAAAAAAACAAAAACAAAAACCCACGAACAACCCAAAACCCACACACCTACCAAAACTAAAAACAAACATCAAAAAAAACCCAAACCCAAACAAAAAAAACCAAACCCACACACATGACAGCAGCACAAACAGTAGCTAAAAAAACCCAAAAATCCCCAGTAGATTAGGACACTTTCTGCCAGAGATTTGTCCGTTTTGTCCAGTACAACTACCCATGTAATTTCAGCAAGCCATCTTCCACGCATTTAGGAAACTTGTACAAGCTTGCTTTAGAATCAGAAAAAACTCAAGCTTGCCTCCTTCAGAATCTTGGCCAGCTCCTCCCCAGTCATATGAGGGAGGACAGCTTGCATGTATTTGCCTTTATTACTGAAGTACGAGATTAATTTTTTACAGCTTGTGGTGGGGGGAAATAAAGCAGTAGATTAAGGATACAGATTCTACACACACATGCTTTTAAAATAGCAAGAAAGTGGGAAGAGGGGAAAAAGATTTACCTTCTCTTCTGAAGTAAACACTAAAAATGTCAGGTAACTTTTGCATTAAAATCTCTGCCATCTGCAGGGCTCCAACTACTATCTTAAGGTCTTGACTTGACAGCATGGAGGCAATATGACTAAAACAAATAATTTATTAGAATTAGATTGGTCTTTTCATTTTTTGCCCCCTTTTTTTTAAAATCAAGCCTGTTATTCTTGCATACATAGAATGGAAACTGAATATAAACACATTTCATTGTGCTTTTGCAAAAGCTATAAATACAGGGACTTCAAAAGTCCTCTTCCTGCCTAAATCACCTTTGCCAAGTTTTACATGTGACAAAGGTGAGTTTTCTTCCTGTAAAGTACATGGTGTTATGTAACTTGGTATTTAAATTAGTCAGTTTATTTTCTAACTGCATCCTTTTATCTAGGTCCCCAATTTTATGGTTTAACATGTAGAAGAGGTTCATGAACAG
The DNA here is from genome assembly GCF_028554395.1 of Pezoporus wallicus. NCBI lineage: Eukaryota > Metazoa > Chordata > Aves > Psittaciformes > Psittacidae > Pezoporus > Pezoporus wallicus. The sequence goes on from NW_026640059.1 coordinate 4,883,555, forward strand.
AACTTACCAGCTGAATGCCATGAGAGTCTGTTATTGTTCACATTCTATTACCTCAAAAGTCATCTTGCTCACAGAGTTTATAGTCAAGTTTTAGAAATCAGGAAAACAGTCAATGGTAAAGTTAGACATTGCTAATGCATACAGCCATATAGACAATTTAAGTTTCTAGTAATTACGCCTCCAGTCAGAACCTACTGAAAAGTCAAAGATGCAAAATATTCCATAATAAAGAGCTAGCAGCCTCAGCTTTTGGAAAATAAGGAAGAATTTAAAAGTATTATTTTCCTTGACATAAAAACAAAAAGTTCAAAAATAGTAAGCACAAGTTTGAGTTGTAAATTCAGAATTAGTTTCATTCTCAATGGTTAATGAACCAACCTTGAAACAGCATGGTTTTTCAGCACATCCTTCAGAAGTTCAGCATCAGCAAAATAAATTATCCTAAGAATTGCTCTAAGGCACTTGTGTCTAACAGCAGGTCCAGCTGAAGAACTATATACTTCATAAAGAACACCAAACAGTGTTTTGATAAAGGATTTTGCCAGTTCTGGGTCTTCTTTCATTAGCTGTGCTCGGGCATCATCCTTCTTCATTTCTGAATGTCCACCTGTAAGAAATTGTGCAACAAATCATTGTGTGGTTCTTTGCATCTCTGCTCTGACGATTACTGTCTTTTGTTAAAACTGAATTAGTTTAGCTCTTGACTTGAAAAGATGTAATTTAGGAATCAGAAGTGAAACTGACGGCAAGAATGCAGGTACAAATCATCCTCTTTCAAGGAGTCAATTTTTTTTTTCTTCAATCTTCTTGTATGTTTCTATACAAAAGTAAGAAGTCCTCACACAGTCTTTGTGAAATAAAAGACCTGTATGTACTAAACTGTTTCAGAAAATCCCAAAGCCAGGAATACCTCCAGCTCCCCCCACAATTTAATGCATTTTCAGTTCCCAGGAAAGGAGTTTACATCTTAAAAAGAATACATTTCAACAGTTGTTTTGTTGTAAAGCTGTCTTCAAAAATGTAAATATGAACAGTTTGATTTTCCACAGAAACCATAAGAAACACATGTGAAATAGTAGACTGCTGCATAACCCAGCATAAATTAACCACAGCTATACACCAGGTGTCTCCTAAACTGTACTTACTAGTGTTTGTATTGGCTAAAGGGTTTGGTTTTCGCTGAATGGCACGTGCTGTTCCAGTATCCTCATTTATTTGCTGCATAGAATTAAAATCAATAGTGTAGACACGCCCAAGTGTAGATAGGCTTATCTCATCCTCACCAACCTGATGAGCTGCCTAAAATAAAGGAAGAGTTTAAAGTTAAAACAAAAAACCCAACAAATAGGAACCTATATGAAGAGAGGGGCAACACAGTAGGAAAAACAATGTCTGACAAAAATACAAGAACAGTGATTAAGCTATTCAGGTATTACTGAATGCTGAAATACTGCCATATTACAACAGGAGGTTTGAAGAAACTTGTGTTTCTTATTCAGAAAGAACAAGGCTGATATTTTCAGAACCATAAAGAACACACTCAATTCCCTATACAACCACATGCATATTCTGAAAAATGTTACCGCAAAAGTGTGTGAAATTATTACCTCTATTATTCGACTATCAATCCTGTTATAGGGATGCCAGAGGCCCCTGTCATCTCGCCACTGCCATATTGCACCATCTGTATTTTGTGCATTTCCTTTCTTCAGCATAGTATCAACAGCAAAGATGCCCTCTTTTGGCAGGCAAGGCATCAGTTCACTGCAAAGAACATTAAAACAGTATTTTACTAGAAGTATTAATAAGTCTACCTAAGCTGAAACATGTTTATCTACATTTCAGAAAAATCAGGGATTTTAACATATCAACCAGACCCAAAACCCAGGGCTGCATAACTTACCAGATAAGAGAAGTAAGCTCATAAAGTTCTTGAGGACTTCGTGGAACAAGGTCAATTTGTTCTTGACAACTCCCATTCGAGGCTCCACAAAGGAGGAAATGAAGCGTTTCTGCAATGTCTATAGAAATTATTACTCATGAGACTGCCCATATCAGAATATAGACTCCATTTTGTGCTGGACACTGTGAAGTCACAGTGAAGAGATGGACACTGCCCGAAGTAAACAAACAGTAAGACAAAAGACATCTGTTTGAATGTTAAGAAGTGTGTTTGTTTTCAGGTCCGGGGTATGTGGGGTTTTGTTTTGTTGGTTGCTTTGGGGTTTGTTTGGTGTTGGGTTGGGGTTTTTGGTTGTTTTTTTTTTTGTTGGTCTTTTTTTTTTTTGAGGGGAGTTGGTTTGTGGCTTGCTTTTTTAGGTTTTTTGTTTTGTTGTTTGCTTTCCTTTAAGGGACATCTAAGGAGGAAATATCACTCAATATACAGGGCACTGAAGAAAGCAGAGGAACATATATGGCAGTTGAAGTAACAAGTCAAAATTTATGACACTAATAGAAGAAAATGAACGAGAACTAAGACAGCTACACAACAGTTACTTTTCTTAATGTTTTATCTTAGAAAAAGTTCTTAAAAATCATAAGTTTCACCCACCTAGTAAAGACTACAAAAAGAATTATTCAACTTGTGTTGGAAGGAGAGTAAATTGTACAGCTAAGGCTGAAAGTTAGGCAAACACTCCACTGACAACAGCTAGAGACAGGAAAGGGGAGAAAAAACCCTTACAAAGTGAAAAAAAGAAAAATTTCAATGAGATTAACTGATTTTTTTATCTCAGGGAGGCATAGTAAAAGTGAAGAACACTAAGAATGCAACATTTGTCTAATCAAGTGTACAGGGTTTCATACTGGCTGTAGACATTAACTTAAATAGGTCCCCAAGAATATGGAAGAGTAAGAACTCACTTTGCTTCATAAGTTGGACTGCAAGTGTAGGGCAATTGGAGCACATTAAGGAAAACATGCGCACCACCATGATGAACATTCCGGAGCTCAGGATAGGAGGTGTCACTACCAGGAGTTGCTGGATATTTGTTAACAAGTCCTTGGAAGCAACCTGCTGGAGCAAGTTCTTCAGGAGGGAACAGCAAAATTGAAAACATTAGTATTTGAAAGGTAAGCTCTTAGGAGAAACTGAAGAAGGGAAGAAGGAAACAAAAACCCACACCCTTACCTCCTCATGCTGGAAGTTGTCCACTAGCCTTGCGAAACACAGACAAGTGCTTTCAACAGACTTTTTGTCCTATTATAAAAAATATATACATATATATATTTGCTCAAATTAAAATGTCTGAATTTCCATCAGATTACCCTGTCATTTTGAGGCATTCATAATTTTTTCCAAAAAGGTCAGCTGAATCACATTTTACAGGATATTATGGCTCTGAATTTTAAATTCATTGATACAGTCTAAACTGACCTCCTGATATGGCCGTGCTCCTGCATATTCCCTGGGAAACACCTCACACTTGCAATACAAATACCTTTAGGGACCTTTAGAGATGAATAAATGGATTTATAATATCATTTTTGGATTCTAAAAGGAGGAAACAAAATGGAAGAGAACTACAAAGCCAAAGGAACAGGAAATATAGGTAAATGAATGATGGCTTGACTTCACACATGAAGCAGGAGTAATGTGATAAGCAGGAGTGAAGCAGGAGTGACAATAAGCATAATAAGCAGGAGTGAAGGCTACTGTTCTACAGACTACATGAAGCCTGACTTTTATAAACATGAGGAGCAGCCAAGACAGCAAAAACAAATACACCAAGATAGCAAACATTCCTCTAAAAATAGTTCTAATTAAAAGTTCACTGAAACTATCAACAGAAGTCCCCCAGAACATAATAAAGCACTTTTACTGTAAGGGTGGCTGAATTGTGGAAGAGGGTGCCTGGGAAGGTTAAGTCAACTGAACATGCTCCTGGGCACTCTGTGCTAGTTGACCATGCTGAAGCAGATAACTGAGAGGTCCTTTCCAACCTCAATTATCCTTTTAAGAGCTAACTCAAGATTGTATTTTTCCTGCCAGAAAAACTCCACTTCAAAATTTCTAGACATCTTACTTTTGTGGGCTGTAGCTTCTCTTCAGAGAGCAGGAGTCAGTACTTGTCGCTACTACTATTGAGAATGGTGCTTCCCATTTCCAAAGCACCATCTAAAGCCAACATTTGACTTCTGTGAAGATGCCTCAGAGACTCAAGTAGTCTCTCAGCAAAAAGATGTTGGCAAAATTAAGAAGAGCACAAGAAAACAAAAACATTACCTGGAATCTTCCATTTAGCTGCATTTGTAAAGGAACAAAATATTTTCTCCTTTTCCCCATTTATAACAGGGATCTGTTAACCAAGGAGTATGTCCAAATCTCTTTTGGTGCCACAGTCATTGTGAGTGCTCATTTATGTAGCTGCATTGCAGGACAGGTAGATCTTAGGAGCCCCATGATTTTGGATTCATCACTTAAAACTAGTGTGCAAGAGTAGGAATTTCATTTCTATAAAAGCCACAAGCTCTCCCAAAAAGTCATGAGTGAAGGGGAAGGGTGTGTGAAAGGATTGAAACTGAAGCTTGTATGAGTTTGAACAGGAAGGGAACCTTGTAATCCCTCTGTTAAAGAAACAGAACAGTAACACTACTGGATTTCCCTCTTACAGGGCAACAAGGATTACAAACCCGTTATTATTCATGCCCTAAATTAATTTATCTCATTTTTCAAAATTAATAGGGATGTCATGAATCCTTACAGTACATTTACAAAACACAAAAAGTCCACATGAATGTTAGACTATCACAACTTGACAGTATAGAAACTCTTAAGGCAATTACCACACTGCAAAGCAAAATGATACCCAACAAAGAACTAGATACCTGTAAGCAACTTTATACTACTTACAGGTCAAAATCACAACTTTTCATTTTATAATAGATTCTTACCTGATGGGTTAACCTTTGTGTAAGCAGTGGCAAAGAGTCTGCCACAAAGTGAAACTCATCAGGTGTTATACTCTGGCAGCAGTTGGCAGCAATAGCTAGTGCATTCCTCTGTGCATTTATACTGAAGAATTCCAGATACAGCAAACAGTCTGCCAACCCACCCTATAATAAAACAAACAAACATTATTACTCTCAGTACTGCTAAGAATCACAGAAACTCTTCCTATTTCATCTTCACAGAAGATCAACAAGATGTAGAACTACTAGAGGTAAAAGTGCTTTCTTCTTTTTTTACTTACTGCCTGCAGAATGGCTTTACTATGCCTGCGTGATAACATCTCCAAAGCTGTAAGTGCCTGCTCTGCCACATCAATGCACTGAATAACTTGCAGCTACAAGAAAACAAGAAAGCATGTAGATCAATTTCTAAACCAGTATGTAAGAATAACAATCTTCATTAACACATGGACAATTAGCCTGTACTAAGACACATACACTAATGCAGCTGCACTACTGGATGTAATCAAGCTAGCCAATAAAAAGCTAGATCAACTATGTAGCTACTCAAAGAGTTACCAGTTTTTATAATTACACAGTATCTTTGTGATACCAGACAAAGTTCTCAGAGAATCAGATATGTTTACTCTGTAAGACCCTCATTGAAAAGCACTGTTTTTAAAAGCTTCTCACGCATTATCTTATAAGCTATGGAGACATTTTCTTAATGGTATGTGCTAAAACTAAAACAAAAGATAAAAACCCCTCAGGTAAGTTTAACACCATTTTGATTTCATTTTACCTTTTCCAAGAAGACAGGAATTGCATCTACCACTACAGCAGATGACCTGGGAAGTGCTTCCATCATGTATGTTAAGGCCCGACATGCATGGTTCATCTATTAAGCATACAGATATTTGTTTTAAAATACAGATGATACTCTTTTGTATTTAAAAAAAAAAACTCTTAAATATTACAGATCACTTACAATGTCAAAGTTGTGCTCCATCTGCAACAGCGTTATCTGTTAAAAAAAAAAAAATTGTTAGTTTTGTAAAAAGTACCTAAACATCTACATAAGAAGGGCACAAATCAGCATTGTAACTTTTGACTCAGGACTTGGAATTTTCAAAAGACCTAGTACCACTTCTTGAGCCAATTAAAAGAATTAATAAGAGTATCAAAATTTAGCAAAACATGCCCTCAAAAACCAGATAAGATACACATATAATTGAGACTATATAATAAATAATATTTAAGCAAGGTATTGAGTAAAATATATCCTCCAATAGAAATATGATATTTAATTTTTACCAAAGCTGGTACAACACTCTTGACTGGAAATCCTCCTAATGTTTCTTCATTTCCCATTACCAACAGCTGGCACATCTCAATCACTGCCTGGAGTTGCTGACTTTCATCAGTGGCTTGGAGACCTTGTAAAAGCTGTTGGGCTTTAGAACCTAGATAGCCAGGAAAAAAAAAAAGAGTAGGAAAGAAGATATTAGAAAACATAAGTGTTCAAGGGAATTGTTATGTTATACTTCTGCCAGAGTGGAAGACCAGAGACAGTTTGTTTTCCTCTGTACTTGTAGTTTCACTTCCTTTCCCTGTCATAAGAAGGGGGGATAGGAAAGGGAGGCAAAAATCTCACTCTTGGCTGTCTTTCCAGTGCAGACTGATCAGCACAAGGAGTCCACCACACTGCTCACCACAGCCATCTTGCCAACCTATAGCAGGTATCAGAACTCACACCACTCCACCTTCATTAAAGCAAAGGACTTTTCAACACACCCCCTGGATATTAAAGCACATGGAGTATCCGTGAGACCCCATCCTCCTCTTGGCAGGCAGTGTAACAGGGCGCCTTCGGCTCTCCTCAGAAGCCAGACTTGAACTAGAAGGTACAAATGCACCTGCATAATGCAGGTGTGGTGGAACAAGACTAAGGACCCATGTTCTCTCACTGACTTGCCTGGAGTCAGTTATTTATCTGAAACTTAAAAACACTTTTGAAACTATGAACAACATACCTTAGAACTGACATCTCCTAGAATTTTAAGCTAAATTAAGCATTTGTTTAAAGCTAGCAAAAACCCAAGGTTATTGGACAGATCTTTTGTTAAGCAGCCCATCATGCAAAAGAAAAACATAAGGAAGGGGTGAAAAGACAAGAATCCTCCCTTCCCCACCTAGAAAGAATATTAAGATACTCCCCCCGCCCAACAAAAAAAAAAAAAAAGGAAAGAAATAAAGCTAAAGCAAAGTCCTCTTCCGTATAGGAAGACAAGCAAATTAATATTGTTGACCAGAGGTCTAGCACTAACATAACATACACATATCCAACACATAAAATACGTTAAACTATGAAGCTAATACAAATATTAGCATTTACTAGTGGCTGAATTCTACTAGTCTGGAAGTGGAAAGAATTAAGTCAAATTAGACAAACTTTGCTTACTAGCTCCACTTCCAATTGTCCTGTGGAAGAGCTGCGACATCCGAGGACCAAGAGGGCCAAACAGGTGAGGAGGAAGACCCCTAGCCTCTAATAGAGCTAAAAGTAAACAGAGGATAACAGCCATTGTCAAAGCTTCTATGTATATTTTTAAAAGTTTAAATTCCATGATGTTATAATTTAAGACTACCAGAATTTTGATACTTTAAGAAAGAGTCAGAATTAGATGACTGCAGCTACGTCGATTTCTTAAAAACATCAAATAGATGACCTTTAAGGAACAAATGACTCTTTTGTATGCATCAGAGCATGAAGGTCCTTTAAGAAGTCACCCACTGAGTTTCCAGTCACACATTTCGCACAACAAACCTGGTCTATTAGATCATTATAAGTCTAGAGCTAAGTCTAGCAAATACACCAGACTAATTTCAAATCTGAGCTACACAAAACAGGTTAAGCATATAGCTACATTTTCAGGACCTGAATGGCACTGTAAGTCTGGAAAAAAGTGACACTGAAAAAACCCTTTACTTGCTGATAAGCAGAAGAGTGGGAAAACTCTGCTAGATATTAGGGTTTCCTGGTTTTGTTCTTGAACACTTTTCAGTAGTGTTGCTTAGAGGTAGACTGGACTGAGTGATTCTGATTTTTGATGTAGCAACCATGACTACTGCTGATCAATACAATAATGATTAATAGTATAAAACAATTTAGCTCAATATTCCCAATGCATACCTATGTTTACTGAGGATTACAAGCAAGTGAACTAGTAGTGACACAGCGCTCATATCCAGATTAACTGAAAAATGTCATTTGCAAGACAAATCCTGATTTGAGAACTCCTTGCAAGGTAGTTGCAAAATCATTTAAAACAGTTGCAAACTGGACATGCAAACTGAATTTATACCTGTCTCTACTCTCAGGTTTTGAGACACCTCAATCCTTTAGTTCAAGCACAAAAGCAAGCATTTTAAGAACATTTATATTTTGTCTGGTCAAAGCTTACAGCAACATGGGTATCAACGACAAGCACAAAAAAATGTTATCCAGAAGCAGGCAGAGTAACAGTAGGCCTAATCTGGCCTGTCAGCTTAAAACATTCCTGCAAAGACTTATTTTCATGTTTGAGCTCACACACTTAATAGGACTGAGTTCAGTTCTCTCCCCCCCACCTCCTCCTGAAAAGTCATGAATAGTGTAATACACCATGTAAGTGAAGGACACTTTGCTACCCCCTCCAGACATCATTTCCAAATTGTTGCATCTTCAGCAAATTAAGGCTTGTAAGCCCATACTTCAGAACTACCATAACAAAGAAAATACAGCCCTTTCATTACATATAATACAGAAATTTCCTCACTACATATACTACAGATTTTTGGGTAGGTACCACTATTTATAGGCTGCAAAGAAAATAAAAAAATAAACAAAAGAATAGTAAATTAGCAACTTTTATACCTTGTAGTCTTCCCATCTCAGAATCATCTGACTCACTTTCTCCAGAGGTTGTCATACCTACAGCTCCAGCAACAGAACTAGAAGCTAAAGAAAGAAAAAGATTAATGCAAGTTACATTGCCTTTAAAGCTACAAAATCCATATCAATTCCACCATCAAGGAAAATGTTCACCATCTCTGCATTTAATACTGCCACCCCCATACTCTTGTACAATTGTCACTTTAAATAGATCGGTCTACAGGTCTAATACTTCCCAAAGGCTGAAGAGAGAGGTTATATCGACACAAGACAAGGGAAAAAAAGAAAAAAAAAAAACCAGCTACATCATCAAATTGTCTTTCAAAGACATCTACATGTATCCTTGGTAAATCTACACTTTTCTTACTTGAGTGCAAGGCTGCACTTAGTTTACATTAATTCTGAGGTTTTGTACTGCTGTAGCTAGCTTTAAGCAGAGCATAACTGCTGGAAAGTAACTTTGAACTCACTATTGATTAGGACCACACGATAAAATTAAGTACCACACAATCAGACTGTGCAAGTAATAATATTTAACTTGGTTACAAATTTCTCCAGTACAGACATGTTTGCAATTTCAACAGAAAACTTGCAGAAAATTTATGAGTGTAAATGAAAGAACTTTTACAGGTAAATGCATGCTTTCTGTATTCTGAGCAGTTTGGTGTCTCTTCAGTTGGCAGTAATTTATTTAGCACGAGCTGAAGTTACTTTTAAGAAAAACCAACTGTAGATGCTGAAAACTAAAGTGTAGTTTATCAGATGTAGTCTGGAGACTACAAAAAAATTGTAACTGAAACACATACCAGATATCCAAGAAATCAGATTCAAAAGTAAAGGCCTCTCTCACTCAAAAACCTTCAAGAATTATTTACCAGCTGTACCAGCTTAAAGAATTTCTACCCACAATTTAATTTATTTAATTATTTTTTAAAAGTGATAAAAATTTTCTATCAGCATCTGTACTAGAAGTGCTTCAGCTGGAATTTCTTCTTACCTGCAGCACCCTGGGGAGCCTCATCTGTACGCGCAGCTGAAGAGTTAACTCCATCCTGGTTGTTGTCAGGATCAGCCATCTTCTCCTGTCGGCGAGCTTCAGCTGCTCCTCTTTTGCCCAGGCCAGAGCCTCGCCGACTAAAGATTCAAAAAACAAATTTTCAGACCTTATTATGCGAGACAAGAGATTTATTAATGTGAGACTACTCAGAACCACATAACATTTATGTAGACCACTACCACAAAGCTGCACAAACTATCAGGTTTACATATGAATCAGTCTTCACAAAATTATCCATCTGTTCTTTACCCTCACTGGCCTGCACCATGGTGTTAATTTGTTTACATCCATTATAGCTAGGACCTTACATTATTCTAGTAGACTGCTTTGTCTTGAAGGGTATATAACTGTAAAAATGAGCAAGGACTAAAATGATGGCTAGTTACAAATCACATTTAGGTCTGATGACAGAGTGACTATCTTTAAAGGAAGTTCTGAACTACTGAAAGCACAAAGAACTGTGATGATAAACCTGATTTTCAGTGCCAAAAAAAGTTTGAGGGAACAAGCCTTTTTAAATTTGGTGGGTTTTTTTTAAAACACTACTGTCATCATCACTACAAATATATATGCCTACAAAGTAGATAGTCAAATTCAAATGTACACTTGACAACAGAATCAGACTTCGGAACCTTTTTTTATGGCATGGAAAAGGAAAAAGTTTTGCAGAGATTACTAAATGTAGTTTAGGCTTAAGAAAAAAAGAAAACTTGTTAAGGCATCATAAGTCTAGCTTCACAATACATGCAACTACAAGAATTTTTTGCATCAGAGGACTTTCCCTTCCAATTTAATCTACCAGCTGTTTAAAATTATTAATTCAGAGCTATTTTTTCCCTGCATCAGAAAGTATTTAAGTACTTAGACATTTGTAGTGTTGTTCAGATACAGTTGCTGACAAGCTTAGTCAGCTTAACTATGTACACTATTGAAACAGACTCCTGCATGGTACTATGAAATCTTTATTTTTCAGAATAGTCATCTATTTTATTATCCATGATGGACAGCAGTTTAGCACTCTGTGTTTACTGTCTTTTTAAAAACACTTCCCTAAGAAAGGATTACTTAAATCTGTGGTACTGTCTCTGGATGTTTCCTAGCCTCCACCCTACCAACTGAGGTGATGGCTCTCCATGACACTGCTGTACAGAGTAAACCAGAAGGCCTGAAAAAGCTACAGCTACTTCTAACAATAGCAAAGAAAGAGATAGACGGGCCTGTTTTCATGCCTGAAATTGACATTAATATCAATCCACTGCAGTCATCACATTTCATTATCCAAAGTTTTACCTGGTGCTAGCACAGGAGCCCGTGGTCTTTTGCCGTGTGCTCCGCCGCAAACTGGGGAGCTCAGCAGGTGGTGATTCACTGCGCTTCTTTGTAGATTTTCTCAGACCTATGTAATATGTAAAAGAATTGAGAGTAAATCAGTCTTTCAATACACAACAGTTCTACGAAGAAATGAAACTTCTGTGTACAGGAAACTTTAATGCAGAAGAACAGCTTCTATGTAAGAAGCACAATAAGCCCATCAGCTTTTAGTTGCCTTACACCAAGCTGCTCTACCAGTAAAAGAAAGGTTCAGATATTTACTTTTACTCCTTAAGTAATATTAGACATACTGAACGCAAACTTGTTACCTAGACACTTTTTCCTAACCTACACATTATAGTTACAGAACAGCTTCCAAGTTTCTCACGATACACAGTTTTCACATTACGAAATACAAGTTTATTATTCCCACACATCAACAGTCAAAACACTTAATATGCATTACCTTTATCTATAGAAAGGATAAAAAAAAATAACACTGCAGGAGAAGGCAGCTGTGGTTGCATCTGTTTTCCCCCACCACAAAGTAAGCCTGTGCACATAAACTCACCACTAGCTGAATCATATTATTTTAAGTCAGTTTTATTCAGATTAGTATGGCTTTACAATAACTGCCTTAACCCAAAACCATGCTCCCCTCCAGGAGTCAAGCACTGCCAGTGCCGAGATCTGTCGTATGTAGTATTTGCATTATTCTTTTACCTACATCCCTTCAGCCCCTATCACTGTCATAAGGTCTTCCTTGATGCAAATAATCAAGCATATCTTCACAGCATTGGAAAAGGAGTTCTCAAGTTTTTTATTTTGGAAGTATTTGCATTGTTGAGGACTGACTTAACTGGTATTAATTCACTCTAGGTTATGAAGCCATTTTTCTGATTACATCCCACTGCATAACCAGGTAAATCTTAAACACACAATAAACCTACACAGTACATTTTCAGATGATGAACAAGCTTACTATCAGGTGAAATATCCCGTAACATCTTCTGAACTAGTAGGCTGATAATGAAAGTGTCAAAAAAATTAAAATCCTTGAGGCTCAGCTTGGCATTTTAGTCATGTGTCTCCCCACCCCACATCTGCAATAAATAAATGAGAACCCCATAGCATTCAATTTAGGCATACTATTACTAGAACAGATGTAATTAATTTCAAGAAGATGAGAAAGTTAGATCACTGCTCCCTCTTCTGACAACAGTTCAGAAATAAAACCTATTTAAATGGGCAATGGTTTTGAGAACAGTACATATCAAACTGGCTCCTGTCTATCTCCTTAATCCTAAAGCATTCCAGGAATGCTGAGTTGTGATATCAAGGGATGAAATGGTAACTATGCAGCTTCTGACTGGATATTTAACAGAAAAGGGAAAGTGATCTGAAAAGCCATTACTGACTGTCCTGGGTTCAGCAGCAGCAGTCATTTTTTTCTCCTTCTTGGTAGCTGGTGCAGCACTGTGTTTTTGACTTTCAGCCTGGGAACAGAGCTGGTAACAATGATGTTTTGGTTTGGCCAAGGACTTTGTGAGCCTCATGCTCTGCCAGGGAGGAGGGGAAGCCAGGAGGAAGCAGAGACAGGACACCTGACCCAAACTGACCAAAGAAGTATTCCATACCACAGCACGTCATGCCCAGGATGTAATGGAGACTTACCCAGAAGGGCTGGGGGACTGCAGGGTTGGACTAGGTATCAGTTGGTGCTTGGTTGGGCTGGGGGGAAGGGGGCAAGTTATAGGTTGGCTGGTGGTGAGGTGTTGTATTCTCTTCCCTTGTTATTTCCTTTATCATTATTATTATTGGTGGTACCAGCAGTGGTTTGTGTTATACCTTAGTCACTGGACTGTTCTTATCCCAAACCATAGGAGTTACATTCTTTCAATTCTCTCCATCCCTCCAAGAGCAGGGAGGAGGGATAGGGAAGGGAAGAAAGAGGGGAGGGGGAATAGAAACTGCATGGCTGACTGGGTTTAAACCATGACACTGACCTAACCATTAGTCTGTCCTTTCAAACACAATACTGTATTTGACCCAGTAACACAATGCTGCGTGCAGCTCAGTTCCATGCAGGTAAAGGTTAATCTGATATTCATGCATTTACTACATACCTGGCTTACTAACTGAAGAAATTTGGCAACCTTAAGAAAATATGGTTCTGTATTTAATAGCCACCAAGCAATGAAGCAAAGCAGACCAACCAGTTGAATTTTCAGATGGTCTGTCCATATGGAAGAAAACACATAACTTTTTCAAATACTCAAAAAACAGTGGCATTTTTACTACATATGTTTTCAAACCAAAAGATTTAAGTTGAAGTTTCTACAACATAAATATACAACGACCCCAACCCTATTTACCTACAGTAAGATATTTTCAGCGGCAGAGGGGAGGGGAAGGAGTGTGTCATAAAGTATATACAAAACAAGCCTGAAACAGTTGCAGCAGTATTTCATGCCATAAGCTTCCTAAGTACAACAAGATACAACAGAACACCCCTCTTAGCTGGTTGTATTCTACACTAGAAAGCACATGCTTTAACTGGCACTGGGTACAGCACTATTTCACTCCACAGGTAACATGTTACCACTGAGTTCACCTTACATACATGGAAAAAGTAAGCTACCCCGAACCTGTAACAGCCATGGTGAAATTCTAAGCGAGATGTACTTTAGCTTGACATTTAGAATAGTAAGTTAATCACCCTATTATAGTAGAGTTCACTGGAAAAATACACAAATGTTTTAATTCTTTATGTCAGCACACCACTTACCACTTCGAATCTGTGGGTACTCATTTTCAAGTAGTTAGACCTAAATATTAAATAACTCCATACCAGCTTAGCAATAGTGTATCAATGAGACACCACACAAGCATTCAAATGAAGTAAGACTGCCTTAACTTGTATCAAAATCAGATTTCTCTTAAGGGCAAAGGTTTCACAAAGCAGCAGAGCTTACTGTTGTTTAACAGTATGAAACACTAGCTCATGACTTACTCACCCCAAACCAATTCTAAAATGCACAAAGTGCACACCCGATACACACTTTCCTGTTCCGTAAGTATTCTGTCAGTTTGTTGAGCTGAGCTTGCTTAACACAGGTCAGATGAGCACAGATACCATGAACCAGTAAGGCAATGAAGCTGTGAAATGGGTTGTCCTTTCCTTTAAATAATTAAATTAGCTGAGCCATCTCTTCAAACTGAATTCATAGAATTATGGAATGGTTTGGGCTGAAGGGGACCTTACACACCATCCAGTTCCAACCCTCCTGCCACGGGTAGGGACACTTTCCACTAGACCAAGTTGCTCAAAGCCCCATTCAATCCACCCTTGAACACTACCAGGGATGGGGCAGCCACAGCTTCTTTGGGTAACCTCTGCCAGTGCCTCACCATGCTCAAGGTGAAGAATTACCTCACTAAGAGGATTTTAGAGAATTTAGAGATGCCCATTTACACCTTGGTGGACAAACTCCATAATACATCACAGCTTGAGCACCCAGAAAAATCAATCTCATTTTCTCCTGCTGCTCAGAAGAATGTTCTGCTTCTCAGATCTTTTTGCACGTTTCTCTTTTCCCAAGTCTTCACTTCTCTACCTCTGCATATGCCCTAACATCATCCTATTTGCATGCTAAACACTCACATTAATGACTCAGAAGGAAAACAGACCCAAACAGGCTAAACCTGAAACAGTGCAACCTAACAGAAATCAAACAACAACAACAAAAAAGTCTTAAGAACGTATTCACACTAAAGTGTGTTTACCGGTCAGCTTCTTTTTTTAAAGGCATTTTTCAGCTGTGTGAGAGGACCAAGTTCTGAATGCAGCCATACTGCATTCACTTACTTCAAGTATTATCCAAGCCAAAACAAAGTTAGTCAAACTTTCACAGTCCATAACCTGGAAAGCCCTTTATTTGCAGTTCAAAAAGATAATCAGTAGAGATGAACTTGCTAGAACTGGAAGTTTAGACTTCAGATTGTCAATATTGGGCCACTCTCCTGCAATAAAGATGGTGAAAATAGCTGCAGCAGGGGAAGGCAAGACAGTTTCCTGTTATTTTAATGCTCCACTATTCCCCTCCCTCAGTACCAGCCCAGACATCCCCAGCTCTTGATTACAGCCCTACAGAGCCCATCACTGCAATTAAACCAAGTATCTCCAAGCTAGTAATCTATTTCCTCCACCCTAAATCCACAATTCTAAGGCTCAAACTACCATCACACAGACAGCACTCTTGCCCACAGTCCCAAATAGACTAATTTAGACCTATTTTCAGATTCTTTTCTCCCTCACCTCTGCCAAATCCCTTGAAGCCAGAAGTTACACCATTCCTGCTCTGTGTTCACCTTCAGGTGGCTTTTCTGTGTATCCCAATAAACTTTCCTGCTAGCCCCCCCCACCCCCAAATCGTAAAGTGTTAGGTAGAGGCTTCTCAGTCAGGAGCAGCTACCCTAAGCTACATTGCTCTCAGCACTGTCTCAGCCATCACTGTCAACTTCCTTCCATTTAAGGGCCACAAGAAACTACACAAAGGGCAGCAGAGATTTCCCTAATCAAGGTTGGGTTTTTATCCTTACATAATGAGTAAGCTGACCTGATCTGTAATATTTTAAAAGCCCCTACAAAATATAGGGCTTGAAAGGGGTGTAAAAATAGTCACATCAAACAAGAGAGCAAAACAAGAAACTTGCTTCCTCCCCATCCCTGTCAAGAAATACTCAGCTACAAAAAAAAAAAAACAAAAAAAAACAACTTTGGTCTAGTCTGTTTTTATTCTTCCAATAAATTCTATAGCTGTTTTTCAGTGATGTCACTGCTCAGTTAGACTGCTGTGTAGCTGAGGACTCCCAAGAGTCACCTTGGCTGCATATAACACCTATTAATTATCCAGTGAGGACTGCATAAGAAACCTCAAGGTATACCCCTACAACATCTGAGGCAACCCCATCTCTCCTCATTCTTCTCATCAGCAGAGCAAGCCAGCTCAGCTCTTCAAGTTCTTCCTTCAGAGATCACAACTACTAATCACTCTTGTACTTCCTGAACTGCAATACCCAAAAGTGAACAGCATTCTATTTCTACACATAAGTCTAGTGGAAAGTGTCCCTACCAATTGCAGGGGAGTTGGAACTACATGATCTTTAAGGTTCCTTCCAACCCAAACCATTCTATGATTCTATGTTCATCAGAATCATCTTCCCTCTTCTCCCACTTTCCTTCCTAGAACCACTCCCCCCACACACATTTTTTTCCCAAAAATTTTTTACAGCTCCTTACAGAACTATGTTTGTATGTTTATTTATCTTTCACTAATTCTGTATTTCAAACTTCTTCAAACATCTCTTTTATACCATACCACTACACAAGCCTACAGAGTTTTAGCTTTCACCTTCTACACTGGATTACTATGATTTCTAAGGACATGTTTCCAGGCAGAGGGGTGTACACCTCAGCAATTTAATCTAAACCACTGTTTCCCTTACTACTTCAGAAAGCCTCAGTGTATTAATACTTGTGTGAAAAATTACCTACTTGTGCTCCCTAATCCTCTAAGGGTACTAGTGTGCTACAGAAAATAAATTTTAACTTACTCATTCTTCCTTAAAAACCTACCCTGGACATATTTTCTTGACAGTTCTCAGTGTTATCCAAAATTGTTACCATATTTCAAATTTGCCTCAGTATTTTTGAGTTAGTGACACTGCATGGCAGACAAGTGGGTTGTTTTTTTTTTTAAAAAGGGGCTAGAGCTAACAATAGTCACTATTAATCCCAAAATCACTTCAATCTGTTGTCACAGAGCTCTAACACACTATTTGAAACACTGACACTATTTTTAAATATCAGTTTAACACTTTTCTTCTACTCCGAGTTCTTACTCTTACTGATATTCAGTACAATCACTTACTCTGATCTAAGATTTTCAATACAAAAAAACACTGTAATAAATTTTGCTGTAATTTACAGTAAAATAAAGAGGCATTAGACATTTTAGGCATCTTAGCATCACCTGTTAGTACCTCCCTCCCCAAACTGGGATGCCAGCTAAAGTAACTTTAACCTCTACCAAGTCTGGAAATGTCTCACACCATGCTTTGTGCCCCTTACCAGGGACACATACATACACACACTCCCATTCAAATCCATAACATCTTGGTTACGTGACATATACTCAAATGTATTAGATCAACTCAAGTTTATCTTTTTGCAAAAGATGACTTTCAGGTCCTGGAAGAGATAAAGCTAGTCAGGCTGGCTTTCCCAGTACATTCTTTGTAGAGACAGATTAGGCTCATATTCCTAATGCTGTTTTTTAAGCTACTCAACACACACTCCCCTTACATTATGCCATCCCACCCTTCCCGTTCTCACCCCTTGGTGAAGTTTTGTAACTTGTCAAAAATTACTCTGCCTTCACCTTCTTGCTGTTCACTTGTTGGAAACAAATTTTCTCTCCTCCCTGTTGTTTTTCATCATAGCCAAGAAGTTGCCTATAACGAGGACAGTCCCAGCTAGTAACTTGCTGGTTGATACCATTCTTGTGTGATTCCTTCCCACTTCCCCCTCAGTCCATCCTAAGCCAATTCAGTGGGCTTTTGTCTGGATTTCATCACCCAAAAAGTCTTGAACCATGGAGCAAGTAGATAAAGCCTTACTATAAAGAAAGTAACTTCTCCCCCCTTCCCCAATGCCATTCTTCATCAATTGTGTTAGATCATTACAGAATTAATACTCCAGTCCATAACAAGCTTGTTAGGTCAATTAAACTTATTTTGATTATACAGGAAGGCATCCAGTTGCTCTTGTTTATTTCCTGCATTAGTACTTGCTATAGACACGCCACAGTTGTTAGAGGCTACTCCTGTTCATGTCTGGTTAAAGGAAAAACCATAAGCAAGATAGGAATCCAACTTTTTAAATGAAGTTTTAGAGAATACATGCTATAAATAAATCACAGTACACAAAGGCAGAATAATGATTTCAAAGAAATTTTGTTCAAGGCAACATTGCTACAAGCATATCTGCACACTACAAAACAAATGCTCTGCTTGGAAGCAGCCTGTACTTCTCAGTGACAATGTCCAAGAACTGCAACTGCTATTCAAATTCAGCATCAGAGGACGTATTTTGTAAGAACAATTTAAAAGATAAATTTACTAACATTCCAGGCACTAGGTACACTAGGTTTAGAAGGCTGCTTTTCTTAAAGTAAAATCACAAGATATTCTCACAGTAAGGAAAAACTAGGAAAGTGGACTTGCAACAAGAAACTGCATTATCTACTTGTTTTCCAGCATTTACCATTCCCACTTCATGACAGAAAGCTTAAGAAAATAAGAAAAAGAAAAGTCTAACAGAAGGAATACACTCAAAGTTTTACAATGTGTGTCCCCACCAAAACATGCAATTATTTTGCATATTTTTAATTGATTTACAAGACAGAAGCAACTTGAACTTATAGAACACTAACTGTACTAAAATAATTTTCTTTAGCTGTGAATAGTTTCAGTCACAGCTTTACTTAAAAGCTCAGCAGAACACGCATTTTGAGTTTCTCTACGAAGACCCCAAGAAGCCCAAAAAGAATAGAAATACTTGTTCAGAAGACTTGGGCTTAAAACATATGTACTTATTCTTTTACAGAAGATCAACTTACTTGCTAGCTTTGCCTGTAGTCCTGAAGGTCCAGGTTTTGATGTCTCTGACTTGGAAGAGCCTGGTAGAGACAGTTTTGTTTTAGGGAGACTGACTTTTGGGCTGAATCGAGCAGCCCAGTCAAACTTTGAAGAGCCACCTGTTTTACTCTGCTCTTTGTCCCTGCTACTCCTTCTTGGACTGGGGCTGGATGCAGAACGGGAACGTCTAGCTTTATTCTGGTCCTTTCCCTGTTTCACTCTGGCACCCTGAGGAACAGTAGAAGCAGAGGCCACAGCAGAAGAGGAGGAGGATGTGGAAGCTGAAGAAGAAGAATCAGTGATGGTGCTACACCCAGCTTTGGCTGAGGTCACCGATTTTGAAGCCAGCTTGGAGAGTTTTGCTGACTTCTCTTCAGCACCAGTTGATTCAACCGCTGAACCACTCTTTATACAAGACAGATCCTCTGTCCTTTTCCTTTTCTGACTTCGGGAGCTACCAGCAGCTCCACCCTTCCTGGTGTGAGCCTTGCTTGTTGATGGCAATTGTGCAGACTTTGGCTGTTCTTGGTCTAAGTGCCTTCTCTTAGACTTAGTATGCGGCTTGTTAGTTTCCAAGGAAGTTTCACTGTGTTGAAGTGCTTTGGGTTTTTTAGCAGAGCTAGGAGAATTGGTCCTCCTGTAATCTGGACTAGCACTGCGTTTAACCCCTCGAGAATTGTCTTTCTTAGGCACTTGCCCCGTTTTTTGCTTTTCTGAAGTACTGACTCTCTCCGGATCTTCTTGCTGTGGTATTAGGCCAGCAGATGAACTACAGCCTCTGTAGAAGTAAGCAGGAACAGTGTTAGTGTTGAACTCAAAAAAACTCAGTTGCAACAGTTTTGCAAGATAAATGTTAACACTCTCTAATAATCAAGGAAAGCACAGGTAAGAAACACTGTTGATTAAGCTTATACTGAAACAAACAAAAAAAAAAAAAACAAACAAACCATGCTTATAAAGAACAGCCATACAGCAAATCTTTGCTAGCATGAGAACTAAAATAAACTGCAACATAAAAACATAGCACACTTTTTTTTTCAAGAGAAAGGTACGAGGTAACTCGGACAGATTTTACTCTATTTTTATAGATATGTCAAACGGATTAGAAAGAAAAAATAAAAGCCATGAAGCTATTAGCTGAAAGTTTGAGAATGCAAGTTCCACAAGAGAGTAAGGAGCATTCAGTAATGCATAACTAGTCATAACTATTCTAGTTCAAGAAGTCTCTTAATGAAAGGATAGTATCTCATCAATCTTGAAACTGAGGTAATGAATCACACAGAAAAATGGCAAGTCTCTTTGACAGAAAACTATTCCAGTGTGTATATAGGAGTGCACTAAGAGTGCACAAAGCACAACCAAGTTGATTATCCTGAACACAGGCATACTTCTGATTATCCTATGTTTCAATTTATATTGGACATTGCTCAAATTCCTTAAGCAATCTTCTCCAACATGAAGCAGGAAAAGGGGAGAAAGACCTTGAAAGTATTCCAAGACTAGTTATGCAGAAATTGTTTCCTCCCCATCACTGATGGAATGCTTAGTTGCTGAATAAGAAAAACAAAGCACAAACAGAATGTGAAACACTGAAACATATCCACTGAATGCAACACCTAAATTAGGTAAAATCTATTAGTCATACATTTTACAAGAACTCTGTATGACTAGATATATTATGCACAGTTGTGAAGTGCAAGTAACACTGGTTAACATACGAATATGAAGTACAATTACCTTTTAGAAAAGTGTCCCTTGGACTGCTCAGAAGGAGTGTTAGACTGCACTTTGGGTGTCTTTGAAATAGATTTTCTACTCTCAGGAGGGCTATGTGCCTTATGTTTTGCCTGCCCTAAATGTGACCTGTCAGCAGAAAGTCAAAACAGAAATCTATCAGGATTTCAAGATACAAACCTGTAGGTAGAATTATTTATTTCTCTGGACCACTTAAAAATGTTAGTTTACAGCTGCAACCCTTTCCATATCAACCCTTAAAGACATTTCAAAAGAATCATCTGGTGCAGTTAAAAATCACTACCAGTGCAACTGTTTTGTAAAGCACACAATTATTTAGTCATTTTAAATCAATAAAACATCATCTCACACCCAACCTGTGTAGGTAAATTTGACATTTTCTGGTGTGCAAGATTACCAAATTATTCGCTTGAGCATTAAGTTAGCACAATAAGGCACAAGACTAGAGCACCTGTCAAAGACGTCTTCTCAGAAACACCCATCAACCTCAAGATTCCATACATCAAGACTATCCAGTGAGTGTTTACAAGTATCTCTTTGTTCTTCAGTTTAAGAAAGTCAAATGCTCAGAACAGGAATGCAACCATTTACTCAGTAGGAAAGCTCAACCCTGCCAGTTATTTTCTGGCTGCAGATCCAACTAGTTCAAAAGATAAAGAGCTCTTCCATAACAGAGGAATGAAGAAACGCATTCTACCAATGAAGGCAGTCAGATGAGAGGAAACCTGTCATGTCAGAGAAAGGAATGATTTTCATACAGGTAAGCTACGAAAGGTCTTCCAAGCAGCTTTCAGCTGTATGAAAAAAAAATGGTTTATTGCATAAGCTGTTACTGGAGGACAAAGATCATAATATGCCATAGATAAAATTTAAGACATCCTCACATATTCCACATCTACTTTCAAGCCCAATCAGAATTACCACCTGCAAGACTCAGAAAAGACAGCTCTCATCAGCATTTGAAACAGCATAGCATAAATAACTGCTACAGCAAAAAACATGTCATTTGCACTTCCCCAGATATAACACATTTTTGACTGACTCAGCTGTCCTCAGAACTCTAATGCTCAAATCCCACTAACCTTCATGAGACCTCCAACCAACCTAGTATTAATGCTGAAAGAAGCAATATTTCAAAAAAAAAAAAAAAGTTGCTTACACACTATTAACCTAGGCTATCTAGTCCTTCGAGTTAAGCTATACAAGTATCTTTGAATCATATGGGAGGAGAAATGCAGACTTCAGATTTAATTGTCTTCTCCAACCCATGCCTCCTAACATCAAAAAGTTACAAGAGTACACCTTTACAGGAAGATACAAATTTTCACAAGCTTTCAATACCTTCTTCCAACCAAATGACAAATCTAGCAGAAAAGGTAGAGCTAAGCCTGCTACTTGACCAGAAAGTTTCATCATCCTCTTAAGGATTTTAACACAAACTTTAGTAGGAAAAAAGTACCACATCTAACCTAAGTGACAACCACATGATAATATCCTTAAGAGTCAAAATAGTAAAAGTTCAGTAATATGACTGGTTTTCTTTACAGCTTTCCTTCCTCTGTTTTCTTTCAAAGTATTCTTATTTAGTCAGTTGCTCAAAGATATAAAATGCACCTAGACAAGGTGTTTTCCTGGTTTCAGCTGGGATAGTTAATTTTCTTCCTAGCAGCTGGTACAGTGCTGTGTTTTGGCTTTAGTCTAAGAATAATGCTGATAACACAACTACATTTTAGTTGCAGCTCAGCAGCACTTACCCTGATCAAGGACTCTCACGCTCTGCCAGTGAGGAAGGGCACAAGAAAGCAGGAAGGAGCACAGCCTGACCCAGAGTAGCCAAAGAGTTATTCCAAACCACACAGCACTATTCCCAGTATATAAACTGGGGGGAGTTGCTCAGAAGGCCCAGATCACTACTCCGATCAGTTTAGGTATCAGTCAGCAGGCACTAAGCAATTGTACTATGCATCACTTGTGTTTATAGGGTTGGCTTTTTCTCCCTCCTTTCCCCTTTTAGCTTTATATTCTCCCCCCTTGTTATTTCCCTTATTATTAGTAGTAGTAATAGTATTGTACTTCAGTTATTAAGCTGTTCTTATCTCAACCCACAGGTTTTACATTTTTACAATTCTCCCCCTCCTACCCAGAGAAAGGGTGTGAGTGATCAGCTGCATGATTCCGAGTTACCAGCTGGGCTGGTAACTATGAAAAAATAAATCTAAGAGGGTAACAGTCTGAAAAAATTAACAGCATCTTCTGCAAATTACTCCAGTAATTTGTTTTTATTTCTTATAATAGAAGAAATCACTTTTAATATCAAAAGCAAGTGAAACAAAACAGATCTCTAGCTCCTAATAGCAAACTCCAAGATAACCTTGGGAACCTTTCACCTAATCCCGAGTGTTTGGATTTCCCTTTTCCCAACAAAAGACTAAGGCGTGAAATTTAATTTTCCCACTGAAATGTTTTTATTATGGGAGTAACAGAAATTGTTACATAATTTACACTTGGCAGGAACTTCATTTTTCATGTAAGCTAATCGATCAGGGTTCCTTTATTCTGAAGTATATTTTTAAAGCTTATTATCACTTAAAGATATTTTGTTTGCTTTAATTACAACTGTATTCAATTTTGTGCTTTAAGCATTCACACAATTTAAGATCTTTTCAACTAAAATATGACTAAAGGAATACATCAAAACATCAACTATTTAAATCATGCACTGAAGAGTTTCCACTTGTTTCAGGCTTTCCCCCTTCCACTTTTATTACCTTCAGGGTCTTACAAGCTTTACAAACATGATTTCATACCATTGTCCAACTTATGCAGACCAAAACAGCTACAACCATACCCTAGGGATTGTAAATACTGTATCATGCAGGCTATTTGCATTTGCTTTATTTTATTTATCCATCAAACCAACCATAGAAATAACACTCATAGCCAGAGCAGAAAGGTTATACTGGAAATATATATAACAGGGAGTCAAAGTGATAAGTATTTTTTTCATTTTATTATTAAAGACCTATTGTGCTCTCACTTCTCTTTAGTTTAATGATTCACTTGCATGTGTTGCAAAAAGAAGATACAGAAGACAACAGCAACTCTGCACACAGTAGCATATCAGTTAAAAGGAGCATGACATTAACTCCCCTTCTCCAAGATCGACATGCCTGACAGCAAGCAAACTGACAATTTGGAGAGACTGCAGGATTAAATTAAAAGAACTTTAACCAAGTATCATTGTCCCAGTTTATATTAAGGCTGTGACAGCTTGCCTAAGGTTTTGTTAAAAGTTAACTTATATACAAAGGTATGTTGGAATACTTGAGCGAGAAACAGAGTAATGCTTAGAGAACTAAGCGCTATGAAAGGTACAAGGGCAGTTAGAAGACTGATTCTTGTTAAAGGTCGTAATCTACTTGTGCCTTTGGCCATAATTTGAGACTTTTACATTGTAACTTACCTAGTTACAAGCTCTTTATTCTTTCCATTAATGTATCATTCACTCAGAAGCTTTACTTAAACCAATATTCCAGCACCAAGCATTTTGAGAGCCTGCTCCTCATTAATGATGAAAAATGATAAGTATTTATGAGCTCGAGTTTGTCCATTTCAACTTGCAGTGGCAGGTCCAAGAAGACTCAGCGCTTGCTGCACCTTCACTTGTTGCCTCGGGGTTTCTTGGTTTGGTTTCTGGGTGGGTTTTTTTGCCCTCTTTATCCCCCCCCCCCCCCCCCCCTTCTTTATGCTTTGGTTTGGTTGTTTTGCTTGGGTTTTTTTCCCCCAACTTAAACACAGTTTCATAACCCACCCCAAGGCTTCACTCAACCAGGCAAAGCTGTCTGCTGACATATAATTTAATTCAGTCAGTTTAGAATAACACATAGGTAAGTTGACAAGTGATCCACCATTTTGCAGTGTTTACATAAACAGCCCTTAGCCTTCCTTAGAAAACCATAATAAAGAACCAACTAGAACCTGTCCTCAAAGAGTTACTCAATGCATATAAAAAAAACATACCTTTTGAAGTTAGTTAATAAACAAAGTGTTTCATCTAAATCATGTTCCTCAGCAGCTGAGGTATTAAGTATTTCCAAACATGAAGTCTACAAAACTAAACACCCTTTACTTCTGTCAAAAGATGATTTAAAAAAAAAAAAGCAATAGCAGTAGGCTGTGTAAAAAAAACTATTTTCTCTCCTCAGAAATACATCACTTGTCTTACCCATAGACTCAAACATTAAATTTAGTTTATGCACAAGTCTCAGGATGTTAACATTTAATATATTATCAAGACTGGTCCAAAACCAAATCTTGTTTAGAAGGTAAGTGGTGTAAGTGACAAAAACATTCTTGTTGTTTTATTATTTGGAAAAGGCCAGTCCAAAGTGTTTGAGATACTACTTATAACTTATGTTCTCTATGAAATTAAAGATTTCGTCTTCAATCTCAAAGGCACAAAACTGAAAATCTGAAAACTTACTTTTATAGCGTATCATACTTTCATACACAACTGCAACAGCATAGCAGTCAATCAAACTGATATCCTACTGAGATACTGTTCCTAAAGATTTCAGAAGAATGACAATATGCATATTAAAAAAATAAGTGCCACTGTCATTTCATGAAACTAAAATATTTGAAATGTTCTACCTCATAGGACCACTTCCATTACTCCATACCAATACACTGAAACATTGCTCACAACTGAAAGGAGCAGTCAAATGCATCTCTTTCAGAAAAGAAGTTACTGTGTGCTTCACAAGATAGCTTCCAAATTGCTCCCATTCAAAGTAAATAATATGGCATCACTGGGAACTTAAGCCACAAAGGCAACAATTCCTCAGCACACATGGTGACTACGTAGACAGTTAAAGTGACAGCAAGTACCTCCTCCTGCCCCCATGAAAAGGGTGCTCTCATTAATGCAACTGCTTCCCACTCCTCTTTGGTTTACTGCTGCAAAGGGAAGCTTTAGCATCATTACTGCTTCCTTACAAACCTGCAAACAGTCATCCTTCAGTGGTAAGTGCTGGAAGATAGTTCAGACAAGAGTTTATGCTGTACAGTTAGAAAGGTGCCATCATAACTGTAACTGCAATTAGAATGGTAACACTAAACATTTTGCAAACTGTTAGTACTGCCATTAAGAACTATAATATCCACAAGAGCAGAAAGTCATCCAAAGCACAAAGTTACTCCAACCTCAGTACTGATAACAGAAGAATCGCATTAGTCCAACTTCACAAAGGCCAGTTTGGTTATAGAATCATAGAATAGTTAGGGTTGGAAAGGACCTTAAGATCATCTAGTTCCAACCCCCCTGCCATCAGCCAGAACACCCCACACTAAACCATGTCACCCAAGGCTCTGTCCAACCTGGCTTTGAACACCGCCAGGGATGGAGCATTCACAACCTCCCTGGGAAACCCATTCCAGTGCCTCACCACCCTTACAGTAAAGAACTTCTTCCTTACATCCAATCTAAACTTCCCCTGTTTAACCCATTACCCCTTGTCCTATCACTTACAGTCCCTCCCCAGCATCCTTATAGGCCCTCTTCAGATACCGGAAGGCTGCTATGAGGTCTCCATGCCACCTTCTCTTCTCCAGGCTGAACAGCCCCAACTTTCTCAGCCTATCTTCATATGGGAGTATGTGCATATATGGGGAAGAAAACAGTTCATCAGTTATAAGTCTGTTTTCAAATACATCCTCTGCTTCCACTAGAGAAAAGCACACATAACGTATGCCAAGCTCCCTTACAATTTGTGCTGCGACAGTCATCTTACACTATCTGTGATACTGTGTTGAATGTTAAATTGCTAGTAAAACTCCAGCAGAAAACACATCATGGGCTTCCCCACTCCTTTTGACTGCAAGTATTGATGTTATTAGGGTGACAGCAAATAAGCCCAGTCTAGACAAAAAAGGGTTTGCACTGTTGCTTCCAGGTTAAGAGAAATCTGCCAGTATAATATGTCACAGGAGGAAGATTAAAAGCATTTATGCTTTATGTACTAGACCAGAGAGGAGTTTGGAGTTTCCCAAGTCCTCAAGCAAGAGAACAGTAGCTGTTCAGCAAGTTAAACTGATAAAGTTTTAACAGAAGACCTTTAAGCTGCAAAACGGTCAAAGACTATATACAGAAGGACATGCACTAGCATTTCAGCTTGGAAGTGATGATACCATTCTCCAGCCTCTCTGCTTACTTTTTAACACCTTATTCAACCCAAGCCTATTGTAGTGTTCACTCCATTTGGAACGTAAGAGACAGAGGCAAAGCTAAGGCTATTGCAAAGCCATTTGGCTATACAACCACACACTGACATTCGAATAGGCGACTTCACATCAAAGTCTGAAATTGCAGTACAAGTGACAAACTGCACAAATACTCTAAGTTTTTGTCATTTATTCTGTATTTTGAAAGTATGTGCACCTCAGCCACAAGAAAGCTTCAAGAAAAAAGCATTTCCAGCATTTAGAAAGCTATTTATACAAAGAAAAAATGTAATCAACTACACAAGTTCAGACAGTATTGAAACTTGTCCTCGCTCAAAGGCGTATGACTGCATATCTGTGACCAAAGTGAAGTAACCTTCAACACTTCAGAAGGCGTGGCCCTTAAGTTGCTTATAAACTTTGTGGCTAATTTTAAGCATGAAGCAACAACCCCCTACAGACTCACATTACTGCTTAATTCCCTATACTGTACTAAGTTTTGACGGGTTTTTTGTAGGGTTGGGTGTTTTTCTGTTTTTTTTTTTTCTTTTTTGTTGTTGTTCAGTTTTTTTACATTTGTGCATGGGGTTTGGTTTGGGTTAAGAAACACATGGATCTAATAAAGTGACTGAATAAAATCTCCTACTGCCTGTACAACCACATTAATAAGTAGTGCAGATCAACAGACAAAACCATAAAGCAAGATAGCTGTCATTAAGGACCAACGTCCAACAGTTATGCATTTCAATAATTTCTACTTCAAAGGAGAGCAGACTACAACCACAGGTGACCAGGAGGCAAGAGCTTCTTTCACAGAGCACAACTCCCAGTCTGCCTTGATCCAGAAAGATTCCAATTCAAAGTACTCCAAGACTATCTTCACTATGTTAGCCAAAACAGTAGGTAAGGATGACACATTTGCTTGAAAAGAACATTCTCAACTCCAGCTAAAATACTAACATGCATCCTAAGCCCACAAGTTTTTTTTGCACAATATAAGCATATCATTGAAGCTGCTCTTGCCACAGTTTCTTCATTCTATTTAAATGAATTTACAGTTGAAATTGAAGAGTTGCATTTTATGGATGACAAATGTCAAAAAGATTAGAAGTTAGTGTTCCAAGTGTTTAAAAAAAAAAACAAAAACCAAACAACTAATGTATGAAAAGGTGTGTTTGGCTGCAGGGGAGGAGAAAGGGGGGCACTGGGTTGGTGGGTTTGTTTGTTTTGGGGTTCCCCACCTTTTTTTTTTTAAAAAAAAGCCAAAGTAGTATGAATTACCACGGTACAGAACGGCTTAATGAAGAAGGTACATCAAGCTGTGAACTCTAAACCCTCCTAATGTACTGCTCAATAGCAGAACTAGAAGATACTATGTCACCTCATGCGTGGAAGGATTAGTCCTGAAGTTTGTGTCTAAAGCCAGGCAACCAGGGACAGAGCGACTGTTATCAAGAGCCTCTGCCTCCATTTAATCTACAAAATTTTCAAGGACCCGATAGATCTGTCTTGCATTGTTCCTTGCACAATAGCCTTTTCTGCCCAGCAGCTTACTAAAGAGGAAACACAGAAGACAGTAAAAGAAATCAAGTTCATTATAAAGTTTATATTAACCAGCATGCTTTATGCAAGCCTTTTATATTCTTTGCCAGCCAGAAATGCTTGTTCAGAGATAGAACAGGACCTGCCCTGACTTTCTACAGAGCCTGTATTTTCAAAGAGACTTGTAATCTTTCATCCTCTTCACTTAAGCAAAGAGCTTTGGTTCTGATAAAGGTCACAGTTGAGGAGTACAATACACTCTTGCTCATGGAAGTCTGATACACACAGATTTGAGGAGGTCCAGTCATTTAAGATAAGCTGCATCTTGAACCATTGTGTGATAGCTTAAGTAACAGATCACAATAAAAAACAGCAGATGAGTAACTTTCTTGCAAGGAAAAAGTGCTACCCCTAAAATTCTTCAATTTGTCTGATTCACTGTAGAAGTCTCCCTGGCATTCTGCTATTAAATCTGAATAAATAGTAGATACCTGAAAAATCCCCACCCCATGCCCAAATAACTGGGCTCTAGTCTTTTATTCTAGGAAGAGGATTATTAATTCCAGGTCAAATTCAGTGGAAGGAAAGAGCTCGTAGGGCAATATCCTACTAAACATCCATTCAGATGTAGAGATAAGACAGAACGGACAGAATGGAATGAAGAAGGGTTCACCATGTCAACATGTCTCAGTTAAAGGAGTATTCTATACAGACAATTCTAGCTTGCAAAATAATCAGCTACATAGGGCAGCAACTTCCTCCTCATTATGCTACAGAAGCCCAAGAGAGAAGTCTTGCGTTTATCACCTGGTTTTCCACTTGTGCAGTAGATTAGTTTAGAAAAAGTGAAGCTGCCTTTTGCAGACTGAATTAATCCCTGCAAGGTTCTTTGGAAGAACAGCTAGCTTCCTTCACCCATTCCACAGTGATCTCATTCTCAGACTTTGTATTAGTTAAGAAATATACCTTATCTTCATTTTCATTATAGCCTGATTTCTTAATGGCAAAAGAAAAAACAAAAACAAAAAACACCACCCTATTTTGTGCCACTGACCTGCAGTACTTTAATACTCTTATAACCCCCTCCCCCAAAAAAAGCCCAAGATACACATATTCAAACAACTGCACCAGTAACACCTCTGAAGAAGCAGAATATAAACAGATGCTTCCTACCATGATACTATAACCATTTTTCATAAGATTAATAATGTAACAAAATTAAAGCAGCACCTATCCATACAAGCTCCAGTCAGACGAAGACTCTTAATTCTTTAAAGAACACAACAATAACTATACAGTCAGCTTCCACAGAAAAGTTTCAAGGATCATCTTTGTTCTGCATTGTAGAGGCATCGCTTACAGAAAAAATACAATTTGGTCCACTTGGTCACTAGGGCAAGTATATTAAAAGAATGGCAAACCTTTTGTTCCTGAATTATTCTAAAACTGTACTGGATTAATATAAAGTGCAAGGGAACAGAGAGGTGGCAGTTATTCAGTCTTCTCTAACAGGGACACAACTTTTTTCTCAGATTACACATATCAGACTTTCACTCCCCCCCCCCCCTTTATTTTTTTGTTATCAGGAAAGGAAGAGGAGAAAGGAATTTACTGCTACCTGTGATCTGTGGAATGTAGCTCAGTTACACTTTTTCTCCACAGATCTGCTACTGCTATTCTAGCTAAACATGCATGATTGAAAGTTTTTTATGTCTTCAACTCATGCAATGACAGTACAGATAGCATTTCAGGGGCAAGAAGTTTTTAAACAAGTTTCAGTGCTTGGAATAGAGGATAGAAAACATTCTCTAATTAAATCACATCAACCTTGCTTTTACACATTAAAACACACAGACAATAGCCATACCTTCCTCCTACTGCGTCGTCTTGTGGCTGGGCCCCAGCAGTGTTCCTCTGTGAACGTCGCAGTGACCCCCCTGGATTGTTATTAGGCCGGTTGGACATTGGCACCTCTCTCCTGAAGGGACATACCCTTTCTAGACACTATCA
The DNA here is from genome assembly GCF_028554395.1 of Pezoporus wallicus. Taxonomy (NCBI): domain Eukaryota; kingdom Metazoa; phylum Chordata; class Aves; order Psittaciformes; family Psittacidae; genus Pezoporus; species Pezoporus wallicus. The sequence goes on from NW_026640059.1 coordinate 4,913,977, forward strand.
TTCACTGAAAGACAAGAGAGAGATAATCATAAGAGACATGGCATGAAGCTCACAGCCATGCCTCAAGAGGCAAATGTAAAATGCTATTAAGACAAAAAAAACTTTGAACAATTTTTAGTTAAAAGACAAATAGATCAAGATCCTTCTCAAGAATCTTCAGACCCTTAATACAGAGCAACCAGTTCTCAATATATATACACCATACAGATGACCCCTTGGACTAGATGACCTTTAAACGTCCCTTCCAACCCAAACTATTCTATAATGACATGCTTCTTTTCTGACAGGCTTTTATAATTATTTGAAGGAAACAAGACAAATGCAATTTAAGATGACCTGTATTTGTCAACACTAAGTAAAAACACACCAAGTAATAAAACTCAATGCCTGATAGAAAACAATAGTACTTAAGCATTTTATTGTGGGAGATTACAATGCCAGTTTTGAGAATAAACAGCAGTATGCAGAAGATAACACAAGTAACTTAACTAATTTGCTTTTAAAGCAGCTTCTTTCTGTAGGCAGATTTATGCAACTTCCATTTGTGTAAAAATATATAGTTAAATTCAGGAAAAGAGATCTAGCTATATAAGCAAGTTCTTGCTCACCAGAGCTTAGTTAGTGTGAAGAGGTATTTGAGACAGAAGAATTAATGAGTGAACATATTTAAAAATAAAAAATAAAAAAATTCCATGTGATGGCTTTGCATTGCTAATTGTGGAATTTCTTTGTGACTGCTATGGATCTACACAGTATTTTGGTAGCTATTTGTAAAAGACTACCATAACACCAAGCTGCAGGCCTCAGAAACAGAGGTCTTTCAGGATCAAGCCTCACTTGGATCTTCAGTGGAAAGATAACTTTTGTATACTATTCTAAATTGCAATTTCTATACAGAGAGCATAGCAACAAGACCACACAATTGTCTATATGCTGATTCATTATATCTATAACACAGTAAACAAAGAGTCTGCCAGGAAAAAGTTTAAAACATTTCAGCTGCAGATAACTAAGGCTCAGTTCAAATTTAAATGCCTCCAATAAAATAATTCTGAAGATCTGGTATTGTCAGGAAAGCCAGACAACACTTCGCTATATTTATTCCTCTCAAAAAGCCTTATGGAACTGAACATAAGGGAGTGGTGGGGGAGGAGAGGCATCCTGAATTATTCTGTTTTACTGTAGGCCATAAGAAATCAGGACATAAACTGGTATTACACAAAACATTACCTCACATACCTAGTACAATGCCAAAAGGAACATACATACAATCAAGACACCTGCACAGCACACATGGTTAGTAATCAGGATTCTGCTGGCTAGATCCAGTCTTGTTACACTGTAAAAATGCAGCCCAGTACCGAAAGCTCCCAGTTAGCATGCCAGAAATATTTTAAATAAACTCCATGAATCAAAGAACAGAATTTAGGCAGAACTGCTCCCCATCCTAATCCTAGGAGTCAAAAGCATCTTTTGACAGTTCTTACATTCTTCCTACTGAGAGGTCCAACACAGACATAGACAGCAAAAGCCAGAAGTAGGACTGATTAGCAAATCGCCGTATTTACCTTATGCTTAGAAGCTTGGAAGAATGTAAGTGGAGCACAAAATACACAATCCCACAAAACATTGTTCAATGAACCTCACAACTAAAAAGTCTTGATGACTGGGAAGTTGAGAAGGCTGTAAACGCTACTCTTCAAAAGCTGAGCTTTTCTTCTTCATGACTATTTTTCTTATTGTAGTTCCTAACTCCTAGCAAATACTCCCACCAGCTTTCCAGTAACACAACACCTTCAGTCTACAACTTCTGATGCTTTAGAGCACAAAGATTTACAGTAGAACAGAAAAAGCCTCCTATAGCTGGAAACTATGACAGCTTGCTGGTGCAGGCAGATCAGTCAGGCTGAGGAGAGAACAAATAGTGGCATTCTCTTCAGAGTATGCTACAGATGGCAAGACAAGAAGCCTAGCATTAACCAGGCTGAAAGTTGACCAAGGTTCCAACACTACCTAGGGGGTCTAGCTGCAGTCAGTCACAGACACTGTCAAATGCCATTATGCATTCTCTAGTATTTTATATTCAAACAGAAAAATGAAAATAAAAAAACAAACACACCCCCCCCCAAAAAAAAAAAACCAACAAACGATCTCTTCATAAGCACCAGCAAGCAGGCACATTCTGTGCATTTTCTGAAATGAGGGAGTACTGCCCTCTACAAAGACCAACTGAAGCTGAAATTGGGTACTCCTGTCAAACTATGGTATGGTTGCCATTATCTATTGCATCACCCTGTACTGACTGTAGGAACGTGCATTCCAGCAGGTTTCATTCTGCAAAAGAATCAACGCTCACTCTGCAGCTCTGCTAGATCAGCCACATGCCTTTCTACCTAGGGCCAGCACAGGGCCTCCTCCACCAAACACGAGAAGAGTTAGGTTGAAGAAAACATCACACAAGCAACCCTGGTGCTGTCTAAAGAAGCTTCAGTTTAATGTTTACCTCTCTGCATCAGCCAGCCATTTTAAGTGGTCTGTGCTTAGAAGTTATTCAGCACAGTGTGTTGCCATATTTTCAGCTGTGTAGAAGAATGAAATGGCAAATGGTTTATCCTGTAAGGCATCTGTCAAGTCAAGATGATGTCCAGAGTTACCTTCTTTATTCAAAACTCTCAACTCTGCTTCTTATTGTGTAGTGTGTAACCATGACTCCCAGTTTGCCTTTAAATATAATGCTGCTTCATGATTCAGCTATGACCTTTAACATCAAAATATTAACTGAAGTCTCACTGCAAGTATATAAAGCCACACAATACCATGTGTCCAGTTAGTCTAGTACAGAAAACATCTTTTCAGTGGGTCACAACTGTCTTCCACATTCTACAACAAGAGCTCCAAGGATCCTAAATTTGAGCTGTTCTCTTTCAGACCTGTCCCTCCACCTATAGGCCTTACTACCAGCACCTGGCTTCTTCCCCCATTTAGAAACCTCAGTTCAAAGTAGATGCGTAACCCAGTAGATTAGCTGAATGTGCCAGTGCAGTCCTGTCACATTTTAAGAGTTTTCTCAACTATAGTGAGCATTTTTCCCCACTCCCCCAACCAAAAAAAGCACTACAACTGTACATCAGACCTCCATGCTTCAGTTGACAGACTTTGCAGTTTGCAAATTTTAAGTTCAGGTCCTCTTCTAGCGTAAAGTTTTGTAAACAAGCCATTACAGTCCCAGCTGTAATGATGCTAAAGCACTGGCCCAAAGATGCTCTCTTCATAAGCAGACTCTTTAGATTGAGGATAAATTCTAAAAGCCAGCATTTCAAATAAATCCACAACACATCTTCTGAAGATATCTAACAGCACTGGCATGTAACTGTTATTTTGTTGCATAGTATTCATGAGTTTTAGTAAATGCTTCAAATACCATTAACAGTGAGTGCCCTTTGCTACGGTACAAGAAAGAAAATAGAGTTCCTTTCTGTAGACCTATTACAAACACTATAGCCAATGTATAGCTAACTACTTAGGTTCCACAGGAACACAAGATACAAAAAACACTTGATAACTTGCCGTGAAGCCTTTACCTTTCTTCTCATGGGAAAGCCAATACGAAAAGACAGACACTTTTCCACACCTTTAAAGCAAAAAGATGAACTAGACAACTACAGAACAAGCCTGTATTGGCTTTTACCTAACGGAAATCACTACAGTTCACAGGGAATTCCTTCAAGGGAAGGTAGCCTGTTGCTATGTAGGCTACAGTGAGGAAAAGAGTGAGTAAACTGAAGCACTCCAATAGGCTCTAAGGCCACTAACAGTGTAACAAGGCACACCAGTAACAACACCTGTAAAAATGGATTTGAACCTTTTCACAAGAAAGGGCATTCCACACCCTCTACATGGATGAGCTCTAGAATTTGTCTGGGGGGTGTGTTTGGAAGGGTTTTTTAAGTTCTTAGCAAGAGTCTTGGTAGTACAGGAAACATTCAGGCATTTACACTCCAATTTCCTGTATATTTAAGGATATGCCTAGAACCTCTGCCTGTAACACTTCTTAATACCCATTAGCAGCTTACAGCTGAGCTAAGTGCACTGGTCAGTATACTCCTCTTTTGTACCTTGGCCCCAAAACCAGTGCCTTACTTCATGCTGCTCCAGTAATCCAGCTTCTCAAAATTGCAAAGACTTACTACTCTGCAGTCAGTATTAGGCAAAAGGGAGGGAGAAGGAAAAGATGAGGATGTTTATACGCCTTGTAAGTTCAGATCATTTCTTCCAGAAAGTTGCATATCTTGACAGTCGAAACCCAGAGTTTAGCATACTCAACAGAAAACATTAAGTCTAAGACTTCAAATTTACATTCCTTCAATATAAACAACAGTGATTTACTTGATCAACTGTATCTGTGATAAACCTAGTCAGTTAAGAAGCAGCATTCTAAACACATAAGCATACAATATATTTGACACTATAATTGCAACTGAACAACTTAGTGCATATGGTTTAGTAACTATTGAATTGGTTTTGACCCATATTACTTAATTTTAAATTGATCTCACAGCTACACCTCATTTTTGCTCACTGCTCACAAGGTTCTCATTTACCTGCAAACATACACACCTATTTTCCTGCCTTGCAAGCAAGCACTTGCAACCACTCAATTACTTCTACTACACTACCTTGACTCAAATATATTAGGATGACTTTTTGGACCAGTTAGTTGCTCTAAACTGAGTCTCGTGCAGCTGACTTTGACAAAACATTCTTCCTCACTGTACTCTCCAAATTCAGCAGTTATTCACCTGCCCACTTTTACCACTGCAGTCCTCATCCCCAAACATAAATTTCATGTCAAAGCTCCATGCAGGCAGAAGCTTGTATTTTCAGTGTAGCTACCTCATGCCCCTTCTGCTTGTAGAAATAGTTCATGGAATAATTTAGGGTAGAACATCATACTGAAGATTTCTGAGAAAACTTTTCTGTGACATCTCTCACATTATCATCCCTCCCTTCTTACTGACAGCAAATTCCTACACACAAACAAGGGGAAAAGATATTGTCCCATGAGCTGCAAGGTGCTGCACAGTAAAATGTATGGATTTTGGCTGTGTTCATGCAAATCCTGGATTACTCAGCTGAATGAAAGCATTGAGCCTTAAGGAATTAAAAATGCTTCTTCAAAAACAAACACAACAACAAAAAAAACCACCTCAACACAGCACACCAACCAAACCATACACAAATACATGCACAGACAAACTAACTAGAACAAATTCAGTACATACAGAAAGTCTTCAGGACAAATAAGATTTTACAGCCTTCTAGTATTGTAACATTACCTCACTGCTGGGAGGACAGACAAGTATCAAGGAAGCTGCTTCTTAAAACAAGCATGTCAAGTGGTAAGGAAACAGATTTCTATATCTTTTGCAGCACAAACTTAAACAATTCTACATGCACCACATTTGTCAGTTCTCTTGGAAGACATTAGTAAGATATAGATAAGACAACAAGCAGAATTTGACAGCGCATAGAGGCAAACTCCTCTTCAGACCAGATGCCTTCTTGATGTAGGGTTCAACTGGAGTAACAAGAGTTAAAATCATTAAAAAAGCCATGGCTGGAAAGGATCTCAAGATCATTTGGTCCAACCTCTTGTTGAAAGTAGGACCTCAGATTAAAGATCTTTCACTCTGCTGAGAAATTATGATTTCCAACCATGATGACAAGATATAATCTGAGTTCTGAGCAAGAGCACAAAGGCAAAAGGTGAATCATGAGAGATACCCTGAAGAAAGGGGAAAGGAAAAAAAACCCTATTAAAAAAAAAACAAGTAAGATATCGAAACATCATACCAGGTACAAAGGCATGCAAAGAAGACACTAACAGACTATCAGAAAACAGTATTTTCAACAGAAACATTTGATAAGTAGTTATGCGATATCAGTTAAAGTAACCAAATACCTCAGATCTGTGTAGATCTAAAGGTGTGCAGACACATTCCCCATCACTCCCAAGGACAACCTTTCTGAGAGGAAAAGAAACACTCTAAAAAACTGCTATACCATATAGCTCAGAAAGCACTCCCTTCCCTTCAGTTCCTCAAAAATACAACCCAGTAACCTGGACCAAGGTGAGGAAGTGAGCAAAATGGGCATGTAAGCTGTAAATATCAACAAGTCCAGTCACTGAAGACGTTATAGACTCAGGGCTAGCTCACATGTCCATTTTTACACTGGGTAACTTCACACCAAAAACAAAAAAAACTCACAATAAAAAAAAAAACACAGTAAAAGAAAAACGCAAACACACACCACCAAACTTTAGCACAATGGAAGCTCTTTTTAATTAGCTACTCTGAATCATTAGAGTGGAAGCATTTCTTGACCATTTCAGAAACATCCTGTATATTAAAAGGGGTATGGATAACAGATACTGCAGACAACTACTTCTCAATTACCAGTAAGGCTATAAATACACTCAAGCGATGAGCTCCACAGGGGCAGAGGAAGGGGGCGATTATGAGGACAGGAATCGCAGAATCAACTATGTCGGAAAAGACTTTAAGACCATCAAGTCCAATCACTACCCCAGGACTGCCAAGTCCACCACTAAACCATGCTTGCTCCAGCTATGCTTTTTTATTTTTGACACCACTTCCAGGGACTGTGATTCCACCACTTCCCTAGGAAATGGTAAATTAGTAAAGGAAGCACAGTTACTCCCTATTCAACTCACTGACTTTACAACAAACAGTCATCAGAAGATTATGGCAACCTTTGGGCCTTGCATTAGGAAGAAGTCAACTTTCCTCTGCAGTCTTTCAAGAGCTTAGACCTTACCCAGCCTTCTAGCTGAGAGTGGCAATGCAGAAGGCTGCCTTCACAGAATCAGCAAAACCAATGGGTAGGAACTTGAAAGGATATTAAGTGCCATGTTAAGGTTCTCTAGACTGCATCTATACATACGTGTCTACGATGACAAAGAATGGGAAGAGAAAGTTCTGGCATGGAAGAGAAAAAGGAAAGAGCTAAAAATACCTTAATTTGTGATCTCATGGTTCAGAATTCGAGGAAGCTATACTGCAAATTGGCAGTTAGATTATCACTGCCTCAAACTGAAGATTCTCAAGTTCTCACAATATATTCTCAAACTGAAAATGCCTCTTTAAAGATGCACAACACTACTCACTAGAGGAATGCCCAGGTTGTTAGGACTGTGTGATTCAACGGGTTACACATGCCATGACCCCAAGCCAAAAAATAGCACCCTTACCTACTGACTTCTACCTGGTGAAAGGACTGTAAGATAGTTGTGCAAAAGATACCATAGCTTGAGAACACATCGTCAGGGGAAGTAAGAGGTCAAGTACTGTTCAAGGAAAAAGTCTAAACACATGCTATCACATGCTCCACTGTTGATAATAGTTCTGTGACAGTGGGAAGACATTCTGAGTTGCAAAAGCTGAAGAGCCTCCCCTGCTTCAAGGAGGTCAGTTGAAGTCTGAGACTGCAGAGACTTTGCTGGGCCTGATATGGAAAAGCAAACTGAAGACTTATTCTGCAACCTGGAGAAGCTTAAAACCTTGCTTCATAATGATTACCAAGACCTGGAACCCATCACTGATTTAGAAAGAAAATGGTGGATTGGTCTACACACCACAGCCAGAACCTCAGCAAATCCTTTTGGACTTTATCAAAAAATTAAATATCACACACGGCACTAATTCAAACTACAGACAAGAATAGGCACCACTGGCAGACTGCTTTATAACCAGCTACCAGTACAACTGGCTGTATAAGAACCTAAACATCTCAAGAACCAAGAGAAACCTATGCGGGGGAGGCACAAATCAGCAAAAAAAATAAAATGCACATGGGGTAAGTTACACAGCAGAATATTCCTGTTCATCTGGACAGCTTAAAGGAACCAAAAAAAACACTAATCATGATCTGGTTTGCATATGGTTATATCGGATTCAAAGTTGAGCTCAGGTGTCTCAGGTCTGTTTGTATGACCACTGTGCCCAGCTCATGGCACTCAGGAATCCATAGTTTTCAGTACTGAAGAAAGAATCACCCTTTTAGTGCACTGAGAAATTAAACCAGGACTAAAGTTTAACTGAATTCTTGAGATTTGGTTAAGGGGCCTACCTAACATTAAGACTATAAAAGCCTTTACCTCCTACACTCCTTTCCTCTGGAAGACCTGAAGCTGCAGTTTGAGAAGAAAAAGTAGTTGCATGGAATAAACAAAATACAACATTGTTTTCAGGGCATCCCCCTTCAGTTCTGCCACCACACTGTGTTTGGTTGGGGTTTTGTTACCTTTTCATGTCATTGTAACATGCTCAAACTAGTTCAGTATAAGTTTTCCATCAGTGTATGGTTTGACTTGAATTCATTAATAGAGAGAATGCTCTCTTGGTGGCAGAACACCATAATTTAATCCTTGAAGAATATATTTTCATGTTTACAACACATGTAGTTTCTTGGTCTTCAGTGCTCTGTTTTGGTTTGTTTTTTTAACCAGTCAAGCATTAAATTCTGTTGCAATACAGACAAATCTGCATCAGTTACATTTTCTCAGCACTCAAATACAAAGACTACAAAACGTCTAAAATGCAGAAACTTCTGAATTAATCTATATTCAGTAAAAGAATAATCTGAACTGGAGAGCTGCAAGTCAGCCAGTGACAGCTCAGCTTAAGAAGCAGCCCAGAAATATTTAAGCCATCTCAGTAACACAAAAGATTTGTTACACCACATAGAGAGCTAGCATACATAAACATAGCAAACATTAGCTGCAGAACACTGAACCACCTTTTGCTTCTGTTGACAGCTCCTTTTCCCTTTTAGCACAGCAATGGTAAAGGGAGGAGTGCAAAAAGGAGCAAAATTCCTCTGCCAAATCAGACCCTCTAGCAAGAGCTTGACTTCATCTCTACAAGAACTTTAAGATTACTGTTACTGACAGACGGCTAGATGAACAAATTTACACTAGGAGAGTCTCATGTAATTCTCCTAACTGCTGCTAATACAATTGTGATTCCAACTTGCTAGCAACAACAGAAATAACATTTTTTCCTTTTTTTTTAATTAAACAAAAGCAACTGGTATCTCTTCAAGGGAAAGGGCATTTTTTAGCAGCCAAATTCTAAACAAAACTCTATTTGTAGTGAATGCTACAGAGTGAATTGATGAGAGTTCTTTGTTTTAGCAGACTCCCAAAAAAGACATCACAAGCAGTACAAGTAAAAATCTCCTCTGCCCTTCCTTTTCAGCTTCACTAGAAACTTTGGTTTAGTAGGAGCCAAAATTCACTATCTGTGCAATAGTGGCTTAAGCTTTCACTAATGGCATAAAAACCAAACATGCCACCTTGGCAAGTGCAAGGAAGAACATTCTCTTCAGAAGAGGGGAACAAACTTGAATGAGGAGTTTTTCCCTTCTGTGTGACAACACAAATGAGAACAGAACTCTTCATGCAGTACACACGACTGAAACCACCATGAACAAAGACAGTAAGGTGTAGGTAGATGGTCAAATTAAGACCAAGTAAACAGGCATGGCAAAGCTGGGGGCAGGGGGGCACTTATTACCAGTGAAGAAAAAAAGTCAGTTGAGCAGTGAGTGAAAATTTTAATTTAGAAGCTCTATTTCAGTATTGGCATGCACGTGAACAGAGAAGTACCCAAAATCATCACCCACTCCAAGTCTGCCCTGCCCAATGCTTAATGCCCAGCTGCTTTTGAGCTGCATAGCTCGGTTTACTTCAACATTGTGAGTCTGAATGCAGAATCTATTGCTACAACACCAAGCCTCTTCCCCATTCTAACCCCACACACCAGATGGTGCCTTAGTTGCAGTCTGCTGTTCACCTGCATCTGGCACACGCAGCCCTTAAGTAAAATCAAAGTGCAATAGCATAAAACAAACACTGACACGGTACATACCCATGTCCTACCTGCAGAGCCTGTTAGACAATATATGCCCCACATTGCAGCCAAGTTCCTCATCAGCTTCTGCCAAGGTGTCTTACATTACAGAGAGAACTGGTGAGCTCAGTGGCTAGTAAAACACAGTTTGGCCTCTCAAAGTCTAAATCAGCAAAACCACTTTAATTAGCCACTAGAACTAAGAAAAGACTAGACCTTACAGAAGTTACTGGATTTGACAAGTACCACAGACAAACCCAAGTTTATAGGGCATTATGTAGATGTATCCTGAAAACAAGGTGGAGGGAAGAGATCGAGTCTTCGTTTTTACAATATTCAGCTTCAGCTTGAAACTAGTTTACATACAGAAATGCCCAAAGTAGAGAAGCCCAATCACTCATACTAGCATGGCTTAAAGAGAAACACTTAAAAGATAAAAACAAATTTAATAAAAATAATAAAAAAAATCCTACGTTTCCAGGGGAAGGGGAGGACACATCTATTTTCAGCTTTACTAGAACAGGTCTCAAGTTTTTGTACCTTCAGAATGTCATTTAGAAGTCTGGACAAATAAGGAGGATCTCAGGAGTTTCTCTTGGTTTTTTTAATCACTTGTATTTAGCACTGACTCAAACTGATGTCTGTTAAGGCTTCCTTTCCTACATTGTCTCAAGCAGGTTATGCTATCCTGAATGAAGTCTTCTATCCAAAAAAGGTCATAGGCCTACTGCATAACAAGATTCCTATGCCACATGATACAATCTGGAAAACGGTTTAATTGTAGCTGTTGAGGAAGAAATCCAATTAAAACAGGTTAAGTTTCCGGCTTCCTTAGCACTGGATCTGCATACAGATCTTTAACTATCACAAGGATACTGCAACACCAAACAAAGGGATTAAAACATATTTAAGGTTTCTAAACTGGGTAGGTGCTCAATTCCAAGATGCCACTGGCTCATGTGCCACAGGTACATCTTCTCAACCTAAGAAAAATTTAGACATTGACATTATTTAGACATTGATGTAGTAAGAGCAAGCTCCAATACATATACCAAATCACTGACACAGGCACAATCAAAGGTATTTACCTTGTATGAAATCACATACCAAACTACCTACCAAATATCAGTTTAAAGAAACACAAGTTCTCTGTAAAGCTGAATAAAAGGAAGTCACACCTAAAGAAGCACCTGTTAAACACTAAGGATTAATCTGTCTTTAAGCTGATCCTATCATTGATAGAATCAGAACTCCATAGTACTCAGAGCTATTCTGTCATGGTAACTACACAGAAGAACACACAATACTGGTTTCCAGAACTGCATGTCAGGAAGGCTCCAACCCTTACAGTCATGGAAGAAGCTGTCAAAAGCCTGAAGGCATTAAACTTTATGCCATACTTTGAGGAGATTGTCTACTACACACATACGCATGTTTTCAGTACTCTACAAATAAAACAAGTCTGTAAGAATGAGGCATTGTACAGGGAGATTACCAAGTATGTGATCAGTAAATGAATGCTCCCAGAACCTGAATGCAGAGCATAAGATACTGAACTTAAGCAAATCTAAGTATTAGAGGTCTTTCAACTGCTTTTTAGGATACCAGACTTAGCTTTAATTTAAACTAGACAAGAACTCACCATCACCAAACCTTAGTACTGACAAAAAAAGTGTCTACTACAAACTCCTCTCTCCCTTCCCATATGTGCAAGTACCACTAGCCTGTTCCTCACCAATGATTTTTACCTCCTCTCTCCCAGGCTACCCATACATTTTCTTTGCATAAGGAACAACTGTAACTATACACATCTTTTATAGTTCACTAGATGAACATATTTATGCTAATAAGGTACTTCTGCTCAGGGTCACAGCATGGCCCAGTTGTCCTAAAACCCTTGCTGATAGCCAATCACTTCAGATTGAAAGAAAGGCTACTTACTTCCTGGCAAGATGTTCCAATAGATGCTGCCTAAACCTGTTACCTCCCAGCTAAACTGCTGCTCCTTAATACACTGCAAGGATTCACAGACTACCAGTAATACAGAAAACTAATCAGAAGAAGAAGTTTTGCCACAGTTCCAAGATAAAGAACAAGCAGAGCTTGAAGCTTTCTACAGCTTGACCTTCGGACCAAAATTATTATTTAAGAACTAGATATTATAACAGCTGATTTGATAAGCCTTTGCTCTTGCAATTTGCTCTGTGATCCAATCAGAATACTCAAAGGTTGCCTCCCAGTACAGGTGACCTTTTATCCTACACTAATGCGTACCTATGCCTCACAAGTAAACCTACAACCTACTGCCCCCAAACAACACATACTGATTCTGGCTTTGCCTAGGATTGCAACAGAACATGACAAGGAACAGGGGAAAGGGAAAGAGTTTCTTTTAGGTGCTTCATGCGCAATCAGCAACAGTATATCCTGGAGTAAGGCTATGCATCCATCTCGCTACACTCCTGAAAGCAAATTTTTACAAACAAGAAAATAATCCCATACCATTAAGACAACAATGGAAATGGAAGTAAACTTCATTTAACTCCCATGCAGGATATCATTTTGTCTTTCTGGTGTTTGGGTTTTGTTTTTTTTTTTTTGTTTGGTTTGTTTTTTTCCCTTTAGAAAACATCCACAAGACTTTTGTGTATCTTCAGAACTATTCCAGATGTCATCCTCTTTACTATTTCTTTTAAGCCATTTCATAAAATGCATGAGTAAAAGAGACAAAACAAACAAAAGAATATTTAACTGCAAAAGGCATATTCATCATGATGCAAGACAGAACAACTCTCTTTACAACACTTTAGTAAAAACCATACAGGGAATGGAGTGGCTTCAGGGAAAGATTAAAGAAAGAATATGACGTAGACAGGCTTGTGAAGGAAGATGGAAAAGAACTGTAGGCCCATAAATGAGCAGTTTCTTCCTTCCCTCCCCTCTGTACAATATCTTACCATATTAAATGCAAAATTTAGGTACTTCAGAAAGACTGGAGCCTCTCTTAATCCTACATTTGTTTTGCTAATGAAAGATACTCAGCTAAGAGCATGCACACAAAATCACAGAATCATTAGGGCTGGAAAGGACCTTAAGATCATCTAGTTCCAACCCCCCTGCCATGGGCAGGGACACCCCACACTAAATCATATCGCCCAAGGCCTCATCCAACCTGGCCTTGAACACTGCCAGGGATGAAGCATTCACAACCTCCCTGGGAAACCTATTCCAGTGCTTCACCACCCTAACAGGAAAGAATTTCCTTCTTATATCCAATCTAAACTTCCCCTGTTTAAGTTTTAACCAGTTACCCCTTGTCCTATCACTACAGTCCCTAATGAAGAGTCCCTCTCCAGCATCCCTATAGGCCCCCTTCACATACTGGAAGGCTGCTATGAGGTCTCCATGCACCCTTCTCTTCTCTGGACTGAACAGCCCCAACTTTCTCATCCTGTCTTCATACGGGAGGTGCTCCAGTCCCCTGATCATCCTCCTGGCCCTCCTCTGGACTTGTTCCAACAGTTCCATGTCCTTTTTATGTTGAGGACACCAGAACTGCACACAATACTCCAGGTGAGGTCTCACAAGAGCAGAGTAGAGGAGCAGGATCACCTCCTTCAACCTGCTGGTCACACTCCTTTTGATGCAGCCCAGGATACGGTTCGCTTTCTGGGCTGCAAGCACACACTACCTGCTCATGTTCATTTTCTCATCAACCAACACCCCCAAGTCCTTCTTTGCAGGGCTGCTCTGAATCTCTTCTCTGCCCAACCTGTCGCTGTGCCTGGGATTGCTCCGACCCAGCTGTAGGACCTTGCACTTGGCATGGTTAAACTTCATGAGGTTGACATCAGCCCACCTCACAAGTGTGTCAAGGTCCCTCTGGATGGCATTCCTTCCCTCCAGGGTATCAACCAAACCACACAGCTTGGTGTCATCGGCAAACTTGCTGAGGGCGCACTCAATCCCACTGTCCATGTCAATGACGAAGATGTTAAACAAGACCGGTCCCAACACCGATCCCTGAGAGACACCACTCGTTACTGGTCTCCAGCTGGACATTGAGCCATTGACCACAACTCTTTGCGTGCGGCCATCCAGCCAGTTCTTTATCCACCGAGTGGTCCATCCATCAAATTGATGTCTCTCCAATTTAGAGACAAGGATGTCGTGTGGGACAGTGTCGAACGCTTTACACAAGTCCAGGTAGATGACATCAACTGCTCTACCCCTGTTCATCAGTTCTGTAGCCCCCTCATAGAAGGCCACCAAATTGGTCAGGCAGGATTTCCCCTTAGTGAAGCCATGCTGGCTGTCACCAAGCACCTTGTTGATTTTCATGTGCCTTAGCATGCCTTCCAGGAGAATCTGCTCCAAGATTTTGCCAGGCACAGAGGTGAGACTGACTGGTCTGAAATTCCCTGGGTCATCCATTTTCCCCTTCTTGAAAATGGGGGTTATATTTCCCTTTTTCCAGTCATCGGGAACTTCACCTGACTATCATGATCTCTCAAATATGATGGCCAGTGGCTTCCCAACTTCATTGACGAGCTCCTTCAGGACCTGAGGACTTGTGCACGTTCAGATTTTTGAGATGGTCTCAAACCAGTTCCTCTCCTACAGTGGGCGCAAGGTCTTCATTCTCACAGTCCCTGCATCTGCCTTTCAAGACTTGGGCGGTTTGGTCAGAGCTTTGCCAGTGAAGACTGAGGCAAAGAAGTCATTCAGAACCTCAGCCTTCTCCAAATCCTGTGTAGCCAGTTCTCCCGAGAGCTTCCTGAGGGGGCCTATGTTCTCCCTAGTCTGTTTTTCATTTGCTATGTACGTGTACAATCCCTTCCTGTTACCCTTAATACCCCTAGCCAAGTTTAATTCTAGCTGAGCCTTAGCTTTCCTAACCTGGTCCGTAGCTTCCCAGACAACATCCCTGTACTCTTCCCAGGCCACCTGTCCTTGCTTCCACTTACTATAAGCCTCTTTTTTCATTTGAATTTTCCTCAGCAGCTCCTTATCCATCCAAGGAGGTCTCCTGGCCCTCCTGCTGCACTTCCTGCTGGTTGGGATGCAACACTCCTGAGCTTGCAGCAGGTGATCCTTGAATATCAACCAACAGTCTTGGGGCCCCTCTGCCCTCTAGGGCTGTATCCCATGGAACCTTCTGAAGCAGGTTCCTGAAGAGGCCAAAGTCTGCTCTTTTGAAGTCCAGGGCAGTGAGCTTGCTGCACGCCCTTCTCACTGTCCTGAGGATCTCAAATTTGAGCATCTCGTGATCGCTGCATCCAAGGCTGCCCTGGAGCGTCACATTTCCAACGACCCCTTCCCTGTTGGTGAGCACGAGGTCAAGCACGGCACCTCTCCTTGTCGGCTCCTCTATTACTTGCAGAAGGAAGTTGTCTTCTACACAATCAAGGAACCTCCTGGATTGCTTGTGCCGCGCCCTACCGTCCTTCCAACAGATGTCAGGGTGCTTGAAGTCACCCATGAGAACAAGGGCCTGCGAGCGTGAGGCTTTTCCTGTCTGTCTATGGAGTGCTTCATCCGCAGGTTCTTCTTGATCAGGCGGTCTGTAACAGATCCCCACAGTAATGTCTCCCATAGCTATATTCCCTTTAACCCTGACCCACAAACTCTCTGTGGACTGCTCACCTGTCCCCAGACACAGTTCCATACTCTCCAGCCTATCCCTAACATAAAGGGCTACTTCCCCTCCCTGCCTGCCAGGCCTGTCTTTCCTAAAGAGCCTGTAACCTTCCATTCCAACACTCCAGTCATAGGAGCTATCCCATCATGTTTCTGCGATGCCTATTATATCATACCCCTATAGATGTGCACGCATCTCTAATTGCTCGTTTGTTCCCCATGCTACGGGCATTTGTATAGAGGCATCTGAGCCGAGCTCCAACTGAAGCCGGCTCATTGGCTGGAGCGGCTGGAATATCTCTGCATTGCTCCAAGCATTTATTATAGGTTCTGGCAACTGACTGGGTGTGTTGGAATGGAATGATGCCCTCCTCCCCCAACACATCTAGTTTAATGACTCCTTGACCAGTCTGGCAAGCCTCCTACCAAAACTGCTCTTTCCCTTCTTTATCAGGCCAGCTCCACCAGCCCCCACTAGACCTGGCCTACAAGCTTGGGTCCCGTGTTCAAGACACCCAAACCCCTGACTATGACACCACCCTTTTAACCATTTATTAACCTGGCTAATCCTCCTAGCTTTTTTTAGGTCCTCCCCTGTATCCTGGAGAATTGATGAAAAGACCACCTGAGCTCCAGAGCCCCTAACCACCTCCCCCAGGGCTCTGTAGTCTTTATGTTCCCCAATCTACTACTATCCATATCCCTAGCACCCACATGTATCACCAGGAGTGGGTAATAGTCCGTGGGACTTACTAGAGCAGGCAGCCTCTCTGCCAAATCCCTGATCTGTGTCCCCGGTAGGCAACACACCTCCCTTGAGACGGGGTCTGGACAGCAGACAAGTGTTTCTGTCCCTTTCAGTGTAGGGTCCCCTACTACTATGACCCACCGCTTTTTCCTAGCGGCACCAGTAGAGATCTTTAGCAGTGTATCGGCCAGCTGTTTCTGGCTCAAGTGTGCTTCCTCATTAGCCCCCTGTAGGACAGCAAAGCGGTTCTGCGTGGGGACAGGGGATTTAGGGGGAAGCCCCTTGCTTTTGGTTGTCCTTTTCCTTCTTTTTTGTTGGTTTTTTTTGTCACTAATTCCCAGCTTCCCAGGTTAACGGCCTCCTTCTTTCCTTCATGAGGTAGAGGTGAAGCTCTGCACTGCAGCCTCCCCTCTCGTCGGCTCTCTCTGGGTGCCTACGCTGCCCACCGCCGGGGCAGACAGAGCAGAGCTCCCAGACCGGGCCCTCATCATATGAGGAGCGCTCACCATCCCGCCCGCCTGCCCGCGCAAACTGCATCAACGCTCTACCCGGTCTCTCGCCCTCCCTGGGGCAGGTTTTTAACCAGTCAGGGCTGGTGCCGCTGCTTCAGGCTCCCCCCCGTGTGAGTCAGCTGCTCGCTCTCGTCAGCTGAGCTTCCGGCTCCCGGGCAGGTCCTGTCGAGGACTTGAGGCTCCCTCGGTGGCTCTTGTCGCTCTGAGTTGAGGCTCCTGGACGCTGATCTCCCCCCGCTCCGGTGTTGAAGGCATCCTCTCTCGAGCTACTCACCTCAGCAATTGACCCCTCACCTCAGCAACTGACCCAATCTCCATCCCACATAGGATTAATGAGCAATGAAGTGTTTGAGTAGTATCTTTACTATTTCTACTTCCTCACATCAGGTCTTTGACATCTTTTCTCCCATAAATTATTTCCTAGCACCTCGAACCTCCATCAGCTACAAAAAATGCCAAATTAATTGTACTAACTTTGGGTCTTTCTTCTATGCTTTTCAATCTTTATTTGTATGTTTTCTTTGTATTTAAAGGCTCCTCTGGCAGAACAGTTTGGGGACAGATACTGTGTACTGCAATTTGAAAACAGCCTGATCTGTCCCGCAATTTCCTCCACAGATCTCAATGGTAATGAAACCGCTGCTCACCAAACTGGCACTATTAAGAAATAGCTTCAACTATTTCCTATCAAATGTCTATTTTGACTAATTAGAAAGTAGAGAGTACAAAGCTTCTAACACGGGACTTTTAAATGAACAGTCTCACCCTACCAAGTACAGCATGTGCCAGTGGCATACACTAATATAAAAATATTTATTATATTGAAGCTGCATGATGAGAGTCTACACATTTCAGTGGTGCTTTTTTTCACTTTCAAGAAGAACATTCTGGATGCAGTATAGTAGTGTGCATTTCATAATGGATACTTTCCTAATTTAAAAGTCAGCATAAATATTCTGCACATATTCAAGTATGACAGACATTGAGCCAAACACTTTTTTTTTTTAATAACTCCATTAACTCTAAGCTTAATAGCGATTACACTTCCTTTTACTCTTCGACAGGATTTAACTTACACTACAGTTACACTGCAGACTAAGGACAGAAAACCTGAACAAGACAGACTTGGAGGCATTAGAGCTATTAGCCTGCACTACAGTTTTTCATCTGAACTCCACCCTATCTTTCAAAGGGTGCCACAACACTGATGTATGCTAAAAAAACAGCTACATTTCTCGAGAGACTTCCTAGCGAGTGTGGTCATCTAAATAAATTAGAAAGGAAATTTAGGTCCTCTAATCCATAAACTAAGTAGAAATATTGTGTACTTCATAGTAGTTGGAAGCTACCTTCTATAAATATTTATCCAAAGTTCCTACCTTTGAGTAGGTCATTATTTCAAATCCCTCTACTTACACAAAAACCTCAGAAAGTACAGGAATAGAGTACAATTTTAGTTTTACTCTAATGCCTGGGCAGATCATTTTTGCTTAAGAAGTCAGCACACTGAACATCAGGAGTTAGTAAAAAAAAAAAAACAGATTGCACCCGTACAAGTTCATACAGACAATTTAAAACCAGATACTTTAAGCTACCACCATCACCAGTAAAAGCCTTCAAATTCTGCTGAAGCAACCAGAAATTACATCAGCTTCTCCACCACAAATGATATTCTCATCTATGCAAGCATAAAGAACAAAGCAGCTTAGATGATAGCCAGCCAGTCACAAATATGTATTTTTAAATTATTCCCACCTCAAAGATGGGCCACCAACCTTCCCAGCCACAGAGCAAACACGCCAAAAGTACACACAACTCTAGTTTGTAGCCATAACCTGGAATCCTGTTAAGTAATGACAAACTAACTTGATTCTGGATGCACCTTAACTAAACTGAGACATTTAATTCACTATATCCTGCTATAGATTGAGCTTCGGCTTCTAGCTGGCACAGGTCTGGATTTCCACAGGTTACCTTCTTATTTTGATATTGTCAACAGAAAGACCAAGCCCTTCTGAAGTAAGCTTTTTAAACAAGTTAAATAATATACATAAAGCAAAGGTAGTGGCTTACAAGCCCCAATTCAGCTATGTTTCACACAAACTATCTGAAAATCAGAGGAAATACAGTAGTTTCTCATCTTTTGTACTTGTCACACTCTTGTTTCTGAACAGCTTTCATGATTCAATGGGCACAAAACTCCAGGTCCTTAAATTTCCTTGCCTGAGCTGCTCTAAGCTTAAGCAGCAGGTTAACATCTTTAGAACACCTTCATTTAAGAGAACTAAGCACAGAGATCCCCATGGGAGCAACTACCTTTCATGGTATAGCTACAACATTCATGACAATACAGCTAGAGTCAGTGGTATAAAAACCTTCTATATACTTGTGAGCTTTGTTTTTTCTCCTCCTGTTAGCCTTTAGCTAGCAACTAGATATTTGGCACTAAAAGCCTGGCATTTAAACTACTCCAATCTAAAATGACCCCAAAACACAGTAAGGAACCACTGTCCTTCTGCTTTACAAAAAAAAAAAAACCAAACAATTAAAAAACAAACTACTATTTAAAAAAGAGATCCCATTAGTGTTGACAGCATTTCCAGGAATATGTCCTTTCCTGACAAACTAATATTAAAGATTGGTTCTTTCAAACACTTCTCACAGGACAGACTACTTTCTTTCACCATGTCAGTAGTGCCATGAAATTGTATTTATTTACTTTATGAACTTCTGTAGATAGATATTCTCACTGAACTGGAGTTTCACAAAAGAACTCAAGTACTCTTTGGCGAGGACTATTAAATTACAGCCTTCTACCTGTCAGTTTCAAAGCTGTGCTACAGCAAACAGCTACAGCAAGAATATTTTTGTCTAAAACACTTCTATTTTTTAGACATAGCTGGACTTAAAACATACACAGATACAGTGAATGTGCAATCAGAGGCCCAGTGTTGAGAAAAATGGTTGGAAATGACAGTTCTGTAAGCTATGGGCACTTAACCCCTATACATTTGTAACACCTGAAGACAGGCAGTATTAAACTTGGAATTAAATCTTGAAATCGTCATTCAGTAAACAACAGAACATCAGTACAGGACAGCAAAACTAGACACTTGGTACTATTTCCAGGCTTACAGAAGAGACGGCATTCATTATTTTGTTTCTGTTTTGTTAAATCCAAAACTACTTAAACAACCAACTTCTGTTAAGTAGCATTCAAATAGAATACATCATTGTATGAGTGTAGCAGAAAGTATTCATAATGATAAACACACTGTTACCCATAGAAGGAAACTATGAAATTTACTGTTGTTAGAGCTTTATTGTTTATTACAGCATTGATTATTTCAATATAACTACACAGGTAATATGGTTACCTAAAGCCAGAGCTGTTCCCTCAAAATTCCCTTTTTTTTTTCCCAAAACTATCAAAACTTGCAAGTTACCTTTTCTCTCCTCCTTCCCTCTCCCAACATAAAAAATATGCATTCAAAATACAGAACAGTGAATTATTCCAATAAGACACTTGCAATGCTATAAAGTACAATAATACCAAGCATCATGGAAATCCTATCCCTCAGCACTAAATCCAAGTTTTACTATAAGCCAAGCTTGTGAGCTGACATAAGCATTAGTCACTACGTGCTCCAGTTACTCACAGAATGATACTGGATGGGAAAAGAGTGGGGGAAGGGTGGAGTGAGGGGGAGTGGAAAAGGAACCAATGCTCATGTAGATGTACCATTACAGAGTAAATAAGAACTCTCCAGTGCTTTTGTACAAAAAGCATTTATCTGGAATACTCTACCCCATCACAGTTGGCCTTGGTCAAGAGAGATGAATTCCAGTTGAAAGTACGTAAGAGTGCTCTCACAGGAGGTGACTAACAAAACCTGTATTATTTAGCCTGGCAACAAGGTTATAAATGCTTTAAGTGCCAATGATAAAATACCAAGAAAAGTACTTCAAATAAGAGGATAGCATTGATACAGTTAGCAGGCAAAACAGTTATGACAAACTTTCAGGCTGGAAATTAGATGATCCCAAATTTCAAGAAACAACATGCTGAAAAAAATCTCTCAGGAGGACTGCAGAATCAAAACACAAGTATGAGACTAAAACCAAAGCACTTAGTTCCTTTTTAGACAGCTGCAAGTTAGATATATCAAGGGATATACCAACAACATTAACAAGATTACACTTTTGAAATTATAAGGTCTTACTAATCTTATTCCTAGACAGTAGTTCTTCACTGTCCTCACAGAGAACTGACAAATAACAAGTTCTGTTGTTCTACTCGGCCAGTCACAGAGATGAGATGCTCACGACTGAGACACTTGGGTATCAAAAGTATTTTGAAGGCTCAGCTCCTAGAAAAAGCTAGTACATCCACTTTGTTCTTTTTGAAAAGGGAGTAACCAGAACACCATTCTTATTATCATAACACCCATTCTTTCTCAGAATGGTAAACTCAGAGAAAACACTGCAAAGAAGCAAACCAGTATTATCTGCAGTTTGTTAAACTGTTCTTATCCTGTCCCATGGTACCTACCACTGAAACTTTACTGTGACTAAGGAAACAAAACTTGTCCCCACACATTCTGCTGAGGAGGAGGGGTGGAGGCAGAAGATAGCTCTCCTCAAAGCAAGTTATTGCAATACGCAGTTGAGTTCTAGGATTTAAAAATAAAAAAACCACAAACCACACACCACTCTTTTGGACAGCGTTATTCCATGCAGAGGTTGTTTATCCAGCTTGATCCTTCTATTGCTGTGTCACTCTGTCCATATGTTCATGTTTGATATCTCACAAGGCGGAGGGGGGGGGGGGGGGGGGAAGGGAGGGATATGCCAGAGTTAATACATTCAGGAAACCAAACCAGTTACGCGATTTTTTTTTTTTTTAAATAGCTCCATGTAGAACTAGCGAACAAAATACAGGAACTCTACAAAAGTACAACACCGAGATTCTATAATTGAGTTATTAACAACTTTCAAAGATTGATTACAGAACATAGAAAGTCAAAATACTACTCTATGTTGTCAGGTCAACTAATAATATCACCTGCTATCGTTTTGATGTACCATCTTACCGAGCAGACTTTCCAAACAGCCCAACATAACTTTTGTCAAATAAAAAAACACTGAAAATCTAAAAAAACTCTAAGGAAGAAACCACTTCCTACCTGAAGATTTACAGCTTTTAGAAGCAAACACATAAGCAATTTTGTGATGCACAGCAGCCTACTACTTGGCTTACTTTTGATTAAGTTTTTAAAATGCTCCCACACCACTAAAAAGAAAAAATAAATAAAACAATGAATTTAACTGCATTAGTAGTACAAGTGAGACCTAAGCTGCCTTGAAATGGCAACAATGAAACAGACCACAAACAGAAGTAACAGTACTTTAGAACAGACGGCTGAAGAACAGGTTGAAGGATTTGACAAAGTATTTCTGGTGACACTACAGCTGTTGACAGCAGGAAGCACAGTTAGAATTTAAATGCGAGATCTCAATCCAACAGAGATCTGTCAGATAGAAACTCAGACTTCATCTGAACATTATGTAAAAGAGTTTTGTAAAACAGATGATAGAACTACATCACATTTTTTCTACTGACATAAATTACCCAACAGGAATCTATTTAAAACCGCAATAATAGTTTTTGCAGGTTTTGACTAAGTCTGTGACAGAGGAAAAAGCCTGATGCTCCCAGGGAATTTACTTTACTCTAGACAACCTCTGGGAGCAATGAAGTATAGCAAGAAGTATGTTCATTGCTTTATAAAGTGACAGATTGAGATTACTTTGAATGCCACTTCAGTGAAGTCTCATAGGCAACTTTATATTTACTTTAAGTGTGCTCTCAAAACTTAACTCATCACTACATTTGTATTTACCTCAAGTTTCCAAATACAGTTCTCAGGATCTATCTTACTTGAGCTCCTCTGCATACAGCACAGTTAAATCAAAATCTTCAGTGCCCTTTCTGTTCTGACTCCAGTTCAGTTTTAGCAGTATTTCATAAACCCCTAAACTACTAAGGAAAAAAAAAATCTTTAACACTGTGACCATAGTGCTCAAGAATCTAAACATTAGTGGAAGGCACCTGAGTTTGGATATAAGGAGGAAGTTCATTACTGTAAGGGTGGTGAGGCACTGGAATGGGTTTCCCAAGGAAGTTGTGAAGGCTCCATCCCTGACAGTGTTCGAGGCCACACTGGACAGAGCCCTGGGTGACATGGTTTAGTGTGAGGTGTTCCTGCCCATGGCAGGAGGGTTGGAACTAGATGATCTTAAGGTCTTTTCCAACCCTAACTATTCTATGATTCAAGCAGTACTGTTTCTTCACACACTAAATTCCACAAAATCCATCTTTCCTCTTCACAGTTAACCTGAAGAATGCTCAGTTTCCACTCTCACTATGAAGTACTTCAACATGCATATTGAGGCGTGCAACGGCATTTCTCTTAACAATGCTTCTTCCAATTGTAGTTACAAAGCTCTGATGAAAGTTTTCAGCTGGAGCCCTGTTGACAGTCTAGTATAAAACACAGCTACATTCAGTTGCAAGACTACAAACATGCAGCAGAACTGTATCAACTTAAAAGCTGTCATATAAGAAATTTGAAGAAAGCATATTTGCTATGTTTATTTTTGACATAGAAACACATCTGTTCTTCTGCCAAGCTTTTTGTAATTGAGTGTGGGAATGAAGCTTCTTTAATCCATAATTTTATGGCATAACGCAGGTCTTAATTTTTATTAACAGTGTTTTATTGCAGAAAGTTATCCACTAAATAAATCAGACAGAATAGTATCAGAGTAATATGTGGCAGCATGTACTGTTATTACATAAACACGAAAAACACTGTTGGACAGACCAAGCACAACTTTTTAACCCTTGGAATCCTGGCTTAAAGTCTGCCATAATTATGCTGTTTCCATCACTGTCCAAGGTTCAGTTGAAATGGCATTTTCTCCAAAAGTTTTTTTACTAACTTCAACTGAAGTTGCATTTTTACATATACCGACAGTGTTCTTGCACTTTCCATTACTTGAACTCATTTATTTTGATTACTGGTATTACCTTAAAGATATGAAGCCTAGCTACAAGAGCTTCTTCTCAGTTGCTATTCACCCAGGCTTAATTCACACAGACTATGACTGTCTGAGTGCCCTAATTCAAGTTATCGATTTCCCACCTTCCCCTAATCCTTAGGATGGATGAATTCATCAAGCTATTATACCTGAAACAACTGCAAAAGTCAAAACACATGAAGTTTTGAAGAGAAATTACAGCTCCCAGTCAGTTACTTTATTAAAACTGAGTATATCCTCAAAATAAAGAGGAAGAAAACATTCAGTCTCTAATGAAGGCAGAGTTCCAAGTCCACATTCAGATTACAGCCTATTAATATGCACATTCAGTTACTTTCTTCATTAGTTCTCTTTAAATGCATAGCCACATCTCACCCGTGATCAGAGGGTTCAGTTACACAGCACACACCTTCCAGGAAGGGATACTTTCTATACTAAATAAACTAATTTCATAACGGATTTGACATTAGAAGACACAGAACATTATTAACATGGATAAGACGTCTATTTTTGGATAAGATGATTTTTTTAAGATGTGGTTAACATCAGGGCTAGAAGATGACATCTACCACAGATTCATAACCCACAAAGATATATAAAACAGCTTCTTTCTCACTAACTCCAGAAGTTACAGCAAGCATCAAGGACATTGAATTAAAGTTCTCTTATAGTTGGTGGTGGGCCACATGTGTGCAGTTTTTCTCTTCTTTTGAAGGGGGCGAAGAGGAGAGAGAAGGGGTATGGAGAATGTTGAAGTCCACCATCACCAGTGGTATAATGCATTGTTTAGATCTTTCTTTTTCTGGTGCCTCAACTCATTCATATTGCTCCTAAACAAAAATTATTTAAGAGTGGTCTTTTGACTTCCATATTAATTTACCTGTACTTCTACTTTTACACGTAAGCAGTCCTGGACCAAGGCAGGATGTACAGAACAGACTTTTAAGCACATAAGCCCCTGCATTACAAAGAGATAATTTCATCTACTCAAGAGTGGGTAAGACAAAGCACAACAAGCTCGTAGGAAGGCAAAAAAGGCAGAAGTTAGACATGGAGAAATATGACGGAGAACAAGACAGCACGCATGCTTTCTAAAGGCAACAACAGCATAAGACAGGACCTAGTTATCTTGGAAAGTATGTACCAGATGACCTGTGACAGTTTGTCCCAGGCTCTTTTTCCTAATGGTTTTGCCTTTAGCAGCTATCCCTAAAAATTCTTCATTGCGGTTATTCTCTGCATTAATAACAATTGATATTAACCATGCTTTACACATACATGTCAGTCACAAATATGAAGGAGATGCACATTGCTGATATTGAGCCTAATGCCCTTTTCACTACTTAACAATCTTCCGGAAGTTTAACAACTTTGTCCCCAAATAACACCTACATCAGAAAACAAACATATCTGTAGTCTTTCATTTCCACCTTTACAACAGTCTAGCAAGTAGTTGCCCTTCTTTACGCTAAGTTTATTTATCTGGATGTTATGCAATAAAAGAAGGCTTGTCAGTAACAAGTTGCTCTGAAAGCAGAATAAACATGAAACGTGTCTTTTCTGTCTGATCTTAAAGAAGCCTTCTTGTTCAACAAGTACCAGGGACCTCAGCTTCCATTTTGAAACCAAATTGCTCTCTATAACTCCAGGTTCACATTCCAAGAGATGACTCAGAACCTTTCATACCTTTTAAGAAGGTCAAATCTTTGCAGTTCAGCATGCACACTTTATTGTGGACACCATCAAAAAGCAGACCAATCCATCCAGAACAGTGAATTCCCCCAGCTTCTTGAGACAGCATTGTACTGCTACACATTGTAGAATCCTTCCAGTTTCCTCTCCATACACACCCACATACCTTTTCAGGTTTGTTGTTGCCTTTTTTTTGGTGGTGGTGGTTTTGTTTTGGGGTTCTTTTTTTGGTTTTGGGTGGGTTTTTTGTTGGTTTGGGTTTTGGTTTTCTTCCTTTCTTATCACTCAAGCAGATGGAGCTGTTTTATCAGTTCAGTGAGCAATGAAAAACTATTTAAGAGTAGATAAAGTCAAGTAGTGAAGGGGTCACATGACCTCCAGGGTCCTTTCTAAACCAGCTTACTCTATGAATCACAATAACAATGGCTTTTTTTAAGTAACTGAAGGCAACTATGGCTTGAACACCATTGCTAGTACTTCTCAAACTTACTCAGTATTGAAGTCCAGTATTAGATCATTGTGATTAACACTTCTGATATACACCTAACTTTTTCAGTTTTCCAATATAAAAGTCTTCACTTCAAAAGTTGGTTATCTACTGCTGTTATACATGGCAGTTCTCTACCATATTTGTACTGAGTGTGCTCATGAATCAAGTAAGACTGGCAACAGTCAGTATATTGCAAGACAAGCCTTACTGTAAACAGTGAGAATAAACAGAGTGGTTATATGTGTGCTTGAACCCTGGCTGCCAGACAGAATTGAAAGAGAGTAAGACTGAGTATTTACACAGTTTCTACCAACTTGATGAAAAACATTTTATCATGTGGCAGGATTAGGAGAACAATTGCTCCTCAAAACTAACCTTCACACTGAAGCAACCATCACTGGTATCTGAAAGCATGCAGTGAGAAGCTAGCTGACTTACCACTATCTTTCACTGACTGTATGCTTGATACCATGTGTAGCTAGGAATTTTTTATTTACAGAAATTAATTCATGTTTTAAACTTAATCATAAAAAAAACAAGACACCCTGTAACAAGCAGCTACACATAAGCTTTTGCCATGCTTGATAACCAGTAAGAAGTCTGAAAATAGGTTTGCTTCTTAAGAAACACATTCTTTTCCTCCTGCTATTTCTTCTAATTACATAAAGTTAATATGACTTAGTTTTGCAGTTATCAACCTCATGTTCTGAATTAAATATTCACTATGAAAACACTCTGCAAGGAGTTTATTCATATACTGCTGTAAAACTGCTATGATACTATATATAGATTAAAATATTAAGAGCAGTTTCAAAGTATTACTTCTTCAAAAGAAAAAAAAAAAAACACAAAACACCTCACTGACTCAAAGGTAATCTGTTGCCCTACCAAAAATTCAGATGTACTTCTTTCTTCAGTCAGTACTGAATGGGGCAGTGACAGCTTTATGAAAAGTTTCCACTATTAGGAGTGTCACAGAGTCCACAAAGTGCTTTATAGAGAATGTTATTAATTTGACAGGTGATAAACAAGACACAGATGATCGAACAGGGCAATGGGAGATCCCAGAAACATTCGGCTTTCTTTTTGACAACGTGATAGTACACCATGTTGTACAACTTCAGGATTTGATTGTACTTTGTCAAAATAATTTAGTCTCAGTGTGACAGAAGACAGACCTGTGATCAGAAGTGTTCTACATGATGCTTACTAATTAGCTTGTTAGAAAATACAGCATGGCCTATAAGATTAACACAGACAGTTCCGAGATTTGCTTATGCTGCAAATTAAGAATAAACATGTAGGTTAGTCAAACAATAACTTTCCTACTCATGCTTCAGTTTCATTGCTTAGGAACAAAAGGAATTCAGTCAGGTTATCCTCCTGAATTGTCTCTAAGTAACTGTACTTATCAGCGATGCAAAGACACACAAAAATTCATCTCTTTTTTCATTACATTAAAGTCAACTGCATTACATTTTTGCTAAGCAGCTACAGAAGGAATACAGTCTTTGTTGCCTGTAGCTTTGAGCCTCAAGTTTACAAATGGTTTATTAGAACAAGTTTTGATCATAATTTTCCTATAATATTTACATTCTGAGTTTGAATAGAGTCAAAAAGCAATATAAAATAGGAAACACTAAAAATTAATTTGTGCATCATTCCCAGTTGAGAATGACAGTTCTGATTATTCGTTTACTGGGAAGATACAGGTTGTTTCCCTAATGGTCACTTTGGCCTAAAGAACTTTTGCAACACATCAAAAGACTCCATTTTCATAAGCCTCTTACTCAACAGGTCGGCACTCCTACTGAATTAGATTTGCTATATTAGTAAGTAGTAATGTCACACTGTGGGTGACCTACAATTTTTCTACTAACAGCTAAGACCTGGTTAGGCTTCTACCTATGAAGCCATCTGGAGACTGAAGAACATTCAAAATTAAAAGTTACCAATTCAAGCTTAGTATTCCCAATTTTTTTAGACATCCTCAGAGAGAGCAGCAGGGGAGAACCCCACACATTACCTGTAATTCTAACACAGTCACCAGATACACCAAACAGCAAAAACTAAAAATACCCTTCCATTTTAAGATCAAAACCAGTGTATATGCAGAGCCAAGCCATTCATAATCAGCTACATTTTACAAATTTAGAAACTATTACAAATTTAAAACACATGCCTGAAAACCTGAAGTATTTACAGTATTTACTCACCAAAACAGCTTTTAAACATCTTAGTTTAAATACAACATTGTTAAAACTATTACCTTCAAGAACTGAAATACTAATATTTTCACAAATATATTTCATTCCTATCAATACTTAGTAAATAAGCTACCAAACAATAGAAAGGTACATATAGCTATTTTTTTCAAATACTTCTTCCATGTTAGTTATGCATATTTTTAAATGTAGAAAAAAAATGTTAAAACTTCTATCTTAATGAAAAAAAATTAAAAATTCAGAAGTCTGAGCAGAAATCAAATACCAAAAGCCAGCCCTATACAATCAGAAATCTAGACTTGGTGGGGGTGAGAGAGGAGAGAACTGGAGAGAATATACCAGAGATAAACACAAGTAATCACAGCAATTCTTGCTTTTAGGATCTTACAAATTAAGTATACCTTCAGTGACAGTTCCCTACACAAAGCTTGTGAAATTAATTTAAGTGTTCAGAATTCCTCTTCTCATTACAAAGGATGTACTTCATATTTGTCAGGTGGTAACTACTCAACTCCTCTTTCTGACTGCCTTTAAAGCACCAGGAAACTCAAATTCATAATACACACAATACATAAACTGTGGAAGTTACCCTGTTTGAGTAAAGTTTTGTGTTACTGTGTTAGAACTTCTGGATCAATATTATTTTTGCTGAACAAGGCAGGAATTTAAAAAAAAATCTTTTGGAAAAAAATAAAAATTATTGGATTGCTACACATCATAAAAACGCCCTCCAAACAAACCACACACACTCTAAAAATGTTCCCGAGTTGCATGCCAGACTTACAGAATAAATTTAGGCCAGTACCAAGCACTCATTTCTTCCCCATGTGTAAATGCGACACAATCAGGCCTCACATGCAGGCCTCTCTCTCCAATACAGGCAGGACCTTTGTTCGATACGTCGATGTTTTTCCCCCAAAGCCCTTGACATAACTTTCCATTCTTTCCCCTATTATTTTCCGGTTCACAGTCTAGACTTTCGGACTCCCGTTCTGTGAAAACCCCTGGCTGTCGAGAAAGCCAGTGCACTCGGAAGGGGGGGGGAAGGGGGAACAATAAAAAAGTTGAACAGCAGGAAGACAGGCCTACAGGTCTCGCGAAAGCCCCGGTATCGGTTTGTTTCCTAGCCCCAGAGAACCAGAGCATTTACCAGGAGGCGGCTGGCGTCGGTACTAACGGTACCTCAAAACTTCTCGCGCTCCCCAGCCCCCCGGGGAAGGGGGAAGGAGGAAGAGCCAGGCAGGAAAGGGAGAACCCAGCGTTTGATCAGCCTCCAAGTACGACGCATTATGCAAGCAAACGCGAGGACCAGGCAACTTGCTTTTTGACGAAAAGCAACAAAAACATCAGTTCTTAAACGTTAACGGCGAAACCAACCCCTTTCGTGGGCAGCCGACACTAACTCCGACCCCACAGGCGCCTCCATTCTCTTCCCACCTTCTTCCTCCGCCTCCCCACCACCACCACCACAAGCTTGTGAAATATGGACGTCGGCCGATTATTTGGCATTTTTATCGAGCTGGGCAGGGGGGAAGGAAAGAGAAGTTGCTATTTATTTTTCTTCCTTTAAGATGTTCAATAGCTCCTTCGCGACCCCCCCCCCCCAAAAAAAAAAAAAAAAAAGCCATTAGGGAAAAGGGGGCCAAGCGGAGTGGGGGAGAGAGAAGACGGGGAAGGGCATACAAATCGGTACGGCAGTATCAACATCGACACTGCCCTTTTGTATCAGCAGCTACACAGGGCTTCGAACGGGGAGGCCGCGCTCCCCCCACCGCCAGGCAGACCAAGCGAGGCGAGGCGATGCGGTGCGCAGCGAAACGGGATGTCCCTCGAACGGGCCCCGGTGACTGCCTGGCCATTTTGTCAGCACCATTTCCACCCCTTCCCTCCTCCGCGAGGGCTCTCTCCCCTCGCCCCATTACACACCCCAGGCCCCACACACACACACTCACCAGCGCGACGTTGTGTCGTCCCCGTCTCCCTCCCGCCTCCCCATCCGCAACAATGCTCCGGGATGGCGCTACTCCCCTCCCCCTGCCCCGGGCCGCCAGGAAGGGCAGCTCGGCTAACGCCGGGGATGACACAACAGGCCCGGCCCGGAGGCTGCCGAGGAACCAAGCACCGCACTACACCACCCCCACAACGCCCCCTGAAACAGCAGACGGGCCCCGGGTACCTAGTTTGTCCCGATACGGCCTCCGCACACTCGCTGTGCCGTGCCTCCCCTCCTCCCGGCAGCAACCGCCTCTCTTCCCTTCAATTATCAGCTGAAGCCGAAGCACCGAGCAGCGCCGCCTCCGCCGCCGAACCCCTTCCAACAGCGCGAGGGGGAGGCTAGGGGACTACTTTTTCCCAGCGCTGGGGCCCCACCGGGGCCCGAGAGCCCTCTGACCCGGCAGGCGGTCCAACCCCAGCTGCCACCCCCCACGTAGCCCCCACTGCGGCCGCGTGCGAGCCCCGATCCCTGCGTCCGGCGGAGTCGGTGCCCAGCGGTCAGTATCCCTCCGCCGGGGTCGTCACCCCTGGGTCCGCGCGTGTGCCTCCCCTCGGGTGAGGGCGGGGGGCGAAAGTAGAGGGCGGAGCCGGTGGCGGAGCGAGGCTCTGCCGGTGGCGGGGCCGAAGACCCTGCCAGGCCACCACGATAACACCGGCCCTGCGCCT
The DNA here is from genome assembly GCF_028554395.1 of Pezoporus wallicus. NCBI lineage: Eukaryota > Metazoa > Chordata > Aves > Psittaciformes > Psittacidae > Pezoporus > Pezoporus wallicus. Next base: position 4,944,984 of record NW_026640059.1, read on the forward strand.
TTAAGAGGGGGCTGGGCTCCCGGTGACCCCGCGTGATGTCCGCCTCTTCCTGGTTGCTATAGATACCGCTTTCCAGCGTCCAAAAATGGCGTCGATGCTAAGAGAGGAAGTGCTCGGGACGCGCGGACAGGCCCCAGTCCTCTCATCAAGTCGTTCGTCATCTGTATTGGGCTGGTGGGGAGCGTTCTCTGCCCCGCCGGTCTCCTCACCTTATGGTTGCCGCTTCTTCTCTACCCGGGAAGGAAGAAAGGAAGTAGGGACCTGTCGCCGGCTATTGAGGCAGTAGTGGCTTTAGTAAGGGCCTGTCCTTGGGGAACGACTGGCGAGGAGCAAAGGGGCTCGTAGCGCCATGCTGGGGGAAGGCGGGATCGCTTCTCAGTGCCACCAGATAGCGACCCGGGCGGCGTAATCAGTGAGTGCTGCTGATTCGGCCTATCCAGGGTTGAGAACGCCTTATTGCTGCCTTGTGATGAGGTGGTGGTAAGTACCTGGGAAGAGTAAGGGCTTGCTACCGAAAAGGTTTTTTCCTAGCATAGGTGAAAGTGTGTGTGGGCTAGGAGGTTCTCTGTGGGGGGGGATTCCTTCTACCTAGAGTATCCCAAGCCTGTGGGAAGGGGCTCTGGGTGAGGACCAGAGGAAGGGGAGGGGAGGAAGATCCATCAAAATGGTGAGTTTGTAGTCTTGCAGAGAAGTATATATACATCTGTGATTTTGTAATCTTAATGCAAATTTAAGTCTAGTCTCAGAAATACCTCATAAATAAATGAGGTACTAACATTTAAAGTAAATATAAGTAACAAATCCGTAAGTAACAACGCAGTATTTCTCATAAGGAAAGACAAGTTTAGCTGCACTTTCAGAGTAACTAGACTTAAGGCAGGGGGAAACAATAGCCAAACATCTCATTCAAGAAAAATAAAATTAAACTGCCTAACTAGGAATGGGAAGACTGTGTATATCTTCCATAAGGTACCTGAAGATGTTTAGGTGACCTGCCTTTTGCCTGTGTAGATGACTGGTTTTCCAGTCAATGAAAGAAACACTGCTTAGACATCCTGGAAGAAAGGGGATTTTTTTAAACTTTTTAAAAATATTTTGCAAAATTGCTGTATGGAATGTTTGACAGTAAATGAATGAATCTTAACAAATCTGATTATGAGTTATGAAATAATAATGAAAATCATTTTTATTTCAACCTATTTTTGACTGGGTTAACTAGATGTGTAAGATACAAAATTAAAAGAAATTTCCAATAAAGTTTTTAAAATATCTCACTGGAACAAAAAAAAAAAGTCCACATTTTGAAACTAGAGGAAAGGTTTGGTTTTGTTTTCCAAGAGTAAACCAAAATAGTGAACATATTTTCTTCTAGAGGTGGGAGAATTGTCAAGTTTGTAATTGAGAAATTAGAGGGAGGGAAAGCTGATAAACTGAAGTTCAGCTGCAATTCCGAATGATCTATGCTCTGTATGTTATATGCTCCTTCTTTTGTCTGCCTGGTGCCAAGACTTTACTTTTTAAATCACCAGTTTCCAAAGGAGTTTTGGTTTCATTTTTCCTCAGTATCTTTTTTTTTAAGGTAGAACCACATTCCACCAAAGCTGCGAGTAATTACAGTGCTGCACAGTAGCTGAGGAATACATGCTTTTCTGTAGCTGAAGTCTTGTAATGGGCCTGTCCCATTAGCTTTTTCCCCTGCGTACTAGGGAACTGGCATTTATATTCCGTCATGTAGCCTGATACGTTAGCGATGTTGTCCAGAAAGTGTTTCAAAGTCTGATACTGCCTCAAGATCAGTACAGTAGGCCCAAGCTATTGTATATTATTGTCGTGGTTTAAACCCAGTCAGCCATAAATCAGCCACAGTTTCTCTCTCACTCCCCCCCTTCTTGCCCTCTACCTACTCCCGGAGGGATGGGGAAGAGAATCGAGAAGAATGTAACTCCCACAGGTTGAGATAGGAACAGTCCAGTAACGAAGGTATAACACAAATCACTACTGCTACCACCATTAATAATAATGATAAAGGAAATAACAAGGGAAGAGAATACAACACCTCACCACCCGCTGACCAATAACTTGCTCCACCCTGCCCAACCAAGCACCAACCGATACCTAGTCCAACCTCACAGTACACAACCCTTGCGGGTAATTCTCAGTTACATCCTGGGCATGACGTGCTGTGGTATGGAATACTTCTTTGGTCAGTTTGGGTCAGGTGTCCTATCTCTGCTTCCTCCTGGCTTCTCCTCCTCCCTGGCAGAGCATGAGGCTCACAAAGTCCTTGATCAGACTAAACATTTGAGCAGTAACTAAAAACATCAGTGTTATCAGCTCTGTTCCCAGGCCAAAAATCAAAACCACAGCACTACACCAGCTACTAAGGAGAAAAATGACCGCTGCTGCTGAACCCAAGACAATTATACAACTTAAAATTAATTGGAATTGCCAAAAAGTGAAACAAGGGACATTTCTGAGAGCAGAGTTAAGCATACACTAGGGAGTTTGAAGCTAACTATGGCTCAAAGAGGACAAGACAGAAAAAAAGAGTATCCACAGTGTGATCACACAGGAGCACACATCCTCAGCTGTAGGCATGTGAATTATTCTATTACTACATTAATGAATTGGAAAACATTTATTGCTTTCAATATTGTCAGTTGTGATAATAGCAAGGTGTACTTAAGCATGCTTGCTTGTATTTAACTTCAATCTACAGAAAACAGGACACCTGGAAAAAGGAAGCAGGGCCTGCTGTGGGCAAGCAAGGTATTGAAAGGAGACAAAAGCAGAGGCTACTTTGAGCATTTCTAACCAACCAAATACAACGGGGGGGGGGGGAAGAGTTAGAAAGACACCCACTTGTCTGTGTGGGTGTATTTGTGTCCAAAATGGGACAGGGAGACCCTGATGGTCACTTCCTGTTTTGCAGGGAAGGACAGTTTCTATCCCAACTACGAATTCAATTTCCATTATATTTCAAAATTAGAGCCATTAATCGGGGCTCCATAAACAATGGTATTGACTACTCAGTAGCAAACATGCAATTCCTTTGAAAAGTTAGGGAGGGAAGATTAACAACTATTTCCTACATAAGCTACTTCAAGAAGGAAGCATAAGCAGAATGTGAGAGACATATAACTCATTGCAAATAACTCTTCTAAAAGTAGAGGTACAGATGCATAACTGAATATTCACAGAATACAGTTCAACCAGTTGGATTGTGTAGAAGGAGAGATCTTCTGAACCATCAGTGAATTACTGCAATCAGAACTTTACAAATGCAGGGAAACTATCCCATATATTTCCCTTGTGTGGACATTTACCAGTCCCACTGCAGAAATAGAAGACTGAAAGAGATGACTTCAGGTCATCAAAGTCTAGTCCCCGCTGTTTCTTCCTGCCACATAATAGATCTTCATATGATGTATGGGACTTGATGTCTTTCAAAGGTAGTGAGGCTTTTTTTTGGGTGCTACTTAATGCAGAGCAACTGCTCCAGATCATCATTTCTCTGATGGTTAGAAATGCAGTTATACAGACTAATTTACAGCTTATTTGTGTGTGAATATCTTGTAGCTTGAATACTGCCTTCTGTGTATGTAACAATGTTCTATATGTTTGTATATGTATGTATGTGTAGAATGTTACATATTTAATAAATATGTCCTCTTGATAGGGTTTGTTTTGTTTTTTCTGTCTCCAGTTGAGAAACAGAGTCTCTGCTTCCTGGTCACTTTAGTATCTTTTTGCTGCATTTCGTCCTATTAGAATCTTTGTTCTTTATAATAATAAGTATTACAAGTGTCTTGTGCTATTGTTACTGCCTTGCATCTCCTGGAAAATTGTGTGATTTATATTTTAGGTTTATATTTAACTGTTTCTACCAAAATCACATTAGTGAACTTGATCACCCTCTGGTAAGTTACTATTCCAATGTCTTTCTCCTCTGTCAACTTTCAATTTATAGCTTTTTGGTTTATGACAGAAATTATTTCTAAATGAATTACTTTGCCCCTTGTACTTTTCAATTTTTTTTTCCTTTTTCAATTTTTTTTTCTTTTTTCAACTTTTCTTTCTTTTTTCAATTTTTCTTTTTTTTTCTCTCTCTTCAGGAGTGCTTTCAGTTGTTATAAGGGAGAAGTTAGTGTACATGTCAAGATAATCATACTAAATAGAAAAACATGCTGTTGTGGTTTAAACCCAGCCAGACAGCTCGTTCACTCACTTCCCCCCCTTCTTGCCCTCCCCCTACTCCCAGAGGGACGGAGAGGAGAATCAAAAAGAATGCAACTCCCCTGGGTTGAGATAAGAACAGTTTAGTAACTAAGGTATAACACAAATCACTACTGCTACCACCAATAATAATAATGATAAAGGAAATAACAAGGGAAGAGAATACAACATCTCACCACCAGCTGACCCATAACTCGCCCCCCCAGCCCGACCAAGCACTGACCGATGCCTCCTCCAGCCCTCCAGTCCTAGCCCTTCCGGCTAACTCCCAGTTACATCCTGGGCATGACGTGCTGTGGTATGGAATACCTCTTTGGTCAGTTTGGGTCAGGTGTCCTGTCTCTGCTTCCTCCCGGCTTCCCCTCCTCCCTGGCAGAGCATGAGGCTCACAAAGTCCTTGGCCAAACCAAAACATCATTGTTATCAGCTCTGTTCCCAGGCCGAAAGTCAAAACACTGCACTGCACCAGCTACCAAGAAGGAGAAAAATGACTGCTACTGCTGAACCCAGGACACACGCTTGGCATAAAATGTTTGCTAGGAATCCTGTTAAAGTTCATGGAAACAATGGATAGTATTGTTTTGTGTGACTGCATCTAATATTACATAGAATGGGAGAACATTTGTGTCTCAAGACTGACATCAAGGATGGCAACTTGTTTAAGATATGCATTTACCTTTCTCTGCACGTGTTTTTAAAGCACTCTTGAAATACTAAATTAGTGTTTGATGTGCCAAGTATAATTTGGTGAGCTTTGTCACAGCAGCAGTAGGCATTATCTGTTTGTACAAAGTAAGCAATAAATCATATGGTTTCCAACAGTAAATATAAGATTACTTGAGATAGCCACACAAATAACCTTGCAAAATAATTTTTTTTATAAATTGTGTAACAAACAATAAGTACAGGTTTTGAAAAGTACCAGGGAGGAATCCAGATGGTGGGGTAGTGTAGAAAATGTCAGTTGCTCATTTTGGTCAAACAAGGAATATAGACACACACCACAACCCCCTCCAAAAAAAAGGTCTGGTGCTTAATCTGGGTATAGGATAGGCTGATAACTAGAAAGAGGAGGCTGGTAACAAAAGAATATAATGGGAAAATTATCTACTCAACGTGTAATTAATACTAGCATCTGTCACCATTTAATGAATGCTGCACTAATCAGAGGATTTTGTCATGCTAGTAAAATGTTTAGCTACTTATCCGTAAAAAGCAGGCATCATATGTATACAAAACTCATGCTGTTCTGTGCAATATTCCACGTATGATCTGTTCATATAACAAGACAACTGAATTTTATCAAATACATAACTGCAGAATCGCATGTTTAGTCAGAGATTGGCAACTAGATCGTCTTAACAAATATAGCAGGACATCTAGATGAACAAATAGTGTAACTAGGCAAACAGTTCTGATGACTGTTCTTGTTCTTTACACATCATTGTTCCTATTGTTTAGTGTACATTTCTACATCTTCAATCAGCTTTTGATTAAATCGATTTATACTGGTTACAGGGTATTATTTTGAATACTGAGAACTACAGTATTTTCTTAGAAGATCCTGTAGTTGTTTTAATTGTTTTAATTTCAAAAATTAATTAATTTAAAATTTTAAAAAAAGGCAAACCTGCCTTTTCAATAAACTACCAAATTCCATGTCAGATCACTATAAACCCTAAATTATTAAAAAAAAAAAAAAACCAAAAACCTTAGTTTCAATAAAATTTCAATTTTAGGAGACGATAATAAGTTACCGTTTTATTATTTGTGAGCTGGTTGGTTTTCAGTTGTGAGTACCTTCAGGCTCTACTGAAACCTGCAAGGATAGTTGCTCCATTTTGAAAAATGGTATTATACATTTAACTAAGTATTACCTTTGTATCTTGGGCTTGTTTTCAAGTCTTAATAATGACACTTGATATATAACCTATTTGATTGACAGAAGATGCCATTTGAAGTGCTTAAGCCAGATGGATGGGGGGAGGGTAAATTAACAGATATTATAGTAATTAAGCTGAAATTAACTTCATGTTTTAAGAAACAATTTTTTGCAAAAGAAGTCTGTTTTTAAGTAAAGATGTGTGGGAGATGAACCTTTTCCAAAGTCATACATGTTTATTTGCATTTGAAACCTGAAGGATGCCATAACAGTTATTGCCTAGCTGGACCAATTCTTTTCAAGTCTCTTCTTTGACATGTCAAATGGTTTGAGTTCTGAACAAACAAGAGTGTAGAAATTTCACTAGCAGGGGTTTAAAAATAATAGTTTTATTGTGAGCTATTTGTATAAAGGACTTTAATTGCATAAAACTAGCAACTTTTTGTTGTCTTAAATTAATATCATTTTAAGCATAGATTGATCACTTCAGGAGAAGGAAGCCGTTTTGTTCGAGCTCAAGAAATTATCTGTGCTGAAAAAGTGTATTTCCAAAATAACTGAACACTTTCATGGTAATGATATCACACAGTATAAGCAATTATTATCATGAGAATGTTTGTTAAGCCTAAAAAAAACAGAGAAATCTCCTTTGCTTTTTTGCTGTCTTTAGTTCAGATATATAAATAAACAATAGGCCTGCTTGGAAAATGGAAACATTTTCTCTGGGGAAATAATGCTGTATTGGAAAAACATGAATATTATTGTCAAGCGTTTCTGTGCAAAGCTAAAATATGTTGGTTTAGCAATGTTGTGATACTGTGTCATAGTCTGAATGTGTGATAGTGTATCTCACTTCTTCCATAATGCACCACCGCTGGATGTATGCAGTTGCTAGATCTTATTTATACATAAGGTTTTGGGGAAGATTTGTTCATGCTGCAATTTTGAAGTTGTAATCCAGAACAAGAACCCAATTGACAGAGGAAAATTTGGACTTTTAAAAACTGAAGTACAATTTTTTATGTGTTGTAGTAGCAATGTTGGCATTTCAGGGCCTTCATTATTGGTGGATCAAGGTTTCCCTACAGAAGACATCAGATAAAGCAACGTAAGTGGTTGGGTTTTTTCTTCCCCAAAGAATTCTCTTGGGTTTTGGGTTGCGGGGTTGTTTGGGTTTTTTTCCTTATGAACATTACTAAGTGCTTAACCCTGTGAAAAATTCATTTATTGAATTTGAATTTAGAGATATAATTTATATTGATCCCTTAAGTGGTTATTACTTGTGAGGTTCAGTACATACAGGCTTATAAATCTCATTTTTAAATAGTGGTTGAGCTGTTACTTAAAGATGCAATGGAGTATTTTCATATCAATTTCAACTGAGGTATGTTAAAGATAATTTTAGGTAAGTCTCTGTTACCATTATTTGCTATTATTTCTGTATCACTGGTAGCCTACAGATAATTTTTTCTTTTGTTTAGGCTGGTTTTTGTTTACTTATAACCATCTTTAGTATACATACAGCAGTATCACACTGAATTGTAATGTTTAATCTCCCATTTAAGTTTTATGGATGGCTTTATTATTTGTGGCTTTCTTCAAAGGTGTCATGCTCAGTCTAGTTCTACATGGCAAGAATGCTTTTCAGGTCATGAAGGTGTAATAGTTTATCAAGGTAAGCAATCACCACTGTCTTCTGCTTAATGAAGTAGATGTTTTGTACTATACCTGAGTATGTTCATTATTGTCATAGAAAGATTTAGTTATATTCTCTACTTACCTTATTTTAGGTAGTACATCCCTTATCCCTGTTGCTCTTTGTCTTGGGAAACCTCAGGAATAATTCTATTTTTGTGTTACCAAAACTATGTTTATGTTTCTGTCTGGTGTCTTGTTTCCATTCTTCCTGCTTCAATTTAGGAAAATAATTATGTCATGTTTTCTATTGCCTTTATTAACCAAGAGCAATTTTCCTTATTTCATTTTTGGCATACCCAGCAGCATTTATCATGAAGAACCACCAGATATATTTACTTGACTAGGTGTACTGTGTATTTCTACTTTGTTCATTTATCAAAAATCAATTATGTGCACTCAGTAATGTGTTCAAGAGAAGGAAAAAGGAAAGAAGGGTAGAAGGCAAAGCTAAAAAAGGATCAGGATTTTTATATCAATGTGTGCTAGACTATGAAATGTCTTATCTAAACATGTTCCAGTGTAATTTAATTTTTTTTTTTAAACAAACTTGCTAAAGCTGGTTTAAACTGCTCTATGGATACTTATTGTAAAGATTTACTTGATTTTGGTTGGGTATAAACTACATCAATTTGTGTTAAACTGAAATAAGTGTAAATTAAACCAAAGTAAAAGTGTGTGCAGCTTTTGGAAGGACTTCACTAAATTAGATTAAAATTGTGCATTTGGGTGCAACCAGTGTAAATGTCATTTGTTGGATGAAACATGAAGTGTAGTAACTACAAGAAAGAATGCTACACAGTAAAATGAGAAAAATCACTTGTGAAAGAAGGCAAAATGATAGAAGCAGAAGCCCAGGAGAGTGTCTGAAGCTGGAGTTCTAAATAACATAATAGGATGATGGTGAACAATAGAGTGAAAGGAATGATAGCAGATGGGGATTGTAGGCAAGAGAAGCTGTGTGACTGGAAAGCATCAAAACAGCAGGCAGATACTTGTGATGGAAAATGCAGTGTATGTTTTTAATATACATGCACATCAAATTATCCTGACAGCTGATAATGGAAGGATAGATTTCAGCATTTGCTAAGTTGGTGCTGCATCTGAATTGTGCAGTTGTTCCCTCCTGTGCAGTTTACAATGAGACCGAAACCTACAGGTAATGAGTGTTAAGTTTAATGTAAAGTAATTAAAGTTGGACTGGAGCAAACAATGTTTGAAGAAACAGAAAGGAAAAAGTCTTTTCAGAGAGCATGTTACCTATAGTACTGAGTTGATAACTGATTAAAGAAAAGGCATACTTGTTACCATGGCTTTTTCTGGAAACTGGAGAGATGGGTAGAAATCGAGTATATCTGAATGCCTGCACAATGTGATGGATTCTTTAGTATTCCTGTAATTTGATCAGGTAGAATTAAAGCTCTAAATACAGCAAGGGAACTTTGAAAAGCACACTGAGATTATTAGTCTGTTTTTTAAAAGTGTGATGAGGTTTAGGGGCCAGTGCAATAGATGTTTTTTAAAATTGTCATGGTTTAAACCCAGTCAGCCACACAGTTTCTGCACCCCCAGGACAAAAATTTAGAGTAAAAGACGGAAGTGAGGGGACCACAAAAGAATATCGGAAAACAGTTTTCAACTGGTGTTAGATTAGACTGATTGCAGATACATACAAATCAGGATGATAATTATCCAAGAAGAAAGCAGTGCATCATTGAACTAAGATTCATCTTAAGGATTCATCAAGGATTGCCAATTACATGCACATACCCTGCTAAAGGAGATTTAAGGCATAAACTAGACCTGAAATTGTAACAAGGAGACCTTGAAACAAGTGAAGAGGACAAAACTGAAAGAAATGGTTTTAAATGAAATGCGTCAGTATCTTATCTGTCTAGAAAGGAATGTATGTCTTGCACTTAGCTAGCATCCTTTGTTCTGTTAAACACTAGAATAATCTCTTTGTGGCAGTCATATCTAGGTCTGTCCGTTTAATCACATTAATAAATGGCAAGTATCATGCTCGTAATTGAAGACTCTGATCCTCAAGAGCAATTTCTTTATTCCCTCTGATAGTGTTGCTTTCCCCTCATTACATACCCCCCTCCCTTCTGCATTGTCTGTCACTCTTATGCTCTTGTAGTGTTTCCTCTGTTCTTGTGCATAAGCCTGTACAAAAGTTAGCCTCCAAAGCACCTGTGGTGTAAGCATCTGTGAATAAGATCTTTAGCTTTTTTTGTTTGCTTGGTTTTGCTTATTTTCATGCTTTTTTTTTTCTTTTTTCCTTTTTTCCATAAGCTCTGAGGAAAGACACAAAGACAGAAATAAACCAGGTATTAACTGAGAGGAAGGGGAGAGTCCATGGTAAGGCAGCAGATTTCTTGCTCAACCATAACTACTGCACTCCCCAGGGGAAAAGACAGTTATTTTTCCCAAGCTTTTTATTTCACCTTCCTTCTGTATTTTACTAAAATGTTTTTTAGGTAAGTGAAGCCTTTGATATTCACGCACACACATGCATGCAGAGCTAATCCCTTAGTTTAAATGGGCTGATGTTTCTGAGTAAGAGTGAAATGTGGAAAAAATTAATGGCTTCATACTTGCTATGTATGAAATTTTGAAATTGTGACATTTCTCTTTTTCTCCATGCACTTGAAATATGAACAGTTTGCATTGACGCCAGGAAGTCATCTTTCTTTCCATATGCCATTGTCTTTACAGTTGTACCCTACTGGATTCACTGTTTTATTTTTGTTTGCTAACGAATGTGTAATGACTATTGTGATCCTGAGAAAAATCTGTATAAACTTTCAGGTACACACTATTGTCCAAAACTTCAACCTGATGGTCTGAGAGAACTTTTTTCTTTCTTGTAGAACAGTTTCTTTGCACAGCATATGAGGTTTTGCTCTTTAGACTCTTTAGTTACCTGAACTGGACATCCAGTAGAAAGACTGAAAAATTGACTATGTCTAATAAGTACCAGAGACCCCTATGTTTTCTTCCCTCATAAATGCACAGAAGAAGGAAAAACCTGTCCTGTACAGATGTGATCCTATCAGTGTAGACAAAATACTAATTTGTATAACTTCCTCTACTGTAGCAAATGCAAACATAGAATTTTATAGCAATTGTCAAATGAAGCACAGGTGTTATAAGCCCTACTTTAAATTTGAATAAAGGTTATAATTTGCCAAAAGAACAGCAAAAAGCATCAGATTTCACAGACACAGCATGCAGCAACTAGTACCTATTTGATTTCACATTATGCATGCCAGAAATGTGGAATGACATCAGTGCATGGGTAGTTTAATTTCCATTTGATGAACTCTTCCACTTTTCTTCTACCCAGATGTAGTTCAGTTTTTGTTCCTGCTCCTAGAAAGTTTTTCTTCAAAGACTTCTGGGAACCCAAAATAAGTAGAGGCTTCATTAACTGCAGCCTGTTGATAATGAATTTTACTACGTTATACAATGAAGCAGCTCAAAACCTGCCAGCCACTTAGAGGTACACAAGTACTATTTCAGACGTACACACTCCCAGCCCAAACACAGTATAGTTCCTTTGGCCAGACTACATTTGCTGGTGAACATTTTTCACATTCTTGCTCATTAACTAAATCAAGACTCAATCTCCTTTGGCCAATCACAGAAAAGAAACATGTTTTAATTAGAAATGTTCAAAATCAAGCAGAAAAATAAAATCTTTATTTAAAAAGGGAAAAAAAAAATGAAAGGTCAAAGCAATCATAACAATCAACTCTGATTTCTTCTGTACTTCTGTCTCTCTGATTAAGAACTTCAAAGCAAATTCAGACCCTTCCTGAATCTCTCTTTCTCCAAGACAGTAGGAAATATGCTATCTATTGTTGTAGTTATGAAATAGTTTGTGGAGTTTGTAATTAAGGCCACTGGATATTGTTAAAGAAAACAGTTGCAATGGAAGTAGCATTGCTGGTTTGTTATATTTGCTGTAAAGGCTAGAGAGGCAGTATTGCATTCTAAATATTTCCAAAGAAACATGCAGGTCTGCAGTTCATACATGTTGTACTTTAACATCATTGCAGGACTATTCTTCACTGCCTTGAGATTTACTCTAAAAGTAATTTAAGTAGGTCTTAAGTTTTAAGTGCATTATAAATGTTCTAATTTTAATTCGCACGTATTCTATATATTTCAATCAACTGAAGAGTTTTATTACATGTGAATTTTAGTATATCAAGAAGAAGAAATAATGGTGAACTGTGAAGGCAGTATCTTACTACAGATAAACCAGTTTTCTCTTTAAATTGCTGATAGTTTACAGGAACCATTTTTCTTATGCACATATTAACATCCGTATTTATGTACACATGTGTTTATTGATTACTTTAGATTTGAAAACTTTAGAGTGCTGATTTATCTTTTTTTATATGTTTCTATTATATATAGATATAAAATATATTTATAAACCTGTTATAAATAGCAGGGGGCACAAATATATACAAGTAACAGTACTGATACTACTTAATTAGTCAGAGGACAGGTGGGACATTGTCCCTGAGCAGCCAGTCCGAAAGTAAAAGAATGTTTAAGTGTCTGTGTAGCAGCAATAAAAGCTTGCCCACCTGCTAGCCTTAGCACAGTTGGAGACCTACTGTAATTGGTGAACGTATTAAGTCTTTCTGTTGATGTAGTGTAATTAGGAGGGAGAGAGGTCTTGCTGGTTAGGTTGTTCAGCTTCAGTTACAACTATTTACACAACACTGTCCATTGGGAAAAGCAGTGTTAAATATTACTGTATTAATTTGCTCTTCTTCATAGTGTCCTTCTACCTGTCTCATACAGTATTGGTTTTTTTATTCTGATTATCCTACAAGACTCACCAATATGTCCATTCATTTTATAAATGCTGAAATAGCAGGATGATCAGGTTAAGGAGATGGATATAAAGCCACAGTATGTTACAAGGAGTCTTCTATTCTGTTTTTCATTGGTAAATTAACAAATTATTTGGTAAGATATGAGTGTTAATCATTTTTGCTATAGTACTGGCGAAGTTGTATGATATGGAGCTAATAGTTTAGTGCAAACAGTACTGCTGTATGTAAAACATTTAGATAATTATTTTAGCAGTAGTTTTGGAGTGTTTTGTCTTCTATTGAGCTATTCATGTTTATGATCTTAAAGCCCGATTATAAAATTAAGCTGGTTTTCAGTTCTTTAGAAGATAAAGATGGAAGTTAACCATTTTCAATAGCAATGAGTGGTCACAACTGCTTTTCAGCTTTGATGCAACCCAAAATCCCCAAAATAAAGCAGAGTAAAAAATATACAGAGTTTTGTTTGAGTTTTGTTTTTAAAATCTCACTCTTACATGAAATAGGGAAGCTGGAAATAACTTTCTCTGTATGAATCATTTTTTACAATCTAGGTCAAGCTAAACCCTGTGAGGTAATGATGCTGTGCAGTAGGCCATCCATGATCATTCTTTGCTGGCTTTTCTCCATATTCTTATATTTTCAAAGGACTGAAATAGCCAGCTGAGCATTTACCTTATATCAATACATATTATAAAAGCATGATTATGCAAAAGTTCATATTTTCAGGTGAGTGTCCTCAGGTGATCATACTTGCCAAAAATTTCTGTACAACATAAATCAAGAAGTAGGCCACAAAAGAGAAATCTCAGTGTTCACAGATTGAGATGCTAATGGAATATCATAAAACTGACTAAAGATGCCTCTTTGATTGCAGGACTTAGGTCCTCCTACCAAAAAAATATAAAGGAAACTTACTGCAAGCAATGGATGTGAAAGAGCTTAATTTTTGCCAGATTTTTGTGTAGCCATCATTAGCTGACTTAAACATGAGAGTAACGGCTATTTTCTTTTACAGAGAGATTGTGAGGAAATTAGTAGAAAAAAGTCGCTATGTAACTCTGCCAAGATCATGGTATAAATACTGGGTAATATTTGTTAAATGTCCTCTGTAACTATCAATTTCTCTGTGTCACAACATTTTGTGACATACCTATTTGTTGCTTGTTATGCTCTGTGAAGGCACAGTGGAAATACTTCTTTAAAAAAAAGGGTATCTTTTCACACTGGTTTTGGAGGCAGAAGGAAAAAAAAACAGACTTAACAGATTCTTCAGTTCCATAAGATCTCCATTCCCCCTTCTAAGTTAATCAAAATATGCCTTTAGTAGCCTAACATGAAACAATTGACCATGTTACAGTTCTTCAACAACTTATCCCACAGGGATCAAAATAGCCTTTGCATTAGTTGCACTGGTGTCAATGCATAAGGATAGCCTCACCCTAGCTCTTTATAAAGTTATTTAACATTTTGGTTTTGTGCTTTTGCAAGTGCCTGTGCATTGTTGGTGCTACTTGATTCCAATTTTTAGATTGATTACAGTACTTTAAATACAATACATGGTTGCCTCTTGGTGAAAAGTGAGTAAAATTTTAAGGTATTTTTCCATTTTTTAAAGTGATGTAGACGCCTAAGCTTCATTCACTTGCAAAATGAGCATAGCTCTGTCAAAGCCTGAAGATTTCTATTATCATATTCAGATTCTCCCATATTACTTATGCAGTCAAAGCTGTAGTATGGCTGTAGCTGCAACTACGTGGAAAAACTTTACAATACTACAGTACCCACTTCTCAATTAGATGCAGCTATGTTAGAATAAGAATAGAAAAATCTATAACAGTAGGAGTGCTTTTTCATAAGTAAAATTGTATCTACACTAATAGGAACTGGAAAGGTGAAGGAAGCAGGTAAGCTGTGCTAATTTCAGAATTTAAAAAAATGTCTGGTGAAGGTATTTGACCTTGGCTTGGAAACTGAGCTTAGGTTTACAAACTCTTAGCCAACAGATGAGCTGATACTGCCTTCAAGAAACGAATTAACTGAAAGATATTTAGTTATACATATCATAGCTTTAGAAACCTCTATCTTTTAGTTATCTTCTTGAAGATGTTTCAGTAATGCTGGTATTTATTTCACATTTATTTTGTAAAGATTTCTGTGAGGGTAAAATGGGTGATTTCTATACTGAGGTGCATGAAAAGGCCATGCTTTAAAACAATAGATTTATCTGAAATTGCAGAAAAAAGGCAACAATATTCTGCAAGAGAAAATGAAATAAAATGAGGGACAGAAGCATTTGGATACTCTAATTTTGAAATCAAATAGTAAGGCAACATAATTTTTTATGGTCTCCTCCAACCCACAAAACCCAGGCAAAAGCAGATCTTTATTTTTTTTTTTTTTTAAAGTAATAAAATATGGGATAAAACAAAATGGGAGAAGAGATTTAATAGAGGTAAAGTCTCTGAGACTAGCAGAGAAAGTGACTGTTTTACTCAGTGGAAGACAAAATGGCTCCTTTGCTGCGCAGAGGAATGAGAGCTTGGACTGCAGTAACAAATCCAAGGTCAAAAAGAAAGACTGTCAGTTTAGGCTGTTCACCTGGGACAGAGGAAAACATTTGAATTTAGATCTCCTAAATCTTAGCAAGCACTATTTTCTAAACTCTGGAGTTGCCTTCCTCCTTCAGTGAATGTTGAACTACTTAAAGAAGAACAATTTAAGAAAAAAAAACGGCAAAATTACTCTCCAAATAACCTGTAATCTGAGAAATTATATTCTGAGTTACTAATTTTAAGCAAGGCAGAAGCTGAGTCTGGAGAAGTTTGAAATCCTAAAAATGTGTATTGGAGGAGGAAACAGTTTCTCATATGTGCATTTCTAACAGGGTTTTGAAATTCACATCATCTTTCTTCAGCTTCCCCTGGAGGTTTCTCGTTATACGGTATGAGTTTGTCATGTGAAACTTGTCTGTAGTTCTGTAACTTCCAAAATAGATTAAGGGAAGGCTGAGCCCAGCATCCACAAAAGATGGCTCACCATGACAAACTTCAAATATTCTTTTCTCATAAAATGTAATTAGTACTATGCTTCTGGTAAGCTGGAGTTCAGAACATTTTTGACAATAAATACTAAACTAAATATTTTTGTTCTTAATTTTCACTTAAATATTTTAGTTGTTTAACCAATTGCTGTGACTTTTAGTTGTTTAACCAATTGCTATGACTTCTTATCATCTGAAGCCATGGCCACTTGCTGCTGTTTAGATTTGGTTCTCTTCATCCTTTTCTCTTTATTTTTTTTCATGAAGAAATGACAATGGAGTAAGCAATGTAGTAGGGAATTGCTTTAACTCTTGAACCTCCATGGTAATCAGGATGCACTTACAATACTTCCCATTCTTCTGCAAAAAGGATAAAATGTATGTATATATTTTTCTTGGAAATAACCACATGCAAAGGAATTGACAAGGTAACTGTAGTTTGTCCTGGGTATTTGTACATAAGGAAGTTTTTAAATGGAATAGTGTTATCATCATTTTTCCACAGTAAATCAAAGAATAATCTCTAGAAACTACACAATGGAGTGGTGTTTAATGAAGTTACTTGAATATTTTACTTTTCCTGTGCCTCTGCCTGTTGGCCTGGTGTTCCCATTCTGGCAGATAGCTCTGGGCAGTGTGCTTCCTTGTGTAAATATTAAGAAAAGGAAAGATTATTGAAATACACATGTCTGTAATTTTTTTAAGTTTTTTAAGTTGGTATTAAAATGCTTTGGCATTTATAATTGTACAATACCACAACAACAGTACAAGATTTTTTATAACCAAGTCAAAACATCTATTGTAATTTCTTAAAAAATAGGACAGAGGTATTTAATTTCTAGGCTATTGACTTAGTGTTCCATTTTAGGGTTAATTGGAATGTATAAAGGTACAATCTTATTCTGTATACACATATGAGCACTCAGTGTTTGAATTAAATATCTACGCCCATGTATACATAAACTTACAGATAAATACAGTCATAGCCACAAAATACTAAAGAAAAATATATAGAATTCTTACTATGAAAAGTTCATCTTGATTACGCCAGTACAGAATTTGGGCAAGCATCTGCTCTCTACACTTAATTTTACTGTACTGTATATCCTAGACTGAAAAGTATATATTAATGTAATTTGTAACAGATCACAACACATTGCAATCTGTTGTGCAACATGGTTCTGCTTTTTTAAGAGTTGGACTTCTAGATTTGTGTATAGTTAAATCTGTAAGATTATGCAGAAAATTGATCTGAAGATTAGTTAGATGTTAGGCATTGAAGATTAATTAGCTGTTAGGCATTGAAGTTCAGAAGTTGAAAAGCAGCAGTCATTGTTAATTTTTGGTAAGTGGTTTTGGGGGCAGGTGGCTGTTTTCTTTTTCAGTTATACTTGGGATTTCCATGCTGAGAAATGGGGGGTTTTCCTGGTAGTTTTGTGGGGGGATTGTTTGTGGTTTTGGGGGGATGTTTGTTTGTTTTTGTGTTTTTTTGGTTTTTTTTGTCTTTGGTTTGTGGTTTTCTTAAGAAATGCCACTTCCAACAGAGAAGGCTGAGAGCATATTAACCACGTTTCTTTTCTCCTTTAACAATGATTTTTTTTCCCTACAATATACTATATTCTTGCATACCATTTTGAAGGGTATGCAGCCTGAGGAACATATAGAAATACGTCTTTTCTTTCACCATTTGCATATCAGTTTTGTTCTGACCTTATTCTCACCTCTTGTTTCTCACAGATAAGAATGGAAGCAGCCTTACATGCTGATTCTCCCTACATTGCTAGAGATAAAAAGAACTTTCGGATGTACAGTACAGTGCAGCATTCACTGTCCTGTTATCCCTGTAGTGGACTGCAAACAGACTACTTCTAAAGCTCTCCCACATAGGAAGATTGTCCCTGAAACAGAATGACAAGTGGCTTATAACCTCTTTTGCATTGAATCCTCTTATTACCAGTGGTGTTATTTTAGCAACATGGCAGTGTATACTGTGTGTGTACATTACAGAAATGTTCATTCTCTTATAAAATGTTTCAGTGGTGTAATTTACTTTTCATATATTAAATTCTAGAATGCAGATTGGAGGAATGTGGGGGGGGGGGTTTGCCTTTAAAGAGGCAACTGCTTCACTGCAAAGGAATAAAGATTGTGTATGTCACTAATTTAGGATGAACAACTGAGTAGGATGGGTTTCCTTTTAGTCACATAATAAGGGTTATTTTCCAGAGTATTGTGGATATGTTTGAGAGTTAAAGCTATTTTGTATGTATGCTATCAGAAATATGATTTAGTAATTCCAATTACACCCTATAATGATATATTAGCCACAATAAACATCAAAATGATATAATTTGGTTGCCTACAATTGACGTTCAAATGTAGCCTTTATTCAAACTTATTTACTGTTACTGCTACTTATTTACTGTATATGAGATATCAGCAGTATACAAACAAGACTTGAAAAAATATAGAACTGATTGGTGTGGGCCTGCATTAGATTGTCTGGAATCTGAGCTTTAATTTGAAAATCAATTATCAAAGTGAATGCAACTCACTGGGAGTTACAAATCATAGAATCATAGAATAGTTAGGGTTGGAAAGGACCTTAAAATCATCTAGTTCCAACCCCCCTGTCATGGGCAGGGACATCTCCTACTAGACCATGTCTCCCAAGCCTCTGTCCAACCTCACCTTGAACACTGCCAGGGATGGAGTATTTACCACTTCTTTGGGCAGCCTCTTCCAGTGCCTCACCACCTTTACAGTAAAGAACTTCTTCCTTATATCCAATCTAAACTTCCCCTGTTTAAGTTTTAACCCGTTACCCCTTGTGTTATTGCTACAGTCCCTGATGAAGAGTCCCTCTCCGGCATCCCTGTAGGCACTCTTCAGGTACTGGAAGGCTGCTATGAGGTCTCCACACAGCCTTCTCTCCAGGTTGAACAGCCCCAACTTTCTTAGCCAGTCTTCAAATGGGAGGTGCTCCAGGCCCCTGATCATCCTGTCAAATTTAAAATATGCATTTAGACATAAAAATACTGGAGAGATGTAAAGTAAAACTCATGTTTAGCTATGTAAACCGCTGTTGTCAGATCTAAGATTTGTAATAGTAACTTTAAGTGTCTGTTCTTCAGCCAGTATATGCAAGTAGTCTTCTGTGGCTTATTGACAGTTAACTCAAGACTTGCTTTTCATTTTCCTTTTCTACATGCCAGTAGAAAAAATAAGACTCTGTGGAGTGTAATTTTTTATATGCAATTGTGTTTATAAACGCACTAATCTCATTTGTCAGTTTTCTCAGTGTGTCGGGAATCCTCCTATACATACAACAATGTAAAATCCTCAGTTTTCTCAATGAAATGGCAGATTAATATTACTAAAATTACAAGATTATTTTTTCAACGTTGCCAACAGCAGCAAATGAATCCTACTTTTGGCTTGAAGTGTTATCTTTGCTAACAACTTCTGTGAAGGAAGAGAAATGATTATGACTTCACTGTCCTGTAGACCCAGCTGTGACGGCAACAAAATGAAAGTCAGTATTAAAAGCTGACACATTGTTCAAGCACAGATTTAAGGGAACTCTGAGAAAATGACTGATAGGCAGTGCCACTTGTTCTCCATCATTTCATAGCTACGTAATTTATTGTTCATATAAAGCATTTGTTTCAGTTGCATGCTTTGTAACGCAGGCTTTCTTTTCCTGACTCTGAAAATGTGAGTTGAATGTGTAATTCTGGAGAGCTTTTTCCAGAGTTTTCAGGCAGTCTAAGTGTTGAGCTTTGAACTGTCCTATAAATTTTGATGTTAACAAAATGATAAAATGACAGTTTAATTTCTAATAGGGCCACTTTTGAATACCTGAGCTGTTGAATGGGTATTTCTACTTAAACACAATTCCTGATGAGCTGCATTTCTGTGACTAACTGAAAAAAACAAAAGAGAATGTTTATGGGTATGCAGGTTGAAGTGTCATTAATCGTGCTTTAATTTCCATGGCCAATTTGCACACAGGGGTGGGGAACATTTTCTTTGTATGTAAAAACATTTCACATTTGTCTAGGTGCTTTATGGGATGCTTATTGTTTTCTGAAGCGTGTAGTAAGGCCACTGCTAATGTAGCCATTATCTGATCTCTTATGATAACTTTGTTTTGGGAATGTAGTAATATTTACACAACTGGAGTCCTGAATCTTAGCCATGTATTTATCTCATGGTACTCAATCTCTTTTTCATTTTTTCTTTTTAATTCTTCCACAATTGTAGGTTAAAAAGGTGGAAAATCTCACTTAGGAATGAATTTAGTGAATTAAGACCTTGAGAAATTAAAGAATCCCAGGAGGACTTTTTGGATGATTCGTCTCTTCATAGTAAGATGACAATAGTAATTACATATTTGCTATGGCACATAATGGAATAATCTAGCAATATTGATCTGTAATAACTTTCACAAAAGATATGATTGCTTTGCTAATAGTCACTTTTTTGTATGAATTTACTAATATAAATTAACATATGAATACTGGAAAAAAAAAAAGACATGACAGTAAATGTAGCATAAATCCCAGCAACATTGATAGTTTCATCATAAGACAGGGACAGAGGTATTAGCAACAAAAATAAGACAGTAGTATTTTTATTGCTAATAACTCAGTTCTTAAAATGCTCTGAACCAGCACATTTGTTTTTATGGCCATGTCATGTGTCACCTGGATTCCCAATCTAATTCAACATGACACCAAGTGCAACAAATACTTGGGATTATAGAAGTGCAACATGACTGTAGCAGCATACAGCCAGAAAAAGAAAGTCATTAGGGACACCACTAAAAAAAAACCTGAAAATGTAGATTTATAAAGCTGGTTTCCAACCTGTTCCTGAAAGACTGGCCACTGAGAACACCTGAAATAGTTCCGCTTTTTCCCTTTCCCCAAAGTTCCATGAGGCTACATATCACAAGTAGTTACTGCTCTGCATCTTATGATCTTGGTTCTCAAAAATGGGTTAGTTTTTAAGAGATTTCATGTCACAAGGTATGGTTGGCTGTGGCTCACAGAGGAAACAATCTCCTGAAAATAATAAGCCGAAGACACATTCATTCAGCAACTGCAGTGAATAACTAAGGTCTGAGCTATGACCTCTCTGAAAATGGAGAACTTCATAAATGCACCTGCAGAGACTAGATTGAGACCTGAAGCTTTTGTCGCCCAAAAGAGTAGGTAGCATTCAAGACACCTTGCATTGGTGAGATTTTCTTTTTTTAAAATTTTAAATAAGCTGCTCTTGTATTCTAATTACGTACAGACATAAAAAAAAATAATTACAGATTGTCGTGGTTTAAACCCAGTCAGGCAACTCATTCACTCACTCTCCCCCTTCTTGCCCTCCCCCTACTCCCAGAGGGACAGAGAAGAGAATCGAAAAGAATGCAACTCCCACGGGTTGAGATAAGAACAGTTTAGTAACTAAGGTATAACACAAATCACTGCTGCTACCACCAATAATAGCAATGATAAAGGAAATAACAGGGGAAGAGAATACAACATCTCACCACCAGCCGACCGATAACTCGCCCCTCCAGCCCGACCAAGCTCTGACCGATGAGCCCTCCTCCAACCCTGCGGTCTCCCAGCCCTTCTGGGTAACTCCCAGTTACATCCTGGGCATGACATGCTGTGGTATGGAATACCTCTTTGGTCAGTTTGGGTCAGGTGTCCTGTCTCTGCTTCCTCCCGGCTTCCCCTCCTCCCTGGCAGAGCACGAGGCTCACAAAGTCCTCGGCCAGATCAAAACATCAGGCCGAAAGCCAAAAACACAGCACTGCACCAGCTACCAAGAAGGAGAAAAATGACTGCTACTGCTGAACCCAGGACACAGATGTGACTTCATATTTATCCTATTTTTATTATGAACTTGAAAGATGTAATTTCTAATTGAAGTCCTGTTTCCTTTATCAACAGCTCTGGTAGACACCATCTTATTTACACCTAGGCAGAGAAGGACTGCTTTCCCAAGAAGTGTATGAATCTCAGGTGTGTCCTGGGTTCAGCAGTAGCAGTCATGTTTTTTTTTCCTTTGTGTTAGCTGGTGCAGTGCTGTGTTTTGACTTCCAGCCTGAGAACAGTGTTGGTGAAGCCGATGTTTTCGGTTGTTGCTAAGTGATGTTTACCCTGACCAAGGACTCTGTGAGGCTCATGCTCTGCCAGGGAGGAGGGGAAGCCGGGAGGAAGCAGAGACGGGGCGCCTGACCCGAGCTAGCCAGGGAGGTATTCCATACCACAGCACGTCATGGCCGGGGTGGGGGGTGACTGGGAGTTACCCGGAAGGACACGGGCTTCCGGGTGGGACTCGTTTCTTGGCCGGTGGTATTGTATTCTCTTCCCTTGTTATTTTCCCTTATCATTGTTGTAGTTGATAGTAGCGGTGGTTATTTGTGTACATTGGTTGCTGGACTGTTCTTGTCTCAACCCGTAGGAGTTGCACTCTCTCGGTCCTCCTCCCCGTTCCTCTGGGAGTGGGGAAGGGGAGAGCCCCGGGGGGGGGGGGGGGGGGGGGGGGGGGGGGGACACGGACCTCGATTGTTGTCAGCTCGGCACCACACACTGGGAGTGAGTGAACAAGTTACCTGACTGGGTTTAAACCACGACAGTTCCTTTTGGCGCCCAACGTGGGGCACGAGGGGTTGATATAAGAACAGATCTGACTGGATTGATAGTCACTCGTCACAATGCTGATTTATTGGCTCTCAAGGTTGTTCCTCTTGATCTCACAGTTTCAGTATATCGTATCTTACTTCCATCTGGTATTTGCTGTATTAGTGTTTTTCAAGTGTGGGGCTTGGGCTAAGGTTTTTGTCTCATTGTACTTTATGGTAATGACTTGTAATACAATAGAATCATTGATCATGAAACTGATCTGGCTTATGTTCCCAGTGTGGTCACCACCTTTATACTTTGGGAGGTATATGATGGAGGTGTTTAGCAATTACACATCTTTTTTCTCCTTCTCAGGTGCTCAACCTGTGAAGGAGACATCCTTTTACCCTCCCAGTCGTCCCCCCAGACCATTTACATTTGAGAGTTTTGAATTTTTTGAATGGCCTTTTAATGCTGTTGAGACGTGTTTGCTGATGGTGATGGGAATCACCATGCTAACACGCATACAGAGTGTGTTTTGCCCACTACTGATTTCAAGAGTTAAGCAGAGTCAGGTTTGGGTCTTGTCTGGGGTCAAACGACGATGTAGGAGGACCGAGAGATTTTCCCTGAGGCTGGACAGTCATGAGTGGCAGGGTGTGTGGGATGGTATGGGCAAGTATCTAGGTCAGTGGGCCCCTCCAGTACTTTGGAATTTCACTACCAAACAACTGCAAAATCCAGAAGAATTAGTAAAACACTTAAATGAGGTGTGTGGTCATTCTGGCCATACCAGAGATGGACAAATCACGGCAACGTGCTGGGGCTTGGCCTATGCTTACAGGGCCTTGTTCAACACTATCCAGCACCTTCAAAAGGAAAAGAATGTCAGCGGATCTGAGGGCAAAGCAACAGTCGCTACAGCAGCTGCTCAAACTTTGGCTGCAATGAACTGCGCAGCTACCCCAGCAGTGGCAAGTACAGCAGCTGCTCAAACTTCAACTGCAACAGACAGCGCAGTTACCCCAGCTCCAAGTACAGCAGCTACACCACCCCCAGCAACAAGTACAGTTGCTACTCAAACCACAGTGATAATCACTGCAGCCAAACCAGAGGACCACTTCGTACCAATATCGGTTGCCCCTGTACGCAAGAGAACAAGCAAAAAGGAGGCAAAAAGGGTGAAGCGAGATGAAGAACCAATGAATTCACCACCCGGTCCAGAATCTGATCAGGAGTCATCCTCACATGACGAAGAAGAAGAAGAAGAGGTAACTTCTCGACCTCGGACCTCAACCGAGCTGCGGAATATGCGAAAAGATTTTACCCGTCAACCAGGGGAGCACATCATCACCTGGTTACTCCGATGCTGGGACAATGGGGCCGATGGTCACGAACTAGAAGGTACAGAAGCCAAGCAGCTGGGATCACTTGCTAGAGAAGGGGGAATTGACAAAGCAATTGCAAGAGAGAAAAAGTCCCTCAGCCTTTGGAGGCGGCTCTTGGCAGCTGTGAAAGAAAGGTTTCCGTACAAGGACGATGTTACGAGTCGTTCGGCCAAGTGGACTACTATAGACAAAGGCATCCAGTCTCTGAGGGAATCGGCCATCGTAGAGATGATCTATCACATCAAGCCGAATAACGGGGATACACCCATAGATCCAGATGAAGTTGAATGTACATGACCCATGTGGCGAAAACTTACACGGAATGCACCGTCATCATATGCCCATTCATTGGCAACAGTAACCTGGAATGACATAGTACCACTAACAGTGGATGAAATGGTTCATAAACTCCGAGAGTTCGAAGACAATCTCACCCCTTCCATCATCTCAGCTGTGGAAAAACTGTCCCAGGACCTCGAACAATTGAGGGACAATCTATCTGATTTATCCAGCTCCTCACGTGTACCAACACACGTCTCAGCTATTAACAAAAGGCGTCCTATTGTTCAAGAGAGGAGATATAGGAGGTATACGCCACAGGGTACCCTATGGTTTTACCTGTGGGATCATGGAAAAGGCATTACAAAGTGGGATGGAAAACCTACTTCAGCTTTGGAGGAACGGGTGAGTGAACTGAAGAGGGGAGCAAGGGCCAAGACTGATCATCCCATGAGAGCTACAGCTTCAGTCTCTGGTGAGCAGTTTCCCAGATGGAGTGGAAGAGCTGATTTTACTCCAGCTCCTGTGATAACGAAGAATAATCCCTTTCACCACGACTTAAGTGTCCAATGCTGTGACGACCATTAGAGGGGCCCTGCCTCCAGCCAGGTGGAGGTAGGGGACAATCGGATTTACTGGACTGTGTGGATCAGATGGCCTGGCACATCAGTCCCACAGAAGTATAAGGCTCTAGTAGATACCGGTGCACAGTGTACCCTGATGCCATCAAGCTGTCAAGGGGTGGAATCCATCTATATTTCTGGAGTAACAGGAGGATCCCAAGAGTTGACTGTGCTGGAGGCTGAAATCAGCCGGACTGGGAGGGAGTGGCAAAAGCACCCTATTGTGACTGGTCCAGAGGCTCCATGCATCCTCAGCATAGACTACCTCAAGAGAGGGTACTCCAAAGACCCAAAAGGGTACCGGTGGGCTTTTGGTATTGCTGCTTTGGAGACTGAGGAAATTGAGCAGCTGTCCACCTTGCCTGGTCTCTCAGAAGATCCCTCTGCTGTGGGGTTGCTGAAAGTTGAAGAACAACAAGTGCCAATTGCGACCACAACAGTGCACCGGCGGCAATATCGCACCAACCGAGACTCCCTGATTCCCATCCATCAGCTGATCCGTAGACTGGAGAGTCAGGGGGTGATCAGCAGGACCCGCTCACCCTTCAATAGCCCCATATGGCCAGTGCGAAAGTCTAATGGAGAATGGAGACTAACAGTAGACTGTCATGGCCTGAATGAAGTCACACCACCATTGAGTGCTGCCGTACCGGACATGCTAGAACTTCAGTATGAACTAGAGTCAAAGGCAGCCAAGTGGTATGCCACGATTGATATTGCCAATGCATTTTTCTCAATTCCTTTGGCAGCAGAGTGCAGGCCACAGTTTGCTTTTACTTGGAGGGGTGTCCAGTTCACTTGGAACCGACTGCCCCAGGGGTGGAAACACATGCTGTGCCCCATGCCACTGCCCGGAACACCATCCTGGGCCTTGAGAAACAGATTTTGTGGCGACACGGCACCCCAGAGAGAATTGAGTCAGACAATGGGACTCATTTCCGGAATAACCTTATAGATATTTGGGCCAAAGAGCATGGCATTGAGTGGATATATCACATCCCCTACCATGCACCAGCCTCTGGGAAAATCGAACGGTACAATGGGCTGTTAAAAACTACACTGAGAGCAATGGGTGGGGGAACTTTCAAGCATTGGGATACACACTTACCAAAGGCCACCTGGTTGGTCAACACCAGAGGATCTGCCAACAGGGCTGGCCCAGCCCAGTCAGAACTTTTACATATTGTAGAGGGGGACAAAGTTCCCGTGGTGCATATGAAGAATTTGCTGGGGAAGACAGTCTGGGTAATTCCTGCTTCAGGTAAAGGCAAACCCACTCGTGGGATTGCTTTTGCTCAGGGACCTGGATATACTTGGTGGGTAATGCGGGAAGATGGGGAAGTCCGATGTATACCTCAAGGGGATTTGATTTTAGGGGAAAACAGCCAGTGAACTCAATTGTATGCCGTTGCCTGCTGTGTAATGCTTTTATAGCCCATCAACTAGATGTCTCCAGGTCACCAGCGACTGGCCCTGACTTCCCTCCAGCCATCATCCCAACAGAGAATGAACTTGGAACATCATGGACCGAATGGACTCGGCAGCATTATAGGGATTGGTCCATGCACTAAGAAAATGATCTTTTCCTCTTGGTCTGTATGTATATGGATGTATATATATGGGAGAGCGATGGTGTATTGAAAATGTGGGATCTGAGCACGACGTGAATGGTATGGAATAAGGGGTGGATAATGTCCTGGGTTCAGCAGTAGCAGTCATGTTTTTTTTCCTTTGTGGTAGCTGGTGCAGTGCTGTGTTTTGACTTCCAGCCTGAGAACAGTGTTGGTGAAGCCGATGTTTTCGGTTGTTGCTAAGTGATGTTTACCCTGACCAAGGACTTTGTGAGGCTCATGCTCTGCCAGGGAGGAGGGGAAGCTGGGAGGAAGCAGAGATGGGGCACCTGACCCGAGCTAGCCAGGGAGGTATTCCATACCACAGCACGTCATGGCCGGGGTGGGGGGTGACTGGGAGTTACCCGGAAGGACAGGGGCTTCTGGGTGGGACTCGTTTCTTGGCCGGTGGTATTGTATTCTCTTCCCTTGTTATTTTCCCTTATCATTGTTGTAGTTGATAGTAGCGGTGGTGATTTGTGTACATTGGTTGCTGGACTGTTCTTGTCTCAACCCGTGGGAGTTGCACTTTTTCGATCCTCCTCCCCGTTCCTCCGGGAGTGGGGAAGGGGAGAGCCCCGGGGGGGGGGGGGGGGGACACGGACCTCGATTGTTGTCAGCTCAGCACCACTCACTGGGAGTGAGTGAACAAGTTACCTGACTGGGTTTAAACCACGACAAGGTGACAGGGGAGAGGGTAGAACTTTCCTCAAGAGTATATACCTGTTTTCAAGAGTAAACATCATTTAGGGTCAGAAATAAGACCAACACGTGTTTCCTATGGTTTGCGTATTAAAATCTAGCACTTCCTACAGCACAATCAAGAGATTGTGAGTCCTGGTAAGTTAATATGGTCTGCATCTCTACGTTTATCCTTGTGTTTCTGATCCCTATTCTAACTTTTGTAATAGACCAATTTCAAGTGAATTTGATTGAAATAAAACTTCTTAGGCAGTTGGGTGGAGAGCTGCTGTTAGTGCTCTGTTGATGGAAAGATTGCACATTCTCAGCTCTAGTGACTGGATTTATGCACAAACCGTGGGAAAAGTTTCAATCAGCACTCAGAGTCCATGATAAAACAAATCTTTAATTCAAAATTATTACTACTTGTTTTGACTAAAAGGGGTTAGCTTGGGGAATTTTCCTTATTACTTATATAAGATTTTCCTGTGGTATTTGCTATTAATATAATGTCACAATAAAACATCTGGTTTATATTACCTGAGTGCAATGATTCAAATAGTTAAATAATTGTTAACATACAGTTCTCTACTGGTATCCTGTGTATTTTCAATACATTACAAATAAGATCTGCCCGCTTTACCTTGAAAAGTGTTAGTTCAGTTTTCTTATCCCATAGGAAATATCGAAAGCCACAGTTGCCATTCTTTCCTAGCATTTAGTCATTTCTTCCTCCTAAAATTATCTTTAAAATTATACATGGGGCTTTCCCTTTTGTTTTTAGAAAAATTTTAATATAAAAGTGGTTTGTTTTCATAAAAAAATGCTAGCATAAATAGAAGCATTACAACTATAAATTACTGTGTTTGTGAGAAGTTGTACTGTTATATTGATACTATTTCTGTCCATGGCTCTTGCTGTTCCACACAGTCAGATGTTTTTACACCTCCTTCTCACCTCCCATTAAGAGAAGCTTTGCTGCTGTTCTCATAAGTATTCACAGATTTTTTTTTTCTATAATTCTCCACTATATATATATATATATATATATATATATATATATATGCACACACTGAAATAATTTTCAAGTTGTCCTTACTGAATTTTTTGGCAAATGAGGGTTCAGACAAAAGACTCTTCGCTAGACCCATGGTTAGCTGCTAAATATTTGGCACACCCCTATCAGCAAAATGTTTATCATCTGTTGTTAAGAATTAATATTTCCTGTTGTTATCTCCTAGTTCTCATTTGTGAGATTTTATCTGTTTTCACCTGGTCTGGTCAGAGACTTTTAGAGAAAATTTGGGGAGGTTTATTTAAAAAAAAAAAATAAATGGAAAAATGAGTGGGGCTGGATTATTTCCAGTGATCATAGGGAAAATTAGTCCCCCCGCAGATAAAATGTTTTATCAATATGCCATACAGATATTTGAAGCATCCAGTAAAAAACTAAAGAAGTTTTATAATAAATATTATCATTTTATTAAATGTATATGAACTACCATAAAGCCATGAAGATCTGTGTTTGTTTTGAGATATTTTCTTTTCCTTTTTTTGGACAGTGAAGTAAAGTATTGTTAGTTTCTTTTCATAATCTTGACAGAGCAAAGACAGAAGAGCAAGATTTTATATATGGTTAGATTTTTGTTAAGGTTTTGTAAAGATGGAAAATTAATTGATGATAGTATAAGGCAAGAGAGGTCTATTTCAATTTTCAGATGAATGAGCAAACAAGCAGTCATCAAGTAGTATCCAGCACTCGTAGGAAAAATATTTCACAGAAAACCTGAAGTTCAGTATACTTTCAAAGTTAGTTCATCATAAGCTGCAGATACATTTATAAAGCAAGATAAATACAGATAAATACATATTTTTAAATAGCCAAACCAGGTCACATTATTATTTCTAGAAATAATTTTCAATGAAAACTCGAGCTTCAAATATTCATGTAGTAGCCTGCTTAATCATTCAACATTAAATAGATGCACACTACAGACATTATAATTGTCATTCTTAGGATGTGAAGATTTGGATCATTCTGATGTATCAGCTTGAATTAGATCAGGCAGACAATTTTAGTTGACCGTGTAGATCATTTTTGTTCTTGCATAAGGAGTTTGAGAAGAATTACTACATAGAACTGAGATGGCATGGAAAGTAAAAAGGCAAATGAGAACGAACAGCAAATTGTTCGCACTTGCAGTATGATATAGCAACAAAAAGAAAGTTTGAACACTATTGGGCCATCTACCCAAAGACATGAAAGAAGATAAGGTTATAGCTTCCTTCTACATAATTACCTTAGAGATATTTGGAACAGAAAGAGAAAAAAGTCTTAATATCTTAACTGCAAAATCTCATTATTTGGAAAGCTCTTTCAAATGTTTCACATAAGCTTGAGATTTGTCACTAATCTTACAATATATCTCAGAAGGAAATTTGCCGCATCAAAACTGGATGCACATACTTCCTATATTCAGTATAGTTTCAACTTCCAAGATTCTGATTCTCCTTTTATGACTTTAACATACACGAGAAGATAGACTCTAGCTAGTTAAAAAGAAACAAAAAAACAAAAAACAGTAATTCTGCTTTAAATTTAAAATCTGATCCCCACTGTGTCCCTGTACGAGGAAAAGAGGAAAAAAGGAAAAAAGTCCTTTGCAAATCTGGATGACTGCATTCATGTCATCAGATCTTAGGGAACAGCATGCAGCTCCAAAATTTACCACTGATCATTCGTTAGAAATGTAGCAAATTGAATTCAGGATCACATTCTATAATGAGCTAGTGTTTTTTTATTAGAGCTCTTTAATAAAATGGATAAATGATCTGAAAAAACAGTGGTAAATTTGAAAGACCAGGTTGGCCACTGAAGCAGAAATAACTGACTGTATGAATGTAGAATCAGGAGCAGCTCACTTAAGTAGATCTATAGAGAAAAAATTGGCATTGTATTGGATCACAAAGTGAATGAGTCAAAAAATGTCATATCACTGCAGAAGATGACTGTCTTCAATTATATTTTAGAGGTTTGACTGTACCTCCATGAGATAAGAAGCAGAACTGCAGGGACTCTTAATGTCAGAGCCACCATTACTTTCCCCAAAACATACAACAGAGGAGGTATTTTTTTACGGTTGTTTTACTAACCTCCTCCGGAGTAAATAGCACACTCTTTTTGTAAATAAATGTATATGTATGTGGAAAAGTGAACAAAATGGATCTGGACAAGTTTCAGTTCAGCTTTGCGGCTGTTTTAATGCTCTTGAACTGAGACTAGTTTTTTTTGTACACTGGACAATGTACAGTCTTTTAACTAAAGCCCTGTTTTACTGCACAGGCTTCCTTGATGCCACTAGCAGCTCTTAAGATGAATTGGAATACTATGTATTACTGGTGTTCAATATAAGGTATGTTATTTTCTCTAGAAAACATAAATTCTGATTTTTGTAAGATATATCTGAACAATCTGGGATTATTGTCAAAAAATTTCAGGCTTTTAAATTCTGTTGTCCATTGGGTTTCTTTGTGGGTTGTTGTTTGTTTTATCACAGTTTAGGTTGCTATAGTGTTTGGTGCCAAAGTTCTGGAACGTGTCCTCAATCTCTGCCGAGGTAACTGACTTCCTGGAACAGTTTCCTGTCCCATTGCTCCTGTAACATCATTTCATTTCTGGAGCTTGAACATATTGCCAGGTTTTCTTAAGTTTCAAGCAGATTTGAAATGGTAAAAAAAAAATAAAAATGAAAAAAAAAATATATATATATATAATTTCTTTTCAAATTGTTAGGTCTTCTGTGCAGCATGGTGGGTTTGATTCATCTCATGTTAAATGTAATCATCAATAGTCTGCTTTACTTAAAGTCTGAGACAATAAATTGATCATCTGTATACAAACAAGTGAATGGGTGTAGTAAAAACTAGAAAGGCAATTAGAGAGACTGCAAAATTTTATTGCATATAATAACACAATGATCCAGGTAATTCCATTGTAACCCATGGTTGGGTGTTATGCACTACTTCCAGGATTAAGTATTTGAAATGTAAAATCTATGGTTTGCATTATGATTTGTATTATTGTAATGTCTAGAAACTTCAACCACAGACCAAGATCCCTTTATGCTAGAGTCATTAACAAACAAAAAATCATTGCCATTCCTGGAGAGCTTGTATTTTAAGTACTTTACAAAAGACAGGAGCACAAGGAAAGGGATTTTTTTCAAGGGTTTTTAGATCTCACAGCGAGAAACTGTAAGAAACACAGGAGGCTGATTGGAGCTAAGGGCAGCTTCTCAGTACTCAATGAGGGGTAAAAAAATGGGAGGGATAGCCAGGAAGTCCCAGGAGAATGAGGGCCAGTCTGTTGATACAAAAAGAGAAAAGTCATAGGATAGCTTAGGCTGTACTGAAATACCATCTATTCCAGCTTCCTAATCTGTGCAGGGTCAGGTAATCAGAAGGATGGTAAGACAGTATGGTCAAAGCTGTGATCTAGGAAGTTAATTTTTGCGGGGCTGAATACCTCAAAATTGTATTTTCTGTCCCACTCAGAGCCTGACAAAAGGCTGGTGCAGTAATTCTGGTAGGGGGAGAAAAGGGTTTTAAGTTATGAAAATAGGAAGAGAAGCATATTAAAAATAACTTGATGTTTGTCCCCAGGGCTGCTGTAGGAGCCTAGAATGAAGCCTGTCAAGTTACGGGTTGTATGGTTACTGAAACTGTTAGTAATGGTAAGACCTCAGGAGGAAGATAAAAACAGGTTTAGTAATCTTCAGTCTGATCTGACAGCTAGATACTCTATGAAAGACTTCAAAGAGACAGATTAACCTGTTATTTTGGAGAACAGGACATGTTCTGGTACAGAGCGCATCTCCAAATTGTCTCAGGATGAGATTACTCGCAGGGTTTGTATTATTTTGAGGCCATGTGGCCCAATATTTCAAGAAAAGTTCTGTGGAGGACTATTGACAGTTCAAGAGGACATGGCTGTACTGCTCCTGTGGTGTAGCTACAAAGACGTTACAGATGCTTTAGGGAGAGCAAGTTCAAGTAAGCACAGTCAATAGGAGATGGTGCAAAGAAAACACAGGAGAAAATGGCAAGATAGCAAAATAGTGTATGTCGTGAATTTAGAGATGAAGGGCAGATAGAAGCAGATAAACTTGCTGAGTTCTGGGCTTTATTTCAGTTTGAAGATAAAACAGTTGATATTGTGACTGGGAAACAATTGGTAGAGGATGAGAGAATAAAAAGAACTAAAGGAGAGCAAGAGAATGAATAGAAAGAGATCAGGAAATGATTTATTAGTGTATTTGAAAGCAATCTGTCATTTGTAGAGTGCACGCTCCGTAGGATGAGGTACTGTGGAAGGCAGTAAACCTTCCATCATTTTAGCACAAAGCCTTGGATATTCTGGAATCTAAGGAAGTTCTAGAAAGAATTAGTTGCATAATAAAAAAGATAAGGTTTTAGCACAGTGAAATAACCAATTGCAACTAGTAATGCCATATTCTCTTTCATTTCAGCAGCTTTTTAAGGAATTAAAAATTTGCCCCAATACTATAAGTTTTAATTTCAAGATTAATTGACATGTAGGCCAGAATAATGCTCTCTGTGGAGTTATAGCATATTCAGATTTTCAAATAGGGAAAAATAGAACAGTCTTTGCACTCAGGATTGAAAAGAGGAGTGTGAGAGGCTCTGTACATACATCCTTTGCGATGCATGCATCTCTCATACTCTGAACTAAAGAGGTATCTCCATTTGTTATCCAAAGCATGGCATTTCTCTGACTGTGTAGTTCTGAACATAAAGGCTGCTTTCCAGAGCATTCTGATGCTTTCAATATGCATTTCAGAGTACTTCAGATTGTTGCTAGGTGTTATTTTTAAGGGTTGTAAAAGAAGCTCCATCTCAAAAGAAAGTACAGAAGTCCTAATGCAGACACCACCGTTGGAGCACTGCGTGCACTTTCCAAACATTTTTCCCGCTAACTGCTGTCCTGCGATGTGTCCCGATACAAGCTCGGGGTTAGGTTTCGTTCGGCTAGCCAGGGTAAGCAAAACGCCGGCTCTGCCCGAGCTCGGGACGCGCTTCCCGCCAGAGGGAGCCGGGCGCGCAGCGCACGGCCAGAGCCGCAGCTTGCTCCCGTTGGAGGAAGAGAAGTTCTCATTGTTATTACGCAATCCAGAAGCCGCTGGCAGGGAAAGAAAACCGCAATAATGGCAGTGATCATGCCTTTTTTTTTTTTCTTTCTGTATATTTTTTTTAACAGAGCACCGTATTTGGAAGTCTAAATCCATGACACTAAATCCCAGTCTCCGCTACTTTTAACTTAATGGTGTCCATTTTTCATGGGAACTGCAGGATGGTGAGACAGAGAACAAGCAGAAATATAACAAAAACTTTAAAAATGCATATAGTATCATTTCAGGCCTTCTACAGCAATCTTTCCCCAATAACCCCTGCTTTTCCTTTGCTAAAATATGCCAGCATGTTGTATGTGCTTGCAGTCTGATCACTCTCCCAATTCAAGAACAATAGTACCACGAATAGTGTGATACAGCTTTGCTGTAGTTAAGTGAATACAGTAGTTTAAGGTATCCAGCCACATCAGCAGTACGTAACAGAAGTTATACCAGGACTTTTGCTTGACTCTTTCTGTTACTACTTGTGATGGACAGACCAGCCACTTGCATTGCAGTAATCCAGTACGACTCCTTGCAATTACACGTTTAGAAAAATGGAATGTTTGGGGGAAGAATCAATGTTATTTGGCTCTGGTATAACTTAAAATAGGGAGATAATATACAATTACACAGTATCTTCCTAATTATTTTTTATGATGGCTCTGTCACCTAACAAATTGTGTGACTTTTTCTTCCTGTTTATAATGTAGTACTTCCACCTGATTCTGTTTATGGAGTCATTCTGAAAGAGGAAGGTATCTCCTGAGAAACAGTCTTAATTCTACATTGCTTTGGAAAGCTTCCTAGGATTGCATTTCCAGTTGTAAGTCCAAAGGCAATTTGCTGCTTTTACTTACCTTGAAAACAGATTTGTGATTGTGATGTGATTTCTAAACCCTGACAAGTTCTTTGGCATAATCATACACAGTTTCATTGATTCAGTGGGCCTGTATGAATTACATGCAAGGAGAGTATGTTCATTACAGCTCCTTCTAGTGTGGCAGAAAGGCCTTTGATACCATATGAAAAGAAGTTCCTCAGATTTTCCACAGAACATGTGGTATCTTGCACTGGCAAAACTTCCACTGATGTCATTATGAATTTTAACTAATACCGTGTCTTTCAAGATAGGTGGTCAGTTTGCACTACAAGTGACCTTCATACAAGGCACCTGTGTTGTCTAAATGCTTTTTGTGGAGTGAAATAATCAGCAATGAGTAAGCCACTCAGCAATGATTTTAAGCCTCTACTTTTAAGCCAAATTATGATTCCAAGTCTCCTAGTAGAGATTTGAAACAGTAATGCGTTCTGGGAAAAATACTGTGGGGAACTTGTGTAGCACAATTACACCTGAAATGAAAGAACTCGCACAGGAAATGGCCTGGAATCAATTCTTCACGGTCTTCAGCTACAGCTGCAGCTTAGAAGGAGGAGACAGCAGCAAAACACTCAGAACGAAAACCAACTGAATGAAGACCCAAGTATTAAAACCAGTCATTGCAGTATTTGGATATACTAGCATAATGTTCTAAGATTGTATTATGCCTACAATTTTTGAACATGGCAAGTATTAAACTTGAATTTTATAAACTGATTAAAAACTATGAATACAGGGTTCTTAAATCAGTTTCTTTATAAAGTGTTATTTTAATCCTTCGATGATATTTGCTAATTTAGATTAAGAATATTTTGTTCTACAACTATATACCAATATTCTTGAAGCATTTGGTGACTGTAGATCTTTAGATAGAAGAAGCTGTTAAGTATATTCTTTCCTCTTTGTGACTATTTCCTTTTAGGACAATGACATAAATATCATGATGTGCATAAAATACTGTATTCATAAAATTTCTGTTCTGTTTAATAAAACACTGTAAAATGTAATTTTGCTTTAGAGAGGTGATTTTAAGAACTACAGTATGTGAGCAGAGCTACTAAACAGCAGACCCTCTTTTCTCACTTTCTGTCAATTTACCAGCAAGTAATTTTTTTCTTAGCTTGTGCTCTCATAACAGATTTAGGCAGTTTCAGGTTAGGAAACTAGAACCCATGGAGTCAATATGGACTGATTGAATATTAGTTTTAAATCCTAATTTAACTTGATTTTGACAGGCCACCTTCTCTTCTCCTTGATCAGCCATGTACCCATCCCTTTTTCTAGAAGAAATAAGAATTATTTTCCAGGAAAATCTTCATTTTAAGTTTAAAAAAAATAATTACTAAACAAACAGAAAGTGAAATTTTGGGTAATGTCAGTTTATTCCATTATATGGCCCAGTAAGGACTTCTATAGAAAGGTATATTGCAGATACCATAAATGAATGACATATTATGCATTACAGTAATATGCAAATAAAGTTGATCTTGACAAAAGACAAAGTGAAGATCTAAGTATAAAGGGTACATATCTTCCAAAAAGAAAAAAAAATTGGGGGAAATCATCACTTCGATATATATTACACCAATATAAAATAGCTCAGTTAAAATAAGCCAGCAGCAGCATTCGTACCAAGAAGACATTAAACCTGTAACAAAAGAACTGATGTGAAAGTGTAGTTTACATGACCATTTCCTCCAACAAAAAGGCTGATTTTAAGACATGGCCGACTGCATGTTCACACCATGTGTTGCAGTTTGCTGTCACCTCAGTTGTTTTAACATCAGTTTTAAAGGCCATACATAACTATCCTGTATGATTGAACAGATCTAAGTCTTCAAGTAGTTTGGGGGTTTCCTAAGGTTTTCTTTTTTAATTTGGCTCATTTCAGTGACACATTTTAAAGTATGACCCTGCCAACAGTTTTACAAGTGTGAAACTACGAAGCAGGTGAATTGCAGTACAGAACAATATAAAATATGTTTCAGAACTTTTTGTTAACCAACCTTGCAGCTATGAAAAAGATTCGTATAATGATATTGTTACATACTGAACTGTTTCCCAATATTTGTTCAATATAATTAAATAGTATCAATTGCCCCTAAAGATTTCCAGCAGCTTGTATCAGTGTTAAACTATGTACTTGATTTGTTACAATAAGCTTTCAAAAAGCTAGCAGGAAAAAAAAAACACAGTGACCTTTATTTGATAGGAAAGTTAACACCAGACTCAGCTCTCAAAGCTGAAAAAAGTGTGTCCTGCACCACCATAAAAAACATTCCGCATTGATTACCAGATATTTCATGTTAAAAATATTAATTTGAATATTTTAAAT
The DNA here is from genome assembly GCF_028554395.1 of Pezoporus wallicus. Classification (NCBI taxonomy): domain Eukaryota; kingdom Metazoa; phylum Chordata; class Aves; order Psittaciformes; family Psittacidae; genus Pezoporus; species Pezoporus wallicus. The sequence continues at coordinate 4,981,318 of NW_026640059.1, forward strand.
GGTCTTTAGCTCTGCCATGCTCTGCATTATCTACTTTTCTAGTGAACAAACATCTCAAAGGTGATCAGTCTTAGCTCATGGTGTGCGTTATAAGCAGCAATACAACCGTTCATAACGTAACAGATTTTGTTATTAATCTTATTGCAACAAGATTTAGCGTGCTGTAGTCCTGTTCTTTCTTAAAAGTATGTTTGGCCAATTTTGCCTAGCTCTCTTTCTTTAGTAGCTTACTTGACAAGTTCCATGGGAGGAGTCAATTGCAATGTTATGAAGTTCTACAATACCTCTAATTCGGTAAAGCAACCAGAAACTTCCAACTGTTTCTGGAAACATTTTCCCCTCTGTGAATAACAGTAGTATTTTTCATATGTTGCCTGTTTCTGCTTTTATGTTTTACTTCAGCAGCATTAAGTGTTACAGCATTTATAATGCAGCCTATATTGAGGATGGCTACTTTATTATGCAGCTGATAATTAAAAAATCCTTGAAGAAGAGAGTAATTTCAGAAAAAATATAAGTACTTTCCTTCAGTTTTGCATCACAGAAATAGTAACTTCAGTGCACTGAATTAACTGAATTATTGTACTAGCATTTCAACAGTACTTGACTAGCCAGGTAAGAAATATAGTCATTTTCTCATACTCAGTAACTAATCTTTTATCAGACAGAATACATAGCAAGAAGGGCTTTTAGAAATCATTCATATCATGATCAAATTCTCTTATAAGACCAGTGTAAAACAGAAGTAACTGCACTGCAGTCAATGGAGTTTCACCGGTGTGTAGTGGTGAGCAGTAAAAAGAGAAGCAAGGGTAAAAGGCTTCTAGAATTGTTTCAAGTTTAAAAGACTAGCAGGGTGCTTTTAATCACTTATTTGTTAGTTCTAAAGTAAAATAACTCACTTAAAAAACATGTTTCTAATAATTTACTAGCATTTTGGTGCACATTTGCTTTTCACTGAAGTATACTTCAATGTGGTTGGTTCCATAAGAAAAACAGCTTCATAATGTCATACAATAGAAATGTGAAAACAAAGAAAATTCTGTAAAAAACCTTATGGAATTTGTTCTATACTTGTGCTTCTTCCGTAGATTTTTCTTTTGGTTGTTTCTTTTGAATACAAGGTTGTATAAGTAAAAATACTATTCCCACCATGTATAGCAAGCCAGATATGTAAAAAGAGTAGTCATATTTCTGTGTGATGTCATAGATCCAACCTGCAAAATAAGGACAAAGCATGTTTGTTACAAAGCTTGACAACAACGTACGTTGCATGGGAAAACATGAAAAATACTGCACATTTCTTTCATGACATTTCTGTCAAACCTATAGAGGGGTTTTGCGGAAAAAAAAAAAAAAAAGAGGTGGCAACTGTCCCCTCCTCTAGATGCTACAAATGGAAATGTATTTACAAAATCCCTTGTTCATTCACCAGAACCCCAAACTAGTGCAAATCCTATTCCCTTCATTTAAGTATCATGGAAGACTTAAAACGGGACCCTAGCTATGTGCCACCCTAAGAAGACAAGCAGCCTTCTCTCTAAAACTGTACATTTTTCAAACAAGTTGTCACAAGCCTGACTTTAAAATAGACATTTTGGAATCCCAAACCAATTAGTTCTTCCACCATGCTACTGTTCCTGTAAAATGCCCAGTACTGCAGTTCAAATGCTGTGCTTTGTGCAAGCAAACGCATTCCCAATAGCTTTCTCAAAGACTTGTATACCAATAAAAGACTTTTCAAAAGATACAGTCTCCGTACTCTCATGCCAACCTTAATTCATCTGCAAAAAATACATTAAAGTTACTTCAAAAAGGTTTGAGGGCCCAACTAGCAAAATTCCCTCATGTCATGCTGGCTGCATTGCAATGTAACCTCAAGTTTAGAAGCTTTTTTTACATCAACTAATTTGCTTTGTTACTAATGCCAAATACAAAGACATGTTCAGCACAGACTGAGAGGTGCTGAAAGAATATATGGTAGAAAAAGTGCTGCTTTTTAATGGGAGTGAGTGAGCTTTCTTATAAATCATGTCAGTTCACTCAAAGGTGAAGAGAGAAGGTGAGAGCATTCTCGCTTTTCTTGGTTGCTTGTGTTTCTAATAGCTTCAGTTCAGCCTCCTGGCATCCCTGGTTGACCATGGCCATTACTCACAAGGTCTCTTACTGCTTTCTTCTGATTTGCATCTCTGTGAAAGATAGCTGAAGTCTGGCTATAGTATTGACAATCAGTACCTGCATCTCTTCTGTACTTCTCCGCCTCTTTCTATGAGAAAATTTAAGAATGTTTGTTTAAGCCTAAGAAACTTAATGGACAACATATATACACTTCTACCCTCTGCTGTGCATGGCAGTAAAGAAATTATGAGCAACACCGTCCCCAAAGGAGATATTTCTGGATGAAGGAAGGCAAAACTAAAAGTTAGTTAAATCAACACATCCATTGGCAGCTTAGAGTGGTGACACCCAAACACACTTTATAGTTCTTAGGGGCAATACTATGGTACAGACACCTGCCTACCTTCAAAACCATTCGTCATGTTTTCATCTAGAGGCATGAGTATGTACAGTGCCTGCACAGCACAAAACGCATTTAAATAGGTTGAACGTTTCTCATTGTAAAGAAGGTGTATGATAATATTTTAAGGAAACATACCATTGAAAACATAGATTGTAATAGATTTGAGGCTATTTGCAAGGATTGTCATTTGTACTATGTGAATAGTGAGATGATACCCAGCAGATGTGACCTGTACATCTGCGCAATGTAAAGCTGGATGCTACCACCCATTCTGGAGCAGCTGTAATTCTGTTAACTACACATGCTCATAACATATGAAAGCTTAATAATATAATGAGTCACATGGTGATTATACAAACATCTGTTGGTCAGCAATTTGAACTTTTTACCTGCAAAGGGTGGTCCAAACAATGCAGATATTCCATTGGCACAAATGATGATGCCGTAAGCATTTGCAAGGTGTTTAGTTCCAACTAAATCTTCAGTCACAACAGGCATTAGAGAAAAATAGCCGCTAGAGAATCCTATTAGAGCACAAACCACAGCCAGGCTAACATACGTTTGCATTAGTGGCAAAGTAAGAATGCAAGTGACCAGAGTAGAGTTAGCCATGAGGAAGACATTCCATGTGCTGACGCATGGGAGATCAGAGATAATTCCAAGGATCACTTTACCAAAAATATGAACAATGGCTATAATGGATGTCAAAGGAAATATATTGTTCTGACTAGACAAGTTGTACTGCTTGACTATTTCTGGAAGATGAATAAAGGGAATGACAAAGCTGCTATAGGCAAACAAAGCCCAAATTATAAAGGCCACAAATACTCTATTCGTAAACAGCGATGCAGCTCCAAAGTAGCTGGAGTACCATATTGCAAAGCCCTTCCTGACTGTAACTGTCAGCTGGCTCACTGTCTTAAGAATGCGCAGTCCATACATGCTCCTTCCATCTCTGGATTTACCTCCAGATTCTATGTGCTGACCACTGTCAAGCACTTCTTCATTTGTTGCCTCTTCTTTTTTTTCTGGCTCTTCACCGAGGACTCCGTTAGATTTTATAGTCTCTGCAGAATGGGACAGAGCTTTTGCTTGGTTATCTTCACTGTTACTTCTCACAACATACTTTTCACTAACTATGTCTTTGGGAAAGAGTGGTCTCATAAGCGCCCCGCAGACACAAAGGTTCAGGGAGATGGCACCCTGGATGAACATGGCGCTCCTCCACCCAAACTCGATGCAGAGGTACTTCAGTAACGCAGTCATTAGGAAAGCTCCAAACCCGGTTCCTGTGGTACTGAGTCCTTGTGCAAGCGCTCTTCTCTTCTGAAAATACTGCCCTACCATGACCACTGCAGGCAGATAAACCATGCCACTTCCAACGCCTATGGAAACAAAACCCAAATCAATCTGAATTTTTTGCTAACAGGATAAAAAGCAGTGAAAAACACATCTGTTTTATTCCCAACTTGTGCACAAGCACAGTGGTGAAAGTGAGAATAAATATTCAATTCTCATGCTAGCTTTCATTTCCCTCTTACAATATTTTCCGAAGTCTGCAATACTCATGCCAGTGAGAACACAATACTGCTATTTAACTGCTGGAAAAACTGAAACAGATGGAAAATAAAACCTTTACGTCAGGTCAGCATTACACTGCTGGAAAGTCCCAAACATCCCACAATAAGTCAGTGACAGTTAATGTAGGGGACAATTATAAAACCCTATTTTGAAGTATCTGTACTTGTAATACCTGCATCTGGCTGTATCAGCAACCAGAAATCGCTTAGTGGGCACATCCTGTGCTTTTGCCCAGGTTCACCAGCAATGAAGACCCAAACTGAGTTTTTGTTCTTGCTTTGTAACTGTGGAGCCACAGTGACCATGAGGTGTTTCAGTAGGCACAGGCGGGTTAGCCCAGTGCTGGGACCTTGGGTGCCTTCAGGGTTTCTCTCTGGGCACTCCAGGGAAGTCCAGGCAGAGCGACGCAGTAGCTACACATTCTTAAAAGGCAGATCTCTAATTCTGCAGAAAATCCCTCACTTGTAGTTTAAAAACAGGATATTGATAGTACCCATTTCAAGCAGAAAGTGTTGACAGTTGTGCAAATACATCATTAAAGGTAAGAGTTGCCCAGTTTTTTTCACAGCAAATTCCTGACAGAGAGGATTTGGACATGAAGAGGTGGTAGGCAGAAGGATTTGAACTGGAAGGGGCTTATGCAGAAGATGCTTCCAAAATCACTGTGACCATAATTTAGAAGTGTTTTGGGTTTAAAAGTTTCCCTAAAATAGCTGGTAACGTAGCTGTGTGCATCTACATTGGAGAAAGAGCAGTTTATTCCAGCAAAGCCTGAAAAAAACCCACCTCAACATCACAGCAATGTACAATGGTCAGAGCTGACCTGTTTTGCCTGTTAGAAGTATATACTTCTTTGCTATGTATAGATATGATCAGGTTGAAATAAGCCATTTTTTAAATTCTGTGGACTACAAAGCAAAACATACTCCTACTCCATGCAAAGACATGCCCTCTCCACAGGTAGACACAGGGCCACAGGCCTCCCCACTCCTTTTCCTCACAGATTCGTGACCCTTCATCATCATGGCAGCCTCACGGCTGGCTCTGCTCTCCCTGCCTTGCCCCACACAGGGCCTCAGTGGACATTTTGCCCCCCACTCCACAGGGATTCCCTGCTGCCAGGGGCTCCAGCACCCACCCGGGGGCTCCCCTGGAAGGGTGATGGGGAAGAAGGCCTCTCTGCCCTACTGCTGCTGCAAGGAAGTAAGCCAATGGAGGTGGATGAAGCAGCTGACCAGCAGGTAAGGAGACAAGGCTGTGAGGAGATGGGGGTGAGAGCCACGCTGAGGTGAGAGGCACATTGGGAATGGGAGCTGAGGCAGCAGGATGGCTGCTGTTGGGAGACAAAGCTGGGGTCATAGGGACATACTGTGTGAGGGCATCTGGCACAGTGTGTCACCACCAAAGAGAACAGGAGCCATGAGTAAGCCCACGAGCACCTGCATGGAGACCCAGAAGTCATGGAAGCAGAAGGTGGCCACCATAAGTGAAGAGCAGCCTTACATCTAGCAACCAGGAGAACACGCAAGACGCTTCCCTGAGGTGGTGGTGAGTGAGGTGACCGTGAGCAAGGGGATGGGAGTGAGTGGGCAGGGACTAAGACAGTGAGTGAGTGAGGAGATCATAAGTGCAGGGATGATGAGTGAGGGGATGGAAAGTGAGGATGTGGTGAATGAAGGTCTCCTGGAGCTGGAAGAAACATCTCAGGCATCTCTACACTGGTTTTATTCCTGCAGCAGCATCTCAAATCTACACCTCATCAAAAAATTTGCATCCGCTTTTTTCTGAAAATCAGGTTTTCACCCCTCTTTAAGTCCACTGTACAATCTCTGCCTTTTTGTCTGGTATTTTGTGTATGATCCTTCTGAAAAGCAGCAAGGCCTGAGAGAAAGAGTGTAGATTCCTGTCTGCTTGATTATATCCTATATATATGGAAGCAGAAATTGCAGAGAGAGCAGAACCCTGCCTGTAATTATTGTTCTTTGCTCAGGAATTTACATTACTGAAATCTCTGGTATGGTGGTATGAAAAGTCACCACAACAATCCTTGCTAGTTTCATTATTTTATTTTTTTCCATCCAGAGAGCTAGATAAAAAATTATGTAAAGAAATTCTGCAGATACCTATGAAATTCTGTGAAAGGATAGTCTGAGGGAGTGGAGGGTACTGAAGCTATTATTAGTATTGCAAACAATTTGTCTTTTTCACCATGCATCTGTGCATCGCACACAACATAGATACAATGCTTCATTTGCAAACATAACTGGAGTAAAGAGTACCTCAAAGCACCTTAAATGGCTCTGTGTTGCTCAGATTATAATCAAAGGCCAAATTTTGTATTTCTTACTTGGATCACTTTAACAGTTTCCTTTTCTATTAACAGTATAACTTTCCAGTAATGAACAGTGAATAGCATTGTGTTTTAAGTAGATCCTACTGGGTTCTTCTACATGCCCTGCCAGTGACTGGGCTGGGGGTGCACAAGAAGCTGGGAAGGGACACAGCTGGGACAGCTGACCCCAACTGAAGGGACTGCAGGTATATCCCCTACCAGATGGTGTCATGATCAGCAATAAAACTGGGGGAAAGGAGGAGAAAACGAGGACATTCCGCGTTGTGCTGTTTCTCTTCTCAAGTAACAGTTACACATGTTGAAGCTCTTCTTTACTGGAAATGGCTAAACATCTGCCTGCTGATGAGAAGTAGTGAATTAATTCCTTGTTTTGCTTTGCTTGTGCATGCTGCTTTTGCTTTACCGATTATTATTTATTTATTATTATGGGGGTTGGAACTAGATAATCTTAAGGTCTTTCCAACCCTAAGTATTCTATGATTCTACCATTCTATGATGCTATCATTCTATGATTAAATTGTTTTTATCTCACTTTTACCCCTCTGAATCTCTGCTCCATCCCACTGCAGGAGAGTGAGTGAGCAGCTCTTTGAGGCTTAGCTGCCCACGAGCAGTAACCCACAACTCCCTTTAAAATGGGGTTTGAAGCAGTGCATAGTTAGCATAATCTGGTATTTTATTAATGTGGAGCAACTTCCATAGAAAACATTTGCAGTTTCTTCCTGTGAAGAAGAGGGGAGTTGGCTAGATTCAACACTGCTTCAACATCTTTAAATTCCACTTCTTAGAGTTTGGGTTACATTAAAACTTCTAATTAAAAATGTCCTCAAATATAATCGCTTGGAAGAAACTGATAATACCATCTTTACATTGCAGATTTAAATGACAGCAGAAGTCACTGGCTCCAAAACAGTGAGTAAATAATAAGTTTTTTGAGGCTGTAAAGAGTGTGAAAGAAAAGTTGGACTAACTTTGTAGTGTAACTTCCCTCTTTATGCACCCAGATAACCTTCAAAGGGACAAAAAAACGAAAGAACTTTCAAACACTAGTTCAGCTCTTACCGGCTGTCACTCCAAATGTAAGGAAGAGGTAGTGCACATCTGAGGCACAGGCGCTCAGTATCCAACCTAGGGCATTCAGTATCCCTCCAATTATAGCTGTCTTGCGGCACCCACACATGCTGATGAATAAACCAATGAAAGGACCTGTTAAAAGACATGAGAAAATATTATAATTATTTAATTCTCTATAATGTTTAATAATTTTTTCACAGAAAGACTCGATGTTTTAAACAAAATGTTAAACATCATGCTGCTCATGCAATTCATTTTTGTCCCCATTATTATTTAAAATTGTGGGAAGAAAAATTCGACCAACCAGCCAACCAAATACTTAGAAAATACCCACAAGACCTAAAATCACAGTTGCCCTACAAAGAAGGGAAGACAGAGATGTGTATATGCATGTATGCACAAACATACCCCTCCAGGTATTATTTTGGGTTGATACAACTATAACTTAAAACATAAATTTTAGTTCCGCTGCCAAACTGAAATATAAACTGACCAATCTCAATATCCTCCCAGATAATAGCACAGGGAGGACCACAGCCTTCACTGATCATCTGTTTTCTTAATTCTAGTGAGACCTTGAAGTCATAGCCATCCTTTCCTGCTCATGATGTCTCCTGGTATAATTGCCTTCTCTATCATCTTCCCTCTTGTTCCCTTACTCTCCCTAACTTGTAAAATTTGTCCTGTTGACATTAAAAAGGCAACTTGGGCAACTCTGCAAATAACATGGAAAACTATAAGAAAACACTTGAGGGATGAATGGCAAACATATTCTAAAAATCTTACGTAGTTTTGAAATAAATTAGGCTGGAACATACCTACAATAAGTGTAATGCCCATGCTGAGAGAACTAACCCATGCTGTTAAGCCACGACTTTGATTAAACTCTTCAAGCCACTCCATGTTGAGTATTCCAAGAGCCATTTGGGACCCCATGATAAGTATGTGCACAAGGAAAGAAGAAAGCACAATCATCCAAGCCCATCCTCCATCGATGTTTGGATTAGGCTTAATTGGCTTACTTCCAACTTTTGAGTCATCTCCAAAATCATATCCAATATCCTCTCGACTAGCATACATTTTTTCCAAGGTATTCTGAAACAAATGCAGTAAATACCTTCAAAATACATACAAAATGCTCAGATTTTGTTGTTTGGTTATCTTGAATAGCATAAATCACTAACATATTTCACCGTTGTGGTTTAGTGCAGTTGTAAAGCGAATACTGTGTTTTCATTGATTAAACGTAAAATGCTTAGAAAACTCTGCAACTAATGGTTTTTTTTTGTGTACTTAGTATCATGGCTGCCTATGCAGGATTATTAACAGGATGACAACAGGCTGCATTATTTCCATTCTATATACTTAACTTACTTTTAGGGGTCTGAGAGCACTCACTCTTCATGGATTGACAGGTCACAAAAAAGGCTGGTCTCTGTCTGTATATTCCTCTTCTGTATTACTTTCTCAGTAAGATTTGTATTCAACTTTGTAAAGCTTGGGAAAAAAAAAAAGAAATCCTGAAGAGGCAGATAGGTGAAGTTATCACCTCTTTTCAGAGGAAACCAGTTTTGAGATGTATTTCTTTCTTAGTAATGGAAGAGCAACAGTGAAGACAGAGAAAGATAAAGATTTAAGGTTCTTGATTTTCAAAATGCTTTGCTTACATAAGTTGTAACACGGGGATTGTTACCACCTCTCTGGCAAGCTTTTCATTACAGTCAGCCTGACAGTTTGCTACTATGCTTTCAGTTCCATAGTTTTAATCCATATAATCCTACTAAAACCAAAGAATTCTTCCAAATCAATGTCAATGCCTATCAGAATCAAACTGAGCGGCAGTTATGTGCATAGGTGGGTGTAGGATCAGGCTGTAACAACTTAATTTGATTACTTTGATTTCTTCCATTGTTACTGTAAGTGAAGACTGCAACACAATGTGAAAATAATTTCAAAACCATTTTATTTGATTAACAGGCAAGGTGCAGAACCCAGTCTTCCCTCCATGCTATTCCTGCTGCAACACATTGAAATTTTACCCAACTGTGGAACACCAAATAGGTTTCCATGGATACTAGAAATGTAACAATACAAATTACCAGAGATGGTAATTTTTTGTCTTCTTTTTTTTCTCCAGAGAAATAAAAAGAGCCATCAGCTTCACAACTCTCAAAAGAGAGAAGAAAGTTGTCCAAAATTGACTAAAAAAGCTCTTTATGTCTTTTGTGAGCCCTCAGAAGGTATGGCTAGTTCCTCACTATTGAAAACTGGTAGTGAATGGAACAACTCAGATTTTGTACTAACTGAAAATCTGGGCTGTTCTCTTTAAATACATGAACATATTTTGCTTCTCAAGTTACTACCTTTCCAAACCATTCTACTTTTTTCTTACTGCTAGATAAACACACAGAGAATGCCTTGAAGTATTTCATACTAATACATCAATGGAGTCAGAGCTGATTGGTCAAAGCTAACACAGAAAATGGTGAAAACCTGCCAATATATGTAACCTTTCCAGGCTGGCTGCTGCGTAAGTTAACTTCGTAGTTAAGTGACACATATATCTTACAGTACAGGTAATTACGTGTAACTAAGGGCAGCTTGAAGATGTAGGTTCCTCCAAGAGCAAACTGGTTTGCCTCATACTGTGGATTGGAGTTAAAATATGTTGTACTCCTGGTATGACATTTTCACAGATGGATACTGCTTTCAAACTAAGGTGTCAGTACTAACTCAGCCATGGAAGGTATCGGTGACACTGAGGAAGAACAAGAACTGCGCACATTTAACATTTGCTGCATGAGCAGATAAACTGGGAGCAACTGTTGTGTCCACACCTCAGTGACAGCAGAAATACACACTGAAATGACTTACTGGCTTTATCTTTCCAAATCAAGAGGCAGAGAGAAGGGGGCTTATATTTAAAGGACTTTATGGAGCTCCCACAGGGTGTTTGAGGCAGGAGAGGTAGGAGGGCAGCAAGCCAGAGCCATGCAGTGGGTACAGGGTTTTTTTGAACATAAGAGGCTGGCCTGGGACAACCTTAGTTAAAATCATACTTCATCCTTCCTCATATGTAGGTCTTAAAGGCGACATCTCAACTCTTTTCTGTTAATGTACTTGCAGCTAGATTGCCCATTGATGTTCAAATGGCTACTTATGGAGGATTCAGCCAACTCACAAGAGAGAGAAATACTAACTGCATAAAGGTAATAAAGATAGTGAATAACCATGCTAATGGGAAGGAATGAGAAGCAGCAGAATGAAGACAAACTGCAAGCTGTTAAACATGCTCTGTGCAAGATTAATGAAAATGTATGATGGATATTACAGTACATCTTAGATAATGGAAAACAAAATTATGTAACTGAAGATTCAGTGTCAGGATTAAATGTGGAGCTTCACCTTTCTCTTTCATGCTTTTGACTGGTTTTGTGTGCACTTGAATACTAATACTGGATACAAAAGTTTCTTTTTTGAACAGGAAATATATATACCTTTAATATATTTTAAATTATTTAAAGCAAAAACAATTGAGATGCAAACGTGACACTCATCTTTGCAATATTACTGACAGAACAGGCTTAGATTGAGTAGATGCAAGTTAATGTCAAGCTTGTATCAACCCCCACAAATCTTCAGAAAATGTATGTATTTTCCTTTTGAACTGAATTCCTACTTATTACTACTTTTATACTACTAACTTTCCACTAACATCACAAGTTCAGAGCACTACACTCAAAAGCAGGGGACGTCATCCCCAACAATTGGTCAAGCTCTCAGGCTCTGGAAGAAGCAAGGACTGTATATCTGGATCCTCTCTCCGGTGTTGACTCACCACTCTGTGGCCCATCACACCTAGGAGAAATGCACTTTATCTGCCCTCAGCCTTCTTCCCACACCACACTGGCATTACAGCGCCAAGAACAAAGCAAGGAAAGAAGCCTAAGGGGCTCTTTGCAACTGTGAAATCCTTCAGAAACTGCAATGAAAACCACAGCAGCTGGTTTGTGAAGCCAGCCACATTTCCCTAGTGAGCAAGGTGGTGAAGACCCGCTTGCAGCAACAGTGGCTGAATACAGCCCCTCTCAAGGGACTGTGTTTAAAGGCAGGGGAACCCAAATTCTTGTTTGGTCATCTGGAGAAGGACTAGGGGTTGGGTGGGGATTTTCTTTTCAGAAGGTCCTATTATATTGTATGCACACACAATATGCAGAGCTCTTTGAAAACTGGACCAAACACTAGTGGCCACGAAGATGCCGAGCTTTCTTGAAACCCTGACTCATGAGCTATTTTAGGGCCAAATGCAGGTGCTGTAATAAAACCAAAGTTAGCAGCAAAACACCCAAGTTTGCTGTAGCATCGCTGTAGTGAAACTATGGCTCCCTGACTTGTAGTTGAAATGGATCAATGAAAAACATCCGATCTTGATGTAAAAAGTCCACATGATGAACAATAATATACATATACTTGGCTGACTGCTTCCAGTACCTGACTGGCTCAACTATAACATAAAATCATAGTTTAAAGGCACTTACAATGGATAACTCCTAAATGCATTATAAATAGTAATGGGTTTTGCTTCACAGTGTTCCCAGTAGACATGCCACATGTAACTATTTGTCTTTTGAAGACATAAAAAAAACCCAAATTGTTAAAAAGGTAGTTTATTTGGGGTGTTGGAAGTGTTGGCAGTCTAACTTCAGCTTCCTAATACACCTAGCACTTCAGTTGTCAGTGGCTTCACTGGAGACGTGGACACAAGCAACTTCTGCAGATCCCAGCACGTAACTGTGCATGCTCAGGAAGGAAGAGAAAAACAGAGAAATTAAATGTTTAAAACGCTAATCTAATTGCCAGGGTCACAAGTTCACATGAAGTCATCGCCTGCTCCTTTCTCAGACTCGGCTCTCCCGGAGGCCGTGTCTCAGGCCCCGTTCAGACCTCTCTGGGAGACCCTTCGGTACTGCCGTGCCCCGGTGAAACCCACCAGCGGAGCGGTGCCGCGTCCCCAGGGATAGCTCCAGTAGGCTCACAGAGTAATTTTTTCTCCCGGTGGTGCCAATGGAATAGGCAGCTTGCATCCAGGCGCTCTACCTCTACTCCGTAAACCGTGACAGGATGCTACAGAAGCAGCCCCAAGGCAGAGGACGTTCTTCCCCCCACCCCACAAGATAATAAATGCGGGAGCTGTACACGTTACGCGCTCCCCACCACTCAAGCTCATGTACGCAGAACGCTGCTCAGAAAGGGGCTGTGGGAGCAGCTCCTGTCGCCCAGAGGCTGTGGCGGGGGCCCGGGCTGGGCCGCAGCGGCCTCCCCGGCCCACGGGTGCTGCGGCGGGGCCGGGCGGCGGGGCGGTGTTGGGAGGCCGGCGCGGCTGCAGGCACCGCCCGCCGCAGCACAAAGGATGACCGGTAGTTACCCCGCGGCGGCGGCGCTCCCAGCGCAGCGCGGAGGGGCCGCCGCCGCCGCTGCTTTCCGCTGCCTCGGCCAGACCCGCGGTCGCACCGCACTGCACCGCACCGCGCCAGGCCAGCCCAGCTCAGCCCAGCCCGCCTCTGCCGCAGGCGGCGCGGCTGCTGCGGCTTCTCCCGCCCGCACCCGTGCCGGTGCCGTGCGGCGGGTCCCGGCTCCTCCCCAGGTACTCACCGCTCCGGGCGCCGCAGCCCCGGCCCCCCACGGCGCTGAGCCCCCGCCGTCAGGCAAACCCGCGGCGCTGCTCCGCGCCCCGAGAGCTGCTGCAGGCTCCGATATCCACCTGCTCCCGGCTCCGCGCAGGGTGCCCCACCAACTCAGCCTCGCCCCTGCCCGCCGGCCCGGGGCTTATTCTCTGCAGAAGTGTGGCACCGGCCGCGGGCCTCTTGTCCCCCGGGCAGCTCGTCTGCTGCACCGCCTTGTCTCCATTCCCTGCAATTTCAAATCTCCACGCTCTTTCATTCCTGCGATACCGGCTAATTCTGGTTTGGCAGAGGAGATTGGCAATCCTCTCACAGGCACACTCTTGTGGCTGAATGAAGTTTATTGCTGCACAGGTTATCGCTGGAAATCTACATCTGAGAGAGAGGATATAGTCCAATACAATCAGCCAGTATCAAGATTTTAATGCCCTTTGGATTGTATTTACTTCAGAGAGGCTGGTTGAGTTTATGTAGTCAAACCACCCTAAGAATGAAGCTTGAAAGCTTTATGGTACAGTACCTTATTTGTGCAAGAAATAAGCTTCAAAAATATTCCCCCCTTAGGAGCAGAGTAGCAGAAATATGCTCCTACTTTTTCCAAAGCAGCATCCAGACCCCAGTTGTATATTTCTGAACAATCTGACATTAATGAGGTACACATTTTGCAATACATTCTTTTGACTATTTGCAGATAATTTACCAAGCTAAAGTGATTGGATGCCACTGTACAAAACTTTCATCACCAGAGAATCTGTGTCCTACAGCACGACACTGAGTAGCATAAATAAAGGCTGTTGAAGGAGATGTAAGAGGTAGTTTGAGAGAAGATAAAATGAGGAGAGACCAACTGGAATGTTATTATGGTATTATGCATGCTGTCTATGTGCATAACTTGGTGGTTCACAATCTGTTAAAAGAGAATTGGGGGTTTTAAAAGGACTTGTTTGGGGGTCTTTATGTTTTTTTCTAGATTTCTGCTTGACCATACTCTTTGGCCTGTCTGCCATTTACACAAGCAAATCTCATCTGTTTTTCAGAAATGTTTAATGTTCCATCATATATCTAGTCCGTCACATTTATCAAAACACTTTTATCTGGTTTTGGTTCAAGTGTGTGGAAGACCATGGGCTATTGCTATGTCTTCAGTTTTTACTTAAATCTTATACTACTTTGCACTGTAGTCTTAAAAGATATTCCTTTTCCAGAATAAATAACTAGTCTAGTGTCAGAGACTTGTGATTGGGTCCATTTACTTCTCTCTAAACAAAACCAGATTTCCCATTTGAAAAGACTATGGTGTTCTGAAGTATACATATTCCTCAGCTACTTTGTGTTTTACAACACTTTGCCCAAGTGTATGAGCATTTTTATCCCAGATTTCAACTTTGGCATTAGCTTTTTGGCTGGAGTCATGTTTCTTAGAAGTTTTAATGCTAGGGACTTGTAATTTGCTGTTCACTCGTTAGTGGTATTGCCCAGGTTTGAGACACATGCATTTTGATTTGTGAATCATCTTACATGCTAACATACTTTCTTAAACCTACCACAGAAACATATTTACTGTTGTGGATTGTGGGATGATTGGTCACAAAATTATTTGTTTAACTGGCTCTTAACCCCAGTTTCCTCTTGTACATGGGATGCCACCTGCGTGCTTAAATCCCTGAGGTAACAGAGGTTCTGTTTCTACAGTTTGGTCTGATGGAGAATTCACTTAGCTGTGTCATACTGCATCAGCAGTTCTCGTTCCTATGTCATTGTGGCTGTGGGGTAAAATTTTGGCTTTATGTTATCTCTTGGGAAGATGAGTATGTATGGATCTACTTGAATTTTAACCATTAAATTGTGCAGATACAGCAGCGAGGGTACAAATCATGTTCAATAAGTGTAAAAGTCTGTTTTGTAAGAATGGGAAGGACAATTCTGCAATACCAGAAACAGTCTGGAGTTTTTAGCAAGGACGTATAAAGTGCCTAATCCACAAAAATAAGATATAAACCAAGTCTGACAAGCCTCCCATTATAAGACAGCCTTTCTGGGCAGTATGTTTCTGTGCAGCACCACCCATGCACAATCACATGCATCCAGTCACCACTCCAGTGGCTCAGTTTGTGGCCTTTGCTCCTTGTTTTCCTACTTGCTAGGAAGAATAATTCAGGTCAATGATTTTTGCCTTCAGGTAGTTTTAGATTGTTATCACATCTGCCCTTATTTTCTTCATTGCCAGGCTTTGCCAAGCCCAACTTCTTCAATATCTCTTCACAAGTCATATGCTTTAGGCTGCTTATCATCTCAACAGCCCTCTGCAGGCCCCTGTCCTGTTTCTTAACATCCTTCTTGAACTGGTACTTGAACTGAACCCTGAACAGGACCATTATTTCAGGTGTGGACTCACTAGCACTGACTAAGGAGGGATAATAATTTCTATTCATCTGCTGTCCATGCTCCCTTCTTAATGTAGCTCACTCTGTGGCTCACTCGATTCACAATGAAAACACCCTGTTGGCTCATATTCAACTTAGTGTCCACTGTGACAGCCACATGCTTTTCAGCTGGGCTGCTGCTCAAGCATCCTGCACTGGTGCCTGGCACTATTCAACCCCATGTGCACAATTTTGTACTCTTTGTTAAACTTCATCAGGTTTCTGTTGAACCAATTTTTAAGTTTCTCAAAGTCCTCTCAACTGAAGAGTCCACTGTTTGGTTTGAGAACCACCCCTTCTAAGTCAGTATTGTCTGAAAATCTGCTGCAGGTTCATCCTGTGTCACCATCCAAGTTCCAGTGAAGTTAATGAACATTAACACATTGATTGCAACCATTAAACCCAGCAGTCCATCCAGTTTCAACCTATCCAGCAGTTCATTCATCCAGACCATACTTCTCAGCTTTTTCTCCACCTTGAGATTTAGTCACTTGCTTAATCTCCATTGCTCAAACTGACAGCTGTGCTGGAGATCTTACAGACTGTTCAGCCCTTTGAAAATGTGTATTGATGAAAATATAAAGTGCTGATTTAGCTTCCCAGCTCCTTCTCCTCTACTAAGGCTGCAGTGCTGATTACTCTCCTCCCTAAAGTTCTCACTAAGTATCCACCCTACTTCCCATTAAATGGTAATACTGCAGTGATTGATATGGAAATAAAAAATTGAAATAGCAGCTTGCTTCCTGCAGCATCAAAATACAGAACAGAAAAAGCATCTTTCTCCCAGCTTTGTTTGATCCCTGAACTATTAACCAGTGCAAAGTATCACCAAGTAATCTGGTCAGTTCTTGCTACACAGTTATTGTTGAAAAGAAACATAATTTATGGTACTTACAGATTTCATCTCCTCTTTCTTTCAGTAAACTCTTTGTCTTGCTGAAGGATTCTCTCTATTTAGAAGGGAATGTTACCTTGGGCCTGGGTTAAAGAGGTATAAAGAAAAAAAAAAAAAAGAAAAGGAAAACAAGCCAAACAATATTTTAATTTGGCATAGAGATTGCACAGTAGTACAGCTTTCATATGACACCCTAAAAGCCTGTGATTCCTCTTCATTTTGGCAACTTCAGACTGCCAAACAGAAATAATGCATATTTTCTTGGTTTTCCCACTGCCTTTCTGAAGAGAATCCTTGGTATCTTTGGTGGGTTTACCACAAAACAACATCCTCAAAGAATACCCTGAGCAAGTATGAACATTTTCAGCAATTCTCTTGTCTCCTTCAATGATAGCTTCAGAGTCTTACCCAAGTAAGAAACAACTAACTTGATATCTTCAAATTCACCCAAGACTGAGGATAGACCATGGCAATGGAATTAGAAAGTGGAAGAAAAAGCAACATTTTTATCATTGCTGGTATGGAGATTTCCATTCAGACAATAAATACTTGTCTTTTCTCCTTCTTCCCTCTCCAAGACCTGATGCATTATAGCAGCCATAGACACAGGAGGGATTGGGAGGTCCTGTCCAATTTGCCCAGATCCAACATCAATACCAGCAATACCATGTCCAAAATAGTATTTTGTGTATCCTGTGAGAGACGTGAAAGTCTGGAGTGCATTAGAAGGACAAAAGGATGATCCTCAGCATATGGGGATGCTGAAGAGGTTAATAGTCTTGCCTCAGAGTGGAGTGGCTATTTCATCAGTGCTTTGTCAAAATTCACACTGGAGATTCCCCCAGAAAACCTGAATATAGCTACTCCACACACAAGGGATTGGGGCCAGGTTCTTCCTGCCAGAAGTGCAGCAAGAATGAAGGGGAAGAGTGAATAGCAAAAGGACACTGAGCTGGAGAAGAAGCCTAGAGTGCTGGTAGGGTACATTGGATAGGCAAGAGTATGCATAGTGGCTTCTTCTTCTGAACTGAACTGAATGGCTGCCACCCACATACTTTAAAGCTGTTTAGGGGCAGCAGCAAACTTGGGCTTCCAGGTTGTAAATGAAGAGGCCAAGGGTTTTATGGCTCCTTCTAGTTATTTCCCTGCTTTAGAAAGTCACAGGAGAAATGGCACTTCCTCACAAAATAAAGGAAGATGTGACAAAACGGGTAATTTCAGCCTTGTGCATTAGCAATCTAAGCTGCATATTGAGAAGGTAAACTATCTTATCAAAAAATCCTATTAGGCGTGAAGTGCTATTGTAACACTAACATGTTTTGCACATGGAGATATTTTTCTGGTTTAAAACCTGTGAGCATAAAGGTGTGGTTGCAGCTGGTTAAACATCAGAAGTACAGTGCTGAGAGAAAGAACTCAGGGGCCCTCTGATATGACTCACAGTTGCGCTGCAGCTTCCACTGGGTCAAACCTGTGCACGTAAGAGATCCCAGAGAAGTACAGAGGGCTGTATGACTTGGTCATGGGTTGTACCTATAGCAAATATACCAAATTAATTGCAAATTCCAGTAACGTCAAATTAGCACCCATCTAGTTAATATAGTTTATTGATAATGATTTATTTCAGTGGCACCAGCATTAAGTCCTTCAGTCCATGGCATTCAAATCACAGTATTAATCTGTGTGCAGCAGCTTTCTAAATTTTCACTCTCAAAATATTTTACTACAATAGGTACAAAGTAAATGTATTGCATATGTCTTGTCTAAACCATTAAGTTTGTTTCTACTGCAGATAAAGCATAGTGTTTTAAATAAATTGCTAGCTTTGTTCTGTAATTTCCTTTATGCTTACCTTGACAGGCACTTAGGTCAAAAGAACCTCCTGATCTGTAAACATTTTGAGAGTATTAAAGTATTACATAAAACACATGCTTGTAAAGTACATATGCTTGTAAACTTTCAGTTCATCTGACATAGATTTGAAATGTGTGATTTTCTTTTCTGTTTCTCTTTTTATTCTCTGTAGCACCACTGCCAAAGTATTGCAATTTTTTAATAAAAAATTGAAATATCATAGTTTTTGTGAAATACTAACATCAAAATTTTACCAACTTAATATATATGCAATTCCAAAGCAGTATCTTTTCAGAAAAGGTTGTTTGTTTTTTTTTTAACACAAGAACTGCAATAATATTATGATTCATGAGAATAGAGCAAGTAGACAATGATTAGAGACAGAAGGAGAGATATACACTGTCCCTGACTGGAGCGAGAGCTGTAAATATTTTAGCCAAGTTACTGTAGATAACTGTGTTCACAGCTAAATTGCACTGTGTGATTAGCGGGTCAGATCTCATAAGGTTGTCTGGAACAGTACTCAAACCAGGTATTTTCTTGTTGCAGGAAGCTGCTGGGGTGTTCTCTCCCACTGTTCCTGGACTTTACTGCTGTTACACTCTCCAAAGCTGCACAGGCCATTCTGAAGCGTCAGAGTGGGACCGATCTGCATTAGGCCATCAAAACCCTGAGATGCTGCAACAGAGATCTCTGTGTGAGTTCAGCCAGAACTATTTGTACAAAAGCTGACATGACATGTCCAAGATACAGTCATTCCTTCCTTCTCAGTAACTGTTCCCATGTCTCTTGCTTGTTGTGTTAGGGGTTTTCCAATCTCTGTCTACATAGCACTCATTTTAAATGGCCACAGTTTCCCTAAACAGATAGGGAAAAGGAATGTAATCCTTGGACCATAATTTTCCAATCTTTATCAAACTGCCTTAAGTTCTTCAGGAAATTTAAATACATATAAACAGGAGTGCAGAACAGAAATCTATTTTATGGTTCTTTTATTTGTGACAATTTTGTAAACTTCAAAAATAAATTAGAACATTTATATTAAGGCCTGGGTTATGTTTCCTCAGTAAGTTTTCATTCTTGAGCAGTAAACAGAGAGCTTCCTTTGAAATCAATGAAAGCCCAAACTAACCAATTGTTGCCTTCTTCTTAGTTTGTCTGTGTCTCAGTATGTAACAAAATATTTTCAACTCTTCAAGCTCCATTAAACTTTCAGTGCTACACATGGACCCCTCCCACAACACTTCTTTACCCTTTCTGCAGTACAGGTCTCCACAGAGTTCCAAGTCAACATTTCGACCTTTGATTATATGCCATCCATGGCAGTCCTGTAGGTACTGGGCATCCTGTGCCCGCTTTCCAAAAGACATTACATGCATCAGAAACTTGGTCTTGTTCAGTAGTCTCTAAACCTAGACCACGTCTCATGCTTTTGTGTGCTGGAGCAGTTCCCATGTGCTGCATGGGCACACAGAACACTATTGCTTGTTTCCTTACCATATGACAAGCTGCAAACCAACAGAGTCCATAGTACTAAAAGGGGTAGATCATTTATGTGGATATCATGGTCTGGATCATGAGGAGATTTATATGAAAAGAAAGCATCCACAAGTTCTGAGCAGTTACTGTCAAATTGTCTTTGGGGAGGTAAGAGCGAGTTTGTGAGATAGAGGGTGACTGTTGGGTGGAAGAAATCATGCTGATTTCTAAACAAGCAGTGAAAACCATGCAGTACCTGTAAGAACGTTTTCTGGTCAATACAGAATGGAAATTACAATATCAGTCACAATATAATTTCATTATCAAATTAGTAACTATTTTTTTCAATGTTGCAATTTCTGCTATTTTTGCTATTTCAGATTTTATATATATATATATGTTAACACCTGTGTCTAAAAAAAAAATCAACATGGTGTAGTAAATAGAAGTAAAAATATATGAATAATAAATTCGTTGATCTGTGGTCCACTGTTCATATTAAATTCAATTATCTGTTCATCATGCCCTCCTAATCACGGCAAAAAGTAACCTACCAGCAGTGAAATTTTAGATTTAAGGGATTTAGCATTTTAGAAATTAATTCGTATTTCGTAATATAGTGGGCCAAATTGTTCTCTTTCTCTCCCCTCCCCACTCCCAATTTGTCATTATTGCTTTAAATGATGTAGAATGAAACTGTTTTCAGAATCTGCCTAGCAACAAAAGATGTTCTTTCTCCCTCTAGTGGAGGAAACTAAAACAGTTTTCTTTCCGGTTTTGCATGAGTAAACCATGTAATAATGCTATCAGAGGTTGGAAGCTTTTCTGAACAAGAATATATAATAATTTGTGTTTAATGTGCACCATAATTGAATACCAGTGTAATAAGAGCTATTTTCATATTAATATTCTTCTGCAAGTGCACAGTTTTTAAAGTGGTCCTTAATGATATGAATTTTAAAACATTTACGTGTAAATATTTACAGATATCTAGACACATTTCAAAACAACAATAAAGGCCCAGCAGTTAAGATTAAAAATAACACCTAATCTCAGAAGTAAAACACAGTGTGCTTAGTGTTGAACACAGGAGCAGTTTGCATATTGTTATTTGCCAGATTGATCCTCAGCATGTTCCTAAATGCTGAAGTTCATGTTTTAATCCAAATGTTTACAGCATTTATGGGCTTCAGCTTGAGAAGGAGACTGTCACAACGCTTGGATGCAATGTGTATCTTTCTCTTTTTCAAAATTAGACGTTACAACCTACTCATTTATTTCATTCTCCTAATAAAAAAAAAAAATTTGAAGAGCAGCATAATATCTTCCAAGCACTTAGTTTTCATTGTAAGTGCAAAATGCTTATGTAAGTAATGATTTACAGGACTAAGTCCATAATAAGGGTAAGGAGAAAATACTTCCTACGTATTGCTGATTAAACAAGATGTTCCTATAACTACTCCGCTTCTAGTTTCCAAACTATAACAAGACTGTTGTGCCTTGGTTAGATTCCTGTTAATGTTTTCAGTGGAAAGTTTGTTTTCTTATTCTGCTGCTGAGCTTCTTTTGAGCATATTTTTCTATTTTATGTTTTTATTATCTCACTTTCTCTATTAGTAATTTTTCTTCCCCTTCCTTGTTGCCATGCAGAACTTCACACAGGTAGGTGGAGAAAGCTGCAAGGCCAAGGGAATCTGAAAGCCAATGTGTACATGGGTAACTTCACAGTCTTCAGCTTTCAGGAGAAGGGGCTTTCTGCACATGCAAGTGGAGGAAGTTCCTTGCACTATGTGTGTCACTGTGAGCATTTTAGTAAAAATGGATTTGAGTTTGTGTATTTGTTGTTCTTACCAAGTCACTAAAGTGTAACAAAGCTACTTAACAAGAAGTGCTGGATGAGAGTTCTGGGTTGCTACTGTCTCGCTCAAGTACCAGTGGTAAGTGGATCTCTTAGCAAGGAGGAAAAGCTTTTATCTTCCTGTACGGGGAGTGACTCCAAGGACTGCGGTGCAATGAGTCACTCGAGTTGTAATTGCTACAGAAAAAGAGTGGGGTGAAACAATGCACTATGAGATAACACAGAGAAGATGGAGGAAAGCTCTTCAGAAATGCCAGTATGGCCTCCTGACTAATGTGTACTTCAAAATGTCCTCCAGCGTGGAGAGGTAATGGTAGGCCAGAAGGATGTTAAGAGATACTGCTTTTGTGGCTGGCAGGGCAGCTCTGCACTTATGTCCCACAGAGACTGGCTGGTGTAAACGCATCCCAGGCTCTGCAATTTTACAAACTATTTACAGCTCGTTTCGTTTAAGCGGTGTTTAAGGGTGGGTGACAGAGAACAAAAAGCAGAGGAGCAAAGTGTGAAAGGGACATTTGTCCACTCGTTCATATGAATGAGGAGAGAGCAGTAATAGATTGCTGGCCAGGATAACAGTAACGCCGTCACACACAGCCTGTATTTGTTGGTTGTTTTCTCAAATGCTGTCCTCCTTTCCCTTTAGTATATATAAGAATGTAATAAAGGTTATTATTTGAGAGAGAGAAGGAGAGTGCCGCCCCCCCGGGCATTCATGGTTAGTTGTGAACCTTTCCCTGGTTTCAAAATAGAGTCTGGAGCTGTGGTAGTTTCCAAGGATCTGGCAGATGTTTGGAGATGCCCTCTGATGCACGGAATCAGACTCTACAATTCAAGAAGAGTTATAAAGCAGGTATGTAGACAAGGAGTTTCTGAAGCTAGCAGATGTTCGGGAGGCACTGTCTCCAAACTAACTGATAAATAGAAGGAAGGGGAGAAATAATTCACTCGTGTTAGTAGGGGCACTAAATTCTGTTATCTCACCATAGACTTACAGCACAAACATTGTTCTCTATTTTAAACCTAAGCTGGGCTAAAAGTATTTTAACCCTACCTTTTCCAGGCACTTGCTTTCCTTATATCACCTCCACCGCTGTGACAGCTACAGCTGAAGTGGCACAAAACACACAAAATAGGAAAGGGAAAAAAGCCTAATAAATATACTGTAATATAAATCAGTTGATCATCTGTGGAGCTGCATTAATGGGGAATGCAAATATGATTTTAATAAGACTTCATTTGTGTTAAGGAAGTCAGTGATTGTTAACCTTTATAAGCTTCGCTTTGGAAACGCTTTGTGTCCATGTTCTGAAATGTTTTTTCCCCCACTACTATTTCACTACTGTTCCTAACTTTGAGATGATGATTATTTCAGCCTCTTAGTAGCAGCATTTTCAGGTGCACTCTGTTTCCAAGATTAAATATTGCAAAATCTCAAGATTTTCTGTAAAATCGCACTTGCTTTATTCAGCTCATTTAATTACTGACCTGACAGCTCCCCCAGTTTGTATTTTTCTAATTTATTTCTTAACAGAAATGTAATGAGACTGTAATGAGAAGCTATAATTAGTATTAATGAGGCTTCCTGGAACGAACAGTCAGCAAAACACTTTTCTGTCAGTACAACATTTTACCGTCCCTAAAAATAACAACGTTTCTGCTCCTCCGGCTGCCTCCTTCCCCCCATACCCATGCGGAGGGCTGGCTGCTGAAGGCAGCCGCTCCCCTTCACAGCGGCTGTGCCGAGCCAGGGCTTCCCTGGCGCTTCCAGCAGCCTCCGGCCCCACAGGACTTCCATGGGGAGAGCGACACGAGGCTTGGATGGAGCCCGCCCGCCACGCCAGGGGGCGCTGTTGGCGCAGGCGGTCCGGCCCGGCCCGGCCCGGCCCGGCTGGGCGCTGGCTCCTGAGCTGAGAGGCTGGTGCTGCGGAGCCCCGTGGTTACAGGCTCTGACCTCGGCAGCGCCTTGCTTTGGGTGTACAAACTAGGATTTGGCACATCTTAAACCTTACTCTGTCACGAATAGGAGCAGCAGCTCGTCGTGTGCAGATGTGGCACACCAGGCTCTTCGGTCGGGGGTGAATCGGGAATAATGCCAGTTAAATCAGTGGAGTGACAGCGGGTCACGCTGGGATCAGACACGGTATGGTTTAATGTTGAATTATTTGGCAAGGACACACTTCTTTAATACTTACTTTAACCAAAATCCATCTGAAAATGCTGCTACTTTGGATGTAGCAAAATAGATTAAAAATATTTTTTAATTCCTACATTATCTTACGCTATTGCCAATTTATTGAAGTTTTGATAGGTGATTTAACTAAGGCCATTATAGGAAAAGGGGGGTGTACTGTTCAACAAATAATTAGTCGATATCCTTGGAATTTTATAAAAGCACTGAATAACAGCTGTTAATGCTTGTTGAGTATCTTTAGTATGCACAATTCGTAGTGCTTTGCAAATCATTATGAGCATTATATTGTTTCACAAACAATGCCATTTACGTCACAGAGAATTCAAGAGACACACTGAGCAGACTGCTGAGAAGACTGGAAATAATGAGCTCATCCTCCAACCCCATTTTGATGAGTCTTTGACCCAAAAAGTGGGTAGTGCTTGATAGGCAGGTAAGGCTGGTAACCCTGGCCTTCTGAGGAGGTTACAAATTGCATGCAGTAAACCTTAGAAACTCTGGTGTTCACATCCGGCTCAGAAAACTACCCCTGGTTTCAGTATTTATGGAAATACACCTGACATCTGTTGGAAACGAGGGCTCCTTGCTGTCAGCTGCAGTATTCTGAGGGTATAGAATATAGTAAGGAAAGTGTATGTCTGACCTCCATGTCAAAGTTAAATTACCCTGGTGTTTCTCCCTGCAGTTCTTCTGGGGAGGTTGGGAAGCCTCTGGGTATCAACACTGACCTTATCCTTAGTCTCTGAGAACAGAATGTTGTGGACTAACTAGTAACACTACTAAATGATGAGGTCTTCGTTTTACGTAGTTACCTGAGTTTTAGGGAACCAAATCTAATCTTACTCGGTGAACAGCCAACTGCAAACCTTCATTACCTTTTGTAGAGTTAGCATCAAGTCCCTTGGCCTGATTCTTCCAGAGACCTCCAGGCAGTTTTAGATAACTGTTCTCATAATATCATTTGTCAGACCAAGGTTTTGACTTACACGAGACCGGAAGACAAGAACAGTCATCACCCCATTGCCAAGTCATGGTTTCAATGGGAGAGCACAGGGAAAGAAAACTGTTACTAGACCTTTCAACCATTAAATTATTTTAACTGATTTCACCCCTGGTTTAATTCACCACTTATTAAAGTTCCTTTATAAACAGAAGAAGAAACAGTCCTATCCACTGATAAAAAATGGTTTATGAAATACTTTATTTATAGTAAATAATGAAATAAATTGAAAAGAAGCCTTGATTATGTAAATTTGTACTGTGACTACAAAAATTGCCAATAAGTCTTTTATATATGGAGTCTCATGAAAGACATAGGTTTCATTTCCTATTACACAGGACCAAGTCCATAACAAGCTACGACATATGACACTTATCCTGCAGTGTGCACAACTGGGGGCCTAAACAATACGGTATATTCTTCAGCATTTTTGTTTAACTTATGTTTAGAGAGCTAGGTTTGCATTGCAAATTGCTGTCTATTTTAAGTCTCTTGTTTTGGGGAGTTACTGGTTTGGGGGTGGGGGTATAATTTTGAAGTCATCTGCTGTTCCTTCTGAACTTCTGGCCTCTTCAAGATGTTTCAAATTTGACACCTAAAAATCAAGATGCTTGTGACTTCTGATGCTTTGATAGCTGTACAGAGTGGATTACTGTTAAATGTATCTTAAGACAGTGCAGTTCATAACTTCTTTGTCTAGAGTTAGCTGGAGTGGCCTGAAGCTGCTCCACTGAAATCTGTGGGTGTTTTTTAGCTTTGACACTGAAATCTGTGGGTGTTTTTTAGCTTCGACACCCCATGAACCTGGCTGTGCTCTCACCTCGAGGCTATGCAGCTGGTATTGGTGGTACTTAGCTGGCTATGATAACATCATATTAGTCAGAACAATGAGGAGGCAAAAGCAGAGCTAAAACAGAAGCTTTAAGGATCTGACTCATTCGGTTTCTGGCACAAGAAGGTGCAAATTGCACTTCCTGGGTTTGCTGCACACCTCGCAAACCTCAATTATGGCACACCACAAATGCGCTATTCTGTGAGAAGGCCTGATCGCTGCCCCAGCAGACATCTAACTTGCATGTTGTTGCTTCTCATTACTAATTTGATGTTGGTAGCACTTCTTCTAGGATGTTAGCTAAATGAAGGCTTTGTGTTGCTGCAATTCTCCTTACCCGTTTTGGAGTCTCTGCTCGCTGTCACCTAGAGAGGACAACTTGTAGTAACAGTATCCTTATAAGCTTCAGTTGGACAGTATCTTGACAGATGTAGGGCCCCATCTTCTTTGCCTTTACCTTTTGATATTGATAGGTGGAGTACTAGTAACTGCAGTATCACTCATGGTGGTAATAACCAGAAAATTGCCTAGTGTTTCTTTTCTCAGAAATAGCAATAAACCTGCTTCCCAGATGTGTTCTATCTGCTCCATCAATCAGAATAATTTTGTGACCCCATTTCCATATAATTCTATCCAAAAAAAGCCCAGAGCTGGCAAGTATGATGGCATCCAGCTGAAAGTATATTGCAGCCCCTTTCAAGTCACAAGCCCTGTCTGAGAAGTATCAATAAAATGTACTGCATTGTAGTCATGCAAGTCAGACTCAGCACATACTGTGCATTGAAATAGCTATAAGGCATGCTGAGCATGAGGAACCAGCAAAAGGAAATTTGGTCTGCTAATCTGTGATGGCTATTACAAAGGAGGAGATTTGGAGGGCAAATTGGACAAGATGGTAAACACATTTTACCCAAAGCCCTTGTCATTAAACAAAATATTCTGGTGCAGATACCCCTGCTTGCTCCTGTTTTCTACACAGGATACCAGCTTGAAAGTCAATAGATGTAGCACTCATAAGAGTATAAGATGAGTTACAGTAGTAATCTGATTTTAATTTCCTTTAAATCTTTCAGAATTTATTTATCAGTACAGTATCAGTGTAATGCCAATTACTAGTGTCTGGACTAATACAACTAACATATATCATGGGTTTATTATTTTGTGTAAATCCCAAAATGGATGAGTTTTACTACTATAGATAGTCTAATTAAAAACTCTAAATGAAATTTTTGATGCTCTTGAAATGAAGCTTTAATTTCACACATAAATGTTGGTGATGCGTAAATGTGTTTCATTTCCTATCAATCAAGTTCAGTATCAACATTTTAAAAAACTTTTGTAATATTGGAAAATCCGCAAGGTAAAGACTTCTCTTCTATACCAGGAAATTCCTTCAACTATGGCAGAGGGCTACGGAAAATTTCCTAGAAAACAGAAATATTCCTAGAAGAAAATTCCTAGAATATCCTAGAACGGTATCAGTGTGGCACTGAGTGATACACGATCCAGACCTTACAAGATGTCCTGGAATTGTGATGAAGCCCATGAAACGTTTAACTGTTAAATTAAGGCATTCTGTCTCTCAGTGTCTGCTAAGATGATCCCAGCCCTGCTCTTGGTTACTCTGATAGTTGAACAATCTACCAAATTTGGACAGTTCAAAGGTGGCATAAAACTTTGGCATCTCAGAAATCCTGTTTCTTCAGCCGGACAAGTAAAACCTGTGGGGCTTTGTTTCAGTATTTCTTTCCCACATGTAATTACTATTAAGCTGATGTAGTCACAGTAGTGTAAACCCAGTCCAATATAAATAAGAGCAAAAGACAGTGATTTCCTTTGTGGCAGATAAAAACAAAATCTTGTTTCCATGCCAGTGCCTCAGTTCTCAAGTTTCCAGTGAAAATACCAAGGAAGCTCTGATATGCTGAGTCACAGAAGGCTCTGCCATCCCAGACCATGCAATTAATCTTGCATTAAAAAAAAAAAAAAAAATTAAAATAAGTCACTTTTTCAAAGAGTGACATATATCATAGGTGAAAGTACTCTCTGAATTTCTAACCAGACAGGTAGTGTAAGGTTATGTGGCAGGTGAAAGTTTTGTTGTGATATGATAATGCTGAGTGTCTGTATTCAATCAGTTTGTGTCATTCACAAAAGATTCACTGTGGTAAGACACACTGATATTCATCATCCCCTGTTTAAGAGCCTTCTGATTTTGAAGACTATCTCTTACTAGCTACCTGTACATCTAAGTGCAGAGCTGAGGTTCCTGTAAAATTGCAATTAGCACAGAGTTGCTCCCCACACTGGTTGTGAAGCCATGTTTGAGTCTGTGGTGGGTAAAGACTTGCATGAACAGGCCCATGATTTGTTACAGGAGCTGTGAAAATTCATACACTGCAATTTTATGATATGCCTGCATACTGATCTAAATCAGCATGCAGATCTAAACTGCAGAGAAGACCTTAAGCTACTGTGTCCTTTTGCCCACACATAGGAAATGACCATCTGATAGATGATGACTAAGCAAAACATTAGTTATGTATGCACATATAAAGCTGCCTTTCTAGGGCCCCTGACAACCACAGGAGACAGTGGTTTAATTTTAGTATGTCTATTCTGCATATTCTAGCAAAAACAATAGCAGTTTTCTGCTTATTTAGTGTATGCTTTCAGTGAGTTCATCCTTCTACACTATAAACAGAAGATAGAGTGCCTACTATATATATATATATATTTATTTATTTATGGCTGAAGTAGCTAAATGCTCCACTTGCTAAACAGGTTATCCTAGGAGACCAGAAGGCGGATTTGTGACAATGCAGTGCATTTTTAAAAACAGCCCCAGACGCCAGTATTGACATTGTTGAACTGAAGCTGTATGACTACACAGAGCCCCAGTAAGAACAGAAGCTGGCCTGTGTGGAGCAGTTTGAAGCTTTGGAGCTATAACTCTGATATGATGTGGTAGTGTGAGCAGGTTGACAGGAAGAGGTGACTCTGTGTCCTGTCAGGGAAGCTGTAGTTGCTGGCCACTGTTTTCCCTTTTGTTTAAATAAAAGAAAAAATGTTAATGTTTCTCTTTATATGAAAATCAAGTACACTTTTTGCAGCACATATAAATCATCTTAAGGCATGCTCATCTCTTCTCCGTGTGCTCAGAGGCCTCATGTATCTGTGGAGGCTACATGTCACTTTTTTGAACCACGCAGACTCGGTCAGGAGATGCTGGCTTTGCCCCATCCATATACTGTCTGTCTTCAGAAGTATTCTTGAAGATTAACTATGGGTGAATTATGTAAACTCCAACTATACAGTTTTGTTAGGTCAGAAACTAGATGTAATACCTGTGTCTATGGCTTACTGTTAGATAAATCTAACACCCAACCACAGGCTGGTCTTTGATGTAGTAAAATTTAGGCCACTGTGTTCTCAGAAGCAGCCATATTAGGCTGGAAATCTGCTCAGCTGTAGTAAGCCTATGGGTAAGAGCTGAGTGACAGCTAGCCATGAGCAAAATGAAAGCTTGCATCAAAGTTATTACACGACTTCTGAAACAGAACTTACCCTCTGAAATTAGTTAGCTGCTTCAGAAATGGTTAAACTGTAGTGTTTGTGTGCGTATGTACTTTCTTAACTGATGGTCACATGGAAAAATCTGAGACTCCTCAGATCATTTACAGTATGCTCCTTGCCTCTGAAATGCCTCTTGTAAGTGCTTGTCTCTATTCTCAAAAGTTAAAGTCAGTCTTCTCAGTAATGCATACTTCAGTTAAACACAGGGAGCATCTATTAAAGATGCCTGAAAATTTAACACAAAAGAAATTGCAACTTATCTCAAGGAAGCCCAGCATTTAACTGCATTTTAAAGATTCTGCATTTAAATAAAATCAAGAAAATATTAGAGGTTGGGGAGCATTGAAATACCAAAAATACAAGACCCTGAGATAGCTGAACTTCAGTGGAGGAGCAGTGCTTACAACTGAATAGTTTCAAGGATGTTGTGCACATAACATTTTTAGTTACATGTATTCTTACATGTGGGTTTGGTTGTTTTTTTTAAAGTTGGTAAGTAAAGTCAATTGCTAGTGACAGCTGGCAAAGCCAGTTTCTCTTTAAATGAAAAATCTTATCTTGCTGACTAAAATTTCATCTCAAATACTGCTGAGAACCCTCATCTATTTGGATATTAGAAAGGAAACATTCAGAGCAGATTATATTATACTAAGTGCCAGATAGATACTATAATGAATGTAACCTTATTTTTCTAGTAAATGTAGTACTTGTGAAAGATTCTAGAGGCATGATTTTGGAGGCTGAAATATTTTAGCCATCAGGGTTATTGCACTGCAAGTTTATTTCCCCGTACTACCCATCTGTCAACTGAGGAACCATCAAGAAAGCTCAGAAAGCAGCTTAATCTCTTTGTTTACTCATCTCTTTGTCCTATGAAATAGCATCAAATGAGCCAATTTATCTATCAAAAATGGTGTTTTTTATGATGAGGATACTTTTTATTTCCATTCTTTCTATATTCATCTTTCTGCTAAATAGCCATTCAAAAGGTGACAGTTAAGGATATGCTTTACAGGTTCTGGTATGATATTCTTTCAACCATGAAAACCAATATATCACATGTAAAGGTTACAGTAAAATAAGCTAAAAACGTATGAAGGCAAAGTGCTCTTATTGTGGATAGCTGCTAACCGTGCTTGCGGTTGTGGGGAAAAATAGCATCAAGCTCATTCCACAAATCATGATATCTTTGGGATTGTTTCTGGTTTTCATTTTTTACAGGACCTGGGAGCTGGCTTTAAAGATCATAAACATGTTCAGTAATTCATCAGATGGAAAATGCTCAGTGTCCCAGCATACAGAAAATGTAGTAAACCCCATGTCTTTATACAGTTGATTCCTTTTTATTACTTCATTCAGGTTGCTAATACAAAAAATAGTTTGAGAATGCATTCAAATGAAGAAAGAAGTTCCGTATTTTCTCCTGTGCCATCACCTCCTCTGTTGTTCTCTCTTCTGTGACCTCAGTGCCATCTGCTACACAGCACAAGTACTTGTGAGAACTCCACAGTTTCTACTTTGGATAATCTTTGGAGTACAAGGAGCAAGTGGCAGAAGAATTTTTACTTTGATGGCACTTAACCAGTGTCTTGTTGTATATGCTGTCCTTTCCAATATTTACCACTGGTGCACTCAGTGAAATTCCAAGTCATCATTTATGTCTGGATTATAACAAAGCTTAAGGCTATCTGCCTATTACTAATAGAAGGCATAAAAGAAAGACCGGAAGATACATTCAAAATGGGACCTCCTTGGAGAACTGTGTTTGGAGCTACTTTTGCAACAGCTTTTTAATTATATTCTTACAGTCATCACTGTAATTAGCTACTGCCTTTTCTTGCAGAGATGGAAAACATGCTGGCCATTTAAATAGCTCAAGTAAAAAGGCCAGAAAAAGTATCATTACTCATGGATTGCAAATGAGTTTGCATCTTCTGCTACTTCTGATAACAGCTGTTGGAAGACACCCTGAAAACACTATTTTACATTTAGCAGCCTTTCTTGTTTAGTTGTTTGCTCTGTACCTTAACCCTGTGGTTTATGGTCAGCAAAACAAAGAGCTGCAAACCAAGATACTCAACAGGCAAAGACTCGATGCACTTACTCACCACAGAGCCCACAGTAATGACATTGCAGCGATTTAGTTTACTGTTAGGTGACTGATTCTAGATGTAAAACTCTAGCTCTGCCACCTTCTAAGAAAGTGCAGCCATCAGCACTGTAAAATAGAACCACAGAATCATAGAATGTAAAGAAGAAAGCCTCAGATACCCCTGCACAAAGTGTTTTTATGACACTGGCTGGAACTTAAAGGAATTTGAAGTGTTTGACTTTAACAGTTTTCATATCCATGTTATTACAACCATACTACTACTAAGCTTGTTATGAAACATGGTCAAGCAGAAGACAAGTATGAGTTGGCATGTGAAAATGCTATAGGTTAGCCAAGTGAGATCTACACCAGGGTTATTTTTTAAAGAAATGAAAGCCTACTTTCACTGAGCTGTACTAAAAATGATTATAAAGAATACAATAGAATCCAGCTGTACGTAACTATTGTCAGATACAAAAGTAAAACTAGTACATTAAGCTGGGATCATAGCTTTTCTAAATGCAAAATCAACTTGCAGAATCAAGTATCAGAATTGGGTTTAATACTTGGAGAGATGTATGCTGTTTACTCATTACCTTTAGAACAATTAAGATGTTAGTGAACTACCACTTTTTGGTGGATTTGTCCCTTCTACTGTTTAATTCTGAGGTACGTCAAAGTTAGGAGACAAATCTTATTTATTTATTTAAAGCAATGAGTTCTTGACCTAACAAGGCTGATACACTGTTGTTGTGGGAACTCTAAAAGTGCTGTGCTTGAGGGAAAGACAAGCATATCTTTTACCTCTTGCTTCTCCACATTGACTGTATTCCCTGTATTCCCTGGAAAGCTTAGAGGTTGCCTTTTGGAGTAAGGTAAAGCTAATAAAATCTTGGGGGTTTTATCTGTAGATCGGCTACCTAGACATAGACATTTGCAATAAATAGACTAATTTTTCTGGGAAATTTTTCTGGTATTGTCAACCACACAAGCCCTGTTCATGAGTATTTACACCAGAAAACGAATTGTAGCTTTTAAATGATTATAAAACTGAATCTGGTGTTCACTTGCCTTTTAAAATTTAAGCTTTTAGGGTATGCTTGATTTAGTTTTGATATGCACCTGTGAAATGAAAAATTATTTTAAAATAAACAAACATAATTAAAAAAAAAAGCTAATATTCTTCCTAATAATAGGATGCCAGAATCCTATCCCATGATGCTCTGAGGAGGAAAAATGTTACACTGTCCTTCAGGATAAAATTTCAATAACCTCTGTGTTACTGTATGATTCACTACACACTTACATGCTCAACTTGTGACATTTAAATTTGAAAGCAGTGGCCTTGTGTATGTGACCTTACTTCTGCAGCTCTAACAAGCAGATGAAAAAAGAGAAGAAAACTGCTTATTTAGCAGTGAGTTTACATGAACCAATGAGATTCTCCACTGAAACCTAAAGTACAAAAAAAAAAAAGAGGAAGTATGAGCCAAATCACTTGCCAAATTCTTCTGTGACTGGGCAGCAGCTAAGCTGTTTTCAGCTTGGCATTTATTTTAGCTTAATATTATCATAAGTGCAGTACAATTTGTGCAGGATCTGAAAATTAAAGCCAGCTGACAATAAGCCCCACTTTGCTATTTGGAATGAGCCCCGAACTTTAGGTATGATCATGGAATCATGGAATAGTTTGGGTTGGAAGGGACCTTAAAGCTCATCTAGTTCCAACCTCCCATGCCATGGGCAGGGACACCTTCCACTAGATCAGGTTGCTCAAAGCCCCATCCAGCCTGGCCTTGAACACTTCTCTGGAGCATCCACAACTTCTCTGGGCAACCTTTTGCCAGTGCCTCACCACCCTCACTGTAAAGAATTTTCTTCTAATGTCTAATCTAAACCTACCCTCTTTCAATTTAAAATTGTTCTCCCACATGACATGGAGCTGTTGGAGCAAGTCCAGAGGAAAGCCACGAGGATGACTTGGGCACCTTCCATATGAAAACAGGCCAAGAAAATTGGGGCTGTTCAGCCTGGAGAAGAGAAGGCTGCATGGAGACCTCACAGCAGCTTTCCAGTATCTGAAGGAGGCCTGTAAGGATGCCAGAGATAGCTCTTCAGCAGACGCTGTAGCGACAGGACAAGGGGTAATGGGTTCAAACTTATCAGGCAAGATTTAGGTTAGATATAAGGAGGAAGTTCCTTAGTGTAAGGGTGTTTAGGCTCTGGAAGAGGTTGACTGAAGAAGTGGTAAATGCTCCATCCCTGGCAGTGTTTAAGGCCAGGTTGGATGAGCCTTGGGCAACATGGTCTAGTGTGAGGCGTCCCTGCCCATGGCAGGGCGGTTGGAACTAGCTGATCTTAAGGTCCTTTCCAACCCAAACCATTCTATGATTCTGTGATGGGGAAAAAAATGTTTCCTGCCTTGCAGTATAACGTAAACACAGAGAATGATATCCAAGTAATGACTTAGGACAAAATGGCCTAAGGTTTGGGTGAAGGCTGGGCCCTGTTTGGAGGCTAGCGCTGCCTGGTGCAAGGCAGGCAGCTGCCTGGAGCTGCCAGCTCTGTGCTGCTCACTGCTGTCCTTGTACAGCCACCACAGAAGGCCATGGGCTGGGCTCCTCTGTGAGGCCTTTCAGGCTACTCTGGGACTGCGCTTTGCCGACTGCTTGTTTAAGCCTAGAGTTCAGTGATACCACAGCATGTCAGGAACAACACATGAACTGTAAAGTGTGCATTCACACCTACTGATATGTCTTCCAGAGATGTATGCATTTCATCATTACTGAAATGCTCTGTAAAAATATGAAAACAAACTATATAATGGTATCATAAGTTCATAGTCACAATGGAAGTTAAAAATTATGTCAGACATACTGAAAAATAAAAGAACAAAGATGTGGGGTTTAATTATTAATATTTCTTTTACCATAAGAAGATTGCAATTCTGCTGCTTTTCTTATTTCATCCTGTTATGCGCAGTGTTGAAGCAGGGGAGGGGAGAGAAGATGAGGAGTCCTGCTACAGGGAGGTGGGGAAAGTCCAAACTGATAGATGGAAAATAGTGCTGTCTGTTTGAAGAGTAACGCAGTATGAAGCCGTCCATTCTGAGTGTCACTTAACAGCATTGCAAATACAGTACCAGATTTAGAATAACCGCAAATTGAAACCTTAATAGTGGTGGAAACTGTCATCTCTACAGAATTTTGGTAACATGAGTAGAGTGATTGAGAGGGGGTCTCTTCTGAGTGTCATGTTCACAAGTGCTTGTTGCTGTGGCAAAGTCTTTTATGTCCTAGATATCAGGAAGCAGTTTTCAATTTTCCTCTTCTATGGCTTCTTTGGGATTACAGCCTTAGGATCATATGGTCCTAAGTTCAGTCACTACTGCAGATTTATGGTGACTGTTGTAACCGTAGTAATTTCGGTGTCTTTTAAAGGCAGAGTTTACAGTTAAATTAAATTCCAGTTGATGAACTTTTAGGTAATACCAGATTTTTTTCTTGGTTTAATCGTTACCGAGGTGATTATAGACCACAAGCTAAGGTAACCACAGACTTTTTCAAACATATATGCTCAGCAAGTTATGCTGAGCGAGATGCTCAACACTCCAGAAGCATCAAATCCTTTTTTGCCAATAAAGCTCCTCCTACTGAAAACAAGGGGTAAAGCCAGTGGATTTTTTGTCAAGTAGGCAAAAGCTAATGAGGGGTGTAACTCATTTCTGACTGTTTTCCCTTACCCTTATGAGAGTTTTAAAACTGCTGCTCTTGCTTTGTTGTGTTTTTATGCTTCAACTATTTTGTCCCTGCTCTTCCTCTGCATTTGTTCAGACATTGGTCCATTTTATAGCAGCAGAGAAGCTCAAACAGCAGAAGCAGACAACCTGCTTTCCCACAGCAAGGTAACCACAGGATTGAAATGGATGACAACTACATGCAGTATAGAAAAAAGCAACATAAGAGACAGGTTGTCTGCATTCTAATCCTTTTCCTTTTGGTGGATTATGATTGCTATTGCTGCTTATGATATTCATATATTTTCCACTGTTAATGGAGAGGATACCCTCTGATGATTTATACAGAAGATTTCAGAGTGATGAGGGCTCTTGATGGGTTATCATTTCAAATAATACAAGTTCAAACACCTTGAAGTGTATCTTCAAGCTCGCCTTCACTACAGATGTTCCACTGTCCTGCAACAACACAAGTTCCAGGAAGCTCTCTCAGGCAATGTGGTTTTGCCCACACATAAAGATAGGGTGGGAGATTTTACACATGCTGATAGGGTCTAACTAGAGTCGAAGCTAGACAGAATAGACCAGCAAATATATTCTCTTCCATAGACTTTTCTGGGGATTAGTTTTCTTAATTTTAGATATTTCAGGAAAAATACTGCTTTTATAAATAATTTTGCCTTTTGGTATTTATACTCTGAAGTAAAGCCGGTGTGATGCATATCATGACTATCCTCTCTAGTGTCTTCAAGTCGTAAGGTTATAGGTTTTGGTGATACGCTTTGTTTTCTATATTCACAAGCACAGCAAGTAGTGTGGTCTCTGACAGTGAAGCACTGTGCTTTTTAGTGTACTTCTCATTGACAGAGATCCTGGAAATCAGGTTAAGCCCTTACTGGTGTATGTTCAGCCTGGTGTCCTAGGCCTAGAGCTTCAGTAGCACTTAGAGTAGGACTATAGTGACCTCACTGAATGTGCAGTGATGTAACAGATTGAAATTCAGCTTGAAAAAGAAGCAAATAGATTCTCAGCTGCGTAAAGAGAAGTTGAATTTATGTGATTACTTTCCAAAACAGATTCACTCACAGCGTTAGATGTTTCCAACAAAACTGGTTAGCGCATTGCTGGCAAAAGATTTTGTGAGCATGGTTTGCTTGGATCGTTCTGCTTTGTCAGTGTGGTTTGGAACACAAAGGCTATTGTTTAAAAAAACATGAATGCTAATTTGCATTCCATTGCTGGATTACTGCACAGGGTGTGGAAAGAAAAAGCAAGCTCTGATATTTAAAAATAAATACATTGTTTTCTTTTCCCTTTCTTCTTCCTCATGCCTGGTTCTCCTTTATTGTAGTATTTCTTCTGCAGACTATGCTCTTTGAGACACTTGGGTGTCCTCTAGCACTTTTAAGCAAATGTAAGTACATCCACAGCTGTGTCTGTAGAATAGAACACAACAGATCATTTCAACTGGAAGGAGCCTACAGAAATAATCTAGTCCAGCTGCCTGTAGATCATCTAGCAGAACTATATAAATTAAAAAGTGAACTTAACCTACAGAATGAATTCACTGTCTATGAGCAGCGACACCTGCAATATACCTACTCTGAAATTAAAAGGTAATTACAGTCTGAAAATCCATATCCAAGCTATTCCAGAAAACTCTGGATGCAGTCTACAACACGCTACCACCATCTATTGATTGTCAACCCCAAACCACATGTTCCAGCTGCTTCCATAGCCCTGGGTCTAGCTTTCACACAGCAAGCAATGTGGTGAAATGGGTGAACTGACTAATATAACCAGAAATAACCTTACCAAAAGAGGTTTAGTTTTCAGTTGAAATGGTGATCTGATCTGACTCAACATGCAACCTCATTAGCACTAAGGCTACCACAAGGAGGGTGGGAGGAACAGGACACAAGAAAAGGAGAAGAGTAAGACTCTTAGGGACCTGAACACATGAATAAGCCTCTATTGGCCTCACCTGGGTCCTCCCTACCTTGGCCCATGAGCCCAGGGGCTCTATTTAAATTCAGGTGGACTTATTTCTATTGCAGTCATGTTTGTGTGTAGGTCCTGTTGGTCTGGGTCATTTCAGGTTGTACTGATTGCAGATCTGTTGAGTGACTTTCCAGCCTGACTGTCTCTCTCTTGTTATTGTAGACCTGCCTGGTGATCATAAGGCTGGGTCTCATCCTGATGGGTAGATTGGCTTCTTGGTTTGATCTCAGCCCTGCTCTGGTACTACAGACCTGCCTGGAAATCACAGGGCTGTGTCTGACTCTGCCCTGCAGCCATCAAGGTATCAATGTTGGAAGATAAGCCTAAGGATTATTTTTGTCTGGAATAGAGTCCCTGATGTTTGGTAAAGATGAAACTGTTGTGTGTCTTGTTGGGGCCTATATTAAATCAGATGAAGATTAACAAGTGTTGGATTAAGTGTTTTCCAGGATGTTCAGTAAGGAAAATACACCAACACAGCTGTTAAATGGTTTTGGGATTTTTGTTGTTGTTGTGTTGCTTTGAAAAAAAGTTGGAAGTGTTGAAGGACATTGAAATGGTTCTTTGAGAGGCAAAGTTTTGCCCTTCTACATCCAGCTTGATGTTTTGAAGAAAAGTAGGATACGGTCAAGCTGTCCTTTTATTTGAAGACATAAGTAATAAGAGTAATACAGATGATTGGCTGAGGCCTAATGGTCATTACTTAAAATATTGTTTGCTTTTAGACTTGCACCTGAGTGAACTAACCTAACCTAGTTATAGGAGATATATATCTACATAAGTACCAGTTCTTGGTTCTTATGAATGATCCTGTGAAGGTCAGTGAGAATTACAAAATGAAAGAAACTTACTTGGTATTAGTCCCCACCAACACTACCTTCTTGACTGGTGAGCACTTTCTCAGACTAATTATGAAAGACTTCCAAAACCATGATATGATGGTTGTACCTGACATTCCACTTCCATTTTTCTGACAACTCCTCTTGTTTGGGAAAACCCACTTGTGCATGTGGTTCTGGACTCTGTTCCTGAGCAGATCACTTAACCTCTCCATCTTTTTCTCTTTCCATCAGTGAAATTAGCATAATAATGCTAATTTATTACAGGCGATAGTTAGGCTCAATTAAGGCTTGTAATGATCTCTGAGACTGTTGGATAAAACATGCTGTAAAAGTGTACTATTATTGTTAATAGAGTCTTTTGTACAACCGTACTCTAACAAAGCACTACTACTGCTCACTTGCTTTAGTCCTAAATTTTCATTTTAATTCATAAGGATTTAATGGGATACAACTTTGTGCTGGTGCATCTATTTCTCTTCCTGACTCATTCATACCATCAGAAGAACAGCTTCAGTTCTGAAACATGGAACAGCTGTGGAGTTTATATGAAGAGAAATGATGTAATTTCATAAGTGACTTAGAACTGAAAACTTTTTAAACAGGCCCTCATTTACACTGAGCTCAGTCCTGGATGAACTAGGTCAGACTTCAGGGACTGATTTGTAGAACAGGTCTCTTAAAATGAGGTGCCTGGCTAGCTGGGAATATAAGTACTCCTTAACCATGGAAATGATGGCAGTGTAAGAGTGGTAGTAGATGAATCTTGTTGTATGCCATTGGAGGAAAAAGATCAGCAGTCTAGGATTCATAGCTGATGGTCTTGGGTTTTGGTTACATATGCCAGGTTAACACTTGGAAGATGAAGGCTTAGAATTCTCCTCCTATTTGTCAGGAGCAGATGAAAAATGAGGGAACAAGCTTCACAAGTGGACATGCTGGGACAAATGGCTTGAGCAGGTCTACTGGCCTCAAAGAGCAGCCCACACTTAGCAGCATAATGGGTAGTTGAGCTTGAGCAAGTAAACTTAAAATGGATTTTTTTTGTTGCATTGGTTCTATATTTGTTAGACTGGAGCTATGAGACAGCAACCTATACATATGGGGTTTAGGAAGTGAGATTTCTCTGTCCTATCATGTGACATTTGATTTTATCAAATGCTGAGCAGTTTTCTTGGAATTTCCAGAATATTTTCTCTTCTGTTGACATACTTCAGCTTCATAACCCTGCTTGTTCTGGGACTCATATTATTCAAAACTGATTTCTCAGTATTTTTAATGAGAAATGTGTGTTGTTCCTATCTTGTCTGTTCTTCAAAATAGCTGAATAGTCCCAAATCAAACCTTATGGTGTGGGGGGAAATCAATAACTGAGAGAGACCACGTCCACAAAACTGATCCTGCTTCAAGTCATATGTTTGATAAGTAATTTTCATCAGGAATTGATAAAAGCAAATTTTCTGGTGATATGAGGATATGATTAACTTCCTTGTGCAAATAATAGATTTTTTTGTTGTTGTTGTTGTCTACTCTGAAAAACTTTTCTTCCTTTCCCCACTCCCCCCTCCAATTTTTATTGCCCTATTTGTCTACTGTCTAGTATTAATAAGAATGATTTGGCAAAAATGTTTGAACCTCTCTCCAGGATTTCATGTGACAAAGTGAAGCTTCTTTCCATATGAAGTCTTTGAGTTTGTTGGTCTCTAAATGAAAAGTCTGGCCCTCAAAACTAGAGGAGGAGAAATAATAGGTGATGTGAACATGAAAGTGCTGATCAACACAAGGGAAGCACAGAAAAAGTGTAGGTATGAGTGTCAGGCAAGTTGTGCCATTTAGTACAGAGAAAAACAGAATTGATAAGAACAGAGTAAAAATAGAACACGTAAATTCACCCATCAGGTAAATCAGCTAGGAGTGATAGGAGATAGAAATCTGAAACCTTTGGCATAGTGTCTGGCAGCAGTTTAGAAAGTAAATAGG
This sequence comes from Pezoporus wallicus, assembly GCF_028554395.1. Classification (NCBI taxonomy): domain Eukaryota; kingdom Metazoa; phylum Chordata; class Aves; order Psittaciformes; family Psittacidae; genus Pezoporus; species Pezoporus wallicus. Next base: position 5,021,284 of record NW_026640059.1, read on the forward strand.
GCCTTAGGAGGTATAATTAGAGGGAGTGACCAGGCTCATCAGTAAGTGAAGCATTAATCAGGGAAAAAACAAGACAAAGCCACTTTTTGTCACTAACTATATTGGCTGTCATGTTACACAAAAAATACAGATATAGAACCTGTAAAGGTGAGTGCAAGTAGCTATAAAGGCAACACTTTATCAGTTCCTATGGATGGATGGATGGATGGATTTACAGTTTTTAAAGAAATTCTCTTTGCCAGTTTTTGCAGTCAATCCCAGGCGTTCTAATCCTTAAAGATTTTATAGTTTATAGACTGCTAGACTGTAAGCAGCTGCTAAAAGTGTTTCATGAAAAAGCATATACAGCACCTCAATATATATTAATACATGACTTCTCTGTGATCCTTCAGTTTAGGCAAGCCCATGCTTTTTCATAATCTATATAGATAGCAGATTTATAACACATTAGTACAATGCAGTACATCAGTATATATATATATTCATAACACGCAGGTATTTGCTACTATTGTAGAATCTCAGTACTTGCCTTTTGTAAGAGGAACTGCTTTTAAATGCTGCTCTGCTTTTAATTCTGGAGTGCTGAAAACATCCCCATCTAACAAGAATCTTAGACCACTTAGATATTATTTCTGATGGCCTGTTTCTGTGAGTGTGGCAATTAAGAATGAAGATGTGTAAATCACATACAGGAATAACTCAGAACTGTTTTCTGTCCCAGCAAATAACTGAAGAATTTGTCTAGCCATAGAGACACAGAAGGAATTCTGGAAAAGCCTGGGAAAGCATTTAGCACTTAACCGATTTAGTCGTATCCTTGGGGCAACTTGAGCTAGATGCATACAGAAATGGAAGTCCAGGGCATGTTAGCTGGATCAGGTATAAAAGCGCTTTACTTTGGCTCTAGAAAGGCAAACTGTTGAGGTTCTATCACCAGTTCTTTTCTCCTTCTCTCTCTACATATTTTTTCTACAACCCAACAACAATTAGCTGAGGTTTCAGTACTGAAGGAAGTAGCTTCTGCGTCATGTGGTAAGCAGTAGGATTCCCAACTGAAACCAGGGCAGAAGTCATTTGACCAGCGAGTTCATTGCTAGCCTGAATGTCTGGGTGTACGGATGCTTTACTGAACATGAGTGTCAGAGAATTTAGGTCATGATCAAGGGTTTGTGTGTTCTTTTCCAAAGGGACTCTAATTTCAAACTGAGTATTTGTGAACAATGTGGTTTTTAGCAACGGCACTAGTGGAATGAAGAGACAAATAAAATTGATGCAGCTAAATTCAGAGGCTGAAACAGTCATTCCAGGAGCAGGTTTGTTGAAAGGCTGTAGCTGATTCTGGAATGCACTTTTGGAAACACCCACCCTGGATTCCCAGCTGTGTTTCATGTCCCCTCGTCATTGGTTTGCAGGGGTGGCCTCATAGAACAGCCAACTACAGTTCTTGTGGGCTGGGATCGACTCTGTTGTTTTCTGTATATTGCTCGTTTACTTGGCAAACAGTTAAAAAAAAAGTTTGGCTTTTTTAAAAAATATGTAACTAAGCATAATTCACACATCCTGGGTATCTTCTATAGCTCGAGAGACAATTGATGCTCTTGGTCCAGCTTGGGCCTGTGTTGAATAAAGGCAAGTGAGCTAATCCATGTAAAACTGAATGTCACTTTTTTCCTCAGTCTGACAGTCGTCTTTTTCAGATATTTACTACTGTGAGTTTGGCAACTGGCAGAGTTCCCAGTCTATCAGACTGCCCTCACATGTTTCCTCCTTAGGAGGACAAGGTATGGCAATGCTTTCAGACAAAAATTAGTACAGTTTTAGGGACTTTAAGCGAGTCTTTCCACCTATCTCCTTTTGCTTCAGCTCTCCAAATGATAAATCTGGAGGTCTAGGACTTTTCCCCTAAGGAACCACATACTGCAAGGTGGAGACTGCAATGCCAAGTGACACTGGGACTCCTCATTCCTTACTGATTTTTGACAAGCTATAGTATGTGAGGAGAGATTAGATGTTGAGTGGTGATAAACAGAGGAAGAAGCATCTTTGCAAATAGGAAGCTTGAAAGTGGGAAAGGCTACAGCACAAACGACCTGTGATATCCAGTGAGGATATCTGAAATGGCCTTGCTTCAGGCTGATTGAATGAAGAACTGACATAAACTCATAGCATGTGCTGAAATTGTCCTGACCTAGCAGAGTCAGGGAATGTTGAAGTCAAAAATCAAGAGAGCCAGTGCCTTGGGACTTGACAGTTTTGGCATAAATCAGGTTAGAACTTAAATCCAAGTTTCTGACTAAGAAATAACATATAAATATACCTCTACCTTGAAAACTCGAGCCTACATTGTGAAACCTGCAATTGCAATTTTTTGCATTTATTTATTTACCATGCTATATATTATGCATCTGTAGAAGGGCCTAAAATTTGATTTCTGAACTGAAATTATATTGAGTCTGAAGGAAAATCATTGCAAATCTAAGCTCAGAAAATTATTACTGATCACTGAAAATGGTTCATTAAAGAAAGGGCATAAAGATTTAACAAGCTCACTTCCCTGTTCACTGAGAGATGTTTATTCCTCTGCTGCATTCACTGACAGAAGGCTTTTAATATTTCGTAATATTGCTAAAATCCTAACTTATTTAGTAATCATGTATTGGAATAGCGGTTGTTTTTCCTGGTCTGGTCTGCCTTTTTGCTGGCTGGGTTCCTTTCTGTGTGACAGATGTGCTATTTATGGAAGGGGATTCTGAATATTTTAAAGCACTGACTGTTAGGATCATCTCATTCCCAGCCTTTAAAGTGAAGAGAACAAAATGCCAAACAACTTCCCAAAGAAAAACCTTAAAATGACATAGATACCTATTTAATCATTTAAAAAGGAGGACAAAAAAAAAAAATCAAAATCAGATTATTTTCTTACAAGTGAATATGTACGTACAGCAGTCTGGTTGCTGCTGTGCAACATTTTCTTATTTAACGCAATACTTGTTTTTAAAATTGAAAACTAATACCAAGTGCTCTTTTAGCTAAAAAGAAAAAATAAAAAAAATCATAGCGTATACAGGTTCCTAGAGAGAATATGTGGGAGAAGAGTTGGCTGCTTTATTTCTGAGCTCTATCGGCAGGTCAAATGAAAGATAGTGCTTCTCTTTACAAAATCTGGCCTCTCAAAGATCAATTTCAGCAGCTGGCCAGAAACCAGTTATATTCAGTTACACATATAATGAACAGTGTTTACCTAAAGAAACCTTTCAGTGCAATATTTTGAGACCTAACACGTTAATCTTCACAATTCTGTTCGTGTGTTGAGTATCAGCTTGCGGATTCTGCAGGTAGAGAGATGGGGAGCTGTGATAAGTCACTAAGATAGCGTGTGTGGGATTCTGCTCTCGAAACAGGTACATCGTGTGGTTTGTTTTACCTCACCTGATGGGTTAGCCTTCCAGGAAGGTAATTCAGGTTGTAGTCAACTGCGGCACGGTTGTCTTATTCTTCCCTTGGAGACACAGGGACGATGAAAATACAACCAGTTTTGCTTATTAGGCATTAAAAATCCAGTTACCAGTTTTTAATCCCCCCACCCACTCCCCCACCCCCCCCGACCCCCCTCCACCCAGTATCTTTTTCTTTATGTTTGCAAAATACTTTATTGTATTTTTGAGTTTTCCAGAAAAGCAGCTTTTAAAAAACATTTCTAAAAATCTAATTCCCACAATTACTCTTGCAGTCTCTGCAGAGGGTGATACCAATTTAACATATGCGGCTGAACAATATGGATGCTATTAATCTCGGAAGGGAACAGGAAGAAGTTAAGTAGGTGACGTGAAATTGTTAATTATGATTATTATTATTTTCTGCAGCTGTGGTTCAATATTACAAGATTATATATTTTTTTTTAAAGACTACAGCCCTTTAGTATCTGCATTGACCTCCATGATGTCAGAATGTCATTGTGCAACCGTAGCTAAGAAAAGCCTCCGAGGAGAGAGAGGGGGAAAAAAAAAAAAAACAAAGGAGCTTTGCATCTTCCAATAACATGAGATGTGCATATACAGTACGCAGCATTTTGGAGTTCATACTGTGGTACTGAGTTGTTGCTTTCAGTTTGATTAGACGATCATTGTTTCGTTTTCCTTGCTTTGACAGTGAGTATGCTTGTATGCTGCTTAAGTCTTCTTAGTGCTATCTAGGTCAGTATACTTAGGATAGCTTTTATGTTCTGTAAGTCTGACAGATACCGTGCCTGACAAAGATCAGCACCAAATATTTTAGTTTTTAATTTGTTATATCTGAGGCTGGAAAAAACCTTATAATTAATCAGAATTGTATACCACATAGCACCTACTGTTTCTGCATTGCAGATATATTTAGCTCTAACACTGCTTGTGGTTAACAGGGTGTAGCGTAGACACAGACAGCTGATCATGCAGTCGGGAGACCCTGTGTTCGTGTGGTTTGTCGATACTACTCAGGATTTTGATGAACTGTAAAAGAGAGAAAACAGAAAGAAAAAAATATTTTATTTGCATGAAAATTAGACATTTAGTTATGTTCTTTTTGCTATCATTGTCTTTTTATTTTAATTTTGAGACTTAAAAATTAGGAAAGCACAGCAAATGTATCCAGGATTTAATATGAGCGACATGAAATCTTCCTGCATCGAGAGGATGTTGCTGTAGTCAATCTAGCGTTTCTCCAATAGGCAAGAAGATTGTTTTGTTTTCCTCGGCAGGCGGATTCAGCCATTGCACAGGCAGATTTTGATAAGAGTTTTAAATGCCTACTACCATATCATTGTAGAATTTGGAGTTTGCTAACAGTATTAGAGACTGGAGCTCATCTTGCATCACCAGTTGATGACAATTTTCTTTGTTCCCTCCCACCCAGTTGAACCAAGACTCTGTAGCTGATACGCAATGTCACTTACAACATTAATCAGATACTGCATTTAAGGTGAGCTGTCCCTTGCCTCCTCCCTTACCAGAGCTGTGCTGCAGTATGTATCTTACTTCTGCAAGCCTAAAATGGCAGGCAGGATTAACGTTGCTTGTGCTGTGTGCATGCTGTGTATTGAATTCATTATACTGTGCCTAGTATCTCAAATGTGAGTATGTAAATGGTCTGTGTGCCATGTCATGCAGTAGGGAAGACTGGTCTGTGCTTCATTACAGGCTTAGATGTTTGAGCATCACCTTAAGAATTCTTTTTTCATTTGCAATGTGGTGAGCTGTTAGCTTGTCATCACATTCAAAACTACATTATTAGCCCTTCGAAAGGGAGAAAAAAAAAGCAAACTGTGCTTCCAGATGGTGTCACCCTTTTTCTTCTTGCGTTTACTGTAGTTTAAATAATGTATATTGTATTGTTAATTAATGTGAATATCGAATTAAAGCACTTGCAACTTACATATTTATTATGCAGGTAGGAGGCACGTCGAATCTATTTTTAACTCTTACGCAGTCCACGTTGTGCAATGGGCTTTGGTTGTTGAGTTTATATTTTCAGCTGTGATATCAATAGGCTGATTTTCAGTAAATGTGACAAGTGGCCTTTGCAGTGGTCAGCTCCAAGCTTTGAACCCTCTGAGGAGGAGGAAAAAAAAACAAACAACCTTGTGTTGCAGTTTCGGGAAACCTTGGATCGAGGACGTTGGTGTTTTGTTTTTTCCCCACTCCTGCTTTCCCTATTGATAAACTCGGCTCTCCTGATCATGGTCTATTTGAGCTGCTTCCCATCTGATTTTTCACAACTGCTTCAAAAAAATTACCAAGACGACCAAGAATAGAACTTATCTCCATTGCTTTACATAAAAATGGCTGGGTGCACTGCCATGCTAACACTGCTCTAAGTGATACATGCAGGTAGGTTGAGTTTTGCATGTTTTACTGATTTCTTCGTCAGTGTTGCAAGAACATGAAATGGGCTTTGGAATGTAGATTTTGGTAAAAAAAAAAACGTATTAAGCTGGTATTGAAAACAACCTAATATTGAATTGTTGGCTTTGCATATTGGCATGACAGTTGGTCTTATCTGCTTTAAAAAAAAAAATCTATTGTGAAAGTAGAGCAGTCATGTCTGTTAAAATAATCATATGTACTAAGGGCGTGGCGACGCTTATGCAACAAAAGAATTTTTGAAAACCCTATTGATTCAGGTACATTTTTGTGCTGGCTCTAAGCACTACTGAGCTAGCAGTTAAAATACACAAACAAAAACTGAGGCAGGTTAGAGAAATGAAAAATATTTAAAATCTGGCGTAAGCGGTTTTGTGTTTTGTGCGAAATACGAAATAAAGAAGAATATGCTTTAATGCTCATATTTTAACTATTGGGTACAAGCATAAGCCTGCTATTTCTTTTTATTTTAAGGTAGAAGGACTTTAAAGAGAGAGATTGATGTAGATGGCCCTGTCAGCTTAAACTGAGTATCAGATCACTGAAGTATGTTTTACTTCACACAAAAAAGGTTATGAAGTAAAAATTTAACAGCCTTAGGTACAAAAACCTGATTTAGAGCATTAAGAATAAAACAGAGTATTGCACTACTTACACCAACTTTTGTAATATATTCATTTCAGATTAATACTGGGCCAGAACCAGTTTCCTTGGCAACCAAATCCTTTTAAAAGGTGCAATAGTAGACATGTAGAAAGATGTTTTCCTCTTTAATAGCAATATCACAATGCAAATGGAAAATTTTGTTGTTGTTTTCTTTCAGTTCTAAGTGAGAATCTCATCTCATTTTATGTTCCCATGCAACTATCATTTCTTAAATGATGCCATGTTTTTAAAGCTGTGCACAACAAAAACTGTTCTATTCCTGTTCTGCATTGGTTGTTTCCAGAAACGTACCCTGTTTTCTTTTTTAAATTTAGCCTAGTCTTGCATACAGGTCAAGGTTTGTACTGTGTGCATATAAAGCGATAGTTTCACTATCAAAAGTATCACTGAAATATATAGCAGCTGAGAAATTTAGGGAATCAGCAGTATGTTTAAACCTTCTTTCACCTTGGTTGAATTCAGCCATAGTAATGCTTAATAAACCTTTCTTTAAATAGTACATCCATTCTGAAGTTCAGGTAAAGAACTGTGTTTTAGCATATTGGAAAAGAACTTCTGTCAGATCCTAAACAAGCCTTTAGAGAATAAGCTCGCTTGTGGTCTGCAGTATCTGCAGACTTTATAGATTTTGCCAAATTTAAGTATTATAATTCCTTATTTCTATTTTTTAGCTACTATTTTTAACAGTATCAGTAAAGTGAAATCTTATGTGTACCACAGGTAACTGTTTACACAGAATCAGACGTTACTAAATGTCTCTACCGAGCTTATAACGTAGTGTCTCCTTGTGTATCTCCTTTGTACGTGACTTGAGAAATTCTCACTACTGCAATGAGACTTTTGCAGCAGGGTAGCCATTTTCCTTTCATGTCCTTGACTTTAAAATGACTAAGAATATTTTGTGTGGATGAGGACCCAGCACTGAAAATTAATGCAGAGGAGGTATTTACAAGCACAGCCAATTATCAGTAATAGCCTTGACAGTGTCGGTAATATCAAACTAATTCTCATTTATTTCTAAATATATCACTTCACTGCATTCCAAATACACAGAGTATAACTGTTCAGGAATATGACTTGTCTATCTTGATAGGCTAATGTTTGACAATAAAACCATTGCTTCATTATGATGAGATTAGGTTGACACAGTGCAATATTCCTGTTCCACCTAAAGAAGCAGAACTGAAAATGTAATAAACAGCATCTCTCAAGTGATATGTTAAAGTCTGCATTTTTCTGTAATTTGATTTATCTCCAGTAGCTTGCTTCTGCTGATTATTTTTTTTTTTTGTCTGAAATGCTAATATGGAGTGTGCCATTACATGTAGCTATCAAAATTGCTTTTCTTGTTTATTTCTTGTGTGGTTATTTTTAAAGGAAGTTGATGAGCAAATGCTATGTAGAAGGTATCTATTTATTGCTGCTGATATTTATCTTTAGAAAAGACAGGGCACTTAGTGATAAACTGTTTTTAGTATGTCTTTGTGTTCAAACATACCCACTCAAGGCATTAAAAAAAAAACAATGTGCCGCTCAGTTACATGAGCATGCTTCACTATGGTGGGTTTAAATCCATTTGCAAATTTGCCCTTTTATTAGGGGGTACAAGTCCTCTTGCATTTAATATGACTGAACTCAAGTGCTTTCGTGAGTCTGGAAAAACTCACTGGCAGCCTGTGAATGATAATTTCTTCTAGCTAAAGAAAGTGATGTATTTATTAGGGGAAGAGTCCAGTAATTAACAAGCTGTGTTCGGTTTGCCTATTATATGTAGGCTGCTATATGTATTTTAATGGTAGTTACATCTAGTTAATGCAGAGTGTCAGAATGTTATAGCCAGAGATGCCATAAGAAATCCTCTGTAAACTTGATCCATTTTATTTTCTTTGGCTAAGGGGGCTAACTGGAGCACACAGGAGCAGGTGCAGTTTTTCACACCTCCAGCACAGGCTGCAAATGTTACTGTTAGGGGGGCTCGGTGGTTTGTTGTGGGGTTTGGGTTTTGGAATTTTTGTTTTGGGGGATTTTTTTTCCTGTTTATCGTAGAAGCCTTATTGTTGATTTTTAATTGAAATGTGGTTTTATCCATGCAAATACCATTTCTGCCTAACAGAAAATCTGTACAGAGCATGACTGAAAATGAAATCAAACTAAAAATCATTGTCAGATGCTATTCAACTTGCTTTTCAATGACCTTTCTGATTAAGATTACTTCTGCCTCTAAACTTCATCTTGATTTGAAACTGCAGGTGTCTCAGTGTGAAACTATCTGAGTTCAGATAATATTTGTCAGCCTTTTAGACTCTGGTAGTAATGAATAGGTACCAGTTAACCCTTTGGGGGTATCTAGTGTCTGATGCACTTTATCATGTGAGTTGCTTTATTATCTTTTAAAAGGTGTGATTATGTTTAACACTACACTTGAATTATTATTAAATTTAGAAATTCTTTAGCTTTGAGAAAATATTTTACCTCCAAGTATTCCTCCAAATGCAATGCTTAAGCTTCTCACTCACAGTAATAGTTCACAGTCATTTGTGAGTATGACATTATTAGTATCTGAAAGAGTAATAATAGCTTAATGGAATTTTCTTTCATTCTGGTCTTCGTTATGGGCAGATGCAAGCTATAGAATACCTACTCAAATCAAGATATGCTAAAAATGTACTTGGCTAAGCCACTACCAAAAAGAAAAAATGAGCTCGCCTTCTTAGATTTTAAAGCCAAAATAATGGATCTTCCTTTCCCTGTATAATGTTATTTATAAAAGTATGTGGCAGATTTGCAAATGGAAGATGATCTATGTGTTCTTAATTGCTGCTATATAAATGCCCATCAGCTGAGTCATAAGGCCTTATCCATAAGATTCTGCAGTTGCTTTATGGAACAATTTAATTTTGTTTAATATCTTTGGAACAAGCCCTGTAATGAGTAATTTTTACACTATGACATGAAAACCTTTTTGCAATGTTTGATACATAATAACATAAAATCAGGATGTCTGACAATGGTGAATAATCATTTAAGCAGAGAGATACAGGAAGCGTATTCCAAAGAACACAAGTTACCTAGAAATGTCATTAGCACAGATACTGTGATGGTACCTGTGACAAAAAGAGACTAGAAGAGAAGTGGCAGAATGAGAAAAGGAGAAGGGACAGGCCTTTGAAAGAGGGGAAAAAACAACCCCATGGAGGCTTTGAAAATAAATAACTTATAATTGGTTTCCGCAGTTTATGTGCAGTCAAGGGAGCTGGCTAGTAATGACAACAGTTTTTCTCTGTACTATGATTTGTTTTCTAAACTGGTGAACTGTGAAGCTACTCTTAGAACACACTTATTTTCCACTGACTTTACCTTGTGAAACTCAGGGCCAGGCTAACTGAGGAACCTGTGAAGCCTCTGTTATTTGAGGTCTTATTAGGTAAATGTGTGAGGAATAATGTGGATACAGTTGAGATGGGGGAAGGGAAGTAAAGCCAAGGATTGGTTTTAGTATAATTTTTCCAGTGACCCTGATGAAAAATTATTTTGAAATTGAAAACATCCTTATACTCATCTTGAACATATTATGAAACATTATGTCCAGTTTGCACTATTATGGGTTAAACTATAATAAAACAATGCAGGCAGAAGCAGTATTCACAATAGTATGGTCAATGGAACTGTTTTATTGCTGGTGTGTTGTAAGCCTCCCAGATACAGATTTGGAGTCCTACAGTGCTCCAGGGAAAATGATGGATTATACAGTGTATCTGGGAATTAGTACTTGTCTAATAATTTAGTCATTAAATTTGGATTTTCTCCTTTGCAGGCTGGTACACAGTAGCCACATGGTTCACAAAATCACGGAGATGGTTTTGCTGAAAATACCTGTCAATACCACTTTTTGAAGACTATAACACAAGAACAACCTGATTTTGGGTGAGTAAATTTCTGGGTTGATTATAGCAAGCTGAAATCTCTTTAAATTCACAGAGAAAAAATGCTAAAATATTTAACATTTTTAATCCACTGTATTACAATATTGTTGTTTTTCAGTTGGAAGTTCTACCTTTTGCATAATCATTTAGGAGCTGTTCTCGCTATGGTACTGCATTACTCTATTCTCACATGAATGCTGTTGGGTTTTTCCAGCTCCTGCTGGATTTTTATTGCCATAGAGGTTGGAAAACCAAAATAAGTTAGAATAGATCTTTGCAACAGCTTGTAATAGGCTCCAGTGACCTGTAAAAACCAAATGTACTGGCAGGCAAGCAAACCTCCTGAGTTTTGCCAGAATGCTAACTCTGGACCGCAGTCACTGATGTTCATTATAAATCTGTGCCATACAATAAAGGTAGAGGAGCTCCCTCAGTGCCAATGCCCGTTTCTAGTATTGTTGTTCTAACTAAGCCGTATATAGTTAATTTAATCTCTAACGTTATAAATTAATCAGGTAGTAAAAAGAACTCTTGAACCATAATCTGAAATAGATTCAAGTATAGTATTGTGATAATCAGGATGTTTCAAAACAAGAATTTCCCATTTTGCATTGCTTCTCCAAATATTAGCAGTTTCCTTCTCATCGTGAATGTGCAATAATAATCTCTGTTAAAATAAGTATGTCTGGTACCTTCTTGGTTAAAATAAGCGTCTGGTATCTGTGCTTTGTATTTCAGATGAGTATGTATTGAATGAAAGAATTAGTGTCGTCTTGATTAACTTACTAATTTTGAACTATTCTTTGTGCTATGATTTGTGTTATAGAAAGGCAGTGGTTTTATTCATTTCAGTAGCACTATTTCCACAAATTCTGTAGGAAATTTTGATGCATCAGTCATTAGTGTTGTGCTATCTCAAGTAAAAATAATTCATTAAGGGTACCAGACAAAATGTAAGCTAAGGAACTGAATTAAAACAAACAAAAAAACCTACTCCAACAAAAACCCCCAAAACTAAACAAAAACCTTCCTCAATTCTTAGAATATTTCAATGCTTTCTGTATCTAAGTTTCCTTTTAATACAGAATGTTGTATGATGCAGAAAACTGTAATGAATTTTCAGAGACAATAAGATGGCATTGGTGGCTTACACTAATCAGTGAAACATTATCAGCGATAAATTCAGGTTACCTGGACTTACAGAAGCAATGGGCTATAAAATCTGAGTGGTACCTATTTTAAGTAAATTACTATAGAATACTTGCTCAGTATATTTTAGGTAGAATACTGGGCCATAACCTGTTTCCTTGGCAACCACATACGAATAAAAGGTACATTAGCAAAGCTGCAGATGTGTGTCAGTGAATGCTTATTAAGCAGCCCAATGCATTTACATACCATGTGCTCGCAATAATGCATGCATCTTGAAAATCACCATATAAAAAGATTTCTGGGCATGGCCCAATGTGGATCTTTAATACTCAAAGGTTTTGACCTAACCCCCCGTCTTTTCAATGCAAATATCTCTTGTGATTTTTTCTTTAAATTGGACTTGCAATAACTGGACAAAATCAGCATGGTAGACTAGGTCTGCAAATTGAAACCTTCCTCCAAGAGTCTGAATACTTACAGCGCTACTTTAAGACAACAGAATATGGATTGAAATGAGGGGTAGGGCTTGGTCTGGGCCACTTAGGTAAGCACAAAATGGAGCACAAGAATATTTAAGAGCATACAGCTGAAGTTGTGTGTCCAGTCAGTTGCCAAAATAAATGGCCATACTAGAGTGATTCAGAGTAACAGCTATCACTTGTGCATTGTTTTTGGCATGCTGAAGTTTACTAATCTTACAGCTATGGCATAAATATGTTTTGCAATATTTTAAGGAATACTGCAGATCAGTGACAGCCAGCTGAAGGCTTCAACACCAATTCTAGCTTTCAAAATGTCTGTGTCCAGTCATCCAGCAGACCAGCTAAAGCAGGTGTTTCCAGGGGAATGGACTTAGCTCTACTTTCAGTCTAGCATGATACGCTACATCAGCTGTAGCAAAGGGCAAGAAGGGCTGCACTGGCCCGGCCCCCAGCACACCACATGGAGAAAAACAGTGCCCCCTAAACATGCCACTTCGCTGCTGCTCTTGTGGATGGTGGCTTAGATGTTCAAAGGATGTTTCCTCTGAAGCCTGGAACATGGGAGGCTGGGTTTGACTACTTTTTTTTTTTTTTTCTTTCTGGAAACCTAATGGGAAATGGAATACCACCTAGTAATTTGTCAGAAGATGAACAAAAATCACGTTTAATTTGCTAGTTTTGTCTAAAGCTATTTGAATATATAAATTAGTACTTTTGACAAGTCAACAACAGAAAAATATCTGCTGTTGTCACTCTGTAAACATAGCTTCATGACTGCAATTGATCTGTGCTTGCAGTGGACTCTGGTAAGTCCTAGAAGGATAGGAGGCTGGAAAATGGCTTGTCAGCAGCACAGAAAAAGAACAAAAAATCTTAAATGGCAAATAATACTGGGATTGTTCAGAGATAACAAGATGTAAAGTCATCTACTTCTTAGTAGCAGTACAATGTAAGCTTTTATGTTTTGTGCAAGAGTTTGGATTTGTGTCAGTCATTGCTGTTGCTTCATTTTCTTTTTTAGACTGGTGGAGAGACAATGCTATAGTTACACCTTAAAAAATTCCTTGTATGTGTTCTGTTTAGTGTTAATGGGACTCGGATTAGGCCACACCTTAACGGTAACAAGGCAACACACTTTGGCGAAAGACTTCTTGGTGCACATGCACAGCTTGTAGTTTGAGACAAATGGGTTCTCCTGGGCTCCTATTAAGCAAACCTGGAGGACTAGGCAAGTGCTGCAGGTCTCCATAATTGTCCTTCCTCGTCCTTCCTCTCCCTTCCTCCTTCCTCGTCCTTCCTCTCCCTTCCTCTCCCTTCCTCTCCCTTCCTCTCCCTTCCTCTCCTTCCTCCTCCTCGTCCTTCCTCGTCCTTCCTCGTCCTTCCTCGTCCTTCCTCGTCCTTCCTCGTCCTTCCTCGTCCTTCCTCGTCCTTCCTCGTCCTTCCTCGTCCTTCCTCTCCCTTCCTCTCCCTTCCTCTCCCTTCCTCTCCCTTCCTCTCCCTTCCTCTCCCTTCCTCTCCTTCCTCTCCCCTTCCTCTCCTTCCTCTCCTTCCTCTCCCTTCCTCTCCCTCTCCCTTCCTTCCTCTCCCTTCCTCTCCCTTCCTCTCCCTTCCTTCCTCTCCCTTCCTCTCCCTTCCTCTCCCTTCCTTCCTCTCCCTTCCTCTCCTTCCTCTCCCTCCTCTCCCTTCCTCTCCTTCCTCTCCTTCCTTCCTTCCTCTCCTTCCTCTCCTTCCTCTCCCTTCCTCTCCCTTCCTCTCCCTTCCTCTCCCTTCCTCTCCCTTCCTCTCCCTTCCTCTCCCTTCCTCTCCCTTCCTCTCCCGTCCTCTCCCTTCCTCTCCCTTCCTCTCCCTTCCTCTCCCTTCCTCTCCCTTCCTCTCCCTTCCTCTCCCTTCCTCTCCCTTCCTCTCTCCCCCTTCCTCTCTCCTTCCTCTCCCTTCCTCTCCTTCCTCTCCCTTCCTCTCCCTTCCTCTCCTCTCCCTTCCTCTCCTTCCTCTCCCTTCCTCTCCTCTCCCTTCCTCTCCCTTCCTCTCCCTTCCTCTCCCTTCCTCTCCCTTCCTCTCCCTTCCTCTCCCTTCCTCTCCCTTCCTCTCCCTTCCTCTCCCTTCCTCTCCCTTCCTCTCCCTTCCTCTCCTTCCTCTCCTTCCTCTCCTTCCTCTCCCTTCCTCTCCTTCCTCTCCTTCCTCTCCCTTCCTCTCCCTTCCTCTCCTTCCTCTCCCTTCCTCTCCTCTCCCTTCCTCTCCCTTCCTCTCCTTCCTCTCCTTCCTCTGCTTCCTCTCCTTCCTCTCCTTCCTCTCCCTTCCTCTCCTCTCCTCTCCCTTCCTCTCCCTTCCTCTCCCTTCCTCTCCCTTCCTCTCCCTTCCTCTCCCTTCCTCTCCTTCCTCTCCCTCTCCTCTCCCTTCCTCTCCCTTCCTCTCCCTTCCTCTCCCTTCCTCTCCCTTCCTCTCCCTTCCTCTCCCTGACCTTCCTCCCTTCCTCTCCCTTCCTCTCCCTTCCTCTCCCTTCCTCTCCCTTCCTCTCCCTTCCTCTCCCTTCCTCTCCCTTCCTCTCCCTTCCTCTCCCTTCCTCTCCCTTCCTCTCCCTTCCTCTCCCTTCCTCTCCCTTCCTCTCCCTTCCTCTCCCTTCCTCTCCCTTCCTCTCCCTTCCTCTCCCTTCCCTTAATGCTTGAGAAAGAGGAGGAGGATTACAAAAAGGAGCTTTGCCTTGCTTATGTAACAGAAAGGGGAGTGAAGACACTTTGGGCTGCTGGGTCCTTCTTGTGCCCCACTTTGAAGTGTTGTTGGTCTGCCTGATGGGTGAAGAGCTGGTTTCCCCCTCAGCGGCATCACTGGTTGCTTTGACCTCAGCAGTGAGAGCAGTGAAGAAGATAGTCCATCCAAACGTTTTTCTTGTGGATAGGCTGGCCTGCTCTAGGCACTGAGAAGCAAACCAGTCAAGCCCTGGCGAAAATAGTGTCCCCCGTTAGGAATTTGCAAGAGCAGGTAATGCTATATATATTTTTTCCTGCTGTTGTTCAAGAACTGAAATTGCTTCACTAGAAAGGAAGTTTGGAACTTTTTTTTTTCCTAGATAGTGTGAAACACTCTAAAGGAAAGAATGCCTTGTGCCCTAAATTGCAGAAGTGAGAAAAGACTTCAGCAAAGCATCCAAACACCACTACCTCAGTAACCCTGGAACTAGTTTATACATTTTGAAGAAGTAAGTTTGCTGACAGTTTTCTCTATGCATTGCAATTTTACTGCATAAGAAATAATCCACTGCTAAACTGCTTGTACTTCTGTTTAATAGGAACATATTTGTGTGATGTTATGTGCAAACATTTAGATGTTTAATGAGAACTGGTACATATACACTAGCAAGATGGCTAAATTTAAAGTATGTAATGTGCATTGTGGCTTACACCCTTACATCAGCACTGCAGATGCAGATATATCTTGTATGATTTCTCACAGAGACCACTGTAGTCCATTGACATAGCTCTAACTGCAGCACCAGTTCCTCCATTTTCTTTGTGTGCAATGGTTTCACATAAAACACTATGAGAACGTAAAATCTTGGGTGCAACCAGGATGGCTTTAAAAATGAATTTCTTCTGATGAATGTTTTTAATACACAAGGAGCTGTGAATTCCAAATAGCTCAAATTACATACATATATATATATATATATATGGAAATTAGTAACTTCAGTTACAGTACTAGTCACAAAAAGGTGATTCTTTTTCAAAGAAAACACCCTGTAAATTAAAAGGAAAAAAAAAGTGATCTTTACCCAAATCTGTTATATTGTCTAGATATTAAGACTGCCAGAGCATCAAATGGTCAAGTAGAAATAAATGTCTGTAGAGGGGATCTGCTATACAAATGATGGTTATGCATCTGTTTTTCAAAGCAATTTAAAGTAATTGATTTTAAGATTTAGGGGAAATTCATAACCTAATCTTCCTTAAATTTGTTACATGTGGTCTAAGAACATGGTTATATTTATTGCTATTCAATATTGTATTTCTTTCTTTTAAAAGCTTACAACAGGCTTAATTTAGTCCATGTTATTGTTACTGACAACACATTTATCAGAAATAGTACTTACGGTACTTGTGTCAGTAATCTTAATACATATTAATACCTATATGTGCATGTAAAACAATAGTAAAGAAGCAATAGTAAATAAAGAATAGATGAAACTCCAAAATCAAAAGTAACCTATATGTGAGTATGAAATTGTTATGTAGGTTGGAATAAAAAAGACGGTTGTGAAAATTCTGACATGCACTTTGCTTCTGCAGTCAGTGCCACTGTGTTCAACTGTTTGTTCCACCTCCCATAGCTGTTGGTAAACGGCTACTTGTAAGAACAGCTCAGTCTGAAAACACAAAACTTTATTTTGGTAGCAGAAAGCCCTAAGTTAAAAAGACACTCACTGCCCCAGTGGGTGAACGTATTTACAGGAATTTGAGTGATCCAGAAGCAGTAATTAATTTCTCCACAAAGATGTTCAGCATTTCCAAGGTGATCTTTTACTGCAGATTGTGTAAAATAAGAACAGGAATGTATAGGTCAGTCACTGAAATCACAATTCCTGACAAGAACAAATTTATTTCTGTATCTTTCAAAGAACCAGGAAAGCATATGATAGTTGCAAGGCAGAATGCTGGAAAAAAGACTTCCTCTCCATATACTAGATTGTGTATTTTATGTTGGTATTAAATAGCTTCCTCAGATGGTAAGGCGCATTTATCATGAAGGGGCTTTAGCAAATGTCTAACTTCCAGGCCCATCAAGTGTGACACTGATGAAACAGTTCATGCTTATGGATTTTATTTTTTTCTAAAATGAACCTGTTCCTACTATTTAGTGCTTTTAATGCATAGGCCTAAGATTTGAAAACAAGTAACTGTCCAATAAAATCTTATAATACACAGCAGCTTGTAAAAATAGACACAGGTTAGCCTTGGGCAAAATTAAAATCTTCCATCAAGCTTTAAAACAAAAGCAAATTGTCCTTTTTTTTTTTTTCAAACAAAATGTCTTCTACCTGTCTCAAAGGCCAATTTTTCCTCTCTGCTTCATGACTCCACATACTGGGAAAGCAGGTTGTGCTGACTGCTTATGTGAGGGGCAGAGAGAATGAGAATGTATAGGAAGCCTGTACCAAATATACTGGAGCATATGGCTAAATGAAATCCACTATTTCCTTTTTTATCTATGGAAGCATTTGTTAGTGCTTATGAAGCACTAATAGCACTGTTGCACTTGTTTCCTGAGGCAGTAAATCCATGCAAACCAAAATTAGAGACTAAGACTAGTATGTAAAACAAACATCTTCATGATACGGTGAGAGTTTCTGTATATGCTTACCAAAAAAAAAAAATCATAATCGGGTAAGGAAAATAAGATAAATGTGACTATATTTCACTAACTAAATGGAATTAATTACAGATGTTATTTTTACAATATTTAATTTTTTTTTTTTTAGTGGGCAGTTGCAATAGTTACGCTGAGAGCTATCTCTCTCTGTAAATGTTTTCTTCTCCTTATGGTAAACGCTGTGAAGGAGACTAAAACATTTCAAGTCCTCTGGCTTAAAAGGATTTCTGAATGATTGCCGTGGAGCAAGAGTCTGGATGTAGGCAACGCTGCATTTCCCTGCATTTCTAAATTTACGGCCCTTACGTGTAAACAACTTGGCTGAGACGCCGAATATCCCAGCAGGCAGTGTTAAATAAGCACAGAACGTCTGCCGTGGGATAAACGCACGGGAAATAGCGTCGCTGTCAGTACGGGCCGCGGGGAGGCCGGGGCACCGGGCCCGGGCCGCTGCGATCACCGGGGATTACCACAGCAAAATGGCGGCCGCGCCGTGCTGCCGCCCTCCGCGGGCCCCGCGCTGCGGCGCGCCTGCTGGGCGCCACGGGCCGCGCGCCGCCGGGAAGATGGCACCTGTCACGTCACAGCGCGCCCGGGCACCCAGCGCGCCGTCCCGCTGAGCCGCTGCTTCCTCCTCCTCCTCCTCCGCCCGGCCAGAGGAAACCCCAGGGGCATGGTTTTAGCCGCCAGGTAGCTCAGAAACAGTGAGTTGTGCTGCATTCGAGCGCGCAGTTGCGTAAGCGTGTTTGTTACTGCTGGGGAAAAATCGTGCTGCAGGTTAATACGCGTTGCTTCCTCGGCTAGAGATTTTAATTTAGTCCAGAGTGCAGTTACTGCCCATAAACAGGAAGTGTCTTCACGTTATCTGCCGCTGACGCGTTGCCAAATGTTTCATGTCTCGAGGGGCTCCGTGTTAAGACAGACAAGTGTCCTGACGTTAACATGTCGCACCAGAAGCTTGTGTTTTATGTAACTTGAGCAGGGCTGCCGGACAGTGGCGTTTGAGCTCTGCAGGGGCAGTTCACGTTTAATGTCGTTGTAAGAGCTTTCATGTCGAATCTTGATTTAATAAGAAAAGGGGATGGGGCTTCTGCTGCGAGCGTCCAGCTCCACCGTGTGGGCGAACGGTGCGAGGGAGCCCCTGCCTGCTTCTGACACCTCCTGCAGCTCCCGGCCTACTCCTGCCCGTTCCAGCCTCCCCCTGCCCATCTCCTGCCTGCCCTCGGGCAGGGTCACTGCCAGACAGGAGGTGGACAAAAGGACGAAACGTTTTGGTATCGGAAAGAACTGGATGTGCAGTGGGAAATGTTATGGGGGTTTGCAATTATTTTTAGAGCCAGATCAGTTACGGAGTGCCTTGTCTTTGGGCTGAGATGGGACTTGCTTTGGTTTTTCGAAGTGGAAAACGCTGCGTAAGAAAAAGCACTAGCCTGCTCTAAGTGCCAGTAGGATTTTAAAGGCTGTTTTTCATGTGATGAGAAATGATCACAGTGTAAAACTAGGAAGTGGGAGAAGGTGTTAGGGATGCTAATAATAGGAAAGAATTACAACTCAGAAAGAATGGTTCATCTGGTGGCTTCAGAGGTCTGCTAATATGAACATAATAGTTGTTAAATTTCACCACCAGCTGTCTCAATTAAAAGTTAGAGGAAACCGTGTGAGGCTAAAAAAAAAATGCTTTAAAGTCTGTAATGCTTATGAGGCTATAACAAATAGAAAAGGTAAGTGTCCTCCATTAACAGGGACGAATGTGAGCAGTGAGAGTCTAGAAGAGAAAAAATGTAAGTGTACTTGTAGAATCAACATGTCGCTACTAAGGCTGGAGCACTAACCTACATGCCACTGCAAGCTATTAATTGTTAAAACTTCCCTACATGCCCAAGGTTATAAGGAGACTGACAGGAGGCTGGTCGAGGCGCTCCTGTTTAACGATAGTGCCCAGATAGGACTGTGGAAGTGATTCCATAAAAAAACCTGAGCTACCATAGTAAAAATGATGATTGGACAGTAGGTTTCTGGGTGGGCAAGAATTGGGATAGTAGAGCTGGGGGGGATGTGTGTGGAGTGTGTGTACTTGATTTTGTTTGGTTTGTGTTTTGTTTCAGATGTCTAGCCCTTTTTCTGCTCTAGAACAAAATAATGCTCTGCAGGAAGGGGCACTATAGGGCCAGAAACAAAACGGAGATATCCTTCAAAGTATGTTATTAGAGCAGAATGAAACTGAAAAGGTATGAATCTGATACTATAAAAACTATGGAGTGAACATGTTTCCATAGTGTAATGCTCTAAGTACCAGAAAGTATTAGTATCTTTAAATTTCTAGTAAAAGCAAATTGAATAAGAGAACAGGGAGAACTGTGATTACAGTTTATTAAGTATCTCGCTGGTTTTTATTTTGCCTGGGTACTAGTAACTGGCCCTAAGGGTTCCGTTTTTTTTTTTCTGTTAGTGCCACGAGCTTGTATTTAAAATTTAGGTGACTGAAGTGGAATAAAGGAATCTCTTCTCATATGTAAGGGGGTACGCTTTCCTGGCAGTGCATTTCAGGAGTTTAGCAGAAGTTAAAAACAGTATTCCTAGAGTGTAGTGATTATATTTGGTAGTAAAAAAAAAAAATCGTATTTGTTATATTTGATAGTCATTGACTGGCAAAACTTCCTGTAATCCGTTTACTTCAAAAGAATATTAATATAAAAAATAATAGTAGCTTCATCTGCAGTATCCAAATAGAGTTGGCTGCTATAATATTTACAATTAGTGGTGTCATCTGTGAGGTATTACGTAGTTGAATTTGTGTTTGGATACATCAGTCTCTGATATTTCCACTACATTTTAATGTTACTTATTTTCACTTGGCCTGGAGCAGTATTCTGTTGATGTCAGCAGAGGTAACATTATAGTTTAATCAGCCTACTTACCATTACATTTAAGTTTCATATGAATGTTTAAATCTTATTTCCCAAAGTGATTCAACAAGTTGTCATTAAAAGCTAAGTCTGTTACAGCTTTCATGGAATATCTCCAAATAGTAAGGTAACTCCCAATCAAAAGTTCTGCTGTTCAGAAGCTGGTTATTTATAGGTGCACCAAAGACTATTAAGTTATACTACAAAAGTGCTGCTCAGATTCTTAAGAAATTATTTATGTCTTGATTGAGAGTTAAAAGTATCAAAATAACTCTCTTTGCGTCCAAAAGGATGGCTTACTAGACTGAAGAGTTTAATGTTTGACCATTAACAGATCAAATGGTATTTACATATGTTTTTGGCAACATTTATAAATAATACTAAAATTTCTTCCATAAGTATATTATTAAAAAAACATACAGAAGAACAGTAACATTCCAATGTACTTTTCAGTGTTTTAATTAAAAAATATGTAATGGTAATGCTAATAATAATACATCTGTAAAATTTGATCTCTGTATCTTGGTCTTAGTAGAGCTCCCTTGGAAACTGAAGAGCAGGTTTTCCTTTTGCAGCATGAACTGCAAATGGAATGTAAAGTATTCCTAAAATATTTCATTTATCTGTATTCTAGGTAGAGCATTTTGATTCTATAGAATTTTAGAGGCATATTTTTCATGAATGCAAGAAACAAGTAAAATAAAAGGTAGTAGAGAATCATTAGACTTATGAATAAATGGACTATTTGGGGAATGCATACATTGAGATAGAGAAGCAAAAAGTGTTGGCTCTGAAAATCAATTTGGTCTGGAATTTTTCTGTATAACTTTCCAATTAGATATATAGCAGATGTTTAGCACACAGAAAAAAAAAAGAAATCCAAATAGCAAATGATAGCTTTTGGTACTTTTACACAACGAATCTAGTTTGTTTTACGGAACGTGTCCAAATAACCAGGACTACAAAAACTGGCTATCTGTGTACATGCAAGTAGAAACTGAAAATTCACTTTTCCTCTCAGGAGGATAAATTTTGAAATAACTAGTTGAATAAGATGATTTCTACTAAAAACACTTGGGTTTGTAGGCCTTGCTTATAAATGCCTGTTAGTATAGTAGTAGTCCGATACGTTTAGCAAATAGTATGTCAGATGATGTGTCCTTGAACTAAAACCAGCTGTCTCCAATAAAGAAACAGAAAAAACAGAGGAAAGTTCCTGTGGGGCAGTTCACTGGGAGGTAGAGTTGACATAATTTATTTCCTATACTCAGGAAATAACTGTCAATAGCTCCTGTTGTGGAATGTTTTGAAGTCTGACAGTTGGTTTCTAGTACATCACATGAGCAAGTCAGATGTAATCTCAGACATTGTCAGTGAGAAAAAAGAATCAATTATGGGATAGTGGCTGCTTGCCTGAAGAGAAGTGTTCTTTTCAGTATTCTTTCTGTGGAAGACTTGATGTGCTAGAAACTCTACAATTACATATGTGTTTTCAGATACCAAACCTAAATGAGTAACTGTTCCTAATTTCTGTGAATTTCAGGTTATTATTCCAAATTAATATGTCTTATTTTAAGCTAAATAAGTGTAATAAATGATAAACTATAGTAGTAAGATTTAAAGGCACAAAACAATGCAGCTAGATTTACAGCTGCTGTGAGTGACCAGATCATCAAAATAATGCATGTCAGCATTTCTATTGCAGTTATACTGATGAATTAATTTCTTGACATCCATGGTATGTATAAGCATCAGGGGTGTTTTTAATTTTTGCTTTTTTTTTTTTGTTTGTTAGTTTGTTTTTTGAAACACAGTTTTGATTTTTCTGAATTCTGTGTGTTGGAAAATTTCAGCCATTAAACTGTGTTAGAAATTTTGGCTATTTGCATAGACAAGACCTTCCTGATAGAACTGGTGGCCATGCTGCAAGATACAAATTTTACCTCCAAGATTAATCCATAATGTAACAAATTATGATCTTTTTTTATAGTACATTGTGTTTGTCTTCACAGTAAGGTTGTCAGTTTTTTGTATAATTTGCAGTGAAGTACTTGGTGGATTTGTGGTAAAATGTCCAAAATGTAACTAGATTCGCTAGAGCAAGGGTGCATGTCCCAGATTGTTTACTTGGTGATAAAAACCCTCTTTTCAAGAACAGATTACTTCCAAATAGCTTGGAAGGGTGAGAGAGCCAGCATGTTCTAAATGGCCATTGCTGCTTGCTTAGTGAAACCTTTATTTCACCACCAAATCCATCTTAATAAATATATTGGCATTTTTCAGTGGAAATTATTTGAGGATAAAGGTCATCGTCAAAAGTTTCAAGACTAACACTGAAGTTTGTAGCAGTAGGTGGAATGTTTAGAATGTATTTCTAATTTAGTAGAGCTACGCTGTGGTACTATTTTTACCTGCCTTACAAAGAATCTGTAGTTGGTAATTTTCTTTTAAGTGAGTTTTGATTCCACAGGTTGAAAGAAAAGGGTCTTAAATATGCAGATTTTTTTTAATGTAGTGACTGATAATTGTCAGTAGGACAACTATGTCTTCCTTATTGTCCTGGGTTCAGCAGTAGCAGTCATTTTTCTCCTTCTTGGTAGCTGGTGCTATGAATTACCTGACTGGGTTTAAACCACGACACTTATTTAAAGTCAGAAATGGGCAGTAGTAGTTGAAAACATTACTCAGAGATGGGGAAAAAAAGGAACAAATCTCATTATATGGATTACATGGTGCAGTTCTGAATTTGAACAAAAAAAAAAATCAGCTGGTTAAGTCAGACATTTTCTCCAGATACATATTGTTAAATTAATCCTTTTTTTCAGTCTATTTTTCATTCATATTTTACATATTTTATCTCAATTTAAAAAGAAGCTGCATATTCATACAGTAACAGCCTGGCTAATCTAAACATTTTTTTGTCCACGTTAAACCTCATTATTATAAATTGGCAGGTTTTTTAATGGTATTTACTATTGCAATTAAATCTTATTATTTAGGTAGAAATTAGGAGCACACTATCAAATAACAAAGCATGAGCGCTATAAATCTAAACTATAAGAAAAATCATTCTATTTTTACTTGTTTTGCAGAATTTATAAATTGTTACTTACAAATTTTCAAAGTGTAAACTATGTGATGAAATCTAATCACTATTTAAAAATAATATACTGTTTACATTAATTGTGTTATATGTACTCCACTCTTTCTTACAAAATGGTGTTGCTTGTACATTGGTTTGTTTACAGAGCCTTATCCTGTACCAAACTTAATTGCATGGGATCTCTGATCCCTGTTTTAAATATCAGCTTAATAATGAGATTAAATGCAATTGTGTTGTAAAATCATTGTCTGACAAACAGCGCCAGAAAACAAAGTCCTCAGTATCCACAGAACCACAGCAATTCAGCTTTCCTCATAATGTCTTCCAAATAACCTCAACTGCATGCTGGGGTAACTACCTCAAGGGTTCAGTGAGTCATTCACTGTGAACCTGAGCAGATGCGCCTGTTGGCACAACAGAAGGAAAGCTGGTGGCAACAGTCCCTAGTGAAAGGCACCAATGGGTGACAGACCCATGTGGGAGCAGAGAAGATCCTCTGCCACCTGCTGAGGAGATACTGGTGTTCCTACATCCTTAATCTGTATATAATTACCTTTAGTACTATTGGCATGAGTGAACCTAAGATGACTTCAAGCTGAAATGCTGTGGTAAATTTTACTCAAAATTTAGCGGTTAACAGATTAAATATATACACAAAATAACAACATAACTACAAACTTCATCTGTAACTGAAATGGTGAAGTACTGAGGCCTAAACAATAGGCCCTGAACCAAAGCTGACCTCTAGGTGAGTGTTACACCCCAACTATATCTATATATATATCTATCTATATATATCTATATATATATATAAAATATGCATAGTATTGATCACATATGCAATGCATTATCTGTCTATTTTAGTATGAATATATATATTTTGAAGGCAATATATAAAAGCTTTGTTGTAATGCTTATTGTGTAATAGTAACCAGCAGAATGGTCCTCCTTTATTTAGAGACACGTTGCAAGCCTGTGAAATCAGATGTCTGGCCTTGTTGAGAAATATGTGGTCAAAGCTAAAATAGATAGATACACTCCCTTGGCTCCTCCTCGAGCCGTGGCCTGGCTTGGGCGGAATCCAATGGGGAGGGTGACACCAGATGTTTCCGCACTTGATGTTTTGCAAGATGTTTATTCAACTATATAAAAGCTGGACCCTCTTGCAGGGACTTTGGAGACCTCACCTACGAGTGAATGCAGTGCATAGGACCTCCCACTTCCCGGGACAGGTTCTCCAAATCCTCACTGCAACTGGGGCTCCCCAGTGATTGCGAATCTGGATGATGGTAAAATATAAGGGCAACTGGTGATGTATCTTTCTTAATCACTATAGTTAACCTTATGTAGTAATGATTAGGTGCATTACCCTGCTTATTTTCTTTGCTGCTTAAAACTAGAGTATAATAAGCTTACTGTTTAAGTTGAATGCATTGCTTCATTCCTGTACTGCCTTGACAGAGACAGTGAAGTGGGCCTGCTCCTTTGTTGGCGTCTGTGTCCTTTCTGTTGACCCTGTCAATTGGTAAAACAAATGGATAAAAAATGCCATTTAAATATATATTCCTTGTTTTCTTTGTCTTGTAGATGACAGTCATGTCCCATTCTAAGGATCTCAAGGACGACTTCCACAGTGACACTGTGCTTTCCATTTTAAATGAACAGCGCATTCGGGGCATTTTATGTGATGTCACCATCATTGTGGAAGATACCAAATTTAAAGCCCATAGTAATGTGCTGGCGGCTTCAAGCCTTTACTTTAAAAACATTTTCTGGAGTCGTACTATCTGTATTTCAGGTCATGTTCTGGAGTTAGATGATCTCAAAGCTGAAGTGTTTACAGAAATACTGAATTACATCTACAGTTCCACAGTAGTTGTCAAGAGGCAGGAGACTGTAACGGACCTTGCAGCTGCAGGGAAAAAACTGGGAATATCATTCCTAGAAGATCTTACAGATGTTAATTTTTCAAGCTCCCCGTGCCCCTACGCATACTGTGTTAATGAAAAAGGGACTGTCAAAGAGGAAAAACATGAAAAGAGACATGAAGACTCCTCTGTGACAAATGGACCACGCATTACAAATGCATTCTCAATCTTTGAAACAGAAAACAGTTTGTTTTCTCCGCTTGATTTGAGGGCAAGCTTTAAAAAGGCATCTGAGACAATACAAGCTCCCAGCATCAGCCTTGACAGAAGCGATGTCTGCAAAGATGCTGAGCCAGCCAGTACACTGGCTGAACACTCCTATGCAGTTTCTTCTGGGGGAGACACTTTTCAAGGACCACCCTTTCTTGAGCAGGACAGGAGCCCTTCGTACAATGTGGGTGAAGACCACTATGAAAATGTCCAAGCCACACCACTTGTTCAGCCGGGAAAACAAGCATGTAATACTCCTAAAACAGCTTTTAAGCCCCAAGGTACTGGTTTGGCTATAGCAAAAGTACCTGCCTCTACAGTAACCACTACAGAAGCTCAACAAGAAGCAGTTACTGATCAGACAATTACTTCCCTTCCAAAACCTCAGAATAAAGCAGGAGATTTGCATTTATCAAGAGAAGAGGAAAACAATTCTGCTAACGCCTCTGGATCTGTGGCGACTGTCGTTCCGCCCGTTTACAATTGTCACTCTTGTGCAGAATCATTCAATGACAGGGCGTTACTGACTACTCATCTTCAACTCCATTCAGAGCATCAGGAAACTTTAATATGCAAATACTGCAGCAAACAATTTGCAAATCTAAATATACTGGAAAGCCATGAGCAAGTCTGCATGAGATCAAGTGGCTTACCAGTTCATAATGGAAACGAACAAAATTTAGAGGATAACTATACTGCTGCGGATGGAAGGAATGGGAGTTCATATGCAAATGCAGAGCCTCTATTGTCTGAGAACAGCATCACTGATTATTCTAATGCAAACCGCACTTTACCAGAAACAGATCATTTGGTTAAAGTCGTTGATGGGCAGATATTATATACTTGCGTTGTCTGCAAGCGTAGCTATGTAACATTGTCTAGCCTTCGAAGACACGCAAATGTGCATTCATGGAGAAGAACATATCCTTGTCACTATTGCAATAAAGTATTCGCATTAGCTGAGTATCGCACCAGACATGAGATCTGGCACACGGGAGAAAGACGGTATCAGTGCATTTTCTGTCTGGAGACTTTTATGACTTACTATATACTAAAAAATCATCAGAAGTCTTTCCATGCAATTGACCATCGCCTCTCAGTTAATAAAAAGACAGCCAATGGAGGCTTGAAACCAAGTATGTACCCATACAAACTTTATCGACTCTTACCTATGAAATGCAGGCGACTACCTTATAAGTCTTACCGAAATTCTTCATATGAAAATGTTCAAACAAGTAGCCAAGTTAATGAAACTGCTTCTACTAACTGTTTTATTCAGAGTTCTCTTAGCTCTGAGCTACCACCACTGAATTTTCAACATAATATAATAGCAACAAACAGAACTCTTGCCTTGGATACATCTTCATGTAATGATGCAGCAGCTTCCACAAACACTCAGAATTCTTCCTCTTGGGGAGTAGGGATCTTAAATTCTGACCTGCAAAGGGACTTTTTCACAGCTGAAAAAAGAGTTTCCACTGCAGCAAGTGACTCTGCTACTCAGGAGTGTGATTCCTCAGTTGTGTCTTTAACTAATGTGACTGAAAACTCAACCTCTGTCATCAGTTACAGCAGTTCTGCCCCCTCTGTTATAATGCACAGTAGCAGAGTTTCATCAGTTATAATGCATAGTAAAACAATTACTTCTGTAGAAAACAATAAGACACAATCTTCAAATAATCTACCTAGTCAGTCTGTAAATGATGATTGTAAATATGGGTCAGATAATTATGGTAAGTGCATTACAAAATCAAAAACTATTAAGGATAAAAAGAAAACGCTGCTGTACAACAGAGCAGAAGCAACTGAGGATTCACAGCATATCACAGGATCTGGAGGGTCATCTAGCAAAACAATAAATACCGTCCAAGAATCAAGTAAGACTGAAACATATATTGCAAAGCCTGCCCTACCTGGAACATCTACTGACAGCAATGTTGCACCTCTTTGCCAAATAACGGTAAAAATTGGTAATGAGGCTATTGTAAAAAGACATATATTAGGATCTAAGCTGTTTTGTAAAAGGGGCCGAAAATCTAAACATGAGTCCAAACAGGACAATCTAAATGAGGAATCAGAAATGGAGGTGAAAGAAAGAAGCCCATCTAGGCTTTATAGCTCAGAATGCCTGGAGCCAACAGAAATGTGTGATGATGTAAGTGACCAGGACTCCAGCGATAAACCCTGGAGACCCTATTATAATTACAAACCAAAAAAGAAATCCAAACAGCTAAGAAAAATGAAAAAGACCAAATGGAGGAAAAAGCATGGAAGCAAGAACACAATTATGGAAAGCCACAACACAAGCAGTAGAGAATACGCACTCAGGAATGCTCCTGAGGAAAAGGCAGTCAGTCAAGAAGAGAACACAGAAATGCCTAATCTTCCTTGTGAGCTCTGTGAGAGAGATCAGTCTTCCACTGCAGAAAGTCAAGAGCACGTACACTGGCATGGAGCTGCCTCAAAGCCTTACGTTTGTGAATTATGCCAAAAGCAATTTCAAAGTCCATCCACTTTAAAAATGCATATGAGGTGTCACACTGGGGAAAAGCCCTACACTTGCAAAACCTGTGGTAAATGTTTCTCAGTCCTTGGAAATCTACAGAAACATGAACGCATTCACCTGGGTGTCAAAGACTTTGTCTGCCAATACTGTAATAAGGCATTCACTTTAAATGAAACGCTCAAAATACATGAAAGAATTCATACTGGAGAAAAACGCTATCACTGTCAGTTCTGCTTTCAGAGCTTCTTGTACCTTTCTACCAAAAGGAACCATGAGCAAAGGCATGTACGTGAGCATAATGGCAAAGGATATGCTTGCTTTCAGTGCCCCAAAATTTGCAAGACAGCAGCTGCTCTGGGAATGCACCAGAAGAAGCATCTATTCAAAAGTCCAGGTCCACAAGATAGAAAGGAACAGTTTTGCAATGAAAGCACTAAACTTTTGGAAAATCCTCATTTCCTTGGTTCAGAAGGAAGTGAGGTAAAAAATACACAAAATGTAACTCCAGAAGTTATACTCTGAGTGACAGTTGTGAAGAAGAGAAATTCAAAACTATATACTGGAGAAAATATGGATGCATTGAATGGGGAAACATCTCCAGTCAAATTAGTACCATTTACTAAGGTCAAATACTTATCTAAACATGTCAGTATATGCAAAAGAAAGAAAAATAACAGAAAAGAAAAACTAGTATTTGCAATAATACAAACTTAATATGAAAGGCCCCAAATTCTTTTGCCACAATCAACTTCTAATATATATAGAGAGAGAAAGAAAATATGACCAACCACAATCCTGCTGCTTAGCATTACAGGATGCTAGTCACTGAACTATTTTACAGTGTTCTTTTTGGGTCAGAATCGTTCTAGGCAAAATAAATATGTAGGTTCACAGTGTACTCTGTAGAAGGAGTTATTGCTGCAGAAACCATATATTGCATTTTTAAACAAAAATTAATATGTTTATAAACAAAGTAATTGTAATCTAGTGTATTCTAAAGTGAACGTGGGAAATGTTTCATGAACTTGGGTATGCTGAAGTACAGTTGAGTTCTGGCGTGCTTTTCTGTAGCTCAACCTTTACAAAACATATTCAGGGGTTTAAACCTCTTTTCCTTTCATTTTTGTATTTACCATAATAACCATTAAGTCTTGAGTGCTTGTGTAGAAAGTATTCCGGATTTATGATATCTCTCAGACATGTAATAAAGATTAAGTAAAACTCACAATAGCCAGTCTTCCAAACTGCATAAATCCCAATATCAGTGGCCTGGTAGAGCTATTCAGGTGCACCTGTCTGAAGAAAATTGCTCTCACGAAACAACCTAGTGAAAAGTAAATCCTGTATGTAAGCATCCACCTCCTGGTGGGTCTGCAACTCCTGTCTTTTATGAATGTCATTATTCTTGGCAGAAGAGGAGATTTAGACATTGGACTTCCTCCTCATCCTGGAATAATGCCTGGATAACAAACAACAGAGCAACTCACCATAAATACTTTTATTTTTGGGAAGGGTAGGTAAATACTCAGATTCTTGCTTCCGTATATATCCCTGAAGCAAACTGCGTACAAAAAGGGATAGGGCCAGTTTATGGGGCTTCCTGTCATTCCCATGCCTTAAATACAACATCTCACTTTCACACATCCTTTCCTGGTTAAATCCCAAACCATGCCTGCACCTGGCTGCAGGCAGGCTCCCTGTCACAGTATCCCTTTGCTCAACAGAGTGGGTGAATAGCACAGAGGTGCCTGGCATGGGTTGATGGAGGAAGAGAGAGATGTTGGTTCTTCATCCTTCCTCATCCTGCCACACCAAAGGGTTAGCTTCAGAGTTTGCTAAGAATCTAGAGAGTAGGCTTCTGAAAGACATCACTGAAATACTGCAAGTAGTAGTATTTTGTGAAAATGTGATTAACTGCGATTAAAAGATTAAACAAAAAACAACAAAGGGTGTATGTCTAGAAATTGCATTTTATATGATAGGGCTCTGTTGTAATGTACCTGCATTTCCAGTTAGTCATGTATGTTCATCTCTGTGAAGTGTTAAAAAATTAAGTCAGAACAAAGGTTAGTGATCCTCGACTTCATTCTACATGCAGATATGGTATACAGTTTGTTTACTTACTTTGTCTTCTTGAATATTTTAAAAGAAACTATAGGGGTACAATAAAACTACAATTGAAATGGTAATACAGTATTGATTGAAGTAATAATATAGTCCACTTATTTATTCTGTCATTGGTGAATGCTGTGAACCCCATGAGAAATTCTGGGTTCATGGCAGCTTTGGTTCCATTTAAATAAGGATAATAGAAGAATAAACACAGGAAAGTACGACGATCTTTTAAAGAAAGTACACAGGAATATCTGCAAAGTGGACTTGTATGATGATAATTATAGACCAAAGCAAATAAGGTAGAATATTTATAAATATAAAGATAATTTTACAAATATTTTATATAACTGTATAGTTCATAAGAAAAATATTGATAGCTTGTGTTAGGTTTGGGGGGTTTGTATATTTTGATAAAACCACAATGACTTTGTAACTCTGTATATTCTCTACAGTTTATAGCAAAGCAGTTTTAAGATGGCAATGTCATGTTTATAGTTCAATTGTGGCACTTTTATTACAAGTAACATGTTGCAGTAATGAGTCAAGTATTAATGACCAAATTAGAATTAAAGTAAGCGTAGGAGAAGGTAAACTATATGTTGTCAAAGACTGTCATTTGCTACATAATCACATCTGTATTTTTGTTTAGAAGAAAATATTAAATGCAGATGTTAAGGATTGATAAAGAGTCTAATTTTATTTTTAGAAAGAGTGATTATAACTCTGTTTTTGCTTAATTAAAATAACATCTTCCTCTTTTTCTGCAAGTCTCTCAATTTTTTAAATTGTTAATACTTACATAATCTGTAAGACCCAGAGATATGTATCTCCTAATAGTTATTTCGTTATAAGATTAAGCAACACAGTTACAAAACGCTCCCTTTATTAAGGTTCAAAACAGTGAGTCGAGAACACGCCAAAGCTCAAAGGAAGTGATGGTATCTCTTGGCATCGTACCATTAAAGGTGAATGCAATGCTGAGGTGAACAGAATCTACTGCTGACTTGGAAGACACATGAACTACGTTTAATACCATACAACATCTTAAATGTGTTTTCATTAGGAACTGAAACTTGCAAAATTCTTTTCTTCTTAATTCTGATAGTAACCTTGCGGTATATATGGTGTATTTTACACACTGTACTTCAGATCTTTTTGGGCTACTGTCAAGAAACAGAGTTCAAAATGCAAACATCTGATTGTAGATGGAAATAGGGAGATAACATGTAAAATAAGAGCTTATACATATTTACGGTACTTCCCCCTTCAGGTAGGTGTCACTACTCTGTAACTTGCATTAAAAAAGAAATGTAAGCTAAATTACACAGATCATTTTGAGGTGGTCTTCAGGAGATACGTAGAACTAACAAAAAAAAATCAGAAGTTTGCTACATTTTTCTCTATTTAAATGATAATTAAAAAGACAGGTGGATCATCTCAGTGTTTGTTCACCTAAACAAAATGTTAGCCAATGGAATGAAAGAACACAACTAAACTACAGGCAGAAGCATCTGAAGTAAGCCACTAAGTGTCATCATCTCTTTTATTCGTTCTAAACTTCCTTAATACAGCAATTATTACTGATAGTCCAAGACTAGCTGACATAAATGGTTATCTCACAAGAACAAAGACCCCTCTACTTACATCCTTGTTACATAAAGAAATCTTTCCACTAAGTTTCCAAGTTAGCACACCAGTGTTTGTCGTACCTGTGTCCTTACTTGGACAGACATACCTGTCAAGCAGATGCTCTTAAGAGAGCCTGAAAACGAATATTATGCAGTTGGAATGGTATTCTGGATATAGTATGTTAGATTAAGACAAGGCACTTATAAAATGGAAAAAATATGGAGTGTCAGGAACTGGACAACAACTAAACTGAAAGTTGCATTGATAACATTTAGAGGAGGTCTGTGCTTCAAAGGAAGCTGATGCTAAGTTTAAATGGTAATCTCCAACTGTAACTGTAGCTCTTGAGAGAGTATAGAAGGACTAGAGTCACACCATACAACTTTTAAAATGTTGCAGCCTGCAGTTTAAGCACTCCATTCTCAGAGTGCTGCCCTGCTAAGTTTCCTCAGATCAAAGCTTTGATTTGGCCTGGTCAGATTCACCAGCCACTGGTCAGATGGGGGGGCAGCCAGCCTAGACAGCCAGATGTAGATAATTAAATCCTCAATTTGTCCTGCAGAGGAACCTCTCATTTCCAACAGGTTAAAATTCAGCTAATGCAAACTCATGTCTTTGTACAGATTTGGGTTTGCATGCAAATACACCCATTACTGGTGTTGCAAAGGAGCTTATTCCCCATCAACGCACTGCCCGCCACCTTCAGACATCCCCCAGCCACTATGTGAAGCATGGGAATGAGGAAGGAGCCTCACCCTTGCTGAAGGAGCACTAGGGGAGAAGTTGAATGCAGGGAGACGCACCAGTGCCTGACTGTTAGATTATATGGCTTGATGCTATATCATAGTAGCAATAGCAAATTTGTGCAGAGAAATACAAAATGGTCAGAGCAGAGGATTTCAGTTAGAGACAAATGACAGGTTCTGGCCTGAAACTTTAAAAGCTTCCCTTCAACAGAAGGACAGACTGAAGAGGGCTTTCTAAGTATAAAGAATCCAGTTCCTCTGCTGCTTTCTAAACCAGCTTTAGCACTACCAGTGGTTTAGGATACGTCAATCATTAAAGGCTTTCACCAGACTTGTGCCTACAGGGCCTGGTGGCTGATGCACCCTCAGCATGCACCTGAGTGTCACTGAGATGGATGTGCCACCTGCAGCTGGTGGCTGGGGGTATTATGCAGATCTAGGAAAGACCCGCCACTGCTGTGGGACTGGGGCAAACTCCACATGTAGGCAAGATCCCCGAGAGTTTCACATTAAGATCTTCAGGAAATGTTGATATAAAACATGATGCAAAAGCCCTTTAATGAAGGCCGTCTGCTGATGCTTAATCTATGTCACCTTTGGGTGTCTCCGCACGGCCCGCTGTGCTGCAGAGGCAGCTTTGGAAGCTGAACCGCTTAGTTGTTTTATGGCATTTCTTGTGTGGCTGAGCAGACAACCCGGACGAGGGACAGCAGGGGAGGTTCATTAGAAGCCATGGAGCGCCTTTCACAGAGACAGGCACTCAACGTGCCAGAAATCAAAGCAACCGGCCCTGTCGTTTCAGCCGTTTAATGCAATGAATAGGGTAAATACAAGCTTTTGTCGTGCCCCGCAGCCAGAGCCCTTCTACCCTGCAAGAGGCTCATACAGAACAGGGCAGTTAGGGTTAGCTGCGGAAGCGGCCGAGCGCACTAGGAACGCAGTGAACCGGTGACGGAACACCAACACCCCTCAGCCCCGCCGAGGCTGGCCTCAGAACGCCGCCACAGCAAGGAAGGAACGGCAGCGCAAAGGCCTGCTGGCAGCCGGGCGCCACTGCGCATGCGCACCACCGCCCCGCGCCCCGCTCCGGTGCTGTGGTGCCCCCCGAGGGCGGCGGCCGGCGGGGGCGGAGCGGTAGCGCGGGGTGGCTCCTGGGCGTGTGGCGGGGCCAAGCCGTTCCCTTCCCCCCGCGGCGCGTTGTACTGCGCAGGCGGCGGCACTGGCGCGATGGCGGCCGGGGACGGCGGCGACGAGGTGCGGGTGCTGCAGAATCTTCGAGGGAAGATCTGTAAGTGCGGTGCCGCGGCCGGGGCGGGCTGTGTTAGAGTTGGGCTGGGCTGGGCAAGCGCCGGGAGCTGCCGCGCTCAGGTGCCCGCTCCTTCTGTGGCTCCGCGGCGCGGGCCGCCGCCGCTCCCTCTCCCTTCCTGCGGTGAGGCGGGCGCCTGAGGCCCTGGGGGCGCGGAGGGGGCGGTAGCTCCTCACGGCGGTGCTCCTCGGGCCAGACGATGAGGAGAAGGAGCCTCGCGGAGGCCCCGGCCGCGCTCTGGCGGCGCCGGGATGGGGCTTTGTGGCGGGCGCGGCCGGCACGTGCTAGAGGGGCCGGGCCGGGGTCTGCGCGGCGCCGCACCGGGCGGGCGGGAGGGAGGTGTGGAGCAGGGATGAGGGAGGGATGAAGGGATGTGGCGGGGCCGTTGGAGCCCCGGAGTGGCCGGGAAGCATCCGTTGCTCCGAGGTTTTCCTTGAGCGAGCAGAAATGCCCCCTCCCGCCCGAACCTCGGGCCTCGGAGTGTGTTTGTCAAGCAGAAATTGCAAAATTATTGATGTGCAGGAAGTTGGTGGTAGAGGGCTGTTCTGGAAACGGTTATTAATGCTTCTGTTTCTTTGTGTAGCGTGTGTGCGAGTGAGAGAGAGGCTGATGACTTTATTTTGGTGGTTAGGAAGTGCTGACTAAAAATGCCTATGCGTTCAGTAACGTGGGAAACCGAAGGATGAGCTGGGGAGGAGAGGCCGGGGAGGAAAACAGATAGCGTGGTGCGGCTCAGCTCGGGAGGACTTCAAAGCGAGTAGGAGAAACAGGATGTGCAGTGGCTTCCTGAAGGGGTATCGAAATACATTCATACAATTCAGATGCAACCCATATATTTCCTTTCTCACACAGCCGGTCGACTTTTTTGAGAATGAAGTGAGGCATCTTGAATTGGGCATGGTGCTGTGATTAAGAACCGGTTGTGAAAATCTGATGAAGGTTTGGTGGAGGAATGGAGTCACGTTCACTTAAACATCATCATGCAGTATAGACTTGAATGTCTTCAGTAAATAGAAGACTAGGTCATGAGAACAGGAGACATAAGGTATAGCTGAGGTGCTCTCTCTCCATAGCCGTAGAGTTATTGCTGGCTGAGTAGACAAGGCTAAGCATACGGAGATCTTGTGTTGTTAGCAATTATCACAGAAATAGTATGTCAGCTTACCGTTAAAAGGGATACAGTTAGTTTTGGGGCTGAGGCATTAATTCCTGAAACTGATTTATTTGACGCCATTCTGCTTCCTTTTATCAGAAGGTGGTTTTTTTTGTTTGTTTGGTTTTTTTTTTTTCAACACTGGACAACACAGCTTTCCAGAAGTTCTG
This sequence comes from Pezoporus wallicus, assembly GCF_028554395.1. Lineage (NCBI taxonomy): Eukaryota > Metazoa > Chordata > Aves > Psittaciformes > Psittacidae > Pezoporus > Pezoporus wallicus. The sequence goes on from NW_026640059.1 coordinate 5,056,537, forward strand.
CATTTTGTCGTACTTGAACCTGATAAAAGTTTTCCATTAAACATTAAAAAACAATCCAAAATGTCTCGAGACTTAGGTAGAAAATAGTTTTATTGTCCCGTTTAAGTGGTCTGCATTGAGTCTGAAGTTGTATCATAACTTCAAATATTTGGTTACCTGCAAAAGTAATTCCTAGGGAATACATAAAAGGTTGGTTGCCAAAGATGGACCTGTAAGAACTGCAGGAGCCTGTTTGGAAATTGAGTGGAAGTAATAGCTGCAATAAAAGATGTGTCTTGAAACAGTGTGAAAATCGCTTTGTAAACCTATTTGTTTCTTCTAACAAAACAAAAACACTGTTTACAAAAAAAAAGATGCAAGTTAAATATGCTGTGGAAGTTTGTGAACCCTCCAATCCCTAGATGCTCTTTTGGCTTCTTTGCACAGCTAATACTATTTTAAGTTTTGCTTCTTGCTATTATTTTACTAAAGCATTTTTTTAGGAGAAAGCACTGTGAATGAGCAATATAAATGAATGTAATAATGTAATCCCTCTAGATCTGGAAGGAGTGACAGTAACAGACCTCATTTTGGAAAGCTAATGTTCATAGTCTGTAAGAATTCCTTGTAACATGTATCTTAAAAGAGGGAATACATTTTGGTGCCAAAGCTTTGCTTCCATTTAAACTATTACAAGACTTTGGACATTGACAATTTTGTATATGTTGCATGACAGTGTGGTAGTTTTAACTAAGTAATGTCAGTTCTGTAATTCTACATGTATAGAAGACACCATCTGCAGCGAGTTCTTTTTTATACTCTTTTTTTACAATACACAGATGGTATAATCTAAAGTTAGCGATATTATACAGATCATCACAACAGATACAGAATTGAGGCATATATTTAAAGGTGGTGAAAAAACAGAGCAGGGACATCTTTGTAATCCATGGCACTCTGTTTCGTGAGGTACGAGTGTTTGCAGCCAGTCTCCTGCCTCCAATTTTCAAGCAAGAGGTAAGGTGAACTAGTCTTAACAGTTTAAGACCGTATAATTCTATTTAAAAAAAAAAATTAAATTTTAACATTTAAATTTAAATGCAGTATTACACTTTAGCAGGTTTCCACTGCTTTCCACTGAAGGTCTGTCTGTAATTAGTAACAGCTGTCTTGTATAGGTGGCTCTGTATTTTGCATCATAGTAATGACAGAAGCACTTTACAAAGGTACGTGAATATCACGTAGTTTTAGGCATAGGTTATAGTGTAGTGCTTTAAACTGTGTAATTATCATTTCATGATATCCAGTAGTACAGTTTTCGGTGATGTTAATTGCTTTGATTTTTGGTGTGTTAACTGAAACTTGTCTTAGTGGAGCGCTTTGAAAATGTCTCTCTTGTGTCCTAGAACTCATTTGGCAAAATTCAGGATGTGTTCCTTTCCACACTTCTTGTACTGAGTTGTTAATGCTGCTTGGTTCTCTCTGATTATGCTGCATTCCTGGAGTGGATTTAATTGTTGCTGTATAATGTTTAGTCCTGTGAAGTTAATACTTTGTGTGCATAAACATCTTCTAAATTTCTTTGTTCTGGGTACCTATCAGAGGATGTACACTAATTGTGCACTTTGACTTGACAGAGCATATTGTGAATAGTATTTCTCTATCCCACCGCCTGCTTTAGCTTATGCACTGTTTAACAGTGAACAAGCTTGAACTTGATGTTTTTATGTGGTATCTACATTTAACAGATGCTGTGCAGGCAAGGGAATTTTACAGAGCTGTTGAATTTGGTAGGTTGCTCCATTGCTGTTGGTAACAGCTCTGTTATAACATTTAATTTGGAGAGTTTGAATTTATTAGATGTTGTACAGCTAAATTCCTATTGCTGTAACACTTGAGATTTTTAGCACTGAGCTTTTCCCTTTTGCTCAGGTTTGATCTAACCTTGTTTTGAAGTGAGGATATGCATAGAGAACCTAAACAATATTTTCTAAATATTTTAAAATCCAAACATATACATATAATTGGCCGAAGTGAAGGTTTGGTTTTTTTTTAATTAGATTTTTTTTTTTCTATTTTCCCTGAGTAGCTGAGTGGCAATAAAGAAAGCTTAAAAGTCAAGTAACTAACAGCAATTGTAAACTTCTGTCTTTAAAAAATAAAAAGGTTAATGTTTGTTTAGTGATGCGTTTCAGGGTTCCCTGATGAATTAGGCTACTACACATGTCATGTGAAAATAATTTCTGGTTTAAGTTAGTCCCATGACAGAAAATGGTGAATTTATATGGTCAGTACATAATAGATAAATCTTTTATTGCTGCTGTTTCATCACTTGCACATTTCGCCATTTGAACTGCAGGTTTGGGCATTACACTGTATGGTTTTAAATGACAGCCACTGTGAAGAGGCTTGAAATATAGGTCCACAGTTAGATCTGAAATTGGTTTAATTTCTCCCCAAAATAGTATTATTTGCTTTATAGGTCATACTACCTACACTTTCTAAACAAACCCTTGGAGAACACTGGTATACATTTTCTAATATGTTTCTTGTACTTCTTACCTTTTTCCTTTGCATCCTTTGGGCAGTGAAACGTCTTCAGAATTGCACACTTGATAAATGCACTGAAAATCTAAATGTTCCAGCAGATACCTTGTGTTCATACTTCATTTTTGTGTGGGCATTGTAGCCATAGGTTTTTGAGAAAAAGTAACCAAAGTGTAACCAAAGACTTGTAAGTGATATCTGGGAGTTGCTTCCTGCCCCTTTTTTTAATTTTTAAGGAAATAATCTTGAAAGAGTTGGAGCAGTATATGGCTGAAAAGTCCCACAATCACAGGTATCAAGAGGTGTTTGAAAGGATGTTAAATCTCATGATCTGTACTTCACCTGATAAGTGCCCTGAGGTTATTTTTAACACAACTTTGGGAATCATCCCCCCCAACTCTCAAAAACATCAATAAATTTGTCTGTGCCTTAAACACTTGGGCTACAAAAGAAAGGTTTTTATCTGATTAGGAAACCAAAACTTCTATTTTTTTTAGTATTTCTTTGGGTGGAAAGTTTCTTTTAATACTGTAGGATTTCAGTGTAGTAGACTTAAAAATTGTGAATTATGTAGGAATATTTAATTTTTACTCTTAACATGAAATGACAATAATTAAAATTTCCTTTCAAAGTCCACTGTACAGTGCCTTTACAGTGCCAACTACGTAGTGTTATATCTTGAATATTTTACGTAAAAAATAGGATGGTGAAGCTACAGAGTATTAGCTAAAAATAAGGATTCTTATCAGGAACAACTGACCTACAGTTCATGCTTGTTAAATACAAACTACAGTATATCAGAAGCTCTCTGAGGGTTACTAGCCTCTTTCATGAATTTGTTTTTGTATTTTCTTTCATAGGTTTTATTAAAATAGCTGCCTTTTTATAAATTTTTTTCTTAAGGCAATGCTCAGTCATTGATGCTGTTCTTGGTTCTTCTGCAGTATCTCATTTAAGGGAACTTTGAGTTTAGTCTCTTTTTCGAGTCTAGTGGCATTAAAAACTGGTTCTGTTCATGACTCTCAGTCTGTCAACATTAAGTGTGGTATTTAAAAAGAAATATGTGTACTTCCTCCTCTCCCACACCCAAGTTGATGAAAAGCTCATTGATACTTCTGAGAGCACAAGTTTTAACTGTGGAAGTTACTGAAGAGTCTGTTCACGCTTTCCATCACTGTATGTATCCTTGACCTGGAAAACATCATGCATGAAGTTCAGTCTCTCTTCCTGTTAAACTGTCACACTTGCAGCTCTGATACCATTATGGTAGCCTTTCCCATACCAGACATTACTTATTTAACTTTCAAGGCTGTAATAATCTATTTGCCAGAGGGGGAGAAAACAAAGTTCTGGTTTTACATGTTAACAGAATAGGCAATAAAGCTTATTCCTCAGTCAGTTCTTCATATTGGCAATTTTTTAAAAAGAATCTTGTGTATGATGCTTCGCATCTAGTTTCAGGCTGTGGTCTTTGAAAGTTGAGGCGATACATTATTCAGACATGGTAAGTAATTAAAACTCAATACTTTGATGTAGTCTTCATCCTGTTACTTCTAATACCTTATGTAAAGTTTAGATTCCCATTTCATTGGGAAAGGTATTTCTACTAACAAGTAATAATGAATGCTACTGTAAAGGGCCCTGGTTAAGACCTAATAGATAATACAATTCTGATTGCCTGTGTTTAAGATAACAAAGTGCAACAGGGACAGAGAGTGACTACTCAGTGATTAGGATCCTCTCATGAGAGAGTGCCAGAAAAAGCTTGCCTTGTTTCTTTTAGCAGAATAAAAGGTGAAGAGGGTCTATCTGCTCTCAAGAGAAATTCATAGGGGAAGGAAACACCCAGAGGTGGGGGACAGGGGATGGACACACGACTAACTGTTTAGGCTGAAGGACAGTGTTGCCATAAATAAATACAGGTGTCTGTGGCATTCAGATTTTGGAAGACCTTTTCAATTTGAGCACTGGGAACTGGTTTTTGCTGTATCTACACAGAAGTAACCATTTCCAGAAAGGGCTGCCTGATATCTGGTGTGTGTTATTACAGTGGTCTAGGCCCAATACCCAGCAAATCTTTGTACTCCTGTGTTGACAGTCATCCTGTCTCATTAGAAACTTCCTTTCCCACTTCTTATCCATGTTGCATTTAGTCAGTGGGTGATTTTTTTTTAATTTTTTTTTTCCCCTCTTCCTATTATGTCATAAAGACTTTATGGGTAAGTTCTTATTAATCAGCTTCGTTTAGCCAAAGTATTTGCAGAGAAAATACCAAGTGAACAATAGCTTAGCTAGATCATGTCTTGGTATTATGACCTAATGCCGTATTACCTCAGGCTGCAAGCTTCTTGGATTTAGCAAGCTACACAGGGTCAAGCCCAGATGAGACCTCTCAAGGGAAAGTGCAGGTGCTGCAGGAAGTGGTGTTCATGAGTCAGTGTGCTGTCCTCTTCCTGTCTACTCTCCTTCCACGTGAGGTTGGGTGTAGCAATTTCTGTACGCTGTTGGATCTTAGGAATTGAAAGTTAATGTGGAAATGCATGCTAATTGAATGGGAAAGTTAATTTTGGACACACTGTAAAATTCTTGTGGCTAATACTGTGTGGGTTCCCCCCGCCCCCAGATATTTACAGTAAATTTTTTATTTACAGATGACGCCAAACACTTGGTACCCAACAAAATGAGAGACTTTTTCTGTACCATAAACTTGGACCAAGAAGAAGTTTTCCGTACACAAGTAGTTGAAAAATCTTTAAGGTAAGCTTAACTTCTAAATGGAGATGATAAGCAAGGCTGCCTCAGTTCAAAATAAAAATAAGATATGTATCAACATGCATGAGCTTTTGCTTGTACCACAAAAGAATGAGAGCTGACTTGTGGCAACTACTCAGCAACGTTACAGCAAGTGTAAATCATGACAGTAGTTGAAAGGAGACAAAACTGAGGCTTGTGAGTAGTACAGTGCTTATAAAATGAAGCATGCTTATTTCACTATTAATATATTCTGTTCTACTGAGCAGTGTAACATTCTTTTTCTTGCCAAGTTGTTTTCAAGGGAAAGATACTTGGTTGCTCTTCATGCCATTTCCTACTTCTAACATGCACTTGGTCTGCATTGGTGGAATTCTGCTTCTAGTGTCTGTCTTGTAAAACCTGTTTCTAGAATAAAGGAACCAGATCTTTTCCATGTATTACAGTTGTGTGTGCTGTGGGATTTCCCTCTGAATAGGCCTCATTCTCTCCTGAAATTCTTGTTTTGGGAACTGTAACCAGTACTGACACAGAATGGCTTGCTTTGTCTTCCTGAGCTGCACTTAGCTGTAGGTTCTGCTGCTATCTTACAGCCTTACAAGTGGTCAAAGAAGTCATAACATAGCTGCAGTGTGTGGTTTCATGTCTCAGAATTCTTCAGTTCACTGGTGACCCACGCTGAAACATTGTTGTAACTGCATTGTTCAGAATATCCGAGTGACAGTTTCAGTTACTGGGAGGAGACATTAAACCTTCCTCTTTAAATCCAGAAAGCCTGTTCAAACTCTTAAAAAGTTTTCCAGTTTCAAGGGGTTTTCTTAGTGTTTGTTCTTTGAGCTGTCTCACTAGGTGTTTCCAGGTGAGGAGCAGCATACTGCTCATGTAGCACATTCAAATAGGGAATTTTTCTTTTTCAGAACGTTTTTTTAGATGCCTTCTTAGGCTTCTGTATGAAGAGCAAGCACCATGTACATGCAATCAGGAGCAACTACTTGCTCATACTCCCAATTTGTAATTGCTGTAGTCAGATCCAAAAATCTAATGCAAAAATCAGATGCAAAAATCTAACTGGCTGCAGTTAAGATTGAGTTTGTTTTGGTAATCAACTGAGTAATCCTTCAGAGAAAAATGTTAAAAAGACTGTATTGATAAAGCAGATACTTAAAATTTCCCCTTTGAGTAGACAGTAGTTGGATGGGTATAAGGGAGCCCAGTGTATCATTTAAAAAGGACTTTGCCGTCAGTTTTTTGACATGTTAATAATTGAAACCCTAAAAGTTACTACTGTGCTTGGAAGCAAGTTACATTTAATGTTTATTCTGTGTTTATGCAGACATTATTATGTTCTGTTTAAGAGTTGTATACTTCAATCACCTGATAATAGAAGTATCAATTGCATAGTAAAACATTTGATATCATAACATTGATATTTGATTTGACATCAAAACATTTAAAAATAGTACTTAAGTTTTAACTGAAATTTAATTAAATGAAAACAATGCCATTAATGCTTTACAGAGGAAGAAAAATTTCACTATAAAAAACCCAACAGTTTTGGGGGGGGATGTCTCAAGTGACACACATACGTCAGCCTCAAATAGAAAATTTTTCAGGTGGTATGAAATTAATATTTCTAAGTTGAAAACATTTTATTAGGAGTCAGAAGTCAATGTTCTGGATCACTCCTTGCTTGTAGGTGCCTTGCTGTCTCCACTCATTGCATAGGGAGCTCCATCATCTGAATTATGTCTCCATTAAGTTAGATTCACAGCATGCATAGGGTTCCATACAAACTGATGAAATGAAATGTAATAAAACAAGTTATCCTCTATTAGCAGCAACCAGATTGGGTGCTTACATTTGATTACTAGTGTGTATGCAGTTATGAAGGCTGGCACTTGTTCCAGAAACTTAATTATACCATCTTGTTGCTTATTAATGTGTTCAACTGGAATACTGTACTAACCTACAGGTACTGGAAGGGAAGATGAAAGCTATAATCTCTTATTAGCTTGAGAACTTGGTAAATTGCTTTTCAGCAAGATACAGTACAGTATAATTTTAGTCATAAATACAACTTTGAATTTGTTTTGTCTTATATTATTTGCTTACATTTTCTTACACACATAATCACAGTCTGGTTTTGTCAGTGCATTCTGGGTTGCAAATTTATACTAGCTGTAATCTAAATTATATCCTATGAATATCCATTAGATAAACATCTGTGGAAGTAACTATCACTAGAATTAAAATACTGTTTGTCTACAGTGACTTAAAATTAATGAAGAAATGAATTTTTAAAACGTGCAAGTAGGATTTGGCTTCTGCCAGCACTGTGACTATTGTTTCAGTGCAGATGCGAAGCAAATGACTTTTCGAAGTTTGAAAAACATGAATCAATGCTGGAGTGAAAGAAGGATATTTTGACTAATGGCTCAATAAATATTTCCTGACACAGTGTGGGATTTCTGTGGGTTCTGAAGAAAGAAATTTTTTTTTCACCCTTGGAAAATTTAAAGAACAGCTGTGAGGCTCCTGAAATTTCCATGGTCAGATATGAGGAACTGGGGAGGGGTTGTGGTGTGTGTGTTTCATTCATTATTAATATTATTATTATAACTAAATTCTTTTCTTCTTTTTTTTTTTTTTTCCGAACAACTTTGTGTGAAAGCAAGGTCATAGCAAACTTCTTTTGTTGATGTAACTGTTGCATTTATCAAATGACAGATCTAGGGTCATTGTTCAGTTTCTGTTATAGAAGTGCCAGTTTAACAAGGAAAGGAAGAACAAACAGTGTGTCACACATTTAAATTTAATCTCCTGTATTACTGTAATCCAGTTCTTCCTGAATGACTGTCTGGTTTTCCTTTGAATTAGCACTATCTTCTAATTTTGTATCCGTCAGTCTTTAAAGTTCTTGCATCAAAGTCACAAATGAAGGTACTAAACTAACTGAATCCCTGAGGAACAGGTTGAATAAGTTCTCCATTTTAATTATTCCTCGTTGGTATAACATATTGTACCCCTTCATCCAGTTCTGTATCCACCTTAAAATTTTCTTATAAATTGTTTGTATTTTCCACCTTAAATTTTCTCTCTGCCTGGTATTTGCTAAAGAATAATCAACAACTGATTCATAAGGCAGTGGTGTTAATCTAGATAAGGAAAAACGTGTCAATGTGAATAAAGCAATGCATTATATTCTGGTTATACTTGTGCTACTGACCTGCTCCTTGTTGCCAGATCTGAGACTTCGTGTGATGTTAAGGTTAAAATGATTGCTAGTGGCCGATCACTCTTTTGGGGGGGGGGGGGGATATGGAATATAGTGGTGAAAGTAGCTCACTTCAGCAGTAGATCTAGCTGCTAAATAGGTTTTTGGAAGTCTCTGCTAGTAGTCTCCAACCCAGACTATATATCTGATTATAATAAGATAAACAGAGTTACATAGATACAACAAGAGTAGGGACTTAACACTGAGCAATACACAATTGCTGATGTACGTTGTAGCCTAGTGTTCTTCTTAGGATGTCTGACAGGCTGAATTAGTAGCAGTGTCTCCTTGATACCAGTGCCACTAAGTTCACCCACAGTTCACTCTTTTTGCTGTAGTATCTGTTTACACTGGTGCAACAAATAGTGTAGCTATTAGAGGATCCATATCACGGAATTAACCTTAGTTTAAAATAATCCTTTGTTTCATCTTTTTTGGTCCAAGTTGTTGTGTCAGTACAATTAAAATGAGTGGCAGAGGTAATAAGGAAATTAAGGCTGCTCAGGGTTGCAGTGCTGCTAAAGGTAGCACTCACGAATTTATACCTTTAGCGCTGATGCTGGCAAGAACGCAGCTCTTGAAATCAAAGCTGAATTTGTCAGCTTTGAAATAATAAAAAAAAAAGCCAGGAGCTGAAAAAACCAAATTTTTCATCTGAGAATTCTTGAACTATTTCATGGTGTAGTGCAAAAACTGATTTGTCTGCTTTGAAACCTAAGGTAAAAGGTCTGTTTGAACAAAGGAACAATTTCACTTGTGAAATTCCTCATAACGAATTCCTGCAGTTTAAACTTTCTGTTTCTCAATATCAGTTCCAGAAATTTGGAATAACAGATTTTTCACCTGTGTCCTTGTCCACTTTTAAAGATAGTTATCAGCTCCTCCCTTATTTTTAACTTAATACCATTGGTCCTTAAGCATTTGGTGCTTTTTCTGTAACTGTTTGGAGGGAAAAGATTAGGAATGATATCTTATTTGTCCCGATATCCGTTTAGGTAGGCAATAATATGAACTGATTGTTCTAAGCATAAGCATGTTTGTATTAGTTTAATAAAGTATTGTAACAATAGTGTCAGAAAGGGAATTTACTGGGAAAGAAAAAAAAAAAAACAAACCCCGAACCTAAGCCCCAAATCCAATACTTTTCTGTAGAAAGAAAGTGGAGGTTAAAATTAGTTTTGTGAAGCTGAACACCTTTTCCTGATGATGTTAACGCATTGTCATTGAAAGTATTTTAAATCTTTAAGAATCCAGTAGTTCCAAAATAACAGTGTTGGTGTATTTTTTGTGGATGCATTTGATTTTCAGGATTCACAGCTTGCAGTCACAGAAATAACAGTGGCTTTGTTTGAAATGCAGGATTCTGGCTACTGCCTATGATCACATCAATAAGTATTCCTTAAGTTTAATGAAAACATAAATTCCTTGAGTGAAAATACTAACCCATTGTGTGAAATATGTCTAACATAGACATATTTTGGGGTCTAAAAAGATCCAGAGTCTTTTTTATGTAAAGGGCTTTGCAGATGGAGATTAATATTTATTTTTTCCACTTTTCTGTTTTATAGTTCCTGATGCTTCTTTTTGCAGGTCTGAATCTTTGGGCATCAAATTTGACACAGAAGTTACAGCTAAACAAATGTCAGTTAGTGAAGTAATTAATAAGTCATGTTTCAAAGTAACTTAATCATGTACTGAATGAAAAGGAAACCCAAAACTTGTGAGAGTCTCAGGAAGTCATTTGGGGTGGTAGAGAACCAAATAGAAAAAATTCAAGGCAGAAAAATAGATCTGAAATTTCAGAGGAAATGGCACTTTCTTTGTATGTGCTCTGATTTTTTTTTTTTTTTTAATTTTTCCTCTGTTTTGAATATATGTAAGGCATTCTCAGGAAGTTTTAACTTGTGGTGCTATTTTATGTTATTGTAATGAAATGGTTGTGGATGCCTTTGATGATAGGTAGAGTATACCGATGAAGGCCAGAGTCTAGGATTGCAGTAAAAATGCAGCATTTTAATGTTCGTCTTCTGTGTAAATTGCATAAAGTGTTTTTCTATTTTAACTTTCAGTCTTTCTTTTCAGCCCATATTTTGGGGAAGAGTTTTACTTTGAGATTCCAAGAACATTCCAGTGGTTGTCCTTCTACATTTATGATAAAAGTGTTTTACAAAAAGACCTGCGTATAGGTAAGTTCTGGAATAGTGCCAACATATTTTGTGACATTTTCTTATTTTCAGTATCATTATCTATAGTATTAAGGACACAGTTATTGAAGTGATGTATTTTTCAAAGCAGTTTATGATGCTCTTAAACTAAATGTTCCTTTAAAGTTTGAAAAGCAGGATTTTTTTGTTTTCTTGCTTTATTATACTGAAATACATTTATTTTTTTAGGCTAATCAGACATTTCATATTCTTAAAATGATACTCTCAATACATTTTTTTAAATATATTTTTTTTCCTTTGCTTCTGTTTCAGTGGAATATTTGCATGATTGTCACTACTTGTAGGACTTTAGAGAGTAAATTGTGGAATGATTCCACAGTAATTGCAATTGTGGAGAAATTCTATTTATAGATTTTACTCTTATTCTCTCAAAGCATTTTGCAGCAACTTATGTAGCTTAAGTGAAAAATTACAGGAGGTGGATTTCCCCTCTTCTCCCCCACCCCAGCATAATGGGTCTGTTGCAGCTGCTGTGTGGATATTGTTGCTGTTAAAGTCTAACAGTCTGCTGTGGAAGTCGTCTTCATATTACTTGAATTGAGGAAGGAAATAATTTGCACCAGGATGCCAGATAATTTAGTATAATGATAGCTTTCCAAATAGCAATCAGAAGCGTAAAAGGCATCTACTTCCAGTTTTCTATTTAAACATTCTTCAGCAGGATTACTGTTCTCTCACATCTTCATTGTGTTATTTCCAGCTACAAGCATGCTCTTTATTTTACCTAATCCTGTTATTAGTGATGTCCAAATAACACATTGTAATTACTTTAATTGGGCTCTATATAAAGTATTTTTATGCTTTACTTATGCTTCATGTTCCTTAAGCTTTTCATGCAGCAGTAGTAGCTTAAAAAAGTTTAAAATAAAGAATCAGACTTCAAATCCATTTAAATATTTGTCCTATTCAGGTGAACGTGATGTTTATGCTTCTCTCTCCCCTCCCCTAGGAAAGGTGTCAATCAAAAAAGAAGATTTATGCAAATACACAGGAAAAGAGAACTGGTTTATGCTTCAACCTGTTGATTCTAATTCAGAAGTTCAGGTAAGTATTAAATAGCACATTTATATTTTAAAAAATTAGAGAAGTGCGTGTAAAAGTAGAAGTTTCTCATGAGCTGTAGCAGATAGATGTTAGCATTTGTGTAATTCTCATGAGACAGTTGTGTTTTTCAGCTTGATTAGAGAATGATGCATATTCTACACTTCTAAACTGGCTGTATCGTTCCTTATGATACTTAAAACTGGCAGAAGACTTGAAGCAACTGTTGAGGAAATGACATAACAGTATTTTGATGTCTAAAATCTTTGCAAGAGGAGCTATTTACTTGAGACAGGTGAATAATTTAGGAAACTACTGAATCTTTTGGCAGTTGTTAGTTAGTTTGGTGTTATGTGAAATAATGACAGATTATATGACTTCAAATGCTTAAGGTCACCAAAAATGGAGGTACTTGTGCTCATTTCATTTTGAAATACTTTCTGTGTTCATTATCAAATAACTTGCACTTGGGAGTTTTAATTTGGTCTGTGGCTCAAGTTCTTCTGACAGGATTGTTCCAATAATACATAAAAGTGAGATGGCTCTAGAAGTTGCAGTATTCTTTTTGATTTGAGGAAGAAAACAGAATACAATATTATTGAGAAACTCTCCGAATAGTCTAGAAAGTCCATTCCACATATAAACTGAGGTGCAGTTCCTGCTTTGACTTAAATATTGTCATGCTTGCTATGTTTTTTTTTCTGTTATAAAAATGTATTGAATGATAGGTTACTTTATGTCATAATACTATGCAAGTATGCTTGAAAGTTCAATTATAATATTCCATTAATAGAATTCAGCTATTTCTTACATATTAGAAATAAGTTCTTTATATTCCATGGCCTTGTAGCTCTCAGTGGAAGGTAAACTCTTACTGATACTTTTCTGTGGCTGTGACATGTGTAAGGCACTCTCCTGCATGACACTTCCATTAAAGGATGACCTTTTCTGCTAAGGTGTGTGGTCCTCATGTTAGTCTTCTTTGACTTAGGGCGTTTGGGTAGGTTTCTGCTCTGTCCTGCTTCCTTTTTTCCATGAAATTTGTAACAGCAGAGCTGAGACCACTTCCCGTCTGCCAGATGTTGCTGAAATCAAGTTGGTTTCAACGTTTGGTCTCATGTACCATACCATACTGAAAGGTATTCCTAGGAGATTGCCAAGGTTATTGGTGGACATAGCTGAAAATAGATGGCTTTTTCACAGAAAAGCTGCACAAGAGTTTATAAAGCTAGGTAATAGTTTTGGGAAAAAAACATGGGGAAAAAATAGTTTTCAGATGTACTCTTCTCCTTATCATGCCATACATATAATTGACATTTTTTCCTCCAGTTCCCTTCATATGAGTATTTTCCAGACTTTATAATGGGTGCAAGGCAAGAGGATGGCTTCTATACATATTTTGTGTTCTTTGACTATATGCTGGACACACTGCAATTTGCTTGGTTTGGGTTTTGGTTTTTTGTTTGTTTATTTTTCTTAAATCTTCATTTGTTTCAAGAAAACTGTACTTTCTGTGTACTGGTGATTTGTTTTTATACAGGCTGCCTTTGGTATAATGAACAGCCTGTATATCAAGTACATTGATGGTAGAGGTGCATATTGAATATTGTGGCTTGTAGTTGTACAAAATCCATACCAAGCTGTAAGTGTATGAGAATGGCTGATTTCTCCTCATGCTTTTAACAAAAAACAGACTATACAACCATGTTTATAACCTGGTTGCATTTTATGTCAAAAGTTGTGATACAGATCTGCAGATCAGCCACTTCTGGAAATAATCGTACTGCTCTCAACAAACAATACAACAGAAATGTACCTCAAACTCTCCGTATGTGTCAGGCAAATACTTAATTAGAGCCATGTTACTGTAGTCAGCATGGTGCTGAAATTTGAACAAACTACATCTACAAATATTTTTCGAGAGCAGTAAAATAGCTATTTTACTCCTACTGATCAGTGTAGAACACCCAATTTGTGTTTTGTTTGGTTTGGTTTTTTTTAAAGCAAAAAGTTGACGTTTAGGCCATTCATGAGGTCTGACTACTAAAAGTAGTTAAGTCAGCTATTACAATAAATACTACTTATGTCTTTTCATTTGTCATTCAAGAACTTTGCCTTGTAAGGCTGTTGGCATGCTTCTCAGTATCCTGTTTTTATCCTGTAAATCTATTTTTGTAATTGAGTTTCTCTATTTGACAAATACTTTCTTAATGTATCTGTGTTCCAATCCATGTAGTAACAGTTTGCAAAACACTTGGCAGGCATCCCAAAATAGTTACGTTTAAAACTTCCTTATAAAAGAAACTTGATTTCTCCTCCCATGTGACATACAGAGAAAGAAACACAGCCCTTGCCCCAGGGGATTTACAATAAAAACATTGCAGTTTTATGTCAAAATGTAGGTGCTATAGAAATGTGTGCAAGGTCAGCTAAGTTTTACTTCCATTTTAGTGCTGTACAGCAAAACTGCAGTTCAGATTGTAGCTTGCTTCCTTTGTCACATGCTAAAATTACCTTCCAGGTCCCTTTCCTAAGAATCATAATAGTGGTCAGACCAGTGTCATTCGATGTTCCCTTTAGTAAACAGACAAACGGACAGATTACAAGAATATGAAAGAGAACATGGTTTAGAGGAAAGACTTTGTCAGTGTCTGGTTACCTTAATTGTGAAAGCTAGCACAAATTGCCATGCACTGAAATGAGCAACAGTATTGTTCAGACAGCAGATGTTTGTTGTAAGGGTATGGTACCTAATTTTGGTAATTTCAAGAAAATTCCATATCATGATTTGGAATTTGTGAATCATTTTATCGTGAGGGTACAATAGGCTGGCTCTTGCTGAGTTCTGAAGCTGATCCATGCTGTGCCATCATTTATGGGTTCTTTTTCTTACATCTTCCTATATCAGAAAAAGAGAAGGAGGAAGCCTGGTTTACCAATTACTGCCACCTCTTCCTTTCCTATGTGATTTCTGTTCCATGAAGCAGACTTTGTGAGATAGTTGAAAGCTGCACTGGGATACATAGTAAATTTCTAAATAATCTTCAGTCTGGTGCAGTGGACAGGATTTTACACCTGGATATTAAATATTGGTTGTTATGGCTACTGCATACTGTTGTGCTTTCCTGAATAACTCTTAACTGCCTTCAGAGCCCAAGGTCATATTAGACTTTTCTCCTGAAATGCTCATAAATCCACTCACTATTTGCTCAAGTGTTCATCCCATGCTTGGAGCAAAAAGTAAGAGGGTCTTTTGCTCTTGTGCTTTCTCATGCTGGAAGAAACTTTTTGTGTGTGTGTTTGTGTTAAATCCATGGAGGCTTGTCCAACTCATGCTCTGTCTGCAGCTGAGGATAATGCTTCTCTTTAATTATTATCTCTCAAAGTTCAAATGCATTCATCTTACTCTTATTGCAGGATATGTGCTTTAGGTATTTGCTTGAAGCAGTTATATCAGAATTACCCTAAATAGCTTCTAACTGTTAACTACATTATTGCTGTAATTACTACTTTTAAAATAAAGGCTTTTAAAACTGCTTGTGTATCTTTTTTTTTTTTTTTTTTTCCAGGGAAAAGTTCACCTTGAATTAAAACTGAATGAACTGATAACAGATAATGGATCTGTGTGCCAGCAACTAGTAGTACAGTAAGAAAATACATTAATCCTTGAATATTTAGTTGTTTATTAGAACATTGTGTAATTTGTCTCCTAGGACTAATATAATTTTTCTTTTTACGACTTTCCTTGGAGCCTACCTTGCTGAGGGAATGGCTATATGTTTACAAAACTTATGCAGAAGTTGTTCACAACTGTGCATCTCTCTTCCTCCCAAAGCACTCACTTTTATTAGAACTCAGTGTGACTATCTATTGTCATTAGTTGAGTGTCTTGTAATTCCAGTTAAATTTGGTCTGCTGCAAAAGCTATGAATCCCCACTGCAGCTGGCAGCCGGAACTTCCAGTACTGTGCTTGCTGACGTAATTAAGCTAGTGATGGTGATGTTTGGAACAATGTGAAACTTTTCAAAGTAATGTTTTGGTTTGGTATGTGAAAATCCAGTTTTAGTTTTGCTTCAGGGGGTTAACCATGATAAAGAATGTTTATTGAAAAAGAAAGTATAGGAGTTGCTGTTCTAGGGAGGTGTAAGGTTGCCACATTTCAGTAAAATTTCTTAGCAGCAAGCTGGGGAGTTTTCACTACCAAACTTAATTTTGAATCCAAAGAGTAAAGGCATTACACCATATCAAAGAGCCTCATAGAAACAGTAAATTTTTTTGTGTATGTTTTTTCAAAAAAAGACAAATTTCACCAATATTAAAGAAAAAGCTTGGAATGACACATATCAGAATCTACTAACCAGTCTGTTCTCTTGTATTATTATTCTTAGAGCTGTGTTTGATAATGATCCTATGTGATGGCTTTGGGAATATGAATATACAGGTTATATGTTGATGTGGGAGTCACAGACAAGGCAGAGATGATCAATGTGATCAAGAGATTGCCAAATTTATTACAAAGCCTTAACTCCTTATATACTATTTCTTGCATGCCCTTACAGTGATTTGGCATATTATGATTGGATACATGTCTTGAAGACCCTTAGTGACTGACATGTAATTGGTTAAGCACAGGTGTGAGAACTTGACCTCGAAAGCTTGCCAACAGTCCACAGTTCTCATTAACTCAGTGAATTCCAGCTTCTTCTTATCTTGCTTGCTTAAGCTTCTTCGGGCTTCTCATGGCCTTGCTGTATCTTTCAGGATTATTCAGAGTTTATGTACTAATTATGTGTTCTCCTGAGAGAACACTGTCTCCACATCTCCCCCTTTTTGTTTTATATATGTTTTGGGTGACCCTACTTGAGCAGGGGATTTGGGCTAGATTATATCTCCAACATATGCCAACTACAGGCTGCTGGGCCTGCCCCTTTTTTCTGTTGTATGGCTCTCTGATAACAGGGGAGGCCATCCTTCACATCAAGGTTTGGCATGGCATGTGTCCCCACCACTCCATGTCTGCCGGGTTGCAGCCAACAGCGGAGCTAAAGGTTCTTCTTGGTGGCAAACATGGAGGCCAACCCAGTCTTGCCCTTGACTGTGGCAGCAGGCATTTGGTCAGCCTCAGTCCTTGCACCTTGTTGTCAATGCAGAGTTGCACCTGCTTCATCCAGTAACAAGTTGCTACTACAGCAAGGCACACACACAAATTTACATTAGCAGAGTAGCTATTACAGGGTGCAGCAGCATGTTGAAGATGCTGATGGCAGCGAGGGACTAGCCAAAGAAATTTCTTACCAGTGGAATTCTCCCACCCTCTTAATTTATTCCATCACCTGCTTTATAACACTACCATTGTATTAGAATCTTTCCAGCTTTTGCCTTAGTATTTTCTAGCAGCTACTGCAAATTTCCATACTCTAACATCTCTTTTACAAGTGACGAATCTATACAATACAAGGTGTAGTTCCTAATTAGCAACTGGCTAGTAAATACAGGTGGTTTTATACACAAAATCACAGCTTCTAATAATAGCTACTTTACAAGCACACATATTCAGGATGTTACTTTTCAGTTGCCGCCAAGTGATGTTTTGCAATCATTCGTTTTTCTCTTCTCTGCTCATTCTGCTTGGGGTATTCATGGTCAGCTCCTGTAGCTGAGGCATCAGGTTTTACCATTCGTCTGTCCAGCTCACGGCAAGGCTTGACAAACTTAGCAGGCAGTCGCCATGGACTTGTAGGCAGGAGGACACAAATATAGCCCCTCCTCCAGGTTATCAGTTCTTGAGAAGCAGACAGGTTAAACTGCACATTGTTAACAGTCGAGGAGTTTGCTGCATCGTTGCCTCTTTTCTTCTTTTTTTTTTTTTTCTGCCACCCTGATGCTGCTTAGGTGACGGCTCATAAAGCTTGTGGTTGTACTACCCCTCTCGCTTTTTCAGTTAGCAGTTCTTATTTCAACTGATCTATCTATTCCTCCAAGTCTTGGATTCACCCCCAGGTTACCTTAAACATACTAAGCAAGGCTCCTACCATGCACCCACTGTGTTGCAGGTGCTCTTTAGGCTTTGTCTGTGGTGTCTCTACAAACTGCCTCAATACCTCAATAGATTGAGAGGTTGGTGGTTTTTTTGTTTTGGTTGTTTTTGTGTTTGTTTGTTTGTTTGTTTTGTTTGTTTGCTTGGTTTTTTTGTGGTTGTTTTTTTTTTTTCCCGAAGTCACTCACCCTGCTTTGCCGGCCTGCTCAGCAGCAGCCATAAATACCTGCCAGCAACTGCACTTTTGCATTAACCCTTTCTTGCCCGAAATGTTAAACTGTTACCCGTTAAAAACTTCTACATGAACCCAACAACAAAAAATACACAGAACACTGCCCTCAGCACACACACACACACACACGTATGGGATCCCACAAGCACACTCCACACAACTACAATATTTGAAGCACAAAATCCAGACAATCATTACTCCCACTACACAATCCCACGTACAGAACATGGCACAAGGACCCTGTGGAGACTAACAGGAAACCAGCTCCGAGAAGCATCATTGCAGTGCGCGGTGGCAGGCTCAACCTTAGCGGGCGTCCCCGCAGAGGCTTTGCCTCCCCCACATCGTATGAGGCTTGGGCTTTTATACTGACCAAAATGCACACTCATTCCGACACAGGTGGCTAGCCTATGTTGAAAAAAGTGGCCAGCAATATCTTTAAAGGTCTCCAAAGGTCAATAGAAACCTGGACATATTTATATTTACCAACTTCTAGTACATGAGTATAACAGAGAAACTGTATTAAATGAGTTGTATATGGGCTCCCAAGTCCACGGTCCATCACAGTATGCCCAATACCCCTGATAAGAGCATATGAGAGACCTTCCCACCACCAGAAAATCACACAATACATCTGTATCCCACACTGGTCTCGATTCCCTGGAGGTTTGGGGGAGGGGGAGATGGGGGGTTGGGTGTTTTTTGGTTTTTTGTGGGTTTTTTTTGTTTATTTGTTTGTTTTGTTTAACATTAAAAAAGTTGCTCCCTTCACTTTAAGAAGGACTGAAAACATCTGTAAAACTGATGTCTTAAGCTCAAATTTCAGTTCATTCAATCACTGACAAGGGGGTTGTCCTGGAGCAGTACTGACTCTTTCCAGGGTTTTACCCATCGAGCTGGCACCCACCGCGAACTGGAATCTGTAATTTACACACATATGACCTCAACCAGTTAGTTTTACTTTCATAGGACCTTTCCAAATGCTGGTTTCCAAATCCTTGTACTGGACCAGAATACTTGGGGTTTTAGTCATATAACCTGAACCTAATGCCTGACCATTTATTATAGCAGGGGGATCATTAAAGTCTCCTGTCAATTGCAAAAAAAATCATAACATATACAGCTTAAGAGGATTTTAACCCATATGTGGTCACCACTTGTTGGGCCTCCTTAACTATTTTGAGATCAAAAGCTTCCCACTCTTTACCCCCCTGCTGTGTAGTAAACACAGGATATGCAGAGAGGCCCACTGCAGAAAATTCACCAGTAATAATCACATCTTTGATTAACCCGTGCCAACAGTGCGCAGGATTTGTGCCCCCCGATACCTCTCCCACCCCCTCCCCCTGTTTGCCTTCTTTAAGGAAGTGGTTTTGCAGAGGGTAAAGTGGTGACACCGATAGAGATGTGTCAGTCCGAGTCTCGAGGGCTTCAAGCTTTTTCATCAGTTGTTGCAGCTAAGCGTCTCCAAGGCAAGTGAGTAGTTGCTGATAAGCCGAGCAGACCGACCCGGGAGACGACGAGTCGGAGTCTGGAAGCAGAGGATATAAATCTGGCTCGGATTCAGGGGACTCGGAGTCCGATCCTGGGTTGAACTCGGGGTCTCCATTGTTCGCAGCTATGTCTTTCTTGTCAGGTGTCTCTCCTTCGGTACGTGGCCATCTGCGGACCTGGCTCTTGCTTGCATCGGCTCGGGGCGTTGATTTTTTCGGCGCCGTTCCAGGTACCACAGGAAGTGCAAAAGTCATAGCCAGAGCACTATGATGGGGGTTAGGGGAGACAGCCCCTTCTGGAGCTGTGGCGGCAAATACAGAAGCTACCGCCGCCCTTTCCAATTTCATCTCTTTCAAAGTTTCAAACACCAGTCTCCAAAGTGTAGAGTGTTTCTCTGCATCTTTGGTCCCTTTACTAACCTTGCGATCATGGGACCACTTTAACAGCCTCTGTAAGGCGGCACTATCATATTGCAGTCCTCTCTTAGAGAGAAATGTGTTGGAAGAGCGCCATCACTGCCTGTTCCTCTTTGGATAGCGAGTGTCCCATCTCCTCCCCCGCCGCTCACCTGATCAGGGCGAGATTCCCAAAGTTTTGCAAACGTCTGACTTCCCAGCACCAGAGCAGCTCTGAATTTCGTCCGGCTCTCCGCCCCCCTCCTTTTGTCGGACCTTCAAATTCGTCTTCTTGGAGTTACTGATCGGAGGGTCCCTGTTCAGGCGCCACTTGTTGACGCGGGAGTCATGGACAATGCAGAGACGATCAATGTGATCAAGCGATTGCCAAATTTATTACAAAGCCTTAACTCCTTATATACTATTTCTTACATGCCCTTACAGTGATTTGGCATATTATGATTGGATACATGTCTTGAAGACCCTTAGTGACTAACATATAATTGGTTAAGCACAGGTGTGAGAACTTGACCTCGAAAGCTTGCCAACAGTCCACAGTTCTCATTAACTCAGTGAATTCCAGCTTCTTCTTATCTTGCTTGCTTAAGCTTCTTTGGGCCTCTCATGGCCTGCTGTATCTTTCAGGATTATTCAGAGTTTATGTACTAATTATGCATTCTCCTGTGAGAACACTGTATCCACAGTTATAGATGTTAGTCACAGAAGACCAGAATTCCACATGTACTGGTCATTCTTTTAATTCATTATCAGACAATGTATTTAAGGCCAGAAATTGGTAAGAAGGTAATGCAAATACAGCTGTACAAAAATGTTTTGACATTCTCATTCAAAGCTTGTCTGATAAGGGAATACTATAGGATACCAGCCTCTCTAGAGGCTAATCGTATCCTTTGTTCTTGAAAAAGTCTGACAGCCTGCTAAGTCACTTGCTTCTGGGAGTCTCTTTGCTATCATTGAGGAGACCAGTGGAAACCAATGACTTGCAGAGAGTCAGTGAGATTGACAGCATTCTCTTGTGACTCTTCTTTACATTCTCAGCATGAGTAAGGTTCAGGAGAACAAGCCAGTCTTACTGCATTTTTTTATTTGTAGTGTTTCAGAAGGACACAGAGATGTTTCTGCACTTGTCTCCAAAGAGGTTGTGGGATAGATCCTGTGAAGGGTATGGACAAGGGGGTTATAATGACTTAAGGGAAAATTAAGATTAAAAACTCTAAAGGTACTACGATTCTTTAATTTTGCTTTCCAGCAGTGTTCGTTAACTTGTATTTATTCAGAAAGTGAGGATTTATGTTTTTTAAATCTTCTCTGAGAATTTAGTATGAAAGAATGGGTTGTATTGTGAAACTCAGAGGGAAAACGGTGTGTGGTCTTTCGTTTCTCTCAGTGACTTCATGTTCAGATCAGCTCCAGGGAGCAGGGGTAGACCATTACACATTAAATTTTGCTAATGTAATTTTTGTTACGAAGTTTGCATTAAGTTTTTTCTCTTTTAGTCAGCTATCTAAACCAAGATGAGTAGCTTAGTTGGAGCAAAACCTAGCAAAATAATCTTTCTGCTTTTCTGTTACTTTGCATGAAAAGGGAAGCCAGTTCTGTGATAGAGCTAAGCCAGTGAAACTGGTAGTGCTTTAGTGGCTGTTATAGGCTGATAATTCAGTTAAAATGTAGAAATGTGCTTGAAGTCAATGTATATTTGTAACTTAAAGATAGTTCTGGAAGTGTTTCCGCTTGTATAGTAGGTGGCAGCTTGGTTCATTGTGAGTCCTGCTTCTCTTATTTTTGTATCCGACTTATTTTGTATCCAACAGAATGAGAAGAGCTTTTCTCTTGTGCTACCAAAAGCTGACTGGAGCTTTATGATTTTGTGCTTTATTTCCAACTTAACTTTCTGATAGGTATGTTAGGGGTTTTTTTCTACTTTATATAGTCATGCACTCTAGTGCAAGTTATTTTTAATTTTTTTAACTTATTTTTAAGACATGTTTAGGTTTTTCATAGGATGAAGAAAAGTTGCTTTAGAAAGTTACTGTTGCAGACAGCAGTTTTGAGTAGGAAGTGGGTTACTCACCGTGCCCTCTCAGGATCTCTTCTCATGATGGAGATAAATGATCAGAAGGAAGCCAGGGTTCTCTCGTGATTGCTATGCTCACCCACTCACTGCCACATGGGAGAGGATTGTGCGTTAAATGCTGCAGTATTACATCAGTACCTTTGTCTTCATCTGAGATTATGAAATGCACTAAAGTTCTTCAAACTGAAAGTGTTTAGTAGTATTTATCACACATGCTGATAAGCCTCAAAATGATTCACTGTATAAGTAATATATTGTATATAAATACAGTTTTGGATGTACATGTGAGTATGAGAAATAAGAAATCTCTCACTGCTATAGTATTGTAGAAATGGGTGTGAGGGGATTTTTTAAGACCCTTTTGATCTTAAAAAATGAGGAATTTACAGAATATACAGGTGAGGTTCTTTAGTAGAAAATTTAAGCTTTTTAGGAGTCTGCTTATTTTGTAGATTTCTAAGGGTAAGTAGTAAGCAATGCATTCACTGATGTGTTGTTGGTCACCAGGCCCTGAGAATTAGTTGTACCAGTAACCCCTTTAACAAAGCTGAAAGATAGGAAGTTGCAGAGCTGTGACTGAGTAAAGAAAGACAAACAGTAGGCATAGATGTATATTTCTGTCCCTGCCTCTTCTCAGTCTATCCCAAACTGAAAAAGTACTGTACAAAGAAAAAAAATAGTGAAAAAAATAAAATTCTTCACATGGGCTGTAATACTTCCCTTTCAGAGATGTGTTTTACTTCATGTCCAAATTAATAATGTCTCAATGGAATGAGGCAGGGAGACTTTTAAACCTTCACCAGTTAAGTTTTATGTAGGATAAGAAATTTCTAGATACCTGTGCTGGCTTCCATGCATAAGTAAGTTTCTAATGGATTTCCACAATATGTATTCCCTGAGAGTACAGAAATTCTACAAAGATTAAATACAGTAGCTATAACTTTCACAACACAAGATTAAGCGACCAGTTTCCTGAAGTTTGGACTTTGTGAAGCCAGCTAGGTCTTTCAGGTTGTGTGAGAGCTCTAAAAACATGATACTGAAGAATATTTTTCCATGGAGAAAAGTCAGCTTCAAGGCTTACACTTTTTTTTAAATACAAGCGTAAAGTTAATCTTCCTTTGGTGAGGTGCTGTCTTAGAGACTACTTACAGTGGGCTAAACCCTGTTTTTATACATAATTTTTTATTAATTGGAAACCTGCTGTTAAATTTCCTGCAGATGCACTCATGTACTGTTTCTGAATTACAGTATTGTCTCTGGAGCTATTTGTTTCCCTTTCTAATGTGTGAATGAGGAGGGGAAAGAGATAATGCAAGAGATTAACTGCTGAGTCAGTGTAGGCTCTTTTGTTCAAAACCACAGCAGCATGTATAGTAGCACATTTCAAAAATAGATGCTTAAAGCTTTTCTTTGTGGGAATCGGTAAAAACAAGTTTGCATGACTGTTGTTTGCATATTTACTGCTGCTGAAGCAGATGATACTTGAATGGTTTCTTGCCAAATTAGGCTGTTAGATAGTACTACTTGCCTGCTCTGTGTTTAACGCGACTTCAGCTCTTAAACAAAGAGTTTTATGTATTTACGGTGGAAATACTTGAAAGCCAGAAATGGCTTACTGCAGCTAGATCTCATCTCTTTCTTTTTTTACTTACTTTTCTAAAAATTATACACTGTAGTATCTTAAATTGACCTGTCAGTTTGTTACTGTTCTGTTTATACTTCATCTGCTCACATGAAGTGACAAATCCTAATGGTCGCAGTTACTTAGTTTCTGCAATTGGAGGCCTGATTTGACTGGTAGAGGTCAAGTCCCTCAGTCATCGAGGGGGTTTATTGCAGGCTGTGTCAGTTTAAGGACTTACTTCCATCTTACGAGCTGAATATATGCCAGTTGTATGTGAAAGGCTCATATTTCCTGTATGAAACCCCTCTTGCAGAACAAACTGCTGAGTTGTGAAGCAAGAATTAATGTAAACTGAAGGGTCCCTTACACTGCACGGTAACTGATCAGTAGATTGAGAAATAGAAGTCCTTCTCTTAGGTGTTGCTTACACTTTACATAAAGATGTAGTAGTTTAAAATACAGGCAGCTTTTAAGTTCCTGCCTGCTTCTTTAAACTCTATGCATTTATGCTTTTTCAATGAAAATTGCTTGTGCCAGCCTAGATATGTGAAACCATTTGTCAAAGCTGAAACATTTACCATATGGTAGAAATATATGTATTATGGTTGTCAGAATAGGAAAGTATATTTAGTGTTGGTTGGTTCGTTGCTTTTTTTTTTTTTTAATTGATCAAAGTGTTTTGAGGGGTTTTTTGCTGGTTTTGGTGGATTTTTTTTGTCTGTGTTTCCTTTTGCTGTTGCAGAAGATTGCAGTTCTAGCACTTTGCCTGATTCTTCAGGGAAGGGCAGCATTCCCCAAGATTTGCTAGCTGGTAGCTTGCTTAGGTGGCACTTTCCCACTTCTGTTAAGTCTCATCTAATTGAGCTACTTCATACATCTTAAAATTTTAAACGTGTTTGCTGGAGGCTGCCTGTTCAGTAGCCTAAAACTATCTGCAGTGATTCAGTCTTGTGTATTGAGCCCCTAGGGAGTAGCAATTCAGTGTGATAGTGCTGAGTTGATTTAATGGTATCCTACCTTTAATGGCTACTTGCTTTTCACAGCCTTTGGAGCTTGTGTGATCTTGTGCACAACTAGGTTAATTCAGGTTGCCAAACTGACTGAAAACTGCCTCAAAACCTAAATAGCTTTCCATAATGTTATTAAACAGAATCACTCTAGGTCACATATACAAGTCAGGAGTTATAAGAGGAGGAGAATCAACCATTTCAGTGCAGTTCAGTTGATTTAGCTGTGCTGTCAGGTAATATGTCTCCAGACAGTAACTGGAGTTAAGGGATAACTGCCTAGCTTAGAGTGAGAGGTAGAAGGGGAGGAGGTGAGAGAAATTTGGAGCAAATTCTTGAGCCTGATGGGTCTGAAAAAGAAAGATTTGGGAACGTTCAGAGTTGATGGCCAGGGGAACTGGAGTATTGTTTGTGTTTTGAGATTTTGGAGAAAGTAGGCTGTCTAAGATAGGTAGACCTTACTTGCTGGCAGCAGAAGTGGGGCTTGAGCAGGAAATGAAAAGGGAATGCTAGAGCTGCCTACACAGGGAGACTGATTGGAGTGTGAAATCAGCTTTAAACAACAGATCTGTATGAGGAGTCTGGAGATTCTAATTCTGCTGCAAGGCTGTGTAGTTGTAAGTAAAATGTTTTTCAGCTTGCAGAAAATCACAAGTGTTTGTTTGGTGTATGTTGCAGTTAAGCTGTAAGAAGACAGGGAGGCTGGGACAAGCTGTTTCTGTAAGCAAAAGTAGGGCAACGTTTTTTATCAGTTTTTGTTGATACGACAATAAACGTTTTCCCAACGTGATCAGTTTTTGTTGATACGACAATAAACGTTTTCCCACAGGATCATTATGTCAAGTATGGAGGTCATTCATACAGTGATGAGGGAAGGAATGAGAAACTTTCTACATCAGAAAAGAAACTGCTTTCTGTAGGACTTAAATCTGCTTGCTATAGAGAAATTCAGGAGCTTGGGGAACGTGGGTCTGTAGGGAGAAAAATTGTGTTGTTCTTGTTAAAATAGTTGAATTCTGTGGAGGTAAGTTTGACTTGATCTATCTGCTATGAATTTCCTAGGAAATTCAGTTTGAGGCTGGCTTAAAGGTATCTTTAGCATTCACACCTGAAACCCAAAAGCTCTGGGAGCTGCAGAGGTAGTATGTTTAGTGACACAAAATGCCTCAAATCAGATACCCCAAAGGACTGAAAAGTTGAGACAGTTTAATTTTGTTGCCACTCTTCTATGTCATGTGTGTGTTGGAGGAATCGATTAATGCTGATGAAACTGGGCATTTCAAAAACCCATTTAAATGGTGGGTTTGAAATCACTGTAGGATTCATTGTGATTCAAAAATTATTGAAATGCTGAAGGCCATGTGCTTGAAAACTGGAAGAAAAATAACAAATGATTGTGCAGTGGTTCAGCACAAAATGTTCCCTGAACTGGCTAAGACAAAGGGACTTTTTTTTGGGGGGGAAATACCATCTGGTTTATAATCATGCATACTCCAAAGAGGGTGGAGTTCTGAGGCAGCACAGGACTGTTAATGTCTCTTGTTTCCCCACTTGTGTTAAGAGTTTGCAGCTCTTGTTATTCTTTTAATGCTATTTTTCTACAGCATAGAAAGCATTTACTTAACAACAGTGTGTAGCTACTGTTGCTGCTATGTAACTTTATCTGCACAACTTCATAGTCCATGTGTTAGCATTAGAACACTTATTTGATTACTTATCTAAACTTAGATCAGAAAACTCCATTCTCTCCTTAAGTTACATGTTATTCAGGCTGGCTAATTATGGCAACCAAACCTTACTTGCATTAATTTGGTTCAATTCCTGCAATACATTATTAAAAATAGACAATTTTTAAAAGAGAGAACAGGAATATAATATTCAGATCTTGTTTTGTTTATGAAATTTTGTAATCTGCTGAATATTTCTGGACTTGATAACCACCATAGTGTGCATGGCTGCATGAGCACATTATTTTAGTAGAATGTCTGGTTTGTGCTGTGTAATTTTACAAAATGCTTTGCTTTTGTTTTTCCAGTTGGTTTTAGTTAATGCTCAGATGTGGGCAGAATCTGAAGGTTTGTCAGCTTGCTGACCCAGCTCTGTGTTACTGTTGTGGTGATCCAAACTGTTTGCAAGCTTTCGAAAAAGGTCTAGAAAATGTGTCTTTTCCTCTGTGAGCATTACTTTCTAACCATCCCATGTATCTGTTAAACACCAGCTTACGACCTACTGTGTGAATTATGGAGAAAACAGTATTTTTAAAAAGGGATGGTTAACCCTGATAATGCACTATTGTGAAAAGAGTTTGAAAATAAACTTTAAACACTATTTCAAAGGTAAACTGATTTTCTCTTTGTGGCTGAACAGTATGGATGGAACCTAGATGTGCTAGGACTACGAACTAATAGTTTTGGATGTTTGATTTTTAAATATAATTTCGGGATATATATAATTTCAGGATATGACTTTGCATTTCTCAGCTTCTTCAACTCAGAATGGAGTTTATCCAAAACAAAATACTTGAATACAAGTTCCAGTAGCTTTCTGTGTGCTTTGAGAAATCAAATTTATAAGTCTGCAGTTTCCCCTAACGTAGCAGTTCATTTTACTTAGGATTTTGCCATGCATGTATGATACTGGAATGTCTTTTGTCAAGCAGTTCCAAGAATTTAGTTCTCACAGAGCCCCCTAAGTCTGGTACATTTGAGTATTGCCTTTTATTACCATCCAGAGAGCTGTAGTTACATTCTATTTGCTGTACATACATTAAGCTGGATCAATGTATATTACTGTGTAATACAGCAGGACTTAAAAAGATCTTCTTTTTGGAAAGGATTTTAGGAAGGGTTTTGCTTTTCTAAGCCAAAGCCATTACTTCACTGATCTATTGATTCCATTTTCCTTTTAGTATAAAGGAGTGCCATGGGTTGTCTCTTATAAATGGACAGAATTGTGACCCTTATGCAACAGTCTCTCTTGTGGGGCCTTCCAGGTAACATTTTAGAATAAAATTAATAAATCTAAAATGCTATGATCTTAAACTGGAAAAGAAAGTCATAGATTTTAAGCAAAAACTTTAAAATACAAAAAGAAATCTAAAAATGCTTTCTGCATACATTACATTTTCCTTTGTTATTGTATTCTCCTCTTCCCTGGCATATTCTCAAGATTGTGAAGATGTTTAGTCTCTCTGAATGGCCTGCACTAGTCAAGAACCACTTGTCACTCAGTTCTTTCTACTCAGATTTTGCCCTGGATTCTTGATGTCTACACTGTGCTTCCTGTTAATTTTTGTCAAATTTCTGTATGGGATGATAGAGTCAGTTGCTCACTCACCTTCATCCATTGCATGTTTTCCTTGATGGGTGAGTTTCTTTGCAGCAAATGTTTAGCAACTGGGAGGAAGCAAGAGCAGGGATTCTGCTGAGACCTACCTGTGCCAGCACCTTCAGGATTCTACATTCAAACTCCCCGCAGTCTAAATGTCTCCATTGTTTGGATCAGTAATCCTGAAAAACTGTTGGGGTTTTCCAATTAAGAAAAATCCCGTATCTCACACATTTACTACCTGCAACTCCATGTTCAATAGCATCTAAAATAAGCTAGGTTTCAGTTGTTTCTTTCTTGCAGCATCAAACCAAAGTCCATTTACTGTCTCTGGTATTTAAGATAGTACCAGAACATCTTCTAGCAAACTTCAGTGTTTTAAACACTTCAGAGGGATTGTTCCCGAGTAATCTATAAGTAAATGGGACGTGTTTTTATCTCCTTGGTAATACATGATCACATTTTTTTTTAGGTTGTTTTTTTTTGGTGGTGGGTCCTTTTTTTTGTTTGTTTGTTTTGTTTTGTTTTGTTTTGGCTGGTGTTTTTTTTTTAGGAGAACTAGGGTTTTAACCATTATACCTAGGAAGCATGGTGCTGATTGCCAAAGAAGGTAAATTGACATATATTTCCTGTTTTGGTCCTGTGATACAGATGGGACTGAGTGAATGTTCGTCCCACAGAATATTTACCCTGTTGGTAGGGGAATATATGTGCAAATCTGACAGAAGTGCCTGGTTAAGATTTTCCCATCTCATGCATGTGTGATTCATGTATCATCACTGGAATATTTATATGGCCAGCACCTGAAAACAGTTGGTGTTTAGGTTGATTTTTCTTTTCCCGCATCTGTTTCCCCCGTTTTATATTTGTTTCTTTTAGAAAGTATTTTACACTATCATAGCCTTTTACTGTATTCTTTCATAAAACATGTGAAAGAAAAATGTGTGTGTGTGTGTATATATATGTGCGTGTGTGTATATATATATACACATACCTCACAAGGGAGGGAGGAGCAATTGTTTTGTTTAACCCTGTGCTATTTAGCATTAGCAGTGATTGCTCCCAAACAACACGTTCAGTGGCTGGTGTAAGCGTCTGTCTGTAAAGAGGTAGTGGGTATTTCCCCAACAAAAGAGGGTGGGTGGGAAAACAGAAATTGGCAGTTGAACAAGACAAGGAAATCTGTGTTAGTAGCCTGCAAGCAGTGTTAAAGAAATTGTCTGCAGGCTGAAGTTTGAAATGCTTTAGAAATTGTTGATATATTTTACTAGATATATGTAAGTTATACTCATCTGTGAAATGAAATAGAAACTTTTTGCTGGGCAGCTGCACAATTAACTACATACACCACTTGAAATTTTAACTTTTCAAACTATATTGTGAAGATTAACTCATTTTAAGATTTTCTTCATTGATCAAAGTGATCTCTAAAATGACAAAAATGTTTTTTAACTTTAATGCATTGATTTTCTTGACAATAGAATGTTTTTATAATTGTGTGTTTAAGTTGTCTATGGTAAAAAATTTTACCACATTGGAACAGGAATGACCAAAAGAAGACCAAAGTAAAGAAGAAAACAAGCAATCCGCAGTTTAACGAAACATTTTATTTTGAGGTAACTTTTTTTGTGGTATTCTGCCTGTTTACTTTATGTATTCCTTCAAATATTTTTAAGCAAGCTACATAGCAGTACCTAGCACAGAAAGAAAGCTCTCTTTAGCCAGTTTGAAGAGCTTTCACTAGCCTCTCAAATATAAGTAAATTTCTGGGGGTTGCCAGACAATAGCTTTCCCCTTTAGATTTTGTGTGAAAAATAGCTTCCTCATAGGCACATGTGAAGACTATCTTGAATCAATTTATACAGCATCTGTTGCCATTATGAGTTTTGAGGGAACTTTAACCTATCCTGTGGAATTCAAATATTTTCAAGAACAGTGAGCTAAAAACCCCTCCAACTTACTACTTCAATAAAACAATGAATTGATTGTACCCAATAAAGGCTAATTGTATTATTTTATTTTAAAAATGACATTTTTTTTGTTATTTTTGATTTGATTTTAATTCTATGTGAGTTACCAAGTTACAGAAACCAAGTTACAAGTTTGAATTTTCCTCTGATTTGTCTCTGTAATAAAAACTATGTTTGTATGTAAGCATACTATACTGTTTGGCTAAGAGTTGGAAGCAGTGCAGCTGTTATGTGCCTCACCTGCATTATAATTTATTGTGTTTATATAGATCCTGGTCCTGCTGAGGGACTTCAGAAATTGTTTCATACTTATGCATAGAGTGCCAACATATGCCATGTGTTTCAGTTGGCCTTCTCAAGATACTGAATGTAATTTCTTAGGACGTATGATACTAGCGTAAAAACATGACCCAAACCACTCTAATAACTTGATAACTTATGATTTGTTTGAGTTAAACTGAGAATGTAATCAGTCCAGAAATGATGAAAATTAAAATAAGAAGTTACACTGATGGTATAGGGCAAGAAGAGTGAGCTTCTTATTTGTTGTTTCCTTAAAACATCTCAGAACTAACTTTAATGCATTCTTGGGGCTGATGTTGAAACCAAAGAACTTGTTGCCAGTTTTGTCATATTTGCTTCTTGGGGTTTTTTTGTTTTGTTTCTTTGTTGTGTTGATTTTTGTTTGCTCCTTCCCCCTCCCCCCAATAGATCTATAGATTGCTGCTCCACCACTCCAGGCTCCACCATAAATATTTTTTGACCCATTTTTCACCTGCTTTTTAGTCAAAAGGCTGTTTGGTGAACTGAACTTTTTTCTTTTTAGAAGGAACAGTAGTGATTTACCAGTGTTCAAGAAGGAGGGTTTTCTTTGTTTTTTGATATCCATGATATAACAGTAAAAAAGTTAGTTAAAAAGAAGAATTTACTTGCAGGTAACCAGGTCCAGCAGTTACACCAAGAAGTCCCAGTTTCAGGTGGAAGAAGAAGATATTGAGAAATTAGAAGTCAGGTAAGTCACATAGATTAGAAAGTGCTTAATTATTAATAAATCCTAGTAGTTTGTCATCAAGACAACAAATGTATTTTATTGTAACTACAGAAAATTGCTGATCAGACTTGTAGAACAGATGCTTTCTAACATGTAAAATTACTCAATCTTTTAGTGTGCCTCTTACTGAATAAAAGGTGTTTTGTTTGTTTTTTGAAATAAATAGTGGTAGAGTGTATCTAGCAGCCTAAACTTGTTTCCTGTGCCTGCGAGTGAAAGAGGTGTGAAGACCACCTGTTAATATGTATTAGTTTGGTCAGAACTGGTAATACAACTTGTACTGGAGGATGACAACATACATGGTGCTAGTCCATGGTTTCAAATGTAGTTGCCTGGTTTAGTAAAAAGAGAGGGAATAGCCCCCCCCCCCCCTTTTTTTTTTTCATGGGATTGTTACAATTTTGTGTTGCTTTTTGGAGAAACATTTGTGTTGGATCTTTGAACCCTTTTCTGCCGCTTTACACTTAAGAGTGGCTCTGTCTGTATTTATACTGTGTAGCTAGAACTGCTGAGAGCCCCTGGGCTCTAATTTATTTTCTTTATTGTGCTCACACGTATATATGCACCGTATCTGCTGAATGACACGTAGTCTTCAAGGCTAGCATGTTTCCTAGCAGGCATCAGAAGAAGAATTTAGTGCTTATAGCTGCTTAGTTTCAATAGCCATTGTAGAACTAACTTGGTATGTGCATTTTTAACTATTAGCTCCCTGAAAATCTTAATTAGAATTGTATATTTCATTATAGATGCAAATATATTTAGAAAAATAGTCATGCCCCAACAAATCTAGTTTTGTTTTTTGTTTTTTCTTTTGTTGTTTTTTGTTTTGTTTTTATTCTTCTTAACAACTGCTGTCTCTCAGAAATGTCAGAGAGGTAAGAAGTAATAGAAAAAACCCAAGGTGCATGTCTGGAGTCTGTGATTCCTTTTGAGGTCATAAGCATATGAGCTGCTGTTTGGAAAAAAAAAGCGCATGTGTTGATGTGGCATTGCAGTGTGCCAAATTCTAGCGACTGGATAGGGATATGTAAATACATCTGGTAAAAAGTTACCTGAGAAGAAATGTGCACAGTTTTGTGGGTGGAGACTGCTTAGAATACATATATGTTGCCAGTATCACTTGTATTTACTGATGCAAGGTCTGCGAGTCTAACTATCACTGTTCTCCTTTCTGTTCTGTATGGGATAATAAGCCACTTGTTTGATTCTTCTTGATTTACTTAGAATGGACTGAGATTTCTAACTTTTTCTGCCTGTATGCATGTGGATTAGTGCTGTAAGGCAGTTAGTATTAACTTGAAGGTTTTTATTTCTCTTTGGCAGAAAAAACTAAACAGTATTCTTATTTTCAGGGTTGACCTTTGGAATAATGGAAATTTGGTACAAGATGTCTTTCTAGGAGAAATCAAAGTTCCCGTGAAGGTGTTAAGAAATGATTCCTTT
The DNA here is from genome assembly GCF_028554395.1 of Pezoporus wallicus. Lineage (NCBI taxonomy): Eukaryota > Metazoa > Chordata > Aves > Psittaciformes > Psittacidae > Pezoporus > Pezoporus wallicus. The sequence goes on from NW_026640059.1 coordinate 5,089,033, forward strand.
CAAGCATGGTGAGAAATGGTGTCTCAGAAGTGAATTTGCTGCTGTCCTACAGATCTTGTCTTGCAAAGGATAATGTTTTATTCTGACTATAAATTGAAGTATGTCTTCCTGTTCTAGTCTAGGTAAAACATCTTTCTAAAGAGCTTCCCTGCTCAGTAAGTCAACCTTGACAGAGGGTACATTTAGCTCTTCTCTTCCCCCAGTCTGCCCACTCCCACAAAATAGAAGTGATGTTTGAGGGAAAGCATGGAGAGTGAAGAAAGGGAAGACTGAGTGTAACTATCCTTCACTAAGCTTCCTGGATTTTTTTGATCTCTATATGCTTTTCAGCCTAACCAGCAAACCAGAAACTTCTCAGAATTGCGCCACTTGCAAGTAAATTCCAGAATGATGGATGAAGAGTTTATTTTAAAGTAATTGAGTATGACTTTCCTTTTTTTCTTCCTTGGGGAGGTTCAGAAACTGATCTGGAACTAACCTGAAGTTGTTTCAGGGGAGCAGGCTTGGAATTTTAAAAGCTGCAAGGGTAAGGCATGAAGGGAACTAGGGAAAGAAATACCTCTCCCTTCTGAAGTTCTTGCAAGCAGGAACCAGTCTCTAGCCCCTTTGCTGTCCCTGATGCTAGCAGCAGGAAATGATGAGGGCAACAGATTCAAATGCCTAAAAGAGTGTAGAATATTCTGCTTTTAGTGAACCTTTAGGTGCAGAGAAGAGTGGAGGAAGCCCCTGCATATATGTGTAGAAAATGCCTAGGGAGTAGGCAAATAGGAGCTAAATGGGATACGTCTTGGCCAGAAACCGTTTCAGCTCTGCAAAATGTACCCACCTCAGGCTCCAAATGTCTTGCATGTGTCAAATTTGAGCTCTGGGTCTTGTTCTCACTGCTTGAATGTGATCCTAAACATAATAACTGTTTATGTGATTGTTTTCTATTTTATACATGGTGTATTGCAGACACAGACTTGTTCTGCCAGTGCTCTGAACTAAGAAAAAGCTGTATGACCATATTAACATAATGGCATTTCTCCATTTACCTACTAAGAGAAAGTTTGTATAAGCATGGATGCATTACTAGTGTATTGTGTTCATATAGCTTTTTGAATTGCTTTTTAATTCAGCTGAAGTACAGCAGATAGAACAGTGTCACTAGTATTAAATCTTGGGAAAATAAGATTAAGACTTATGCTGTCAAATAGAAGTCCTTGTAAATCAGTTTTACTTTGTGTTAGCATGGCCTCATGGGCAATGCACTGATTATTAAAAAAACATCTGAGCTCCTTATTGCAGAAGTACAAATATAAAGGTTTGCAAAAAAAATCAAGATTATTTCAATTTGTTAAAACTGCTTAAAAGCTGTTAAAATTTTTGTAGAGTTGCACCTCCTGTTGGAATGCAGTTGAACTACAGCAAAAGCCAATGAAGAAATGCTTAATATATTTTGTATTGAGAATAGGGGAAAAAAGCACTTATTTTTCTCTCTTTTAACCTTACTTGTTTCTCAGGAATGCAGCCTGTTAATGTTATGTATTTTTAGTGGCTTCAGACTAGACTGTTTAAATACTTGACACTAGCTGTTCCATCTGCAATGTCCTAACACCCTAAATATAACCTAGACGTAAAATGAGAAGGTCCATATTTTCTAAACATAATTTCTAACTGTTCCTGCTATCCCAGTGGAGCTACAGGAAGTATATCCTATTTCACTGTTGGGAAAGATAGGAGGAAATACATGCTTCATTTTGTGGTAAAGGTGCAACAAGGGCTGCTGCTTTTCTTCCTTTTGTGTCTCAAGGGTTTTTTTTTAATGTGGATTCCATTGCCAGTTTTCAGACTCAGTTAATATATACTAAATTAAATGTGATACTTTGCTTTATTGTAGAATTAGTCAAATTAATGAAATGTGAATCTAATATTTTGGAATTGTCCTGTTGCTTTCAGGTACTTACTTCAACCAAGAGAAAATGGAAACAAATCTTCTAAAACTGATGATTTGGGGTCACTTAGATTAAATATCTGTTACACTGAAGACTGTGTGCTTCCATCTGAATACTACGGTTCTCTAAGAAACTTGCTGCTAAAATCATCAGATGTTCAGGTACTGTGTTGAAAATTTCTTTTAAAATGAAAACTTAAAGTGAGTTGTGCAGTCCTATATGAGATATTGTGAATTATGCATATCTAGATATGTTTCTTTTGTGCCTTTGCATGAATTACTTCTGTCGCAACCAGAGGAGCAGCTTGTAGAGCTCCAAACTACCAAGATTTTCTTTTTATGTCAGAAGAAGCAGCAGAGATAGTGAAATAACCTGTGCTGTGTGACTGGAAGGGATATAATACTTGCTTCTGATTGGCTGCTCTTTTGAACGTTTTCTCACTGGCTGCTGTTGGCCCCATGGATTTAGTGGTTTTCCAGGAACATTGATCCATTATTGACTCTGAAGGGGTAGCTAATCACTTTTACCAAAAATGGTCTGCTTCAGAATTGATTTTTAATTCCACTTCAGAATGGCTTCTGTTTTCCCCAGCATGCTAATTGGCATGACTGGGTTTCTCACATGGACATTGTGTCAAAGAGCATATTGTGAGACAGGAATCAAATCATAGTAAGCAGGCTTTATATTCCTACCTCTTTTATAACCTTACGTCACATCAGTATTGATGAAGTACTGGCAGAGGGGAAGAAAGGTGAAGAGGAAGGAGATTGTAACTAAAATTTTTACTAGCTGATATTCAAATAATATTCTACTGGAATTGAGGAAGAGCTGAGTAGCTAGTGGCAGTTAAAGGCAATCTTATTTGCTTAGATGATATCACTTGATCATTTTTTAAACTGAAATTACCAACTGTAGAATGGCGACAGGCACTTCAGAACTGAGAACTGTATTTTAATGTGCTCTGATTGTAGTTGGCATAGTCCTGTAAAGGTATATGCCATTATAGTAAAGTGATTGTTTACTGCTTCTTACTTGGATTTGTGACAAAACCATATTCTGATTTTTTAGGGAGAGTTAGAAAGGTGAGTAAATGCCAAATTTTATTATTAAATGTCAAGCATAGAGTAAATAATACAAATTTTCAATTAGTATTTCTGTAGAATGGAAAGTCTTAATTGCCATGTTATGCAACAAATGCTGGAACTTTCTGTTAAGCAGCTGTGTCTAGATTGTTAGATTTGAGCTGTAATTTGGTAAATACATGAAGAATATTTAACTACTTCACTAATGATTTGATACTCTTTCTCACAGCCGATTTCTGCGTCTGCTGCCTATATACTGAGTGAAGTTTGTCGAGACAAGTATGATGCTGTTCTGCCTCTTGTTCGATTGTTGCTACACCACCATAAGCTAGTTCCATTTGTTGCTGCAGTGGCAGAACTAGATCTGAAAGACACCCAGTATGTATTACATGTCTGGTGATCTCAAGCCTGTTTAAGTTATTTATAGAGTTTCAGTGTTTTGAGTTTGAGTTTTCAATGTTATAGAGTTTTAAGTTATTTATAGAGTTTCAATGATACAGCATTGTTAAGTGAACATGTCAATTTCTTTGTCTCATTATGTAAACCTGACTAAATACATTTGCGTTTTAATGCTAGATTCTAAAAAGCATTAATTAAAATGACATTGAAGCTGGGAGTCAGAGTTAATGATTTTGTGCTGTCTGGAAAAATTTTCTTGGAGCTAGAGAGCAGTTGAATATAACAAGGTAGCAGTCTGGAATTGTATCTAAGAGTACACAGTTGTTAGTTTAAAATGTCATATTTGGCCACTCTTCAGAGTTTACTGATCATCAGATTGGTACTTAGCATTTTTCAAATAGCCAAGAATTTTATCCTGTTTCCTTTAGTATGTGATTGAAATGAGGGGTATTTTTTTTCTTCTGCAAATATGCCTTGCAAATACATAAGTACATATCCTCCTGCATGCCTTGAAAGTAGCAAGCACAGGCGTTTTTCCAAGTAGTACTGTATGGCCACATCTCTGTGGTGGTTAGGGCAGAAATGAAGTAAACCCAAGTAGTGGCCACTGAGGTGCCAAGTAATGTCCTCTGGAGGTGTGGAAGGCGTTTTGTCACCACAGGATGGTTCATTTCAAAGCTGACTTTCTCCAGATCTAAATAAGGTGAGACAATTTAATGGTGTAGAAAGAGGAAAATAATTTTCTAAACTGCATTTTAGTGCACACATTCCTTTCTATTATAATTGAACTGTAACAAAGAAAGATTAAATCTCTCAGACGAGAAAGATTTACTTTGGAGAGCTGGCTCTGTTTTCTTCAAGAGCTATAATGAGTAAAAAAAAGCATAAACCTGGATTAAATAACTTTTGGTTAAAGTGTCTGAGTTTATCAGTTAGTGTAGCAGCATCCTACTTAATGTAGCTGTGAGATTGCCTTTCACCAGCCTGCTGGAGGAAGAATTGTATGTTGGTGAGGTACAAGTCTCCATTATTTGTTAATTTTCTCCAGTTGCTCTTTCTCACACTCAGCACTGGATTATAACTTCCTTTGTCTAAAATTTTTTAGGCTTTTCCTTATGGTTTTATTTCTGTTTCTGGTTTTGCTAATAGCTATAATAATATTCTTTTTATTTTTTTCCTGCTCCTGAGTGCTGTTGCAACTTGGATATCTTTATTTCCTTACTGAAATATATGGAAATATGTTTTAAAAACCCCCAAAACTATTTAATGGCAAGCTAAAGTATTAATTGGATTTTGTAACTGAGCTGCTTATTTTTTCGCTGTTCAAGTAAAATCAATTATTTTCTTACAGAGAAGCAAACACAGTCTTCAGAGGCAACTCATTAGCAACTCGGTGTGTGGATGAAATGATGAAAATAGTGGGGAAGCACTACCTGAAGGTTACTTTGAAACCTGTTATTGATGAGGTAGGTTAATCTACTGAAACTGTTTTCCAGACACTTAGCCCTCTGGGGTATCTTGTTTATTTGATAAGCATTCTTCTTCCAGCTCCCTCTGTAGCAGTAATCATTCAGGTAGGGGAATTCCAGAAAAAAGTTAAATTGAGCAATAATTGGTTAAGTGGGAGAAGCTGCTTTTTGTTATATATGCTGCAGATGCTTGAAAATAAAATGGTCAATGACAGTTGCTCCAGCCTCTAACACGTTGCAGAATTTACCAACATGATACATTATGTAACTGATCCATATAAAAAGGCACACACAAAAGTGGGTATGATTATTGCATGCTGTTATGGATAGTTAGAACCTATTCACAGTTTTAACCCCAAATCTAGGAGAGAATATGGTTTTAAATAGGTGCATTTCCATGCTTTCTGTCTGAAAAATTGAATTCCTGTAGTTTTGTTTGTTTCAGATATGCGAGTCTCCTAAGCCCTGTGAAATAGATCCCATCAAAATAAGAGAAGGCGATAATGTAGAAATAAATATGGTGAGTTTCCCAATCTGTTTTTCCTAATTTAAACTTTTGCAAGTTCTGAGAAAAAAGCATTTTAAAGAGCAGCTCTCTGTAATAGAAAAATGAGTAATTTAAAGGTAGCAGTATAATTCTCTGATTCCCGAGTAAACAAAGGGAAAGTTGTATTTCTTGTCCATGTTTATGAATACAGCAAAGGAAAAGTCCAACAGAGAATATGTCAGGGAGGAGAAACTAAACAGAGGAGTACAGTCTTCTGAGCCAATTTGTTGGCTGTTGTGATTCCTGATGTTCTGTACTTAGTGTCTGGATGATGATGTACTTAATCAGGATTGCTTTAACACTTTGCATCGAAGTTTTGCATGCTGCTTGTCTGTTGCCAGAGAATGACATTTAAGGCAATAGTTGCTGTAACAAACTAAGTTAACATTCACCAGATATGCATGGGAAGTGCTCCTTCTTTGTAACATGTTGCTGTCAAATGATAAAGCCAGGTTTTGATAGATAGTTGTATATTGCGAGACACTGCCTGTATACTTCAGTGTGAGTATCATTAAACTGTGTTTCAACACTAATAATCCCTTACAAATATTATGAAGCTTTTTAAATATGGGCTGTACTAAAATACATAATCGAATAAGCAGGCAGTGCTTTGAAAAAAGGAATTGTAGTGTTATGTTTACGTTCAGGGAAATAAATACAGATGTTCACGGTCTGAAAAAATGCCTTTTTTCATAATTGCAGGAAAATCTACGCTATTATGTAGACAAAGTATTCCGTGAAATTGTGCGGTCAAGTATAAGTTGTCCTACCCTAATGTGTGATGTTTTTTATTGTTTGAGGCATCTGGCTGCCAAAAGATTTCCAAGTAAGTGTTCTCTAAAAACTTCTGAAAACAGTGTTCAGAGTGAAATACTTAACTTCTGCAGTTACCTTATGGGGATTGTTAAAATTCTTGCCTTGTCCAAAGCTGTGTCCTGAGCTTCTTGACAATCAGGCACTTTATTCTGTCAGTCTGTAAGTCGTAGTAAAGCCTTGCGGTCAGTCAGCAAGAATTTTGTGTTTTCTGATACAAAAATGTAGCAGGTCAGGAACGCTGCAAGACAGCAGCAAGAAAGAAGTTACTAACAGAAATATGAGATACTAAAAGAAAAGTGCAAGTAAATCAGGATTTAGTTGAAAAAAGAGTAAAATTTGGAAAAGCTGATCTCTACTGCTTCTGAAGAAGCGAGATGTAAGCTTGAAAATAAATTTGGTGTTTACATCTTAACTGCATGAACTGCAGCTGTTAATTGTGACTAGCACATTGATAACTTAGATGAGGTTAGCTTTACTACTGCCATTGCGTCATTGCATTACTGCTTATGGGTAGTTTTGAGGAGGGTGGATAGTTTAATGTTTGTAATGTGACCAGTATTAGAACAGCTTTATTCTTTCAGAGTGGTTTTAATATAGGAATAATGTGGTGCATCTGAAATACTCTTATACTTCAGTCAGTTAAAATCCAGAATGTCATATAATAAGCTACAGATGAAGAATATACTTCTCACAATCTGGAGCCTTTCTCTAATTCGTATTTGTCACTGGAACTGATGTCATATATTCCTCTAGTTTAGACAGTCCTTTCAGAGTAGCTAACTTCCCAGACAGATGAGATCGAAGTGGTCATTAGAGTAAGAATGGGATCCCACTGTATTTAGCAGTGTAAAGAAGTAAACATACCTGAAATATTAGATGAGAAAATCTTCATTTACAGTATCAAAATTGTATAACACCACCATTTGATGCTGCAACTCAAAATTGAAGTTGTTCATATGGGCTGACTGCATTTGTTGCACAGAATTAATGTATTTGCATTGATTAATGAGCAATTAGCTTTATTGGGTGAACAAACCCAATAGTCCTAGCATGTAAGGGCAACTGCTACAGTATTTTCTCTTCTGGTTCAATATACATGCAGCCATACCTAATGAACATGGGCCGTGTGTGTAAATGCTTACAATACTCTCATTGTTTGTAGTAGTAGAGCTGATGAGCCAGTTTTATGAGAACAGAACTTTCTTAGATAATTAAACCCTCCATTATAAGTAGAACATTTCTTACCATGTTCACCTTTCTCATTTCATGCGCTTCATTGATTTTTCTATTCTTTTTTTAAATATAAATGTCTCCTTTGATGTTACCTTCTTGAAGATTTTTATGTTGACTGTCTTCATTATTTCCTGTTAAGTTTAGTGCATGTTACATTTCATGGTTTTTCTCTGCAGATGACCCTCATGTGCAGTATTCTGCAGTGAGCAGCTTTGTGTTTCTTCGTTTCTTTGCTGTAGCCGTAGTCTCACCTCATACTTTTCATTTACGACCTCACCATCCAGTAAGTTTTGTGAAGCTTTGTTCTGTTTTATTTATAATAGTGAAATCTGTTTATCTGGGAAGTCATAAGTTACTTTGAGTGGGTCTGTAGCTGGGAAGTAAGATTACTAAATGTATCTAGGTTGAGTTTTCAGTTTTATACCTCACCAAAGGAACTAAGGCATTTGCAGCAAATTTCTCAGTCTTTATGAGGTGTTCTCAAATGATGTAGAAGTGCTTTTGATATTAAAGATACTATGCCTTTTTTGGGAACATGCTGCTTTGTTGAAATAGCCACATGACTGAGGGGTTTGAGATGTTTTTATAGGTAAAATTGTTTATCCAACTACTAATACTAAAGTCTAGTGGTAGTGAGTAAAATACTAGACACACTGAGTAGCTTACAAAATATATTCACAAAGCACAAATACTAGTAGGAGACAATACTATATATGCATTTCTCTCTGTGTGTGGGGAAAAAAAAGGAATGGAGATATGTCTGATTACTGCATTGTGTAATTTTTGTGCCATTTTAATTTTTTAATCAAAATTTTACTCAAAATTATGAAAAAAGGTGACTTCTGAATTTTGTTTCTTTATTTTAGGATGCACAGACTTCTAGAACATTAACTCTGATATCAAAAGCCATCCAGACTTTGGGAAGCTGGGGAAGTTTGACCAAAAGCAAACTTGTAAGATTACTAAAATTCCTTCTCATTTCATCGACAGCATTCTTTGAAAGCTTTTATTAATGTCAATATACCTTTTCTTTCAGTCAAGTTTCAAGGAGACATTTATGTGCGAGTTCTTCAAAACATTTCAAGAAGAAAACTTTACTGAATCAGTTAAAAAGGTACCTTCAACTAAATTGTTTTTACATATTTGATCAGCCTTAATTATTAGAAGGTTGTGTTACTGCTCAGTTTAATACTAGAGAGAAAAACTGTGATTCATTTCGGACTCTTATTAAACAAACCCCAAACAAAATCTACACATTTGAAACACAAGAGTTATACCTAGTGAACTAAGTTAACTTAGTTAAAAAAAAAAAAAAAGAAGCAAAAGTTATTAGAGCTGCTTATGGGCATCCCTTGTTACATCATTTCTAGTCCCTGCAATGTATTTTCATTTTACCTGTTGCATAAAGTAATTACTTTGTTCCAGGAGAAACTGTACATACATATTTTCAAAACAGCTTTTGGTTCTGATTCTGAATAGTATTTTTAATTAAGTTCCTAGATGATGTTTCCTCTACCGAAAGCAAAGAGCCCAGTGGTCTGAGTGAGCCAGTACATCTAAAGGAAGGGTAAATACATGTTTAATCTATATCAGGCAGAACAGAATTGACTTAATTGTTTTTTTTATTAATGCTGTCAGATTAATGCTCATTAAAATGCTTGGTATACTGCATAAATTGCGATGTTTGTAACTTGTGGTAATTCTGTGTCAGCTTGACGAAATACTTTAACCAACTTAACTCTTTTAGATACACTGGAAAAAAGTAATTAAAAGCAGCATAAAACCTATTAAAGTCTGTCTGCATTTCTGTTACAGTTAAGTTTGTGCTCTGTGGTGGTTTATTCAGGACTGTGAAATTGTTCTTTAAAAGAATATACTAATTTAATTTAGAATTACTTCTCATTCTGTTGGAGCCCAGCCAGCTAACTGTTCTGCCTTTAAAGTAGGAGAAAAAATTACCCTTTAATTGGATATTTAACTGTAAATGATAGAATGCTTTTATAAAAAATGAGGTGAAAGTAATTCTTTCCAAAAATCCCCCCCCCCCTTTTTTTTTTAAATGTTTATCAGGAATAGCCGATTACTTAATTCAAACAGCATTTACAGCATTTATGGGAAAAATTTATTATTATTCCTTTAATTTACCTGAGAAGCAGATTATTAGGAGGTAAAGATTTTTCTGTGAAAGAAGCATCCAGATTTCAAACAAGGAAGAAATATTCCTCTAACTAAAATACTAAATAGAAATGAAGGTTGTAGTAGTGGCTGAGCACTTAGTTGTAGCAATTTGGAAGCTAATCTTGATTAAACTGATGGTTGTCACTCAAAAAAAGTTGTTTTCAGTGAGTATACTTGAAGTGTACTGAATACATTTTATGCCTTCCCATGCTGTGTTCAGCATAATTTCATTTATATTCAGTTTCTGATCCAGATAAGGCCCATGTAGAAAGTAGCAGGAAAAAGAAAACCTTGTAGTTGGGTACACCTTAATCCGTTTTGGGAAATTATGGAGTTCTGGACCTAAATAAATAAGTACCCACTCCAGAGTTACTGCTATGAACAAGAGTGTGGTTTGCATATTTTTCAAACTCCTTTCCTGTTTACAGAACCCTGCACACCAACACCAGATTTTTATATTGCTGCATGATGAACAATAATATGTTTTCTCAATAAATGGTTTTGAATGCTTTTCAGAAGTTTAATGGTTGCATTTCATTTGATTCTGCCTTGACAGAGAAATGTACAAAAGAGCTCAGGGAAGGACTCGGATTGGTAAAAAGAACTTCAAGAAGCGGTGGTTCTGTCTAACAAGTAGAGAATTCACCTACCACAAACAGCAAGGTACATTATGTTTTCTTTACAATCATTTTTATTTCCTCAGTATTTTCAAAGTGTTTGCATCTGATTTATGCTTTTTTAAATGGATAATTGTTTTTCTTTTCCTAAGGTACATTGAACACATTTTACTTACCTTTGCCTTGATTACCAAATGCTTCTGCCTATGACTCACATACATTTCCTCAGTAATAAAACTGAATGTTTTGAGAACTTAACCTCAGGGCACTGATACCATAGGTTATAAAAGCTTTTTAAAAATAGTTTCACTCATCTGTTTACAATTTTTTACAGATAAAGAACCAATTTTCACTATTCCAATCAAAAACATCCTTGCAGTGGAGAAACTTGATGAGAACTCCTTCAACAAGAAAAATGTAAGTCAAAAGAATTTATACATCATTTTTGATGTATTCTTTAAAGAAGTTTGTAATTAACTTAGAATTACTAAAACCCTGTTACTAAACACTTCAGCAAAAAATCTGGTTTGGATCTAGGATAAAAAGCTGTATGCAGTATTTCCAAGTACTGTGAACATGGATCTCTGCACCAGTTGTTGTGACTAATTTTATGACTTCTGCCCTGTTTTTAAATATCTGGAATGAAAGTTAAAACTTCTGTGACATTTTTTCAAAGCACTTTTATGTAAGATATTAGTAGTATGGATTGTAGTATGTTCTACTAGAAATGGGGTATTACTGAACTCATATTTATTCATTTTCATCAGAACTTCCTGTAATACCTTCCTCAGCTGAGACAGTTTGTCTGTGCTCACAGACTTATTCTGGACCTGTAACACATCAGTATTTCTACTATTACTTCAGTCCAAAATTCTGAGGCAGTGATAAAAGTACAGCTGTTACTTAGGCTGTGAATGGTAGAAGGAGAGAATTCTGAAAACCTTCAGTCACTCTAACAATATGAAGCATAAAGTCTGAGGTCACATTTTAAAGATATGTGAATGAAAAGGACAGAAAATGCATTATGTTCTAATTGTTTAAGGGTTATTTGTTGGATGAGGAAATGGTGTAGGTGGAACACAGGTTTCTGTTTTGCTTGGTGTGTTTGGGCAGCGTTTTTTGTTGGTTTGTGCGTGTGCTTGTTAGTTTTTTGTTTGGTTTTGCTTGCTATTTTCCTAGGGCTGTGTAGTGAATTGAAAGAGGTGAAGTCTTCTTTCCTTTCTCCCATGTCTTGCTTTCTGTCTTTATTTAGCCTTGCTGAATTCCTTGAGCTTTGAAATACATTTTTGCCTTTAAATAACCAGATTTTTTTACTGAGTAGAATAATCTTGTGTTTCTTCTACAGATGTTTCAAATACTACATGGAGAAAAGCCTCTCTATATCCAAGCAAATAACTGTGTAGAAGCTAGTGAATGGATAGAAGCTCTTTGCCGGGTAACGAGGTCAAACCAGAAGCGGCTTAGTTTTTACCATCCTTCTGCTTTCCTGAATGGGAACTGGCTTTGCTGCAAGGCTACAATAGAGAACACAGTTGGCTGTGCTCCTTGCACTGCGTAAGTTGCTTCTCAAACGAAAATATACATCTTTTGTAGGACAAATAATGTATGATTCACTATACAACTTGAAAATCTGAAGGCAAAGCTTTTCCTGTCTACTTTAGCAAGTTCTGCTACTAAAAACATCTATTAGTAATAGGCACATCCTACTGGATTTTACTAAGTCAATTACTTCATCAGTCACCATATAAAGAGAAGGTAACCAATTCAGCATGTAAATCAGAAATACTGAATACTGGTTTCTTTTCATGCAGAATGATAGATTTAGTAGTCGAAGTATTCAGATGCCAAGTTGAATGCAGAAATATGACACGCCTAGATCATCTGCATAAAATAATTGAAATACCTTGCTGCAGAGGGGTCAGCCTGGAAGTATCTCTCTTTCCCTAATGATATTGTCAGGTCTATACAGTCACTTTTTATTTTAACCTTACATATTTTAAAACATAATGTACTAAGAAAATTGACTAAATCTTAGATGTAGATTCTGACAAAATCATTTGGGTTTTGTAGGTATGTCAGGAAAATGAATAACGTCTTACAAGGAATAATGCCTTTTAAACTGTTGATTTCTGAAAACAAACAAATAATCTGATATTTAAATAAATTTACCCTTCACTGGATAGTTTGCATAAATTACAGACTGAAGATCTCGATCGTCTTAAGTTTCAGTCTAGATGACTTTCAGAAAACTTTTATAATACTTTTTCCATGTTACTCAGTTCATTCTTTTATTACATTTCTCAACAGTTCAAAAGATTCACATTACTAAATAACTTTTGGTTAGGTTTTTTTATCTGTTTTGGGTTTTTGGTAGGTTGGTTGGGTTTTTTGTTTTTTTTTTTTTATTTAGCTATTCTGGTTTAGGAATGTATCTTGTCCTTCTGATATAGTAGATTTTTTTTTTAAGTGTTTAGTTGTAAGTTAATGGCCATTAACCTTACTTTGATATTTCTGAACTATTTTTATCTGAACATATGGAATAATGAATTATGTTGGTTAAAAAGTGACTTTTAGTATTGCTGTATTCATTGCTCTCAAAACTATATGTGCCTGTTCTTATAGAACACTTGCAATGAATGCTGTTTTGTGTAGCTATTGTGAAGCTGTCTCTGAGTGACAGACATATTAAAAGGCTAAGTATACTGACACAGAATTAGTTTTCATTTGCTTTCAGGAGTAACTTATATTGACTACTTGCCTCTTTTTTTTGCCTTTTAGAGATGTTCCTGCTGATACTCAGATTGAGATTGATGGCGACAGAGAGACAGAAAGAATTTACTCACTTTTTACTATCAACATGTCTAAACTACAGAAGCTGGAAGGTACTCAAATAGTAATTCAGAAGAATTAATACTGATGCTGCTCAGCTCTTATTCTTTAGGCCTATAACATCAATTTGATGTCTTAACAACTTACCTGAAAATAATAGAGAGTAGAGACACAGATTGTATTTCTGTCATTTTATTGCTCTGGTATCAGACATTGGTCAGTCATTTCTTTACAGTAGGCATAAGGTATGCACATTGTTTTAATTGAATTTGTATATATGAAATAGATCTAATAGCCTAAGCAGGGAGGCTGCAACTGTGGGTAGTTGCTCTTCTGTCTTTGCTCTCCTTTTTTGACTGTGGAGTGAATTCTGTTGAACGTGGTTGAGTTGCAAGAAAGCATTAGTCTTCTGTTAATGTGAACAGGAGAGAACTGGATGCTCAAGATGCTGAACGCAACCAGCAGAGAATAAGCCACAGAACTGTAAATACATCTAGTTGACACTGTCTCCTGCTTTTATCTTAACCCATTTTATGCGTAAGTTAGAGTAAGTTTATGCATTAGAATTCTAGAATCACCATTTACGTAACAGATTTGTTAATTATCAAAATTCTAACTGCGATAATTGTGGTAATTTTTGTAGAGGCTTGCGGAAGTATAGCAGTCTATCAGGGTCCACGGAAAGAACCGGATGATTATTCTAACTTCACAATTGAAGATTCTGTAGCAACTTTTCACACACTTAAACAGATAATAGATATCATAGAAAAGCTGAGTGAATCACATGAAAAATACCGAAAGAAGAGATCGTCTAGTGCTAAATATGGGAGTGAGTAAGTATCTTGTGTGATTTGATGTACATAAATGTGGGTTTCTTAAAAAAAAAAAGAAAAAATCACACGACGAATCCAGGCTTGCTTAGATAAAGATAATTAAGCTAACGGTACATTTAGACAACACAAAGACATGGAGAAAATAGGGTACATAATTTTTAGTAACGCAAATATTTTAGCAATTACTAGAAGATAAAAGAAGTTCCTCCTGTGTTCCTGTTGAGATTCCCATAAGCTGATACAATGATTATGTTGTTCCCTTGCAACTTAATATTTGAAGTGCACATAAAATTTATCCCTGTCTTCCTGTCCTCTGGGTTTGGTTTTGTTTTTCTTTTCTCCAAAATTTCAAATTTCAGCTAAGAAACAGTTAAAATACCAAGTTACATAAAACTGCAAAAATTACACTGCAGGAACATATCTTTAATGCAGTATATTAACTAATACATTAATTGTAATTCACTTGCCATTCTCAATGATAAATAATATTTCTGGTGAAGTTGGAAGGAAGAAAACCCAAACCAACCAAAAACCACCAACAAAAAAATTAACTGGTTCTTTCAAGTGCATTGTTGTTCCAAAGCAGTTTCTGATTTTTTGTTGCATCAGTAAGGCTTGATTCACCTGGGAAGAAAAAAAAAAACAAACATCAAACAATGATTTGGTTTTGCCTAATTTAGTATCAACTCAAGTTGCTAAGGAGAGTTAACTGATTTAGAGGTCTCACATGAAAGTACATGGTTTTCCACAAAACCTAAAATTTCTTAAGTAGTGGTAAAACTTATGCAAAAAACATACAGTTTTTATTAATAAATTAAAATTATATGATGAGAACTTAAAAGCTAGTGTTAACCTTAAAATATTTAAATATAGTATTTTATTTTTTCCAGAGAAAATCCGATTGTTGGAAAAGTTTCCTAACCAGAACAAACTGCAGCACACTTGGATGAAAAAAGAAACTGGAAATATTCTTGGTTGTTTTGTTTTGTTTTGTTTTGTTTGTTTGTTTTTTAAATCATTATATGCCTTTTTACAAAGTATTTAAGAATGAACATAAATGTTAGTTGTGTTGACAATCTATTTAATATTTAATAGAAAAATGTCTACTTGGAAATTTGGTCTTAAGTTTATTTTCCTTTTGCTGAAGAACTTGGAAGTTCCAGGTTCTTGGATTAACAGGTGTGAATAAATCTAAATATTGTTTTGCCATTGTTGTCTTATCGGGAAGAACTTCTAAACAAATAAGCTTTGTAATGGAAGAAAATCCACATGGCACTTGTTGGTTGGATGACATCTCTCAATACATACACTTCAAACTTGCATGAGTTTACCATGAGTGCCTGCCCTGCAGATACAGATCTTGAAATAGAAATCCCAAGATACTATGATACGGGAAAGATTTGAAGCTTCACACTCAATTCATTTGACTTTTTTTCTTGTATTAGGTGGTGTCATGACTTCATTTATCTATATCTGAAGTCTTACAAAATTGTGCAGTATGCTGCAAATAATCTGGACAGCAGATACCAGTGTTAGTAATGTTTTTAAGTACTAAAGAAGAAGAAATCAGGGAATTTATGTTGTACCTCTTGTTTACATTTGGGGTGAGTATAGTATATGGAGTGACATTAGACCACTATCTATTTTCCTTAGGATTTTTAAGGTACATAGTTTTTCTTAATCTAAAAAGAAATGCAGGGTAGCAACATTCTTTTTAAATAAGTTTGCCTACAAATAGAAAAATTTAAATGTGATCTGATTGTGGTTAAGTACTGATCAATTTACATCATCCCATGTATAATCTTACCTTTTTAAATAAAAAGTAATAACTAGGTCCAGCTCACCTTTTGACTACAAATCTAATAAATAATCTCTTATAATCACTCAAAGCACTTTAGATATCTGGACTATCCCAGATTATTTTTAGATACTTTGTAGTATCTGCTTGTTATGATCAGTTGAATGATCAACATTGTTTTGTCTTAAAGCAATGCTTCATTAAGTGTTTTTGTATCTTTAGTTACATGAATTTGTATTTGCCACTTAACACAATTTCAAACTGGCATTCTTGACTTTAGTAAGATTAATTTTTGCTCATGTCATCTGAGAAGCTAGATTTATGCTGAAAGAACATATATGTATATAACCAGGAAGAAGCAAAGATATTACTGTGGCAACTTTGCTTCATCAGTATTAAATACGGTGGTACTCCTTGAAATACTATTTTTTAATAATAACTGTATGTGGTACATTTATTTTTGGAGCATTTGCTATGGAGTCTTTTGTTGTTGAGTGTGTTTTTGGGAGGTTTATTGTTCTTTTACAATCATGATTTGGCCAAATTAATTAGGAATGTAACTTACAAATAGAATAGAAATCCACCATGCTCGAAACTGTAAGCTGTTTAAATTACTATACATCTATTATACTGTTGTAGGGAGACTTTCTGTAGTAAGAGTAAGTTAGCAAGACAGGATTGAATATCCTTTGGAATGAATGTAACTGATTAGGATAACTATTTTGGTTTAATACCAGACAAACCATTTTAGAATATCCAGGATTCAGTTCTAGTATGTGCAACGTCACAATCATTTATTCATGTCCACTGTTTTTTGCCTTTTCCTTTTTTACACATTTGATGTATTCTAAGGGACTTCTATTTGCCAACAGTTAAAACTGGGGAGTGGAGAGGAGCGAATACAGTAATGCCAAGAAATGGGTTTTGCCAAGGTAGAGTGGGTCTGATTGTCATTCATAAAACGTTCCATTAACAAAAACCTGCCATTAAACAAAGTTGAATGTGGCTGAGTGTCAAAATTAGATTTTGCTGTATATAGATAAACCCTGTGGCAATGTATCTGTTCCTTGGAGCCATTTTCTGTTTTCAAAGTCAAATTTAAAAAAAAAATAAAATTATATGCTCTTGAAACAATTTTTTATTATTATTTTTTTAAAATATGCACTTTTTTTTTTTTTTGCTTTGATACTGGAATATCTAGGTGGAAAAAAAGGACATTGAATATTTGTGACCATTAAGATTTGATATCTCATTTTATGATGTTTTAAAATGCAGTAGATGTTCTAGAATTTAATTAGGTACGAGTAGAATGATTAATAATAAAAATTGCCTTCATTTTGATTAGTCTTGAAAGATGATGTTAATCAGTAATTCTGTTAGGATTGTAAATTATCATTAGTTTTAATTTGTATTATGATGATGTATTGTTGAATGTATTTTTATTTAAATTTTATTTTCTTATCAAGACATTAAAATGTTTTGTAACATTGCTTGAGAATAACTCACAAATAAATTACAACAAACTTGAGATACACTGTGTTTATTCGAGGCTTTGCTTTTTAATGTGTAAACATTTACCTGAAGACTGAATTAATTGGTCTTACTTACAGGAGTTGGG
The DNA here is from genome assembly GCF_028554395.1 of Pezoporus wallicus. Taxonomy (NCBI): domain Eukaryota; kingdom Metazoa; phylum Chordata; class Aves; order Psittaciformes; family Psittacidae; genus Pezoporus; species Pezoporus wallicus. The sequence goes on from NW_026640059.1 coordinate 5,106,386, forward strand.
TATAAAGAGAAAAAACTAGTTGAAAGGGAAAAGAAAACCAACCCCATGATGTCAAGCTGAGGTATCCAGCTGTTCATGTACTGCATTATTAGGTTCTAGCTAAGGCTGACAGTTGGAAAGAGAAGCGATAGTTAAATCATTTGTCATAACAGCATGCATGGAAACCTTAGTAATGTGACACATTTTTTAAAGCTTGCAATGACTGATCTGATGTACTGAAGGATATCTAGTACTGTGTTATTAGTGTTATATCACTATTCTTTTTTAATGCTTATTTATTTGTCTTTCACTACCTGTCCTGTGTAGTAGGGCCAGCTGACAAATACAATTTGTCAGACCCATCTTAACTATATTGCATGTGGAGAAAAACAGTTTCTCACTCTTTCCTTATGTAATCTGGGCACCTTTTCTGCCACCTGCTCTCCCTTCCTAAGCTTCTGGGCATTTTTAGATGATTTTGTACAAGCGTGTTTTGATGTATTAAGAGACCTTGTTTCCTTGTACAGAGAGCTTACCTGTTGTCCTTTATTACTGGTATGGAAGCTCCTATTAGGAGTTACAGTGCAAGCCTTCCAGTCATTTCAGAATTTATTTTGATTCATTCCAAGGTAGGCTGTATTAAGACCCAGTCTGTGTGGTCACTGCATTCATTTGCAGAGATCATAGGGCAAAGTAAGTTAAAGATGAAATTGGAAGTACAGGAGAATTCTTTTTTTTTAAGGATTCTGCGATGGTAATAGCAGAGTGATCTGCTCTTTTCACTGCTGATATGCTACCTTCTCTAACTATTCTATTAAACCGTGTTTTCTCCAAACCATGACATGAAAAGGTCATTCCCATCTAAGATCTGTAACTTGTGTTCTTCACGTTTTTAAGTTCTGGGCTAGGCTGGCAATCATAGATATATAGGGCCTTTGTAGCTAGAAAGTAATTCCTAGGACTCAGGATTCCTTGGAAATCTTACACAGTTCTGTACATCTTTGTCCCCCGTCATATATGCAGATAACTATAGTGAGAAAATGCATGTTTACAGCCTATAGATAGATGAAAATATGTATTCATACAGTCTACCTATAGACTATATATAAAGGTAACAATTAGTAATACATGGAAAATTACAAGATGTTATCTTTAATCTCTGCTCACATGTATTTTAAAGTACAAAGTTTACAACATCAACTCACATGTGATAAAGAATGATTGTATGGTTTTTAAAAGAGCATGCATATGGAATAAAAATTCGGCCAATAAGCAACATCTCCCCGTAACAAAGGCAACTTCCAGTAGAATAGGCAAATGTATACAATTAAGGTTTTTACAAATAGTTGCAGAAGCATATTTAATGTTTATGTAATTCATGTAGATTAAATAAACCAGAAGGCCTTTAATAGCAGTAAGTAGACTATATTGGTTTTACTGTGTTCAGCTGTGATAATACTGCTGCTGATACACTTTTCTCTGTGGGATTTAGCAATATAGGCAGCTGTTTGAATACCGGAGTTTGGGGGTAGAGCTGTAAGAACTGGGAATATAGACGCTAATTTAGTTAAATTAGGTAAAATAAAATTTAAGTTTTAAAAGTCACTTTGTGTACCTAAATCAAAGACAAAAAGTTAGATAATCAGCTCTACAGTCAGAATAAGGTTTATAAAGACCCCGTGGCTGCAGTGTTCAGGAATTCCATGTGCTTTGTAAGAATGGGGAGTTTTGTGTGTGGGTTTTTTGTTGGTTTGTTTTTAAATAGAACTGATTAGACAACCTTGCTGAATTGCCTTTAAAATATTCTTCACATTGATAAATGCTTATGGAAAAATAACAAAAGTAATCCATATATAAATCTTAATTGGATGTTCCATAAAATTATACGACCAAGATTTTTAAGTGTTTGAGGTTATAATTATTTTAGTAGGATTACTATTGCAAAGGCTATAGCAGTTCTATATGAAGTCTAGTTAAGAGTTTCACAAAAAGAGGATACAAATCTATTCTAAGTTTAGAAATGTTAATTATATCTGGTTTTAAATCAAATTAGACAATTTAGTTTGCTTTAAGGGGTTGTGATTTTGTTCCCCACTTTCATTCTCTCTGTTTGGTCATCTTACTCAGGGAAGAAAACTGAGAGAATCTTAGAACAGCCAAAGTACATCTGTGTGACTTGAAGTCAAGACTTAAAGGTAAAAATCTCTTACCTGGCCCCTCTGAAATAGTAGTGCAGAAGATTTTGGCTGTGGTTTCTCAAAAAATGCAGGATATCCCCTACTTTGCTCCAGGTTGGTGTTTCAGGGACAAACTCCAATGTGTCAGGGAGCAGAGAGAAAATTGAAAGTTCTGCGGGATGTGTGTTTGTGTGTGTGTGTATATATATATATATAACAAAAGAAGGCTTCAAAGCTAGCCAGGCTTATGTTCAGTGTGCAGACTCCCTGCTTACTGAAGGGTTACTTCAGTAGCTGGCTAAGAAGCTGAGGGGTGGGAGCTCCCCAGGGTTTAACACTACCTCAACTGCTCAGCCTTCGCTTTTCCTGGTCTCTGTGATATTGTTGCTAGGTGATACAGAAACAAGCCTTCATCAGATGGCAAAAAGCAAGCAAAAGAGATAAAATTAGTAACAGGGCAACTCCCCTATAAAATCCAAGTGATCTACAGTAATACTCAGACCTGGCATTTCTGTTGTGTCTTTCATCCATAAACCTTAAAAGTACTTCTTAATGAAAGAAGAGTAAGTATTCTGTCTGTCCTTGTTGAGGGGTGGCAAGGTGCTATGTATTGTGTAGCAATACAAATTTTAAAAGTCCAAGAGGAAGGAATATTTCCCTGTAGTTTCTGTTGCTAACAAGTATTTAAATAGTGCAACATGCAGGCAAAATGCTTTGTCTAATATTTGGTCATTTTAATCATCTTGAATCATAAACTGACAGCCCAGAGGGTGGCAGTGTAAGCTGAGAGGCTTGTACAAGCATTTTTTTCTTATGATAATGATGCAGTACACCTTACAATTTACCTCACAAGTTGTGTTTAGCCCCATACCTTTTTCTTACCTTTTCTCCTAATCTTGCTGATCTACCCAAGTAAAAATAAGACCAAATATGTTACAGGTTACCTGATGGATTTTACAAGTATCTTAAAGCTGAAACAGAAATAATCCTAGTCCTAGGTATGAGATCTTAAAGGAAGCATCAAGCTGTACAAACAGAAATATACAAGGATGAGTTCCAGTGCTGCTGGAAAACTCTATTAAAGATCTAATATTTTTAAACATATGATGATTTCTCTAACAACTGAAATAACTCACCTGGCTTTCTCCTGAATAGTTGATCCAGATTCTTGTCTTGTGTGCCATTTAAATGGTTTTGGGTTTGGTTTTTTTTTGCAATTTATGCGTATACTTAAGTTTTATATGCATATATTCTGGCACTATGTTGGCCAAAATCTTGAAGTAGAAAGGTGGATCTAAGTCAAAAAACGTGACATGGTACACAGGGTATAATGTCTGCAAGTGTGAATGAGAGGATGAATGTTGCCTATGCAATTCCTTCCAGAAGTTTAAACATGTAATGGGAGTTTCCATAAGGCAAGTTTCTATGTGACTTCTCTTGCTGGTGTTTTGGGGGTTTGGTGGGGTTTTTTTTTTGTTTGTTTAGTTGGGGTTTTGCTGATGCTGTTTTGGGGGAGGGATGTTATTTTTTAGAGTTCTTTGGTTGGTTTGGTGTGGGGTGTTTTTGTGTTTGAGTGGAGGGCAGGATTTGCTAACTGGCTTTGAGGATCTGACCTGATACCAAGCAGGATCCAAATATCTATGGAATGTTAAAAATATTAAACTACAGTACCTCACAAAAAAGGAAGTGGTAATATTTTAAAATGGAGGGAGGGGTGTCCCCTGATAACAGCAAACCTACATAGCTTGATCTTCAGTTTTCTGCTCAAAATGCAGTTTCATTCTTAAACAGCTAACCTCAGTTAAAATATGCATCATTTTGTCTTCACAGTTAATTTTTTAATAAATATGAGACAAGCTTCTAACTTGAAAATCCATGCTGTCTGGGGGGAATAGTAATAGCTGAGTTTTACACCAAAGAGTAAAACCATTGGTGAACCAGAACCTAGTGTAGAATTTGATAAAGTTGGGGTCTTCGCATCATTGGCTTTAAATCTCTGCTTCAGAAGGAGAGATGGGTAAGCCTGGGTGTTGCATGAAGAGTGGAGAAGTTCCAAGGGTTTAGACTTGGTTAAAGAAGCACAGCAAAGTCAGGAGCTATTTAGTCTCATTTGAGGCAGGGTTTTCTCATTACAGCAGAAAGGTTCTCATGCATACGTAAGTACGTAAGTTATTTTTTCTTAAAACTTCTTTAAGGATTTCCTCTCTATATATTAGGTGTCATGATGTTTAGTTGTTTTACTTAAAGAGTAATGCACTTAAGAATCTCGATTACTGGTACTTCTCTGTCTTTGAACTCATTCCTGGACTTCTATAAAGTTCATGCCAAATCACACGCATAAGCAGCAATATAGGGAAAATGGTGGGGATGTAGTTTCTTTAACTGCATTTGCTACTCTGCATTGCAATATATTTCTCTCATTTCTTCAGTCTCTCTTCCAGTGAGAGCTTTCCAGTGTAAAAGTGGTATGCAATTTATTCTAAAAATATAGTACGTTTCCCTAATTCCTGGTTTGTTTTTTTATTTCTGGATGCCCATTTCATGCTTCTCTTTCACAGAAGCTCTACATATTAACATTGAAATGTATTTTCCGTTTTGGCAGTTGATTCAAGCAGCTTCAGTAAAGCCTTAAGAGCTACCACAAGTGGTTTTGTTACAAGTGATAACTAGTGTGCTGGTACAGTGCTGTCTTCTTCCCTTGCAGCCCTGCTCTCTCAGCTATAACCACCACAATATTATGAGTACTGACCATTAATAGCCCTGTTTAGCATATTGCTATTGGCAAAATGGCACAGATAGGCACAGATGATTAAAAGTTTAAAATTATGTTTATAGTTAAAGAAAAAGCTTAAGATTATTAGCGTTTAAAAACTAGTTTTGACACAGAAGTGAGCTTAAATTCTTTCTTTGGCAGATAAATGGACAAAGTACTCAAGCATTCTGATACATGTTAGTCTATTGACAGAGCAAACAGTAGGTGCAATAATACAATTCAGCATGTGCATTAGTTGGACAAGATACTCACATGCTTACATAACTGTTCTTTGCATTATTATAAAAATTACATTTCCCTTACAGTTCTGTTATTAGTAAAAATAATATTCAATTCCGTGTTTCAGAGTAAGCGAGATGTGGGGAAAAATAAAAATCTCAAAAAGTTGTTAGAGGAAGGAAGAGAGGAAAAAAAAATTCAGGTCATTTCCAGGCATCTCCATTCTTAAAAGATTGATGAAAATATGTGAAAGGCACTGTACATGCTTCCAAACCAGTGTCTGTGCAATGTTCAGCTTAAAAAATATGTAGGGAATGAAAGTGTTTTTACAAGGCAAAGATGCATCTGTATATTCATCTGAAATGGGACTAGGAGTATGAAAAGAAAACTATTATGATAATCATGTAAGTTGGGTGTCAAACACTTGGATCTTTGCATGAATACTATTTGACATGGAGACAATTAGAATCCAGAATCAATCCTTAATAATGTACACAGCATCCTTACTGTGAAATTATTGCAGAAAGTTAATTGATTATAAATTGCATAAGATAAAACAATATTCCAAATGTGGATACCTACTATTATGCTTGGTCCCCATTTACAGTTGTCAAAACAAGTTATTTTTTTCCCATTCTATAGCACACAAGTGGCTGAGCAGCAACAATTCCAGTTGAAAAATAATTTGATGGCCTGAAAGGAACTTGGTTCACAGAATCACAGAATCCTAAGGGTTGGAAGGGACCTCAAAAGATCATCTAGTCCAACCCTCCTGCAAGAGCAGGGTAACCTAGAGTACATCACACAGGAACTTGTCCAGGCGGGCCTTGAATATCTCCAGCGTAGGAAGACTCCACAACCCCTCTGGGCAACCTGTTCCAGTGCTCTGTCACTCTCACAGTAGCGAAATTTTTCCTGATGTTCACATGGAACCTCCTATGCTCCAGTTTACACCCACTGCCCCATGTCCTATCACTGGACATCACCGAAAAAAACCTAGCTCCATCATCCTGACACTCACCCTTTACATATTTGTAAACACTGATGAGGTCACCCCTCAGTCTCCTCTTCTCCAAGCTAAAGAGTCCCAGCTCCCTCAGCCTCTCGAGTGCCTATATTTAGACTCAATTTGGAACATTTTCAGGGAAGTCTGTATGAGACAAGCAAATGCAGGCATCCTCTGCCTTACCTGAAATAATGAGGTTTTATTTATAGTTAAATCCAGTGACAAAGTACATAGGGAAGATTCACTGAATGAGCCTCGTGTTCTGTGCCACTTTCCCATGTGTGATCTCCTTAATGTCATGTGTGTCAGTGAATACATGAACTCCAGAGAGCCAGGACAGTTTATCTCTGAAAGGACTTGATTTTTTTTTTTTTTCTTCTCACAGGTCTTTAGATGATGAAATAGCAAAGAAAATAATTACTAGTTGGGGAGCTATTTTCTCTTTTTTTTTTTTTCTCCTAGAGTTAAAGGAATGTGTATCATAATTGCTTTACAACTTCCACTGCTTATCTAAGTACTGGCATTGCACAGTGAAAATGGAGCAAAGGAGACAAGATGGAGCAAAGGTATACCAAATCAAAAGTTACCTCCTTTCTAGTTTGAAAAAAATAGTTTTCAAAACATCTCTTTCATCCTAATGCTGAAAACTGTTTCATGTTGGCAATCTCTCTTCTATTAAAGGATATCCCGGTATTTTGGAGTAAGTTTAAAGCTGCGTCTCATTTGAACTGAAATGCTTGGTAAAAGGACTGGTTATGGCTGATGGCTTCTTACGTGAGAAGAGACTTTTAAAGGAAGGGATCATAATTGTTTTAATAACTATGTTTGATATTTTACTGACTTTTTTTTCTATCCATAAGCATCTAGTGCAGTTCTGTATACCTGAGCTGCTTGTTTTGCTGCTCCTCCTCCAGCTGTGCAGGAAAAATTGCTTTATAGCATCATGAAGCAATTCAGTGGAGGAAATGGTTACAGATTAAAACTAGCATTGTCAAATTATTGAAGTCATGTGGCTCTTAGTTGCAAGGTTTTTTTGGCAGGACCCAAACATGATTATGATCTGTGTCATAGTTTGCTCTTATGAGCTCTTAGATTTGGATCACTGCATCCAGTTTCCATCTAATCCCTGTTGAGAAAAATTAGAGTTGACAAGACAAACTGTAAATTAAAGGGAAAAGAGTGACTACAGCAGGCAGGCAAAGATAATTAAAGTGAGTTAACTATTTTTATATTTTATTACCAAAGGCCAGATTTTTGTGACCACGGTGCACAACATGTAAGCCATTGCCGAAGCGTATGGCTTACTCTGTTAGCAGTCTTAGGAGACATGGAGAATTGGATTTGTAGGAGGATTTGGTCATCCTCTCTGTCCCCTTAATGAAGGCAGTGCAGTCCATTGAGGGGAAGCTGTGATTCACAACTGGAGAAACTTGCACTAAAACTGCTCATGATACTCTCTGTGTGCAGAGAATATCCTTCATGAGGAATGTCAGTTTAGCACCTGCAACACACGTGATTGTAGCCATTTGGCTTTGCCAACTGATGCTCCAAGTTCAGCCCAACCACCAAAACCAATGTGGACATACTGAGACTTCAGCAGTGTGGTAAGAGACTTGATAAGCTGCAATGAACTGGGGCGGAGTATGCATGCACGTGCTATTCAGGGCTAGAGAAGACTTTTGCCTTTAGCATCTCGCTTTGTGGATAAGCTAAGGTGAAGTAGTCTGTTCCATGCATGTCTGTAATGACTTGCTGTTGATCCTTCCTGTTCAAGGAGTATGATGGTTACACTTTAGGGTGTACCTCCATAGAAATGTCTGAAACTACATACAAAAATAAGTGCTGCATGTGTATCTAAAGCTGCCAGGACAAAGATACATTGGGTGCAATCAGATACTGTGAATGCAGTTGATCTATTTGGCAACATGACTGACAGGAGATCTTCAGTGTGGATTAAGACAAGAAGAGGCTGTTTCTAACGTTAGTACTTATAACTTCCATTAATTTATCTTAACTTTAAATAGAACTTTGTAGATTTTAATTTGTACATGAGTAACATTATTCAACACTTTTATCTTAAAGTAGGCTTAAAGAGACAGGGCACTGTATTGGAAAAGTAAAATTTGTGTACTTTTATTTGGTAAAGATTAAAAAGAAATGCAAGTTTCTATTGTCTTTTAAAATAATGTATATTTTTTAGCTTTGCTCTTATCCGGACTTTGAAGCTCCACTTTTTAAGATGTATATAGTTATATAAATATTTTTTTTAATGTAATCAGCCACTTTCAAATTCCCTTTCTGGTTTTTAGTTCTCTAGCACTTCACAACTCTCATCTGTTTTCTGCTGATTTTTCTTTTTCTATCCAGTTCACAAATTCAAGCTGATACATTGGCAAGTATATTCAGACTCTCCTACTTTGATGTCATAGACATGCTTAACTGATCATTTCCATGAAGGATTACTGCTCTCTAACAAGGCTTAACTTTCAGCTACTACGGGCTGTAGACTGAGAATTTGGAATATTGAGATAGTTGCATTTTCACAAGAGGAATTCAGGAGGAATTTTCATACTGTGTCTCCTATAATGTGGATGAAAGTTATAACCTTCAGCATTGCATTTTTAGGCTCCCTTTAGCCTAAACCCATACCTTGTATTTTTAGGCTCCAGGGGTGTCACCTCCCCTCACCGTGCAGCGCCCCTTTTGGCGGGGCAGCGCCTGCCCATGCTCAGCCTCACCGTTACCGCCGGCGGCCTACAGGCCGGGCGGGGGCAGCGCCTGCGGCCCCGCTGCCGTCGCGAGGTGGCGCTGCAGGCCAGCACTGGCGGCCGCCGGCGCCGCGTCCCCGCCCCTCCGCCATGGCCGATGTAGAGGACGGGGACGAGCCGGGTGTTCCCCTCTCGCACCCAGGTTCGGCGGGCTCCAAGGCGGGCGGTCCCGACAAGATGTTCTCGTTGAAGAAGTGGAACGCGGTGGCCATGTGGAGCTGGGATGTTGAGTGCGACACCTGCGCCATTTGCCGGGTGCAGGTCATGGGTAAGCGCCAGCCCGCAGGCCCCGACAGCAATGGCGGCCGCCCCCGCTGCGGGGCAGGGGTCGCCCAGTCGGTGGGGCAGGGGCTGCACTGCCGCCCTACGCTGCCCCGCCCTCATGGCGGGCGGAGGAGACAAGTACGGCTTACGGCAGAAGGGGGGCGGCTCCGCCGCGCCTCCTCTTTCTTCTCTGCACCCTCTCCTTAAGGAGGGCGCTGCGGCCCTCGGCACCCGGTGGCCGTCTCCTCGGGGGTCTGGCCCACAGCGCCCGAGGGTGCGACACGCGGGTGCGGGCCCGGACGGTCACCTCAGGCTGCATGCAGTTGCCGGGGGAGCGTCTCCCCGGAGCCCCCTCCCTTGACGGCAGCGGGCAGCTCTTCCCGCGCCACCCTCCTGCCGGGGGAGGCCGGAGCGCCCGCTGGGCTTCTGCCCGGGGCCCGTCAGCGTGAGGAGAGCGGCACTCGGGGAATGTGTGCCAGGCCCGGAGGCGTGCTGCTGGCCTGCCGCCCTGCCCTGTGTAGGAGTGCGTGCAGCGTGGAGGCCGTTTCCTGCGCGTTGGAAAGCTCCTCCAGCGCTGAGTTAAAGCCGAGCTGACCAGAGTGCTAGATGTGTGGTGTTGCTGGTGGTGGGTGGCTGTTAAAGAAGCAGTTGTGGATGTAGATGCAAATTAACTTCCAAAATCTGTTAATCCAGGCTCTCTGTCGCTTCTGCCCAAGCCTCCTAATTACTGGTGCAGTTTAACGCGTGTGAATGCGCCAAAAAATCTATTGAAAAGGTGTTAGTTTATCTGGTTTTGAAATCTGGAGAATCACTTTGAGAGCAGCCTTATTGTTGAGTGCCATTACTGTTTTCTGACATCTTTTACGAATATGATATTTATCCTGGATCTTTGTATAATTTTTGAATTCTTACTCTATTATGTATCTAATCCAATTTTTACTGTTGTGCCAAGTTGTCATGGACATAACTGTCCTCTCACTTGGGCTTGGTACAGTCTGACAGGAAAAAAGACCCAGGATTCCCTCCAGCAGCTTGCTTTTATAGGTCCAGGAACCATGATATTGCAAATCAAGCCAGGCTTAACAGAATTGAGACACAATATGTAATGCTGTCATTTTTCATACATGCTTTACTGAGAGCGTTCTTTGGAATGGAAAAAGCAGAAAGGTGTGTTAGGAAAAAAAAAGCCCAGACTGAAGTGGTGGGAGATTCCCATCTTTTATAAGCATGTTTTGGATATTGTCTGCTTTTATATGGTGAACAAAGACCCAGAGACCACCCTGGAAATAGGAAATTGGCTTCATCTGCCATATAAACCATAATATTCTGTTCTAGCCAACCTATAACAGGGCACTATAAAAAAGTCTTAAATGAACAAAATCTTACCCAGAGCTTTTATAAAAGTATAAAATAAAAAAGCATGTTTATAATTTTTGATATCTAGACCAAGGGAGTACTTTTCATCTGAAACTAGCAGAAAAATCTGGTAACCATTTTTTCTGAGAGCAAACCACATTGTTAAAACGTGAAACTTGATTATTACTTACTTCAGTTTAGCAATTTCACATTGACCCTGCTAGTTCCACTCTGGCTCCTGTAGAGCCACTGCGTCTGCAGGAGCCTTAGGTTGGAGGCAATGCCAGATTTCAGCTGGTACTTGATTGAAAACTAGTTTGATTTTTACAAGGGAGGAAAGTGTTAGCTATCTTAATTTCCTGCTGGTTTAACTTGAACCAGTGTGGTCTTCAAGGATCACAGAAACACAAGGGAAAGAAGCAATAATGCAGGTGTTAGCTGGGAAGGGCTGGGTTACAGCAGTAGTGACTTAGCTTTGCTCAACCCTTCAGACATCTTTGTGGTTATGATGCAGGAGTGGTGACAGCTTACCTTGGTGTGGTGGATAGTGATTTCTGTCTTTAGCTATCTGTACTGCTTCTCTGTCTGAAACTGCAAATCTAGGGCTGAGATAGGAAAGCTGATGTTATGGTGACTACTAGTCTGCCACAGCTTGCTTCGATGTACCATGGTACAAGTTGAATCAATTTGAATGAATCTTCCCAGCATCTTGGCCCTTAAACGGCACAGAAAAAAACCTGACGGGAACAATCAGGAACCTCTATTTCCTGTCTTTTTATCTCACTGAGGAAAGGGCAACTGTTTCAGAGTTTCTGTCTTCTTTGTTCTTTATTACCTGCAAAAATGAGGAGTATCTGGGCACATGAAACCTAAAATAGACATACCGTATGTGGCAGAGAAAGCAAAAATATTCAAATCTAAATTCCTGTAGCATATCATGTTCCTGGCATGTAGGAAAATATGGTCTGACTAATGACACGTAGGCCAGGGCCAACCTGTGGGACACTTGTTTAAACTATCACCTTTTCTTTGGAGGAGATGAAGATGTGTTTACTCTCATAATAGTTGAACACTTTCTGTTGTGTGTGGTAGGTGCACATAAGTCTGCAGCCACCAGTGCAGGGCAAAGGAGAAACACAAGCATTTTTCCACTGGATGTTTGTGGCACAGTGCTAAGCTTGTAAGTTGTAACTTCTGTATCTTACTGAGTCCTGAACCTGCCATCCAGTCCTATAGGCACACACTGGAATGCATAAAGATGATAAATATTTTTAATTAGATACTGTTTGATGTTTATCTGTTTGTTTATGATTCTATGATTTATATTATTAAATTGACCAGTATGTTTGTACATGTATGTGACTCTTGTGAAAATTGTGTGCAGGTACTTACTAAGGAAAGCCACTATATGAAAAGCAGGAGGAGGTGGGGGTTATGGTGAGAGATGTACAGCCAAAAAGAAAAAAAAAAAAAATTTTGTGAATGATTTCCTTAAAAGGAGATGCTGACATCTGGAAAACAAAGTCCTGTAATTAGGGTTTGGCTTTGTGCTTACTCTGGTCTTAATATGCCTGAGTGCCTTGGCATGGATCTGCTGCTTGTTATATCTACAAAATGGAGAAGGTTTTTTTTTTTTTGGGGGGGGGGGGGGTGTTTGGATTTCTTGTTGGTTTTTTTTTTTCCCATCAAAAGTTATGAAAATACTAAAGTCATGGAAAATAAAACTTGTTGGACAGTTTATAGTCTTTCTGATCTCTGTCAGGTATATATTTCTTTGTCATGTGTCCTGTTTTAAAATTTAAGGGGTAATTTAATGTTAAAGGGCTGAACTAGGCATCAGAGTTGGGATTTTTACCTTTGTAAATTGGTTTTAGAGTTTTTATTTTCCTCTGACAAACCTATTCTTAAGATGGAATCCTGAGAATCAAATTGAGTCTTGTTCTTGTTTACTTTTAGATGCCTGTCTTAGATGTCAAGCTGAAAACAAACAAGAAGATTGTGTTGGTATGTAGTGATTTCATTCGCTTGTTTTTCAATTGAAGCTTCTCTCAGTAGGGAGCACTTTAAAGTTTGAAGGGAATACTGATTTTGTTAATGCTCTAAAGTAAATGTGTTTCATTCTGTGTTGTGTCATCTTTTTACATTAGTAATACTTTATACTTTGAGCACTAATAGAATTAGTTTTCATGTCAGGCATGCAGTAGAACAAAACTTCAGATTTGCAGTCAACACATACACAACTGAGAAGTTTTAAGTTTCTGTCACCCTGAGTGTAGTTGGGGCGATCATAATGTACACTTTTGAAGTGGTTAGGAACAGGCTGCTTCTTTTTTTTTTTTTTTTCTGAGTTGCATGCCAGAAGACACAATGGTAATACCAATAAAAATCCTCTGTTTTGAAATCAAGTGTGTCTGGGTTAGGGGTTAGAAAGTGGTATTTTTTGCAGTCTTAATTCAGACATTGTGGAGACAATTGCTTGTTTGTTCATTCTTCATTTCAAAAAGTGGAATCACTTGAGTTTTCCATAATGCTCTTTAATCATAAATATACTTTCAGTTGCATACCAATATATGCAAAAGCAAATCTTTATTGTGGTGTATTTTAATCTGAAATAGTGAAAATTGTCTCAGTTTGCTTTAAATCTTTAACTTTTAAACCAGTGGTTAAGCCTTCCTTATTCTTTCTGTTTTGAAGTATATTCTCTCAAACTTAATCCACTGTTGGTTTTGATGATTGTTTTAATGAGAAAAGGGATTTGCTGTTCCATGTATCTTAATTGGCTTGCTGAGTGTCTTATTTAAGATAGTCAGAGAGGAAAACAAACCCAGAACATAATTTACAACACTCATTTGAGTAGTACCCTTGTATTGTAGTAAGAAGAATATGAACTAATAAGGCGAAAACAAAGTAACTAATACTGTTCAGGAGTAGACGGACACTTCTTGTTGTGTTGAAAGAGTTGTAGCCTATGAATAACTTCTGGTCTAAGATCCCATTTTGAGGCTATTTATTGTATGAAATGTGCTTCCTTGATGTCATACATTTAAGTTTAAACACAGCATTTCAGGTCAGAGTTTGGTGATATGGTCTTTCATGATAATAGTGCCTTGGCTATAGTTTGGTACTGGGGAAGATAAAGTGAAGAACTTGGATAGTTGAACTTACTTCCTGGGCAGAGCTGATAAATGTGTTTATACATTCACAAAACTGTATCGCTTTGTACAAGAAAGTGAGAATATATGCATTTCTTTGTTGGTAATTGGAAATAAGTAAAAGGATTGATGATAGATAGAGAACTGACTAGTATCGTAATGATCATAATAATCCAGTCTCAGTGGGTAAATCAGTGATGACCCGTTTTGTCTCTGCAGCTTGCAGTGGTTATAAACATCTGAGAATGATAGTTTGGACCTTGCAGTAGGTGTTAATTGGACAGCTGAGTGTGACTGGAACGTGTTCTTTCTTCTTTTTCAGTGGTTTGGGGAGAATGCAATCATTCCTTCCACAATTGCTGCATGTCCCTGTGGGTGAAACAGAATAATCGCTGTCCCCTCTGCCAGCAGGACTGGGTAGTCCAGAGAATAGGCAAATAAAAGCACTGGAAGTTGGTGGTTTTTTTTTGTGTCAAACTTACTGAAGCAGAGAATGTCTGACATGTTATGCTCCTACAGAAGAATGGAACATGTCAATTGTGGCATGATTTATTTAGTTTTATCTGCTAGAAGATAGGTGTGGCTTTGTCCTATGCTGATTGCCGTACCAGGAGGGGTGGTCAGTCTTACTGCAGATGTTTCCACAATAAAAAAGCCAAGAGACTCTACGTTAACAAATGTATCTGTTATGATTTGAGTGTTAACTGTATCAGAGCACAGAAGTGTGGTAGTGTAGATTATACCCTAAATACAGTTTATTTAATGTTTTTGTTTGGTAAATGAATTAACTTGCAAGGGTGACCTTATGTGTAAGTCTGAAACACTGCATAGTTTACTGTCAGGATCAAGAAATTGTTTTCTGAGTAATACTGTATACAAAAACAGTGAGAGTTTTTTAGAAAGTATTCTGGGTTTTAATCTAAATACTGTGTAAAGCATTTGCTATATGCTTTTTCTATCACACTATACTAAACATTTCTAATTTAGCTTTTATGACTTCAGAAAATTTTGTTTTCTTGTATCTCTGTCTGTTGCTACATTATATTCTATGCATGATTTTCACAACTATAGCATTAAAATTTAACTCCATTCATAATTCTTTAATTTCTATTTCTGTTAAAGATAATTGAGACATGTATATTTAATCCAGAGACTTTTGGTACAAAGATATGTATTTGATATCAGCTGTCTGGGGGCATAAACAATCCTGCTGGTTAGCTGAATAATATAGAAGGCCAACAAAACTACTAATTTAATAATCCCAAGGAAACCAGGTACTAATTAAATTGAGGGAAAAATGTTTAATTGTTTTTCGTGAAAATTCAGTTAATAGAAATTTATCATTTTATTGGTTACAATGTTTTGGAAGTGGGAGAAAGTATGTAATTTTTGTGGAAATTCTCAATACAGCATTTTTTATATATATATGAATCATGTCTTTTTTTCTTACAAATATTTAAGTGCTTGCCTCTGCCTTTGATTTTCCCTAAATATCCAAATTAATTACTATTAATCTGACCATATGATGTGGGATTGTTTTTTTTAAATATATAGAATGGGTTGAATTATTGCTTTAAATCTGTAACAAATTCAGGCTTGTTAAAACGGATAATAAACCTGGGTGAAATTGAAAAAATATTATATGCGTATCAAGTTTACTTTAAAGTTATCACCTTAAATGTTTAATGCATCTCTTAGCAGATGTATTTCTGTCTAGTTCTGTTTAAAGAGGTTTATCTTCTCTGTATAAAAAAGTTCCAATGTCAGTCTGTGTCATCAAGCATACATGTAGAGTTTACTGTGGTTTTGTTTAATACTTGTAATCTTGTTTTTAAAATATTTTGATTTTTTAAAATATAACTTCTGTTTCATTACAAACTGAGATCAAAGAATTTTCTCTGTCACTGTTACATTGTATGACATTGGTTGTTATTATCGCAGATGATGTCCGTCTTAAAATTGAAAACAACTATAAAATAGGTTAACAGTAGTAATGAAGTGCCTTTAGCCCTTATGTTGTTGAGGAGTATTTGTGTAAAATGATTCTTCCTAAAATGACTGAGAAAAAATCTGATGGGATGTGGAAATAGGTTTTTTCTGTCAAAGTGAAACTATATCTATTTACCACCTATTTTCTGTGCCAAAATGGTCCCAGGCTCAATCTTCTAACCTCTGTTAATTCCATCTAGTCCCATCAGAGGGCTTCTTTCTTCATTTTGCTTTGGTTTGTAGGTGAATATGGAAAGTACCAGAGTAATTTTCACTCTGCTTTCTGTTCACATCACCTGCGTGACAAGAGCAGCAAATAATTGTAGAAGAGCTTTCCAAAGTGTCGGCTCAAATAGGCATTTACGCAGATGAGGATGGTTAATGTTGAAATCAAAGCAGCTGATAGTTGTGTATCTTTTTGAGTAGTAACTAGAGGTTCACCTAGAACAAAAGGTAATAAATTATGTCTTGCATATTTTTTCTGAGATTAGCTGAAGTCCCAGTCTTTCTACAACTCTGCATCAGAGAAATTTTCTTCCGTTCCAAAACATTCCTTGACATTCCATTAGTGTAATTCTTATTAAGTACCATTTTTAGTCCTGAATTTGTTCACCTCTTGTACATGCAAACCAGATCAATTTTGTTTCTCACCCGAATATACTGTTTTATTAGTAGGTAACATGAACTTAAATAGTCATTATTGACCGGTAGATTAATGCTGATCTGCTTTTCTCTGTTGTTTAATAAATGATGGGCATATCTTGCTAGAGTCTTCTCTCAGAAGTGACTGGAGTTATGAATATGCATCCAAAGAGCATACTTTTTCACTTTGCTTTTTATGAAGCTATGTTCTTTTAGAGAAAGTTTATGTTCCATACGAATTGGGATTCTCATTAACACAGCAGAATGATTTTTAGAGCTCTGAATGTGTCTTTCTTACACAGGTACCATAAACATCAGGTGTTTTCTTGATTTGCTTAGACGTGAATATATCAGCAGCTGGTGTAAGCTTGAGTTCACCCTCAGGTCCCCAGCTACCAGCGATTTGTACTGCTGTTCAAGCTCTGATAGCATTCTTGTTAACTGCAAAATAGGCTTTGATGAATTTTTATTTCCTCCTTTCTTGCTCTTCTGTACCCAGGATGTTATGGGAATATGTTGCTGTAGGCACTTTTTTCAGGAAAACCACCAGAAGAATTCCACAGTTCTTCCTCTGAATTTTTCCAGTTTTGCTTTCTCTGCTGGTACTAGCTGCATTGTTTAGTCATTTATGTAATCCCCTGCATGGTGCTTGCATTCACCTGGTAGAATTAATGACTGCTGTACCAGCAAGACTTTGAAGTACTCAGCTTTAGAGTACACTGTGTTCTGCACACATAGCAGTTTGTGATGGATGGCTCTCTCAATCACAGCTAGAAAAACACGCTGCTAATGTAATTTTTGTAGAGAATAAGCATGAGTTTTATGCCAAATCTATTCAATGCAGACAGGGTTAAGCATGGAAAACCAAAATGCTACATAGAGTGACAAAAAGCAGCAAAGAAGGGCTTAGCACTTACTGTTGGGAGTCTTAGAGGTGCCTATTGTTACTCCTGATGTTAGTATTTGTGATTCAGCTCTTCAGTGTGCTCTAAGAGTGAAAAAAGAGAAAAGGGAACTTGACCTTGACCTCAGGAGTGCGGCTTGACCTCATTGCTACTGGAAGAATCATGGAACTGCTTTTCCTGATGCCATAAATACCTTCCTTATATCCAAAGAAAGCTTTAGCAGCAAAATTGCATGACACATGACAGAAGGGGGCTTAGCCCCGTAAATGCAACACATAATTTTTCTTTTGGGGAAAAAATGGGGCACAGGCTTCCTGGTAGTCAGGTGGAATTTGCCTTCACTTGATTATAATCAGCTTTGTTCTTTTGTTGATGTCACCTCAACCATACACTGTTGCTATCTGCCACTTACTGTCATAAAGCTCAGCAGGGAAAATAAACTGAGGCCATAGTTGCATCTGGCAGTGTCTTGGCAAGATTTGGCTGGTCATTTGAAGTGTTCTTTTTTTCTGTGAGTAGGATATGAAGTCAGAACTATGTTTTGCATATAGGGATCATTATTTTTAGAACAGCAGCAGGTCTTAGCCTCTGCATGTAATCCGCTCAGACAGAGCCACATGAGGCATCAAGGTTTGCGTGAGGTATCTGTGGAGCTCAGTCATTGATGTTGAGTGTAATTTGAGTTGTGGAAGCATGGATGCTCAAAGCACTGAATTGTGTGATAATTTTAAGTTCAGTGCCTCATGATGTCCCTGCCTGTGGCAGCGGGGTTGGAACTAGGTGATCTTTAAAGTCACTTCCAACCCAAGCCATTCTATGACTCTGTCTTCATCTGTGTCAACTTCTGTTTCAGACATGGCAGATATGTGATAAAAGCTTTTTATGAAATCAGATCCAAACTTAAATAATTCTTAGTACATTGGTGTGCCACTAAGTTTGGAGTGTGCACATATTGCAAACATGAATCTGCATATTCTCAGCAGCCAGGGACAGTGCATATAGAGGATATCTTCATACATATAAAGGTTATCGGGGCCCATTCGAAAAAACACCAGCTGAACAGCATGCATTTGATGCTGCCAATGAAAAGGCTTGCCTAGGATGTCATCCCTCAGCTATACATAGCAAACTCAAAGCTCCTTACAGAGAAACCTCTTACCAGTCACTTTCCACAAATGGTGCATGCACCTAAAAGTACTTAGTCAAAATCCTTCAGAGGTATTTAATGCAAAAGCAGTTAGTCTGTGGTGTTGTTTAGAAGCCTGCACGCACCACCAGCAAGGAGGAAGTGCAGGGCAGCTGTAGCACAGCGCTTGGGCTAGTTTCTCATTTTATTTCAACCAGGCTCTGCCACCCCAAGAGCTTGTCAAGATGTGTGACATGGGGGGGCTTGACAACCTGATTGCCAACACAGCCTATCTGCAGGCAAGGAAGAGTGGAGATGGAGACACAAAGGAGATGCAAAAGAGACGTAGGAGCCTCTCGCTGCCCAAGGTTGATCAGTGCAGAGATGTTAGACAGTCCATTGTTGCTGATTATGACAACATCTGTGAGCAGCAGCCCATTGGCAAGAGATTCTTCAGAGACTTCTTAGAGACAGTGCCAGAATATTTGGTAGCTAAGGACTTCCTGGATGAGGTGTCAAACTGGGAGTTGGCAGAGGACAATGTCAAGAGCAGTACCATGGAGAATATGATCACCAATTTTCTTAAGACAGGCTCCAAAAACTATCTGGCTTTCATGAGCTCTGACTTGGCCAGCAAATGCCAGGCAGCTACTGCAAATGACTATGAGAATGTTGTGCAGATGGCCAAGGAGGAAACCAAGCTCTTCCTTAAAGGCAAGCCGTTCCAGGACTTCCAGACCAGCCCCTTCTATGACAAATTCCTCCAATGGAAAGTTTTTGAGAAGCAGCCAGTAACTGAAAAATACTTCTATGAGTTCCGAGTGCTGGGCAAAGGTGGCTTTGGAGAGGTAAGAGCTATACTTTTACAGATGTGGGTCATTCCTTCCCTTTCAAGACCAGCAGTTGGGTTTACAAAGAGGAACTTGCAATGGGTTAAGTAGTTATCTAAAGTTTTGCAAAACTTGCTCCTTCAGATTGTCCATTTCATAAAACTTAGCCTGAGTTTATCTGCGATACGGGGTCCAGATACCTGTTAGTGAAGAGCTACTCTAGAACTTTTATGTTCTGTCGATGCTAGTAAAAAAGCAAGTTTCTTTACAAAAGCTTGTGTGACTGTTCATATATTTAATCATTAGTATTCTCCTTAGCACCTTCTTAGCCTGTGCTAGCACGCACTCCCAGATAATTCTAGATGTGGTTTAGGGAATAGCACAGATTAGGATCTGTTCCCAAACGCAGTATGAATGAAGCTACTTTTGTCCAGATGGAAGACTAGCTATACAGGTGCAAGCTGTATATGCCACATATCCTTATGGACAGAGAATTGTTCCTTTTATTTGCTAATACAAGTCTCTTAATGGTATCCTCAAGAACTTTGCGTGAGGTGCACCATACAGTGGTCCGAACAAAGCAGATTGTACACTTGATTTTATGCTGATTTTCTGTGCTAATATACTCCACCATAGAAGTTAGCTTCAGCAGCTACTAATAGGTATCTGTGATTCCCCAGTTCCTGTCTTGATGCTCTATAGTCTGTATGTATAAAATTCCTTCATTACCTTTCTGCCTGCATCTTGCTTGTCTAGGTTTGTGCCATCCAGGTGAAAAATACTGGCAAGATGTATGCCTGCAAGAAACTGGATAAGAAGAGGTTGAAAAAGAAAGGTGGAGAGAAGATGGCATTACTGGAGAAAGAGATCCTGGAGAAGGTCAACAGCCCTTTCATAGTCACACTAGCTTATGCCTATGAGAGCAAAAGCCATCTATGTCTTGTTATGAGCCTCATGAATGGAGGGGATTTGAAGTACCACATCTACAATGTAGGAGAAAGGGGTTTGGAAATGAAGAGGGTCATCTATTACTCAGCTCAGATCACTTGCGGGATTCTGCATCTCCATTCTATCAAGATTGTGTACCGGGACATGAAACCAGAAAATGTCCTCCTGGATGATAACGGCAATTGCAGACTGTCTGATCTTGGATTGGCAGTGCAAGTCAAAGAGGGAAAAAGCATCACTCAGAGGGTGAGTATAAATTCATTGAACATGGGTGGTGGGAAAGGAAGCTGTTCTGTTTCTAATGCATCCAGGTCCAAGACTTAATTCCCCAGGATTTGTTCTTTACTAAAGACCTTAGGTGGTCATTTCAATCTAAGAGACAGGTGGTAAGAAGATTTGGTTGATTAACTCTCTAGATGCTGCTGTGTAGTAAAATAACTTCTCTTACTCAGAAATGGTAGAATCATGTTTACTTGTTTCTCTTAGATAAACTCCTGAACCGATCATTTTAGAGAGGCTAACACAGGTTCCTGGAGCAATAGTGTGTAGTCAGGGATTTAATTACTTGGTTGTTTAATGAGTAGCAGTCAAAAATATGACTTCTCCTGTATTCCATTTTTGCTTTTAGAAGAATAGTTTCTTGTAGATTACTCTGAAGTAATGCTGCTGATTTTATTGCAAGTGTTCATGGTGCTGCACAATAAACCACTGCCATCTTTCCCTCAGTAATTAATTCCTAAAAAAGTCGGTAGACTTGATCACAGTTTGCAGATGTGTGTAGGAAGAAAGAGATGGATGATTAGCTGGTTTCTGTTGTTTGAATCAGATATGCAGCCTGGAGTCATCCCAAACTAACCTAGATTTGTAATAATGTCATGAGTTTTCCACAAGAAAGGTGTGTTCAGGTAGCTTAACTATGAAAAAAGCGTATTTATCCCGAGGAGTCTGGAGCTTAAAGATGTATATAATGAGGGAATGTGTCAGAAATATGTATATGAGAATATGAAGAAATGAAAGCAATGTTGTGAACTGGTCTGACTGCTTTATGTTAAACTCCAAGTCTTTCAAGTTCCTCTTTAGAAATCCAGTAGAAGAGAGATGACCTGCTGGTAGCCTTTTGGATCATTGAAGTACACACATCTTTTGATGCTATTTCTTAATACAGTGATTTGTAGTTTGATGGATATTTTTTTTTCCTGGCCATGTAAAAAGTTAGTATTATGAGAAGTTTTAGTTCTCAGTGAAAGAAATTCTGGAAACTTACGTAGTTTAGATAGGAAGTAATTTTTTAATGAGACTGCATTGTTTTAGATGTGAAAATACAGTTTCTGTGAAAGCTAAGGTAGGCTTTTAAATAGACCTTGTGTGAAATGGGAATGTTTTGTTTGTGAAGATGGAATTTTGATCTGTGAACCCAAAGCTTTGCAAGTTACAGATGTATGCAATTGCTATGATATAAAAAGAAATAAAAATTGTTTTGTCCAAGGGCAGTTTTTCTACTTGCAACTCTGTAGGGATTGGCAAAAGAAACAAACAAAAAAATAAAATAAAATGAAAGTGTATTTAGAAATGTCTAACCACTTCTATTGGTAGTAGGGTAGAATCTCAAAGCAGTAGTAGACAAAGTTGTTGTTCCTCCTCATTTTCTGTGACAGTCATGAAGTTGTATAATGATTTTTCTTCTCTTGTTGTTCACTGGTTCTAGGAGTGCTATTCACTCTTATATGGGTCCTTTTATTAGAGAAAAAACTGCATTGGATAATACACTACATGATTGTAGTGTGTTAAAAGGGATTTCTGCTAAAGGCAGTTCTCTTTGTGCAAGAAATTGAAATAGAAGGAAGAAAAGTACAAATATTTTTTTTCTCATATTATAACTATGAGGGCTATAAATGAATAATAATTCCCAGTATTATTTTGCATTTCTGTAAAGTTGACCTTATTTGAGTCATTTGAAACCAACTACTACAAACATTTATATAGTGTTAGATGTTACTACTATTTTATAGTAATATCTTACACAGGAAGACCTAAAAACACCTTTACAAAATTCATTGCATTGAGCTTCACCATGTATCCCTGTAATAAATAAAATTGGTACAGTTAATTTTTATTTACTAATCACAGTTATATTGTGACTTAAAATTGGCAGAAAGTTTATATCATAGCATGCTTTTTGAGTATGACTACCAAATTGTTATCACTTTTATACAGTCTTGAGAGAAGGTAGTTGTATACGCTTGGGTTTTTTAACCAAAAAGATACATGGCTGAAAGACAGATCCATTAAATTAAATTTAATCAGTTGCACCATTTTGTGGACACATAAGGGCAATTTTATAAGCTAAAGCAGAAAATCTGTTCTTCTAGGCCAAATTTGTACTGTACTGTATATCTGAGTGAAGTGCTTGTTTCTGGATTTTGGATGATGGTCCCTGAACTTAAAATTTTCAGTCACTAACTATAGGGAAAATATTACTGATTATAACATAGAATCTTTTCATTTCAGCTTATTTAACCATATACAAAGAATCCTTCTGGTTTTATGGATGTTGTAATACAATGAACTTCAGAACTCCAGGAGTTCTGAATTTAAAGCCTTGTAACGCTCTTTTATGACTTGGATCTTCCATATCATGCTTAAAATACTTTTCTATTGCACTGCAAGAGTAAGGCCTAACTTTGCTTTAATTGTGTTCATAACTCATTCTATTGCCTGAAAGTAATTAACTAATATCCATAGTACTAGATGAAACCATGGTTTAACTGTCTTGTACAGTCATTTATTTGACCTGTTAAGATAAGTTTTGCTTAGCCAGTCTTGCACATATTATGAAGAATTAAGATAGTTTATTTGTTAAATGTAAAGTGGAAAGGATTTTTAAAATTGCATCTACTGTGATCTTTCTGTAAGGTGATGTATTTAAAAATTTGGCTTTTTTTTCTGCTGTCTAATGCAAGCTTCCCAGCTTCCGTTGTTCAATTGTTTGTTTTTTTTCGTTTTATTTCATGTTTTTCATCTTAGAAACCAGTAGCAGCAACTGTTGAATTTCTTGTTTTGATGAAGTACTGTTTCAGAGGGGGGGAAAAGTAATGTGCTTTTCTCAGTTGTATTGTAACATTTTACTTTCATTGAACAGATTTCTACAATGCAAGCTACCCTTGCATTCAGTAAAGCTATTCACATTATGCGATTGTGGTCATGCTAAGTATGGACATCCTGTTTCAGTCGCATGCTCTGAAATAAAGAAGCAGAATGCCTTTTTGAAAACAGAGCACTTTCCTCCAAATTGTTTTCTTCAGGTGTGAACTAAATGAATATTAAAGATGAAGTAAAATAATTAAAGATTTTTCAACAACTGTCTAAAAATACCTCTCAGCGATTTAGTTTTTTCTTCTTGAGTACTAATCTTTTCATGATCTCTCAAGTTCTTCAGGTGTTAAGTGGATTTTCCTTGTGAGTAAGCAAAATAACATAGAAAATTCTTCCCTACTTTCTATTTATCAGGAGGAGCCATTTTTTTAAGTGCCTACTTAAAAATATATTCATCTGCCTGTGTTTAACTGTAACTATGCTGGTATGAAAATATCTCTTAATACGCTGGAAACAAAACAGCGGGTTTTCCACCTTTTTTTCTATGTCTTTATTTTTTGCTGCATATTATAAGTAGAAACATCATGTGATGACTTTGATCATTCCTTATACAAGGAATCCTATATGGATTTGTGTGTATTTATTTAATGATATTGCAAAAAATAGAGTATTTTGATGCATTCTGCAGGTTTTGCACACCTCTAATGAGTCACTGAAAATAAATTTCTTCTGCTTTCAAAGCATCAAAAAAAATCCTAGCCCCCCATGTATGAATAAATGCACATCACCCATAGATCAGCTGGAGGATCCATAAATCCCTTTTGTAAATCTTGTTAGGGATTAGGTTATCACATGGCACAAGTGATAAGCTAGTTAACGAGTTCCAGTTTTAGACATTTTCCAAGTTTTCAGTAAAGATTTCTATGAAACTTTAATGTTTATGAGCTGTTTACCAGCCCAAGATTATTTTCTTCGTGAGGGAAAGGTTTTATGAATTTTAGAGGGGTGACTTCAGTGTGGTCTTCTTATAATATGTGTTTATACTGCAGAAAAAGCACTGTGCAACTCATGATTTAATACTTATGTAATTGAACAAGTAGCCTTGGTACCGTTTATCGTTACATACACTCCTTTTGAAATATGTGTGCTTTATATCAATTGTTTGTAATTATAAATAAAAATACCCTACTTACAAAAACAATGCTTCTTGCAAAGGTCTAGAAAGAGTTGGATACCCAGCCTTAGTTTTCTTTCTTGCTGCTAAAGCAGCAAGTGGAAACATCTGCTTTTCTATGTGAATGTTATTTTGAACATACATAGGCAGTTGTAATTGGTACAGTAATAATTATGGAGTGGTGTGCTGATTGGTCTTTGTGAAGTGCTAGCCGGCTTTAAAATGGAGAAATCATAGAAAACCTTCCTGTAAGTCTGAGCAATAACAGTAGGAGGCAATTGAAAGCTGCTTACAGTGTATTTTTTCTTCATGAAACAAACATGGATGAGATGGGATTTTCTTATGGTATATACATGTACCTGTGCAATCTACTTAGAAATGTATATATGCACCGTTAGGCAGAGTTCTTACTGACATCGCTGGAAACAGAAATAAACTCTTTGCCAGTGATAATTATTCAGGACTTTAGCAAATATCATGACTTTTCATATAAAATGCCTGTAGGATCTGTTCTGATGTGTTGATCATACCATGCATAAACTAGATAGTATTTTAAAATTGTGCCTTTTTAAATGTTGACATTCTCTTGGGCTTATACAGTTGAAATGGGCAACAAGGAGAAACTAAGAGCCTGCAAAGATGGTCTTTGTGCAAGCAAAATGTTTTGTATAGTTACATACTCGCTTGGTTGATTCTGGAACTAGTTCTTTGTGCGTGTGACAGAAATGAGGAGTGTGCATTCAAAGTTTATCCACTCGAACAGTGTAACCTGGCATCCTTTTTCTTGAAATCTCTGTCACTTTTTCACATACAACTCAAAATTCACTTTTTGTATGAGTCAAACGCTCCTTCCCATATCCTGAAGAGTAATACTACTCAGTTTCCTGAGAATGGTTGTGAGAAAAGTGAGCATGTTCTGTTTACTACTACCCTCATATCCTCCCCATATCAAAACATAGAGGACTTAGGTCCATTTTTCCAGAAGTCAGTGTGTATTTGCTGTTTATTTCAGGAAGAACTTTTTGCCCTTTCTGGGTATGGCTTTTCTGCAAAGCAACTGTTGCATGTAAATTGTAAAGTACTTTTGTGCAGATGCATGTGAGCCAAAGAGCTTAAATATTGACATAATAACAGTGAAAAATAAAACAAACATTTTTGTAGTATTTATAAAAGTGCATTCATATCTTCAGAGGTTTCAAGCTTCTTCACAGTTTTCCTGTGGTATGTTTTATATATTTCAAGGACGTAATAATATTTTTATAGGAAAAACATGTTTTGGTTAAAATCTTACTCAGAATGTCCTTTTGCCCTCCTGTATGTTTGTTTATTGTAAGATTCTATTTCTTAGGAAAACAGAAGGAAATCTATTTAGATGTTCCTGAAACTTGCAGTGTAATTTCAAGGCAGTAGAGAAGTGGGAGGAGGGTTTAGACTTGTAAAATAAAAAATAACTCGTCAAGCTATTCTACAGTTGACCTTTAGCCACTGTCACATGCCGTTCTTATTGGATAAGAGTCTATAAAAGTTTATTCTTCCTTTGCATTTTGAAAAATTACAGCCCTTCACTTGTTCAGGATTAGTGACTGCTTTTTTACAGCTTCAAAACCACCATTCTGCTTATGTATCTTTAAGTATGACATGTAACACTGACTATATTTTACCAGCAGAACCTTGTTCTTAAAAGTGTTGATAATCACAGTTGTTATAAAGTATGTCATCATGATAAGTATTTCAGGGTTTTTTAATCTCTGAAAATATAATTTACAGAATGCAACTTTATCTGCTATGAATGCCATGATCACGAGGGGAGCAAAAATTATCTTGTAGGACCATTCTGCCTCCTGCACTTTTGGAGGTGGCAGAAAGGGTAGCAGAAAGGGCAGTCATCTAAAATTCTGAGACTGCAGCGTGTCTCATGAAATGCTTTTCTTGCACACGGCGTGCCACCCATGAGACCTGTTTTTCTGTCTAGGAAAAGACATTGGAGCCATTAATCTGACAGTTAACAAATGCTATATCATGTTCATAAGAAAGCAAGAGGTAAGATTCCTTATCAGGTTCTTAGAGCTGCTAGAAAACTTAATTAAACTCTTTGAACTTTGAACGCTATGTAAATACGACTCTTTAGTCCCTTTGTCTCTTTAGGCTCATTATTTATTATAAAAAATTATATACATTGTGAAATGATCTCTTTGGTAAATTATCTAGTGGGCCACTTGTTGGTTCAACATTGTCAAAGAGGTTTTTATTTTGTTGGGTAAGAAATGCAATATTTAGCTGATAACTGTTGATTTGACAGCTTTGACCAGAAGCAGTATTGCAGGAACTGTAAGCTATGGGATGATGAGGAATGTGGTGCATCTGTTCTTCTTGGACCGCATGTGATATTCCATTTACTGTAATGAGCAATGACTTTTTTATGAAGACAAAATAGAACTCTGAAATTACACAAGCAAGGGAAAACTGTGTGGGCTTGGTTTTGTGCATTGTTCAAGTTTATAACCTGATAGTGAAAGACAGCAGGTTCAAAATACATAGAGGTGGTTCTTAACACAAGGGGTAGTTAAGCTGCAGGACTCTTTTGCAAGAAAGAATTTATGTGGATTCAGGGGGAGAGTGGACAGTTGAGGGAAGACAACTTTATTGAGCAAAACCATTTCTGTCTCTGGAAACCCTTGAACTGCAAACAGTCTGAGTCTGGAGAGAAGTATCGATGTGCATGCAAGGTTCTTATTGTCTTCTCTTGGAATCCATTTTTTTTGCTAATTCACAGACTATAAAAACCTTGCATATACACTGATGTTATAAATCCAGTAAGATAGGTACTGGCCATATGGGCCTTTAGTCTGATGCAGCCATTATCCATCTTCCTGGATTTACAATTTTGAAGAATTGTACCTTCAATGTTAGTCATAATCCTAAAAGATAAGGTGGATGAAATCCCATGGATTTCCATGACAGCCAGGCCTCACTGTCATTTGCACTGCTTGACCTACAGGGGCTGTACCTACACTGGAGGGCCAAGACCCGTAAGGGGGCACCTTGCAGTTTTGTTCTGTTGGTCACACTGGCACTGAATCCAGAATTTCTCTTTGTCCTGTTTTAGAGAAAGCCACCTACATGCGGTGCTATGATACTACATTTGCATTCAATATAAAGAGCTTCATAAAATATATACAGAGCTAAGTAGATGGATAATTTTCTGCCCTATTAATACTGTTTATGGCATATTCTGTGGTCATTAAATAACCCATAAACATCTCTGAAATGAAATATAATTATTCCCGCATTATAGATGGGAGATGGTCAGGAGAAATTTGAAGTGAAATTAAAAGGAAAATTATGTTACAGGAAGATTAGAGAACCTGACAGTTCTTGAATTCTAATTGTGTGGTTATGAGTCTGTGCCAAGTGTTCTGCTTGTCCTATATGCTCTCTCCCTACAATGTCTGTTTACTTCACTGACTCTGAATGCATATTTCTTCTGATGATACTTCACCAAGGTGAGGATGTTAGCAGGTTCTATCTCTGATGGGGATCCGAGGAAGAAAACAAGGAGGTACTCTAGAGTCCAAAGTTAAAATTGGTGCCCAGTTACTGGTTTGTCCTTCCTCAAGCCGTTTATCCCTTTACTTTTCATACAGTGTGAATCTAAACTGAAAACCATGCTGTAACTGTGTCTGTTTATCTTCCCAGTTGTGAGCACAGACGCAGCCTGCCCTTACTGTCACAGAAGTGGCTTTCTCTTTCATTTGTGCATCTTTCTTGATTTCAGACTACATATGTCCAAGCTTAAAAGAGTAAAAACAGATGGTAGATTTTATTACTACTCCAGTTTGAACCCAGAGGCAATCTTGTTTCCTTAGTTGTTTTTTTTTTCTTTCCTAATATAGCAGAAATTTGTTTTGTCCCTTTTGTGCTTTTATCTATGCAGGGTTTTTAAGGCAGACAGGCTTTCCTCTTAGAATTATGTCCCCGTGTGAAAAAAACTTTTGTCTTGAATTTTATGTAAGCATGTGGGATTCAATAGCTCCTGACTTATAGTCTTTCTCATTATCTTTTCTAGTACTCTGAACAGGCCTTCTTGTGTTTCTCTGATTCAGTAGCCCATCAGTTTATGATGGGCTGTCCCATCATAAGGTCCTTCCCTTTCCTAAGCATTAACAAGATGCCAAAATCTTTGTTCTGTGAGACTTTACAAGAGTGCCTTTTCTCCTAGTTGGATTTGATTTTATTTTCTTTTAAGATAGTTGCCTATTCATTTGATCAACTGGCTTCTTGTTGCTGTATGAACACGTGGTGAGAACGTGTGGAGGAGCTGCAGTTATGTGTGATTCATTTAAATTACGCTCTGTTCCTCTTCACGGTGGCTCTTGGGAGAAAAAATTAAGATTCTAAAGTGAGTGACAGAGGAAGATCAGTTCTTCTCTACATCTAGGGCCTATTAGCTTGTGTGCAGAGAAGAGTTCTCTGTGGTCTGTTCCTGCATTCCTGCAGGGTCTGTTAAGGCCATTGCTGAAGGAGGGGAGGAACAGCTGGACAACAGAACAAAGCAGTCAGTGGCACCCCTTGGAGGAAGGAAGGACCAAGCCCCAGGAAACAGCTGATAGAGCTAAACTGAGCTTGTTTTTTTTCCCGTGTTCAACAGTTCTTGTGCCATGGCAAACAAAAGATAGACATTCTGATTTGCTTTACTGTTTGGTTTTTAGTATCTATTGAGTTTGTTTTGCAGAGATCTGTGGGAAAAGGTAGAGACAGATCTAAATGCCATTTCTCCTCATTTGCCTGTTTCTGTTCTGATGAAAGTGCTTCAGAGAGTTCTGTTTCTTTCTCCCCTGCCTCTGCTAGAAGCTGGGATAATGCTGGTGTTTAAGGGACTTTCCCTTCTCAGGACAGCAATCTGAATAGGATGTCTGAGCATAATTACGCTATGGGCCTCAGTCTGCCCAGAGCTGTGGTGTGCCAAGTACCCGTTGACTGTACTGGGTACTAAGTGCACTTAGTGCTTCTCAGGATCACATCTTGTATTATTGAAAGATTATAGTTATGTGACCTTTTAAAAATTTATGCAGGATCTCATCTCACAAAAGAAACATTTGTGTACTTTCAGATGAGTCATTTCTACTATGCCCTGTCAAACCCACTCAAAGCACTTAATGGAACTTCTTCACTAATGTATATGAGGATAACATTTGGTCATTACATTTTAGAGGATTATTGAAAAATTGTATTTTGGGTTGTTCTCAAGATAGAGAAATAAAGGGAGAAGTAGATCTTTAACTGTTTTCAAAAGCAGGTAAATGAAAATTTAATTGACTGAAATTGAATTACTATTTTTGTATTTCAGACAGCACATGCAAGTTAAGGCATCCTGCTCATTATCACAAAAGACAGTACGAGATGGAAAGCAAACAAGAAAAAGCTAGTATTACTCTTAACTACAGAGTTATGTGACTCTGTGGGGCATATGATTTCTGCCTTCTGTAAAAAATGTTTGGATAATACCATATTCTTTGGCTCCTTTGTGATATTCTTTTGTGGTGTCCCATTAGACACTTCCAGGTAAATGAAGATGTAATTCCATGTGTATTTGTGTCTCTGAGATCTCTTGAGTCATCAACACATATGTTAAATGGTTCCTGGTCTTAGCAGGAATCCTAGAGGAAAAAAGAAGATAATGTGCTTGTTCTTAGCATCAGTCAAAACCTAATGCACATCCTAGTGTAAAGCTGACAAGAAAGGAATTCAATTTCTGAGTGTGGGGTTTTTTTGTATTTCCCTGTTGCCATTAATAGAGTGAAATTTACCCATGTAAAATAATATCCAGTAAGAAAGGGTTTTTCAGTTAATATGCTTCTAAATTTACTTATAAATTGTATTGAGTGAAAACAACTATCAGATCATACAAACCTAGTGATTTTTTTTGTGTTAAACACACCTGTAACCCATAATTAGGGGTATCCATTCCGAGGCATGATCAGGTAACTCTGACTGAATTAAATCTTGAATACCAGCCCATGAAAAATAGAGTCCTTTTCAAAAATAATGTGTTTATCTTTTTTGTGATATCTTTTAATTCCTTTGCTTTCTGTTTTTAGGTATTTTCCCCTTTTACATTGGAGTATAATTTACAGTATATTAATCTACTCCTTTGGGCTGCTGGGAGTAACCTATTACTTTGATTCATTTTTGCTTTAGGAATCAGTGGATACATTTTCTACCTAATGAAATATTTTTTTGCTACTCAAATCTCACTACTGCTAGTGAGAGCTGGATAGTTTAAAAACGCCTTTCACTAAGTTCTCCTTACCTGTTTATATAAACCTTTGAGTCAGCGAGGCTGCCTTTCATGTTGCCACGGTATCTTTTTTCTTTGAAAGATGATCTGATTTTTGACATTTTGTTTGGTATAATGATTAGTGCAGGGATGTTAGGTTTTAGCTTTCCTCTAATACTATCTCCTTCCCAAGAAACAGAATTAAATCTTCATTTGAAAGATGTATGTTCTTCCAGTTCCAGGGGTTTGAATAATTACTTTGTGTTCCTGAATACAGAAAATGCTTATGGTTTTGTCATCTTTCTTCCCAAATAAATTTGGCAAAGCTCCACATATGTATAAATAGTGGAAAAGACTAAAATTTAAGCTCTTTTCTTCCTTTCTTCAAATTCTGATTTTGATAAAGGTTGCAGAGATCTGTATGTTTCTTCCCCCTGTTTGTTTATGTGTTTCTTTCCCCCTAAACATCAGTGCAGAGTACTTGCAAAATGTGTTTCTGCTATGAAATGGTAATATGTCAGTGGGTTTTGAGCCTTGGGGGTTATGAGATCAGGTTTAGATTCCTGCTTCTCAGCCGTGTTCCTTCATTATGATTATAGGAAAGCTTTAGGATTGGTAGTGATTTTTTCGAAGATTAGGTGTAAGTTTTGATGAAGTTCCATGAGAAAAACATCTCTCATAAAATTCTGAATTGGAAAGGTTTGACGTATCAGAGGAACGAGATAAGTTTCTAGACTTTTCTCAGATTGAGCTGGATCAGCTCAATAACAAGCCAGAAGATTTCAGTGCTACCGATTTAGAATTTTGACTCTTAATTCTTGTTTACAGTAGCCCCAATCACACTCTCTTACCATGTTGGTCCATCTCTACTTTCTATTAAACTGTAGTCATGAAGTCGTCTTGGTCTGTGATTATGGTCTTGTTTTCTCTTGTGTTGAGTACCATGTCAAAGCACAGAGTTCTTCTATATGGGGTGACTTGTTGAAGGTTATGTGGAAAATGCACATGGGAGAGACTGAAGTTACCTGGCAACTATTTCTTATGAAAAAGTGGAAGGAAAGAGAGGCAGTCTGAAAGGAGCTGCCTTGAGACACAATTACAACCAGAGAATTCTGACTTTTCCAAGTCAGATTTATCCAGTTCCTGTATAATGATGCTATTGCAGCTAAGTTATATCTTATCAGAAAGACCATACTGTGCTGTCAGGGTACGTTTTGATGATGATATGACTCATCAGTTCTTCAAGGCATTAGTGCCCCAGCTTCATCTCAGTAAAAATGTTTATTGCTTCCCAGAAGGGGAAAGTAAAAAGAAAAAAAAAAATATTGAGAAGCCTATTTAGTGTCTGTGTTCACTAACCTGCAGTGAGCTCTGTGTGTCCCCTTTTGTACCAGACTTTCCCTACTGCTTTCAACCTCTCCTCTCCCTTTCAGGTTTCATGACCTTCTGAGGCCGTATGAATTGCGGTTCTGTGGTCTGTATTTGAGCAGTTGACCCTCTTTCTGAACAGAGCAATAATTGCACATAAAAATGTAATGCTATCAGGGTTTCTCTCAGTATTAACTTTTGCTTAGAGAAATTCAATGCAAACAGTGCAAATTACCTGTGGAATTATGTCAGCTGCTGCAGTGCCCTTATGGCTCTTCCTTACTTTTGTGGCTTTAGCGAGAAGGGGAATGGTTCACTTTTTTTTTATCTTGCTTTCAGCCTGGCTGATATTTATGTTGTTCTCACCTCAACCAAATGGATAGTTTTTCTCTATATCCCTAAAAGTGGGGAAAGAAAAACCCTCCAAACCCAACCAAACACAAAAACACGAAGAAGGAAAACAAACTGAATTTAATTTTCTGTCCATTAAGTTTATGCTGTAATTGGTGCTTTGATATTCCCTCGCACACATTGTTTACAGTAGAGTATATGCCATAATGTGTAGTGGTATGACTCAGAAATACTGAGCCTGAAGTTGCAAAAGTTAGAGGAGTTACACAGACCACATGAAGGAAAATTAATCTGTTGAGCTGTGCTTTTTAAAAACATAATTTGGCCAAATAAGCTCTAGTTTTAGTTACCTTTTTCTGACTGTCTTGCTTTGGAAAGAATCTCTGTCATTACTTGTGTTCTGGTAGCAATGAAAATGACCATCTTGAATAAACTTTGGTGGGATTTGCACAAACATATTTTTTTAATTGTAAATTGTAATATTATTTGAACATCAGTCCCAGTATTTCAAAAAGGTAAAAGAGAGTCAAGCAACTTCTGAAATAATTATCACTGTTAACTGCATCTGGGAAATATGTAAAATAAGATACAGCATCAGATGTGGAGGGAAGTGTTGGGTCAGCTGTGGGAATGCTATTCCAATGGAAATATCAGACCCTCAGTCATGTAACAGTGCAGCAGAAAGCATATAGAGAGTTTGTTGTCCTCCTCTCTTCCCTCCCAGGTGAATCAGCTCCCTGGAGAGAGGCAGCAGGAGCTGTTTTGAACACTGTGTAGGCTGACCCCAAGGGGAATGTGCCAGGCCTGGCCTAGGAAGGAAGCAGGCAGATTCCTCTCTCAAAGAGCAGCCACCCCTCTTGAGGAGGGGTCTGTTAGTGCTGTATACAAGTAGTACTCTTTATTCAGAGAGCTTTTTTCAGTTAGGAAATATGAACTTGTTCTTTCACCTGAATGCATGTAATTTACTAATTATAATTTTCATAAGTTTACTTTCTTACAATGGTTTTACAAGGTTTTTCTTGGCCCTTGATGGTAATATTTCCTTTCAGAAATCAACAGGGAGTGAGGGTGAGAAGTTCCTCATGCAGCTCAGCTACTGTCTTGATGAGAATTTTCTCATGGGCCAGTTCTAGCTACTGCATAGGGTGGGAATCAGTGATTGTTTGTCTGATTTTTGTCCTGGTTTTCATTTTTTCAAATTGATTGCTAATTGTGTTTACAGAAAAAGCTGGCAACACTGTCTTCAATGGGAAAAAAATAACATGGAAGAATAAAGCAATTTAAACATAAATTTAATTAAAAAAAACTTCAAGGTAGAAACTGCACAGACATTTCACCTTTGAAGAGCAGATTTAAAACAGTTTCCCCATATGCTGTTTAAAGACAGGTATAGTCCCTATGCTAAAACAGTTACATCTCAGAGATCATAATACAAAATATATCAATTGCATTACTAATGTTTTGGAAGAATTGTAGACTAGTTTGTTTAATTGTATGCATTTCATTACTGACATTATACAATAAACTGGTCTGTATGTTTGATAGGCTGGGACAAATGGTTACATGGCTCCGGAAATCCTGAAGGAAGAAGATTACAGCTATCCTGTGGACTGGTTTGCAATGGGGTGTAGTATTTACGAGATGGTCGCTGGGCGAACACCATTCAAGGATTTCAAAGAAAAGGTCGATAAGGATGAGGTTAAAAGAAGAACTCTGGAAGATGAAGTGAAATTTGAACATGCCAACTTTACAGAGGAAACCAAAGATATTTGCCGGCTGTTTTTGGCTAAGAAAAAGGAGAGTCGTTTAGGAAGCAGGTATGCATTACTTCTCCAAGTCTGTAGAAGCCAGATTAAGGCTGCAATCATTATTATTTTGCATATTACTCAAAATGAGCTTAGATCTTTACTTTCTGTAAAGTACTGAATTTTCCCTTTCTCTTCTAGGAAGAGAGAGTTGGAAAGTTGTGAAGGTAATATGGAAATAAACAATTTTGTTGTGATTCTTTCTCTATCCTCAAACTAGTCATAGGAGCTCCCTTTTGGGATTTTGTGGGGTTAGACTCGGAGAAGGGAGCAGTCTATTCTACCTTCATTTCCTAAAGGTAATGGGTATTCAAGTAGATACCTGCATCTCTGCTAACGCAGACTGAATGCAGAATCTTAAACTGTATCACTTACTGGAATGATGTGGGCAAAAATCCAGATCTGCAATGTGGATTCTCTTCCCTGCAGATATCTAACTTAGAAGGCTGCGTCATTGGCTTCTTACTGAGGAGACCTTAACCCCTCTGCATGACTCAAGTGCTTTAAAAAAAAATGCAGTAGAGTTCCTGATCATCCTGACTCATCCCAGGGAAAAAAGAGAGGAAAATAATATTGGGCATGATTTCTTACAAAGCAGAACAGTTTGGGGGGCTTCAGGGATGGCTTTGGGTTGATGAGGGACATATCCATGATTTAGCTATTTCAAGTAACTGTTCAGTAAGACAAAAATTGGAAGGTTAAGCATTGTAATAGTTAGCTTGTAACGTCTCTCATCCCTGTGAGATCTGTGTGTGTGTATAAAAAAATCATTTACTGCGTTTCTAATGAGACAGATGTGGGATCTGCATTTGCAATATAGACAAAATAAAAGAAATATAGTAAAAATGTAAAAAAAAAACCAAAAACCAAATCCAAAACATATAGGAAACTGATAGTACCTGTTTTGACAATACACCATTATTTGGATTGCCTATAAATACAAATGTATGTATGAGGTGCTTTTCCAATCTAAAGGTGGAATAGACACAGGGACATAATGAAAATACACAGTCTTCTAAATCTATATTTCATAAGAATGTGGAACAGTTTTGCAAAATGTTAGTCATATATTTGCCTGAAATAGTTAACTTTAATGAAAGGTAACATATAATTAATATATGAATTCTTATTATTCAAGTGCTAAATGAAGACAGCTGCTCTTTGTGCCTGGTGAGTTTTCCTAACAACTCTGCAAGGCTGCAGGAAAACAAAAAACTTCCAAAAGCACATGGAGTGTGTTTGATACAAGGCCTGTATTATTTTCAATGAATTTAAGAATTACCTGAAAAGGAATTTAATGCTAAACCAGTCAGCATGCTTTGCAGATATTTAGTCTTGCAGCATTTTGTGAAGTGAGTAGAAGAAAATGAAATTTAGAGATTCTTAGTGACTTGGTTCATTCAGCAAGTCTGAAGCAAAACGAGCAACAGACTATTCACTTACTGTAACCACATTCTCTTTGCCAAGGGAATCATTTACAGTCATTCTGTCTGCTTAATGTTACGTTATTTCTCAGCAGTGGGAGAAATATGCACAGAAAAGTAATTGTGCAGATTATTTTTAATTTTCTGCTATTTAAGATACTCTTGAATGCTGTACATAGAGAAGGAAGGCAATATGATGTATACGGTGCTTGGGCACAATACAGAATAAAAGCCTGCATGTACCTTTTAAAGAGAATGATACTATTCAGGACAGCTCATCCTTATGTAAAGATTAGCACTGTAATTCTACTAAGGACAAGAAGACCTTGAGTTAGCCATATAAGTGCCTGTTGCATAAGTTAAAGCTGCTCAAGGACTGCTTTACTTTGCACACCTGACCTTTTAAAATTCTCCATTTTTATTGAAGACAATGTCACTGGCTAACTCAGGAATGATATAAACCTTTTTCTCCACTCAAGCTTTTTGGCATCTCAAATCCCAAAATCCCAATTCTGTAAAGTGATTTTTTAAAAATTATTTTGTATCTTTAATGGAGGAATAAAAAAATGACAGAGTTCAGATAAGTTAAATTTGCTTTTCCTGTTTAAGTTACATAAACGTGCAGTTCACATTGGAAGAGCTCGGGTTCATCTCCAGCTAGTTGGAAGATGCCTCAGTTGGTTCCAGTAGATGGCGTTCCTGTAGCTTTATGGTTTTAAATGTTTTATGGCTTTGGTGGTGTCAGGAAATGCATCAGAAGGATAAATACTGCTACAGTCCATTCTGGAGCCTTCACCAGCTTCTTTGGCTTATGTAACAGAAAGGAAAAGCAAAATAAAGTGAAACTTTTGTGGGTGCATCTGCCCAATAGGAGTATCAGCACTACGAGCTCTCTAGTGTCCCAGGACACTTGTTAATTTGAATAGCAACTCTAATGCATTTCAAGCTAACAGTGAATGTAAATAAATCACACCAGGCTCAAGGGCTGCTCAAGTACTTGGTTATCACTAGCTAGTTAAGTTAGGAGATGATTTTGCAAGACTATATGCAGAAGTCATGATTCCTGTTGGCTTAATCTATACATACATAAGCATGTTCATACGGCTCTTTTGGATTGAAAACAGCATATTTTCATAGGCCAGGGTGCCCACATGGCAGCATCTATTGTTCTTCAGGATGTAATTTAGCATCCTTGTCATTGTGCTGTAGAGTGGTTAGTGGCTGGTAAAGAAGAACCAGGCAGCAGAAGCATAAAATGATAGTTCTGTACCAAGGGAGCTGAAAAGTACAGCTGGTTGTTTCATCTCAGCTGTGCCTGGGTAGCAGCAAGGCAGGGTAGAGGCACAGCAGGACAGCAAATGAGGAACTGGCAAGACTAGCAAGCTAGAGGAGCTGTTCTGCATACATAGTATAAGGTCTTAAAAAATTGAGATTTTTCTATAGTCACACAAATGTACTAATTCTTTATGGTGCTTCTGCACATCTGCAAAGATAAAAAGACTTGCCAGAGGTTTGCATTACATTTTGTTCACCTCAAACATTGTCTAGAAACACATGAGGTCTTACACTTTGCTAAGTGTATGATTTTGCAAGGAATTGAGAAAAGAAAAAAACAACATGTTGGTTGGTAACTACCATTTTCTGGGGCCAAAAACCAGGCAATTTTTTTTCCTTTGCTTCCATTTTCAAGACCACTGCATACATAAAAAAAAAAAAAAGAGTGCATAAGTGTAGAAAATGGTGGCCCTCTCTTCTCTTATCACTAGAATTTAAAACTCAAACTTTGTATGCCGTGATGCTAGAGGCACCATTCAAAAACTGTGATCATTGATCATCGTTTCACAAACACATATTTGAGGCTGAGACTAATCTTATAACCAGAATATCCTACAAGTTTCTTCCTGGGTCTACAATGAAACAGTTTACTGTTTCTTTTACAGCAAAAGTTCTCCCTGAGCTCTGCAGTTGTTTTTCAGAAGATACACTTAAAATATGTTTTTACAATTATTTTAGTCATTTCTGGATTTTATTATTGGGTTTTAATAGTATTAATGATTATGTTTGTGACAGTGGTACACATACTTTTGCTATTATTGTGATTTGTGAACCATGCTTAAAATATTTGTTAATTTATAATAGTTCATTTGAATAAGAAGACTCACTAAAACTGGGAGTGCTTATTAGAGCAACAGAACCGAGTTTTATGTTGTAAATACCTAGCTGCTTTGAATTAAGATAAAACCAGAAATGTCATTTGTCACCAGTTCCCTGTTCAGACTGTTGTTCCCCAGAGTCAGTCCCTAGATGTATTAAACTCAAGACTGGATACATTGGGTTAATAGATATTCTGATCTTAGTTAATATAGAGCTTTAATATGAACTTTCATTGTTGGGCAGTAAATCCAGTGATTTGCCTCCCCATCCTGCGATATCTTCAGTTATGGTTAAAGTGTATCTTTGGTTATGGGTATCTCAGTGCACTGGCAAAAGCAGCACTGCAACCCTTGCATGGCACCTTGCCCGGACTGATTTACCCTGAGAGGCAGAGTAATGAATAATGGGCTCAGGGTATTTTCTTCTTCTCAGCTTTGCTTATATTATGCAATGAAGTGTTCTTTCATTATGAAGAAAAGAATTGTTTTGCATGAGATATATATCTTTACCTTCTTACAATACTGTCACATACACAACACAGACACACCTCTGTCTGTCCAGAGCAGAACATCATACTGATTAATACACTTTTGCTTTATTGCAGAAATGAAGATGATGACCCAAGAAAACATAGTTTCTTCAAAACGATAAATTTTCACAGGCTAGAGGCAAACCTTATTGACCCTCCATTTGTGCCAGATCCATCAGTTGTCTATGCCAAAGATGTTACAGACATTGCTGACTTCTCTGAAATACGAGGAGTTGAGTTTGATGACAAAGATAAGCAGTTCTTCAAAAAGTTTGCAACAGGGGCTGTCCCTGTAGCCTGGCAGGAAGAAATTATTGAAACAGGACTGTTTGAAGAACTGAATGATCCTAACAGAGTAGATTCTGGGGGTTACGCAAATGGAGGCGAAGCTAAGTCAGGAGTTTGTTTGTTGTTGTAAATACCACATTGTTAACAAAAAAGAGTAGCACCCACGTCAGAACTTTCCATGTTCTGGCATTGTTTCAGAAACTCAGTGGATCTGTTTAAGAAGAACCAATCAGTGTAATATAACATTGGCACGCTTTGTAGGACTACCAGCTGTATAGACTATATTATTTTCCTTTGCTGTAACAAAAAAGATCGTATTTTTTGTTTTATTGGAGATTTACCAAGATGAAGCACAATATTTCTCCAAGAAACTTAGAATAATAGAAATTCAGAAATACAAAAAGCAATCATAAAGTGAAGAGGCAACACCTTTTGAAAATTACTGACTACCATTTTGGATACAACGATTTGCTGGTTTTCTTTGTATTTTCTTGTTATTTCTACTAACATTTCCTCTTTCTTCCACAGTTTTCAGAAAAGATTTTTAATTTTTAAGTAATATTCACAGTTAGACAATGGAGCTCATATACCATGTCAAATGTGGAATCTTACTGGTTAGCCAGACTGTCTGTTGTTTTCTTAATTTCTGTTAGTTTTTGGATGATTTGTTTGTAGTATGTTCAAATTGTCATAAAATGTAACAGAAGGCTCTACATATCACTAGGAAATAAAACTGACAGGCTCAAACTGTTCAAAGTTGATTTTAACAGTGACGGTAAGATTGCACCAATTTAATTGAATAAAGAATTTATTTATTATTGTCTATTCTTTTAAGTTGTAATACCATATACAAAGAAAATGTGTTTATAAGTAAATACACATTATTTTTGACAATCAATTTTAAACTTTTATTAGGTTTCCTGATAATTTTTGATGATATTTTTATCATAAATTAAGCTATAAACAGGCAAAAACAATTTTTAACTGGCTTTTTACAAGACATGTATTTCAGTGCAATATAAATTTTAATTCAGTAGTTGCAAAATGTGTTAAGTGCTGTAGTGGTGGAAAGGTTATGTGTGCAAATTGACACTATCTTTAAATGTTTATTGATTCTTATGAAAATGTTGATGTATTTTATTTTTCAATTTCATGGCAACCTAAATTGAGTTAATTGGAAACATTTCTGCAAGTACTTGCTGCTGCTGAAGCATATTACTCATAAGATGCATCCTGCTGATTTTCTGCGATAAGAAAATTGGTGGTAGTTGTTTGCAACAACTTTTAAAACTGATTCTGCATGCTGTTTGCTGTAGTCCACGTAGCCATTATTTCCATTGCCCAAAGTGGAAGCTGAAACCACTCCAAAAGAACACACATCTGCCCTCCATTACAGTTTGGTGAGACCAGTTAGTGCTAGTGGCATCAAATTTATGTCCCAAATTGGTACACCTCAAATCCATAGAAATGCCATTTTACAGTCCTCCAGAGCCATAAGGCATTGCTGTGAAATAGCTGTATGTTTTCCAGTGCATAACTAATTTTCAGTGTATACATGTTCCCATATGGATAAAGGTTATGTATAGACAGAAACGGAATTTAATGTCATGTCAGAATCATATATCCCATATGATACCAGGTGTTGCAAGTCTGGGTTTTTCCAAATGTATTGCAATACTGAGATCTGTGATTTCAGGACATCATATGCACAGAACATTAGGTTATTTAGTTTTAGAACCCAAAGTCCTGTTGGGATTTATTGACACTGTATATCAGTGAGATACTGTAATGTTAAGTGTTCCATTAATCATTCAGAGAAACACATCACAAGTCTGATAATGCAGTTTGGCACAGTGTATGACAAAGAAGAATGTATTAGTTTGAAATCATTTTAATTTTCAGAAATTCTCTATTTCAGAACATGGAAAACTGCTGTTTGCACTATGAAGAGAGAGAGCAGAGCAAAGATTATGTCTGTATTTCTGTTAGCATTTTGAGTGTGTGTCTCAAACATTCTTTTAAACTTTTAAGGAATATGTTCGGTCAGAATGGTCGACTTGTTCTTCCTGTCTCTGTAAAGTTCTTTGTTAAATTTTCAGGAAGATATTTTAACATCCTGCTTCACTTCAACAAAACAATGCCAGCGATCCTAAAAGATGTACGCATTTGCTGAATTGTCCTATTGCAGTATATGATGCTCCTCAATGTGAGTAAATTTAAATATATATATGCAAGTGTTCAAGATCAGAGCCCAAGTGAAAAGTATTGACCAAGTCATTAGATGTTCATGATGAAAAATGAGGGATGAAGTTGTGGGAGAATAACCTTGTGGTTGTGGCATACTTAGTTCTCTTGGCAAAAGAAAAATGTGTAATTTGAAACTGTTATTTTTTTCTTCTGGCTGTCTCTTTCTCCTTTGCCAGCTTTGTGGTGTCTCACTTGCCTGCCTCTTTTTCAGGCAGCTAAAATGCATTCAAGTGTTAATGTAATCTAAAAAACTAAATTGTGAACTCTATTGCATTAAATGTCATCTGTGAAACGTTACTGAGTGCCCTGGCCATTCTGTAGTGATTGTACTAACAGTTCTGTCTTTCTTACTCTGTTTTACTTAGTACTGCTGTTAGAACTACTTGGTAATTTTAATTGTAGAAGGCTGAAATGTAACATTCATAAGGGCTTGAAATCTGTTCTTACAAGAACACCATTTAAAGTACCCTAGACAACACTGAAGAAAGGCTGCTGGCGCTGAGAGTGTATGAAAGGAGAAGCTTTCCAATATATCTCGAGTCCAAATTTTATTTGATACCGTCCCTGTTACCCTTACCAATACCCCTCCAATTCTAATGAGCATAAAGAGACAAAATGAGGTTTAATATTAACCTGGTGAAGTCATTGCCACTGATAATCTTTGTGAACAATAAAGCTGTAGCTGTTTTATCTTCACTTGTATCATGGCAAAGGCTTATTTAGTCAATAAACACCTTGTGTTGCAGCAATTAGTTTGCTTTTCTATTCCAGTACAAAATAGAGATGGTAATTAGAACCTGTGTGCAATTTCCAGGCTATCAAGTAGCATCTGTATGGCAACTTTACATTAATTTAAGAGCCTCTTAGCAAACATAATACTTGAGACAGCTATTTCTTCAGCCATAAACAAATGAGAATACAGAAAGCAAAATAGAACTAGGACACGATCTCCAGTTAGAGCATGTAATTGCCTGTAATTGTGCAGTGTATCTATAAAGTGATGTGTGGGTTTTTATGCTTTTAATATCAGCA
Source organism: Pezoporus wallicus (assembly GCF_028554395.1). Classification (NCBI taxonomy): domain Eukaryota; kingdom Metazoa; phylum Chordata; class Aves; order Psittaciformes; family Psittacidae; genus Pezoporus; species Pezoporus wallicus. The sequence continues at coordinate 5,148,262 of NW_026640059.1, forward strand.
TTGGTTTTTACTAATAAAATGTTCATAATATTGTAATTAAACATTATTGCTTTTACAGCTTCTAATGGTACATATGTAACATTTTTCTGACCTGAACATCCACATCTATGATTAAGGCAAGTAAGTATGCTCATGTCATTTACCTTAAAAAGTATAAATTGCTTCTTTTAGGCTATGATAGTAATTTTTATCTTTTTATCATAAGATTTTTAATAACAAAAGATTTAAATTCCTTCAATCTATTTATGAACTAATGAAATGCAGAAAAATATTTTATATGTAGTGTTTTTCTCTACAATAGGATTTAAATTAAGAATTAAGATCTTAGCAGCTATGGCTCATAGCAATACAGAAGCACTGAAAATCCTGCCAGTTCTGGGACTTATCCTAAAAGCCAAGCAAACACATCAATTTTGAAATCTATGGATAGCAGAAATTACTTGCTTTCTGTAGATGAGACCTGACACTTGTAATGCTATGGATAAGGGTCACCTCTGATCATTGTGGCTTAGGGGAGTACATTTGAAACATTGCATTATGATAGCCCTAGGGAGTTTTACAGACACATTAAGGAATATATGGACAGAAGGTGAAAACAAATGCAATTAAGCATACAACTTTTTATCAGGCACTGCATTATTACAGCAAGTAACACAAATCTAGTATTTCATTTTAAAAAGATTAGTGTTATAAAACGATTGTTTGATATTTCTCTGACTTCATTTATATAACTGAGCAGAGGTAGTGTAAAATTCTTACCAGTTACCCCTCTGCATGTGCAAAAATGTGAATAAATACTTAGTGTTTATAAGGGAGTGGAAATCTTTTAGGCATCTCTTGCCTGGAGAAGAGGAAGACCAAGAACACAGAGGGGTGTTACTGTGTCTCTTGCAGTGAAAGTATCTACGCCCATGGGAAAATACAGCTGGTGACACCTGTAGGTAGCATCATTCACACCGTTCTCTTGAATTAATTCCCTTTTTATGATGTAGTATGTTGTTCTTGCATTCATTCCACATCTGTACCCTCCTGTCACCTCCAGAAGGCTAGCACAATTCTCAGTGAAGCAACTTTAGCCTTTAGGGAAGCAATGTTAATTCTGTAGCTTGGACAGAAAAGTTGCCATAAAGAATAGCTGTCAGCACCGTTTTCAGCCAAGAGTTACTCCAAGTGTTGAAATGCTTTTTCAGGGCGAACATGGGAAAAAACCATGAGTCTCTTTGAAAGGGCTTTGGATTTGTTAGTTCTGTTACTTTTCCTCTGACAACTTCGGGGCAGCTTCAGTGGTTAATTTCTCCCTTTCTTGTTGACCAAGTGCAAGTGCAGTCTGTTTTAGTAGTTATTTTATACTGTTTGTGCTCTTTGTCCATGCTTTTCAATGTCTGAGCTTTGTCAGTAAACCACTTTCTTCCAAGTGTTTTGTTTTCTGATTACACCAACATGGTGCTATTGCAATGTGTGGTAGAATGACTTCTGAAAAAAGAAATTTTTTTGTTTTCTTCTGTACATAATCGTTACTTGAAGCTAAACATAAGTAATTAATTTTGACGTGTGTTTTATCAGAGTTCTTCTTCACCAAACCTACATGTTGGTCTATATGATTCATTCAAGTTGTTCTGACAGTTACATTTTACAGAGTGGAAAGATACAGTGAGACTGAATGAGGCACTGTATACATGCCCTTATGATGGGAGTTCCTAATGATGAATGTTTCCGTGATTCATGTTTTTATAAAGAATGCCAAAGGGATGACTATGGATATCTCAGTTGTCATAACTTGTAGTTCAGTTAACAATAGTGGAGTGACTGTTTAAAAAAACAGCTATTGTACAGGAATGTTCAGTTATGTTTGCTTTGCAAGACTTCATGTAAGCATGACATGGGATGTGCTAGACATGTCTCGTGACTTTTGAATCACTGTGGTAAAAGGTCTGCTGCAAGTAAGAACGGATTTGTTAATCAGTCCTGCCTGAAAGCATTCCTACAGTAATATATACTAGTCTGACTGAACACCTTTTGAACAGCAGTGAAAGCTTTCTTTAATCTGCATTGCTAGTCTGCAGTGCCTGCTTACATGTCAGTCTATGGAAGTGCATTGATGGAATTACAGAGAGAGAAATTGTTCCGATATCCTGGACTTCTCAGGAGAATGTAGAGCAGAGCCTATTGCCGTAGTGGTTGCTTCTGAGGGCTTGAGCTCATTTCTGACATCAGCATGTAAATCAGAAGTGGCTTTAGTAATATGAAAGTGGAGAAAAGTCATGTTATATGATGCATTAAGTCAGTTCAGTCAAACAAAAGTTCCTAACGGGAACTTTCTCTCTAGGTCAAATGACAGTAGAGCTATTTCTTGATATAAAGGGATGATCAGAGTGGAACTGGTGAGAAAGTGTCTGCCACAATATCAATCAGGGCGGTTCCTAAAGGAATCCTGTTTGTGCACATTGAAGGAATTAAATTTGTAGTAAGAGGGATGGCCAATTTTTGTCATTATTGGTAACAACAACATCGTGGTCATAAAGAGGAATCACTGGTACCAGTTACCAGTTTAGCCTGTTGCTCTGTAATAAACTGGAGAGAGGTGCCTGATTTACAAACAAGCCCGAAAGAATTTTGCTTCTGTTTCCAAAACATAATACCAACAGGATATCATGAACAACAGGAGGAAACTGTTGAACTCATACAGAAGGCCAGTTGACAGAAGAGTAATCTCAAACATGGTTTCTGGAAGCTAGCATCAAACTAAAGAGCTATCAGAGGACACGTGCATTAAAAAAATTAAGGAATTGCATTAAGAAGGATGAACTCTCTGAGATTCCATAGCTGTATTGCACAACTGCATCTTTTCATCCTGTATAGAGGAAGAAATTAGAAAGTGTGCTCTGTACTAAATGGTAAGGATACTTCATATGCTGCTTAAAATAATCAGATAATGGTATATTGTCTGATACAACCTAGGAGTCAGTAGTTTCTCATGCTTTCATCTTAGTATAAGATGAAATTCTCTCCTAATGAGAATCCTTCTCTGTTAAATGAAACAATGGATACTGGTTTTCCTGAGTTCCCACCCCTTTCCTCCCCAGGTGATTTTTCTGATTTCTTCTGCTCACGTTTTTGCTTCTCTCCCCATCTTTCTGTGTCAATGCTAAATCAAAATGTTGCATTCTTTTTGATGTGAATGAAAATGTGGTGACAGATGCTGGATGAAAAGTCCTGTAACTCATGAATTCATAATCCACCATCTACTACACAGCAGAACTAAACCCAAATACATACTCTTATATTCAGTCCTTCTAAATACTCTTATGTTAGTTACACTAGTTCCAGGCAGGGAAAATAATACTGGTCCCAGGCAGGGAAAAGAATAAAGAAATGGATGATGTCTTTAGAATTTTCCATATGCCTTGTGCAGAGAATAGTGGATCAAGTGTTTTAAACAAAGGAGGGAAGGAAACTTTGATTTCTTGCCAAGAGATTGAAACCTCCTGATCTCTTACCAAGCTAGTTTATTTTGTTGCCAACAGTTTCCTCACCTTAAAAAGCTTCTTTTCCTCTGTGAAACTAACAGCAGTGAAAGAAACAGTCTCTGCAGAATGGCAACATGGTAAATATCTGTTCCACTTAATATGAAGACAGAGTCACATTCAAATTTAGATACAGGACCAGAAAACACAGGCAGTACCAGGTGCAAGGCTGTCCTCAAATAGTTCCTGACCAAATTTTACTTTTTTTTTTTTTCTGTTAAGTACATGAAAGTTGCTGTCTTTGGGAATGTTGATCTCCTACTGCACAAAAATTATTTAACTGCCTTTGCTATTGAATAAATCCTGATTTTCAGGATTTCATATATTCTGTTCAGTTTTTTGTTTTTATAATGTTGAGATATACTGAATTTAAGAAACTGAACTCCTTTGAAGTGACTTGAATGCATCAGTTGTGAAACTTGGCCTCCCTCAAAACTGGTGGATTAGTTATGATGCAGTTTACACCGTATTCTCAGTGTTATTACTAGTCATTTCAGAGAAAATCTCTAAGCAGCTGTGGAGCACAAGTTCTTAGATATTCCATGTGTCTTTTTTTTCAGGAGAAAGAGAAAATTAAGATGTTTGGTAAAATCTGAAGTCAAAGGCTGGCCTTGGGTACTATAGGGACAGAATTTTTAGTTTTATTGTGCTGATAAACCCAAGAGTAGATACATGTGATGAAATTATCTTCTGTGTAGCAATAGAGCATAAATCCTGCATAGCCCTTCAGCCTGTTGTCCCAATCACATTTGTACAAGGCTGATTAATTGGGGGATTAATCAGCTACAGGGATCTGTTTAGTCCTTAGTTCAGAACTAAAATAGGGGAAAGTTTTTAATTTGAAAAAATTATAAATTAAACCAATAATGGAAATGATACATTTTAAGGGGAGGAAGTTGTAATTAGTGAGCTGTATTAGCAAACATGTTCCAGTTTTTGTCTGGATGGACACAGGGATAACTTGTTATTGTGAGATCCATGGAACAGCCACTGCTCCAGACTGCAAACCGTTGTTCTGAAATGACCATGATCTTGACGTTATCTGAAAAATAAACATTTTAAAATCAGTCTAAGACAGGATATACAGGGCTTTAACTTTTCATTTTAATCAGGAATGGCAGCAAATGCATTAATTGTGTTTTGTTCCTGTAACCTTCCGGTAAGGGAAAAAAACAGACTCGTTCTATAAAAGCTATTATTTTAAATGAACAATATTTTTTTTTTTATTTTTAAACAATAGCAAGAGAGGATATGCTCTCTGGATCTCTTTTTTTGCCCTTGCAAATACACTTAATTCATAGTAAACCAGGTGAATGATCTTCTATTTATTTTTTCCTTTGTATAGCTAGCAGACTGCACTTAATGCTTCTACCATCAGAACTGATAAATAAGAGAATGAAGAAATAGTGTTTCAGACTTCGATGTATATCTTTGGGTCACTTAGATATGAAAATATTTGGACTGTTTAGAATAAATTTATTTTCCAACAGTGAGTGAAAAACACTTAGGTAGCCTACAAGCAGCAAGCGAGAACTACACCATCTCATTTAACCAGGCATACTAAGCTGACCACAATGAAGTTTTTGTCTTCATCTCTAGAGGAATGGTTTACCTACCAATTTCTCAGTTGCTCAGTGTATGGTTTAAAGATTACTGCATAGACATTTGTATAATTTTCTCTTTCTAGTGAAAACATAAATGGTTTTGTCAACTTAAAGGGCTTTTATTTCTTTAAAGAAGTAAATCAATGAGGAGAGAAACACAGGAGAAGACACTTGAACAGCTTGAGAGCACAGTGTATGTGCTCAGTAGAACTCGGTTTAAAAAATCTTTTTATTACAAGAATCTGTGTGGTCACAGATGCTTATCTGTGCAATTCTAAGTGGTACCCTAAGGATTTTTTGAAGGCTGTTCTGCTGCTTCAAGTTCAGACAGCGGTGTTTTGATTTTACTTTGTGCTTAATGTCAACCCTTTTAGAGCAGGGAAAGTCTTATGAAAGAAAAAATATTTTCAACTATATGGTAGGAAAAGTCCTTAGGATTGTGCATGGCCTTATGAAAAACCATAGTCCCTTTTTTCTTATTTGAGCAACAGCCATAAACTCTAGTGAAAGAATAATTCAGATTACCAGATGCCAGAAGGATTTAGTCTGAAATGAGTTGTTTAAAAACAAGAAAAAAAAGTGTACTGAACCCAGAACTGCTTGACTCAAACTGCTCACAAACTTAAGAGAGGGTGAAAGAAGGATGTTTTCTTTAGTTAGTAGGGATCTTAATCAGCTAGTTGTCTCAAGAAAGTGATTTATTATGTATGACTTGACCCAAAAGAAGGGGAAATCTTATTTCTAGGAAACAGAAGAGTATGTATGTCACAGTGGGATTTTATCTCTGTTGGTATTACAGAAATGAAGTTAGAAGATGCTCTTTTATTTTTTTTTCCCAGAGTTTACAATTCTAGCATTAAATATGGAAATTTTCTATATGATTAATAATGGCGATCATATTTGACTATTCAAGATATCCATTGTTGGGAATTTATATCCTGGGTTTAGATTTTAAATGAGCCTTGTGGCATTTTCCCCCTACTACTAAACTGCTGTTGAAGAGCAACTCAAGTTAATACAGGACACGCTAAAATAGAAAAGAACTGCAGCTGAAGAATTATGTCTAAATTAATTTTAGGAATTAAATTTGCTCTTGCCAGGAATATGTGTCATAGTACATCTCGCATATAATTTTTAGCTTATTTTAATATTTACATGTATATATAATTTTCATATAATGTATCATCTATGTATTTATCACTTTTAGCTGACAGCCCCCTTAGTCACCAAAGGCTTTAAAAAGAGACTGAGTAGGTCTGCTTTCAAGTGAATATGCTAAAAGAAACCAAAACCTTTCTCTCTTTAAAGTATGATGGTATTAGCCCACAAAATATCAAACTAAAGCAGGACAGTTCTCTGCAGAGAATGCTGAGGCTTATCAATGGACCCTGATTAAAAAGTTTGCAAATAATCTCCTGTGCAGTGTGCCTTACAGGGTGAATTCCTTAATTTTGCCTTCCATTTGGGCAACTTTAGCAGCCTTCTAATCTGAATGTAATTGACATTGCTCCCCACTAGGTTCCTACAGAAACACTCTTTATTTCTAGGTCTGGTTCTGAGCCTTTTCCCTGCTGCAAGTAAACCCTTTTGTTCATTTCCACCTTCTTGCCTGCTGTTCCCTGCTGGCTGTGGGTCTGCCCACCCTCTGCTTTAGAGCTGCTCCTCCAGAAAGGTCAGTGCTTCTCCAGGAAGCTCCCCTCTTCTCACAGCAGGCTGCAGCCAAAATAAGGGAAAGCATAGTCTACCACTCTGCTCTCTATACCGTATAGATAGTAATACCCCATGAATAGAATCTCTGCATAAACCAGAAGCAAATTAGAAAAAGAAATACAGTCTTAGTCCCATCATTGTTTCTTCAGTGTTATTTTTCCACCTGTATGTTTAATCACAGGGTAAGAAATCTGCTGCAAATGTAATTAAAATGGAAATACAACGATGGTAATGATAAGACTACTCACAGCTTTGTACATAAATGCAGTGCAGGAAATTCCAATTAAATGATGATTCTTGCACAAAGATAGAAACTTTTTCAAAGTCAGTGGTTGAGGATTGCAAATGAAGTTCTGTCTTTCCACTATAGAAATGGCACTAATGGCAAAATGTGAATACCCACTGGCTTCCCCTAAATTAGAATTTCTTAGGTCTGTGTTCAAGAACACTGTTTTAACAATAACTGCTGGCAGTTCCTTATGCAACATAAACAAATCTTCCTCCCATCTAAATAGAGTTTCCAATTTATGGCTTATCTCCCATGTTTACTTAAGGACATGTACATGTAAATTGGCATAGGTAGATAAGATAAATTGGGTTTGTATCTTGGTAATTTGAATTCTTAATGATTAAGAGGCCTAATTTATTATAAGAAATTTAAATTAAGCCTTCTTCTAAGCATGTATTTAAATACAGAATGCATAGTTACAAGACGTGTATTATAGCTGCCCTACCTAGAATTCACTGTGGGTTTTGATGCAATGACTAACAGAAAATCTGCTCTCACTGAGATCATCTCAACCATTTTGAGAATTACCAGAGGGGAGGGAACAGATATAATTGTATTTCTCAGTCAGAGTTAAGGCAGATGCTTAGTATTTTCTGGTGCAGTATTTCAACACTGTTCTGGGCAGTATCTAATGGATTTGAGAAATCTGCTGTATAGCATACATTGTGTGAATACAAATTCATTGCCTGCTGTTTTCTGAAGCAATCTATGCAAATAACTATTTCCTCTTTGGTGATTTCAGTGTTTTAAATGTGTTTCTCTATTTTTCTGCTGATTACACAGGGCAACAGCAATCATTCTTCACAAGTCTTGGTTGATAACCTTTAATAACCTTGTTAATAACCTTTTTCTATGTGCCAAATTTCAGTAGTCCCACTTGACATGGAGTGGAAGGATAGATAGTAGCACTACAGCAGCCTTAACACTGTGTCTTCACCTATAGACAGTGACCAACTAAGCATTTAAACACATACTAAGCAAAGAACATACAGCTCTAGTCTTCATTAGCACATATGAAGTATGGTTCCTTCGTCAGCTTCATACATCATCTTCCACAAAGGGAAACTGAACTCTGATTTCTACTGGAGATCGCAACCAGATTTGCTCCTTAGGATGTTTGTAAGCACTTTGTTTTATTTGGATTATAGAATTACTGGGAGGGGGGAGGAAATCAATCCATTTCTGTGGCCCTAAATTTGTTAACGAATAGGTCTCTTGGATATAATCAATATGTCTTCAGACCGAATGTTAGAATGTGCAATTACGTTTTCACAAATCTATGCAGATGGGTTTTTATTATAAATCATCTTCTGATGTTTCTTCTGATAGCAAACAATTTAGCAAATAAATAAAAAATGAAGATTGGCATTATAACAACAAAGTACCCATTACAATTAAAGCATCAGAGAACTGCAGTAAAAAGGATGCAGAAATTTTCAGTCTGTTTTTAATACTCAGGTTTCTCTGTAGTTTAAGATTTTCTCATAGGCTCTGTGATCATAACAGACCACATTTTGACAGGTTTTCTTCATTTTTTTTAGTCTTCCTCTTAGTCAGATACTTCCATTCCTGTATGGGAAGTATCCATTCCTATATGGGTAGTATCTCCCCCTGCTTAGGGGAGCAGCATGGAGAGAAGACACAGCAGTTTTACTTACTACATGAGCACTTGAGTGCTCACTTGGCTTTTTGTTGGCTTTACCTGCAGTATGAATCTGAAAAATACCTTCCCTGAGCCACTATGTATTTAAAAATGTGTATTTTACCACCATGTGGTAGAAACTGTTGTTGCCTTTAAAGTATATAGAGATCAGTTGAATATACTGGTTTAAGTACGGTTTTCTTTCAAAGGATTGCATCTGGCAGTAGGAGGTAGAATGAACATTTTTAGATTGTATTATGATTAGGGAGCAGTGGAGAGGGAGGCCTGTTGCATGTGCTTGTTGCAACATGGGAGAAATTGGAACCCACAATTTAAAAATAATTCTGAACTTTTATTGGTGGCACTTTTGGGGAAATCCAGTAGTATTTACTGGGAATGAAACCTGCAGGAGCATGCAGAAACAAATGAAATGGGCATACGAATCATGTGATCCTCTTTTATATTATTCCTACAGTATTTGTTCATAAAACTATATTTTAGACTACAAAGTGTATTTACTGCTCTTTTAAAACCACAGATAGTTAAAAATCAACAAAAATCAGTTACAAAGAGGTTCTAATTTTGTTGAAAATTATTTAATAACTTGCTGTAAGGCAAGTTAGTAAAATCTTATGAAAAAAAAAATCCGTAACAAGTCAGTCTGAAAATAACGTTGGAATTTCCCACACATTGGGACCAGAAAAAAATGCTGACTGCCATTTTCCATTTTCAAAAGTTCTCTTTTTTTTTTCCAACTTCCTCTTTAGAAATCAGATAAATAAACAGATTGCGTAACATAAAAAGTTGACATTATCTCCATTTGTGAGCTTTGTGACTTTGTCTGGGCATTCCACAATTGTGCTTACTGTAGGGATACTCCCTACAAATGAATCTGTTAAGAACAGATGGACATAGGACTCCATGAAAAAATCCTGAACATCTTCAATATCATTTGTGTTAATGAGAGATGAAGGTGGTTAGCTCTTGCAGTGTGGCAGGAATATTGATAAAGAGTTAGTAAATAACATCAGATGAATATATTACTCAAGCGCTGTTCCTGTATACCAGCTGGTTAAATATAACTTCAGTTTGATGCCACAGTTACTAAAGTGTATGTATGTAACACACACTATTTGGATTAGGAAGTAAATAAAATACATCCTAAAGAAGTAGGTTACAATGTATTTTTTAACCGCTAAAGGAGGTCCACATGGCAATGGTTTATATAATACAGTGGACTTTGTGCTAAATAGTACATAAAAGCTAGCTCACTGTAATTTTTTTTTAGGTAATGTATGCCCAGAAGGACTAATAATAGGCCTTATGAGTCACAAGCATTCATAAAGTAAGCCACCAGAGTTTTAAAAACATAACAGTTGGGATCAAGTTTATTTGAAGTGAGCAAGTAAATTAATATGTTTTAAAAAATAGTGACTCTTTTAAAAACACTATGATAATATGCTTCTAAATTTTTAAGATCCTTTATTCTATGCAAAACCAGCATGTTAATTATTGGATTAGCAAAAATGCCTTTCAAGACCAAACTTGAACCCATCTTCTTGGTTTTGAAACACATTTGGAATGCTTGATTCCCTCACAGTGGTCCCAAGGGAAAATGTGTTAGCCTCACCAGTGTTTGTTTACTCAAGAAGGCATAGTTTAGGCATAGCATTTGTTTTTTAGTGAAGAGCTGCTTTTTACTTTAGTTATCCAGCTGGCTTGATACACATACAATTAAATGATTTGTTCAAGATCACGAAGGGAATCAGTGGCTCAAGTGGGAGAAGAAAGTTGGACTGGGAAAAATGAAAATACTAGTTCCCATCATGGCACAATTTCTCAGTAGTATTTAAGTAAATTAGAGGGGCAGCTTATTGTATTTCACAGTCATCTGCACAACTCCCAGCATTGTATAGACTAAATTTACATCAGTAGGGAAATGTAGATGCAGACAGAAAACTGAAGGGGGGGGGGGGGGGGGGGGGGAAAAAAACAAAACCCAACCAAAACCTCAAAACAAACAATACCCCCCCAAACTGAACACCCCCTCCCCAAAAAAGACCCAAAACAACAACAAAAAACCAAACAAAAACCAAAACAAAAATACAACACACCACCCCAAGAAAAGCCCCACCTGCTTTCATGACAGGTATCTAAGCAGACATTCCAGATAAAGAACAGAAAAAATTAAATGAAAATTTGTCTTCCAAAGCTTTTTTGTTTTGTAGGTATCACTTTTAGGGGAAGAGTTGAGCTGTGTAACGAGTCTGACATGCTTGTCTTTAGCCATTTATTAACCAGCCTATATGAATAGTAAATCTAGGATTTTTCTGATTTACAAAGTTCCTTTGTCTTCTTTTTTTTTCCCCTTAATTATCTTTCCCTTTTCCCATGTCAGTATTGTCATGAGACCCATCGTGTTGGTATGATACTATTTCTTTCATCAATAAGATTAGATTACTGCAAATGACTTTTGTCTGTTGCATGCACTGATTACTGATAAAAGTCATAAATTGTTGACATCTATGATAACAGAAGGTAATGATATGGACATTGGCTCAAAATTGGCAGCACAAAATTTGGTAGTTAAAGGAGTAGTGACATTTAGCATTTTCCAGTGTAGTTTTGGGGCAGGACATGGTGTTCCAGCAAGGACAAAGACTCCTGTGATTGCTTTCTACTCTCCTTCCAAACCTACCTCACTTCTCCAGGCCTTTAATTCCCTCCAACATAAATTTTTCAACAGTTTTCTGTCCTTGTAGGCTCTTCATTTCAGCCTCAGTCTCCTGGCTTAGCCAGTGCTGGCTTTCTCCTTGGCTTGCTGCCCGAGTCCCCTGCTGAACTCAGGATGTGGTTCTGCCAATCTAATTGTGGGCTGCTACTGAAAGGGGTAGTCCCATTCCTCCTACTGTCTGCCTTGGTCTCCCTTGTGAGCCGAGTGAAGAGAACTAAAGTTGTACGATTTGTTTCCTTTCCGTTCAGCTCTCTGAATCAGGTCATCCTGGGGTAAAATGAACACCAATGCAAAAAATCACAGCCAGGGTTGGAAAGGATAGTGGAATAGGGAGGGGAGACACCATCTCTTCCAGCAGCACTTCACAGTTAATGTGAGTTTTATCAGTAAACTTCATTTTCAGCTCCAAACTGCTCACTCTGCCTTTTCCTGTTCTTCATCTTCCCCCTTTAGCCCCTCTTTCTAATGGCTTCCTATTTGCTCCCACCCGTACCAGTTTAATAATAACCCCATCCCAGTTACCCGTCAGCTGATGCCAGCTGTCTTGCCCAGCTCCTTTTTTAGTTTAAGTCCTTGCACTTCACTTGTCTTTTGTAGACAGACCTAGTCAGTAGCAGTGCCTGTGGTCCCTTGCTCAGTTGCTGTTTACTAAGTATTAGCTTGAAATGGGAGAAAAATACTTCAGCAGTTAAGACAGATACCTTAGTTTTACAAACTCTTCTCAAAACAGCTTTATTTAAGAATCTCTTGTCATTGAAAAACATCTGAAACTTTACTCTGACTGCATGTTGTTAGAAAAATGGATACAACCCCTAAGAGTTATGAAGTGAAATTCCTACAAACTGAGCTTTCCTCACTTCAAGTCCTTTGTATTAAAAGTAAGCAGTGAAACAGTTTTCAACAATAGGTAGAGGCTCTTTTTCCTACTGTAAACAAATGCTGAATATCTGGACAAAAGTCTCCTCTGCGTAATGCAAGTCAGATCCCATTGACTTAACAGGAGTTGTCGTGCTATATATGAGAGCAGAATCTTGTCTCTGTGAATAAAGGAGTTTTTTCAAGAGTGAGGGGGCTCTGCACAATGAATGCATTTTTAGCAGCCCTTTCTGATTCACTGGCAAACTACCAAACACGAGAACTGTTTCTGTAGTCTTTCTCCTCTCACAATGACAGACATTTTCTTTTTCATTTTTAATGGGAAGTCTTTTGTATTTTTTTTTCTTATGCAAATGTGTCTTATGTTTCTTGGTATTTTGTACAATGAAGCAGAAAGTATTTCTCAGTCATAATATTTGTGAAGTTGGTCCTTCCTGAGTTTATTGTGTATCTTCTAATACCAGTTTAAAACTTAGCTGAGGATAAAGAAGCAGATTTGAGTCCAACTTACACATACATCTCTCACAATTCAAAAGCTCCTTTTAAACTAGACTGGGCAAACCCCTGTGGAAGTTACAGCAGCCCCAGGAAGCTACCCAGCTGGTGCCAAAATTGTATCTTGCTGTGATCCACCCTAGACCCAAACTAGAAAAGAAGGGAGTGGCTTTCTAGTCTTCAGGAATCCTCCAATGGGCCAAAGTGAGATTCCCTTTAGCCACACAGAAGAAATACAGCTTGGGCTAAAGAACTGCCCTCTTTAGAGCTTCTGTACTGGAAACTACAGCAATCTTGCCTCCTATCTTACTTTATTTTTCTCCCCAAGAGTCCTGCATGACAGTTTTTAAAAGGAATTTAGCAGGTATGCAGTTACCATATTAAAAGTTTGGGGGGGGGGGTTGTGTTGTGTGGTTTACATTTTTATCAACGTCATACAGTATTTTCTTTATAGTAAGTCAAGGTTATTTTCTTCCTGTTGCGTTTTGGAAAACATATTACCACTAACACCACTACAAAGATCAGCTGTGCAGATAGAAATGCATTTCCAGAGAAACAGGAAATTGTAAACTGAGGACCATTCCCGGTGCTCAAAGTCTGTAAGGTGATGAGCCCAACCTGACAACCATCAGACATCCATATTCAGAACCACCAGTGTCACTCGTTCATTTCTCTGAGTGGAACCAACTGAAGTATTTCAGCAACCATCTGACCAAACATGGGCAAAGTCCCTGTGGATGGCAGAAACAATTGTTCTTGCTTTTTGGATGGTGTCAGCAAGTGGAGAATATTGCTTCTGACCCAGAATGTCACACTGCAATGTTATTTGAGGGTAAGCAAAGTCTTGCTGTCTACCTGCATGTAATTGGATTTCATCCAAAGAGGAATCAAACCCCATCTTAAAAGGTGTTTCTAATCTCATGTTTAAAACCCTAGCAGAGGTGTATTCACTATCTCTCCTGATATAAACTATTTAAATATTTAATTGCCCTCATAGTCAGGAAATGTCAACATTAGGTTTGTCTAGCTACAGTTTCCAGCAAATGGATACCACTGCCTTTGTCAATGAGGTAGAAAAGGTCATGCTATCAAGATCTCTCTTCTATACTTCAGTACATATTCAAAGTAATACCGTCTCTTGTAAGTTTTTTTTTTTTTTTCTTTCAGAAGCTGAAATGTAGAAGCTTCATATTGGAAGATAGCTTGTTTTCTGCTCCCTGGATCATTTTTCAGTACTCTTATGAACTATCACTAATATTTATATATTCCCACTAGTGTAAATATCAAAAGTGGATGCAGAGTTTTTTGTAGCGTTTCTTCACCAGTGTGCACACAGAGACCTTCTTTGTAGAAGAGCAGTTCTTATGAACACTGGATTGAATTAGTTCTTTTTGCCATAGCATTGTGTATGCTTTGCTGAACAAATGAACACATCAATCATTCTATCGTTTCTAAATATCACCACCAAAGACTTTATACAACCCCCTAGACTGCCAACACAAAATACCTTCAGCTTACGAATCAGCATCTTGAAGGATGCCACTGGAAACACATTAACTCACTGACATCTTGCCACTGACAATTACATTTTGAAATGTCATGGGGCCAGTTTTTAGGCAAGTTATTTCTGTGTTCATCAGGTGTTTTGAATCAAAACGTCTTGTGGCACTAAATCAATAGCTTAGAGAAATCCAAGTTTCTAATGGAATTGTGATTAGTTTTATCAGCCAAACATTTAATTATTTAAAAATGTGAAGATGTTTGTTTCTGCTCATGAGGGCCCTGAGTGCACTAAATCGGCATTAATTGCCCTGACCAGTCTGACTGCGCTCTTGCGCTGCATGGTCCTGGAGCCCCATTTTACTTGACTGGGCATCACCAGATATGTGTCTCCAGCCCTGGCTATGCCTACGCCTGGACATGGTTCCTGCCGATTTGGACCCTGGCTCCAGGGCTCAGGTCCAGGCATGGGCTCTTGTCTGCCCCCCAGGCCTGCCCCATTCCCTAGCTGGGGGCAGTGGGATGGGCTCTGCTGGCCATGTCCTGCTGCACTCACCCTGAGGGCTCCCTGTGGATCCCAGTCCCAAGGGAGCTGCTGGCCTGCACTGTGTACTGACAACGTCCTGCATTAAAAGGAATGCAGGTTGGGAAGGGATGTTGGCTGTCAAATACTGCACTGTAATTGCAGCTAATCCTATAGCAGATCATGCTGTTGGCATTCATTGCTCTTTATTAACTGAATATGGATGGACCTTTCCATTTTTTTACCTGTGAGCAGTGTCTAGCCAATGGTTTTCTATGTTCATGAGTTAAAATATTTACTCTTTTGCAACCTGGAAATGTTTGATTTTCAGTGGGGATGATGATCCACACTCTATCAAAGTCAGGCTCAGCTGTCTGAAATCACTGATTTTGGAAACTAGTGTAACAGTTACGGTAGTCAAACTGAGCCTCTGGACTCACTAAAGCCGAGCACAAAAAGATTCCTGTGTTTTATGATGAGCAGACTGAAGAGTTACAGTGGTTGCTGAATAATACTAGTTCGTCTAATACTTTGGTTGACATCTCCTTTGATGTTTTAAAAATATGAATATGTTTAAATGTTGACATTTCATTGTATAACATAGGGAATGGTTGTTCCTTGGAGGCAATCTGATTTCTTTATCAACTTTAATGTTGAATCAGTATGGCGCCCCATCCAAAAAGATGGCTATAGGCACATTTTGCTGACCTATTACTCCTTAACTGTGGAGGGAACCTATTTGGATAAACTGGGAAAAATAATTCAGCAAAGCAGTTGCTAGAAATGAGTGACATGCAGTGTTTTTCTTGGTGACATTTAGAAGAATAAAGAAACATGGAGATAGCTTATTTTAGGCCTGAAATGGAATATATTAGCTGACTGATGTGACACAGTAATGAGCGAGTGACATTTTCTGATGTAATTTTAGAGAAAATAGAATGATTTAAAAGATGTACTGTAACAGAAGAGGCTATTGGAATCAGACATTCAGGAGGAAAATAGGTTTATTCTATTTTATGCTTCACATTTACTGCTGTCTGGCATGAATAATGCTGCAACCATCATAAAGATTTAAACTAACCATGCTGATAAATAGTTAATTCCTCTTGTTTGAAATATCCCTTGTATTGTTGCTTTTATGTTTTTAAGATGTAGATTGTTTTAGCTTTTTCACTCAGGTTTGGTCTCTGGCTTATTTAGTGACTATTTTAAGAACTGCTTTGATGTAGTAGCTCTCCTGTTACACTTGAGTTTTGCAAAGTCCCTAATTAATGGTTCATTTTTTACATTGGCTGAGCAATATATGAGGGTGAATACGTCAGAGCTGACCCACAAAGGCTGCTGATGTGCAGAGGCTGGTGCTGCTCTGTTTAGTGTTGGAGAGAGGGGCTTTAAGGGAACAAGCTCTTGATCCACACCAGAGAATAAATGGAGACTGTTCCTCTCTGTCAGCCCGACAGATGGAGAATGATGTGGTCTTTTTGGTCTTACTTTGACCTCTGCAAGTGTGATAGAAAATGAGTTTTTCAGGTCTTATGCTCAAACAAGTCATGTTTCTCAATACCCTTACAGAACTGTTACACATACGTGTTACCAGGGGCTTCAGCATGGTGGCACAATTACAGGGAGTTCCGAGATGGGAATTAACACTTGCTAACCGTTCTGTCTTCTGGTGCGTTTTTAATACGGTTGTGCTTCAGTCACAGCTGCTGCGGGGCATCACCTCCCCGACTGCGCCGGCACCCCCCGGTCAGCGCGGCAAGCGCGCAACGGTGTCGCAGACTAACCATTGCAGTGCTGGGGGCACTCAGCCGGTAGGCTCCCGCCGCACTGAGGCGAGACCCCCGGGCCGAGCTGTGCTCAGGCCGGACCGGCGGATCGGGGGCGTAGAGGGGGGAGCGCAGGTGCCATTTAGGGGGCGATCTGCGCAGCGGCACCTCTCCTCTCCCTCTCTCTCTCCAGAGATGGCGATGTCTCGTCTCCGCCGGCCGCAGGCGCACGCTGCCGGCTCCAAGCATTTCAGAAACGCCGTCAAGGCGCCGGAGCCGTTCCCCTGTGCCCTGCTCCCACCCCCAACCGCCGTTTCCCCGCGTGGGGGGCAGTGAGACCGGCGGGTGCCCGCAGCCCCTGCGCTCCCCCGGCCACAACCACCGCCGCGCGCAGGGCCGCGTGCCACCAGGGCCCCGCTTCGCAGTGGCGCGACCGCTGTCCGCCAGGGGGCAGGCGCGCGGCGGGCCGGGATTGGCTGGCGAGGGCGGAATGATGTCGCGGAGGGTCCCGCCTCGCGCGGAGGTGGGGAGGCTAGGTCCCTGCGCGAGCGCTACCCCGCCGGCGGCTACTTAGCAGTTGGGAGCGGGCGGTCGCCGCGGCTCTGTGTGCCTGGGAGGCTCTGCCGCCGCCGAGTGCGACGCAGCCGCTTCTCGCCTCGTCATGTCTAAGGAAACGAAGAAGCCCTTCCGCCAGAGCATGACCGAGTGGCGGCAGTTCATCTACAACCCCAACAGCGGCGAGTTTCTGGGGCGCACGGCGAAGAGCTGGGGTAAGGGCTCTCGCGGGCAGGAAAGGGCGCGTGGCGAGCCGCCCCGGGGCCGCCGGCGAAGGCGAGGGGAAGCAGCGGACGGAGGCGAGGCCCGGGTCGGGGGACGGGCAGCTGCAGCAGCAGGGCCCACGGGGGATGCGGGGGCCGCGGAGGCCAGGTGAGGCAGCTCGCGAGGCCGCGGCGCACGCGCCCCGGCAACGGTTACAACCGCCGCCGCCCGCCAGTCTAAAAATAGCTCGGTGCTGTGGCAGCGGGAGGGCGGCAGCGCCGCGCGGAGCAGGTGGGGACCGGGGGAGGAAAAGCAGTTTGCGGGAGCGCGTCCCGAGCTGACTCACCCTCCCGCCTCAGTACGCAAATGCAGCGCGCTGGGCCGCAGGCTCCTCCTCCGCGATCCGCCGAGGGATGGGGGGGAGGGGGGCTCTCCGGGGGGGACTCCGGGGCCGCCGCGGTGACGGGCTTCCGCCGTGGAGGTGTGGGGCAGGCGCCCGCGCCGCTCTTATCTGTGCCGGTCGATGGCAGCCTGCGTGCGTATCAGTGCAGCTCCTCTTCTCCATCCATTTCGTACCCCCACCCCCCGCGCTTCCCAGCATCGCAGGAAATCGAGAATGAATGAGCGCGAATTGCCTTTGTACTTCTAGACGGTAGCGGCGGATCAGAGAAGGAAAGCAAAAAACCCCCACCCAAAACAACCAAAAAACCCCGAAAGTTTGAGCCCCAGTTCCAGATAATCTACAAGACTGATCATTGTGTGTCGTCGTGCGTCATCGTGCTAAATTTATTCCAGTGAAAGGCTTCTGGGCCTTCTGTTTTTCTGAAGTGAAGCTTGTAAGTGAAGGTTCTCCAGTAAAGCTTGTGAAGGCAGTGTTTGTTTTCCTATTTTCAGGTAGTCTTCCCATTGCTTTCCTCTGAGCTGTAAAGCATGTTATCATAATCTTGTTGCTTCCAATAAAAATATTTGGATTTTTCTGAGTATGTTTTCTTATATTAAACAGTTGTATAAATGCTTAATATTAGGATGTTTCTTCAGTCCTCATGAGACATATTTACTGACTTCAGAAAATGTAGCGTCTCCTCCCAAAACTTGGATGTAGTTGGGATACTTAACAGTTGTGCTTACAAAACCAACAAGAATCTCAGCGTGGCATAAAGGAACAAGCCGATACATCCTTGGCCCTGACACAATCTCAATGAATACTAATGTTGAAATAGGAGGAGCCTTAAGCAGACTATGCTATGGGGTGTGCTTTCTTCACTGTGCCAATGTCTCCCGGCCTGTCAAGAGAGGGCCCTAGCTCTGACATGAGTTCTTCTCCATTCAGATGGAAATAGGAGCTTGTGAGCTACTCTGCCAGTTGAATAGCAAAGGAGAGGAAATTTCCACTGTGCTGTTCTCCAGTGATTTTCTGTAGAGACAGGTTTCCTCAAGTGCGTGGGCTGGGTGAATGGGTGTATGGATTGCAGAAGTCTGTTTGTCATGAATCTGATGAGTGCAGAGACTGTGGGCATGTTAGAAATAGCTTGTCACTTCTTTTAAAATGTGGAGATGAAACAACCTTCTCTCTTTTAAACCTATCTAGTAGGATATGTCACCTTACAATGTTACCAGTCTGTGCTAGTCCAGAGCCAATACTTGGAACTGATAGGACTTAGTTGGTAACTGAGTTTCAACAGCCAGCTCCCTTGATGATGTTTTTCCATATTGGGAAAGTTTGTACTCTCCAACCCTAATGATTCTGTGATTCTGTGTACAGGCTTAGATAGCAGTTTGAGTAGTTTTACTTCATTAATAAGTTTTCTTAAGTGGTTTAGCTAGTTGTAATGTAGTTGGTGCTATATACCTTTTCCTTAGGCTGGACATAAAAAGGTAACTGTTCAGCAGCACTGTAAGTTGTCAGTGTGTTTTTTGACAGTATTTATCGTGGCATTTTGTGATTGACATATTTGGCTTATTTAGTTTAACTAAAGTAAATTATGGTCTCCGACTGTTCTGGGAGGTGGTGTGTTGCTTTCTGTTTGATTTTTATTTTTTTGATTGCAGAACACTTATTGAGTGTCTCTGTTGGCATAGAAGAATATGCAGGGTTTGGTCTCACTTCTGCAGTACTGCTGTGGGATTAGAGCAGTCTCACTGACTATTCCTCTTCTGTTGCCAGTCTCCCCACTGAAAGGTGGGGAGGTAGAGAGGAGAGCTCTGGTTGCGAGTCTGCTGGGCTATGGTGTCTCCAGGGGCAGCATGATAAGAATTCGATTGGCTCTGATTCTTCCATACATATTTCTCTTGTCTCAAGACAGCTTTTTCACAGAAATAGGACAGAAGCAGTAGAGGAACTGTTAAATAATTAGTCACAGTATATGCATGTTTTGCTTTAGACTGAGACGGTCCTGGGGGCTTCTGTAAATTATAACTGCAAGGCAGTGATTCTCTGTGAATGTGAGTGCTGTCACACTGGAGTACTCATCTGCCATTCCTACATTAGGATTAGGTATGTTACCTTTTAGAATTTGGTAAAACCCCTTGTACCAAGACTCCTCTTGCTGTAAAAAAAAATGAGGGACTTTTACTTTACTTTTCACAGACTTGAGGGATAATTCAGTTTGCATCTCTCATAAATCAGAGCACCTTCCCCATCCAAAATGAACACCCTTCCCCAACCACTGTATATTTTTAATTAACTGCCATAATCATTAGTTGTATTAAAGAGGAGATACTGGAAAAAACTGTTGATGACTTTTGTTGGTGGTGGTCTCAGCAACAAGGCATAAAGGGTGCTAATAGTCTTCCCAGAGGTGGTGGGAAGGAGGATCAGTCCTGGGGTACTGATAAACACAGGGTTTATCAGGTAGGGAAAAGAAAAGAGTACTTGGAAGGCTGCCATGTGGTGCCTTCCTATAATTAAAAGGATTAGTGTTTGGCTCTACCTGTAATGGCAAGGTGCTGTGCCTGCCTAGAATTATAGCAAGAACAGAGCGAGATCATCATGAAAGTATTTTAATGGGATGCTCACTGTGCACTCAAAAGCATGCAAAATCTTACAAGATAGACAGTAAGATTATAGAAAAATAATATGTGCCAAAAAACCCCAATAGGCAATACAGAATCTAGCAATACTACATTTGTGATCACACCAGGTGTCATGTCAAGCCTGTTTAAGCCCTTCTGTAAAGCTAGTTGTGTTAACGTGCTCAAGGTAGATAGAGGTGGAATTGTCTTGCAGTACGCAGGATTTCAGACCTACTGAATATTCTTTTGAATGCTCAGATGTATCCAATGCACAAATATGTGCTGGAATTTAAACAAATGAGCAAACAAACAAAGGCAAAAAACCCTAAAACAAACAACAGACCAAAAAAAACCCCAAAAAACAAACCCACAAAAAAACCCAACAAAACAAAGCCAAGCAACATCAACAAAGCCTGACACCTTATTTTTAGGAGAGTTTTTCATAAGTCAGTACATATATGGTCTTGTCAGTCATTGTAACAAAAGATCCAGTTTTGCTTCTGTTTCTTCTCCACTGAGTTGTTGCTGGGACCATAAAGTGCTGTCAAAGTTTTAACTGCTTTTCTGACTTGGTTCTTCTGTGTTTGTTATCAGTGTTTTAAGCAGGGTTTTGTTGTCATTTAGCTTTCTTCACAAGCAGTGTAATATTAAACATTCTGGCATTGCTGTCTGTGACTGCAGTAGAAGTACTTACACATCCAGGTTGTGAATTGGAGAGAGACAGTGCTTTTTTCTTTTTTTTTTTTTTTATTGTGGCAGATGGACATTCCTGCACAGCCAGGAATTTGACTGCAGTCAAAATCTTACTAAACTTTTCCATTATACTGCCTATCAGCAGAAATGAATATTTGAGAAATTGGTAGAATATTTTATGTTCCATGGCACAGATCTGTGAAGAAAGCAAGCTTGCCTTCTCTTGTTGCTCTGGTGGTACAGTAAGGATATATAGGGGATTTGTTGGGTTGGGATTTTTTGTATGTTGTAAATGCTTCATCATGACATTAAGCACTGGCTTTTGTGATTCTTTGGAAGTGTTGCACTAGACAGTTTTCATTGTCTCCTGAAGTGTTCAGCATGTTACATGTGGATCCCTGGCTTTCTGTGAAATAAACTGTAACATAGGACCAAAGTTTTATTTATTTTTTCCTGATGTCTTCCTTCCCTCTTTCTTCCTCTCCCTTCCCCTAACATCCCCCAAATTTGGAAAACAATAATTCTTAAGTGGCTAGGGAATAAAGTTGAAATGTTAGCGATTCTCTAACATGCATAGTTATATTAACTTAAGGCAAGGAAATCCATCTGCAGGTGAACCAAAAGTCCTTGGTGTTGCTGGCATTAGTGGTAGCCTCTAGTAACATTACTTAAGTGTTTAAATCCCCCTAGTTACAGGTACTGAAGAATGATCATGCAGATGATAGGATCCATGCAGGAACCATAGTTTTCATTGTTGCAGATAGTGTTGAACAGTTACTTCCATGTCTGCTGTGAGAATGTTTATGTTCATACTTGTGTATATCTACCTATGTATTACATATAGGTATATACGCCAATCTGGTTTATGCCAGATTGACATGCTTTTTTGTCACTTTGATCATGTAAAGTCTGGAAAGCTTGTATTCATCGTGGAAGTGATGGCTAGGTATGTGATATCTTGCATTCACCGGAGTCAGAAATTCTAATTTTCATAGTGGAGAAGTGTTTAATCCCTGTAAATTAATGGCAGACTAATGATGGCACCAACATGTTGGTTCAGAAATAGCAGTTTTCCAGATTTGACTGTTGGTTTTCTGTGTGGTTAGGATATGAAGGGGCTTTGGTACTGTGATGCCTTGGGGAAAAAAAAACAACAACAAAAACAACCAAAGAAAACCCCCAAAAAAACCAATGAAAAAGAAACCTGCAAACCAAAGCAAAACAAAAAAATCAACTTGGTAAATTGTAATGCAGAATTTTGGTTTTGGCAGTTTTCTTTTTTAGTGTCAAAGGCTGAGAGACTTGAAGGGTTTGGTGTAGCAAGGTCATCTGCAACAACTGAATTGAATTGTATACTGGATGTGGTAGCTGTACTTTCCTTGGAGAAACTGTGAAGGATAGTTTTCCACTGTTACTTGAGTACATCTTGTTTCCTCACAAGAAATACAGTGTTATGTGAAATTATTTTGGCAGACCTTCTTGACAGGTTATGGCTTGTCCACTGTGATTAGCTTAGGATAATTGATACTAATAGGCTCACAAAGAGCAGCTTACTCAGCTTGGAGCTGTTGGAAGTTGCAGAGGAGGTTTTTTTTTTGTTGGGTTTTTTTTTTTTTTTTTTTTTTTTTTTTGTTTTTTTCCTTTTTAGTGTGGCAAAGGAGTATAAATCGGGTAGGTTAATAGTCAGTGTTCTTCAGTGCATTTACAAACATAGTTAAAATGAAAAGTAAAAATAACCTCTGTGTGTATGTATGCACATGCGCACTTTGCTGGACTGGGAGATGTTAATGGAGTTTCAGGACTGTGAATAGAAAAAGTCTTCCTTGTTTCTGCTGCAGCCCTGGTGGATAGGATGTTGCTGGGAGGGAAAGGGGGTTGGACTAGATGATTGCCAGAAGTCCATTTTAACCCTAGCAGTTCTGTGATTCTGTGACTCCATAAGGGGCTGTTCACAGGGCAGTCTCCACCAGACATTGGGGTCCCTTTTGTTTTCCCCAGTGACATTGGAGTCCCTCTTGTTTTCCCCTCTACTGGCATTTCCTCTGGTCATGAGGCCTCCCCAGGAACTGCCTACATGTAGCAGTTCTGCCACCCTGCAGCTCTTGGCAGGAGAGGAGGAGCCCCGGAGCCCACTTCTCTGCTGGGGTAGAGAGGCTGTGTAGGTAGGTAGCCACATCTCCTTGATTTGGGGAGTAAAGGAACAGAGGTGCAGCAGGCTCAGATTAGCTCTTCAAAATGAGGTCCAAGGCCAATATTGCAGATGTTACAGTAATAGTAGCCCAAAGCAGTACTATATCTAGGGCCATGTCTGCTTAGAAGTGCACCACTGTGGGGCTGTGATGCCCATCAGCAGGCAGGGATTTTTTTTATTTTTTTATTTTTACCTGGGAAGTCAACATCATATTTTTGTACTTAAAATACAGATGCATTCTCAAATTGCTAAATGAAAAAGTTTTCTCTTTGTTTTTATGCTAATTGCCACAGAAGGTGCTTGTCCTGTTTTACATGTCAAACTCTTTTGTTCCATTGCAACTGATCAATGCATGTCTTGGTCACTTGATAGAAAGTGTACTTTTAAAATAGCTTCATGAAAGTGTAGATAATAATTGATTAACTTGTAGGGATCAAGGTGAGAGCCGACCATAAGTTTTGTAAGGGAGTTCATTTGTTTCTGTGATACCTTCTGATTAACACCCATTGTATTTTGGATCATTGTTCCTTTTTGCGTCTGATTTGCAATTTGCAAATGGCTGGTATGCCAAATACAAATGCAACTTCTGCAGTGGCTTTTTTGATGGTGATTTCTACTGTTTGTTTTTATTTGCTTTTTCAGCTTCTAAATAGCTTCTAAATAACCTTAGAAATAGTTTATAATAGAGGTCTAGCTGTCTTGTTTATTATATACTAAGCTTGTTCTTGTGTTCAGGTACTTTGCTACTTCTAATCACCATTTTGTATCTTACATCTCAGTGGTTCCCAAATGTATTTTAAATAGCTGAGTGCTTTCAAATTATTGCATATTCATAAGTAACTTTCTCAACATGTGAAACAAAGCTAAAATGCAACCAAATCCAGTAACATTCAGCTGGTTGCTGGAGAGAGCTTACGGTAAAGATAATTTGGGTACCATCTCATTATTTTAATACTTATACACTCAGTTCTTCTGGGAGAAGTAATATAGGTACTTGACTCTAGCAGTTGTGGATTACTGGGGGTTGTAGTACACTAGAAAATATTTCAGAGCAAAATATGAGCATAGTTTCTGGGACAGGAGCCAGAGGTCAGGCTTCCTCCTGTCATCTTGCAGTGAACTGTCCACATCACTGGGGTACAATCATTTTTGCTTTTGATTTTTCCTTTCCTATGTAAGGATGAAAAACACTGTACTTGTCTCTCTTATATAATCAAGTGTCAGTGGTAGAATGTTGCATAATGGTTTTGATGTGCTTTTCTTGACCTGAGTTACATCTCTTTGGCTTCCTGGTAGCAGCCTTATAGTTAGAATGTTTCATAAAACTTGAATTTGCATCATTGTTCAATGCTTTTGAATTAGAAAGGTTTTGAATATGCCTTTCTCACATTCTTTTTGACAATGTCTGAGCATGTGTACTTAAGTCTCAAGTGTTCAGCTTTAAAAGAGAATCACATGCTTTTTTTTATATTAGTATTGTATACTTGATCATTAAAACAATTGCCATTGTATCTTATATGTCTTTTAGGCTTCCATCCATATAGTACATATGTTTCATCTTTAGTTGTGAGCTGGCTTCAGGTAAACATAATTTTTAAAATGTACTCTAATAGTAATCATCAATACATAACCTCAGAAGTTCTGAAAACAGCAAAAAGTATGCTGTTAATTTTTTATTTTAATGAAATACACTAACATGGGTCCATGAGGGTCAAAAAAACCCCCAAATAATACAAGAATGCAAAACCTTGTTTGAAAACTTAGTTACTAAATTAGTTGAGCTGTCCCAAATTCTAAAAAGCTTTAAAATTAGGGTTATGCATCATACCTCTGCAGCTGAGTTCTAGTACTGTCATCTCCAAAGTAAGATTTTAACTTTGGCCTGTCTGTTACCTTGTCTTTTCAGTAAAACAACTGATCTGTATCTCCAGAGTGCAAGTCTATGCATGCATCATGAAAAGAGGGGTGAGGAGTAGGGAGAGAACAGGGAAAAAATAGACAATCACAGGAAGTTTCCAAGCTGTTTTCTGAAGTAGCCTTCCTCCGTAGCAATTTGTTGCAGATGAGTGAGAGGTACAGTGTCGCAATAGGCTGTTCCTTTGAGGCAATTTCCTCAGATTTTGAAGGTCTCTTCCTTAGGTAACTTTCAAGTTGAAGCTAGTACCATCTGTGTAGTTGGTAAATTCCAGAAATGTATCCAGGTCCTTGAGGTAGATTGATAAAACAGGTGGTTGTGTTAGGCAAAGTCTTCCTGTAAGTCTGAACAGAAGGATTAGTCTACTTTAAAAACTATGCAGCAGAAAACATTTTCAGGGTGAGAAGTCTCTTGTAGGAGGACGTATGTGTGAATGAATGCTCTGTGTGGAGCTCTGTCAAATATCAGCTATGTTATTAAAGCACCAATCACTTCTGACCTGTTACGGATCCAGCGTAATAATTTCATCTTTTCACTCCATTTTTTTGTCTTCCCTATGACCCCTTCTTTTCCAGATACAAAACTATAATTCCATTAAACAAGGGAAACTCTTCTTTCTCTAATGGACTGGGGAGTCATCTTTGTCAACTTTCCTGTATAGCTCAAAGACAGTTTTTAATGCTTTTCACTTAAAGATTTCAAAATGCCTTCTAAATTTTAAGAGCCAAAATGTATGAATAAAATAGTTTTGAACGCATTATTTGTCACTGTGCAATACATATGTGTGCTAGAGGCATATTGATTTACAACTACCATTAGGAGTGGGAAGGGGCTGGGAGGGCAGGGAGGCAAAACCAAACGTATTGCTTATTTCCCATTTTGATTTTCAAAATAGGTAATGGAATTAGCTGAAACTAAAATAGTAATTTTAGCTTTTTGTTTACAGGTTTGATCTTGCTGTTCTATCTGGTATTTTATGGCTTCCTAGCAGCACTCTTCACATTCACGATGTGGGTTATGCTTCAGACACTGAGCAATGATATACCAAAATACCGTGACCGGATTTCCAGTCCAGGTAAGAGTGTATTTATTTTTTCAAAAAAACCTGTCTTGTTTAACAGCTAAGTTTCAGCTGAGAGTTTGCTTAAATTATGAACTGCCTGTAATTATTATTAACTACTTACAGGCTTCAGAGAGTAAAACTTGTCATTCAGTCAGCAGCTTTTTATGCATATGTGCTAATGTTTGCTGTTTTTTCTCTTAAGTTCTTTTCAGTTGAACGTGTCATGTATGTAGACTGTAATTTTACCTGTGCATCCACACAACATGCTGTTGTATAAGTGGGATTATCATTTAATCATACTGCTTTAAAGAAAATATAAACCAGTTGTCTTGGATGAGGTGGAAGGCCACTTATGATTAGTTTTACATACTTTGAAGGAAGTGCAGGAAGGCTGTACTATGAGGGTGATAGGCTCAAGAGTGTGTAAGGGCTATGATGTGAAGTCATTTCCAGAGTTTTCATTATAGTATTGGATAGCTTTCAACCAATGTGAAATGGCTGTGGATTCTGCGGGTTGATGGCGTATTATGTAGGAATCCACTGAAGGGAGAGAGTCCTGTGATGGGGCTTCTGATGAAGCTAAGTCCACGTAACACGTAGCTGCCACTAAAAGTTGTGTCTTGTTTCCTGGAACTGGTGCTCCTTTGTGTGCATGCCCATCTAGCCCCACTGTTGGCTGCTGGTTCAAGGAGCTATATGTGACAGGAAAAAAAACACTTCATAAATAAAAATGAATAATAAGGTACTGGGTTTGGTTCCCCCCTCCTCTCCTTAATTTTTCCCCCTTTTTTTTCCTTTTTTTATTTTTTTTTAGATATGAGTTTAAATATATCAAAAAAGTCTGCCATTATAGGCGCTATTTTGCTGTATCTTCATACTGGAAAAAAATAAAGATTTTGACTCCGAAAGATTTGAAAGATGCTTCTCATAGTTCAACTACACCAAAGAGATAACTGTTTTCTAGTTACTGTTTCTGGAAAATGTGTTAGTATTTGACCTGTATGTGCAACTTCAATGATTGGGCCACCTGAAAATCTGCTATCTCAAATTTTAGAACAACTTGGCTTAGGGGCCAAATTTATGTTTAAAACACAACTAAACTAGATGGCTATGCAACATTAATGTTTTGGTAGAAGTTAGAGGACAGTATTTTTTAAAATGCTTTTCCTTTTTTTTCAACTTCAGACTCTTGAAATTGACTAGCATCTTGCTGCTGCATCAACACATGATACATGATCTTAACATGAGCAAGATGCAGTTGGGCCAATATGATAAATGTCTCTAGATTCGGAACAGAATTTATTCTGATGTAGTGTTCAGACCTTCTTAAGCAAATGTCCTCTTATAAGGGATTTTTGAGGATTTATGCTGTTGTTTTTTTTTTTTATGGCTAAGAATGGGCTAAAAGTTGGAAATGATGATAATTATTGTTAATAATATCATCATCATAATTGACAATCTGCTTTATGTAAAAAAAAAAAGGGGTGAAAATGAAGGTGGCTTAGTTGGCCATTTCTCCCCATTTTCTTTGTGGTAGTCAGAACTTTGGTAGTGGAGGGTGCCATGGGTAACTGCCTTAATACTGGGCTTGAGTGACATGTTTTTCTCTTGTGCCTCTTGTAGTTCAGGGGATAACTGCTTTTAAATAAGTCAAAAAGGATGTTTGCTTAAAAAAGTACGTATGCCACAATTAGTTTTTAATGTAAGAATTCCTATAACATTGCTGAATGATTTTTTTAGTTGTCTTTAATACTCATACATGAAAGTTAATAAAATTGCCTATTTGTGTTTTAATGTTTCTCTTTAACTCTGTCATTTTTCGCTTGCAGTGAAACATGTCATGTTCCTGGCTGTAAAACTTTAAATTATAAAAAAAAATTATCCACACACAACCTGGATGACGTAGGTCAAAGGCTTTACTCTGGTGTTAAACATACTTGGAAATCTCACACTTGATTTCATAATTGATATTTGACTTGCATTTTTCACTGGGATATAATATTATCAATCAAATCCAGTTGATTTTAAAATGTGGGTTTTTTTTAAATCCTTCTTGGAATTGTAGGAATATGTAATCTGTTAAAATCCTAGGTGTGATCCTGTGTTGAGGCTGCTAATTTTCTTACTCTAGAAGAGCTCAAATCCTTTGTCTCACAGTCTATGCATCAGTCCTTCAAGTAGCTTTTTCTGTAGAATTTACACCATAGTCTCTAGGCATACTGTGATCTACTGGAATTGGAGTAGTTCCTTCCTCTTAGGATGTTTGTGAAGTTTCCCTGAAGCAATAAATCCCTTAAAAATAATGTTTTGTTCATTGATGGCTAGTTTAGGTACTAGTTTAGGTTGTCATATTTACTTTGAAAAATGGCATTTAAATCTTTCATTTACAGTATAATTCTATAGATAATAACAATCTCTTCTCCCTCAAGCTACCTTAGTGTGTAAAACCCCTTCAGCATTTTTTCAGCCCTGTTACTAATTATCTTGCATTTTGTTGAATGCCAGTTCAGCATGGAGGTCAGATGATGACTGTAATGGTGCAAAGTAATTTGCAATCAGAAATGTTATTTGTAGTTTTATATGGACTCTCAGTCATAAAGGCATTTAGTTATGGCTTGCCTGGAAATAATTTAACTGCTGCTAACGCAGAAAGGAGGCTATATGATATATTTGCAATCCTATAAAAAAGGTAGAGTAAAAAAGGCATTAAATGATACCAGTTTTCTTTAGAATTTAAAAAGATATTTGTCTGTGATAAATTTCTGGTATTATTATTTCCAAATTTCAAGTCTTTGTAATAGTTTCTGCCTTTGGATGAGAAGCTTGGCCATTTCTGTAGGTGAATTCTTAATAGATCTGGGCTGCTTAATTGTACTTTTTATACGCTTTCCAAAAGCTTACTGAGATTGACTAACTACAGTAATGACTTAAGAATCTGACATCAAGAGAACTCTTCCCACTGTGGTCTTATCTTCTCAAATATTTCTTTTGTATAAACAAGGCCTAATTTTATTTATTTATTTATAATTCTGGGAGATGAGTTTTGTTTTGTTCCTTAAATTTTATTAATTTGGGAGTCTAGGTTTTAATCGGTTTTGCCAGAGGATGGGAAGCTACATGGCAGCCTAAGCTGCTGCTGTAATTGCAGCTTCTTCCCTTATGCCAAATTTGACATAGTTCAAACCATTTTAATATTCTAACTTAGAAGAAAACTAATCTGGTAAAAAATAAGTTGTTGGTTATCAGTTCTCAGCTATACTTGAAGAGACAGATGCATGGCTATTCATCTGTTAATCACAACTGCAGGAGTTTTATCTATTCTAATTATTTGTACTAAGAGTTACCCTAAGGTACTGTGAATGAAGCAATCATAATGCCCTTTTTTGAAGATTCAGTCTCTTCTGCAGTATCTGGTGGTGTAGTGCTGTTTCATCTGTTACTGAAGCTGTGGTGAATAACAGAAGCATTGGGTATCCCTGTTAGTGACAACTCCTGATGGTACAGGGCTGAATTTCTTAGCAGAGTATGCCTTTTGCTTTCACCTACTACTACTACAAAAAAAAAAGCCTAAGATTTAACTTCGTACTTTTCTTTACCGATATCCTGGGAAGAACAGTTCAGCTCTATCAAGGACCCATACTCCATGTCAGTGTCTGCATTTTTCATCCTTCAACACAAGGCTGGACTTGAGCATTTAATTATCTATGTCTTTGTTTCTCCTCTTTGTCCTGGCTCCCTGGCTGTAGATAGTTCCTGTTGCCATACCTGCAGCCAGCAGCTGGATAAAGCCAGCCAGAGGCCAGCACTGAGCACATGGGGGAACCCTGACTGTTGCAGTGTCAGGTCATAGCAGTCTGGGAGGCAGCTGAAGTGTTCATAGTTACCACAGCCTGACTAAGGCATACCCTTAATAAAGTTTCTTGTATTTTCCATTAACAGATGGCATCTAAACTTTCTGTTCGAGGAGAAGGAGGAAAGGACTAGCAGCTAACCTGGCTTGTCCGTTTTGATTGAGCAATCGTTCAAGCCATCTTTATGTATTATGAATTTTTAAAAAATAGTTTGTTTCTTGTGGGTTTCTGAGATAAATACAATCACAGCCTCACTGTATATTACCTAAATCTTTGAAGGATAGCTTTAACTGGAGGTTTTCTGGGTGTGGTGTGGGGTATTTTTTCAATTATTAAGTTCATTTGCTAAATATGGAAATTGGGACATGAATCAGTGTAATTCTTTGATTGAAAGTGATTAAGTTGCTGATTTTGCTATTTCTAATCAGTTGGGTTTGGTTTGTGAATTACAGTTATATGGATTGAATTTAAGTATTCATGTAATGATGATTTTGATAACTGGCTTCAAACACAAACTCTCTTACAGTACTGTGGAATATAGAGGTAGCCTTGATGGTTTTTTACAGATAGGTATTTTCCAATTTATGGATATGATTTTTTTAGTTGATTAGAGTGGTGGAGGGAAGAGAGGTTGTTCAGTTCTTTACTTTCACTTTTTCTTTTTAAGGACTTATGATTTCACCAAAGCCAGACACTGCACTGGAATTTTACTTTAACAAGAGTGACGCCCAGTCATACGCAGAATACGTTGCTACACTTAGAAAATTCCTTGAATGTAAGTAAATTACTGCAACTGCCCAAGTAATTCAGGAGTCTTAATGTTGAGTGCATTAGTTTCCTTTTTTGCTTGTAGTTACCAGTTGCTAATGGAGGCTGGTTCAAGTTCAAACTTACTCTAGACATGTGAGTTATTAAAATATATACATTATAGAAAAAGGTAGGTATAAATACCAGTATTAGACAGGAAGCCTGAGCATGAGGAATAGCGGAGAATTTTGGGTCCTTATACAGTGTTTCGGCAACATGGTTATTTAAATGCTACAAGATACAGAAATTACATATGCTAAAAGAATTCAGTGTAAAATTACACAGGTCATTTATTTGGAGGCAATGTTTATCAAGACTTAACTGATCATAGTCTTCATCTAATTGGTTTAGTAACTAAGTGAGAATCGTTTATTCTTAAGAACTTGTTTGCCTGTTTAAAAAATGAGGCACACAAAGATTAAATTAATTGCAATTTATTAACTTTCACCCTGGCACACAGTATTTACAAGCAGAAATATTAAAACATTGAATTTAGAACACGGAGAGAAGGTGACACAGGCCAAGACTGAAGGATGGCAAAATCACTAGTTTAAGTCATAGGTTATTTTATATATGTGCCTATATGTACACTTAATCTAGTAATACACAAATCAGTCTAAAGTGAGGAGGTGCTGTAAATTGAGGAGGTGCTGTAAAATCTCACCTGTGCTCATGAGTTGTTCTGTTAGCTATACAAGCTACATACTTAAATCTGTCTGTATTCGGAGTTCTGGTGCCTACTAAAAGCTTCCATGAGAAGGCTTTACTTTCAGAGCTCTGCCAAGGGTTCCTGGGAGGAATGCTGCATTTCATGATTACTTGCCTCTCCTGCAGTTCATTGGGTTTTGGACTCTCCCTTTAAGGATGAATTTTCCCATTTTACTGTGTTTATGCTTAACTGGGGGCAGAGTGTAAGAGAGGGGAACAAAATCACAGAACATGTTAAATGTGAATAGCTGGGCGTTTGTGATGATGTGATCTGTGTACTTGTACTGTGTACACAAGGAAGTGAGAAACAATTTGGGGTCTTAGTATAATGTAAGTTGTAATACCTGATGTATATGTAGAAACGATTTATTATTAGTCCTTGAAATACTTGAAGTTTTCCTTTATAAAGGAAACATGCAAAGGGAAAACTGGTTTTGTTTCCAGGTAAAAAATTGAATGTTTATATTTTAATACATTATTAGCTTAGAATACGTAATTAGAGTTAGTTTATGTACAGAAATCAATAAAGTTTTGATTAATGATATGATTTGAAAAGCAGGACAGCATTATTTCTTCTGTAGTGCTCTATTTATTCTTCCATTGAGTGCCACTTCTTGATGGGCTTTGAAAAAGTGTTTGTTAAGATGGATATGAGACATAGTGATCTGAAAATAGTCCTTTGAGAAAATTCCTAGATAAGTAACAACTATAAATTACATGCTTAAATAGTCTTTTGCAGGTTTTGGTTACTTGTATGCTTTATACCACTGATTCACAAGCTGTTTCTGTTTCATAGCATATGATGATTCAAAGCAATCCCAAAACATAAACTGTACACCAGGAAGGATTTTTGATCAGAATGATGTTGCTGTTAAAAAGGCATGTCGATTTAACCTCTCTGAGCTTGGCCAATGCTCTGGAAAGGAAGATAAGACCTTTGGCTATTCTAAAGGAACTCCCTGCGTGCTTGTGAAAGTAAATAGAGTAAGTGACTACTTACTTATTATATATTCTTATACAAGTGCTCTCAACTACCACTGTATGAAAAATGACTGTAGAAAAGGACTGAAATATGTGCTTAGTTTGCTTCTCAAGATATTTATATTTCTGGAAGAGTGTAATTTATGGAAATATCTAGCAATTCATGTGTTTCAGAGAGTAAAATGGAATGAACTTTTTAAGCATTCTAATACTTACAAGTATTCATTTTTATTTGCATCAAAATATCCAAACCCCCCGTTTTAAGGAGTACAACTCAAGTTTTTGCTTACTGTTCTATGTAACAGATTCTAAACCACTGTGCAGGTACATTGTGTTTTACTTTGTTCTTGAAATGTAATTAGAATGTAATACATTCTGTAACTCCTAAACTACATAAGATGATGAAAACTTTACTGAGTAAGTATTTTACTTTTCAGTGATACTACACATTACTTGAACTGCTAACTGGTTTTAGCTGTTAATATTACATGCAGAATATAAAATAAGAAAATAATCCTTTCTGTAGCCACTGTAACTATTTGAGCTTATAACTTAACAATGTTTTAGATCATAGTCCTAGTCTGAAATTGTGCTTCATTAGACGGATTTGCGCCCTGTATGAACTCTCTCATATTAAGTGGGGGGAAAATTCAAATTCGGTATGTAAAACTGGAAAGGGAAAGAGACTGTAACTATTTTAACTCTCTTTTAGATAATTGGGTTAAAGCCTGAAGGAGAACCACGTATACAGTGTGCATCTAAGGTCAGTTCTGAATGTAAGAAGTAAGCGTGTAGTTAATTTTCCTTGTAATTAGGATGAAAAGTAATTTATTTCACTCTTTTCCTTTCTTGTTAGACTTTGTATTTGATTTTCCTTGTTTTCAACTTGATGTATGTCTAGTTTAGTGTCTTTAATTTCTTCAGTGTGTTACAAAAATACTTTGTTGTTGTTCTTTCATCTTTAGATGGATTTGAACTACCTGGCTTGCTTTAGAGTTGAGAAAAAAGCATACATGTTATTTGTGATCATATTTATTTATTTGTTTGTTTATTGTGAGTTGCATTTTGTTTTCCCATTTCATAACCTGTATTTTTATTTTTTCTCCATGCTGCAAGTGCACCTTAGACAATTTTATAAATGATGGGTAAGACACGGTGTGGAAACTGTTACTGTTCAAGTAAAAGCTGCCTTCAAATCAAGTGTAAACTACTTATAATGACTAACCTATTTGTTGTGTACCAATGGATTTACACAGACTGTTTTATGGCAACTATAATGATTACTTTGACTTCTGCATATTTTTCCTAGACTGCTTGGGGAGCAGTGAAAGCCTTGGTAAGTTAGTAGCTTGAGCAAGGGATGGAGTCATGGCTCTTAGCTTGAGATGGCTGATAAAAATGTAGGCTGGGAAATTTCAGCAATTAATGAGACAAATACTGTAAGTGTTCCTGCCTTCATCCTAGGTACCTGTAGTAGGCATAAGTTTTAATACTTGATTTTGGTGGAGTCTTTTGAAAATTTTGATCTCCCTATGACAGTCTGTTGCCAGTAAAGGTGATTCTTTCTCTTATTTGGTACTGATTTCTTTATGTCCACTCTTAAAATTGTTGTTCCACTGGAGGAATTATTTGTTTCTTTAGAATAAAGCAAGTTCCTTCTACTTTTATTAGTACTCTTTCTTCTTTGACTTCACTAGTTTATAATTTTTCATAATGTGGCATCCCAGGCTGGTCAGAAGTTTGCCTCTAGCTGACTTGTTAATGACAAGGTTTTTCTATCTGTCATCATATTGAAAGTAGTAATGTTTCTTGAGGTGAATTTGCCATCTGTAATACAATGTGTCTTTATTTTACTAATTTTACTATTTAGGTCTGTCTTTTGGTTGTTTCCCAGTCTGTATCTGTAGATGTGATTTCTTGAAGTTCAGGGCTTTCAATTTCATGTTGCTACTTTTGCTGTCCACCCCGTAGTTTTTTGTGATCATTTCAATGGGATCCAGGTCTCTGAAGCGTTCTGATCTACACTTACAGCTTGGTGCCATCAGTGTAAGAACATTTATTTTACATCTCACAAGTCCTTGTTGAGAACAGTGAATAGAGCCCAGGACAGTCTTCTTCATTCCTAACTAAGCTTCCTTGGGATGTGTTGAAAACTAACGTTCAAGTCATTTAGAAAATATTGGTAATAATCCTGTTTTATGATGATTCTATTTCTTCAGCTTTCTTATATGGATGAGACAGTCTCTATGTGACAGTGGTAAAAGCTATACTAAGCAAATCAGAGATGATGCTTTTTCTTATCCTCTTAGTTGATTTCACTAGGAAACAAATAAGTTTGATAACAATTTAGTTGATCTTGGTGGGGTCTTTTGCTACTTTTTTATCCTTAAGATACTTGCCAATAGACTGTATTGCATGTTATGGTACATATTTTCTTGCATCCTCTTTCTTTAAATACAAGGTACTGCTTTTTTCCATATACAATTAAAATTCTCTGATCTACATAGATGTGGTGGTTTTAAATTTTGAGATTATTAATCTTAGTAGTTCTTCAGTGACTTCCAGGGAAGATATTTGTTGATCTTTGCTACTTTGAATGCATCTATTTTATCTTTAATTAGCCGGTTCTTGTCCTCACTCATCATGATTTAACTGCTTTGGAAAGCTTAAGTCTTGGTTACAATTCCTCCATCTCTGTAGACCACAAAGCAGCAGCATCAACAACTTTCATTTTCTCCTTTTGTCTGTGATTCATCTTTACACTTCTTTCTGTTATGCCCCTTGCTTATTGAAACCCTTTACTTAAAGGATTACACTATTCTTTACATCAGCTTGGGAGGCCCTGTTTCCAATTCCATTTTTATTTCTTTGACTCCACAGGATATGAGTGCTGAGTAATGGTCTCTTCTTCTCTAGTGGATAAGGTGGATGCTTACCTGGAAATTATATGTTGTGACTGTTCTGGATCTTGATGCCAGGATGTCCACTGTGACCCTCTTTGTGTGTGCACTGGAAAGGTGGAGAAGGATAGCCCACAGGCTTTTGTGCATTTTGCAGACAAATTTATAACTGCATTGTGTCTGCCACTGTATTTGAATGTTCCCTACATACTGGCTTATAACAGAAGTTGAAGTTTACTGGTCATTTGTACTGTATTGATTCTCTTATTCAGGGTGTTTACCATATCTTTAAGTAACTGATGTGTTCTGTTGTGGTGTTTTGGCTTTCTGTGGGTTTTTTTTGTGGTTGTAGGTTGTTTTGTTGGGATTTCTTGTTTGGTTGTTTTGTTTTGGTTTTTTTTTGTATGTGTTTTTTCCTTTTTCCTTCTGTGTTGCTGTCAGCAATTGTGGATTGAAAGAATTCAGGATGGACTGCACTGGATGTTTCCTTCATGGAATATATGATCATAATTGTGCAGTTCATAGTACAAATACAACTTACTAGTAATTTTAAATATTACATCAGAAATCTTTAATGTCTGAGTGACAAAGGTGGATTTTGCTTAAAAGGTAATTTAATTGAGCAGAGCAAAAATCCTACTATCAAGTTCGTTTCATCTTAGAGCAGATTTTTTTAACCTGCAGATTTGCTCTTCAGCAATTTTTCTTCCCCCTTATTTGTGTTTTTAAATATTTTTTGTTGTTTATAGTTAGCTTGACATATACTGAGAGCAGTTTGGAGAAGTGTCTGCCTGGACTTAATGCACTCTGACTGTTAAATGGGAAAAAAAAAAATAAAAATGAAGAGGCCAAGCCTCATACAAAATGAGGCCAAGGGCTTCTGTCCACGCATCCTGCCAGTCTTTGTCATCTGAAACATCATTCAAGTTTTTCACTTGGAAATTCCTGTTCTTTAGGCATTCTTCTCTGAGGCAATTCTTCTTTCCTCTCCTTGCACTTTTCCTATGGGATTTTTTTTTAATGTAAAAAATTTAAGTAGATCTAGTATTTCTAAGTCAACGGGCTTGATACTTGGGGATGCTTTTCTCTCTGCTCCCACACAGTGCTAGTTGTCATCACTGTAATTTCTGTAGATTAGAAAAGTGAATGTTTGCACTGTCAGACACTAATTACAGCTGGATTTTCCTCCTGCACCCTGGAGGAACTGAGCTGCTGTAGTCTTGAGATCTCCACAAAGAGAAACAAGCCAAAAAAAGGATTGTGTTTCCAAGAAGTTTGGAGATCAGTGGTTGTTTAGGTCTTTAGTTTGGAGCCGGAAGTGTGCAGTTTCATGTATGCCAGAACATCTTGCAGCAGTATTCTTTCAAGTTAAAATTACCTTTACTGAAAACCAGCAGAGATATGTATATTTTTAAATTGTGTAGAGATATTAATTAGGATTAATTAATTATGAAAGAAAACATCAAACCCCACAGCAGTTGCATGAATCAGGCAATTGCATGTCCCAGATCCTTTCTGCTATTGCACTGATAGCCTAATGCGTATATATTTGTGACTGCGTGCATGCCTTGTGTTTAGCTGCTCCAAAAACTCCTATTTATCTTCCTTATGTTATCCTGTATTCCAATTTCAGAAATTAGTATTTTCCAGCTGCATGAGCTTTAAATAAAATAATAATGGCGAAAAGCAACACATTTCTACTTAGTACTTACTTTTACTAGCTCAAGGTCTAAAATACTTAATAAACAAATGGTAGTAGAATGGTAGTAATTTAGACTGCAAAGGAGCAAGAACATCTTATACAACATACTGTATGTTCTTTTGAGGAGATGAGAAGGTATTCTTGACCTGTGGTTTACTATTTTTTTATCTTTTTGCTCCTTTTTTGCTTAGTTATATTAGTGCAGCCATCTTTTAAACTTTGAACTGTTGTCTTTTTAAAACTGTAGTGGGTGTATATTGTAATACAGAAAAAACAATGAAAGTTAATAAAGTACTTTGAATTTGTGAATTACACTGAACAAGCAGTGTTCTGAAGATACATTTAGCATTTTGGGGGCTGCTCTAGTGGCATTTCCATTTATTGTGGTTATATGTTTACCTTGTTATACAAAGGAGCCCAGAAAGCCAGCCTGGGTTGCATCAAAAAGATCATGGCCAGCAGGTCAAGGGAGGTGACTCTCCCCCTCTATTCTGCCCTTGTGAGACCCCTGCCACCTGGAATACTTTGTTCAGCTCTGAGGCCCCCAACATAAGAGGGATGTGGACCTTCCTGGGCGAGTCCAGAGGAGGGCCACAAAGATGATCAGAGGGCTGGAGCATCTCTCCTATGGAGACAGGCTGAGAGAGTTTGGGTTGTTCAGCCTGGAGAAGAGGAGGCTCCAGGGAGACCTGTATTGTCTTCCAAATACATGTGATTAAAAGGGGAAAGCTGGAGAGGGACTTTTTACAAGGGCATGTAGTGACAGGACAAGGGGTAATGGTTTTAAACTGAAAGAGAGTAGATTTATATTAGATGTTAAGAAAAGAAATTCATTATGAGAGTGGTGAGGCACTGGAATAGGTTTCCAAGAGAACTTGTGGATGCTCCATCCCTGGAAGTGTTCAGTGCCAGACTGGATGGGGCCTTGAGCAACCTGGTCTAGAGGAAGGTGGTAAGGGGTGGAACTAGATGTCCTTTAAGGTCCCTTCCAACCCAAACCATTCTATGATTCTGTGATACATGTGGGCACTTCCCAGTGGTCTGAACTTGCAGTAGTTTGATGTCCTGCCAGGATACACAGTCCTGAGGAATACTGTGTATAGGTAGATGTGTCTGTGCATTGCTGTACTGATAGCCTGTGTCTGGGACAGCTTAATCATATATAGGTATTTTGTGTATCTTATATGTTGGGTGTCTCTTTAGTCGGAAATCATGCACTAACTTTATAGGTAGCTTAATCCCAATCTTTTTACAAGATTTTGGATTATAGGTGAAATTCTACCAATAAAGCATCATGTGCATATTGTTATTCTAAGGTGGTGATGACACATAGAAACTCTAGTAACATCATCATTTTAAACTTGGGTTTCATTTTAGATAGCCTGTATGCCAAGGCTATCTGAACATGTTAGGAACAGTACACCATTACAGGGAGGTAATAGGTTTTTGTGAATTATTTTATTTTTCAAATTTCAGAGGCTTAAAAACGTGGCTTTAAACAGAAATTAATATTTAACTTTAATACAGATGTGCTCTTGCTTCACCAAAATTTACAAGCTGGCTTGTGGACTTTGGGGATTTTAAGTTATGTATGGGGTTTTTTTTTGGTTGCTATTAAATTATCCATTGCAATGAATATCCTCTTCTTCCCTCCCCTTATCTTTGACTCATAAGGGAAACATGAAGGCAAGCTGTCTTGTCTTGATTACTAAATGCTACTGTGAATAATCCAGACGTGTGCAGCATGTAACTATTTGCCAAAAATAGATCTATTTTGGAAGTTATTCTAAGAGTTTGTAGCTCAGTTGCCTGTCTTTAGGAATCTTGCATTTTA
Organism: Pezoporus wallicus; assembly: GCF_028554395.1. Lineage (NCBI taxonomy): Eukaryota > Metazoa > Chordata > Aves > Psittaciformes > Psittacidae > Pezoporus > Pezoporus wallicus. The sequence continues at coordinate 5,187,344 of NW_026640059.1, forward strand.
TCAGTGTGTTATAATTCTAATTTTGTATTAATTTTTATGCAAGCAGATGTTAACTTTTAATTTTGTTGCTGTCTCTAATCACAGGAAGCGGGCATGGTTGAGATAAATTATTTTCCCCCTGAAGGCTTGATTGACTTAATGTACTTTCCATACTATGGGAAAAGCTTGCATGTAAGTATGCCTGAATGATGGTCTTAATTTGTAAATGTTTTGTTTCTGTTTACATTTGCAGTTCCTAATTCCCAATATCAGATTGATACTGTGTAATGAAGTACTCATAAGGAATATTACATATGCAGAGATGTCACAGATTAGAGGTGTACTTTAGCAGATAAAAGCAAATACGCTGGGCATTGTCCTAATGAAAAAGAGGCTGTATACTAGCAGTATTAAGAGCATCTGCTGCTTTTTGGTCACTGATATCTTTTCTAATCTTTTTGCATGCAGGGAAAAGCAGGAAAAGTAAACTGTTTTTTCAGATTACAATACAGTTTCTAATGGTTATAATTCTTGGCTTTATGTGTAGGATAGTAAGTTTATAAATCATTATGGTATTGTTGATTATATTTCTTTGTGGCTCTATGGTTGTTTTTTCTATTTGCTGTTTTATGCAGAAGCACTTCAAGGTAGCAGATAATAATTTATTTTTTTTAGTATTTTATTTTTTATCTTTGTTTTTCTTTGTTTGCCCCATCTACCCGTATTGTATTCTGAGATAAATTTTGTTTATCTAATTGAATAACACTTTTAGATTGCCTCTTATTGACCAAATTATTTAGTCTAATAAACATCTTCACTGTTCAATGTTGAAGATAAAAGTACTTTTTAAACATAAGTCTATTAGATCTGTAGTATACCACAGTGGCTGGTTGTAATTTCCCCAAAATGATTTTTGCACTAAATTGTTCCTTTGTCAGTTATTTTTCCAGTGTATCCTATACTTACTTGCAGCAGTTTACATAACTATTTTTTTTTATCCTCACATGGCTTTTACTAATCAGGAAGGAGTTCATTTTTCTTCAACATTTGCTTTCATGTTATTTACGGTAGTTCTGTGTTTTCCATTTTCTTGCTAGACTTTTTGAATTGGTAAACCATTTTCTTAGACATGCACGTTAGGAAAAGACTGTCAACTTGTGCTTCCAATAGGCAGTCAGTACATACTTGGAATGAAAGAATAGGGAAAGAGAGAACTGCTTCCCTAAGAAATGCAAAATACAGCATCAGTAGACCTTGAGATGTCAGATGCTAGTTTGTACCAAAGACAGGATGAACTTTTCTGACATAACTCCTGTCTTGCTGCTATGCTGATGGAAGAGGAAAGATTAAGAGACTTATGAGGTCAGGCAAAACTCAGTGCTATTCTTTGCATGATACAAGGATTACGAAAAACTTGACTTTACTTTTTTTTTTGTTACTGTTTCAGCATCCTTTGAAGTTCACTTTGTCATGTAGACCAGAGGCTGTGGTTTGAGCCATTCTTGCTTATGTAGGGCTCAATTTTCATAACATTAGTGTATTGTAAAAGAAGAGGCAGTAAGAAGAGTTGTGAGAGGTTGAGATATTTAACGTGGTCTCAAGAGACTGGATTGATTTCTTGGCTGTAGAATAGAATTTTTATATTAGTGTGGAATTGTTGAATTGCTTTATTCTGTAAAGGGGTTAAGAGGTTTCAACTAATCCTGCTGCTCCTGTGCTAAGGTAGAAGCCATAAAAGTACTAATAGCTACAGTTTCATGGTCCAGAAAATGCTTGCCTTCTGCTGCCTCAGCACAAGGAGCCTAACTCCCTGACCTTGGGGAATGTTACCTGTTTTTGATGATCTGTTGTGCTCAATGAGGATGTAGATTCACCCAAATTGTGTATGGAGTAAAAGTCCATTCGGGTACCATCTGTCTTCAAAACATCACAGAAATGTCTGTACCTCTTTGAAAAATCTTGGTGATGAGAAGACTCCTCTGAGGAAATGAGGGAACTGTATTTGTGGTTTTTAGGAAACTTAAGTCCAATGTGGTATCGCCCTTACAACCAGAGAATTATGAGGATGCCTTGCTTAGCTGCATTTCACCTCCCAGTTTGATGTATATAGGAGCACAAAAAAAATTGTGATTCTGTAAAATCACCATCCAAGGAAAGCAGTTACGTCAGTCTACCTCATGCTACTGCTTAACATGGAAGATTTTAGCGCATCAACTTCTGTGACATCATTCCTTGTAAATGAGACTTTGAGTACTCTGTAGTGCTTTCTCTGATAGTGAAGTAGGGATGATAGACTCCTTAATACATTTGTGTTATTTTTAGGTTAAGTTAATGAGCAGGGAAACAAAAAAATCTAATGCAAATTTTTGTGCAGTTAAAATTTAAGGCTTATATTTGTATAATACTGTATATTATAAATAGTGTCATTTAGTCCACTGGCTTACATGAATTTTTACAAGGAAAATAACTAATTTTGCTTATCAGCAGTCAGCAGTATAGACCTAAAAATACAAATAAATTATGGAAATACTTTATGAATATTGGATGAAATGCTGCTTTAACTGTAAAGTAAATAAGCTCTTATTTAATTTGTAGGCACTCTACAAGAGAATTTAAGTTGTCCTAATTGAACTAGACTTGAGAAATAATATTGGGTTGACAAAAACTGAAATTCTGCATTCATTCTTAAATTTGAATTTTCATTATAAGGAATGAAGTCAAGAATTGTAATTGTTCCACTAAATATGACTGAATATAAGAAATTGTCAGCATGTTCACGGAAAGATTTCTGTGTAAAGCTATTAAATAAATAACACAGTTTAGAAGGGATTGTTGCTGAAAAAATAAATGGGTTAGGGTGGAGAGGAAGCTGGTTTACTAGTATTTGTTGAATCATGGTTTTGGCATGCCAAAAACCACTGAAAACTTCAGGAAAAGTTATGTTCTATAGCAGATTAAAAAAAAATAACAAACCCAACCCCAAAAGATGAGACAATGGAATGGATAAGGAAGGAAGACTGTCATTTCAGAGGCTGTTTCAAGTAGAGGTTTCTAGAAAAAAAATGGACTTAATATAATAGAAAGGGGTAAAATCATATGCCTCTTGAAGATACTGTCTGTGACTTAAATGATGTGGAATGTATTAGTTAAGAAATAGTGTAATAATGTACACCTGATTGTTGAACTAGGGGAATAAAGAAGTCTTCCACGAGTCAGACTGGGCTTTGAAAAGCTGGGTTCTTAATTAGCTTTTATCTTAACTGTTCTGATGGATTAAATATTAATTTAAATGCTAACTTACTGTGGTATCTCAAATATTTTCCCCATCTTTCTGTTTACTAGGCTCACTATTTGCAGCCTCTAGTGGCTGTTCAACTAGCAATTAACTCCAACAGTACCAAAGAAGAAATAGCAATTGAGTGTAAGATCCTGGGCTCACCTAATTTAAAAAATGAAGATGACCGTGACAAGTTTCTGGGACGAATTGCCTTCAAAATTCAGATGACTGAATAGCTGGAGTAAAAAATTCCCACAGAGTAAACATTGTGTTGTCTGTTTTGTATCATCTGGACATGCCATTTTAGGATATGAGACCGCCTTGGAGAATGTTAAGGTGGTTTATGGCATTCAGGGTAGCATTATAATCTGCTTCCAAATTGTATGTTTAAAATCCTTCAAAATAAATGCCTATCCTGCTTCTGCCTGCCCCCTTGGAACAGTGTACAGACTATAGTTATGTCATAGGGACCTGTAAATAGCTGTTTTCAAACACATAATAATGGTGACCTTTGTCCTGTTCTAAAATGTGGTTTTATCCCCCAAGTGAGTGTCTCAAGCTTAATGTGCTGTGCTATGTAAATATTGTATTGATTTAACACTGGTTTAACTGTCATATCTCAATGCTGACACAGTTATAGGGATAAATAATAAATGGTACCTGATTGACATAGTGATTTTTTTGTAAGAGTAAACACCTCCAGCGTAAATTGTATGGAAGTGGGTGGGTGGCTGGCTGTGTGGAGTTGCCTTAAATTGTAGACTGGGTGGCATGAGAGAATTGAAATTGATTTTATGAATTGGTATGGATTTCTGAAAGTAAGTGCTAAACTAGTACTTTCTTGTGCTTGTCACTGTGCAAGTATTGTGTACATGTAATACTTGGTATAGAGTTTGGTATTCTAGCTGAGGAATTGAGTCTTCGTGTTGTTAATTGCTTGCGATGCGTGGAGCACAAATAAAATCTATACAATATTTTAAAACTTTTTAGTTCAGAAATATCAATAGAGAACAACGTAAATTGTTTAGGGTCCTGATAACAGTTGTACAATACAGCTGCTTGAAAGAAACAGCCTCACTGTTGTGGAATAGGCTTTCATTTTCCAATTAAAAAATTTCCTGAAGTATCTCTGCTTTAAAAAAAAAAAAAGGAAAAGAAAAAAAATCGTCTTGATTAAACATTCCTGTTTAATTTATATACCCTGTTTTGTTGCATCATTTTAACATGCTTCACATCTTCATCTGCTCTTTCATCTTGGATTTTCTGTGTATTTCCTCATCATCCATTTAGAAAATTGGTGTCATCAGCTGCTTGATAGAAGTACCCTATATTAACTTTGAGTAGATTACTTGCAGTTTAACTTAAAACAGAGTTGCTAAAATTACTACAGACTGGTTCATTTGTGACTGCTCCTCACATTAAACCAAGTTGACCCATTATATTGGGTTATAACTAATGCAGTTGTGCTGACACGGGATTTATGTTGCTCTTCCCCAAGGTTTTTGTTTGTTTTGGTCTTGGGTTTTTTTGAGCATGTGGTCCACATTCTAATGTCTTCTCAATACTGAAGACCATAGCAGATCAGCATTTGTGTAAATACCTGTATGTTCTGCTAGTTAGGCCTAAATTTGTTACTTAACATGTTTTTATGCCTAATTCTTACAGTGGTTTTTAATATTTTATTTAAACAAATTATATGAATGATTACTAAAGTTTAAGATCTAGTCTTAATGTCCTGCTTTGAAAATGTTTGAGGCCAGTCTAAGCCATGTTAGTGCAAAACCTTTTTAGCACGTGGGCAAGGCTACCCTGGTACACAGTTGGAAAAAGCTATTCTTAATGGGACTTGAACAATATCTTGAGCCTCATGAAAAATAGATTTATACTGATCTGATACCATTCTGCATGCTTTTTTGTTGTCTATAAAAGAAAAATTGTTGTTCCTACAATATGCAATGGATACTTTTGTAATAATAGCATGCTTTAATACTGAATAAGAATGTTCTTTCAAAAGATTCCATTACTAATGTTTTAAATCATGCACTTTTAGAGCTGGATACCTGGGTTCTTGAAGATATGACTAATTGCTTCTCTGTATATTAATACTGCCTGAAAGTATTTTAATAGTCTTGAGGGAACTTAAAGTATAGATGTTGCATTTGAAAATGACCAGCTTGATGTAAAACAATTTCACATTTGTCACTTAGGAATGATAAGAAGTTCTGGGCACAGAGTTTTCAAATGAACTGACTTTTGCAACAGTTTCTCTTTTGACTTCTCTATATAGACAACGCATGAACTGGCAACTCTTCACCAGCACTTTTCAGACAGGTAGAACTCAATAAACTCCTGTTCTCCCTAGATTTTGTAGAAGTGTTTTGTTTTTGCCTTTTTTTTTTTTTTTTTAATTTAATCACATAAGGATTATCGGGGGGGAGGGAGTGAAGAAAAAAAAACTTGTGAAAGGATTCAGCTATCAATGTTAGCATGTAAAATGTATGTAGGCCATAAGTCTAGTGTTAAACTATTAAAATCTGCACTACTTTCTCATTTTTACTTCAGTGGTTTAAGAATTTGAGTAAGTAAATGATCTAGCAGTTATTTATAAACAGGTGTATTGACTATTGGCACATGATAAAGTTACTAAGTTTCATGAAAAATTTACAGTAAAGGTTCCTTGGATTCAATTTTAAATTATGATTAAAGTTTTAGATTTACTATCTTGTTACCAGAAACCTGAAATGTTTGACTATTATACTGCTGTTTGTCTACTGGGTAACTTTCAGTGCCTTTGAGCCTGGAACAAGTGCCTTTAAACATTATGAAATTGCCAGTTGTTACAGGTGCTGTTTCATACCACTGTGAAAACCTACTTATGTCAAATTCAGATGAGGTACCTTCTTCTCTTTGCCATGCCCCACTTCCCCTGCCACTGTACACATGAGCACATACATGCAGGATTAGAGGGGAGGCTGATGAGAAGATTAAGACAAAATTAGCTGAAGGTTTTATTTACATTGATAATGCAGTAGATGAGATAATTCCTTGAGGACAGATGACATTTAGCACTGACCTGCAATTACTTCCTGCTGGGGATGCTGCTGCTTCTAGGACACTAGTAATGAAAACAAGGACACCCTTTTGTACTGAAATGTCATCTTTAGTAGTTCCCAGGCATTAGAGAGAAAAGGAAGAAATCCTTCATAGAAGAAAGAGGAAAGAGTTGTAGACTGAAGGAGTTGTGAATCAGTATAGAGACAAAGGCAAGAGTCAGGACAGTGTCGGTTCTTGTTTCCGTGCACTCTGCATCTCTCAGTATCTCTCAGTATTAGATTTGGAAAGGAAAAATATATTTCTCTGCACCAAACCCTGCTGACTGATTTCCTATAGTGTTTTAAATGCAGTGCTGTTGCGAGCCTGGCACTGAACATGGATTTTGACTATTTAAGGATTTTTTCTACCTCAGTGTGAAGGTTATTCATTGTAACTTTTGGACAGTATGAGTCAAACAGAGCTTAAAACTGAACATGAACTTTTGCACAATTAAACAGAGTACAATTTGGTCTTCTTCCAAAATGAGATGAGTCTTCTGTGACGGAGAAAAATGTCCTACCTGTGTAATTTAAGGCTTAACTGAATAATACTAGATTTAGACACTGAGAGTATGTTGGCAGCTCTGAGTATGGATTTCCAAACCTCAGAATGCTTGAAGTTTCAATCTTTTTGCAGTTATTCAGAGTTTTGACTTCCCTGGTAATGGAATTTTCATCTTCTTGCTACTTAGGCACTTAGTTAAAACTTGTCAGCATTCATGCTAATTCATTTTACTGTCAAATTACTGAAGCCTTTTAATGGATTTATGTTAATATGTTTATAGTCAATATACCTGAAAAGTGGCACTTTTTCTCATATGGAAGAACTTACTCTATTAATACCAGCTACCGTGAAAAATCTTTCATTTTGACTTTTTTTTTTTTGCATTGTATTAATAGAGTAGAGTATTCAAGTCATAAATGTGTTCAGAAACAGCTGCTCAGTTTTGCCCTTAGGTCAGATCTGTGCTTGTTGACAGTAGAGGAAACTTGACCTACAACAGACAGAATGCTGGTCTTCATTTGCTACAAGCTGTTGCAAAGTTGGATATGGTATGAGGTCATTGTGCTTTCTTACTGTGCTGTACACTGGAAGAATAGATTTAGTTCAGTCCACCCTCTACATCAGTGATGAGTTGTTTTTCTGGTTTGTTATTAATTTTTTGTATTAGGTAAGAATAAAGAATACATGTGGGGTTTCCTTCCAGTCTGCTGCTAAAAAATATCCCTTCTGTATCAGAAATTTTACATGTATATTAGCTATGCTGGGTGGATAAATAGTTGAACTTTAAACCTCAGCTGTTTCACATCATGAATCTTTGACCTGATGCTTGCTTGGTTACAGGTGTTGGGCCATACACTAAAAATGTGACTCCTCTTTTACCTTAGAAGTTACCTGACTCTGAATTCAGTGTTGCTGTAGCCAGATTCCATCGTAGAGACTAGATGTTTCAATAGTGTTCATTGTCCCTCAGTTAAATTAAATACAGTACTGTCACTGTCTTGTTAGAATATAAATATATAAAAATATAAACGTAAAATTTTTATACAAAAGATCAGAGTAAGTTCCTCTATAGGACACTTTCTACAGTTTTTCTCCTGTATAATGGAAGGAAGGAAAATCAGGGAAAAGCTGAAAATGCAGGTCTTTGCAGTTTGAAGTCTGTTAATTGGGTGACTGTGATTGTTAACATAAAGTAAGTGCAACATGAGCGTTATCAGAAACTTGCATGTCAATGTGTAGTTTGGATCAAACAGCTCTAATAATTCATGACTAAAAGTAAGACTTTTTTTGTCTCTCTAAATCTCACGCAAGCACCTAAAGGAGCCAATAAAGGAAATTTCAGTTATGCTCACTAGCATGTACTTAAGTCTTTTTATGGGGTGCAGCTCTCAACAGTGAGTATTGCATGTAGTTGTGAAAGCACTGCCTCATTTTGATTTTGCAATAACTGAGGGGAATTGCCAAGAGTTTAATCTGGATTTGGCAACAATTCCTTAAAAGGTTTGATAGGTATCAATGTATTTGAAACAAAATATGTAATTCCATATTTTATTTTAGAAAGTATACTTTTAGATATGTCTCTCAAGTGTTACAGAGGATTAGAATATTTTGAATTTGCTTTACAGTTGTATGGAATAAAAATGTGTCCTTCCAGTACCCAAATATTATGTCACTTGTGAGCATATAATGCTATTTCTATTTTTCTGACGTGAGAGCCCCTACAGTGATAATTCCTCCGGGGTTTATTGTCCCTAGCAAAGTATCTCTTAAACTTGCTGTGGTTGCAGATTCTAACTTCAGAAACTGCTGCTTCACTCCTTATTTCAAATGGGACAGATGCACTTAATGCTTTAAGCATCTTAATGGCTTTTACTTTATCCCAACTTGTGTGAACATTTTAAGTGTACTTGTGAATAAGAAAAAGCATAATGCATCAGAGCTCGGGTAAGTTTTAGTGTAAGGAATGGATTTGGTTGACTACTGACTTATTTTTACTTCTTTTGCCTTTTAAGTTTAGGTACAGTTAGCATAGAATTAGCACAGCATCTGTAATTCTGTAAGTTCCTCTATAAATTTGGGTTTAGAAATTGCTTAATTTAAACACTATTTAATAGTACATTACTAGCAGCCCAACTGGTTTAAATGTTAGTTTAAAATAAATTGACACACACATAAGTTTATAAATCTTCATCTACTCTTAAGAAAAGCTACATGTGTGGCAGGCATAGTAGCAGCTCATTTTGTTCTCTTGCTCACTAAATCACTCCGCAAACTTCTCAATAATTCACTGAACTATTCACTTAAGACCAACTACAGCCACAGGTATAATGTTAGGAGCTTACTGAGGCTTTTCTCCTGCTTCCTTGCCCTCAGCATTTCAAGTTGCTGAAGGCCAGCAGAGTGAGCCTATAAGGAGTTTAGCTGCTAAAGAAGGTTAAATGCAATTCTTGATCTGAATCTGGTTGTTGATTTTCTAAGAGAACAAGGGAAAATAAATCCCCTCTGAAAAAGTAAGGATGAATTAAGATAAATTCCTCCAGATGGTAGGGAGTGTCTCAGTTACTTCACTTGATGTTTTATACGTATGTCTTTTCAGTGGATGGTACCCGGATACACATTGCATGCAAGAGCAAGTGCTATCTCTAGAGGCCTGCTGTACAGCTTGCACTGGAGGAGCTTGTGCTCATGTTGATAAGACTTGCAGGTTCACTGTAGTGCAGTCTCATCTTGGGGGTTACAACCCTTGTGCTTTGGAAGAGAAAGGAAATTGCATGGCAGGAGGATGTAAGGTTTTAGAGAGCGGAAATGTTCCTATAGGTAGTTCCCTCAGTCTAAATTAATAGCTCTGTATGCTTGTGACTGAGGAGACTTTTCCCAAAGGTAACACAACAGCTGTGAAGTAGGATGTAAAATGGACTGTTTGGGTACTTGCTGGGTGTCGGGCACAGGTCAGCAAAGGTTTGTGATGCTTCTGTGGATTGTATAGTAATTTCCTTGTTGGGTATAAGGAAGCTTCTTGAAAGCATTAAGAGATTGTCTGGAAGATCTGAAGTGAATTATATGCAAACCAACAGCATTTTGGATAGGAGAAAAAGTAAAATATAATTTGTTGGGTTTAGGGATTTTTAGATAGCTATATGGTCAAATATTAGCCTTTTCCTGTAATATACCACTTAGTTTAGAAATTATATAGAAGAAAAAGAGAATAAATTTAGGAAAACTGGAGAAAACTTACGGAACAAAAGGAATATATTTTCCCAGTGTAAATTCCAGCCAGAACAGAACTGATCTAGGTTTCTATCACTGAAACAATTTCCAAATGAAAGATGAGAGTGAAGCTTATAGACATACAAAGGTTTGCACTGAGGTTCAAGGTGATGCATTAACCTACAGGAGAAGTCTGAAACGCCTCTTAATTTTATTAATTACCTTAAAGGGTACAAAACCAGAACACAGCGAAGACCAACCATCAGTACATAAAATTCCCGTAATGTGACAGAGAAGTAGCTGCCCCCAATTTAAACATATCAATATGCTTGTAGTTTTAAGGGTTTACCTGTTACAGTAATATCCACACCTAAAGCTGAGGCATTTCAGAAACATGGTAAAATCAAGATCATTACGGGCACAGTAGTAGTAAGGTACAAATTACACTGCAATGAAAGGATAAGATGACTGTATTAAAGAAACAAGGTAAAATAGCTGTTGGTGAAAAATACCGCATGTTGTTTGGATTTAATTATTTTGTCTGCAGGGGAAAAGTGCTATAGGGTTAAGTTAGTAATCAGTTACCACGATCATACAGTGATCTTGAAATCTACATGAAATTCTAATGTCAGAATCCTATCTAAGCCTTTATAGATTTTTAAAGTGAGAGAGCATTATTCCATTAAAGCAGGATGTGGAATGACCAAAGAAGATACAAGAACTGATAAAAGCAGTAGGTCAGAATAGAGATTTGTTCTGAGCACTGACACAGATTACACATGTATAGCACAGTGTGTGGTGTTTGCTTCAGTCATGTTTAAAACTTTCCTGGTGTCTTAATAACAGAACTAAGAGAAGAAGAAAAACAAAAAACAAAACCAACACCCAAACACCTTTGTAGGATTGTTCTGGGGAGAAAAAAAAAACAAACCCAAACCAAACCCTGTTCTGTAGATATTGAACTTCAACATTGTTTGCACTGACAAGTTTCTGTGGGTACAGTCAAACTGTGGTCAGACATTTAATCTGTACATGCTGTGGAACATGTAATAACTTTTAAAATCACTATATCCGAGTCCTGTTCCTCATGTGAGAACAAAGATGGAGGGATAGTTGTCCCAATTTTTTCATGCTAATTAATAGTGGGATTAATATTCCCACTATTATTTTTTATTAATTTATTTATTAATTCCCAATATTACTATTCTCGTTCAAAGATTAGTGCTGATTAATAGTGGGAATACTTCTGTCTCCTTTAGTAGTTGTGTTTAGCTCCCCAGCTATTCACATTTGGTAGTGGAATAAATAATAGAAGAATATCAAATATCCTCTTTGATAAGACCATTAGTGTTCCTCAGAGACCTTCTGTTCATTGCTAGAGTTCAGGAGGATGTCTAGAAGAGGACATCTTTCTTCTCTGACATAGCTATCTAGTGGGGCAAAAGGAAAGGTCTATGTATCGCTGACCCCGTAGTGTTTCATCACACACAAGCCCTGATTTAAGGTGTTCTTCGAGAAATTGTAGCCTAGAAAGGTCAGTGTATATGTAACAGCTTACTGAATTTGACCATTCGCACTTTCTGAAATGTGTATGTTTTCTAGCTGAAAACAGGTACAAGGACTGACCTGGGTGCTCCTAATGGTGTGACAAGTATCTTGAAAATGAATGCCTGTTTTTCTTTGTCACCTGTATTTTAGTGGATCAGTCTGTTTGTCTGAAGACATGCTTCCTGCTGCAATGTAACACACAAGCAGAAAGCTGCTGCAGTGGATCTCGTGTTTCTAAGTGCCCCAATGTGTTAAAGTAGGTCAGAAATTGCATAAGATGCCCTTACTGGGAACTGCTGTAGGCTGACTTGCATGTAAAAACTCAGCAACTAGCAAATGCATTCTGACAAACAGAAATGCAGCCATGACTTAAAACATGACAACAGAGTTCTCTGAAATCTCCCGAGGACATGAATGGCTGCTGGAATTGTGAGATGTCTTTGCCCTTTGAGTTCATGTTCCCGCTATCTGCTGAGCCAGTTGCCTGCTTGGCTTGTCAGAGGTTTCACATTGTCCTTGTCCGCAGGGAGCTCAGGCACAAGGCTCCTTAACTCTTTCTGGATTGCAAAAGATGTATTCTGTGTCTCCTGCGTGCCAAGCTCCTCTTGAGAACAAACATACATAGCACACTGAAAGTAATACAAAGTCAAGAATCTATAATAGCTCTTCCATGAAGTTGCTGGTCATTAGTAATGACCAATGGGATTTTGTGGAGATGAGTGCAAAAGTCTTGGCATTTTCTGCATGCAGGAGCAGCCATGCTGTTCAGTTTAACACTCATATGCCCTGTGGAGCACTAAGCAGAGCACAGTGCTTGCATTTTCCCCTTCAAAGCACTATTTCACAGCTTCAGCACAAAGAGGGCAATATCCTAGGTATCCAATTTATGTAGTATTTACCTTTGTAGAGATGCAAAAATGTGTAAATGGAAAAGGCAAAAAATAGTTCTGGAAATCCATAGTATCACTTTCAAAAGCTCATCATTGTGCTTTTTTTTTTTTTTCTGGTGTGTGGGCATCCTGTACCCACAAAACCAGCCTCACTTGGTTAGCAATGTCTGTTGGCTCTTGTACTTCCTCACTACATTGGGCAGCATCAAAAACAGTGCATAGGCCACTTACCTTCAGGCTTTTTATCTTTTTAAGAGTGTGACCACTGTAAGGGCAGTCTTCTGTACTTTTTTTCCCTCTTTCCCTCTTCTTACTACTGATATTTTCATATTGTCTTTTTCTAACACAAGTTTAACTAGTTGAATAGAAACAAAAAAACTCCCAGTGTGAGGGATTATCTCCATTAGCAATCAGAGCAGGGTATGTTTGGCTGCAATTATCTTTTAGTGCAGTATATTAGTTTTAACTGTGAATAGTTTATCAGTCACAAAATATACCACTTGATGGAAGCATTTTTCCAAAGGTTTGAAATAGGGCTACTCCTCTATGAGAAGAATTAATGAGACCTGTGTCGGAGTCTGGCAAGAATTCTTTGGACTCTGCAGTTCTTAATGAAGAATCTTCAGTAAATAGTACTGCTTTAATTCCTGGAATTGCTGTGTCTATGGTGTTATCATGCCAATCACACATTCCTATATTTAAATAGGTAAATACATGTTTCAATACCAGTCAGCTCAGAACACACACAACTGTAGTTACATGGGTTGGAACCCGATCAGGTCTCTGCCAGTGCAAAAGTTTCTGCCCTTTCTTTGCTGCTCAGGGGCCAACAAATACTGATGGATGTTCTGATACAGCTGACTAAGTCATTTGGTGGTGGACCCAAGACAGAATAGACCTGTCACATTCGGTCTTAATTTAATGGGCTTAATATATTGCCTGATGTCACAAAACTCTAGGTAGGAGCTTGGCAGAACATGAATAAAGTTTCCAACTTGGCTTTAGTCATGCTAACTATTTGATGAGAAAATACCGAAGGTTCAAAAGTAATAACAACCAATAAAAGTCCTGGGCTTACATCAGGACAACTAACCTGACTGCAACCAGCCAACAGCTGTATTGATTTACATCTCATACAAGTTATCTTACTAGCAATAGGCATAGCAGCTTCTTCTACAGTTTTGTTAATTTACAGTTAATAATGCTTAATTACTTTGTTATGGTAATGTGAAATGTTATCTTAGTGTAAGAGGATAATTAAAAAGTCTCCCTCAAGGGGTGTTTTGCAAGCACTGAACCCTTTGCTGCCTTGAAGTTTTTGTCTGCAGATTCTCCAGAGCTGTTTGTATTTAAATTGGAGAGTTTAGGTTTTCCACCTTCAGAGATTTGCCACCCATTAGTGTTGAATCACTTATTTTTTCCCCAATTAACACTATATAGATTCACACACTTCATATGAATGTATTCTCCCAGCCATGATTCCCCATTGTATGTTCAGAATTTTGAAGTAACAATCTTTCCTCCTTATGGTGAGAGGCCACTTTTTGTGGGAGTGCCTCCCTGAATTTCATAAATCCAGTCAGGAAATCCATACAAGGACTAACAGTTGGAGAAATCCCAGGCACTGCTGTGGAAGGCTTTAAAAGGAGAATAGTTCAAAGCTTTATGAGAAACTGTCGGGTTTCGGCTGCCTTTTCTTAATTATTTTTTAATAAAAATAGACTTTCCAATTCTAGCAGCTGAACAGTGCTGACCTGCAGCACGCTTCAATCTCTGCAATTTCCTATGGAATTTCTAAAACAGTTCTCATGGAGGCTTGTGGTGGGGTTTGTTTCAAGGGTGGATCATGTCAGCCAGCGCTGTGGTGGGGCTGATGAGCCCCACTGCGGGCAGCAAGGAGAGCGGGCTCTGAGGGGAAGGGTTCTCCTCATCCTCCTGCTCCCCATCAGCGCCAGCCGGAATCACCCAGTGAAGGACATGTGTGTTAATCCATTGTCAGACTCGTAGTGCATTGCCACGTAACCGGAGTCTCTTGTTTCAGGCAGCCATGAACCGGGGGGACAGTAGGAGGTTCTGTTAGGTGAGGAGGTGTTTCCAGGCAGCCTTTGCCAATTCCAAACTCTTTAAGGATCAAGTCAATAAAAAGGTTGATTTAGCTTTCGTTCACCTTCTGGTTCCGATTCTGTTTAAATCCTGTGTAGGGACGGTTCCATGCAAGTTAAGGCCTTTTTTGTTCTTTCACTGCACAACTGGGCACGGCGGTGGCAGCACTGGTGATACCCATGCAGCGTCAGCACACCTGGGCAGACCGGAGGCCGCACCGTAGCCTGCCCCACTGCCTCCTTGGTGTTCATTTTTAATAGAGATTAAACCGGACTTCAAAATCCTGTAAAACAACGGCCGTGAAACGCCCTGCTCCGTGCGGGTGCCGCGGCCTCACGGGCCACGCGCACCTGGCAGGGCCGGAGGGCGGGGCTGGTGCGCGCGGCGACCGTTAACCGTTGCGGGGGGAGAGGGTGTGAGGGGTTTTCCACAGCGGACGGGCAGGTCGCCACCTCCAGACGCACGTACCGCAGGTAACAGTGGCGGGTGGTGCGGGGAGCTGGGCCCGGCGTCAGGCGGGGAAAGGGAGACCTGCCTTCGGCGGGTCGGTGCCTCGGAAAGGATGGGAGGGCACCCCCGCGGTCAGCGCGTTGCGACCGGCAGTTACGGGCTTCAACGCTGCCACCGGTGAAGCTGGGCCTGGAGAACGAGCGGCCTCGGTCACAGGGAGGGGCTGAGCAGGTCACAGCCTGCCAGTGTGTGGTGGGGCGGCCCAGAGGGCAAGGTGGGGAGGAGGGTGTGGATTGCTGTGCGCACGTCTGGGGAAGGTCTGCAAAATGAGTACCGCTGGGGGGTACCGCAGGTGTGACACCCACCGTGGCTCTGCTCCCTGCGTAACGGGTGCAAAACCAGTTCTGGAGTTGTGGGTGGCATTGCACTGTGTCGTGTTTGGCACAGAGGATATAGGATGAATTTGTTACATGTGTATGTTTGCTGTACAGGGTAGTTCTGAAGAGAGTGATAGAGTTTTTTGGAAAGGAGAATAATACCCCTTTCCTGATCATAAATTGGCATTGTGCCACAGTACTGTGTACAAGAACTGCTTCTTAACAAAGCACATGAGCATACAAGCACCTCTTTTTTTTTTTTTTTTTTTTGGATGCTTAACTAAGGTGTGGCCTTAGAACATGCTGGCAACTGAGGAAGCTCCACTTCCCACCCCTCCTCTTCAAAAAAATCTTTACCACAGAGAAGCTTTCTGTGGGGTACAGCGTGGGCCATTGCAGTGTGTGAGCTACCGGTGGTGAGTTCCCACCCTTCCTTACCGTGTGGTGACTTGTTCTTGTCCATGCCTGCAACCTCCTCCTGTTACAGAGAGCTCTGAATACAGTTTAATTTCATTCTGGAAGGCTGGAGGCCTAAATTATACACAGCTAAATGCTAGGGCATTTTCCCATCGTCAATGTGGTTGATTCATTTGAAATTTTCTGTAACTCCCAAATGTGCCAAGAAATTTGTGTCATCGTGGTGCCTATTTATTAAAAATAACTA
This sequence comes from Pezoporus wallicus, assembly GCF_028554395.1. Lineage (NCBI taxonomy): Eukaryota > Metazoa > Chordata > Aves > Psittaciformes > Psittacidae > Pezoporus > Pezoporus wallicus. The sequence continues at coordinate 5,203,436 of NW_026640059.1, forward strand.
TCTTGGTTATGCCAGCAGCTGCTGTGAAAATGCAGTCTGCTGCTTTTCACATCATACGGTGTTAAATGTATTTTTTATTCTTTAGTATTTGAAAAATAATGTTAAATTAATGGCAATTGTTTAATTAAGTGTAGTATTTGTACATTATCACTGATGCATAACCTGGACTTTAATGTGATGAAAAGATGATGAAAACTTGGGTTAGCACAGGTCATTTGAACCAAAGGAGATGATTGGTTTCATGTGTTGGAGAACAATGGTGATTAGATGATTTTGCCACATTTTAACTCTGTTTGCTGCCTTTGCTGGCAGGACATGAGCCCTGGTTTGTCAGTGCTCATGTTTGATGGCATCTCGTTGCAGGTTTCTCTGTTACTTCCGGTTCGGCTGTGCCTGGAACAGTGGGTTTCAGTTATGGTTGGTGGATTTGTGAGTTCTGCGGATGGCTGGTGGGGGATTCTCAAAATGCAACAATCGAGCCTGTAGTCAGTTGTCTAGGCAGCAGCTGTGAGAACCAGGAGGCAGGAACGCAAATCCTTCCACAGCTTGTGTTTTTTTTCAGTATGAGAGACTTGTTTTAACCATTGTGGCAGATGAGAAGTACTGTTTATTCTGTCAAATACATAGGATCAGTTTCTTGTGTTTTGTTACCCCTGATCAGTGGTTTCAGCAAGGAGGCAATCCTGGTGCTGTTATTTTTGTCAGCCTTTTGAATGATCTACAGTAGGAGTAACAGAATAGGAATTTGGTATTATGTAGGACATCAAGAGCCAAGATACATTAGTTTTCAGGCAGAGGAGGGGCAGGCGTGCTGCAGTAAAGCTATGCCGTGTTCAGGAGCAACCTACACGCAGTCAGGGACATTACTCGTGACAGAGGACTTTCCACAATGGAGTACTGTTAAAATTTATCTCCTATCCTACACTTTTGAGACAAAGTTTAATGAATAATAAACCTACACAGATTTGGTGGTTTTCTTTTTCTGTTTTCCCAGAATATTTTGAGATCTTTTTGCTGTCTGACAGAATGTAAATGTGTGTAATTCAGCAAAACACATTCTTGGCGGCGCTTTTTTTTTTTTTTTTTTTTTTTTTTTACCAAGGAAAAGATTTGTTGTCTTAATATTTCTGTTGTACTGCTAGCATAGAGCACCTTAATGCTGCAGCAGTTACCATTGCTTGATTCCCTTTTTGGAAAACATATAGATTTATGTGCAGAAAATACAAACCAGTTTTTTTGATGATATCTTATTGGGCAGTCCAATTGTAACCAAAAGCATCTGTAATTTCAGAGAGAGCTGTTTGCAGGCTTCTCCATTTATAAAGAACTGTGTTGAGTACTTCTTTCTTAGAAGATAAAGAATAAAAGGGTTTTTGTACTTTAACATATTCTCAATCTCTGTTTTGGGTTTTTGGGAGGCAGATCCCCAGATTAAAACGTGGCATAAAGAGACAAACTAGTTTACAACAAACACCTGTCCTTTTAGATTGTTTACAGGAGAGTATTTATTCTAGCCAGCTTCACCATTAGCTTAATGTTCCAGAATCCTTCTGGTAGCAACTTCCTTAGCACTGACCTGAAAGGCAGTCAGATTCACAGATTTTGTTTTTTAATAAGCAGTGTATTTGTTACTGAGCTAAAGGCTGTACCCTCACATTTCTTCAGTTGTTTCTTACCCATAAAAGCCACATGATGAGTTTTTAGATAGTTATTTGGGGCTAACTGGAGTCTGCCGAATCTGTTCATGAAAATGCCTTCCTAAATATGCCAGCACCTTTTAAATGAAAGGGGTCTGTGCTTGACTTTCCATTTATCACACAAGAATGAATTTACAGTTTTGCAAGTCTTTTCCTATTGTCTTTTAACCTTTGCTTTCAGCTGGTTTGAGATGAAAAATATTAAGTCATAGGACTTCTGTCCATATGGGGAGGAAAAAGCACTGTGTAATTACTTGGTGAGTTTATATTTGGTTGGAAAATCAACATAGATGAAGAGGGACTGCTCCCCAAGTTCCTAAATTCTTATTGTTTGGATTCTTGCTACCAAAATATGGGTAAAGAGTTGGAAGGATGTATGTTGAGAGCCTATAGTTGTTTGAAGGGTGTCCACAGGATTTAGCATGAGAGACAGGGGTAGCACACACAGTACTGGAATACGGCATGCTGAGGAGAATGCTGTGAACTCCTCCTCAGCGACTTGACTGTTGAATCGGAAGACCTGACACTTTCAGGAAAACAATAAAAAAGCTGTTTCTGAGGCCTTCTCTTAGGTGTCGCTGGGGTGCATGTCTTGTTGAGATGGGGACAGTAGTAAGCTACTTTGTTAAAATGGAACAATTTCAGAAGTCTAGCGTCTTTCACTGGATAATGGTATGTTCAGTTTCCCTGGATGGTAACTGGATCAATTGCTAAGTTTTTGTATGAATTTTTAAAACACCAAAGGATGCAGTCTTTCCTGGACTTTAAACTGTAAAGTAGAGCATGGGGTACACATGCTGCCAACATGAATGTTGAGCAATCTTTTCCCACAGTGTGGTTTTTTGTTTGTTTTTTTTTTTTTCAAAAACAAGCCTAATCACATTGCCTTGAAATTCTTTTATTCAGTTCCTCTACAGTTACGCTTTATGTTCCTGTTCACAGACAACTGGATGTGTTTCTTCAAAGCATACGTAGCTTTCACTTCAGTCAGGCATATCTGCTCCCCACCCCCAGTTTGCAATGTTCCCACTTGCAGCATTTTCAGTAAACATGGGATAAATTGAGTATACAGAAATAGCTTCTTCTATAAAATTTCCATTAAAAAAATAACAAGTTTTTATTTACAAAGTGTTTGCTACTACAAAGTAACATTTCCTACAGGTTCAAATATACTATTTGCTAATGCCAGTGTTCCTATTAGGAAAGTAAAACTTTGTGTATGCATTTTTCTTTATAGCTTTGTCAGTGTTTAAAGCACATATAATACTACCGTGTTCTTTTTTTATACTACTCCTAGCCATGTACAATGTGGTAGTAGAAATTGATACTATTTGATCAGGACAAAAAAAGAAAAAAAGGCAGTCTTTCTGCAAGAAACAAAACTTCAGTTTATAATTTAAAGGTAAAGAAAGAAATCTATGGAGAGTTCAAAAATACCCAGCAAATTATTTAAAAGATGAATGGGCAACTTGGACTTTCTGAAAGAGAAGTTTAGCACAAGAAAAGGGGTAGAAGTTCCTGCCAAAGTGTTTGTGTGACACTTGATGCGAATACATGTTTTGGGGGAGGAAGGGAGTAAAATGAATGGATTAAAAAAAATCCTCAGGAATTGGATTTGTCAGTGCTGCTCTTCTTTCCCACCCATTATGTTTACAAACACTCCTTTGAACTCAGCAGTGAAGGTCATAAAATAGCTTTGTCCATGACTGGCCTCAGTCTTATTTTTTCTTTTTTTAAAAGTTGATGGACTTTCAAGGGGTTCCTGCATTTTAAACAGAAAATGGGAGTGTCTCTAACTTACTTTAATGCAGAATATAGTGGGTATTAAAAAGTGCTACTGTAACAGGGGGACAGATGGACCTGCCCTTTTTATCACATACTGCATGTTGCAGCGGCTCTGTTAACGCTGGTTGACATCAGGGTTAACTTGCTGCCAAGGGACTGATCTGTTGCCAGGTCACGTAAGAAGTGCCAACAGACATGTACTGTTGTAAAAACTGTGCCTGTACTTGCTGGCTTGTTACTCCTGATGCAGAGTAGGATATGCAAATACAGAGGCTGGTGCCTTGGTCCTAGGGCATTGTTTGCAGTTAGGACCTGAGGAACGAGGGCGAATGAACTCATACCCTAGTTCTTACAGGCTTGTTCAAAGTAGGATTACTTTTTCACAGTAGGTGCTTGTGAGATGCAGTGTTTTGTAACATTTGCATATACTTCTCTGAAGTATTTTTCATATACACAGCCTGGCTTTAGAGACAAGGGAATGTGCCAGAAACTTGTATGATGGGCTGTGATTCAGCCAGTGTTTTCCTATGGAAATTCTAGATCCACTTAATGCCTGCATTAGTACAATCAAATCTGCCCATTGTTAGAAGTTACATTTGAGATTTAACAAACCCACCAAAAAAAAAGTGGAGATTGATTTTGTGGACTTTTTTTTTTTTTAAGTCAGTGTTTTTTGTGGCCATTCAGAATAATTGTATGTGACCTAAAAGTGTCACTGGGAAGGGCTCTTTGGCATGCCTTATTTTAAAGGCATGCCATTGTTGCTTCATGGAAAGCACAGAACCAGATAGTGCTAGGGATTAATTTATGTTTCCCTCAGCCTGGATAATGCAAATAGGCTAAAATCACTCCACTGTTAAAGACTCATTTTGTCTTAGAAAAACCTTCAGTAGAGATGACTTTGACTTAGATTTACAATTGGATTCAATTTCTACATAGCTGTATCCTGCTATCCCATGTTGTTCATATATCTAAAGCACCTATGCCTGGAAAGCATCAAGTATTTAAGAATGGCATTTTGAGAAGTCAGAAGATTTAAGTGGTTGCCACTTATTCTAGCCCATACCAAATACTAAGAAGAGAGGCAAGTCTGGGCTACTGGAAAGTTCCTGTATCTGCTTGGAGTTATCATGGCCCTCCACAGATACTGATCCAGGTCAGCCTGCTTTGCTTTTTGGAGAATGGAAAAAATTAGGTTATTAATTTGCACCACATATTCCCTAAGTGGGAGGTTTTCTCCTGTCATTTGGATGGTTAGATCTCAGGTATTTCTTGTGCCCAGTTTTGAGCAAGGATTTTTGGTGTCCTTCAGCTTAGGTGGATATTCTGAATGTTTTTTTAAGTATTGTCAAGAAGATGTAAATGGGGAAAAAACATTTGGTTTTGGATGATCCTTGTGATAGGTCAGACAAGGCAGGAGTATTAAAGATGTAGAATGAACATGCACTCTCTAAATAGCTGCGATAAACAGTCCCTTCAGTTGTTACTGTCAGGCTGCTTTTATGAGCATTCCCTCACCTAGCTGTCAGTATCAGCTGGGTTAGGTACCAGGGATGCCAACTCAAGTAATTAGATTGAATGAGATAAGAAGTACTTGTATGAGCAGCTCTACAGTGACTCGAAAGAATGCTTAATACTTAGGAGAAAGAATGAACAACTTAAGAGTAATGCTGGTTGTGGGGAATTTTTTGGCAATATACCTGGGTCCAGGGGAAAACAGTTACAGTCTCTTAAAAACACTCACCAGGCTAAATTTTGTAACAGCTAAATAAGAAAGAGATAATCTGATCTCAGAACTTGGTTAAATCTAAGGAATGAGAGTTGCAGAAAGTTTCATGGTGTCAGGATTTGGTTATGTGAAAGGCTGCCAGGAGAAAGCTGAGTATTTAGAGCTGTTAAGATGCTTGCAAGGGCAGGTGTGTGATAATCAAAAGTTACAAATGACTTGGTGCCTTGCAGACATAGGTGAAAATTCAAGAAGTGGCATATTTTAAAACCCAAAACCTCAAGAAACAGCACAAGGATGCTTAGCCTCTTCTTTGCTCATCAGTAACACTACAAGAGGAACCGTTTCCCAGTGCTGAAGGTTGAGATGCCTTCAGCTATACAATATGCCAGGCCTTGGAGTAACTGACCTGCAGCATTTCCTAATTTAAAATCAAGCCAGCTTGTATTAAGCAGAAGGATATCACCTCAAAGTCTTGACTATAACTAGAATTTTTAAAATCAAAAGTTTAAAAAGCTCCTATAGTCTTTTTGAAGCTTCATTCTATCTTATTTATTCCTGAGAGACTTTTTGTAATGAAAAGATATAAATTAGGTGGGTCAGTCAAGAGATAACTTGTTTTGGTTTGTTTACTATATACTATACCCTGTGGTTATTGCTTTGTTTTTAAATGAATCCAAAACCCAAGTATCTTTCAACTTACTAAAAGGAAAGTAAATCTTCTCAATAAACTACCTGGAATATTTTCAGCTAAAAAGAGCCAGTTAATTATAAAAATGAGCACTACCCAGTGTTTGAGTGTAATTAAGTTTCAACAATGCTCTTGAATTAAACTGGTGGCTGTAGTCAGAAGAAAGAGCACTTGACATTTGAAACCTTCAGTGTGGAATTCTAAATTCCAGCATTGTTTTATGTCTGAGCTTGAGGGCTTTGCTTTCCTTAAATAAAAAAAAAAGGGGAAAGTAAAAGGGGGGGGGGGGGAGATCAAAATTTGATTAGGCCTTTTTACATAATGTTAATTCAGGCTGACCTAGTTGATCAGATCCTTCTGTGGGTATTCTGCATACTCAGCAATTTCCAACTGCTCAAAAGGATTAGGAGTATTTGTAAGTTATAGTTTAAAAGAACTAAACAAAACCCTTAACCAAGATGGACATATCTAGTGTGGCTGGTACTAGGTTTAATGAAGTTAGTTAGTTAAAATCATACCTTCAGTTAAACTAGTATAATTTGCTTTAGTCTTTACTTAAATACACACACTTTCTTAGATTAGGTGGGTTGCTGCCTGCAAATCCAGTGTTCAAATGAAAAGAGTGACACACTTTAATAACAATGAAAAACTCCAGAATGCACAAACATTATGTCAGATTTCCATATAATAGAGAAAAGCTGTATCCCACTCAGATTATTTTCATCTAGCTTGTGGTGCTGACAAGTCAAATTAAGTTGGTTTTTTTGTTTTTTTTTTAAGCACCATAAAGTAAGTCCAGAAATAAAGCTGTTTACTGCAACATATAAAAGAGCATTTACACATAGCATTCTATTGCTTGCAACCAAGTGCTTTCTGAATGTATAACCAAGAAACAGTGTTTCAAGACACAAAAACATGTCACTTAAAATTTACATTAAATAGAATTAGTATGAAAATTTGAATGTTAACCTTGTCTTGTAAGAGATACCATTTAGTACCATTTGCTCCTTGTTTCCTATCAGTGAATGTCAGGGGTATTGCACGAGACAGGAGAAGATGATAACAACTGAATGGAAAAAATGGGAAGCCCAGTCTTGCTAATAACTGTTTTACTCTGGAAAATATCCACTGCTGGCTTTCAAAAGAAGGAATGGCTGGCATGTTGAAGCAACTGAGCACAACTCCCGCCATTAGCTTGGTGGGAGCTGTGTGGTTACTTAATATTCTCAATCCCCTTGTTACTCATAATGCTCAGAGCTCATTTCAGATGCAACACCTTCATTTTGTGAGGTCCTGCAGTTACCTGTGATGTTCTGGGGTGGTTAGGTTTTTTACTTTTTTTTATCAGGCAAGATCAACTGGAAGGATTGAAGGGCTTGCCTAAGATCATACACAAGTGATTATGGCGGGAGAACACCCAAAATTCTAGTTCCCAGACTTCAGTGTAACCACAAGACCGCAGTGCTATAGTTGAACTTCATCCTCAACTTGGCACAGTGAATTCCAAGGAAATAATTTCCTTTTGAAGTCTTCTAAATGTTCTAACTTGTTTTGTCCTTTGTATTCAATTAGTTCAGGAAAAATAACTTTTAAAGACTTGGTTCAACTGTCTAAATAAATGTAGCATGCTCCTAGATGTCTTTAGGTTTCTTTTTCAAGTTGATAGCTTGAAGTTTGCCAGAAAGCAAGCAGCTGTGCAGTCTGCCGCTTTGAAGCGAATGGACAGCAATGGAAGCAAGGTATCACTGAAGATCCTCCTATAAAGCAGAAGGCACACTGACTGCTAATAGAACACATTCAGTTTCTGGGCCGGAAGCCTTTTTTGCCAGGTTCTTACAGTTCAAAGTGCTCCTCTTTAGCAATTGTTTAGTGGTTTGCTGTTTTGTTGTTTTTTTTTTTTTTTTCACACAGATCTTGAGTGGGAAATGTGAAGAGATCATAAAGTTAAATGTGTCCCTATTGTATTGCTGGGGGGGATAACTTCAGAAAATGTTTCCCTCTTAAAAAGTTCCTATGTCAGGTATCTTTGGTCTGCCCTCTTCAATGAAAGCTGATTGAAAGGATGGTTTTTGAAAAACCAATGGGTTTTCAAGAATAAAAACAATTATCTGTTTAAATGAACTATCATTCATAGAGCTGACAATTCCATAGTAATGTACGTGGAGTATGTTACGTTCTCTTATTTCAAAAGTGAGCCACTTCAGTTAAGTATATTGACTCTCTCAGCAAGAATATTATTTTTTATTTGTAAAGCTTTTCTTCATATAGAGGTAGAGTTACAGATTTGGTTGAAGTGAGGTGTTGTAAATCCCTTAGTCTGGTGTTGCCTGTGAGCCATGAGCACAGGACAGTCTTAACAGTCTTGCCCAGAGAGTAACGTGGTAGGCATGTAAGAATTCTTTTAGTTTGTGTGTTTGCAACTCATTTGTGTAAGCTGGACAGCTCTGCTTGCTCAGTCAAGAGGTAGACCGAATTAATGGTGCCACCCAGACTGTACCTCAGATGCAGGAGTTTGATTACCTGTGAAAAGTTTCTATCTGGATGCTTTAATTTTTATTGTAAACATGCAGGGGTGCTTGTCTGCTCCTTGCAGTTTTACCTGTCCTCTATGTAGCTAGGCCTGTGTTAGCTCTTTTGTCTGATAGCCAGGTAGCTTTTTAGCTGCAGCCTCCATTTACCCCACTTGCTCAGGCTTGGTGCTTCTAGATACGGCTGGCTTGAGTGCACGTTTGTCTGTGGACATGACCATGTTGTGCTAAGAGTATTGGTCACAGCAGTCCACGGGTAACAGTTTGCTGCCATTGCTCAAGCAACAGTATGACAAGCTGCCTAATCTCATAACTAAATACCAGAGCCAACCCTGTTGAGCTCTGACAGCTAATAGAGTGGTACTTAGAAACAGGTCAGCTATTTCCATACAGTGTAAAAACTAAAAAGAAGTAACACTATTTTAACCTAATTAAAAATGGTTAATTTCAAGACTAGTTAAAATACTGGATGTTAGAAAACCATAGGAGAAGTACATGTACAGTGTATTCTGCTCTGTTTCTGAAGCTTTTTTTTTAAAATGAGGTCTTGACGGTTGGATGTGATGTTAACTTTAGAACACTGAGCGTCCTGTTACAAATCTAAATAACAGCTGAAATGGGATTCATGTTGTGTATGTTGAGCTACACATTATTTTGAGAAGTGGTATTTTGATACTACTGTTTTCAGAGGCGCATCAAGGTGAGTGCAACAGAAGTTAATGGTAAGAAAGTCAGTCTGTCCTAATCTAAGCTGACTAGAATAAAAAACAAGAAATGATGTATTGTTGAAATTTAATTTTTTTCCTATGAACCTCAACATACAGCTTTAACAGCTATGTGACATGCCCATCCTGAATTTGAAAACACTGCCTTGAGAACATGCTGCCTGAGATCCTCTTTTAAAAAAACCAGTGTGCTATAAAATCAAAGGGATTATAAAGTTAGAACAGTAAAGTAGAAGCTCTACAGGATACACTATAATCTAGAAATACAATTCTTTTCCTTGAAAAAAGCTGGTGCAGAGAATACTGCTGTTTTTATCCTGACTGTTTAATAATGGCTAAGAATAATCACTTATAATAAATTAGGTCTGCAGTATAAATGAACATATGAACCTTTCAAAAGAGACATACTAATGTTAATTTTAGAGTATCTAAAACGGATTTAAACTATTTCAAGATTCATTTTATCGCAATTTATATTACTTTAGGAATCTTCTATACAGCAAGTTGAACAGAAAAAAGCAAACATTCTAACAGCCCCCTTTCCCTAGAACAATTTTCATATAGGATAGTTTTAAATAGCTATTTCAGCACACCTGTGTGTGCTCTCGCTCCCCGTTTTCCTAAAGGTAGCACAGCCAAAAGACAATGTGAGAACTGACATTTGTTGACTGACGCTGTTTTCCTTTCCATCTGGTAAAGACAGAGATTTGAGTATGTCCCAAAATGGAAAATGTGAATTTCGTGTTTACTTTGCCAAATCTCCAGGGGACTTTGTTCTTTTCCTTGGTTATAGTTGATAAACCCCACATCACTCTGTGTCTGCATGTCACTCTGTGTTCAGGTACAAAAAGTTTTCAATTTCAGCTGTGGCTGAAACTTCAGTGAAATCCAAACAGGAGCTCCCATTAGGAATCTTTGAGCAGCATTTTGTATATTCCATTTTCTACTGTCCTTATTCTGGGGAGGAAGAATCGTCATCTTCATCCTCTTCATCCTCATCATTGAATGAGCATGGAGTTTCTCCCCGTGATTCTGAGTAGCGTGATGTTGCACTGCTGGACTGTTGACTGCTTGGGGCAAGAAGCTGCCCAGTTGCTAAGGCCACTTCAGCATCCAAACATAACCCTGGATTCTCACTATTAAAACAACAGAAATGGTGAAGTTTAGAGGATTTCAGATGACGTTTAAAGCTTTTTGACCTCAGCTTTTCCTTTAGTTAAAGAAATGCTACCAACATTAAACACAGCTAATAGTTATGGAAACAGCTGAAGTGTTGAAGTAACATAAAAGATTGTTGGGTGGTTTGTTGTTGTTTTTTATTTTTTTCATAACCAACTAGTAGAGTTGCTCAAGCTGAATAAAGTTAAAAAAATAAATCCCTCAGAGTTTTTTCAATACACAGAAATGTTTGGAATATGAAATTAAACTGTTAAATGCCATGTGGAAGAACCTGTTTCAGACTGATCTCTCTTTCTGCTTTTTAAGGTACAGGTAACTTCCAAGCAAAGCACAGTTGTTACAGTGTTTTTGCATTGGATTGTTATTGTTGGTGGTGTTTTGTGCTTGGTTTTTAATTTATGATTAGACTGTGTAGATTAAATTTCTTTCATGATTGATAGTTTAAGCAGTAGTGCATTTAGACACCAAACATCCTCCTGCGTTCTTCAGAAGTATTATCAGGCTTTGTTCTATGTGTAATAAACTATTTGTAGTCCATGCCCAGGCAGGTATTCAAGGTTAATCAGGAGAACTCTGTCATTATAGTAAGGGCTTGAAAGTGATTTGATTCTTTTGAAACATAGGTACAATATAGGTAATATGTTCAAAATTCAAAACATGTTGATTTGACCTTTCAAATGTAATTATAAAAGAAGACAGAATAAGGCTCATTTAAAATGAAAGATCAACCATACAGAAGACATTTCATTACCTACATATAAATAATATGAAATAGTGAGCTTATTGAAGTATCACAAGCATATACCATAATCTTTGACTTAATTTTATTTACCTTGATTTAGCATCAGAAGTGCCTCCTGCTACCTCTAAATGTGAACCTGCTTGTGCTGAACTTGAAAGTAACCCTTGATTTATCCACGAAAATCCTGATGACATATCTAGAAGAAAAGTATCATTGTATTTATGACAGCTACTTGATATTTTCTTCCTTTTATTATCTTAAACTTCACATTCTCTTTGCAGTTAAGATTCCTTAAAACTGTAGATGTGGCCTGTTTAATCAAGATGAAATTATAAAGCTGTACATACACCCCCAGTGTTTGTGGATGCACTCAAGCCTTGCACTCCCTCACACTCACAGTTGTGGTTACTTCTATGAAACTCTCCCCTCTGCTTGAAGAGGGTTGATGCTGCAGATGACCCTGGCCAGTAGCCATATGCAATCACAGGTACCTGAAATAGTTTTGGAGGTTGTACAGATTGATCCTATGCCCCAAAGTGCCTTTGCTGTTGCGCTTGGTGAAGGTGTAAATGGAATTGTACTTGTCAGGACTGGAGATACTGCAAGGAAGCCATCATGAAGGCAGTATGTGTTTTTCAGTTGTGTGTGTTCTGATGGCCAAAGGCAGTTTCAATTCAGTGGTCTCACAACTGGCTGCAATGCAGCCTCCTAATCTGTTCTGATGGATCAGCTGTGGATGTGAACACACCATGTCAGAGGTCTTGTGCCAAGAGTACGAAAGAGAGATCCTGTTGTATACTGCATGTGTGAGGTGCAAGTCTCCTCCCCAGGGAAAGCAAATTTTAGGACTAAAACGGCCTTGCAGTACTGTGGAATTCCTTGAGGTAGTTTGTTGGAAGCCCTCTGAGGCACGAGTGGGTTACTTACAAACCTCATAGAACCTGTTTTCAAATTCTGTAGCAAGTAATGCCAGTCACCTGTTTCCAGTTATGCACATTTCTGCTAAGAGAATCAGCAAAACTAGTCCATTGACCCAAGTACACATGGGATATTTTTTGGGGGTGTGTATATATGGTTTTAACTTCTTTCTTAGATAAGATGTTTCTACAGACCTACCCAAATTCCATCTCAACACAAAGTTCAAATTGAAATGAATTATCAGGACTGTCTAGTTCTTCTCCATGGTGCTTGCATGTGGTTCCAGCTGGATGCATTAAACCAGGAGTTACTGTGCTTAGTTAGTTGCTATGCCTAACCAAACCTCTGTTCGGTACAGCACGATGGCAATAAAAATCAGATTGCACTATTCATACTGTACCTAGAATTGCTCCGTAACAGCAGACAAGAGGAATAACTTTGTTACATATGCTTTCTTGTTTGTCTGTGTTCTAGTTAAGCTTTGGCTTGAGATTTGCCAGTGTCTGGCTCTAGCATGGGACTGTTCTAAGGAGATTGTCACAACCACAGAAAGTGGCTCACCATCCACTGGGATCCACATGCTACCTTGTTTTGTGCTGTGGAGACCCATTAGCAGTGAGGTATTTAAATGCTCTGGTACAAGGCAAGGCTAGCAAGGTCAATGTTCCTGCCAACAGCCTTTAGAACATGACAGAAAATATTAAGTGGCAGCTTTAGGGTGATCTCTGAGGATGGGATAGATGAGAATAGTTAAACATGGACATAGCTGGATGGCTTTCATTAAGATTGCCATAAATGCAGGTTTGTTTTTACAGAGAACACATTCTACAGTCTCCTCTTGTCTTTGCAGGAAGAGGCTGAACCATTTAGAATGACTGCATTGTCATAGATTAATAAAGTGGATTAGAGATGTATCACAGCGTTGTTTCCTGGTCTTTTGAAGGGATGTACCTGTATGTACACGTTTAATATTTCAGGAGAATAACAAGTTGCTGCTAGTAATATTGCATTTTATTAACACTGTGGGATAATAGCTAGTTAGCTTTGTGAAAAGCAAGGTGAAGGAAAGTTTGGATTTTACACATAAGGCAGAAAGGAGGTTCATAGATGCCTATCCCTGCCTTGTACTTTCATTGCCTTCTAATTCTATTTTCCAGTGGGCTCCAAGAAGCCAGGGAAAAGAAGTTTTAACATTTAAGAAGCCATTTCCTGTCTGAAGAGAACTGTTAAAAGAGAATGCTGCCTACAATGAAAAGACTTACTACTTAGAACAGAACAGAGAAGTTACTAATAGTACACCTGTGAACCAGGGAAAGCAGCTCAGAAAAACCCTCCCAAGGTGGTACAGGCCAGTCTAAGAGTGGCACCCTTATTATCGACAGACATATCTTGCAGCAGATATCCTTGGCAGAAATTTCTTCTTTATATGAGAAGGAGCAGATATCCTTGGAAGAAATTTGTTCCTCATATGAGAAGGCTCTAAAGAAACATCATCAATAGCCTTAGTAATTAATGCTAAAGTGAAAGTGCTGCATAGGATTATTGCTGATGGCCAAACAAGCTTGTTCATTCAGTAGTACTTTTATCTCTTCAGTTCTAACTCCAGCCCACTGCCAGTCAAAGCTTGTTATGCAGGTAGATGATAGCAAAGCATTTCTCCATGCAGGGGAGAAGGAAACAAAAAGAAGTGTTGTAATCTAGAGGTCCTAAACTGTACCCCTTTATGTGCTCACTGCCTTAGTGGGATATGTACAAGTGAGGGGTTGTTACCACAAGTAATGTACCTCAAAATATTTATCCGTAGTCTCATTTCTAGGAGTCAGGACTCAGCTGACAAATACCAGACCTGAATTTACATTAAATACTTCTAGTATATGCATGGCTTAAAAGGTACAAGATAGTTTTCAGGATATGGTTCTACAAGAGTTTATGCTTGTCTCAGTCAGTGGTGTATTTCACCTCATCCAGCAATCTCACTCCCTTTTTACTTAAAACTGTTCTGGTATGAGCCCTTAACTAGCCATTTCGACATGCTGCATTGTCAGAAAGGTCTCTGCCAGATAAAGAACCTACAGTTTAGTACCCTGAACCAGACCATTAAGAGGACAGAGGAAAGTAACTGTCAAAATTAAGAAATGGGCAGGAATGCACAATTAGGAATGTGACCCTGGTGTGCATCTTTAGCTGGTGCGAGTATAATACGAGAAATGACACTGCTCCTTCCACAGTAAGAAGGCTGTAGTGTAGTCTGCTTTATGTCCATTGCTTTTGCTGGATTACCTACTTAGTTCATCAAGCATATCAAATTAGGGCACTTGAAGAATGGCTAAACCACATGATCCTCTTGCAAAGAGAATACACTAAAAGGCTTTGATATATCAGTTCAGCAGTTCCAAGCAAATTATTTGTCATGTTTAATGTGTCTAGAAGTAACTTCTTTCTTTTAAACCTGAGATGGTCCAAGTTTTGTCATTTAAATTTCTTTCATTGAACTAGTTGAGACTTGGATTCTTCCAACCGCTTCGCCAGCCCTGTTAGCAAGAACTACAGGCCAAACCACTGTTAAGTGTTTGGAAGTCAGTAATTATCTGGAAAAAAAAAAAGAAAAAGATGCCGAGGCTACAGTCAAACTAACAACATTGTATGGGAAATGACTTGCCTGCTTACATGTACTAGAACAGGACTGGTTTCTACAGCAGTTCAGTCCACAGATTCAGCTCGTTTAGGAGAACTTTAATCTTGAATGTAATAAATTGACCCAGTGAATAAATAAGAGACCTTGATTTGCTCTTCTTGTATAGCAGTAATTGAAGCCAAGGTACTTAACAGTGCCATCATGACAGCTACAGAAGTAACCATAAAGTCTAGAAACCAGCGATGAGCCTTCTGTTTCACTGTCATTGCAGGGTAAGAAACAACATCTGAAGGCTGTCAAAGTTAAAACAGGAAGCGAGACTTAACTGAAAAATTCACAACTGGGCAAATGCTGGGGTTTCAAGTATTGTGCAAAACATTTAAATCAGTTTCCCTTATGTCAGTTACTGCCATTAGAAACATGTACTATGCAATTCACACAATTAAGTAGCAAGCAACAGATAGAAGAAACCTTTGAAAATAAATGTATCTACTCTAGTAACACTTCTGGAGTAATTTTTTTCACAAGCTGAAGCTTGTCTGAAGAGTATGTTACTCACCTCATTTTAAGTAAAATATAAAAATCAATACATTTCTAATGACCGGGTTTCTGGCTGATGGTCTGCTACTAGAGATATAATCACCATGTTCTTTAAGCTATCTTCAAATCTGTTCTTCTTGGGTTAGTTTCTTTGAAACAGAGGACTATTTGTTTCTCACTTGCACAGGAACATAATGGTTGTTTTGCCTTTAGTGCTTTCAGTAAAACCCCCACCAGCAGTACTTAGTGTGACTAAATTTTTTTCAAAACAAACTAAAATGACCTACTAAGCACTAGTTTAGACATTTATCACTTTAATCACGAAAGCTGGTTTTATTTGGTATATCGTGTAATGACAGGGTTTTTTGCAAATGTAAAGCAACCCTGTTTTCTGAAGAGAAATTAATGCAGGTTTAAATTGGAACAGAAATCTTGGTTTGTTCCTTGATAGACAGGCACAGTTAAGTAACCTGAACACTGCAACACTGTTAAAAGATGTGGGTTCTGCTCCTTTCCCGTTTTTTTTACATTGGTGGTAAATGTGGTAGGTAATTTTCAGTTGAATGAGCCAGCAAGGAACAAATTAAAATTTCTTTCAACTTCTCTTTTTGACATCAGTGTAGCCTTATAAAGACTTGGGGGGGCAATTTCAAAATTGACTGAAATTAAAAAATGAAATCTTAGTTTTGAAACCCACAGCACAAGGGGACCAGGAAAATGCAAACAAGCCTTGATAAACATAAGCACATTTGATGTAGTTTGGAATGTTAAGCCATTTAGAATGTACTGATCTTAGTGAATGTAACTGAGTTCTAATTTAGATCCAGCAGTTTTCGTATCACAAATTTTAAGCAACTGTTTAATTCTTAGTTCTCTCACATAGTAAAATCAAGGACACAAAAACCCAAACGTTCAGCTTCCTGACTACTTAACTATATTATCCTTAGCAAAACAAAACAGCATTAATATAAAGCCTGCATTTTAAATTATCCTGACATAAGGATTAAGTGTTGCCACCAGAAGGGAATCACCTTTAGTAAAGTTAAAAAGTCAAATGTTTGAAGTGTCCAGCCTAGCTGTGTGAAAGACAGACTTTTATACTACTGTAGATTAATCAAGATTAAAGCCTCGTTAGTAGAGAAACCAAGGCAATAGCTTTGCTCCCCTCTTCTTCAAAAATGAAGGTGTGCATACAGTTAATTCCTTGGGTAACACTTCCCTTACAGATGAAGTCCCTCCAGAAACTTGAGAAAATACTGGCCTACTTTTAAGCTTGGGCAGAGCAGGAAGAACGCAGTGTGACAGTAGCTAAAGGACTGATTATAAATTTTAGCAGCTCTAGTCCAACAATTGAAGATTTGAGCCTATTAAGTGTGCCCTGTTCAAGCAGCGTGACTAGGGGAGGTAAAAGCCTCAGTGTGAGACTCTTGTCCTGGAACTCTTTGGAGCTTTTTGCTTTTATTTAGAGCATCTCTGTTCTCAGGTGGAACCTGCTGGCTTGGGAGTCACTTGTAGATTACATTCACTCACTTTAAGATACTCTTTCTTTCCTTTTCCTCCTCAGCTTTGGAGGAGCTGCCTTCCAGCCTGCTCTTTCATTCATCCAGTGTCATGAAAAATTAGTATTAATCCATGAAAATCTGACCTTGGTGTCAGTTCAGCTATTTAAGAAATAACTTCTTCATAACACAATTCACGCAGGAGTTTGTTGTTATAGATCAGTGTAAATTAAATTTACAGGACTATTACGATAAACCTTCCAAAATGACCTGTAAAAGAACTGGTTTCTGTACCAACCCTACTAGCTCCCACAAAACTTCAATTGTTATGTACTTACGTGGGCTAATATCATTAAATTTGCTTTGGTTAACTAATGCTTTGAATTTGATCAGGAATGTAAAAGTCTCATCTATAACTTACCTGTGACGTAGCCTTCTAAAGCTTTGGGCACCAGTGATTTTGCAGTTCTTAGATCCTCAGCTGAGCATTTGCCTGACTCGAGCCCAAAGGACATTCCCATTCTCTTCAGCACCTCACTGTCATCATGAATCTCAAAAGTGTTATCGAAATTAAAGAGGTATTCAAATCTGCATGTGAAAAGTCAAAGTGAGATGGCTTGAAAAGAGCACAGCTATGTGGGTTTTGCCTGTTCATCCTGCATTGAGGTAAGTATCCCGATCCTTCATTATCTGCAAAGGGTCCTTAAGGGAAAAAAAAGTGCAGCAAATGCTTTTTCTCTTCTGCTTCTGTTACTGGCATGCCTATGGGATGTAAAATGGCACTTTCTCAATTAAAGTAACTTTACCACTGCAGGAAGTCTAAAGTTTTCTACCTCATTAAACAGATTCAAAGGGGAAGAGGGAGGCCTTATTGAACATGAACCTTCACTTGTACTAAATCCAGTGTTTTTAAAGGTCATCTGCAGCCCTGTCA
This sequence comes from Pezoporus wallicus, assembly GCF_028554395.1. Taxonomy (NCBI): domain Eukaryota; kingdom Metazoa; phylum Chordata; class Aves; order Psittaciformes; family Psittacidae; genus Pezoporus; species Pezoporus wallicus. The sequence continues at coordinate 5,221,035 of NW_026640059.1, forward strand.
CCAAAATAACTACTTTGTTTTTGCTTCTTGGACATTTCATTTTCTGTTCTAATGTGCAACACTCCTCCTGTGAAGTGACCTATTTACCTTGGTCTAGTTTTGCATTTTTGGATGCAGCTAGCAATGCATTCTGTTCTAAGTCTTTTATGTTCACAACCTACCATTTCTTGCTGCAGGATTCTCAGAATGCTTTTCATTGCCTATAGAAGTGGAAATAGTGATTTAAACTTAAGACAGCTTTAAGAAGAAAAGCTGGGGCACCTGTGGTGACTGGCCTTATGCTCTGATCAGAGGCTAGTAAATGCCCAGACAGCCCCAGTGCAGGGATCACGATACAGGCTGGCTCCCAGTGCCTCATTTTCTGCTAACAAATCCTTTATGCCTGGAAAAGCAACCCATCTGTGAGAGACAGTCTTTAAAAGATAACTCACTGGTGGGTCTTCCATCAGCTCTTCAAGCTCATGTCACATGCGGATTTTTATTTTATTTTTTTTTTAATTTAAATACTAATTTTCTTGGATCCAGTAAGTTTGGAGAAGTTTCACCTTTTGTGCTTAGGCACAACATTTTCATCTAGTAATCTGCATGCTTGGAATGAGGTGTAACTGTCAGTTACAGGCATCATCTCTTTTGTGACTTACACAGTATTACCTGTAAAACCTACTGTTTATGCACCTGTACTTATTTAAGCATAACCACATCAAAAGGGAAAATAAGATATGTCACTTTAAGTGGTAAAATGACATTCCTGCTACCTGGACTGGTGCACCTAAAGTCAAGTAATTACGTTTGCACAAACAGGGGATGAGAGAAGCGTCATACCAAGTTTCTACCAGCAAGCTGTGTAGTAACTAAGTTATAACTGAATTCAGCTTTTATGGTACAGGATTAAAGATTGTATTTACTGATAGCTCTAGCTTTCTCCTCCCAGGTGTTGTGGTCAAATACTAGATGTTAGAAAGGAGCCGAACTCCTTTCCATCCCCCTTCAAGTTTCCAAACAAACTTACAGTAGTATTTCCCCAGATATAGTCTCCAGCAACCTGCAGCCCCTGATGCAGGAAGTTCTGCACTTCCTCCACCTCTGCTGTTAAGACCTGTTTGAGGATTTTCTGTCAGGGACTTGACGTAACCCCTTTTAGAACACAGAGAAACTTTTGGCATGAGCAACATCAAATGCTATGATCTGCATAGACTGACTGTTACAAAACCACTTATATTCCTTATGTCTATAACCTAGCGCCTGGTATCTGCTCTTGTCTCTTAACTTTAATAAGCAACTGTGTCCAGGTATTCTCTGGGCATACACTCCATGTCATCCATGATTTTACAGAAACCTGTGAATCCACTGTCCTCTCTTTTTCTAGGCCATGGAGTCCATCTGTTCCTTCTGTGTCTCTCGCCTGGTTATGCTACACTTTTTCCAAGAACAGGAGAGGATACAGTATTCCAGATATGAAAGCACTATACACATCTAATTTTACATTGTATTTCTTACTGGTTTTGCTAATAATTCCCAGCATTGTTTTGACTGTTCTTGAGAAATCCTTTTTTGTTCTCATAGAATGATCTACTGGGCTGCTATCTTAAAATTCAGTGCTAAAAGATCACTCCAGAGGCCAATGCTGTGAATGTGAAATTTGGGTGCAGTTCCTGTCCCTTCGCAAGGTAAGTGCAAATTTGATCAACAACTAATTTAATCTGGAGTTTCTGCTCTTGCAGGCAATTCTTTCTCTAAGGGTAGATGAGCCTACTTTCTACATGTTTACTTTCACAGATAGTATTGTATGTCCAATAGCAAAATCCTCTGCGTTTTCCATTAAAAGCAACATGTTCTTATTTTCCACATTTGTGATACCTCTATTGTGTTTGAATGCTTCTTTAAAACTAGGTATTCTGGTTCTTTTATTTTCTCCTTTTCCCCAAGACCTACAGCATTTATACAGAGGCACCATATACAATAAATACATTTTTTTTTCCTCTTTAAATGGGACTTACTTGCTCAGGTGCCTCATCTTTTCAATATAATTTTTAACTGTTTTATCTTCAGACTGCTTTTCTTGACACCAGCTTCAGAAATGCCATTCCCAGCATGCTGCTTGGCACCCGGCTGCCTGCCTTCTCAAACTCTAAACAAAACTCGCCCAGTAACCTCAACCTCTTTGTTTTGCATGTGAGAAATTTCATCCTGTTTTGGCTAGATCAAGCCTGTTCTTGCATAGGAAAAACCTTAGGAGACACAAACCTATGTTCCTCATGATGCTAAGTCCCCTTTATATGTACCATTTTTCCAAGCAATTATTTTAGAAGATTCTCTGTAAATACAGTTTTGAGTAGCAAATCCTATGAGGTTATCTGTTCATTGGACTTTCTAACATCACCTGCTGTGGCATTATAAATGTCAACCAACCAGTGTTGATAACATGTATGAATGTTACTTGGGAGAAGGAATGGAAGCCCTTTAAGCAGTGGATTATTAACTGACCTTAAAGGGCCGGCACTCAAGCTGACCAGTTAGGCAACACAAACGCTAATAAATTACAGAATTAGTTTGGACAAATGTAAGTGAACATTTTTGCCAACTGCCATATTTAGCAGATCAATGTAATAGTGCTTTAAACACAAGCAGTTTCTGCCACTGTTTATCTACACACTGCTGCTGTCACTGATCAGTTGCACAAACAACAACCACAGTGGAAAGCTTGTTTAATTTGGGTTGTACACTTAACGATCTCCAGATGACAGCAATATTGAAGCTGGGTTACATAAAATGAAGTATCAACAGCTTAAATCACTTTGGTGTGTTCATTCTTAGTAGTACTGTTTTCTTACAGTTTGAAACTGGAGGCACATTGTTAACCTTCTCTAAATCCCAAATTCCAGGTTAATCTCTGACAACTTTAAATCACCAGTTCTGAAGCTTCAGTATGAAACTACTGAACTTTTAAACGAACTCAAACCTAAATGGAAAGCACTGTTTAAAGCGCAGTGAGAACTGCATAGTATGCTAATAAAATAAGGATACAGTCAAGCTAAATCAATGTAGAATCTAAAATTCCCAACTTGCTGAAATACAGCATAAACTGAAGTATTCTAAAGTTTTGTTACAGAATATACTGGACTTCAGCCAAATTTTCTACAAAAATTCAACTTTTAATAATATTGCTTTTGCACATTGGTAGTTAGGTTACTAGAGACTATCTATTTTGCCATGTTAATGGAATTCAAGTTCAATAAGGGATTTGAATAGCACCAAGTGAAGTCTGTAATCTTCAGTACTGAGGCAGAGCCAGCTGTTTTCAGCTAATAAACTGTGATCTGATTAAAAGTTAGCATAACAGTACCTCATACTTCCAGCTATATTTTCATGGGATGAAGAGGATAAGCAGCCAGAAGTATGTAAGTGATTTTCAGATGAATTAGTGCAACTTTATCAATTTGCTTACAAAGGCAGTATTTCAAATTTCTGTATTATATCCTTCCTTTTTTTTCCCCTTCAAAGGGTCACCTACACCTTTCTGCTATTAAAAGACACATTCAAAGTTACTACTATCACCTCTAGGCTTTTATTTTTGTGTTACATGGACCACCTTGTGTTTCTGACTAAATACATTTACGGCACATTAGAAATATGAACTCAGAAGCACTAACACATACTGGTGCTATCCTAGTATAGAATTCGATTCAGTTATTCCTGTGTAGTGAATGCGCTTTGAAGTGTCAGTCTTAAGTGCCTTTTAGAAACAGTGAAAGTCAGCCTGTTCTAACTAGTGGCTGTAAGGCAATGTTGATAAACATTGCTTCATTTTTTATACATATAGTTTACTAGAAGTAATTCAAATTAGCTATTGTCACTTCAGGGAGGTGTTTTGTTTAGGGTTTTTTTGTTGGTTTTGGTTTGGTTTTAGATATATATAAAATATGTATATATGTGTGTCTATCTAGTATATGTGTAAGGTATATAATACTATTTATATGATATATAATTATATATAATACATATTTCAATATATATTACTATAAATTACTACATAATATATTCATTAATATATAGTATATATTACATCATTTACTGATATCAATAGATATCAATATATTTATATACTATGTATTACTAAAAAATATGTTATATAGTATACACACATTACTAATTTATTAATATAAAAATTAAATATTTCTATAAATATTTACTGGTATCTGTCTCATGTTTATGTAGCTATTATATATTACATTATATTTCAATATTATTCCATATTATATTATAGATAAATATATCTATAATATTTAATATATATTAATATATAATAGATATATCTTGTATAATAGCTAATAATTGATATATCATATATTAGATTTATTATGTTTTCTATGCTTATATATTAACATTAGATATTATAAATACTTAGTAAATAATATCCTATATAGTGTAGCTTTTATATTACATTATATAACATATTTGTGTTATATTATGTCATATATAATTTATATTATGTATATAGGATTGTACAGTATATGTATAATATATATAATATATACGTAATTATATTATGTATAAAATTATGTTTTAGATGCTTATATATTAACATTAGATATTATAAATACTGAGTAAATAATATGGAATAATATTTAAAATATAATGTAATACCATAGTAGATATTATATAAATATATATTATAGCATAAACTATACTGGAATAGAATATATATTTTATATATGTTATTATATATAAAATGTTATACATGTTTATATATAACAAGCATACATATGTTTGATATAGAGAGAATATATGTATCATAACTTTATGCTATAGACATACTATAATGAATCTTATATAAAGTTACATAATTACACATAATATATAATATTATATATCAATATATCTGCATCTATTGCTATATTAATATCGAGATATTAGAATATATAACTGTTTTAAATAAAATTATAATTATAATTACTTACTATAAATTATATATTATACAGTATATATTATGTCGTATTTCAATATATCTAATATATTAATACAATCATATGTTTATAGTTATTTACATAGAATCATAGAATAGTTAGGGTTGGAAAGGACCTTAAGATCATCAATTTCCAACCCCCCTGCCATGGGCAGGGACACCTCACATTAAGCCATATCACCCAAGGCCTCGTCCAACCTGGTCTTGAACACTGCCAGGGATGGAGCATTCACAACCTCCCTGGGCAACCTATTCCAGTGCCTCACCACCCCAATACATACATTAATATATACTATATATATTATATATATTTTATCTTATATCACACATGATAATTTTATGCTATAATATGGTAATATTCTATAATAATAGAATATAATTATAATAAAATATAATTTGTTGCATATATATTAATTTGATACCAATGAAAACTATATATTATAATGTATGATATTATATCTATTATACTAGATTCTATAATATATCACATACTATACATTATAGAATTTAATACCTTTTTAATTTTCATTAATATTTTAATGTAATATTCATTATATTAGTATTTAATACTTAGATTATTTATCAATATATTGACTTATTATGTTTATATATTACCTATACATTACATTAGGCAATGATATACCTAATATATTGCGTTATATATTGTATGATATATATACACATATATAAACAAACCAAAACAACAAAAAAAGAAGCTAAAAGAAAACACCCCCCTGAAGTGACAATAGCATATTTAATTCACTTCTAGTAAACTAGAGAAGTTCTCTGATTTGTTCTAATAAAAATTCTATTCACAAAGAAAATACAGTTCTAAAAATTGATTCCGTAAACACTCACTTATCACTTGATATGCTGCAGTCTATAACTGTTCTTTTGCTAGTGTTGACTATTAAGAAAGGCAGCTGTATTGTGGAGTTCAAAGCTGGAGGGCCTTGATTTCGTTGTTCATTTTGCTGATTTCTTTGTACCAAGTTTTTGAATGCTATTTGCTGTAAAAAGAAAGAGAAAACGATCACTGACAAAAAAATAGAAGACATCAGTGTGGAACTTCACAAGCTGTTATTTACAAACTCCCAACAGCTCCAGGAATTTTCTGTCAAAAGGTAAGTTGTAGCCTGACTCCCTCTCTGCACTAGTGTGGCTTAGCAGGAACAGAAGTTAAACATTAGCTTCTCACCCAACTCCTAATGGCTATGCCCCCCTCACAGTCCCCAGAGAAGAAACAAGACAGGAGCAATAAAATAAAGCTTGATGAAGAACAGTTCCCCATTCCTTTCAAAAAGGCACTGCAGGCACTGTTACATTATATGCACAACCACCTCACATTGGGAGCTTCTTACACTTAAAAAATAATTATCAGAAATGCCAACATTTCCCACTTCCCAGAACCTGTATTCTCCTTGCCTTCTCATCCATCTCCCTCTTTTCTCTCTCAGAAAAATTGGTTTTGAAATTCTCCTCTAAAAGTTTTTAAACAGGTGCTGTTCATGACACAGCTCCCTTGCTATTATCTCTGACTGCATATGTATGAAAATGTGTAGGTTTGGGAGATGTTACTTGAGGGACTGGAAGTCAGTGTGCTTACCCAGTTTGAGGCATTACTTAGTTCACTTAAGGGGAAGATGGACAGACAGAATCCCAAAGCACTTGTAAACCATTTGACAATGAACATAATCAAGGAAATAGTGACAGTTGTAGACAGTAAAGGAGTCCAACTCTGTAATTTTCAGACTAACAGTTAAGAGGGCTGACTAATAGTTAAGAGGGCCTGAGTTGCCTTACTGTCACCAGGACAATTTCATGTTACTGTTATAGAAGCTGCTAATTTATTAGATCAGACAGATGGAATTGTACCCTAAGTAGAGACACAGTTTTTGGTGACGAAACAAGAAGCATTAGATATTTAAAAGTTTCAGTATATAGCTAATTATATGAAAATTTTATCCATATAGTTGCACCAGGAAAAAAAAAAAATAGCCTTATTGCCCAAAGCCTCATTAAAAAGCCCAAATGCATTAAATTACGGAAAGTCTTCAAAGACCAAAACTCTTCAGAATGCTTCTAGCTATTTAGAAAATTTCACTTTATAAGCAAAGATGCATTTGAAATAAATTTCTGCAAAGCCAAAATCTAAGTCATCTCAAAGGTGGATGTCAGAAGGTAAGAGTTGGATTTCCCACTCTAAAGATCCAGAAGTGTCCGTCTGTCTCCTCCAAAACAACTCTCTACTCGTTACACACATTGTTGTGTCATAAATTTTGTTGCTTAGAATCAGAGAGAAATTTTCTGCAAGAACTACTCCAAGAAGCAAACTCTGTGGGGGGGACAGGGATGACTCTGAGTCAGTGGAAGCAGTTGCAAGGTGTTCCCATTCCCACTAATGGTGACAGACCTTCAGAATACTAAGAAAACACTTGTGGCACACAGCTGCAGCAGCATGCCTGTTCACTCTAGTAAAACACAGACCAGAGAGTGAAGTTGAGAGGTACCCCTACTAGAAGCCAGGAAGGTCACAGCATGAAACTTTTCTCCACAGTACATCATAGCTGCTAAATAAATCTAGGAGGAACTTCAGAAGTTCTAATATGTCAGATCAGAACTTGGTGATTTCATTTACAGAAAAAATAATTAAGTATACCTGCAGCAGCAGTTCTTGTAGTTGGGCTCGCTTCTGTTTTATCCTTTCAATCCGCTTCTGTTTCTCTATCTTAAAATATAAATGCATCAAGATATTTACTTGGTTACCTTGTTTGTTCCAGTGTGCCAAACTGAAGAGGCTTTACAGCTGCACCTTACAGAAACACACACTTTCTTTAAAAATGGTGCTGGATTCCAGGGCACAGTAAGTGAACTGCAGAATTCTTTTCAGGCCTACCCATTTGCCATATATTGTGTTATTTTTCAAAACAGACTAATTGTACAGCCACAGGAGTTTCTCCATGGAACAGGTCAATAGATAAACTGCTGTCCTTCCCATTCTTCCTCTTTTGTATTGTGCACTGAATGCCAGTTAGTACCAAACTAAATGCTTGAGGAAAGGGTGCTTTGGGATTAGTTGGTTGGTTCCTTTTTTTCCATCCTGCCCCCCACTCTTTTTGGAATTGTGCCCATCCCTTCCACTGTTGTTCTGGCTGCAAGCTACTAGATATAAACGTGTGGAGACTGTGCTCAGGATCATCACCTGCATCTCTCCAGAGAACTTCACTTTTTGTTTGGACTACTTATTTGAGACTTGCTTAAACTAACAAGATTTCAGCAACAAAAAGGGGTGGAGGTAACATTATCTACATGAGCACAGGTTTCACTTCTTGCAAGAGTTCTTTTAATGCTAGTTTGAGGGGCAAAGCTGCATTCAACCTAAATATGCAGTGTTTGGGACAGCAATGGCACCAATGACTACTGACACTGCAGAGACAACTAAGGACACTTTAAATAGTGTCCTGGGGCAACCCTAGTAAACGATGCAGTCTTCAAAACTAAACTCTTCTATTTTATTTACAGTGGTGCTTTGTGGACCCCCACCCCCTCCTTAAAGTTTCCTTCAGAGCACAGTAGATGACTTTCTTTGCTGGGACAAACATGTAACTCTCAAAACCAATACACAGTACAGATTCTAATTTAGACATGGTTTCTGTATAACAGGCTTTTTTGTACTGGTTTCTCATTTTTGTACTGGTAGTCTTATTATGTAAGAACACATGAAAAAGAGTTCGCACTTTACACAGCTTTAAAGAGGAAAATGAATTCAGGTTTTCACACCATGCAAATGCAGCTTTATTTTCTATTTTTTTCAGTTATGCCATAGGAAGCAACATTTTAAAAAACTACGCCTGGCTTCCATTTTGTGCATTTGTAATTGGAGCCTGAAACGGTGAAAAGCGTAAGATCATGGTTGATGAGACAATGAAATTCAAGTTCCAGATGTGTAACAACAACCTATATTTAAAATAATGCATTCACTGGAATGAATGTGAAAATGTACATTTAGCTGTAGCTCTTTAAAAAATAGAATCCTGAAGAAAAATGGTTCAGCATCTGCCTACTTGCTGGGTGGACGTATTTTCCAGGTTGCTGTACTGGACAGACAGTAAAAGCTTCTTTGTTACCACATCTAGAATGACACTTGATGTAAATTAACTTGCACAAAAATAATTGTTCTGCAGAGGCATCCCACCCACCTTTTAAGGTATATGATACCACGAGTATCACAAATACAATACACATTAAGATGTATTTACAGTCAGTGCAGCAGTATGCAGTAAATACAGTAACTTGTGATTTTTATTTATAGAGCATTTGGCCTGAAGGACAAGCAACATTTGTGCATATGAATTCTGGCATCCTTACAAAAAACACAGTAACTCACAGCCTGCTGGAGAAATAATGGAAACCACCAATAAGTAAAACTTCCTTTTTTTTCCCTGTCAGTTTTTAAGTAGCATTTAACATCCTAACAGGAATTACTTTTCAGCTTTATTTCCTGTGATTGGCATTTCCAAGTACAGACAGGAATATAAAATTGGTCTCCTTTTAAATATATACCATTTTCTAAGCATAGCCGCACCATATATTCTTGTGACTTTTCTGCTGGTTAATTCTGGCTACTTTAATCTTAAAAGTATTCCCTGATTTTTGTAAGGTAAACAGGTGGGGTTTTTCCCCAAACTTCATGTTGTATACTACACAAAACTGCACTAAGCATACATAAACATATCCTTTCAGTTTATTCAAATATCAAAGGAGGTATTTTCATAGTGTTCAAGAATCAAAACCAATCTGGTTCAAACTGAGGGAAAAAAAACCCTCTTCTAAAGTCAAGCACCTCCATTATCACAACCTTTGACCTATGCAAAATTTCCCATGTACCTCACCTTACCTCTAGATTCTGACATTCCTGAGCCGAGTTTGTGGGAAGGCCAATCCATCTGATTTCCTTCTTCTCTTTTGAAATTATGTTCATTGCCATCAGGACATTAAGAGCATCATAAACTCTCCGCCTAATGTTTTTCTGATCATAAGCCTGCTAAGAAAACAATACAGAATTAAGTACAATAAAAATTCAAAAAGGAAAAAGATATGGAACATATCCTTTAGAGATACACAGAAGATAAAAAGCTGGAATGGCAGTTCAGTTCAGAGGGGTATTAAAACATGATGCCTTTATCAGTGCTACTACTTGGGTACCACGTGAGCTCTCTGGTTGCAGATGGAAGCCTCAGGCCTGCTTGAAGCCTCTATGCAGCAGATTCACACCTTGGTAAGTCTGTTCCAGTTGAGAAGCCTAACTACTTTGACATACTTCTCTAATTTGCTTAGAGAAATCTAAGAGGGAAATCTTAGAAATCTAGAGGGAGGTCAATTCTTGATTTTAATTCTGTATTTTTAAATTTCAGAGGGTAAAGTCTTTATATTTGGGAAGTAGTTAAGTAATGAAGGAAGATATCTGGTGTGGCAGGACAGTGCAGAAACAGAAGAGGCGCAATTCCATGATAAACCAGCCAGTTTTTTGATGGTGCAACACATTTCCAAATGTATTTGCTTACCGAGTCTGTGGCTAGGTGACTGTTAGAGTTTGTGAATTCCAATACCAGCTCATCAGCAACTTCATTGTACGAAGTTGTTCCTTTACGTTGAACTTTTTCACATACTTTCATTGAAAAATGCCTCAGACCCTTCCCATTTTTATCTCCTTTTTTGCTTCTCTTACTGGAAGGAAAAAAAAAAAAAGTTTTAATACATCGCGTCTTAGTAAGCTACATTGTAACACAGCAAAAGGCCACTTTTTCCAACAGGAATCAGGACTGATGACATCATGTACTACCTAAACGAAAAATAAAGATGTTCTGCTTTTTTGAATCAGCTTCTTGTTTCTTTCATATTGGCAAAAAAAAAGTGCACTGGAATCCTTTCCCCTTTCTCAGCCATTGCTACATGGATAGTGCTTGAACACATGCTGCTGGGCTGATGCTTAGAAAACTACATTTGTAATTCATCTCCAGGTAGTTTCACAAAAGAACAACCAAAAAATGGGGAAAACCTTACAAGATGTTTAAGTGCTTGAAGCCAGACTTACAGGCAACTCATGTTTGTGCTTAAAATAGAAAGCAAAGAGTAATGAATTGTAACTACAAGGAATAACATACCACACAGCTTTTAGGTGGAAGTGGGAACATGACTCCCATCTCTGCAGAGCAGATCTGAAGAAGCAAAAGAAAGTCTCAACTGTATGCATCAAATACATGTTTGAGAAAACTCACCTTTCTGAAAAATCGGACTCTATAAATTCTTGGGTCCGCTTTCTGTCCCTAGGCAAAGACAATTCAAAATTAAGATTAAAATCACGTTATACATTTCAACCAATAAAATGAACATATTTGGGCCCTAATGTTTACTCTTATTTGTTACTGAAAAGGGGAGAATAGCATACACAGAGCTTGACAAAAAGTGAGGGGAGGTGGTCAGGACTTTGGAGTTTTTCTAAGATCACTGCCATAGAACTTCTAATCCCAATTTTACCATGCTTTGCCTGTATAATTTTAGGGAACTCATTGCATCAGAAACCATAGGAAGCGCTGGTGGGAGCTAGATAGATAGATAACCAAATCTCTTCAACAAGGAGAAGCTGGGCTCCTTTGAAAATTCCTATTTAAAATTTCTCCCTCTGGGAGAAAAATGCATTTAAACATTGCACAAATCTATCCTGTATTTCCAGGATACTATGTTTTGGTACCTTTAAACAAAAAACAAGGTAAAATACTAAGCAGTTCATATAAGAGCTGATGCATACAGAGCTGAAAGCGATACGCTGAGGAAGTAGTTGAGTTCTGCACAGGAGCAACAGTCACTGGTCACTGCCAGTTTCCTTAGTAGTTCTGTTCATTATCTACAGCAAGCAGACTGCAGAAGGTATATTCCAAACTTGTCTTTTATTCTTGCAGGTGATACAGTGCACACAGTGCTGAAGAGCTCGCGGTATATTACTTCACATTGTTACCTTACCATTTCAAAACCAGGGCTCACAGCAGATACTTTTGCAGCTAAAACCTGGCAATGCTAAAAAACGGAGCTGAACAAAAATTGTGGATTTGAAGCTCCATGCCATGAAAGCCTCATGTGTCTGGTTGCACAACCCAGAACCCACCAATAGACGTCTTCCTCAGCACTGCAGGATCTGTGTCTGTGGCAACCCCTGTCCATGGTGCTTAACGTCACAGGCCATGTGGTTTGGGCTGACTGCAGTTGGCGCAGGGGCTGCTGTGTTCCTGTGCACAACAGGGACCTGGACTGGCAGTAAATGAAAGGAGAGCTGCCCCAGGACTGTAAGCCAGGCTGATGAAGGTAGTATGGAGCCCTGAGAGTGAACATGCTCTTGTCTCATTTGATTTTGGAAACAACTTGGAATCTGTGAAGAGGAGCAAACAATGGGTAAAGCAAGGAGCCTGGGTTTGTGGTCCTCTGGAACTGTCTTCAGCAAGGGGTCACCTCTTAGGCTTGGCAGTACCACAGAGCCTTCCTCAACTCTGATTTTCAGATGAAAATATGACCTGTTGTATGGACTTCTGCAGGGATCAATACTGATCAGCCAGTCTGGAGAGAACATCTTGCTCCTTTTTATGGGTGAAACAATAGTTAGGCTCATTGGAAATACTGTGGATTTTTACAGGATATGAATGAAAGGATGGTGCTCTTCCTTGGTGGTGGTGGTTGACACACTGCAATAGGCTTCCCTCTGGTAATCTCCATCACCAGGTTTTGATGAAGCTTAAGAAAGCTAATGAGTGTTGAGTCTTTGGTTTAGCAGCTGTGAACAAACACTGCCGCTTTTCCCCTCCTCTGGGGACTGAACCAACTTCTGTCTGGCCTCCACATGTCCCAAAATTTGGTGGAACAAAGTAATCTTTGAAAACTCTTTTTCCAAATAAAATCAGAACTAAGAGATTTAAAAGGGATTTATGGAAATAAACACATTCTCAGGGAAAAAAAAAATCCTAACTTAAAGACATCCCAGTTGGGCATGCAGTTTAATGATTTGGTGCTCAGGATACAGTGACTGGGAAGTACAAGCCTAGGACACTCCTTGCTTACAGCACAGAATAAAGAAAGTCAAGGTACAAGTACTGTACTCTCCCCTTCAGCTGTTTCTTAGATACTCCATTTTGCCACCTCTGGGGCTGGAAAGGTACCACTGACACTCATCACTGATTACAGAAGTTAACCAAAATGCAGAAATAAATGTTTAATTTTCAGAGACAAAGCACTACATCTGTCTTGAGACAGAAATGCTCAGCAGTACTGGTATTGAAAGAAAAACCAAACCATGAAATACTGTAAAGACCAGATTTCCTTAGAGGAGATAAAGACAGTCATGTTACTATGAAGTATCTCAGAACCCCATGAAAACTTGTTGCTATTGTAAAATAGCAGTAGAAGTACAACACTGATTACATTCAACATTTTCCATTAGAGTTAGGTCTTAAACACCTTTGAAAATGTTTCTGAGTGTCTCTCCCTCTGTTGGCACCCTCCAATATGTTCAGTAGCAAAGCTATTTGGATATACCATGAATTAATAAAAAAAAAAAAGGCTTGTTTTAACTGGACTCATGAATTTGCGACTCTTTCTCATATGCTGCCATGGAAAAAAAATTAGACTGTGAAGTGACCAGTGCTTGCACTTCCATGCTCATGTGCTCCAGACATCAAAAGTGCATAACAGGCTGAAGAGCATACTCCTTTATAGTTGTGCAGGAACCAGAAGGTTTGATGCCACATATAGACACAACAGTATAAATAAAGGAAAAGATGAGAACAGATCCTCAAACACCTTTTAATAAAACAAAAATCTTACCCTGGGACCCAGCCAGAAGCTTCTGTTATGTGTGCCTGTGTAACCATTGCTGGAGCTGGGTTATATGGACTCCCAATGAGAACACTCCCCGAATTTGTTAGTCTTTGTGATGTGCTTATGATCTGTGAAATTTAGAAATAAAAACACAGCTCTCTTAAGAAAGCAGAGTTTACCAGAGCCCCAGAGCCTCGCTAAGGGGAAAACCACCAAAAAAACCAACAAAACCCCAACAACTTCTGTACCAGATGCAAGCAGCAATCAAAACATACAGAAGAAATGTCATAAGCAGCTCTTCATACATGAAGGTAATCACAATGCTGTTAAGATTTCTACTAATTGCACCATATTACTGTATTACTCATCTAGACAAGAACTAAACAAGTTCTGGCAGATAAGATCTATGCCCATGCACATCTGTTTCCTCAAAAGTACTCCCAGGCAACTTCTTGATCGCTGCAATCAATAAAACTTCCTTTCCTTTGCCTCTTATAATTATTTGCCTTTTGTACCTGAGACAACCTGAGCTGCAGGCAAAGCATTCCCAGCAGTTTCCAGCATTCACGAGATCTCAAGGCATTCCAGCAAGCTAATAACACAACACTGTACCTCTGGAATGACGTTTAAAGTCTATACAGCATGGACTGAACTTACATGTAGTCAAACCTGGAGAAATTGTACAGTGTTTGTTAACACTAAGACACTTGGTCACAATTCTTAAATCTCATCTAATTAATTCAGACAGTACATAAAACCAGAACAGTATTAATTTGTTAAACTTTAAAAGAAAATACATGGTAAATTATTTTTATTCCAGTATGGTAAATTCATACCAAAGCTGCCTAGACAATGCTTTTTACTCATATGCCTTATTTCACTTTTTAAAACTTTACTGTGCTCCGTTTGTGACATTTTAAGTACTGACTGTATTAAACTCTGTAGTTTCCTTTACTACTTAACTTACTCAATAGCCATATAAGCACACAGCAGATACTTTGGTGTCCATCAGTATTGTTTAAACAAGTACAAAAAATGTTATCTGAAGAATTTTGCATTTCCTTAGCTCATGGCGCATTACTTCACATCCGTCTCAGCACTACATTGTAATTACATATATGTATTTTTTGTCTTAAAGACTTAAAATGACCTTACTTATTTTTTGCAAGTGAATAGCTTGACAAAAACAAGTGAAACCAGAAATTCAGGGAAACCACCACACAGGTACGAGTTAGATATTTAGTGGCTGATAGTGGAGAGCAGAATATCCCAGGCTGGCTGCTTTACACACAGTTTTCGACTGAATGATTAATTTGGGAAAGCTTGCTTAGGCTCAGCACTGGTGTAACACAAGGACGTGAGAGTCAGTAATGCAACATTTCTATTAAACATCGGTCTAGTCCATTAACTTTTTACACCAGTTTCTTGCAGCACTAAAAGCACGTCTATTTACAGTGAGCGTATGGTTCTGCAGCAAACTGCAGACACGTGCCACAGAGATGTTAACTATTTTGCACATTGAAATGCATTTCATCACATTCCACCCTCTCTGAAGTTTCAGATTGCTCTACTGATGCCTTGTAAATCACAGATCAAACGTATTGTAAAGGAGTATTTTATATCCAGCCTCTTCATTTTCGGGTGACCACTGTAACAGAGGTAGCAAATCACAATGGGACCAACTATGTCCCCTGTCCCTTGGTGCCATCTAGTGTTGAGGGACCCCGGCAGCAGCAGTCCCCTCCCATGGCTGTCACCCCTTTCCCAACAAAAAAAATCCAGCCCAGAGCTACCTGTTATAGCCACAGGTATTCACTGCATAGTATAAAACAAAACAGAAGACCTCATCCTGATTTAGCAAACAGAGCACCTGTAGGATGTGTTAAATTCCTGTAATTAAACACATTTTATCAGTAACATGCCCTTGTATTTATGCCCACAGACCAAATCTAAAGAAGCTATAACAAACTCTCATACAGAAGAATCCAGCCTGCAGATTGTGCTGATTCCACTGTTTGCCCAGCCATGCCCCAGGGGATTCATGGTCACCATGCGGCCAACAGCCCCCTCCACTGCCCCTGGGGCTGTGTGCTGGCCTGGAGAGCCTAGAGTGCCCGAAGGGCTGAAGCCTGCAGTGGCTAAATAACACTAGAACCCCTTTGCAGCAGCAGGGTATTGCTAAGGCAGGCAAGAGCAAAGGAGTGCTGACATTCCCTCTGTTATGAACTTGCAAACATTCTCTTTTAATGGTCTAGCAGACAACACACACAGCTCTCCACTGATGTTTTACAAGGCCTGCGTAAATGGCTATTTAATAAAAAAATCTTTTCTGAATAGAGTTCTGTCCTTGCAAAGCAGCAGAGTAAAATAATAAGAAATTAAATATTATAAAAATACAAACTCCCAAAATACAGCTTCTGTAGCAGAACTACACCAGTGAAATGCCACAGGGCACAGGGCATGTGCTCCAACAGGACATGTACCAGGTATTGAGGCACTGAAGAGGACTGCTCCCTGGCAGACACCCTGTGGGTAGTACTGCAGCTGTAGAGCTCTGCACCATGGAGAACACAGTACAGGGGCTCCTGCAACGCCTGTGCCCCTCTATTCAACTGGGGACACTGAAGAACAGTGAGTGATGTGAAAAACACCCAACACAACTGTTTATAAAACTCATCAAATGGTAACTGCAGTCCGGATAAGTGCCTGGCAAGCAGGTTACTAGAAAAGGGTTCCCTGTATTGACATCACCTAATTAGTTCTCTGGCCACCAGAACACCCGATTTTTTTCTCAAAGCCAAGACTGGCAACACACACACACGGTTATCACTGACAGGAAAAGACAGTTTTAACAAGAGGAGCTTAAATAAGTTGTATCTCCAGTGTCACACTCAAGACATTTACTGCTTGGTGCTGCTGGAGATCCACTGGTGAGAACATGACTCACAATAGTCGAAGAGTTTCAATAAAATTCTTAATGGGATTTTTTGGTCTTTTTTTTTTTTTTTCTTACCACACTTCTGAGTTAAAATAGCAGCTGGTGAAGTGTATTCATGTCCATTCAAAGCCAGGAGGACAGGTACCCCCCAGGGTCACATATGCAGGATGGCTGCTGCCAGTGGCAATACCCACACATCATCACCCCTCCACCCAGGTGGGGCACCTGAGCAGCCTTTGCAGCTGAGGCAGGAAGCAGCATGTTCTTAGCACTACTCACATCTTTGCTTTTGATGTTTCCATTTTACACTAGCAGGAAGGCATGTGGCTTGTTACACAAGTTAGAACTTACCATTTGGGGTCCAACATTCACATTGATCGGTCCTAAGGTTTTTGGCAAAATCTTCGTTGGAGAGTTGGTGCTGGAAACTGGCAATGTGATTATTGAAATGTTACCTAAAGAGAGCAGTAAAAAGAGTTCTAAATTACTTCCTTAGTAATCGATGACTAACACTTTGGCAAATTCTCACATCATTTGAACAGTTTGGACTCAGGTTAGCTTTTTTGACTCATCCACTGCAAACACACCTTCACATAAAAGCCTCCAGACCTTTCAGCAGATGTCACAGGAACACCTCACGGAACTACAGCTGCAATACTTTACCTTTAAAATTATGTGTGTTTTATTTCGAGAAACAACTTCTTGCCTAAGAGCACACCGCCTGTCATACCTCAGCACTAACAGTTAACATGAGTGCACTTTTTTCTAGAAGTTGGCATACAAACCCTATTTATAACATAAGCACATGTACAAAGTGTTATTCTATAAACAGAACCACAGAACAGTTTGGGCTGGAAAGGACCTTAAAGATCATCTGCTTTCAACTCCCTGCCATGGGCAGAGACACCAGTGAAGTAAGCCTATTGCAGTTTATCAGTGTAAATGACACCTTTACTACTTACCTGAAGTACCAGTGTGGGCAGCTGGACATCAAGATAAAGCCAGCCACGTGATCTCTAATCCAGCATGTAATCATCCCAAGATGTTTATCATCTTTATGATCCTGGACTGCTTATGGATCTAGCTCATCCTGCCCTCAGGAAGTGCAGCTCTATGCCAAGGGCCTCAAAAATGGTGCTGCTTCTCCTCTAGGCCAAATCGTATCTTGTTTTCTTGATAACTCAGACTTATTGTCTTAATCAAACTGTCATGCAGTACTACCATTAGCCCACGAGTGTTCAAACTGGTGCATACAAGCCACTCAAAGCAGTGAATACATTTATCTGTGGGTATGGTGGCAGCAGCAGCTCCTGTCTCTATGACAGTTCCAAAGCAAAAGAGCTGGGAAATGATCAAACAACTCCTCCAACTGTTACACACATGGCGAATGGGTCTGGAGGCAGAATCAGATACAAGGAGGAGTTGGCATTGCCTCGTAATCCAGGGGCAGCTTGGACCTGGCTGGGGTCATGGGCTGTAAAGACAAGGATTGGCTCCTGAAGAGCCACTGAGACTCCCCAGCACCAGCAGATGGAAACTGAAGGCACTGGCATTGATTGGTTCATCAGAACAGCGCACACCCAACCCTCACCAAACCTCCCTGACACAGGAGCTGGCCCGTAGCCAGCTGAGCTCAGATGGTCCCAAGGTGACTTGGTGGGGCTGCACATCACTGTTCCCCGGTCTTTTCTCATATAAGCTGTTCCCCTCCACTGCTCACTTTACTATTCTCATGTGGTCCTGAACCATGGTCGTTCAGGTTATTATTTTAGTGCACCTATGTTCTGCCATGAAGTAACTGGAAAATCATACATTCAACAGTGTAGCTTCTCTATAACATGAAACAGAGCAACACAATTGAGAGAAAAAGAAAACTTAAAGGATCTTCTGTAGGTACAGCACAGAGGTTGAACAGATGTACACAGGCACATCTGCCCCTTACAAAAATGAACACGTACGAGAAATATTTACAATTTCAGACAAGAATGCTGTAATGTTCTGTGTAAATTCCTTCAGCATCTGGAGTAACACTACTACTTGATGCTGATTTTCCAAAAGGCAGATCTGTATCTGAGAACATCCGCAGAAGCAGCTTGTTTTTTCTCAACTCAATAAATTGAGTGATCTATGGGTCAACTAAATCACCTAGGAAAAAAGCCCTCTTACAGACCCCACACATTCACAAACCCACCCAATACCTTCCTGCTCTGTTATGAAACGGCTCTTGTGAGGTAGTGCTAGAGTGCACAAGACAACAATAATTCCTGACTTATGTACACTGTGTTCCCATTTTGAGCTCAAAATAGCTCTCTAAACTGGCCAGTCACTTGTCAGTTTTACTTTTGCCACAGGATTTTGCCCAGGATGTGCTAAACTGTGCTGGCATATTCCCATCAAAATGTAACTTCCCCTCCCACTGCAGGCTGCTGTTATCAGTGATGTGCCTGTCACTTCCCAGTACTGCTGTAGAAATCTCTTTGCTGCAGCAGCTGAAACTTGTGGCACCTTTTCCTCTGGGATCAGCTCTCACGCTTTCTCCTTGCCCCTTTTCTGATCAGAGGAAACAAATTACTTTCGCTAGTGCCAACCACATAAGGTCACATGGAAAGTGCAGTTAAACCCCGAGATGTCAGCTCCCACAGGGCTACACCTGAGCCACCTCCAGCCACCCTGCTGGCCTGCAAGAGGCACTGTAACATCACGATTCACAATGCAAGACTGGAACATGTCAGACTCACTGTACTGTACAACTAGCACAGCTGGTGTACAGTCAAGACTCACTGTACCATACAACTAGCACTGCTGGTGTACAGTACAGTTAGCACTGCTGTTGTCAGATATGCATCTACCCACCACCCCACATCAGTCGCTGTGCATGCAGTGCGTTTCCTTCTCAAAACGTGGCAGGTACCTGGTGATCTCTTTGCACATACGTACATATGTACCTTCCCTTGCATGTGTGCGTACACAGACAGACTCTCTGAAAACTGTAGCTTAAAAATACAATACCCACAGCCAAAGCCACACACAACCACCAGATTTACTGCACCAGTCCTGGGAAAAAACCCTAATGCAGAGCTACTGCTGCACTGAGCTTTCATGCACAAGGCTACCCAGATAAAGGTATACAACCATCATTAAGGCAGCTTTAGTAGAGTCCTTTGAATTACTTCATTTAAAAAAGACAGTTGCTTACATATGACATATGCTTTGAAGTGTTTTTGATTAGAGTTGCTGTAGGTAAGAAACATTTTCATCTTCTAATCCCTACACAAATCCCACATTTAGCAGCAGCAGTGTCAAAATGATCTTAAGAACTGATCAACCTTCCCTGCCCTTTATCTTCCTTTTTAACTCCTTTATGGGTAAATACAAGCGTGTGACTGTATAGACTTTTAAACACAGGTAGGATGGAAAGGGACCAGTTTATTTTTGTGAGTGAGGTCTCTCTCTTCCAGCACGGACAGAAGGAAAGAGCAACCGAACTTTTCACAATGAGGCCATTCTGTGTATACATCAGCAGTTGAAAAACCAGTAAATAAAAAGTTTTATCACTTATGAATAAAATATTCACTACCTCATGGGTTTCTGTTTGTTTGTTTGTTTGTTTGGGGTTCCCCCCCCCCCCCAGAATAGGGTCATAGTCCAGATAGATACTCATGTGACCTCAACTGCTCCAAATACTTAATGGTGGAAGCACCACCCTCCCATCTCTCCTCACAGCATAGATGATGTTTGGTTCAGTTATATCACACCAGCACCCCAACCTGAAGAGACAGATTTTGCAGTTGGTATCACCAATGCCACTACTCTAAACAGAGAAACCCAACTTCCAAGAGCATCCTATCTTGCCCGTGGCCCTTGTGTAGTGGCAGCCCAGGTCTGTGGGACACAGCTGCCACAGAAAGACCTGGAGTTTCCCAGGACAACATCATCACCGCAAACGGAACTGCAGCACAAGTACAATAAGCTCTGAGAGGGGGCACTTGCTTGTTAAGGTGACTGGCTGTGTTTTACACCAGACCGTCAAGGCTGTCAAGGCCAGTGCACCTCTGTTTGCTGAAGAGCTGGCAATCTCCAGAGTTCTGAAAGAACGGTAGTGTTACAAAACAGCATTAACAGGAACGATTTCTTCAAGGCTTTTTTTATAGAACAGCACAGAAAACTAGGAGGAAGTAGGTGTCACGCAGCAGATCATCTAAAAATATTCAACAGACTTCTAAATCATACTCAACAGATTTCTGTATTCAACTTGAAGCAGAAATAACACCAAACAAATTCTCTACACACTTTATCATACAGTAACTGTAAAGGTTTTACACATGATTAGATTCCAAATAAATACCAAGTCTTAATAGCTCTCATCATCTGGGGACAAAAAAAAGACTACACTGGTTTATGTTCCAGTGAAAACCAGCAGTGGGTACACTGATAAGCTGAACACAATGAGACCCATCAGCCTCCTAGTCACGGTCATCTTAACTCATGGATGAAAAAGGCCAGCAGAGATAGATCAAACTAGAATGATTTGTATAATAATACTCAATTCTTAAATAATGTTTCTCAGCAGTTTCAAAGCACAAAAGATGGGTGTCATTATTCCCACTTCACCTATGGAAAACCAAACACATGGGAAAGAGCCCCACTTCAAACTCTCACAGAGGGGCTTTAACTGCAATATATATAACCGTACCACAAACTGAGCATGCTAGTCACTGATGGAAATGCAAAAGTAAAAGAAATCCAGTGGGCATACGTATGTTTCTCTTAGAACAAAAGCACTTTGCTTCCACATAATAATTTGTAGAATAATAATAATAATTTGTAGAATAGTAATGTTCTACAAATAATTTTCTGTCCCTCGGTCAGCACTATTAGTGTTTCTCATGGAACAAAACCACTGTTGTTATTCTTTCATATTTAGAAAAATCAATCACTGTATAACTATGATCTGCCCTGGCACTTGCAAAATATTTTTACTTGCACACACACAAAAAAAATCAATTTAAATGCTTCTCAGCCTCAAGGAGTCACAGAACAAAGTGGTTTATGTTCATGTATACTCACATGCACACACTAACCAGCCCATAACACTAAAACATTGTGTGACCTCCTAAATAACTTGACACAAACAACGTGGACTCCCTTACAAATATGAAGCTAAGGAGGTTTTAGAGATTCCCCCCCTCCCCGTATAACTTAATCTGTTGGGTCTGCAGCTTAGTTACAAAAATAATCAGGAACAATGTCAACCAAAATCTATAGCATCTGTCAGAGCCAGTTTCAAGGGAACCATAGCTGATGGAAGCTGGGGCCAGGCAGTTAGGATCATATGCAATGCGCACATAGATAAAAAAACGCCTTTGAATTTTTAGACAAAACACCAGGGAAGTGCTGCTAATCTGGATTACATATTCAGATCTCTGGAAAAAAAAAAAAATCCACATTTTTAGAAGTATACCAAGACCAGCCATTGTAAATAATACAGACTATGGCTTGACAGTGATGGCACAAAAACCCAGTTCAGACTTGTGAAATACTGGAAGCCCAATAAAACATTTTGCAATAATGTGTGATGTGTCCTCTGGGTCCTCTATGACACTACAGCATGAACTGATCTCCAAGATCAGGACAGAGTAGTATAAAGCATACAGAAAACCTGAACTATTTGCATGTTATTAGTACACACATATTTTCTTGGTACATTAGTTCATTTGTTTCTCACACAAACTTACTAAGGCTATAAACCCAAGTTTAAAAACCCTAGATAGTCTGTAGAATCCCATACATATCTAGAATCACATGAAATCAAAGAGATCTACAGAAAAAAAAAACTGGGGAAGATGGTATTACACTGTACTACAGCCTTACACTGACCAGTACATTTTCAGTCTTTCCCTATTCAACTGAGATAACTTTATAGCAGATAACAGTTGCATGAATCTCTGAGTACAAAGAACAGGCCTACTGATAAGCAATTCTGTTGTCCTGCTCATTTGAGCAAATCTCTTCAAGCACACAATGAACTCCCAGGGCTCTCCAGGCCTCGAGCCCTGGTCAGATATCCAGCACTGCCACTAAAACTCATTCATGCAGACTTGTCATCAACCCACATTCCTGCCCACAAGCACAGCCATGGCTATGGCTATGCAGTGAACTTGCCTCATTTTCCTGTGGCAAGGGGGAACACTGGGCGTGTTTCAGCTTAATCTGCCCAGTGAACTGCTCAGCCACCTACACAGTTAGACTGGCACCAACTAAGGAAATGCTCAAAAGCAGCTGCGAGCTGACCAGAGACAACTTCACTGCTGCCAGAGAAAATGTCTATCAAAGCAATCTAAAAGATACCTGCCTTACCACTTCCTTCACAGGAGCACAGGCATAAGGCAGTCCTGTGCACTGAGAAGTTTCTGGAACACCAGCTCTATCAGGACGTAATAAAAACTAAATAGTGGGGAAAAAAAAAAAAAAGCCTAATGAAATAAAGTTTATTGTGAAGTTGCATTAAAAGTTATGATTCCCACCCAAAACAATCTGGATTGCAATCTGATCTGATTAAAGGATCATCCTTCCCTCATGAAGGCTGCTGCAAGACAGGTGGTCTAGAGCTGAGCTCCCTTTTCCCTCCCCACCTATAAACAGAGCACAATGTAAATTCACAGATTTTGAGAATATACACTATTAACTAAGGACAGTGCAATTCACCAAAATTATTGTGTTAGTCTCCATTGCACTTTTTAAAATGAGAAGTAAATGTCACTCAACCAGCTGGGAACTGTTGCTTCTTCCTTTCACACCTATCAACTAGTAATTATCCACTCACTGTTCATAGATCAAAGTGGATCAGTACCCAGTGTCTTCACTCAAATACAGGCACACTGGCTCAGCCAGTAGATTTTTGTTTAGAAGGCAAACAGAACAGTTAACCTGTGAAATTAATTCAGTTTTTACATTCAAGACCATTCCCTATGAAAGATAACAAATTATGGTTTCAGTAACTTTTGCTGTTTTTTCCCAGGCACTCACAAATTTAGAGTTCTTTAAGTGTTCAGGACATTATCTATTGAAAACTAAAATTCTGTTCCAGGGAACTTCTCAGTGTATTTAATTGATCTGATTTACTTTTGGCAATATCCCTTACCCGCAAGTCATGTATGTTGAGTACTTTTAAAACAAGCTAAAAGCATGATGAAGTAAGATCTTGGAAATACTATCATTAAAAATGCAATCTATCTAATATAAGCTAATCTTTACTAGACTTTTTTCTTTAGCTCAGATGTATTACCTTTTTATTCCTATCAGCAGCTGTGAGTTTTGAATGACACAACCGCAGACATCTTTTTTTTCAGAGACAAATTCTTAATGGGAGCTTTCTGGCTCCAAGTCTGGCAAAACTTTTTTTCCCCAAAATCAAACCTTCATGATAATTACTATTGATTTCACAGTGATTTTTGCTGTAGTTGTAACTGTTGTGATCAATCCCCCAACTTCTCCTGTTATGAAAAACATTAACTCATGCTAACACCACCTTCCCTCTCCCCTAGCTGAACCTACTGTTCTTGGTAAAATACGTACTTAACAAGCAGTTACAAGAAACTTCAGGCAGAAACAGAGAATAGTTGGGACAAACCTCTGGAGGTCATCTTGTCCAAGCCCTCTGCCCAAGCAGGGCCACCCACAGCAGGCTGCCAAGGACTCTATCCAGATGGTTTTTGAATATCCCCAAGGATGGAGATCCATAACCTCTCTGTGCCAGTGCTCAGTCTCCCTCATAGTAAAAACTGTTTCATGATGTTCAGGGAAAATGCCCTATGTTTCAGGCTGTGCCCATGCCTCTGATCCTGTCAGCGGTAGCACTGAGGAGGCCCTGGCCTCATCCTCTATGCACCCTCCATTACATTAGCAAATTGCCCCTGACCCTTCTCTTCACCAGACTACAGTCCCAGCTCTCTCAGCCTTTCCCCGTTTGAGATGTTAACAGTCCCTTCACGATCTTCACGGCCCTTGCCTCAATTCTCTCCACGATGGCTGGCTCCTTCACCGGGAAGCCCCGTAACTCCCAGCAGTGGCTTCACCAGGGCTGAGGTGTGGGGAAGAGTCACCTCCCTCGACCTGCCGGCAGCACTTCTCCCCTCCTCCAGTCTCCACCCTCCTGCATCCTCCACCGGCTCAAGCTCAACCTTCTGCCCACCAGCCCCACAGGTCCCCTCCGCACCGCTTGGCCCCAGCCTGTACCGCTGCAGGAGCCGTTCCCCCGCCACGGATCCCTCCGGGTTGCCCGGGCTGGCACCCCCGCCCCTGCGCTACCTCACGCCCCGCGGGCGCTTCCCACAACGCCCCAAGAACTCGGCGCCTCAGGAGGAGCCGCTTTCCCCGTGTTGGGCGCTTCCCGCCCGCCTCGAGCGGACCCTGCTCCCCCGCGAAGCGCCACCATGTTACGTTTAAACGGGGCGAGCGAGGGGCAGAGGGGGGAGTCCGGCCGAGCCCGCTCCTTTCCACTGCAGATGACGGCGGCACCCGCCCACGCGCCCCTTTGTTATCCGGGGCCTCGTGCGGCGGGTCCAAGCGCGAGCAGTCGCGCGCCGAGCAAGCCCCGGCGAAGCCCGCCCGAGTCCTGGCCGGCCTCGCGCCAGCCCCGACACGACTGCTGCCCTCACGCGGGCCCGCGGCGTCGGAACGCACAGCGCTGGCAGGGCAGCCCCACGCGCCTGGGAACCATTCTGCTCGCGCTGCAGCGCCTCCAGGCCCGGAGCGTGGCACAGACACCGCGCCAGCAGCGGGCACCGTGCGGGGCAGAGCAGGAGCCGCGTGTGCAGCCTCTACCCCACCGCAGCCCGGCTTGCTCTGCACGGGCCAGGCAGAAGGGTTTAAAACCTACGGCGCCTCCCAAATTTGCAGCTCTCCGCTTATCTTGTGCCGTTCAACGGAATCCTGAGAACACATCGTCCCTTCAGCTGTCGCTGCAGAAGGCAACAACCCGTGTCAGGTGTGTTCAGTTACAGCGCTCACCTCATGGCACCAGCCTCACTGCATTTACAGCTGGGAAGCAGCAGCTTCTCTGAGTACTGAAATGATTTGCAAGTAGTATCCTATTGCAAACCTTGCTTCGTACCTAGCAACTCCAGCACTCAGCAGATCAGATGGCCTAAACAGCAGAAGAGCCCCCAAAGCCCCAGACACCTGTGTAGATGCACAGCGGGCAGGTGAGGTGGAAAAAGGGAAATATAACCCCCATTTTCAAGAAGGGGAAAATGGATGACCCGGGGAATTACAGACCAGTCAGTCTCACCTCTGTGCCTGTAAAATCTTGGAGCAGATTCTCCTGGAAGGCATGCTAAGGCACATGAAAAACAACAAGGTGCTTGGTGACAGCCAGCATGGCTTCACTAAGGGGAAATCCTGCCTGACCAATGTGGTGGCCTTCTATGATGGCGCTACAGAACTGATGGACAGGGGTAGAGCAGTTGATGTCATCTACCTGGACTTGTGCAAAGCGTTTGACACTGTCCCACACGACATCCTTGTCTCTAAATTGGAGAGACATCAATTTGATGGATGGACCACTCGGTGGATAAAGAACTGGCTGGATGGCCACACACAAAGAGTTGTGGTCAACGGCTCAATGTCCAGCTGGAGACCAGTAACGAGTGGTGTCCCTCAGGTATTGGTGCTGGGACCGGTCTTGTTCAACATCTTTGTTGGTGACATGGACAGTGGGATTGAGTGCGCCCTCAGCAAGTTTGCCACTGACACTAACCTGTGTGATTCGGTTGATACGCTGGAGGGAAGGAATGCCATCCAGAGGGACCCTGACACCCTTGTGAGGTGGGCTGATGCCAACCTCATGAAGTTTAACCATGCCAAGTGCAAGGTCCTACACCTGGGTCAGAGCAATCCCAGGCACAGCTACAGGTTGGGCAGAGAAGAGATTCAGAGCAGCCCTGTGGAGAAGGACCTGGAGTGCTGGTCGATGAGAAACTTAACATGAGCCTGCTTCAGTGTGCACTCGCAGCCCAGAAAGCCAACTGTATCCTGGGCTGCATCAAAAGGAGCGTGACCAGCAGGTTGAAGAAGGTGATCCTGCCCCTCTACTCTGCTTTCGTGAGACCTCACCTGGAGTATTGTGTGCAGTTCTGGTGTCCTCAACATAAAAAGGACATGGAACTGTTGGAACAAGTCCAGAGGAGGGCCACGAGGATGATCAGGGGACTGGAGCACCTCCTGTATGAAGACAGGCTGAGAAAGTTGGGGCTGTTCAGCCTGGAGGAGAGAAGGCTGCGTGGAGACCTCATAGCAGCCTTCCAGTATCTGAAGGGGGCCTACAGGGATGCTGGGGAGAGACTCTTCATCAGGGACTGTAGTAACAGGACAAGCGGTAACAAGTTAAAATTTAAACAGGGGAAGTTTAGATTAGATATAAGAAGGAAATTCTTTGCTGTTAGGGTGGTGAGGCACTGGAATGGGTTGCCCAGGGAGGTTGTGAATACTCCATCCCTGGCGGTGTTCAATGCCAGGTTGGACGAAGCTTTGGGTGGTATCGTTTAGTGGAAGCTGTCCCTGCCCACGGCAGGGGGGTTGGAACTAGATGATCTTAAGGTCCTTTCCAACCCTAACTATTCTGTGACTCTAGGTGGCTTTATGGGACAAGTGACCGAGACATACAGACATGCCCTCTGCATGGCATCAGCATGAGAAGATTTGATTTTCCACTTTACACTATGTATGACCAGGATTACAAAACTGGAAGCGTTCAACTTCCTGACTGGGAACGCCTCCCAGACAGACTGAATTTTAAATCCTACTGGTTACACATGAACTCTACAGTATGTCTGATTTAATTCATTCACGGCTTGAAGCAATCACCCAAACCCACAACTGAGCTGTCATTATCCAACTCATCCACAAACCCAGTTATACAGGTTTGAGAACTAATTCGAACTACAGTACTTCATAATTTTAACAGAACACGCCAACTCCACAAAGACATCTTGCTACTCAGACTAGGACCTTACCTAAATAATGGAATACCTTAGTTGTCAACTTTATTAGGCACCAAAGTTCTGCCTGCATCAGGAGTGTGTCAGTCCTGTTGGCATGGCACATACCAGGAGTTTCTCCCAGTGGGCACAATCTATGACAAAACACTGGAAGAATACCTAACACCAACATACATATCTATCCCCAAGGCTAAGAGCAGCAACAGCCATCTGTTCTCCAAAACACGAGGGGAACCATCAATCCCTTTTGCATTCAGTAACTCAAGAGTACTCATTCACTAAAGAATGAGAACCAGGGCCATTTTTTTTTGTCTGGGAAAATTAAAATGCAGGTTTCCTACAGCAATAATTTTCATCACTAGTCTCCCAGGTACTTTCAGATAAGGAAATGATGCATAGTCAGCCCGGGCTGACATAGATGAACCATTCTGACTGTAACAGTAAGAATCTACTACTTGAATTATTTCACCCAATGATTGTCCTTGCAACAAGTGGCCCCTAGCATGGGGTGAGAACTCTGACCATTCGTCAAGAGCCAACCACGTGGGCATTCCCTCTCAGATGCAATGAGTATTCATTTCAAGCAGAGGAAACAAGCTCCAAATGCACATCCTTTAGCTGCAAGAGCCCGTTGCCTGTAAGTTAAAGGCAACAAATGGAGCAAAGTTGAACAAGAATTGTTCACTAAACAAAGCAAAAAACATTCTGAGTTAATGCTCTGCTAAGTACTGTCATGTTTCTTTCTAGGCACACATGGAAAGAAAAATCTAGCTCACTTTGGAATTAGGCAGCAAGTCTTTTTACAAGGATTACAAATTTGGATGTGATTTCTGCAATCACCACAAGTAAAACAAATTACTTAGTAAATCTGCATCATATTTAGATATAAATGGTACTACAGATTCTTCTTTTTCCCAGACATTATCTATACAAGGAATAAAAAAAAATTACTAAAAGTATTCTAAAACCCCCAAACAATACTACTACTAATAGGAAAAAAAAAAAACATCAAAAAGATGAGGTAGATCTAGAAGATCACAGCATTCCCTAACAAGCACAGGAAATAAGCAAGTAATAAGAAAACTGAATTCCCAAATATACTAAACCTGTCAACCTTTTTAGGAACAGTAATTCAGATTTAAAAATCAGTACAAGTGACACAGCAGTACTTTAAGACTTAGAGATTAAATTGCAATACCTAAGCAGTCTGTGAGCATTAACTTCTCCTGTAGCAAAATAAACCTGGAAAATATCCAGAGGTTGTGCATAGACACTAAAGGTCACAGTGGGAAAGGTAAATGAAGCCTGATCAAATGCATACAGGAACAGCAGCAACAGTAGCTGCTTCAGATATTCAGGGGAAAAACTCAGGGAGAAAAGAGATTTTGAAAGTTAAGCCTGTAAATGGAAAAAAAAAGGCAGAGAAGGCAATTTTGGAACACAAGGGTCAAGCAATTGATTGTACATTTCTAGTGCTTATTCTCCAAGAAGAATAAGCCAGTGTGAACAAGATGTTACATCTCAACAGAGATGTCAGTGATCTTTAATTATATTTCTAGGTTAAAAAAAAAATCCTTAGAGCATAGCATTTAAAAAAAACATAGAAGAATAGCGGTGAATAATATATCTGTCATCCCAGAACCAAAATCTAATGACTGGGATAAGGATCACTGAGATGTTACTACTAGCAGCAATGCCCTCTACTTGATAAGGTTACTCAATTCAGTTATTCTCTGAACAAATTAACTGCTTGTTTCAAATTATCTGAAAATGTTGCTCTTGTTCCCTAGTATCATGACACAGTAAACACAAAATAATGAACCAAAAAGTGCAATTATCACACCAGTGCACAGTAAATTAATTCTCAGAGGCCTAAAACAGCCTGTAATGTTCTGCATTGTTTAGAAAAGGAGGAAGATACCTTAGCTCCAGCCATTTGCTGTTTAGACTATTTCATTTTTTCAGACTCTGAAGCTGTTGTGATGAGCCAAAAATCATTCCTCCAGGTAGTACTTGCATTTGTTTTTCACAGTGGGTAACAGCAAACCAATGTTTATTTAGAAAGGTTGATTGAAGCATTATGTGAACTGTAAATCCCCAAGTTTTTGAATATTCATATGGGGCTGCAGTTTTATTTTACTGGAATCCTATAGCTATTCTGACTGCCAGCACACTATTTTAGAGTCAGAAGTGATGAAACTAGAAATGCTAAGATGAAATAGGATAGGACAAAACATAGTTATTACTGTAAATTGTCCAGAACGCTTATAAAAGTACCACAAGATATCACTGACTATAAAGTTATGCATAACCTTCTCTCCTATCTGGACTACATCAAAGCCTGAGAACTTTAAGGTTGGGGTGGAAATGAGGAACTTCAGCACATTAACCACCAAGAAAAAAAAAAAAAAGGGAAAGCTGGAAAAGGGGAAAGAGAAAAGGGAAAGAGGGGGGGAAGGGGAGAAAAGGGGTGGAAGGGGGAAAGCTTATTTTATCTTCTGATTATTTTTACCACACTTGCCTTTCCCCTCTGAAATCCCGTCTTTGTTACTGACACTTGCATATCAGTAATAGAACATCAGTGTGGATGTGCGAATACATTTTGAAAATTTAAATTATGAGTCTCCCAAAACTGAATCAAACATATGCAGTGAAATCAGCAGAAATACTAATTTACTAAATACAAGACAGAAATAAGTGTTACTGTATGCTTCTTTTCTATGTACACAAACAGAATTCTCTTACCTTTTGTTGGACTCTGGTTCTGATCTATAAATCCTTTCAAGTCTCCATTTGTGGAAGTCACACCAACCTGAACAAAACATTTTTAAGTCTTAAAATACAATAAACCTTTCTGTGTTTTCTATAATGCAACTAAAGGTATTATAAAAGTAATCTATCCTGCATTTCTGAAACATCATAATTCTATGGATAGTAAGGTCTAACAAGAGCATGAGATTCAAAGCAAAGGATCAAAGCCATTTACTGTGTATATATGAAGACAACTAATTCTAGCTAAGTTCTTACCCCCCAAAAAACCCTAAATATTCTGATACTCTACTATACATACATGACCCAACCAGCACATTCTGGCTATTATGGTGTAAGTCACTGTCCCCTCAAGACAAGACAGAGCAGCTGCCACCAGTGATACAGCAGAAATCTGCCTGATGTCTAGTATTCCAGTACTAAGCTGCACAGTCTACAGGTCTGAGGAGACGTGACGATGCACTTTAAATACAATTCTCTAGTCTTCAGAGATAAACTGATTTACCCTGAGGGTATGCTACATGAGACACAGAGAATTTAAAACATATGGAGAACCGTGCATTTCCGATTTTGACATGTACACACATCATAGAAAGGCAGAGTTTGTATAGAACAACACAAGTTCACTGTTCCTGGATGAGGGAGAGAAGAGCTGAAAAGTCCCTCAGATCCCAGCTAACAAGACACAGGCCGAGCAGCAGCAAGTAATGGTCAGGCATTCTGCAGTTTCAGAGCATCATGCTTGCACAACCTTAATAACTTCCATTTAACAAAGCATTCTGTTTTGCTTCCCAGCCAGAAGCTGTGATAAGTACCGAGGGACTGAGCCCCATTGGAGCAGGAGACAAACTAATTATTACAAAATATCTTTTAAAAATATTATAAAATCTGAGCACTTCTGTAAATAATTGGGACAAAGGGTTCAGGTATCCAAGTTAAGAAAAAACAATCATACAATCAAGGGTCAAATATTTGCTTTGTTTTACAATGTAATAATAATGGAACATAATAATGCTAGGGCCGCTCATCGAATTTTAATAATTTCAAATTAGAGAATTGCAGGCAAATTAAACAGTAGTAACATAACTCTAAAATAAATTATGCAAGAACAAAAAATACCTAGTACAAGCATTTAAGCCACACAGTTCCACTACACACACTTGTATTCAGCAAGGAATTTTTGAGGGAGAAACTCTGCACACAACGTGACAGACGCTTTTGAAACTACTTCTATTATATTTTCACCACCAGAAGCAATGCACAGACATTAACTGTTCCTGCACTATGCTGATCATAACATTCTGCCTAATGAGCTAAGTTATGTGTTTCTGTAAACAAGCCCTTAGAGCTGCTCAATACAGTTCATCAATTTATCTTGAATGTTGTCTGTTTCAGACTTGTTCTTTCCTGTCACACCCAACTAGACAGTCATATACTGCTCCCAACAGGCAGCAAGTGCTTCGTTGTTGCAGACTATGGTATCGCCAGAAGTTGCTTTTGAAACAGAACAAGTCTGTCTCATTCTTTCCTCTCAATTTTCCGTTTTGTCTCCCACCAGGTGGCAGCGGTGCAGAGGCAATGCAGCAAGGCTGGGAAGAAGGGTGTGAACGTGAACGGCTGGATTTGAGCAGAGGAAAGACCACCACCTGAAAACAAATGCAAAACGTCTCCTATAACGTTTTGGTAGCTGGTCCATACAGAAAACAGTAGCATTCTAGTATCCTTCCTTCCCGGGTGCCTGGGTGGCAGGGAAAGCTAATGTAGGAAGAAGTCACTCTGATTCCTTACAGCAAAAATGTATTCTTGAGGAGATATTTAAAATAGAGCTCGGGAAAGGTTAGTAAATTGCACAGCATATGGTACTGAAAGGGCATTACGATTGCAAAGCCAAGATGAAGAGCCAGCACTCTTGGATCATACTACTGCTGCCTTTGCACAATAAATAACAGTATGAGTTTCTCCCTAGGACCCCTGCCTCTGCAAGAAATAGAATGCCACAAACAGGAGATTTTAATTCAGAGAAAGAAAAGGGGAGCCACAGTGATAGAGTATATATAAAGGGCCTTAACCCATTCCAAGAGAAAGGATAAGAATTACTACTCCCGTGAACATCTTCAAAGACAGTACTACCAATTAGTTCACAACTGAACCTTCAACTCTAGATTTACAGCTGTACTTTTCCCTACTGATTCGTATCAGCGCTTCAGTTAAATGCTGGAGATTATATACTTATGAACTGTCAGCCCAAGATGACTCCCCAGCTGTTACAAAAATTCAGACATTTACATTTAATTCTCTGAAAGATCTAGATTATTTAACTGATTCAATATTTAAGGAAATGTAGCAAAATACTTGAATTCTTTTCTGTATCTTGTACTTCAGTGATCCAAAGGATACAAAATTACAGAAGACTTTCTTAGACATAGAACTATATTTTTTCATTATGATAGTCCTAGTAACACATTTATAAAGAGCATCCGATTAACAGCAGCACTTCTCTCAATTTTATAAACTTAATATCTATGTTTAGAAGAGCTTGGAAACAAACCTGAATTTCGTAAGAACTTAAATGAGAAACATGGCAGATTTAAAGGAAATTGTTTCTTTTACAGAAGAATTATCGTAACTAAGCCTTCAGAAGCAGCAAAGTGTGACACGGTATCACAATCCTGCAGCACAAGAACTTTATGGGATTCCATTTTGATGTTAGAGATGTCCCCAGGCCATGTTGCTATCTGGAAGCTGTACCATCCACTACTTCTGGGAATCTTGGCATTTAACCACTCCTAAACCGAAACCAGTAAACAAGCCAACGCTTACATATGTTCATTTTTGCTTTCCATACAACTCATGTTATTTCTGCTTTGTAACACTGCCCCAGACTGTCTGCATTACTGGGTATAGCAGGAGTTGGACTCCTACTTCTGTCCATCTACAGTAAGATGAATCCAGCCATGATGAAGTAGGCACTTGGCAGACCTTTGCATCCTATTAAGTATTTTCATCAGGTTTTCTTCCCCTTTCCTAGTAGGTAACTAAGAAGTTTCCAAATGGGGTGTGGGGAAAGAAAAAAAGAATCACAATCAAAGTCTGGAATGGAGCAAACTGGCATGAGCTACTCTTGAAGCTTATCAGCCTTCTGCTTGGTACATTGTTCAGGTAGCAAGGCTCTTCTGCCTGTGATCCTTCCCTTACTTAACCTGAAGTTTTCATTCTTTCTGTCCTAGAATTAATCTAGATTATAACACAATGAAGTTGTAAATTAGTAGGGAATCCACTAACTGGCTGTTTCCTTACATCTGTAATCCCTAACAGACTCATTTGTAGACATATTGTAGTAGTATCACTTACAGAAACTACTTGGGTAGGACCTAAAAAGGGTGCTCCCACCATAATCTAAAAGAAATCTGCGTGGGCTATTAATACATTACAGCTAGTACTGTACTGTATTAATTGTTTTTGAAGAGTGTCTTGTGTGAATTGTTTACATTGTTTTTGAAGAGTGTCTTGTGTAAAACAGGTGTCTTGTTTAAGGCCCTCTTGACTTCAGCAGTTAAACTATTGACATGTGAAAAGAGAACTATTATAGCCATTTAACTGACCTCATCTATGAGAAAACCACTCTCTTAGGAAGCAGTGACAAATAACTTTACAAGCATATGCATACGAATTCAGATCAGACAATAAAAACTGTTATTCAAATAATCCGAGTCACATTATTTATTTTGTCCTAAAAAAATAAGTTTACCATGAATACTTGCTCATTTTTTCACAATTTGTCATTACTGTTTCAGTGCCTTCTTATCTGAAGGACAGAAGAGAATGGAAGTACAAAACAGGCAAGAAAAAAAAACATGATATAAGCAAAGAATAAAATAACCCATCATGACAGGGAGATTTAAATTACATCTGGGTTCAATGTGTATCGTAAGCACATAAACATCTCATCTCCAGGAGAATCTGTAACTTTTATTCATCCTTTCATTATTCACAGCTGTTCTGGTTGGATTTGTTTCCCAAGGTCAAATTACCCATAAGTAATATTCCACAAGCAGATACTACAAACTGTCCTGCATTTACAGCAGTGAGCCCAGTATTGATAATTGTCCCATCACGCACTCAAAATGCTAGCAAGGAAAACTAGTGATGCGCAACGTTATTCATCTTACATACACATTCAACCTATGGAAACAGCCTGTCATGTGCTTGAAGAGCAAGCTTCCTTGAAGGCAAAGTTGCTCAACACAGCTTATGCATGTGAAATGCAAAGACATCTTAGCCTAAGCTCACTGCACTTTTTCTTGAGATGCATTAGGAGAACAAACATCCCCTATGCTTCTGTGCCCCAGTTGAGGGGTACTGATTTCAGAATATAAGAGGTGACAGCTTCCGGATGTGTATATGCTTGATTAAAGATATGACCTTTAAGAACTTCCCAGATGTCCAAATGCCAGTATTTCAAAATTCACAGAATCACAGAATCCTAAGGGTTGGAAGGGACCTCAAAAGATCATCTAGTCCAACTCTCTTGCAAGAGCAGGGTAACCTAGAGTACATCACACAGGAACTTGCCCAGGCGGGCCTTGAATATCTCCAACGTAGGAGACTCCACAACCCCCCTGGGCAACCTGTTCCAGTGCTCTATCACTCTCACAGTAAAGAAATTTTTCCTGATGTTCACACGGAACCTCCTATGCTCCAGTTTACACCCACTGCCCCATGTCCTATCACTGGATATCACCGAAAAAAACCTAGCTCCATCATCCTGACACTCACCTTTTACATATTTGTAATCATTGATGAGGTCACCACTCAGTCTCCCCTTCTCCAAGCTAAAGAGACCCAGCTCCCTCAGCCTCTCCTCATAGGAGAGATGTTCCGTTCCCTTAATCATCTTTGTAGCTCTGCGCTGGACTCTCTCCAGCAGGTCCCTGTCCTTCTTGAACTGAGGGGCCCAGAACTGGACACAATATTCCAGATGCGGCCTCACCAAGGCAGAGTAGAGGGGAAGGAGAATCTCTCTTGACCTACTAACCACACCCTTTCTAATGCACCCTAGGATGCCATTGGCCTTCTTGGCCACAAGGGAACATTGCTGGCTCATGGTCATCTTCCTATCCACCAGGACCCCCAGGTCCCTTTCCCCTTCACTACTGTCCAGCAGGTCAGCCCCCAACCTGTACTGGTACATGGGGTTGTTCTTCCCCAGATGCAAGACTCTACACTTGCCCTTGTTGAATTTCATCAAGTTCCTCTCCACCCAACTCTCCAACCTGTCCTCGATGTCCTTGAACAGAAAGAAAAAGATGGAAATAGCTCTGCAGAGCTTTCTCCCTCAACTCACTCAGCAGATCATTAAAATTTCAGGCTGCAGAAACCCACAGACACGCTAAACCCCGGAACCCTACAAATTCAGAAGCATTCCTGGGACTTCTAACAGCAACAGAGAACACTATTGGCATGAGTGGGCAGTTCTGAGTAACCAAGGTTGGGGAATACTGAACCAGTGCTACAAATGAGGACAGAAAGCATATGAACACCCTTGTTTTCACACTTCGCAAATCCTCTAAACAGGTATACTTAACATGAAAACTGAAAACAACATGAGCTCTACTTTCATCTGCACCACAAACTAATTTTCTTTTTTAATAAACCCATAAAAGTTAGATAAATAACTAGGTTTGCATTGTTTAATCTGCAAAATTTCAAAGTATGCATACTAATAAAAATATTTATTCTGTAAAGTAACTATAACCTTGTGTTAAACAGCAAAACCATTATTTCTATATTCAGCACAAGTGTAGGTTGCCCAGCCTAAATGTCTCATGTCTGTCCTTGAAGGTTTTCAAAGCGCAAAGCTCTGAGCAGTCCTCAACAAAGCACCAAGCAGCTGGGTTCTGAACTGGAGTGTCAGAGCTTCACGAAAAGCACCATAGAGGATGGCCTCCTGAGATCCCTTCCAACTTATGTTACTCTGACTCTGCCACACAACACTCCATGGATTTTATTTGCTTTGGTATTTATCCTTTGACTGCATTGAACAAAAGGTCAAAACAAAAAAGATTTCAATTTGCGCAGCTGTTTCACATACAGCAATAGAATTACCTATTTATACAACAGTTGAACATGGCCTATGAAATAAGTAAATCAAAAGGCCTTGCACATACACACCAATTTATTTTTTGGCTTGGTCAGCTCAAATAAACTTTTAGACATAAGACATCCAAAAGCCTTACCTGAAACTACACACCAAATGAAGCTATTAATAAAGACAACAGAAATTTTTAAGACTTGAGAATTAATTTTACCAAACTATGCCCTTGTCAACAATTCAACCAAATATGCACAAAAGCTTTTGCAGTTACTGAACAGAGTAACATCCTATGGTTACCCACACTTTACTGTGGGGTATTCCTTTAATTATGTTGTGTTCAGATTTAATTAGACTGCAGATGCCCTATCAAAGGCAGTCAACAGGTAAACTGCCCAAGACTGAAAGTCATACTCAGTGACCACAAAGCTTAATTAGAACTGCTCTCTATACAAACTGTACCACAGGAAGCACAGCTAATTAGGCAGAAAATTAAGGTCAGGATGTTAGACATTTCATAAGCTTCCTCAGAACTTAAGACGGGGAGTCAATATAGAGCCTCTAGACACCATAATACAGGCTTGTTAATGCAGCAGATGAAGAAACAGGAAGGCCCTGCATCTTGTAGGCACCAAGAGTGCACTGGAATTAGTAAAGAAATACACCATCTTTCTGTTCTTTCTTGAGTTTTTATACTTGGACACAGAAGAATTTTGCTCTGGTGCAAAGGTGAGATGCTTCACCAAAATGCGAAGCTCCCAAATAACTCTGGA
This sequence comes from Pezoporus wallicus, assembly GCF_028554395.1. Taxonomy (NCBI): domain Eukaryota; kingdom Metazoa; phylum Chordata; class Aves; order Psittaciformes; family Psittacidae; genus Pezoporus; species Pezoporus wallicus. Next base: position 5,258,428 of record NW_026640059.1, read on the forward strand.
GCAGTGTTAGAGGAATCATAGAATATCTCAAGTTAGAAGGGACCAGTACGGATCAATAAGGAAATAGGATAAAGCATTGCCCCAGTTATCAACCTGACCTGTAGCTGAGTAAACTCTACATCCCTTAACAGCTTCTAACCAGTTTAAATTTATCAAAACACTGCAGAAAATGATGGGGTACGCATTTGTGGCATACAAAATCCAGGCAGGATCTTTTAATTTGAAGATCTTTGTGTTTCATTTCTTGTGTGGACAAATACAAGGAACGAAGCACAAAGCCCTTCAAATGCCGAAAGCCAGAAGCGACTGGCAGTGTGCCAAGATAAAATGCAATTTATGTTGTATAATTATACTTACATTTTTTGCCGTCATGTCAGACAGTATTGCTTTATATTCCGTAAAACCATAAGATATCCCTTTTCATCTTCACAGGATCTTTAAAATGTACATCCTGTAAGAAAGGCAATAAAATATCTTAGTGAAAAGACATTTTCTGTTCCCTCTCTAGCTGAAACCCTGCATCTCCAGAGGATACTCTGCACAGATACTAAAAACGTACACTGCTTGGAATAGGCAGAGATGTAGTCTTTACATATAAAAGCCCAACTTACCTAGAGGCCTAACTATATTAACATGCTAACAAAGCATGTTATAGCATTACTAAAGTCTTATAATTAAAACCATGCAATTGTTTGCATCTAATACAGATTGGCTCTAAAAACTGGAAGGGAATGAATTCTCTCCATTGTGCCTACAGTCTCCAACAACAGAAAGAGTCTACTTCCATCACTGCAGACATCCAAGACCTTGATAAAAAATAGGATATGCTTATATATACAACACACAGCAAACATTAAGTATTTTTAGGAAACATCCAAGAAAAAACATTCCAGTTCAAACTCATCTTCGTAATATTTTCAGGCTTTATTACTACGTTATTTCATTAATTTATTTATTATATTATTAGACCTATGTAATTAGAGTTATAGAATTAGAGTTCCAGGAAGAGACAAACATTTTGGTACCCTGAAAAATACTTCAGGTAACATCATCTGTAAAATGTAAGCTTCTATCAGTCTTACAGAAAACCAGAAGAAAAGAATTTACAAATCAATGCTGGCAGCACAAACCATTTTAAAATTAACTTGACAAAGCATTTTAAAGTACTTTTAAAGTACTAGTTGCTGTTAAAAAAATGGACTACAAAATACATCTGAATTGCATTTGAAAGTGTAAATAATTCTCCCTGTCTTACACATCCAAGTGTGGGATCAATTCAGCAAGATCTTTAGGAAGATGCCTGAACAAGTTACCAGAAATGAGTCACGGCCATTTACAGCAGAAGTCACTTGCTACAACAGCAGGGTGCAAATCGCTATTTCCTCTGTATTTTAACCTACACAAAGTTTGAGAATGGGCCGCACCTAAAAGTTGTTCCAGTAGCGTGTGTAGCTAATGGGGAACTCCACCATCACTGCACTAGTGGTTTTGAACAATGCGGAAGAATTTTAAATTCTAGGATTTCTGTAGATTTCTTGCTTTAATCAGATATCGTATCAATTAAAGTGGTATGAGAGTTACTGGAAAAACATTCTTTTCCTCTTAAGAGATATTCTCCATTTCTTGTCAAGTGAGTTGTATTTATCTTCTTTTGCACCTCAATTTATTGCAGCCACAACTAAGCAGTTACTCGAGCATGTGAACACCACATAATTCTGTCTACTAAGACATTTGTCCATGAAAACTTCGAAGTTTTAGTTTCATAACAGAAAATCTAAGAAAATAAGAAGCTTTTTTTTTTCTGCCTTCAGAGAGGACACTAGAGAGGTATCTATTCACACCCTGAGTAAAGAGGCTACTGGATCTGTGTAGCAATCCTGAAACCTCAAGAGCAACAGAAAAGCCATAAAGCCACAGAAGTCATGGCAAAGAGCAAATACCGAATCCTCACATTGCATCTGAAAACTATGATCTGGGTGGCTTCTCCTTTTCCACCTTCCTCCTCCTTCCATACAAACTCTTCAAATACATCACCTGGACCTCTGGCAAAAAGCCATGATACAGTTTGACCTCCCTCTCTTGCTTTAAGAGCCTTTACAATCAATTGACTCAAATAAAACATAGTTAAGAACACACTTGCTAAGCAGTTTTAACCTGTTTACAGATAAGCAAACTAGTTTCATCCATGACAGGTTATTTGCTGTCAAGCTTAGCGATCAAGAAGGTATTGTCCATAAACTATTACCATCCTCTGCCACAATGCTCTTTAGCCAGTATGAACAGTTGGTATTCTTCCAGCTTTACGAACACATTCTGTCAAGCTCGAGAAGCCAGACTTTGTGACCTCACCATCTGCCATGACCTCTTGTCAGGTTCAGACAAAAGAACTTACACAGATGGCCTCAAAATGGAGATTCTCTTCACTCCCAACTGCTGTTTGTCAGCTTGCACCACACAGATAGAGAAACATAAACCTCAACCTTTTTGTTCTTTAGCTGGTTTCTAATGAAATGCATCTGCATAAAGACAGGTTTAGAGCCAAAGCACATGAGACACAAAGATTGCTTTACTTGAACTAAGGTTGTCCCCTTCATAATCTAAACCTTGGTTTATAATCCACTCCCACAATTTTGCCTTTTGGTCAAATACCATGAAGCACAGTGAGGCAACCGAACTGTCTGACTTGGTAAATTTTGAGTTGCAGTTTCTTGTATAACATATGTTGCCTTATAACTCTACACCAATGACGTTAAAAAGCCAGTTTGTGCATCACATTTACAAAAACCCAGATAATCAAGCTTTAGTTACAACAAACCACCTGAAGTGCTAGAGTGTTTACCTGAACCTATTCTCACGATGGACCTATACTGAAGTTTCAGTGATACTGAAGCTGAATCCCAGTACAAGAACCAATGCAGAACAGAAAACAGTTATCTGCAGAAGAGTATTATTTCTATGGTACAAAGTCCTATTTTTAAATCAGACCTTGAAGACCCACATACTGGCTAAAAGCCAACAGAAACGAAAAAAGCCCAGTACCATAACAATTTTATTTTATGACCCTTAAAATTATGCTTTACAAAACTTATCCTGTCTTCCTTTAGCTTTCTCAAATTCTTATCATTACTTCACATATCGCATCACACACAGATTCTCCCTAGCCCCGGAGGCCACTTCCACTTCACAACAGAAAAGTGTCAGTATTAAACAATTATAAATTAAGACAAATGTTGGGCGGTTAACTAACTTGTTATGATGAAAAGTCATCATGGAACACAGAAAAATATGTAGATATATTCCAGTATATTAGAATTATTTTTATCATCACCGAGTCTTTTCGTTTACTCGATCAAGAGTATTGCAAAGTGAAAATTATTGCAAATAACTGTGTCACCTTAGAGGAAAGAAAGTGTCATCAGTTTCAAGAAAAAAAAAAACAACACGATTAATGCCAACCTTTCCACTAGTAATTAGTTTCTGTTCTTCACACTGCTCTCCACAGTACTAACTTTCAAGCTACAGTACTACAAAGCCGATTTCAGAAGACAGCAGTAACAAAAAGATTCCTTATTAATCAGTGCAAGCTCAGTTTTTAGCCATTAATTTATGCACAGCATCTACATGGATTAGACCACCTGTTACACATATGTTGCTTCATTGTCTCAGTTTTCAGACCAGTCAAATTTCAGAGTTACGGAGTACTTACCAGAAATCCACCTGCTCTCAGAAGTGCTTCCCCATCTTTTTTCTAAAATATATTTCAATATCCAACCTCTTTTTGAAGCAATTGAGATAAAAACATAATTTTAGTGAGAATATGTATGTGCTAGTAAGGGTAATTTCTTGGTACCCCAAGAAACAGAAATACAACTTTGTCATCAAATTTCTGAAATTTAAATTACAGATTCTGCATTTCTGTAAGAAGACTCCATTGATTTGTCAAGTGTCTTTCCAGAGTCCTCTTCAGATGACTTATTTCCAGTTCTATCCCTCATTTACACAGGCAAGAAATCAACTTGGCCTGCAAACTGCAAAAGACAGGAATACCCGCATCCATTACATGCAGCTTGTCACTTAATGAAGAACTTCCAAAACCCAACCAAGGATGTATTCAACAAGTCACACATGCAGAGTGGGAAATTAATCACCATGTTCAGTTATCACACATTAACTGTTATCTTGAAAATAATATTTAAAAGTAGCTCTTAGGAAACATTTGAAAGGAACCCCCACCATGATGCATTTGATGAAGGTCTCGCAGGTACTACAACTTGTTTTTCCAGCTTTTACTGTGAGCAACTGTAGGCCTTGAAAAAACTCTAGTAGATAACAGGTAAGGTGATTAGCGATTGAACAAAGGAAACCTCAGTAACTTGACTCCTAAACAATATTAGGAGTTTTTAACAAAATAAAAGAACATGAAAAGAGTAGCCAGTTTAAAAGCTTCGCTATTTAATTCTTCTCATGTGACTCAGAAGACTGCAACCTGTGAATCCAAAATGCAGAAATCTTCACTACTAAAACAAAACCAAAATGAGCATTACTGCTTTGAACTAAGATGCAAACAGAATATGTAACTAACCTAATCTGAAAGTGAAGATCTCATCTTGTAGTTTGGAGGAGCCAGCTGACACACTCGGAAGGAACAAAACCAAGCACCTCAGTTGACCAGGTTCTCCTAAATTGCTGTGATTGAGCAAAATGCCAATGTATCATCAGAACAAACTAACTGACAGCTCCTGACAACAGTAGCCATTATGACTCAAGTTTACACAGTACAAAGAATATGGAAAAACAGACAAGGCCTAAATGCAAGTTCACTTAAGCTATATAATGAACAACCAATGTGACAATGTTTACTGCAGTTTGCTAAAAGCATGTCAGGGAAGCATCCCTTCAAGAACTTCATGCAGAAGGTACTGAGGCAACAAATGAATGGGATTCCTTTCAATATTCTAAGACTTTATCTCAAATGCTACCTTCCCATTACTCTCACTCACTACATTTACTCTCACTGTTGTACATACTATAACATGACTAGTTATGGAGGCTATTGAATGTCCTGAATCCAAGGGACGAAAACAGATATGTGGAAGTACAAGTGACAAGAACAGACAACACAGAAATGATACCCAAAACTGTAATCAAACTCTCCCATAGATGAAAGTGCCCAAAGTCTCCATGCACTTAACTGCACTGCTGAGCCTCAAGTTCTGCTGCTTGTACAGTCCTGATAGTGCTGAAACCCAAACTCGATTGACCTGGAACTAGATATTCCTTCCCTCAAGGGACTCAGTTTCTCAGGCATGTTCTTAGACACTCCCATTATCATACTAATATTGGTGGTAAACTGCATGTATAAGAATAGGAGCAGCACTTGTGGCTTATCTCAAAATCAATGAGGTGAAGCATGTCCCTTATTGCTCAAATAAGGAAGACATTATATTAAACATATGGAATAATTCCCAAGTACCTGAACCTTTGAAGGCTCTTTTCAATCCCCAAACCAGCTTACTGTCATTCATGATAAAGTACGTGGAGCTTGATATCAGAACAGCAAATAATATTCATGCAGCACTTAAAAAAGTAAGATGATCTAAAATTTCTTTTGGAGTTTTACAGACAACTTTTATCAGCACAGGTACACACAGATATGTTTGGAATTAACAGAAATTTAGCTGCAGCTCTTTTAAGTAGACAATCTATTCCATAAACTCATCTTTTGTTCTCTAATTAGGTTTCTAGCCCAGGGTTTTCTCCATAGCTGGTTACTACGCAGGACACAACATCCGGCAGTCTGCTGCTTCAGTGGAAAAAGGCAGGTACAACTTCCTTACTGAGTAAACAGCACACTGTATTCTCACAAATGTATTCTTGCCTTAGACATTTCATTTTAGCTATGGATTGACATCCAAAAAAAATTTAGTGATCTATATGTATGACTTTAAAGTATCTTGGTAAGTCAGTTCTGTGCATTGCCAATAATTCATTAGCTCTTCTTTCAATTAAGCTCAACTGAAAAGAGCACTTTTTTTGACTACTGAGACTTCAAACAAACCTCTTGCTACCACCAGCTCATATACTGTATGATACGTCAGAGAGTAATCAAGATATTAATCTGTTCTTGTAAAGAGTTTTAATTTTGAGATTTTAAAATTTCCCGAGTTATCAGTACGTTGACGCATACATGGAACAGTTTAACCATCCTGTTGAGATACCCTTTTATCTACACCCCACAGCTGGAAGGATCTTAACATCCAATGAACTGAAGATAATTTTACATTTGCATTTCATTAAAGATCATCAAGCTATACATGGATAAAGAACTTGATGATGGAGAGAGACTTAGTAACTATTCCGTACATTTTCCTTATAATTTGCTAGAAGCTTTTTTTGACTTTAAAGCCATTATTAATTCTACTTTTGAATGGATTGAAGATTATGACAGTATTCACTGAAGGGTGAAGGTTACAAAATTTTTCATATTTTAGTTATAATTCAGTACAAAGGCAAAAGGGGTTTTTTTTTTAGTGATGCACAAGCTCTCAAATATCAATTACAGCACACAGAATTACCTAAAGGGTAATATTTCATGTAACAAGTCACACCAATGTGAGATCCTACCCCTGCTATCATTGCTAAAACGGATCTTCCACTTTTTCCCCTACTTACTCCACTTTCCATTCCCTCCCTATGCTACGTGCTCCCAGCAACTCCCATTTATACCTGATCCCCTTAGTGAGCCAATGTAGTTCTAATAGTGTCAGAGCACCAACAACGGGGCTGAAAGGAGGAAGAAATTCAGGTGACCACCTGGGCCTGTGCACACGGCAGGACTAACCCTCCAGATTTAGCCAGCTGTCTGCCCAGTTAGTCAGGTTTGCAGAACCACATTATGACAGTTTCTGGGAGAAAAAAAAATAAAATAATCATTTATGATCTCCTGAAAATTTACTGATGGGTTGAAGTGCAACACAGGTTGGATACGCTTTATTTGTATGAAGACTACTCCGTGCTTTATGAAGGGTTCACTGGAGTGTGTGCGTAAAAATCCATTAGGAAGAAGTGGGATGTTTTATCTTCAGATCACAGCTTTCCCAAGTTCTTACACAGCAAGAAGCAAGATGAATAATTTTCTTTTGACAGACAGCAGAAGCCTGCTGTTATGCAGAATCAATACACAGCTTGAAATGTTATCAGTTGTATGTATTGATTAAAAAAAATTGTTTAAATGTATTTGCAATATTAAGTTGAATTTTAAATAAACCGAAGCTTACAACAATTTGATTGCATATGTAAGAGAACAGAAACATGTTTCCCAAGGTCAAATACATAATGAAGGAAAAAGTTACCTAAATCTTTCCTCACAATAAATGAAGCCCATGCATATGAAGGTTTTTTATTTCACTCTGGAGACATAAGATCACTTTCTCTTGCAGTTCCTAATCTCATTCATAATTCTTGGTAATGTTACCACTGTAATTTCTATTACAGGTCATTTACAGTTATTCTGGTAATTACAACTATTGCTCAGATGGGAAAGGTTTAGTACCTGGATGACCATTAGGGTTCACAAGTGACTTTTAACATGTTAATGCATTGGCATTCACAAGCCTTAATACACAAATACTAGTACACTTGCTTTCAGACTTTAAATCTCACAAATATTACTCTAATAGCTGCTACCAAGTTGAAGAATTCATCTATACAACTTTACTAAAAGTTCATAGCCTCAAAGCCAGTGTGTACCTGTAGCAACCTGACAATTTCTTTCTGAACATATGACCTTATTCTTTCTTGATTTTTCACTTATATTGTGGGCTGAAATTCCCAGTAACAAAACTGTGAATGAAAATGGTCACTTACACACACAGAACACATCTGCTAACATGCACCATGGGGAAATGGATTATGAGTTCTTAACCAAAGCAACCTTTTCATGCACCCTGTCAGATGATACAGTCATTGGACAGAGGTTAGTAAGGGACCCTTGTTGAACAACAGAACACCTGAATTGCTGCCATTCACAACCAAGCATACCAACAAAACTGAATGCTAACCTTTTCCAGCTTGGTTTCAGTATCTATTGTAACAGCCAACATGAAATGTGAGCTGGCCAAAGTGTTATTTTATCACCAAGTTAGTGCTGCAAAAAAATCTAAAAATTTCAACAGGTTTCAGTAAAGATAAATATTCCCCAAGTGACATCAGTAGGCTATGGATTTTGCAAAGTGTGCCCTGAAAGGCAAAGGGTTTCTTCAGCAGTACTAAGTGAACACCTATATCTAGAATTTATTTCCAAACACCATCCCTTTACATTTAATTACTATTCTGTATTTCAGTAGAAATAGGATACTCTAGAAAGCTGTGCATTTCATACAGATTACAGTAAGGCATACGTTAGAATATACTAGTATGCACATGATTAGCGTATGTATTATATTACCATATATTATAATATATAGTAGTCTTGCAAACTGAACTATCAAAAATGAATGGTTTGATTTGCTTGGACTTACTTTTATGCTATTAATACTAAAGTATAAAAGTAAACTAGAACAGTCTGTAAAGACCTTTATTGAAAGCTATGACTGCACATAGGAAATCAAGGTAGCAAAGTTTCATTTAATGAAACTATAAGAATAAGATCACCTGCTAGGGCTTCACATTCTTGCAAAAGAGCTGTAGGCAAGGGGGAGGGGAAGAATTAATTTCACTCTAATACTAGATGTTACAAAAAACACGAAGAACTGAACCAGGAAGTTGTTAGAAACTTGTCACTCCCTACCACACTTGCACCTTTTTAGAGCATTTCCCAGCATATACGTAGTTCTTCAAATCCCACAACAAGCATTTATACCATCAGCTGTCACATGGTATGTGTGCTATTACCACACCAAAACATTTGGATTGTAATCTTATGATAAACCTGTCCAATTCCAGGGGCTTCTTGGCTTTGCACACAAGATCTCCACAAGTGTATTTCCTTGCATCAGACTACACAGTTTATTTCCCTTATTTTAAGATTCCCTGTTGATTTATTAGCAGCCATGTGCTGTGGATGTAATCAGAAAGGTAGAGAAGCTCTTAACCATCACACCAAAATGTATGTAAGAAAAAGCAAACAATTCCAGAAATTGTTTCTCGTTGAACAAAACCCTAGGAATACTATTTTAAGGCAGCACATCAGAAGAAATGCAATTCCAAGAACTGAATTAGACTAGCTGTAACCGAAGAACTTTTTCTGCTCAACATTAGTAATATTTAAACTGCTGCATCCTATCCATAACAATAAGGGCTGCAGCTTCCCTCCCCTAACTATATCAGGTCACAATTCTATTGCTTCTAGAGGTTTTCACCAAACTTTCCTACAGGCACAGCAAAAAAGTCTGCACACTTAAGCCGAATAACACAAAAAATTGTTGAAGGGGATGGAAAGTTGGAAATTTAGCTCCTACTTTTTTGCTAAACCTGTAACAATAGTTTAGTCAAATGTGCTGAAAGATCTTAACTCTGAGGGTGCTCACAACTGTCCAGATGCGCAAGGGGCCCTTGCAGTAGTGGTCAATGTGTGCAAGAACATAGTATTGAGATTCCTTTCAAAGCAGCACGGTGCATTTTTCCCAGCTAAATTGTTTGGCTTACCCCCATTACACTGGATAGCTGCTGTCAAGATGCTGTATTGAAATTCATACCCTACCCCTTTCCTTTGTAAAGTGAGGTTGCCAGACAGAACCCCCTGCAGCAATAAAGATCATTCCCATCAACGGTGTGGGTTTTTCTGTAAAGTTAATTACATCAATATCATACAAGTCAAACCGTTTGGTTTTGTTGTGTTACAAGTGATCTCTGTACAAAAAGGAAGTGGTTAAAAGAAAACCCAATAATTTTACAGTGAAATAAGATCGCTCAAATTCACCCATGAGACAATCTTGTTAATTTTCAGGTTTTTCCTCGATATAATACTACATCATTTCACCTGTTACTCTTCCCTCTTCCAGAGGCATGAGACTCACTTCACAGCAAAGGTTTTCAACAGAGAATTTGTCCTTTTTTTATTCTTATGAACAACTCTCCTGCCAAATCTATTCTACAATGCAAACTTCTCCTTAATGTTTCATGTTTCTTCAAACTGTAGTTAGCACCCTACACACGAATTCAAACAGAAGTTCCTGAAATTCAGTACTTTACTATGCACAAAACATCTGAGTACACACAGCATTAGCACAAATACAGGCTCTGAAATACAGCTCTGCATTTGTTCTGCAACACTGGTCATCTGTCATGAGTTTTTGCCCCACGGATCATACCTTTTTTTTTGCAAGACAGGATGCAGTATTATCAAGTGAACTAATATGAGAAGGCCAAAGAAATGGAGAAAAAAAAAATTAATTTCGTTTTGAATAGCATCAGCATAGACTAGCATAAAATTACTTTTTAACCCAAGATTATAACAAGTTACAACATCACACAACATCCAGTGTTTTGCTCTATTTTCTGTCAGCTTAATTAAGCTACAACGATAGAAGCTGACAAATAACTCTTCATTAATGTTTTTATCAGCCTATAGAGTCATGCAAATAATTGAACTGATTTCTGAATTATAAAAACTGACCAAATAATTCCTTTGTTTTTGCATAGTATGTTAAATCACATCACTTTAAACTATTCACTTGCTCTGTCAACTCAAAAAATTTGAGGAGAAAATGAAAACCAAAGTCCCTTCTGCAGAGAAAAACAGCGCAAATTCTGATACACAGCTTAGCATCATCCCTTTATTCAGCGAGGGAGCACGCTCTCAGATGCGGTTTTCTTCCACATTTCAAGGAAGTTTGCTTATTCCGTATTTTCCTCCTATTGTTTGTACCCTCAATCCCGAAAGACGCTGTTCATATTTGGATCCACCTCTGCCGTTAAACCCTTCACGACCGACAGTCAAGGAAGGCCTGCAACTCAAAGGGCGCAGGAAGAGGCGCTCAATTAAGTTTTGCTGTTGTTGTTGCTGCTGCCGGACTAACCCTCCCCCCACAAAACTCAAGCCCACCACGCTATGAAGTTGAAGCTATACTCGAGCTCCGCCGCTCCCTTCCTGCGCTGTAAGCCCCCTGGGCGGGGGGCGGTCACCTCCCCGCCCGCGCACACCCGCCGCGGCGCCGTCCCAGGCCCGCCGCCCTCTGCCGCTCCCCACAATGGAGGAGAGGTGACCCGGCGGCGCGCAGGACGCCTGTCACCCGCCACCCGGGCACGCTGCCGCCCCGCGGGCGCCTGCGAGTGTCAGGCACCGGCTCGGCTCCCTCCCGGGGCGCGAGAGGCGCCCGCCCCGCGTGCGGCTCGGCGACGGGACCGAGCGCCAGACAGAGCGTGGGGGGGAGCGGCGCCCCGGTCCCCCACGAAGAAAGGCGCTACCTCTCCCTCACGGGCCCCCACCCCCCCCTCGGCTCCCCACTCACCCGCAGGCCCAGCACCGGCGAGGGAAGAGGAGAAGGGGCGGCGGTGGCGCAGTCCGGGCCTAGGCAGCGGCGCTGAAGGGCCGGCGGTCCCTCCGCAGCAGCCGCGACAGGCAGCCAGCCGTTCCGCCCGGCCCCGCGCGCCGACGACGCCTCTCGGCCGGGCCGGCGCCGCGCACTCGCCGCTCGCGAGGAGGCCCCGGAGACGGGGGCCCACCAGGACCAGTCCGCGAGCCCCGGCGCGTGGCGGTGCGAGCGCTCGCAGCGCTTCCAGCCCGGCCGCCACTGCCCCCCTCCCCCCCCGCCGCGCGCCCGGCCCCGCTCAGCCCCCTCTCTCCGCCGCCGCTGCGCCGGGCTCTGCCCGGCTCCCTCTCCCCCGCACAAGCTTGGCGGCGTCTGGCAACCGCGTGCGCCTATTGGCCTCCGCGCCGCGTGAGGTCAGACGCCCTCCCCGCACTATTGGCTCGAGCCCGTGTGTGTACACACGCCGCCCGCCAATCCACGGCGCGACGGCGGGAGGGGCGGGGCGGAAGGGCGTGGCCGGCCGAGACCCAGGGCTACCGCCTACTCTCCCGCCTCCGGGCTGGCGGCGGGGCGGAACGGCCGGCGGGGGTTCGCAGTAGCTGACAGCCCCCCCCCCCCCCCCCCCATCCCCTCCCACACCGGCGCTGCCCTCCTGAGGCGGGGCGCTGCAGGTCGGTACGAAGTATAAATATTTATAGACACCGAACGGCGCCGCAGCGTCTGCAGACACAGGCCATGCCGGGCCCCGTCTGCTGATCTGAGGGGAGCTAGCGCGGTTCTGTCCTGGGGACGCGGAGTTCAGCCCTGCCGCGGGGCTGGCCGCCCGAGGTGAAGTAACGTCACTCCACCGTCGGGCTGTGGCGGTCGGGACGATGCCTGGCGTACCTCGGACATGGCTTCCTTGTAAACGTGCCCTGCTCCAGCTCCGTAACTTCCTTCCTGTGACACAAAGGGGCTCTTGGCAAACAAAGAGGTGGGGCGGGGCGGGGCGGGGGGGGAAGCGGCAGCCCCGGCCCTCCCGGGGAAAGGGGATGCGGAGAGAGCCCGGGAAACCGAGTCCTGTGTGGAGGTGTAGGGGCATTATTTAACAAGTATTTACTTTCAACATATCCTTTTTAAAAAAAATAATTTCCACAAAGGAGGATTAAGTATTCTAGAGATAGAATGGTTTGGATTGGAAGGGACCTTAAAGATACCTAGTTCCAACCCCCTGCCATGGGCAGGGACACCTTCCACTAGACCAGGTTGCTCCAAGCCCCATTGAACCTGGCCTTGAACGTTACCAAGTATGGGGCAGCCACGGCTTCTCCGGGCAACCTGTGCCCAGTCTCACCGCCCTCACAGGGAAGAATTTCCTCTTAATGCATCTGCCTTCTTTCAGTTTAAAGCCATTCCCCCTTGTCCTGTCATTACCTGCCCTTGTGAAAGTCCCTCTCCAGATTTCTTGTAGGCCCCTTTAGGTACTGGAAGGCTGCTCTAAGGCCTCCCTGGAGCTTTTTCCAAGCTGAACAAGCCAAACTCAGCCTATCTTCATAGGAGAGGCCACTCATATATATGTAGGCGTATATATATATATATGTAGGTATTTATATAGGTATATATATAATGTTACAGGGAGAATATGAATAGAGAACACTTCTGGGAGTAAATAATCAAATCAGCACTAGTTCCATTCAAAGCAAGGTTGCAACATTTGTTACCAAGTCTTCCTCCTGCACAGCTAGGCACATATCCAAGCATGCAGTAAACCATTTTTCAAATTTCTATTAAGCAGATTCACCTTAATGCCACTGAACAAGCTGAACAAGGTTTATGTGGATGCAGAAACACTATCTGTATGCCTTAGAAACCTCTAGACCACACACAGAGTATACCATACATGTTAAATTTGCTCTTTTCTTGCTTGACAGACTATTAATGCTGTAGAGAGACATATTTAATCCTGTTTCCTCTACTAAAAAGGGAAGAAACATAAAAAACGAGGTGTTCAGCCTGTAAAACAGATTCTTAAATAAAGGACTAAGGAAAACAGCAAGAACTGTATGTTTACTTCAGTGGGATAGCTCACAACTGAAAATGGAGCATGTGCCTGGGAATTTGCTGACTTCGTGGTTTTAGTTTCTTTTCATCCTCTATAAAATACTTCTATCACAGGCAACAATGCCTTTATCAATATTTGCAGTGTTATGCGAGAAACCTTCGTGAAAGTATTAAAGATATAGAACAAATTACTGTGTAGACCCCTCTAGCAGGTACAATCACAGTAACACAAAGGCAACTGAAGCATTCCCTAGCAGAAGCACAGAAAGCACACACTGCCTTAGAAAAGGAAGCAAAATGGAAGCAGACCAGGTTGGCTGGTTTACTGCACTATTCAGTAAGTTACTTGAGCTAAACAAATACTCAAAGCCAGCCTGGATAAAGACAACGCTTCAAATTTCTCTTAGTTCATTGGTTTATTTTTCCGCAAGAAACCCAGATGAGCTGACGTCAAGGTACTGTAAGTGATTCTGAACATAAAAACCAGGTATTTTAACCATTAAGGAGAGAAACATAAGAAAAGTCACTGCTGTAGTTTGCTTTCAACAACAGATTGCAGAATGAGATGACTGTATATACTGTTGAGTTTGAAGCTGATGAAACAATGATCATTATCAGCTTGCATGAGTATGCTACGGCTTTAACATTCTAGACCAATGCATAGTCCTTCAGAACTTACACAAATCCCAAACTTTATCCCAGAATGAGAACTGCACTGAAAAACATCTTGGAATTGTACGTTTACACATGCTAAGGCACAGGTTTAGCAGCTACTCACTGTAAAACCTGCACTGCAGGAAATTCTCATGTTTCCCTCCAGAAACTGTCAGTGGTCTCCCAGCCTTAGAAAAGCCTCTTGGCTCCTGCTGGCTGGTCAGATCCCAAACCTTTCCCTTTCTCAACACATTACTTATCAACATTTGTTAGTTTGATTGCTTTCTTGCCAGCCTACAACCCTTGCCATGATAACCTATACAAACACTAACCCAAAACAGCTTCCTCCACCTCTTTTCTCCAGCTGAACTTGCCCCCACTGCCTATAAAACCTTAAACTAAAATGCTGCCCAATTAATGGGTCTGAGTACTACCATACTCCCAGACTCAATCTGCAGTGCTGCCATACCTGTTTCTTTGAAAAGTACAAATTTGTCTGTACTTTTTAGCTTGGACCAGTAAGAGCACAAAATTCCCATAATTCTATGGCCCACTGACAGGCAAAAGAAAAAAAAAGGGTTCTTACCTTTTTTTGACTGCTGAGCCCCTGTGCTGTGCCCTGATCCTGGAAATACTGGGTCTGGGAGAAGGAACTTGCAACAAGAGATTATACCAAAAAGAAGCTAGCAGGCTGAAACAGCAACTCAGTAGTTTCTTTTTTTACTTTCTTCTGACAGGAAAGCAAGTTTAAATGCTCTTGTCAAAACCAGATGAGAGCGACTGAATTAGTTTTAGATAAAATTAACCGTTACATGAGAGAAAAAAACCCACTGCTTGTATGAAAACAGTACTCAAAAATCTTGGCGAAGTTCATTACAGTGAGATTTTAAACACAGCTGACTTGATTCTTTTCTTAGTTGTGTAAGTAAACTCATACAACTTCTGCTCAGTACTTTCAGCTATCTGAACACTGGTTTATCTGCCATTCCTTTTGACATGCAGTAATTAATTCAGTAGTAGTGAGATTCCTCCAGCATTAGAGGGATTTTTCATGCCATGTAGTTCCCATATACATAATAGGACTATATGTAGTTATGAATGATGAAATTGCCAAACTGGGATGAAATTCTCTACTGTCAGCACCATGTGTATCTGCAAAGGCAGAATGCCCAGAGATCATTAACACCTCTCAACTGAATTTCTAAACTTCATATGTACGATGAGGTGCATCACAGTGCAACATGAAAATTATAATTTATTATTTTCTCTTGAAATTTTATAAAACTACAAACTCGTTAATATTTATCTTTTATATATTTTTTTTGTATTACTATCTTTACTATCAAACTAATTTATTTTTTACTTTTGTATTACCACCTTGACTATCTTTACCAAAGGGCAGCAGGAAAAACTGTGATACTTTAAATAAAGGTTAGTATGAGTGAGTTTCTACAGCAGTCTTAATGTCCTTCTGTTTAGGAAAAATTGAGATGGTGAAGTGCGAGCAAAAGTGTATCTAATTACCTAAATCTCATTTCAAATTCATTATTAAGGTCAATCAATTAAGGGGTCAGCACATAAAAAATTTCCTGGGGAGGTAAAATAATTTACTCTTGTAACAGGTAAGCAAGAGGCTTAATGATCAGTAACCAGATTTCTTCAAGATGCCAATCAGTCTGTTCTCTGGGCAGCTGCACATCACAAGCTGTGGCAGATACTCTAACCTCACCTCCAAAGGCTGCTCCATCTTTGTAGACTTAGACACACCATTCATTTCAGAATGACTTGCTCACTACTTTGAGCCTCTCCACAACAGAACACAGCTCTTCAGGTCATTTGAAAGGCTGGGGTGGTGCCTAGAGTAAGGACTTTTTGCATCTTTAATTTGCAGTAAAGTTTCTCTCCTGTAGATTTGAGGCTACTGAAAGGAAAACAGGTTAAATTTTCTGCTTCAAATTAAACAGCAACAAAAAGTTAACCAGAATAGGTCCTTCTAGGATACTGAGTAAGAAGACTGTATAATGTTTTGGGTATCTTCTGTCTTTCTAGCTGTTCTATGGCCAGGATGAAAACCACCACTATGTAAAGGTACAGAACAAGGCACGTGGCTACTTTCAGAGTTATTTTCAGAGAAGCGATCTGAACGGAATCTGATTCAGCTCCCATCAGAGCTCTGTCTGGGAACAGTGCGAGAACCCTCATCAAGCCCAAAACGCAACAGATTAAGTGAACACACATCAAGCAGACTTCATCAAGAGGGTAATAGGTGGATGTCATCCCTAGGCAGACTGATGAAAATAAACTCCTTCCGTGAGAACAAAGTGTAGAACACCAGTGACTGAGGCACAAACTTCACTCAAAATGCCAGATTGAAAGCCCTTCTGTTCAGCCTAGTAGAACCTTCTTGCCCATGAGCATTTTCTTTAGTAGTGAGGTTGAGATAACAATAAATAATCACAAGCTGAACACAGGTGTTGAAGCAAAATGAGTGTTCCACCTATACTGTAACTACAGGTTCTTCTTACCTCAGAGCCAGCAGAGGAGTGGAGTTAACCTCATCAATAGACTAGAGGCTCTTGGCACCTAGACAGCCACATTTTATGGTTCAAAAAGAAAACAAACAAACAAAAAGCCTGCCATATTACCAGAAATCAGCAGACAGACCTGTTTCTGGAATTCAGTTTACAATTCCCATAAAGTAGGTTCAGGAGAGAATGGTCTCTGCAACTTGAAGGACACCCAGATTAAAAAAGAATGTGCCAATATGCAGAACAGGTTGAAGGACAAAGTAACATAATATGAAAAATGGTACATTAAGCTAAGGGTGACAGGGAAACGAGATGTAGTTTGAAGAAGAACACAGCTAGAGTAGATGTTCCAACTCATGGTAGATGGCTGTGTAAGAAACTGAGGGGATGTTGGATGATTTGACCTTCCATGTTTCAGCACAAGAAAAAGTGATGATAGTTTCTTTGCCCTCTTCAATAATGTTGAATCTACAAACAGTTCTTTCCTCCAGTGTCGGTGGAACACAGTCACCCACAGCTTGGATTTGGTATTATTCTAAATCAAAAATGTTTAATAATTTTGCATTTTTTATTTACACATACACCTGAAAAAATTAGAGTAATTTACGATTAGTGATAAACAAATACATAAAAATATTTAACTACACATTTCTTATGATTTGTTTTAAAAATGTAAAATTAATAGTTTCAAAAATAGACTTTTACTTCCCTTTAGCTAATAGTATGAAAATACTAATGCTATAGATTTTTACAAGTTAGACAGCATTCCTGTAACTACTTTTAATGTCTTTTTATTAGCCATGCCAGATAATGTAGCTGTTGGTCTTTAGCAAATTTAAAAAAAAAGAGTTCTGCAAGTTAAATAGGAACCATCAGCTACAAAAATCCTGATTTTCTGTTTTTTTTTTTTTTTTTAAATGGACTACTGAAAGCCTATTTGCTTTTGTATTTCATCTTAAATTTAAGTACACAAAAATGTCATGACAGAGCTGGGTCAAATGCTTCCTTATGAAGTCAACCAAAAGGTGGTAACAGGCTACTAATCAGAGAATATCTTTGTATCCCATCAAGTTCATCACAACCCAACCCCCAAAAATCATTTAAAGTTTCTTAAAAGTGCCTATTAAGGCACATAAGAGTATATATGCCTTTTACCCTTCCCTGATGATTAACATACCAAAGATTAAAAATCTGAAGGGAGGTGAGTTCCTCCGTAGAAAACCCATCATAGAAAAAAGACTCCCCATCTCTAGTACAGGGGAAGATTCAAGCAGCTGGGCCACCCAGAGGAGGTCACTGAAGGGACACAAATGCTGCAGCTGGAGGACAGCTGTCATAGGGATGATAGGACGGTTCATTATAATGTGGTAAGTAATCTAGCAGCTGGGGGGGTAACTGGAGTACTGTATAATTTTGTATCTATACCATCACAAATTTCAAATGGGACAGATTTTTACTGTCCCGTTACTGTCAAGATGTTATAAACATGAATTAAACCATTTCAATTCCTCTATCATTAAAATGTCAATTTCTACCAGTGCAGGGAGCATTTCATTGCTTGTAGCCAGGTATCCATAGCGGGTTTGTATTCCTCAGAGTCCTTCTGGGGCTCAAAAACTACTTCTATTCGCCTTAGCTTCTTTAATTGTTCTTTGTCAGTCCAAAATCCTATAAACAGAAAGTTCATTCTCAAGCTCAGCTGCAAATATGTTATTTTGAGTTGTTTTAACCTTTTTCCAAGACATCCAAAGCAGAAACACAGTAAGAAGCCATGACAGCTTTTCTTTACTCAACCAACAACTTTCTCAGAGGGAAGCATATTTTTAACATTGTGAAACTCCTTTCCAATAGCATCCACTTGTTTGGAATCCTTACAACAGTACATCTGCCTAACTGGGATGGCTTCCAAGGAACAGCTCTGGTACACTGAAGTTCCCTTAGGTTTCATCCACACTGTGCTTTTGGCTGCAGATCCCTCTCAATGAAGAAAAGACACAGAAACCAAGACTTTGCTCTAGCTGCTTTCCTACTGTCCCAAAAATTGCATCCATGGCAGAAATCATCTGGTGTTACGTATTCAGATTCATTTAGGTTATTTAAGCATTTTTGTCTGACAAGAGCTGCAGCTTTCCTACAGTTTTAACTGCTGAGTAAGTCTTACTGAGCATATAGTTTTTATCTTCCAGTTGTGTTACTTACATATCGGAGCAATTTAATGAAGTTAATTGTAATATATTTTGTAGGTGGATATTAAGCAAAACCATTGACAGTATGCAGTTTTAAGTCTGGATAATTATCTAAAATAATATTGTGTGAGTAGAGGTGGGTTTTTTCCCCTGTTGATAATTTATTTTGTATTTCTACTGTGTTTATTTCTGTGAAAACCTTAAAGAATAAAGACTAGGTTCTCAGATGATAGGACAGAGCTTCAGTGGGAATGACAGGGCTGCAGGTTAAGTGTAGCAGCTTCCTTGTCACATGATCCATCCCCACTGAGAACTGCTCCAAGTGGGAATCTGGGAAGGGATACAAAGTGTCCAGGTCAAGAAAGTGGGAGGCAGCAAAGACAGGGTTCACCTCCTTCTTCTCCAGTACTACATCCTTCTAAATGTCAACAGCTCTTACAGACCTCTATGCAGGCACTTCTCACATTAAACTTGCCATCACTGTTTATGTAAAACTAACCAAGCATAAAATGGCTCAGCAAATCATGACCTTGTGTCAGAAATATAAATAAGGTCCTTGATTTGGTTTATGTTTGACATTATGTGTTTCTTTGGGCCACCAAACACAAATACATGGGTACAAAGCACTGTACAGAGACACACAAAAACTACCTATCTTGAATTCCCACAGAAATGGCTAAAGTAATCCTATGGGAAGTTTTCACAATTATCGGAAATTATGCTTTGTTTTTTTCTGTTTTTCCATATTTACAAATATGTATTATGAAGGGAAAAACAAAACCCCTTTAAGCGTACACATACCTGAAGCAAGGCCTGCTAGAAAAGCTGCACCAAGACTTGACATGTCTGCATTCACAGGTTTTTCTATTTTCTTATTAATTAAATCTGAAGTCATCTGCATGACAAAACTATTATTGCTGACGCCTCCATCAGCTCTATAGAGAGAAGGGAAGAAGTAGTTAAAAAAAATGCATTTAGTTCAAATGTTTATTGCCAACATTTCAGAAAACACCTTTAGGATTTCACACCTATGCATACATTTTCCTTTCACTCATGCACAAATGCTTTTCCATTTTATGGCAAATTTAGAAGCCAGCACAAGGTGTCTAGGAAAAGAAAAAGAATGCCTATAAAATGGGGGAGGAACGCTAGACAGACAGGGATGCAGGACAGACACATTATCAAAAGCTTTATAAGCTCTGTCTTCTAAAACTATGCATCATTCTGGTTGAAATGTTGGGGTTTATAACAGAACCTTTCCATAGTGATCACCACAACATGACAAAATTTGTTTTTATTACCTTAAATACCTTAAATAAACCTTTTCAAGTGTTCTCAGATCTGGAAAAGTACTGTTTTCATTACTATCAAATCTTTGTACTAGTTAGCTAAAATTACATCACAGTTGCTTCTTTTCATGAAGAAGATGAGAACGAGGCTTTCACTCACCTATTTTCTTAATTGCATTACATTAGAGACCCTTTAATGGAGAAAACTAGAACTTATCAATGCTGATCTTTAATCATCTCAGAGCGATTAGAAGTGGTGCAAAGTAACCAGTCTTGCAAACAAAATATAGCTAGAACAAAAAGCAATCTTTGAATTGTCATGGACTGGTTTGTTATACTGTTGGACTCCAATACCAGCCAGGTATGAAGCTGTTGTTCTATCAAATGTAGTCCAGTAAAGACATTTACTGTTGACTACTATAGAAAGCATTTGGTAATAAAACATCACAGTTGCTTAGATATCTTCTATATTACGTGGTGGCTCAGAAAACTGTTGCATAAGTGTTCTGTCTGTTTCTGAAAGTAAAATCAGGACACTGCCCAACTGGCAATGTTACAGGGTTCTGCTTGTTTGTACAAACAGTTAAGCAGGGTTACCACTTCTATATTGTGGCATAAACCCCTTTAACTGGCGAATTCACCCTCTTTGTGCCAGTGACATATATTTTCCTTCTGTAAAAATAAGACATTCATTTGATTCAGGTTACAAGGGGAAAAAAGAAATTTTCCAAATGACCAGTTTCACATTTAGCTCAATTTTGCATGAAGATACTTTGAAGATTTAATCCACACATCTTCTAGCTCAAAGTTCCTGTGTTCCATTTGACAGGATGTCTTATTTCTCAGAACAATAGGTGACATTCCAGAACTCCAGGAACCACCAGAATCATCCTTGTAAAGGCTGCTGCATACTGCTACAACACAGGACATGAGCACTGAAACTAACAGTTCCTTCTCTGTTCCTTGATGGTGTTGAGACAGTCAAAGAGCAGGAATGTGGAGGACCAATGAAAACAACTTTCTAGGAGCTTGTAGGGGCCAGAGACCAAGAAGAAACCAGGGATACAGCACAATAGGTAGAAAGGGAATAAACATATTTGTGGGATAAAACACAACAACAAAAAAATCAGAAGGACAGATACTGAAGATGTGCAGATAAGAGGATGGGAAGGAAGCCATTTACAACCTGACTGAAAAAAAACATTACGGGTACCTCATCTTCTAACGCTTAACCCACAAGCTGAACTGCTACTGATGCAGTTAACTATTACTGTCAACTATATGTAACAGCAATTTTATATTAATAAATAAAACAGAATATGATCATACAATTTTAAGTACATTACAATGTAAATGGGACCAGAATTCTCCAGTTCCCTAGGCAGTACTTCCACACATCCCATTTTTCAGTTTGTAGTCCTAATACAACTTCTCAAATTTTGGATGCAATTTGCTATGTAACAAAAATAAAATAAAATAAATTAAAAAAAAAATTCTAGTACTTTTTATCTTTTCCTCTGCATTAAAACCCCAAGCCTGGCTGTTCCTTCCTCTTTGCCTACTTTGCCCCAGTATCCGATAGAAAACGGAAACATTTACTTCCATCCACGTTGTACTTTCATTTTCCCTTCACCACTCAAAAGTCTGATTTCTCAGCTGTTTACGTGCCCGACAGGTTACTTCTTCCTTTACATGGGTATGAGGAAAAAAGCCACAAGAGGGACAGGAACGTTTTCCTCACTCTTCCTGACCATGGTATCACAATGACCCCTGGCTGCCAGAAAGCGAAATTTTGGAGAGCTTTCTCAGTTTTAGAGGGATTGATCTTAAGACAACTAATGTGTTCAAACGAAGTAGCTACCTAAACGTGCAACACGGCTTTCCAGCAACACGTAATGCAGGTAATTTTTCCAAGACATGAAAGCATGATCTAGGGATCAAGGCTATGTCACTCATTTTCTTCTTCAAAAATTGAAGCAAAACCAGCACCTTAACAACTGAATTGTAAAAATATCCTGTCTTCCTCACAAACAGGTCCAGCTTTAACTGACATTTAAAAAAACACGTTCAGTCTGTGAGACCACCAGCACAAAAAAATTCAGCCTGAAGGAATGATAACGGGGAGAATCACCTCTGTGGTAGGCAGTGCCATATGCACTGGAGTGCTACCTGAAAACATTAATTTGCCTTTTACTTCTATTTCTTTTTTTTTTAGAATAATTAGAACTATTCATTACTCACCCACTGACAATCACCAATTGCAATAGCTTAATTAAGAACCAACCCTTCTGTGGGTTACCTCCACTTAAGTTATATTAACATTTGACTTGGTAATCATTTATTTCTCAGCAGCAGGAGTTTTACAGTAATATAAAATGCACAGTAAATGTCATCCTATTTAAAATCAAATTTCCATGTATCAAATTTAAAAGTTGCCCAGAACTTACCGAATTGTTTGAAGAGGAATACGTATCTTCTTCACAATCATATCATAAAGCTGTTTGTTTCTTTAAAAAAATATTTAGTTGAATTAACATTATATATTCCATAAAGTGTTTCCAGTATCTACATTGTCAGAAAATAAAATACATGGCAAAAAATGCCTCAGTTGTGTCAGAACTGCTGCAATAGCTAACAGAATTTTCAGAATGCATAAATTAAAGAAAAAAAGAAAAAGACTGAAACTTGGTTTTGTCACACGTCATTACAAAGGCACAAGTATGGCTAAACTACAGCTCATTTTATAGCAAGTCACTGTACAAGGTATGTTTTCCCCTGATGGAAATTGTTGATAGGTTTCTATAGAGAAGATGCAATTGTTGATGTAACAAGAGGTTTAGGGTGAGGAAAGTAGGCTGATAGAGTGTTAATCGGAGTTCCTCCAGCTGTTCTTAAAGGGAACATATGAAGGTTGTAAATTTGACTTGTTCTGAAGTCAATTGTAAATGTAAATTTGACTTGTTCTCCCATTTCATTTAATGGGAGAAAATCTAACCACAATCTCTACCCTTTTCTAGTTAGGTATCTGAATGAGATGAGACTCTTAATATCCCTCCCTGTTCAAGAGACCCACGCTTCAGTTCAGGAATGCAGAATTACTGCATCTCACATCGCTCTTGCAGTGCAGAAAATAATGCATTAGAAACCGTTGTACCAACTGAGAATGTTACCTCCCTCCAGACATCCTTTTTTGCCTCTTTGCTGGAGGTTATTATGCCAAAGCAAAGGTCGTGACTAGATGGAAGGAATCATCTCAGTGCTCCCTAACTGCCCACAGTGCCTTGTGAATCAGGCTCAAACCATATTCAATTTCAGTTCAAGACATACTGGGTGGGTTTGCAAGGCAGAACCAATCTGTTCCACTATGAGCTACTGATGTGGTGTTTTATAAGAACACCTACATTTCAAACTTTAGTCAAAGAGCTAGTACAAAACTTCCAGCTTCAGGGATTCTTTAACCACAGCTGGAGTGGGCTACAGCTTCTGGCAAGACACTGTCAGAAGAGTAAAGGCAAACTCCAAACAGAAAACATTTTTTGAACATGCAGAAACTAATATAAGAATCTCTATATGGTTACTTAATAAAAATTCTGAGCTAATAAATATACATGAGTTTATTTGTAAGGTGTGGAAAAAAAAAGAAAGGTAAGCAGCTAAGGCTTCTTTTCAGTGTAACAGTAATAGATTATTATCATTTATAGTTTAGAAACTGCACTTGTGTCCATTTAACACTGCTGATCAAAACAAAAGCCAATCTAAGAAAATACAAGCAAGATAATTAAGCAAACAATACCTGAAAGCTACAGATTCCAATATAGCTCGTACAAGATGGTTTCTGGTAGTGGAAGGTTTTAGCCCCATGAAAGAGGCGCATAAATATGGGTCATTCACAGAAACCTGCAAAAAGATTTCACCATGAGTTCAGTGAATCGTATTTGTAGGCTTTTGAGAAAGGAGTCAAATAGTAAGGAAAAAATAACTTACGACAATTACAGGCAGCATAGTGAAAGAAGAAAATTGAAAACAATATGTAAGAGGTATATAGTGTTATTTTAGCTAACTCAGTGAACAATTTCCATAGCTTCTTTCAACAGCAAAAGGTTTAAGTGGCTTCTTCCAAAACTGACATACTACATTAACACTAACCTGTACGACTTCTCTTGAAAATACATATAGCATACACTTTAAGTGTCTAAGGCAGGGCACACTGATACTGCTGTTCTCTAGTCAGATTTCACACACACAATGATAAATAGAGTCCAGCTAAAATTCTAATGGTCATTAAGTTGTCTTTTTTTTCAGGGGAACTAGAGGATCAGTTGATGAATCTCTTCTCTACCCTTCCACTCCTCTGAACTTTATCACAAAATACTGGCTTGCTGGTCTGTGACAACTGTTAAATCTCATTTTCACTCTAGACATTCTTAAATTGAAACAATCCTTTCCAGCTGTATTGTGCTAAAATCAATCATGACAATATTTACCAGAAGTTTGAATTTCATGCTTATAAAATACACACACATGTATTTGCAAAGTAAGTTAAGAAAATGCTATCATATAAAAAAAATATATATATAAAAAATTATGTATGTATAGGTACACACAGCCAAATGAGAACTGGCATTTTGCAAAAGTTCCCAAAGAGAAGAAACTACTGTCCTGAAGTCAAAGAATTTTTTTTTTTTTTTTGATATATAAGTACCTTCCAACTCTAAGAATGGAACCACTTGTCCAGCCCAGTAGCATAATAAGGATTCATGGCTTCCAAGTTTACAGATGTTTGTATACAAAGTAGTAAACTAAAATGTATAGACCATATTCTACATAAGGGTGAGTATCTTGAAAGAATCAATCATTAAAGAAAAAAGTAGCAGTGTATATATATATGTGTGTATGCATACACAGATAGATACATATATACATGCATACACTCCAATGAAGAGTCCCAAGTTTCTGCTGTAACTATTAACCACAGCAAATTAAGCCTGCAAAGCCATGTTTCGAGCAGAGTGAGTAAAAGGAAAAACAATTAATGCTCATATTCACTTGATTTCAAAAACACTTTCACAGTGATGCTCCTCTCAGTGTACTGTACCACAGCAGTAGAATCCAGTAAGAAAGAAAACTTGTTCTTATTGCCTTAATATGGATGAGTAGAGAAACATTTTACTCTGTGTAGGAAATGAAGACGAGTTTCGTAAGTATCCTCCCTAACTACTATCATTCTGAGGTCTAAGAAACGTTATAACCAAATCAGTTTGTGTTAGCATCTACCCAGTGAAGCTAAACAGACACATTACAGTCCCAGAAGTGTTCAACTTTGTTCATGTCCCTTTTCATGCAATTTAATCCACTCAGTTTCTAAACTGATATGCATTCTGCTACTGTGAGTCCACTAGCTAAGCATGGTCCACTGGAATAAGCAGGATCTTTTAAAGGCAAAGAAATCCACACTATCCATATTATTACTGGTCGCGACATGTCATGGTTAGAGAAAGCCATTCAGGTTTAAGTACAGCTTCTAAACTCAGACTGGGAATATTAGACTTAGGAAAAAAAGAGACTGAATCAATGTTTACCAAGAAACTGGGTGGGGTTCCTTCTGGAAATAGTGTTAGGAAAGCAAGCGGGAGAAAAACCAACAAAGCCAAACAAAAACTGAATAAAAACAAGTTTTACCAACACCTCTAGAACTTGAATATTAATAGAATTACAGATCCAAAAGAGGATTCATACTAACATTTGCTACCTTGGGATTCTTGTCTGCGAATACTGCAATTTGGAGTGGCACAATTACTCACAGTAAATAGTAAATGGAAACATTTTAGCATAATCAAGCTCTATACCTGAAAATACATCTAATGATTACCATGAGAGAAGGTACCTGGGCTACCTGCAGCACAAATGAAATTTTTCTTTACCTCATTCCACCGACATACGGGGCTTACACAAAGGTCAGGTTAAAGACGTTATGTTTCTTTAGAAAAAACACTAGTCCTGGGAACGATCAAACAATGTAGTGCACTTGACCAATGAAGAAAAAAAAATAAATAAATACCCCCCCCATCCCCCCCCCAGTTTTAGAAACAGAGATGGGCTGGTTGGTAACATTCAAACTAATGAATTACTAAGCCTTCTAAGAGAAAAGTCTACCATACTCAATTTGACCATTCCCAGGAAAAGTACCTTGGCTTTTAGTAACATCAGAACTTGGTGTTACTAAATCTTACTACAGAATCTTACTCATATTTTGATAGGTTTGAATACTCTGATGGATTGCAACCTACATCTTCAATTGTTTTAGGACAGTGCTTAGAAGTACTCTCTCAGTGAAGGCTCTGCATGAGGCAGAAAGAACTATGGGATCAATTTCTGTCTCTGCAGGCACTTCCTGACTCACTATGGGCAATTCTTTTAGTTTATCTGTCACCCCCAGGTCTCCATCTGCAAAATGGATAAAATTTTCCTATTTTGCAAGGTTTTTCTGATGGGGCAGGATGGTGTTTAAGCATTCTGATACAACAATGCATTATGGTGAGAGAAAACAGGAACTTGAGTAGTACAGAATAAATACTGTGACAAGATGTAAACAGGTAGAGGTTAAAATTTTAGCTAGGTTATTAAAATTATATTCTCAATTATACTAATAGTAAGAATTTTACCTGAAAACCTGGAACAAAACAAACGCCTTGAGAATCAACAATACTCCGTGCCATTTTTGCTGTTTCATCTACATTGGTGAAAAGATCTGTAAAAATGCATAAATCATACTCTTTTATAATTTACTTCCATTTCTTCATATATTAAGAAACAAAAAAAATGGAGTTAGACTTTTCCTTTTGTAATATTCTCAAACTACATGTTCTAAGGAAAATCATCACTTCTCATATTAAAAACAAAAGCCTATTCAGATGAAGACTAAACTCTAATGTCTGCAATCCTCCTATTATGAGGATCCTCTTGTATCTGTTATGCTATAGGCTTTTAATATTCATAACCTGTAAGAGGTCATTAGCTTTCCAAACAGACATAAACAGAAATTGACAATGCTAACAACAGCACCCTAAGTATTTAAAAACCTAGATTTTCAAAACATAAACCATGTTATCCTCCCTCGATATTGTTACTGTAAGCACAAGCACCAAATGACTACAGAGAAAGTCCTTAATATGGTATCAGCACCGTTAGTATTTTTACAAGTGACTGACACATAAATATAAATTAGGTCCTAATATTACCTCTTTGAGAGACACAAATTTTTATTCTGTCTAGCCAGATGCCTCCTTTCACAACTCCACAGACATCCTTCTTTAGCTCGTTCTTCACCCACATGCAATTCTTGTACTAATGCCCATCTTCTGTAGTTTCAACTAATAATGCCCTTGTGTGCCCACACAGCTTGTTTGTACAGAAAATTAGAGGTCTCCTGTAAATGAGATCTATTGCTTTTTCTTGTCTAAAAAGTAAATTCTCCTATCAGAAATAAATCAGGTTAATCTAACTTTATTTATCTTTAAAAAACCCATCCTGGTAACTTACCAGGAGTTTCAATTTACCTTTGTAACCTTCATAAATTTATTTGAAAGCTTTGGATTCTGCTGTGCCCAGACTAATAAGCCTTAATCCTTCTTGCTGTATTTGCTATTACTGAACTATATAGAGTGTCTCTGTGCCAGGACAGAAAAAATAAATAAATATTGACTTCACCTTGATATTCCATATCACTTTTTCAAAACTCTTAGAAGGGATCTGATCCCACTATCCCACTAAAGGAAGTGCATTAAACCAGGTTTGTCTCGCTACAGAAATTTTTATTTCCAAACTTTTATCACTATTATATGTCTCATCTTCATCCATGCCGAGCCTCACCTACACAGGCAGGAGGGTCTGAGAGGCAGAGTCTGAAAAGGAGCTGACTCCCTGCAGCAAACACACTCAGCAGAGAATCTACTAACGAGACACATCATTTTCCACTGTCCAAAACACTTACGCTAGTTTCTTCAATTACAGATACTAAAACCAAGCCCGGTAACATAACTGTGTCCCCATTAAAAGTTTCTTAAGTAATAATATATTTTAGCCTCTATAAAATTAAAGAATACTTACTTATATCCTGAGCCCATTTTATGGCAGTGCCAATGTCTGAAATACAGCCTTCAGTTAAGTAAACAACTTCTTCCCCAATCTTCCAACCAATCAGTGGATACAGACCTTAATTATTTTCCATGAAACAAAACACACAGTTAAATGTTTCCAGAAAAACATAAACAAGCACATCCCTAAGAAATCCAACAAAAAACTCCAGTTTTTATTCAATTCCTTTGCACAACTCAAGCTTGAAAAATGTCACTGATGGAGGTTAAAAGTATTGCTTAAAAGTTTAGTGATAGGATTACAAGAGACTTGAGCAAGTTAGTTAAACCATAGTTACCCTAAAAACCCCTAAAAAACAAAAAACAAACCCAAAACACTATCAAATTAAAAAAAAAAAACCCTCTTTAAGCTAAACAGAAGAGTTATCTGCACTTTTTTATTATAATAAGAGATTGTGTATACTTAAAAATTTATCAGTGTTTCCCCATTTGTTTTAAATCCATCTAGTTTTCCCCAATGGTTTCTAAAAAGTTGGAATTACTTCCCCAAAACATAGAACATGAAGACTGGGCTTTCAAATAGGAAGCACAAACACTAAACCAGACAGACAGACACACACACACACAAAGGCAGCATGAGCTTTGAACATAGATCTTACTCATAGAAGAGGATAAAAGTGATAACCTTTTCTATTCCTTTTCATTATGCAATGCTTCCTCACATAGAAAGCAAAAAACAAGTTTCCCAGTTTGCCCATCCTTGTCCCCAATAAAGGCTACTGCTAATTAACTACATCATTCTACCTGTGTGTTTGTTTGCCTAATAAATAAAAGAAACATTCAAACTCTTTAAAAATATTTGGTGACATGCTTTGTCTATAACTACAAACAAGTAGCACTTCTGTGGTGTACATGATGGGATTTTCAGGAAGTTAGGATTTCCAACTAGAATGGGCTTTGCAGTGACTCAAAAAAAAACCCAAAACCAAAATAACTTCTTTTTTCTTTTCTCTCAGCAGAAAGGCAGAAATACATAGGGCAAGCACTGTTAGTTTATCTGAAAACACAGTACGGTGTCTTTCATAGAACTGCCTGCTTGAAGATATGATAGGCTAAACCTGACAATCCGTTCTCCCCTTTGTTCCCCATGCCAACACTGAAAACTTCGAGACATGCTATTAAAAACAGTCAGTGTGAACACAGAGACCTTCTTGTTTGATGCCTGTACTAGTAAGAACATAGCAGAGTCCTGCAGAGTGCTGCTTTTAATGCTAATTCAAAAAGACTTCATTATCTAGTTGAACAGTAGATGTTCTCTGGTAATGCAGCTGGACAAATGGTTTTTCAGGTGACTCGATAAGCATTCAGTGGGCACAGCAATAAAAACTTCACCCAACCCAAGTTCAGTAAGTGCCGGAGTAAAGAGAGCACCCAGACTTTATGGGACTCTGCTCAGGACTTAAGAGAACATCGGTAATGCAACAAAGGTAAACAAGTCCTAATAACTAAAGGTCCAGAAAAGCATCAGAAGGATCTCAGGATTATCTCTGTTTTCTCAGGGTGACTTTGCTGGTACACAAATGTGCCTCATAGAATCATCTCCAGTTTGCCTGCACGTGCTCAAAAGTGTGGCATGGTAGTACTAGTGCAATTGCAGACACTTGGTTAGTGCTGGAGGCACTCTGGTGCTTACCATGGAAACAATCAGCAGCACCTATTTAAAGTTTGCATTTGTCTCTTGAAAGGAAAACGTGATAAATCTCAGATCATTGGTGCAGGGCTCCCTTACAATCTTTATTTTCTACCTAAGGCAAGGCTGCAAGGAAGCAACACCAGCAATTCACCGAGACAGAAGTCCAAGAGAGGAACAACTTATCAGGTACAAAGAAGTCCATCAGGTGGCCTTCCTAAAGACACTCACACCAAGAGTCTCTAGTAGTGTAAAAGAATCCACCTCCAAGGATGGACCAACATAACACTTGGCATGACCAGAGTTACCTAGAACTATCAGACTGAGGGAGACAGATTTCAAATCTATACAACATGCTTTCATCACTGAATTGTGACAAGCGCTGTTCTTGAAGTAACCACTTTATTTTTTTGAAACTGACATATATAGCAACTAAATGTAGACCAGAAACTAGAACAGCAGCTAATGAACAGCTTGCACAAGGATGCTGAGGGAATTCATCTTGCAGTCTTAAATACATATGTCAACTTTAAAGAATGAACACATTACATTTCATGCCCCTGGTGCTGAGCAAAGATAGGTGCTTAACTTGTGTCACTAACCATACCACCCAACAGCCAAAGAACATAGGGAAAATAATTTTAATGTAAGTAACACCCTAAAGCAGTAAAAGCTTCACAGCACTGCCTTAAAGATTTCAACTCCTATCACAATAGCTAAATATTTTCTTAGAAGAAAACAAAACAGAAAAACCTTACAGCACGTTATATACAGACTACATATATATGATTTCCTAAGTAGAAGGATCACCAGATCATCATAATTAACCTAAAAAGCATTTACATTCATAGGGAATTCAGTATCTATGCTATCCAGTTCTGACATATCTTATGTATTTGCCAAGGTATTTCCAGACTTCAGCTCGTAAAGTTTCCTTAGCACACTGCTGTCCTCAACCCCAAATCTACCCCTCCCATTTTAAATTGCAGGCTTTCCAAAATTAGTAACTCTTTAAAAATATGACGGACACACGGAGAGACTGTGCAGGCAAATTTACTTCAGCATTGCCTGTTGACCTCTTGACAAATAGCAATCTATGACAAATTAACAAGCTCGACAGACCACAAATGTCCAAAATAGCAAAGTTTTAAAACCTAGAAACATATTGGGAAGCTCATTTCTAGTATTTTAAAAGAAAACTAAATATTGTTAATCCTGTATTAACCTGCTGCAGGTGCTTCAAAGCATAAGGGCTGAAGAGAAGGAACTTACAGTGACCTGCTGGAACAATTGATGTGAGAAGCCAGAGAACTAATCTCCTTTTTCTCCATCTGTACTGTACAACACTAAAATATTGCTATCAAGAAGAACAGGTTAAGAAACAAAAAACCAAAACCAAAGAAAGAAAGAAAAATAAACAAGCAAGCAAACAAACAAACAAACAAAAAACCCACAAGAAAACAAACCAAAAAACCCCAAAGAAAATAAACAAGGATGCAGGTAGCAGACATAATTACTAGTGATGCTACTTAAATTCTCTTGAGAAGCGTATTTCAGGGTAACCAAGATCTGTGTTTCTAAAAAAAAAATTTCTAGAGTCTTCTGTTCTGAAAACAATTTCAAGCTGTTTTTCTACAGCTAAACACAGAAGGAAAAGCATAGCCCTGTTTTATCCTTTTTCCTACCCTCATCATTTATAGCTGTTGAATCACATGAAATACTTTAAACCCAAAATTTCACTGTCTTACCTCTGCGTGATGCAAAAAGATGCTCTCCAGTATTCACATTCCAGAAGCCACCTGTTCCCATTGTCAGTTTAACATCTCCTGGGTGAAAGCAGCATTCTCCAAACATAGCTGACTGCTGATCTGCTACCTGCCATACCAACAAGAACAATACAGGTTAGCTATCAACTACAAATCTACAATGCTGCAGGACTTAAAAATATTACTGCAAACATATCAGAGTTCTGAATAAAAATAACCATTCAGAAAGGACTTGAGCATTAAGAGAGGGCTCATATACAATGCAGGCCATTCCAACAGTCACATTTATCACTAGAATCAAATTCCAGCAGGTTTGGACACAACATGAATGTATGTAGTATGGGTTGCAACACTAAAAAATATGTTATGGAAAAAAAAGAAATACTCTATGGTTTAGTATTTGACAAGGATAAACAGGGCATTTGCAATACCAGGGAGCACAAGAGGGTAGCTTGGTTTGAATTCCTCTTCCCCTGGGTAGCAAGTCGAAGTTCGAAGTTTTGAGGCTTCACATTCCTTTTATCCTGCTACTCCTCCCTGTACCAAATTATTCCATGCTGATTTTTTTCAGCAATGATGGTTACTAAATGCATTTATGTCTCTTTGTGCCTTGGTGAAACAGCAAATTTACAGATAAATTGAGCCTAGAATTCTTTGAAAATAGTAGGAGAAATTCATGTTAGCTAGGTGACATTTTTTTTCATTTACCTCAATCCAAGCAGATTTTTCTACAAGTCATCACTTGACAAAAATAATGGGTTTTTCTTATTGAAATCATAACTACTGAGGCAAGAACATAGTATTCACCATTTATTTTTAGTTGAAAAAAGAAATAGAAGGTACCACAAGTAGATTTATTAGTAAATACTTTTACATCTGTGTACAGTCATACTGAAGTCAAGTCAGAATGGACCCCCCTGCACAACTTCATATAGAATAACTGATTTTAAGTCAGAGAGAGACAGATTACCAGAGTTTATAATAGAAACCAGCTTTGTTAAGTCCTAAATTAATGCTTAATCATTTGGTCATCTAATCCTAATGGACCTCAACTTCCAAAAATCCCTTCTCATTCCTCTCTTCTCCTTTTCCCCTAAAGCTGTCAACAACCAATTCTACTGTAGTTATACAGAAGGAATAGAGAATACTTACTAAGCAAGCATTAAATCAAAGTTAGGTTAAAAGAATATAGGTATAAATATACAGATTTAAGGAAGAAAACTCACCACTGCCATTATTGGGATAGGTACCCCAAATATTTCAGAGTCAGCTGATCCAAAGTTGAAGCTTAAAACAAACATTATGGAGAAATATCACAACACTAAACTGACCTTTTGTTAAAACATAATATAGATATCTAAGGGCTGGGTCTGCAGCACATATGAAAGGTAATGCTACCTATTTATTGTAAAGAAGGCATTGAAACTATCACTTTAAGAAATATCAACAGTAAAACTAAAATTCGCATGTAGTGTTAAAAAAAAGTACACCTGCATATAAAAATAATTTTGTTTTTTTGGTGCAGCTATGTGTTACTTTGCTCGTACAAGCATGCAGTGTTTTTCTAAAGGCAATTAATTTAACAGTTACGTTCTTTTCAATATGCCTTCATAGTTACCTTGTGTCTTTCACTGGTGGATAAATAGACATGGGAATGGAAAGTAAATTACACAAAGTGGGGTTCCAACATTTCTGAAATTACATGGAAAAAATAAAAATATCAGCAATTCTCTCAGAAGCACAATAAATAGCAAAAACATTTTTTTTTGGAACAGCACATACCGTAAAGGGTTCAAAAACACCTGTAGCACTGGCATTTGAGTAATCTGTAGCATACACAGAACCTACCATAAAGAACAAAACAAAGAACACAGTAAGATTTTAAACATCTAAAAAGTAATTTTAAACATACTTTTCCTTTAAACATCTCAGTGGTTCCCAAGAAATACAAAGTGAGTGCCTACAGGCAAAATCATAATGATACAATGAGCATACAAACTCTACCTGCCACTCACTAAAACATATACGTATTAACTACCTTATTTAACCCCCATGAAACTGGCTAGAAGAGAGCTGGTACTTTTAAAAACATGGACAGAACTTGTCCTTCTTCCGCAGTTGTAACAATTCTTTGTTCTTTTGCTTTCACAGGTACCTTTCTTCAATTGAGGCAAAGTAATTCTGGGAGCCCTGTTTGAATCTTAAACACCTAAAAGGTTGATTACACTGAGTATTTATTTCCCTTTCTGCCTATCCTTCCAGACAGACCCAAAGAATATTTAACCCAGAAGGTTGGGTTTTTTAAACAGTAAATATATTAGAATACTCATCAATTATAAAAACACATTAATTGTCAAAAAAGTATTTGAATTCCAGGATATACCAATGACAGTCATGAACATCATCACTTAGATTCCAGTATGTTTTATTAAGAGGAACTGTAAACATTCACCTTTAGTTAATCTATACAGTAACCACGTGTCAACTGTTCCAAAGCAGCAGTTATTTTTTCTGGCAGCTTCTTCAGCCTGGGAACAAATATATGTAAAAAAGAAAAAAAGTACTTACAACTGGGTACAATAAAGAAGAACATATTTCCCAATTCCTTTTCTCATTCTCTTTGTGGTTAACGATAATGCCCCCAGAAAATAAGCCTCCGATTGCCAATTTTTCTTCTAAAACGGGAGAGTTGACTATTTAATTAATATCATCCTACAAGCCATGCTCCTAACAAAGAATAAGCAGGGCTTCTTACAATTGCTGCTAGGGAAATAAAAGCAATTAATCTTCTACTGAAGTGACATCAGAGTTTTAAGAAGGGAAACTCTATAGGCACAACTGTAGCAGTGGTGAAGGAGTGGTGGCTAAAGAAAACAAGGTCCAGCATACAGCACCTGAATAAAAAATTAACAGAAATAAAATAAGTGTATATGCTTGACTAAAATAGACAGGGTCCCTGTAACCATTGTTTTCTGGTTTATGACGTCTGCAAAGGGTTCAAAATGTTATTTTCCTTGGGATCTTTTTCCCCTTTAAAATGGGTAATCCAGGTTTCATCTAATTTCTATTAACTGAGAAGTGTACAACTACAGAATTCATATACAGAACATATGTAACTTCACTCAAAACATGACTGAATACACTATTCTCTGTAATTAACAGCCATGAATTTTTGAGCTTCTTTGTTGGATAGTCATACATTTTAAGTATCATTGCCTGACAAAATGTGGAAAAAAATTCATCTCTCATCAAAACCTCAGCAGCTATGTAACTTTCAATTCTATAATCCTCCAAATTCACACTTCACATTTGCGTCAGGTCCAACCAAAACATGCCAGTAAAAAAATATACTTGAGCTTCTCAGGAGTTAGTTTTGTGACAGAAAATACCAGACAAAACTCAGAAGGTTTGGGGGTTTCTTTATACAGGGTACAAAATGGACAATAACCATTTTCTTAAAGAATAACTTGAAAATTAACACAGGAAATAAATGACAAAAGTTATAAATATTACAGGAAGAAACAGGGAAAACAGTAAAGATTAGAGCAAATAATACAGTAACAAATAGTGCACGGCTCATTAGTCTTTTAGAATAGTCCAGCAAAACTTATTTTATATCTGTTTTCCAATTTACAGTACAATAAAATGCAGAATAAATGGATGACAGTGGTTGATTGTTCAATTTGTCAAACTGCAAACACTGGAATAATGCAGGGTGGAAAGATAAGCGTGCCAGTTAAAAATAAATGCAACTGTCATGCAAAACTAGACAGCAAGCAACTTTAAAACAAAGTACAGTTACTAACTGTGTAAGTGCAATAAGGTGATTTTATTATGTCTCTTATGTATGAAGAAAACAGTTTATTACTACACATTTCCAGAAGGAGAAGAAGTAGTTATATAAACATGAGTAGATACTTACGTAGACAAGCTTTGAACATTACCACAGATACAAGTCTTTCATTCTGCTTCTTCAGAGGAAAAGAACATGCATGACCAAACTGAAGAAGTTACAACCAACCTAAGTCACTATCCATTATTATGGCTTAAGAAAGCTATTACTTTCCCTTTCCAGCTTACCTCATTTATGTTTTTAAAAACCCATGACAACTTCATAGAAGTTTGTTGTGTTGAAAAAGTAAGAAAACTTGGTGCTAAATACCGATCATTCCCAGTCAAGAAATGAAGCACTGTAAAAATAATATGGATTACCTGTTTGAAAAGAAAACAGTTACATCAGTTTTAATCTCTCCCTTTAAAGGTTTCTGATCAGTTATCTTTAAAGGATGACAACACAGATGAAAGCTGCTGATGTAAGATTAGATTCAGAAGGCCATAATTCTGTTAAGAGAACCCTCACATAGGATTTCAATAAATGGCCTTCTCCCAACAAATACTACAGGAAAGGGTACAGAGCAAGTCTGTTTTACTGACTTCTGCTAGCACGCTCATAGAGACTGGTCTGCGTTACAAAGACAGGTCGCCTACAGGAGCACGCTGCATGCAATTGTTGAAATCAGCGGCAAACCCAAGAATTGAACTTATTGTGAGTGTGCTAGTTATTTTCCGCTTACAGGAAAAGTAACTTCAGTTTTTCCACTTGGAGAAAATCTTTCTCTTCTAACAGTATGAAGCACAAGCCATCAGCAACATAAAATGTTCTTTCTATAGATAATCTGAGCAAATAATACAGTAAAAACCAAAACCAAAACATACACTGCCAAGAACTATCTACACCTAAGAAATTAGGCTGCAGCAGTGTTAGGATGCAACATTTTAGAGACTAACAAAGAGACTAAAAAGTAATAAAATGAGACTAAAAAGACTAAACAACAACAAAGAGACTAAAAAGCAACAAAATACATGCTAGGCATTTCCCCATAATCAATTTCCTGCAGGCTATCAGCACTACCTTTCATGGTAATCTTGCTCAGTTGGTTTTTAGGCCTCAGCATGTCATATTAACAGGATACTTGCAGCGTTTCATATATAGCCCTTACTTCTCATAAAAATGAAACAGTTCTAACATGTCCAAGCAGTATTCAGCTTAGCACAGTTTTACCTTCAGCAGAAGGGACTTATTCCATGAATTCACAAGTTCAGCACTTCTTACATCTTGCCAACTTATGAAATTATGAAAAGGCTTCCCTGTCCTCCTGAAAAAGAGCATTTGAACATTCTCATTTAAAACTATAGAACACACACCGCACAAAAATTGCAACATAATTCACCATTTCCAGTCAGGACACTTAACACTCAGTGCATATCCTCCTGGTGGATTTGAGGAATTAGGTATGTAGATGTTTTGAGGATAAAACTTCTCACCAGAATTAAAGAATACGTATCTCTTCATCTTTTCCAGAGTACTAAGAACAAAACAAAAAGGATATATACTTATAGACTGTTCTCAACTACTGTAAGGAGTGGCTGTGCAAACACAGGAGAACATGAGGAACTGACATTTGTAGCTTGCAGATTGTGACTTGATGGAGTTCAACATTTCTACAGTCTGCTTCCACCCAGTCTATGAATACAAATGAATACAAGTTCATTTTAAGCAACACAGAATATACATACTTGTGCCATGTAATGAAAGTTGCTCTCTGTGTCGAGATGCCAAGACCAGCAACTTGCCTCATGTGAAGTCCCGCAGCTAAAAGATAAAAACAAACCATACTAAAGAAGGATTTACTTGAAGAAACAAAAATAACTTTCAAATGTAACTATAAAACCTACAGAATACTTAGGAAAACAATAATTTAAAAGAATATAAATCTCTACAGAATGCCCAACTAAGTAGCTAAAATTAATATTAGAGAACTCTAAGAGAGGTAACTGATTCCAAAGCACATAAATAAACCTGCATATTTTACAAAAGCAGTTGTAGCATACTGACCCTTTCCTCTTTCTGAAAGGCCTGTTGATACTTTACTTGAACAACCCCAGAGACAGACAGGCAGGCAGGCTACATATGCCTGTATAATCAATTAAAACTTGCATTTCACATGGGTGGATGTGAAATGTTAGTATGCCGTGATTTTTTACATACTTTGGTAATAACACATCTCACCTTAAGCATGCCTTAAGCAATCTTTCAAATTTCTTAAGCCACATACCAGTGAATGAAAAGTATACTTCAAATTCAGAAGTATAAAAAAGCGCATCTGGGTATACACCGATTTTACTGTTAAATCTTACCTTCAAATAACTGTTACAGAACATTTTTTTTCTAATGTATATATAGCTGTAAATAATTATACATGTCCACAGCTATTTTCAAAGCAGCTCTGGTTAGCTTCCCACGTACACCCATGTATGCTTCCAGAAGCAAAATTATGTGAAAAAAGTATACACTAAGAGATTGCACTTAAATGACAGACTAAGTATTTTGTCCAAAGTACTGTTACTCTGCAGGGCTCTCAATCCCCCTACTTGAAGAAATCACAGGTTAAGTACACTTCACAGAATCGTAGAATAGTTCGGGTTGGAAAGGACCTTAAGATCATCTATTTCCAACTCCCCTACCACATGATGCCTCACACTTAAGACCATGTAGCCCAAGGCTTTGTCCAACCTGGCCTTGAACACTGCCAGGGATGGAACATTTACGACGTCTTTAGACAACTTGTTCCAGTGCCTCACCACCCTCACAGTAAAGAACTTATTCCTTTTATCTAAACTGAACTTCTTTTAAGTTTAAACCCATTATCCCTTGTCCCTTGCTTATATATTAGTTAATATATGTGTCCCTGTGCTTATTAAGTTCTTCTCTGAACTTTCATGTGTGAGGTTATTCATCTGTGTAAGCATACATACTGCAGACTCTACAGCCAATAGCCTCTAGGTGACAATTACAGATAGGGTTTCATACAGAAACAGCGTGTTCTGCTTTGCTCATCTCTACACATGCTTCAGCACCTTCCCTTATACTGTCTTCGCATTCCTGCAGGCAGCGGTATCAAGGCCCTCAGTCAGCTGAAAATGAAATTGGTGCTTTCGCAAGACTACCTGCTCCAACTGCCTGCACAGGTGCTGCTGGCAGTGGGAGTGTACAGGAGGAGAACCTAGGAGTGGGTGGCTTGAGAACAGAGGTATTTCTTTTTCAGTAGCAGCTGGGTCTAAACTGAAGTCAAAGCCATACCAGTACAACCATAGCTCACTATGTGTTAATGACTCCTCTCCATCTCCACAACCTGCATCTCCCACTACCTTCCTGTGTCACTATGATGTTCTCTCGACCCCTCGTGAGCAGGACTAACTTCCATTCAAGACTAAAAAAAACCACACAAAGAAGACATACGTGTATTTTTCAGCTAAGTTGTCTCCTGGAAGGGTTGAAGGGCTGAACCAGTACCAAAGTGAGAGACAGAGGGGTGGGACCGTGCAGCCAGAAACAGTTTCCACCTTTGGGTATCACTGAACTACAACAGCTCATCCATCTGTGCCTGAAATCACGTATTTTAGCTCCACAAGCCCTGTATACTAAAATGCTCCTATGCCTTCTTTCTGCTTCCAGTCACTCCTGCCCCTGCTACCACACCCTCTCTCGCAATAGCACAAACACTGGTAAAGCTCTCCTGGCGTGAACAACCACACACTGATTTAACTCAAGAAACTGCCATGGACTTGAAACAAGCCTGCAAAAAGGAGGGCGGGACTCCTTTTGACAGCAGCGTGGGGTTACACTCACTTACATTACACAACCACTTCAAAATAACTTGCCAACAATGTACACAGCTTGGCCACGAGAAAATCCTACCCTCTAAAACCAGGTGAAAAAAACCTTGCTTCCTGGTTTGCCCCACAAAACGGGAACAGAGGAAGCTAGTGAAGTCCTCAGGGGTTGAGTCGGCATTCCTATTCTTGTGACAACAGTTGCGACCGCTGAGAAAACAGACCAAGAGCCCAAAATAACCAGCTGCAGTTTACACCTAGTAATGATTACTTTCCCTATCCCCTAGACTGTCTTCCAAAGGAAGAGATAAGAGCAGTTTCGCCTTGACACAGGCTGGAGGCAGAGCAACGCTTGGAGACCAAACTGCACAGGGGCTGAACAGAAGGAACTTTAGGCACTGAATGATGATATACTGAATGATGCTGTATGATGCAATACACACATGACAAGGAGGCTGGGGCACTGTGAGAAAGTGAGCTGGGTGCAACTGAAAAGTTCACAGCATCAGCGTGGCACAGAAAGTGATCCATGCTGGACTGCAGAACACTGGAGCCAATATAATGGGAAAAGCTACAGGAGTTGTAGAATAGGTGCATTGTTAGAACAGTATCCAGAAAAGAGGGGAAAAAACTCCCTGAACTATTAGCAGTTTGGTAGAAAGGGGAACTGTGTGTGTTTCGTGTGTGGAATACTAGAAAATTTTAGGCTAAAGTACAACTAGAAAAACAACAATACAGAAATTGGATGGTAAGAAATGTTTGTAGTTTGGATGGGAAAAGCAGGAATGTCAGACTGTAAATGAGCAAGCACAGCTATGCAGCACCCTGCTTTCACTCTCATATGCTCACATTCATACACACAAAGCACCAGCAGAACAATGGGGACTCTGTACACAGAGGCATCTGGAGGAAGGAAGACAGACACTGGGGAAGGGAACATAAAAAAGCTGGAGCAACAAGGTACTGGCACTCACGTGTAAATCGAGTATGCACACTGCTCCTGGTTCTTTTTCAATCTTCATCTAGCCCCAGTGAAAGAGAAGAACTGTCCTATTTTACATAATGATTGAATAGGCTTTAAAGCATGTTGCAGACCTATGCTCAGTAATGGAACTTTCAGTACTCTAAAAAAAGAATCTCATTATTTAACTAGCTTTACTAATTTTGATGAATAATTAAGTAATTTCCCAAACTCTACAAGCCATTACCTTGTACAGCCTCTTTTATTACACCAACAAACTGGCTCCATAGCACTTCAGGATCTAATTCAACCCATCCAGGACGAGGATAAAGTGATTCCACCTGTTGATGAAAGAAATAGCACTGTTGCAATCCACAGTTCACAGCAAACAGCATTCTTGTGAAAGTTTGTACAAATACATTGGGTTTTGCTTTTTCTTTTTTTCTTTTTATTTTCCAGATCGACTGCAAGAGAAGAAACAACAGTTTGTCACTTTTAAAACATGGTTGAACGTGGGTCTTCAGATCAGAAGGAATAAAGAAGCCCAAAGCTCCAGGAACTGGGGAGCCTGTAAATCCCTTTTGGGTCTCAAAACTGGAAACCAGCACAGCACAGCAGGCATAGGATCACCCACCACATGGTCTTCCAGTGAGAGGGGGGTCAGCTCTGCCCGGAACATCCCCTTCTATCTCCAAAAATTCATCAGATTTCTTGCATTTCTTGCTACAACCTTTTCATTGCAATAGCTATCAATAAAAAAATTAATTCTGGAGATCATCTTGATCCTACAATCATGAGCCATACAAAACAAAAGCAGCATGAAATTCAAGTTCCAAAGCTAAGGCTTGTTCACACTGCGCTGTTACATAAATGGGACATGAGCAGGTCCTACTCGCGTCTCAGCTGTGCCCTACTAACAAAAGTCGGTTTGTTTGCAGAGAGAGTAGTCAATACGACAGGGACAGGCAGACGGGAACGGGCCGAGGGGCAACAGTGGCATCCCTGCGGGGCTCCCAACCGGTCGGGGAGGCTCATTTCACCCAGGCTAGCCCTCAGGACGCCGACCCCATCCCACCCAGCCCACTCACGACCAAAACCTGAACGCCTAGTGAACGCTGCCCGCGCCGCGCCGCGCCCCGACCCACGCCGCCTCCCAGGACCTCGCTGCTCAAAGCCGCCCGGCGCTCCGGGAACCGGGCACCTTCGGCCGCTCCTGACTCCGGCGACAGCTCCTGAGGCAAATACCACCTCGGGCTGCCCGCGCCCGCCGAGTCCCACCGCTCGACCCGGCGGCGAGGTGCAGGCGCAGTCCCAAAGCACGCCCGCTGCTGCCCACAAGCCAGCTGTCCCCTTCCCCTGCCGCGAATTCACCTTCCGGCTGCTGGAGCCTCTGACCGCTGCCGCCCGGTCATAGACGTGGCACTTCACCACCGTGCTGCCTACGTCCACCCCCACCACGTACCGCGCGGCGTCGGTGCCGCTCTCCTGCTGCCCACACGGCATCACCCCTCGCGGCCCAGCGCGCAAGCAGCGCGGAGTGCGGCCGGGCGGCCGCCGCCTGCGGGAAAACAGCCGCTCCGCTGCAGGGCGGGAGCCCGGGCGACCTATGGGTACGGGGAGCGCGGCAGCAGGAGGCGGGGTGTACCGCGGCGCTGCCGCCGGGCTGGCAGGCGGCGCCCGCCACAGGCGGGCCTCGGGGCGGCCTGAGGAGGCCGCGGCCCCGCGGAAGCGAGCGACACTGAGGGGCATATTGGCAGCGCAGGGCCCTGCCCCGAGGCTGGAGCGGATGGCGGCACCTGCGCGCCCGCTCCCTCAAAGTGGCGTTGTTCCCGGGGGAGTCGAGCCCTCAGCACCAGGATCCCACACACAGAGCAGAAACAGAAACACAGCCCCTATTCCAGACAGTGCAGCTTTATATACGTTTACCAAATGCACCCAGAAGGCTTTTAAACGAACACTTAAGGTTAAAAGGTTTCTAAAAGTCAGAATTCAAAAAGTACCACCGGAATGTTTCTGCATGGTGCTGTCATGTCCGTTTAAGCTGAACCCAGGACCGGTGCTCATACTAAGTGAACATGGTGCCTAAACCCAATTCCCCCTTTCAAGTGTGCCACACGGAAAAATGTTAAGTAGGGGCACGGTGGACAACTAAGCATGGTCGCTCCTGAGATTTGATGCTGAAGGCAGTACGCATCAGTGAACAAACTGTATATAATTACACAAAGTCTTCAGCAGCAGTGCTTGTCCTGTGCCGTCCTTTTCTCTCAGAGAAGCAACCACGTTTAAAATTACTGTTGGAACAGAACTGGAGCCAGAAATGTGCCTTTATGGCTCTTAGATGGGGTGGAGGTTTTTAAATGGGAATAACCAGAAATATTCTTAGGTAAGCAATAAAATTCAGGATGCTCACCCCCAAACTGGAGTTTAGTTTTTAACCCCAATTTAATTAGAAGAATTAGTCAATGTGTCTTTACTCAGTTAATTAGAGCAGGAAAAGCAAAAATCTTTAAAAAAATATATCCCCTTGCGCTTCTGGTTTTGGCCTCTCTTACAAAATGTTGCACTATGAGGAACAGTCTGATGATATTGGACCTTTAAACCAGGAATACTAAGGACAGTGAAAGCCACGTGAAGGAGAGGCTCCCTGCCTCACATGGCAGTCTCAGAGGTCACTGGGACAAAGGTTTGGATCACAGGGAACTGAAGGCATGTGAAAGCTGAAGCCAAGGAAGGGCTGCTTTACCTCTCCCTGCTAAGCAACAACCCATTAAAAAGTTGTCATC
This sequence comes from Pezoporus wallicus, assembly GCF_028554395.1. Lineage (NCBI taxonomy): Eukaryota > Metazoa > Chordata > Aves > Psittaciformes > Psittacidae > Pezoporus > Pezoporus wallicus. The sequence continues at coordinate 5,301,563 of NW_026640059.1, forward strand.
TTTTGACTTCTATATTCTGACTGTAACCTGACAAGTTATTATCTCTTGACATGCACCTAGTACTTGTTAGAGAAAGGCAGTAGGTATTTTGTATCTGATTATTCTTCTTTAAACTCATTTAATTATTCTGTTAATTTCAATAAATAATAATTCTTCAGAACTGCTGAAGAACACTCCCCAAATAAGTTTAAACATGTTCAACTGGTGTAAAAAGCTAAAACCACTGCAAACATTCAAAAAGTAAGAAGCTTAAAGTAAAATTGGGAAAATGCATCCAGACATCTTTTATGTTTTTACAGTATCAATACATCCCATCTCCCTGGAAGGTGAAGCAAAACTTCCAGAAGAAAATGGAAGTGCACATGTTTTTCTTTTACAACCTGTTAATATAATAAATACATACCCCTCTGATTCACTGTATTGCATGGAAGTGCAGATAAGCCAATTTCTTCATGCAATAATAAGAATTTAGATGCATCTTGAAAAGGAACACTGTATATGCACTGGGAGAATATAGTATGAACCAGCTTGCACAGTTGCAGTCCATGCGTAGTCTCAGTTATATAGCATTGTATTAAATTGCTCAATTTATGAGGCTTACGAAATTTTACATTATTGTTCTGTTTGCAATATAATAAAAACAATGCAATAGAGGAGGCAACGGGTTTTCAGACATGCACAGCTTGTCCATACATGACTTATGTGGCACAAGCTGATGTTACTTTGTCATAAATATCATTCCCACACAGGCACTCTTTGTCTAGGCAAACCTGTCACAGGGATAAAAGCCCAAGTTCATCTCAGCACAAACAATAAATACTCAATTTGAAGTGAAGATCTTCAAATCTTCATCTTCACATCTCTTACACAGCACTGCAACACTGATAATGAGCCTGTGTAAGTTCTACTACACCCTAGTCTTCCTGTTTGAGTGAGAGCATGTAGGTGCCATTTCCACTGTTCAGAAGACAGAGAATTCACACATCTGGGGACACATACCCATCACAGCAACATTATGTCCCATACTTCTGCATCTTCTCTGCTGAAATCCTCTATTTCTCTGGAAGGCATGACCAGTCTTATCTTTTACTGGAATATCAAACCAAATGAAGGAGTGGAGGCACTCCAGGGACCTGTCCAATGCTGTAGCAAAGGAAGGAGTTATTAAATAAAACTAACCAAATGGCAGAACATCAGAGACAAGATCATAGCTGGTAGCAATGCCAAAACTCGTACCATCAGCAACATATATTGAATACTTGTAAGCAACATCACCATGCACAGCATGTTTCAGTCAGCCACATGTGCATTTTTGAGGATGATGCCGAGCAAAAGGGGTTTGCCCCATTATCCAGGTTAAAATAGGCCTTGAGAGATGGGAGTGCTGCAGATCCAGTAGACCTAGTTACTAGAAGAAAACCATGACATTTTCTAGGACTAGATTATTAATTCAAATTTCCAAATTATTAATTAAATTTTATTTGGAATAGCTGTATTTTTTCTTTTAAATAAATGTATTCTCAGGTGCATTCTGTTGTGTCTGATATATAGGAACCTCTTCACTCACCCCAGCCTTCCAGTCTGAATCAAACTTGCCACTGGCAGTGCTAACAGGAATTCCAGCTACTGAAATCTAGGAGAGCAAGATCCATAACTTGTAAAGAACATTTTTCCTTTAACTTTCCTTCTTAAACTGTATTTTGTCAAGATGCATCTATCCTTCTCTTTCATCAAACTCTTACTTACCATTTTATCCACTTCCTTAGCTCTACCACTGTAACAAGTTTTAACCTTACGAAAGCACTGACCTCTGGGTCCTTTAATCAGTTTGCATTTAAAAAAGAACCCTCTAACGTCTACTGCTCCTTTGGTTGGTGCAGTTCACATATATTATTCAGTAAGCCTTTCCTGGAAACCTAACAGACTGCCCAAAATTGACAAATTTTGTTGCAATAATTTAGCATATGACCATTCTCAGCAGTTCCTCCTGTACTCCTGCCAGAATTTACCACTATCCTTGAAGTCAACAGACAAAAGCGCACACAATGACATCAGTTAGTCTAGCCTGTCAGCTTCACGGGTGATCCGAGTTTTAGGCAATGATGGGATGTTTCCTAAGCAGTTCCACTCTTGCTATATCATCCTGCCCTCACACTGTTAACAGTTGTACCAACCCAGTTGCTCTTGTGGCTCCACAGTGAATTAGCAGGCTGAAAAATAACATGGGGAAAGAGTTTCAATCAGATTAATTCCTTTACATAGTTCATAATGTGGTGATACAGTTTGGCATGATCCAGTGGAAACAAGAAGACTGGTTAAGCCAGCATTTTCACTACACAACTGCACATCAAAACTGTGCCCACATACACGACGTTTTGCATCATGTCTGAGGCACAAGAAGTCCTTCCTTTCTGCAAGCTCTGTGACAGAAGTAACCTTTGACAGAGAATGAGGTGGACTTCAGGACTATCAAGTTTTAAGCCAAGAATTTATCTACCAAAGTGAAGTAAGTATTTACTATGTTAATGTTTCATTATTTGCTTGTGCTTTTAACCCATCCCAAGTAATACCTACATTTGGACATGTGCAGGGAGTATATACAAGATAATGTCTGTCATCCTTTGGATGCTCTTAAGGAATTACTATATGGACTAAAAAAGACAAAACTATGAGCAGCTTTAAGAAAATAAGAGACTGAATCCCATATTTGTGTGTATATATATATATATATGCTTGTATATACACATGCAATGAATGATCATTTATACCTAGAAAATCCAGGACTGAACAGCTGTTTAAAAGAACATTGATTTCAAAGTCTGAAAATCAATCTCTAAGAGCAGAGAGAGGGAAATTGCCATCAATGAAACGAGGAACAAGAGAATGGATGTACTAGAGGCTACAGGGAATAAAGGCACTTAAGAATTATAGTTTCAATACGACCTAGCCATTAGGCCCGGGGGTGGGGGAAAGGAGGAAGAAGGAAGGAGAGTTAAAAAATAAAGCAAGGGGAAGGAAACCCACAGAAAAATTTAGAAGAACAAATGATCTCAGCATAGTCTCAGTAAACTCAGAGGCTGTAAACTCTACACCACTCTCCATTTACCCTGCTGAGTTAAGTTTCAGCAACTGACAGAGCATTTCAGCTGTTTCAAAGAAATACGCACTGGAAGAAACATCAGGATCTAATAGTAGGTATCACATTCTATCACAAATTAGTGCTAAATCTAAACCATGCATAGGTTACTCTAAAAGAGAGCACTTACTTGCACTGGAATCACAGTTCTTGTTTCACCCTGTACCCTCAAAATGATAGTTGACAACTTCTAATTTTATACATATATAGCAAGTATAGTAATTTATTGCTATTGTTACATGCACAGAAATTACATTTTGACTTTTGATTGCCAGCCTTTTTCTTGCAGTTACACAAAATACAGGACTAAGGGTGATTATCAACTTTCATAAAGCATTGCTGATGCGGTAACGATTACAAAGTTTTACTAGGAAGAAAAAAAAGTAAGTTTTAATGAAAAATGTCTTCTCTGTCCTTTCAGGTTTACTGCTTGCACTTGATGGCACTGCAACTCCTTCATTCTCTTTGATTTGTACCACCTTTCAAAGCAGAAATGAAACAAGAAATTCGTAAATTACAAAAAAATAAGAGTAAACACTGCATCAAAAATTGGCAGCAATAAAGAACTGCTGCTGGAGCCATGGATTCTTTCGGTAATAAACAACAGCTACTTACCTAATGATATCCAATTCTTCAAAATATGTATCAGTTACAGTCTCAAAATTCCTGGGTCCTCATGCACCTGAATTTGGGTTCTTTTGGCCAAGAGTGTATATTCAGACTGTACTTATGCCCTTGGTGTCACTGTGTCCGACTGTACTTATGCCCTTGGTGTCACTGTGTCCCCTTTCCAGAGACAGAAACAGAAGAACATAACTGTCTCTCAGTAGTAAGGAAGGCTGATTACGGAAAAGATTTGGAGATCACATCTCAAATAAAAAGAATAAAAAAAAACCAAACCCTTTACTGTAAGTAACCATTCATTCTTTGGGATTCCTCACTGTCACAGATCTGATGAACTAAACTAAATTGAACAAAAGTAACTTAATTTTTGAATGTGAGTGTCCATGCAACATTTATTACACACAAATTGATATATTTTAAAGTTATCCCTTAATTTGTTTTAATTTCCTTTTGTGCTATTTACGGAAATGGGAAAAGTAACGAGGCAGAACTTGCCATGCAGGATAACAGCAGTACTTAAGTCTATTGACTAATAATTTGAAGACAGCTTAAGAAATACAAGATTGTATCTTGATATCTTCATGTTGAGTAATATGACCTGAAAGTATATACCAAGCAGATGTTCTATACGAAATATTGTTACACAAAGTTTCAGCAGCTGGTCATGCTAAGGGTGTACTCCATTCTTTATGCCAGTTGCTTTAAACAAGCTGATTCACACAATAATCTATGAGAATTAAAATAACATCTCTCTACCTGAAAAGATGGTGCTGCAGTTGGCAAAAGACAGAGTTTAGCAAAGTTAAAAACTCACAAAGATACTACAAATTAACTGACATGACTAAAGTGTTCATTATGCTTTAGAAGAGGACAAGTAGAGTTTGAACATAATCTTAGAGATAACTGATTTAAGAGAACAAAATTCAGCACATGGTATACACAATACAAAGGCAAGTTTATTTACCCTGTTTAACATAATCTATCAAAACCAAAAATCTATCAACACTAATTTGGCAATACTGCATTTAAAAAAAATCTGCTATTCTTGGGGATAAGGAAATTAATTATGAAATCTAACTTGCCATTTGTCTCAAATTCAAACACATTACACTGGTTTTAGTCAAGTTTGTCATTATGCTTCATTCAGAAGCCTTGTTACGAATGAGGTGACTATTCTTACCCTACTCTAGCAAAAACCTCAGCATAGCGTTATGCTCCAGGTACAGAAAAAGATGTACAAATATTCCCAGGTATCCATGGCTCCTCCTACTTATAAGTCATGACCTGGTTTTGCACTTACGTTAAGAACCACTAGGACCAAACTTGCTGGAAATTAATCCTCCTGCCCTTCCTACAGCAATTTAATAAATCCAGTGGGTAACAGAGGGGAAGAAATTTTGAAAGATCAGTATCTAGTTAAATGCTTTTAACTGCAAAGTAACCAACAACCTTTTCAACAAACTTCGCATCTTTAACTGAATAGCAGTTAAAAGCCACCAAGAAACAGCTCAGAGGTGGGCAGTTGCTGCTTCTGAGAATCACTGAAACTGGACTTCATGATATTTAATTTCTGTCTTAAAAGTTTTGGTTTGGAGCTTACAGAAGGTCCCATATAGTATTTGGAAATAAAGCAGTGAAAATAAATGATGCTTCTTGTTTCAATATTTAATCCAAGCAGACACAGACACAATTTATAAAATTATACTATTGCATTAAAGTTTTATATAGCATTTAGCTTTCATGAATTTTTTCCTTCAGTATATCATATATTCATATTTGAAAATATCTTTGCACAGTCCTTTGTGCAGCTACATGCTAAAAATCTGCAAACGCACACTTAACACTAAACAGCACAAAAAATACATTCTGTATCCATTCATATGCAAATTTAAAACATTTCACTTGGCAGATAAACAATGAAAAGTTATTTTAAAAAAATCAGAAACTACAAAAACGTGCACATAAAAGTCTTCCCTTTTGGATTTTTAGTAAAATACTGCTCTGTATAAGATCTAATGAAAAACTCCAGTGCTTACAAAATACTTTATATCTATGAGAAAAACAAATGCTTAAATTTATATCTGTATGAATTAAACATAGTCACCTTGTTAAAATATAAAACTGAAATCATAGGGGACATGGCATAGATCAATGCAGATGTCACATCTAGCAGGACATGTAAAACTGTAATTAACTGGGCACCAGGCAATCAGCATCATAGAATATATAAACTAAAAACCAGGGACTAATCCAAGATGCAGCAGCTACACAATAAAGTGTTTAATCAGCTATATATAGTAAACATAGCAATTCTACTTGAAGAGGAAGTCTTAGTCAGACGTAATTAGTAATAAAAGTTGCTGTGTTTACCAGTGATGAGTACAGTGTCCTTCATAACTTTGTTTCTAAAAGATGTGCATAAATTGACTACCCAGATATGTCACAGTTCTGCAATGCTAGAACTTAACATAGTGTCCTCTCCATCATAAAAACTTCTAAACAGATCTTTTCTCTGATGGTCAGATAGCTCACTTAAGATATGGGGGAACAATGTCTGTGTCTCATAACTTCTCATAAAAAATTCCAAAATATTGGCATGTCTGCACCATGGCAGTCTCATGTTGCTAATGAAAATAAATCGCTTTCTCTTCACAGAATATGCTTTCAAACCCTCTTGAGACTAGATGGATATAGAGAGAACAAAATATATTTTAAGACTGCATACAGACTATTCTACAAGGTTTGTGATACCAAGGAAAATGAAATAAAATTTCTTAACCTTGTTTTTACCTCTGTGATCCTGCAGCTTGCTGCTATTCTACAAACACTGCTGAGGCAACAACTGTTTCAGAGAAATCAATATTAAAAAAATCCTATACCACAATAACAGTGTGAAACTTGGTACTACACCAAGAAATGGAGGCAAAGCACAAGGTAGGAGAACTGAAAGAAAATCTGCAGGCTTGTAGATCCAACATGAAACCTGCCTGGAGGAAACAAAATGAATCACTAATTAGATGGAAGATTTCTTCTTAATGTCAGGAAGAAGGGTACTTGTGGGTTAAAAATGGTACAGGCACCTTCGAGCCTTCATTTTTCCTATGTAAACCAAGAATGACGGAGCTACTTTTACAGCAGAACTCCCTCCAAACACACAGGTCAACCTTTTGCCTGAATATTCTTATGGAACATAATAATGATAATTTAATTTTACTACAGAGAACTTCTATCCCGAAACCGAAAAATAAATATTAAAAGTCACTAGCAACAAAAAAAGAAAAATAACCCACCACAGAGAAGTTTTCAGGGTGCAGGCTCTTACACAGAGAAATGGACACTAAGTAATCACAACTTTGACAGCTATGTACACACACGGACATCATTAAACTCTGGCCATTTTTCTGCTTTAGAAAAAAAAATACCAAATCAGGGTATCACTAACACTTTAGGAGGCTCTGTAGATCTGTAGTAAATATCTGTGCTATTTTATCATCAGAAAACAATGACATTGATAATACTGCTAATTAAAAAAAAATATAATTAAATGTACATTACCAAAGTGGTCTCTATTTTACAGATCTGTATTTTTTTTTAATTCATCCTATAAATTCATCTCCTGAAACAGGTTCTGCATCAGCAACCACTTTTTGCCACTCTAATACTAGAGAGACAGTAATACCTACATTTGGAAAGTTGGAAAGTTTTTGCCCTGATATAAAAACCTATAGTTCACAGTTAAAGCAAATTTGGCAGCTCTACTGTAGTTAGGTTTTAGTCTCCCTGATTCAACTCAGAAGGACCTGGAGAGCCAATATAAAAGCTGCATTTAAATCATTTTTTCCTTTCTGTCCTATTACACTATTTAAAAATAAGCTAGAAGATAAGTGTCATACTAAAGCAATGTTAGATGCCCAACTTATTACCGTTCCATATCCCTCCCAAAAAGCATGGCAATTCTGAATTGAGGTTGCCACTGTTATTGCTGCTTACCTGGTATAGTCTGTAAGCCACTGTTTAGAAACCTAGGCACAATTGATGACATGGTAACCTTAACTCAGCATTTCCTAGCTTTTGCTATTCTAAGTCAAAGCAATCAAGGTTCAATATAATTTTTTTATAGTTTTCATAACAACCTGAAAATCATAGCAAAAAAATGCATTTTTCTCTATATTATACTTAAAGTGGCTGGTCTTTTTAATAGAGCTTTCTGATTTTTTTAAATGACAGAACGTAACAGTGGGGGAAGAGCTGAAAACAGTATACACCTAGCTACCATATTTATTCGGAAGATTTTGGTGCCCCAAAATTGACAGCCAGCTTTCTTGACTTTCGCTTGCTGGAAGTGTTTGGTGTTGATTTGTTATGAGGAACTCTTGGAGCAGCCACATTGTCTTGAAATGAAACAGTTGATTGAGCAGCTTGAGGAGATTTTAAAGGAGCTGAAGAACTGTCTTGCTGAGTGTGGTCAGAAGACACTGGCTGTTCATTCTTTAGTGGTGCAGCTTGAGGGAAACTCTGAAACTCCTTGTGCTCAAAGTTTTTCTTGCTGGCAGCCCTTTTTTTAGTTACCTTTAAATGAAATAAATATTATTTAACAGAATGCATTCTCAGAAACCTGCAAATATTCCACATTTAGAAAACATGCGTACAATTTTAGAAATAATTTTCTAATCCTAAAAAGCGCTTCATAGCCCAGGTATTCTTTCAGTCATCATGTAGGCACATTTTTTTTTTACAGAAACAGAATATTAAAACAAACCCACAAACAATCTTACCTGCAGAGGTATAAACTGGTTGTGAGAACCAACAGGTATAGTTCCTGCAAGAGATACATTTCCCGGGTAGGAGCCAGGATAATAATGTTTAGGCACTGGAGTTCCCCAGGACACTGGACCAAACATGTGAGACGATGAAGGCATTATATTAGCTGTGAAAACAAGTAACTTTTAGCTCGCTCTCCTCAAAAAGAGGATACTAACTCCCAAAGACCCCAAAAGTATACCAACTACATTTGTCTGCATGTTGTTTCAATAAAGCCACATATTATTCATGTTTACTTGAAAATAGGTATTTATTTATTATCAAATAAAAAAATACCAAATATTTCTGCTTTGACAGGACTACACCTAGATGACAGCACAGTTAAGAGCACTAAGTCGCATCTGCATTTCAGAGTACATGTAACTTAGCATCTTCACATCCTTATCGGAGTGAACTGTATTAGTATACTTACCAGTGGGTTGTGCAAATACTGGAGGAATAGATCCAGGTGGCACAGGAACTCCCAGTGGCTGATAACTTGGAAACACTGGTGGAGCTGGAGGCGAAGGGAAGTTTACTCCTATAGAGCTCTATGAAGGAGGAACCGAAGGATCACAAACAGACACAATGCAACAGAGATACAGATGTTAAAAGATCCTTTGCATACTCACCAAACGCTGTAAAGCAAAAAACGCAGCTTTCTCCTTTGCTTCAGCTTCAGAATGACACTGTGGTCCATGAACCAACAAACCATTCGATAATTTTATGTGACAAACTGTCATTGTCTAGAAAAATGAGATAAGATTTTTGAGGGAATCTGTATTGCTGACAAACAAATTGAGAAACAGAGGATTTGTTTGTTTGTTTTGGAAAAAGGCAACAAAAGGAGCTAAGATTTATTTTTAGATGGATTTTCAGTCCAAATGTTTAATACAGAATCACATAATTATTAGGGTTGGAAGGGACCTTTATAGATCATCTAGTTTGGATAGCTGAAACAAAGTTGAGAACTTTAACTTTTCCAGAAAAATCTTTTTACCTGTGGTGTTTTTAGGAAAGAGAAATCTGGTTGCGACATTCCAACAAGAGAACACATACGGCAAAGTTCAGCAACAGTAGACAGTGCGGGCTGCGGGCAAGCAAAAGGATGACCTCCAGTTTCCAGTGCTGGTGTGTTCTGAGGGCCTCCAGTGCTATGAGGCTTGTTCATATAGGCAGCTGTCAAAAGAAGAAAAAAAAAAAAGTAAAAAAAGCTGTAGCACAAACACTGCCTGCACTGAAAGGACAGCAACCTGCTATTAGCAGAAAGTAAAGAAGCATATTTCATTTTTCCTGGTATTTTCATATCTGCTGAACAAAACCCAGGACACTATATATAAAGAGATTTTTAGATCTGAATAAAGAAGCAGAACTGAAAAAGATGGGCATTTTATTACGATATTTTGAAAATCAGTACTATACTGTTAGCTGCGTTCTAAAATGGCACTACAAGGTGAAACTCTGAACTATGAGCTGATGTCCAAACATACCCATTTTTTTACTTTGTCTATATTGCAAGGCAGCTCCATGGCAATCTTGTCTGCTAGGGGGAGCAGGAACATCATTAACTTGGGCTTTTACTTCATTCTTTGTTTCCTGGTCAGAGCCATCTATCTTCAAAATCTCTTTGAGCATCTGTGTTCCTTTCTTTAAAAATAAAATAAACCATTCAGGGACATGCTGGCATTCAGGTAACACTGCCTTTTTACTTAACTCTGAATATCATAATCGGTAACCCAATCTGAGTTTTTATTTTCCTATCAGAGGAAACATTTTATCAGAGCACAGATAACAGCATCTTAGCATGATCAAATGTGTTTATTTATTTTTAGAATAGATAATTAAAAGCTCATCAATATGTTTAAAAGGCAATATAAGGTTTCACAGAGTTACTTTAAATAGAAGTATTGATGCTAAGATAGCAGATGCTAAATTGCAATGTAATGATCCTGCAGTATACAGACCATAGCAAATGATTGTGGTGACAGATGTTCTTCATTCATAGCTCTTGCTTCCTTGGAATAAGTCTGCACTTCATTTTCTTTGGAAATTTTCAAAGAAGCTAGAAGGCTTTCAAGTTCATTGTCCTTCTTAAAACAAATACAGAAAAAAGATAGATCAACTTAGGATATTACAAGCAGATGCAAGAGGAAGGGTATACGTTTTTATGCTTATTCAGGACTTTTTTTTTTTTCCTTTTAGCTTGTCATGTCTGTTCAGAGTGTGAACAGATACCCAAAGACTGCATCAAGTTTTGCATACAAAAGATGCAAGTGTTGACCAATACAGGACTAATTTAAAGAATGACCAAGGCTACACAGGTTTGTCTTGTATCTGCTATAAACATGAATTTGCACAGAAGTAACCAAGAATAATTGGAACAAAATGAATTGGAAACTGAAGTTATTCAAAGAGCACAAGAAAACCAAATGTCTAAATACTACCTTTCCACCTGTACAGGGACCATCAACTGCAGCTTTCTGAATTACAGGCATGTTGGGACTTTCATTCCTCTTCAAAAGTTTGACATTGTACTTATTCACACCTGCAAAATTCTGAAATAAACTGCAGCATTTATTATTGAATACTCCATTACTCATTGTAACACAATCACATTAGAAATGCATCTACAAATAGCTTTCATAAGCTAATATTCTTAGAGGATTTCGGCTTACTAAAAACCTAGCATTTGTGTATTGCCATTACAGCACAGCTTTTAGAGTCTAACAGGAATAGGAAAATAATTTGTATCATCATTATACATCTTATGCACTTTCTCTCACTTTCTGTCTATAAAATCTGTAGAGAAAAAAAATCTCCAAAATAAAATTTACCTAGTAGAAGAATCAAGATGCCAGTTACAGAGAAAATTGTAAAGTGATGAACCAGATTAGAGTAAAAATGAAAAGAAAAGAATACATTTACTCAGTACAGAAGAAATTACCTGTTTGTTTGATATTTTACTATGTGGCTGACTTTCACCTCTTGTAACTTTGGAATCTTCTTTAACTACAAAAGAATGTATTCTTTTGAAATGCTCTTAAAAACTGTAATAATCAAGACTCAAAAAATAAATAATTGTACAAGTACACCAAGTTGCACTGATCTGAATGGTTGCATCAAATGTTGAATTTGTACCTTACAGGTAATTCGCTGCATGTTTTTCTTGTAGGATAAAATGAAGCATATGCAATAATATATCTAACTTTATATTCTACAAACATGATCATAAGCAAATTTTCAAAGACATGTCATTGGTTTGTTTTGCTGGCTTTTGTTTTTTGTCTTTTTTTTTGGTGTTTTTTTTCCTTTTTTTTTTCATAATCAGATGGGTGGAAAATCATAATAACGCTGAACAGCTTGATTAAAAGGTTCAAGTATGCACACCAGGGCATTATCTGACAATAACAAGTGCAACATAGTGTTTATGTAACTAGTAAACTATTTTCTGTTGATAACCACAAAAACTCAAAAGGATTTCAAAGATGATTACCTAAAGCAAGTAGTTTTCCTAAACAAAGTGTCTAATTATAGTACTTACATTTTTTATATGGCTCCTGCTTTCTCTGTTGACCTTTAAAGCTGCTGTCATTGAATCCTGGCTTGTAGAACTGATTGCCAGTTCCCAGCTTCATTTCCTGAGGTAGAACTGCACCCTAGGATTTCAAACATCAAAGCTTAACCATAAAACTATTTACGTATTATTTACATAGTAGTCCCATATGATTACCTCCTTCCACAGCTATGTGCACCCTGTGTAACAAGACTTTCATACAGAGGATTTATTTATTTGTAGCATTAACTAGAAAGTTTTCTGATGTAATGAACTGACATATAAAATTAAGTACCTTCACATTTTGACTCTGGGGATCTGTTTAAAGTTTATATACTAACCTTCTCATGCATGTTTTGCTGAATGTGGTGAGACTTCCCAGAATTCTGCAGTGACTGCCATATGCTGCAGAATTCATCATCTTGCTTACTCTGTGCCTGACAAAACAAGAAACAACACCCCCAACAAGCTCAGCAGCTTTAAACCCAACTTCTGAACAGCTAATCATATATAAAGACATTCTGAAAATTGTCCAAGTCTAACAGTGCTCAGATAGCAGGAATTTTCATACTGATACTAGAACTTAAACGTATATAATTTATGAAATAGGCTATTGTGGTAGGTTGTATTTATGTAACATCTTTTCCTAAGAATGACTATTAAACAGAAATGATCTTAGCTTGAGATTGCTTTTGTTTTGTTATTAACTGAAGTTACTATCTCAGAGTATAGTTAAACTCAGTCAATAATTCAAAATGGTTTTAAAAGCATGCTCTCATATTTGGTTGCATTCTTAAATTATTAGTATACTATTTTGTAAGGCCTTATCAATCAGTCTCAACTGCTTAATAACATTATAGGTATGTTACCACAGAACTGAAGCCCAGCTATGTAAAAAAAAACACTTTTGAAAATCTAGACTCTAAAAAAGTACAACACAGGATATTATACTCATTCAAGAACTGGGACAAGTTCTGCTCCAGTTTGTATCAGGATTAAAACATCTGATGTACAAAGCAAAGCTATCTATTAGTCATGAGAAAAGGGGGCCACTTTAAACAGGGGGCCAAAATATTGAGACATTCAGATCCACTACTAAATGAATCAGAACACTCACTTTGTTTTTCTGATTGCCACATCCTTTCTGGGGTGAGTTAGAGGTGCCCTGATTTTCAGCCCTGAGATTGTAATGCTGTCTTCCATTCATCTGCTAAATCATGCAAGAAAAAAAACAACCAAAAAAAATGAGGCATGTATCATTGTCTTAAATGTTCTTTTGGATGAGACAGTGCTTCTCAAACACACCTATAAGCAACATGAAGCTACCAATTCAGCTGATTTTCTTTAAAGAAATCACTTATTAAAAAGTAAAGCTTAATTAAACTAGTGAGAACCCCAATTCACCTGTAATTCCCCCCTTTTACTGTATTTTCAAACAAAATAAATCATAACCAAGAAGCAAAACTGACAAGGATATCATGTCTTTTCTGTCTGAGCATGGACTAACTTGGCCTAGAGGAAGAATTACTTGGAACAGAGCTTTAACGGAACAATTACATCTCTGCCCAGCAAAGTATTTGTTCACACCAAATATTTGTCTCTTGGTAAGGCAGCTGGAGCTACAATTGTCAATAAGGACATTTCTGTCCTCCTCATTATTTGATTAACTCATTTCATAAAGATTATCCTACTTTTAACATACCAATGTAAAAACTGAATTTTGTTTGTACCAGTGAAGATGATGACCATGGTCATAATTCAGCTTATAGGAAAAAAACATTTCTGTAAAAACGAAGGAAAAGTCTTACTTGAGTAGGAACAAAAAGGGAGCGAGGAGAATGGTTGAGGCCTCCTAGATGCACTTTTTGTGAGCATGCAGATGACAGATCGGATGCATATGAATTGTAGTTATTCACAGCTGGCTGAGGTTTAACTATGGCTGTCAGTTTTTGATTTCCCATTTCTGACCGACTACCATGAGACAGGTTAATTAAGGCACTTGATGGCAGACGATACCCTCTGGCAGGTGAGCACCTTAAGACAAGCAAATGACACAGCTGTTTCATGTAGTTCAATTATAGACATTTCACTATATTTTAACATTAATAGGCTGAAAACTGTATCCAGTACTGAATTATAGAGTGATAATCCCACTGTTCTCTCCTTTGGCCTCTGGCTGTCAAAACCAGAAAACAAGTCATTACTACTACTCTGAGTTTACATTGTACCTTTCAGCACTGAGCTCAAAGAAAGTTTAAAGATGAGTGAGTTCTTACAGCACAGTTCTGTAGTATTTATGAAAAAACGATGAACCAGGAAACAGTTATTCTTTTTTCCCCAAGATAAAAACTGAAGCCAGTAGCAGAATTATAAACTGAACTTATGCAGCATTTAACCAGTTTTATATCTTCCTTTATGATTTTGAATACTGAAGATTTTGTGTGTTACAGGATATGCCCTTGCAAGCGAAAGGGTTGTTATGGTTGCTGAACAGAGGGAATAGGTAAAATTCTCCTCTAATTTCTGTCATTAAAAAACTCAATTTGTCTAAGAACAACAGTAAAATAAAGGCTGCTAGGTAAATGTTTGCACTTAGAAGTTCACCTGATTACTTAAATACAGAAGAGTTATCAAACTTCTTGAAACAAAAGCATTAACCATGCCTCCACCTCCTGAAAGAATATTTAAGGTTTTTAATGGTGATCAGAATTTAGTGACAAAGTATCACTTATTGATAGTTCAGAGTCCCTCCTTCAGCGGAACAGATGATTAATATTTTTCAATCTACATGTTGAAGACATACTGATTACAACCTGTTTTCTACATATTCATTTAGAGAGACATTTGGATTTAGTGCTTTCTTCTGCCGGTTGATATTTGCTTTCTACAAATCACAAGCTTCTAAACACGCAAAAAAGCCTAAAGAGCAAAATTTATCCATACTTAGAGGGGAAAACAAAAAAACAAACAAAAGAAACCAAAAAGAAATAAAAACTGACCAACTCTGTTAAGAAAGTTTTAAAAAGAGGTATTAAAAATAGTCACTGAATCCAACAGCAACAATTTCATACTATCTGTACCTACAGCATGAAATGACTATGAAACCCCCTGCACACACCTTATAGTTAGGCCTCCAAGGAATTCTTCATCAAATAGAACTTCAAAGAGCACATCTGTTTCTCTACTGGCTACAGAAAACAAAAAAAAAAGTCATCTTATATATGTAACAGCAGCTGTTTTAATCTAAGTGATGTAAATATCCATATTAGCTACGCAGAAAATAATAAAAATATCAAAACCTAACTGATCAGCCACAAAAAAATTATTCCTTAAATGAGTTAATTAACAATTCAGAAATGTTTCTCAAAGTCATGTATCTGCCCTTTTAGATTATGTACCATGCATAACAACTTATCAACCTGCATTAATAGCACTGCAATTTATAGCAGTATGTCACAGCTGTCAAACTGCCAGAAAAGAGATACAAGCCATTTTTATGTTCAGGCAGTTGGAAACTGACAGCTCTAACATTACCTTCTTGAAGAATGATAGACTAACACTCCTTTAAAATTATACTAGTATATGATCATTACAGAAAAAATAACCCTTTTAAAAAGCTGCACTCAAGTCTAGTCTATTCAAGATTCTGTTGAATGCCAACTCAATGAGAAAGCAACTACTTAAATGCCAGGTATGAAAACAATCTATATTACTAGATCTCAAACTGCAATCCCACTGTGATTCTGCAAATCCTTTTGTTTACCTGAAATACATTTATGAATAATCTTGTCAAAGAAGGTATAAACCCATGCCATTTAACAGAACTGGAATATCACAGAATAAAAACCAAATTCCAGATAAAACAATCTGAGACAAATCATATTTGATAAAATTTTATGCTTAATGTAAGTATTAAGGCTAACATTTATTATCTCTACTTTTCCTAACTTTGCCCGTATCTTCCCATAACTTCATTTTGTTCCTTTTTTGCAGACTGTCTTCTTTCTCACAGATCTCTGCCTTCTTCATATTAAGAAGAAACAATTTCTCATTCAAAGTATAGCACTATAACACATACAATTAAAATAGAATACCTGTAGTTTTAATTCAAAGCAGTAAATATGCCATTAGTGGCTTCAAGTTGCATATGCTTCATAGCTAAGAAACTTCTGTGCGTTCACAACCATTAGACAAAACACTTTTCTGAAGCCTGCTTTCACATCACTAGCTGTGCTGTTATATAGCTATAATGCCATAATTACGAAGAAAATCTTACCTCCTTTAATTCCTATAATGGTACCTCGAAGACCAACTGGAACAGAAAAGTTCTCTCTTACGTTGACAACACGGTCAAACAGCTTATACTCTGCATTGCGATCTGGAACAACCCCATTCTGTTGTTCTAATGGCTGACAATGATGAAAAGACTGTGTTAAGGTTTGCAAAAAAATATAGGGATTACAACCAAAATGCATTTACAACAATACCTGAAACACACTATAAAGTGAACTTTTGTGTATGTGTGTGCTTAAGTTTAAGAACAGAAATTTTTCCTCCCTAGACACAAAGCATTTTTTTTTCTTGCCACTGTCACTTACTGCTGCTGCCTGAGAAAAGTAGTGCCATACATGACCCAAGGCAGACCAATGGGATCGATTTAGATAAAATAAAGCCACCAGGTGTAACCTGCCTGTGTCAGTAACATGGCTATCTCTGAAATACCAAGCAAGATGAGCAATTGGTTCTGCGTCAAGAACTGAACAAAAATATCAAAACAGGCAAGAAGAAGCTAACAGGAAGTACATTTTATTTTGCCTTCATTTTACAGCCAATAATAACTGTAGAAGCATGAAGGACTGAAGGTAGAAAAGAACTGAAAGTCAGTGTAATACGTTACGGAGTCTTTAGTAGAAATTCTCTCCTTTTAGAGATGATGTTATCAAATTTTCTAGATTTTCTAGAAGGCATCATAAAACTTCTTCTTCCATCAATACTGTCATAAAATTCCCCTCTCTGAAAGTTGGTATGCTTAGGCAAAATAAATACCATTTGGACATACTGACTTCAAGAAAAAAAAACAACTTTTCATGTCACTTACTCTGTACAGTAAATGGGGTTTCACAGTTACTCGCACCTTCTTGTTGCTCTTTCTTTGCTAAAGGAAAGAAACAAAAAGTTATTACAAACTAGTGTAGGAACCAACAGTGGACTTCAGGTACAACAAAACACCTAAAAAGATTATGGAGAAGTCTTCTGTTTTTTAGATAAAGGTATACAGCTTTGTGAATTCTTTAGGATGACTACAGTTTTCAAAACATGGGATTTCTTACCAAAGCTTTTGCACTGCTTGGCTAATTTGAGAATTCACAATGATTTTATTAACATGTCCTTGCAAGTAATTTCAAAGAAATAAGCCCATTGCTTCATGTGGCTTTGCCTTTAGCTTTTGCTTTAGTAATTTTCTTGTCCCCTTTTTTGATCTATGGCTTTTCAGAACACAATTTTGTAATTTTCTTCAGACCAAAGAGAAACTGCAAGGGAAAACCAGCTGACATTGCACACAGAAAAACCACTTCAATATTTCAGAATCTATATACTGACACATGTTCCTTTCTAAAGATCACAGTTCAGAGAACAGAGCATGGCCTAATGCTGCTGGATTGCCTGAAAAACAGTCAATTAAAAAGATTAATAATGAGCTCTTCTGAATTTCAAGGACAATTCACATTACAAATTCAGGTCTTACGTTACATTCTGTATTCTTTTTCTTTGGAATGAGAGGTAATCTTCAATCGTCTTATTCTAATTCAAGAACCCACAAAGTAACAAGCAGTTGTTTTTTTTGGTTCAGCCCTGCTCACAATGATACCAAGCTGCATACCTTGCATTTTTCTATTTCTTCTTCAATTTTCTCAACGATGGCTGCATCCAAAATTTGCAAGTCACAAGATGCACGAGACAAAGCAGACACAGGGTGTGCCTTTAACCAGGCAACAATTTCTTGAACTTTCTCAGCTCTAAATAAAAAAGACATGAATTAAAACTTTTAACTGTATAAACAAAGCATTTTACCACATTCCTTGATTTAATCATCAGGTATTATGATACAGGAGCAGTGTTTGTATACATTCAGAATGTAACAGAATTTAAGAGTTCTGCATGAGTTTACAATAAGGGTTAAAAAATAAAAATCAAACTGAATCATGCAATACTGATTCAAAATTATAACCTGATGTTTTGCCAAGAAAAAAAAGAAGTATTCAGTAAATTATGTTTGCATCCCATCAACTAACCATGACCAGCTGTGATTAAAGGTTTTGTGACTAGCTGTGTCTCAGAACACAGTGAGAAAGAACTTCAGGGCATGCCTCTACTAAAATGGAACACAAACCTGAGATTAGTATCCCACAGTGGTATACACACCTGGAAAGAGTTCTGCATCATGCAGACTTACCATCTCAAGCCTGTGAATAGAGCTAATACTAAAAGCCTTTTTTAATGTTTCTGTACTGTGTCTGGAATCAAGGTTGCTCCTTGTCTCCCATGAAACAGACTGAATGCATACTCAAAATCTACAAAGTACCTTAAATTCTTAACACATTATTTTTCAAATATGAAGTGATCTTAAACAATTGAAATAATTATTGCTTATCTTCCAAAAATGATCTTTCTGTGATTTTAGTGATTATTCATAACTATGCTTATTTAAAAGCAAGAATCATGAAGTAGCCACTGAAAATCAGTTTTCTCACTTACCAGACTTGAGATAGGAGTCTGACAGCAACTTGAACTCCACAACTACAATGTACAACATTCTGATATTTTTTTCAGAGCCATCACTAAACTCATATTGCTCAAGGAATAGCAAGGTTACAGTTATATAACAGCCACTATTTGATTACCATCAACTTCATAATATTGTCAGTCTATTCTATTTATTCTAGAGGTGAGGGGGAAATAGGAGAAAGAAGGCTTACCCATTCTCATCCTCTCCAGGCCAAATGTCATCTTCATAGAAGATATCTTCCTGGCTATTCTTGGCTATATAATTAAATAGTTCAGGAACCCTAAAAAATGAATGAACGAAAGATAAATTTAGTTTCACATCAGCACATACCACAAAAAAGCCTAATCAAAACAAACTGTGATGAGCTTCAAAATTTGTGGAGGCCAGACAGATTATTTCTTGGTGTCATACTGTACATTTGTCAAGGGTAAGCTGCTGACAGAATTACTCTATCCCAAAATATAGTTCACCCTGGAGGGAGAGACTGCTGGAGGGAAAACACTGGAAGAAAACAAAAAAAAATAAATCAAAAAATAAATCAAGCCATCTCCAAAAGCAAACTAACTGGTTCGCAGAAGATGTGTGTTCAGAAGACAAAATCCAGAGACTGATCCAAAGGTAGATAATTTGGATGAAGTTTGTATCCAATATTTACCTTTCTAAATACTCAGCAAGTAGTTGTTCTACTGCAGAAGAATACGTCCATTCATTTCCAACTTTCTTGGTATAACCAGGTACTTCTTCATTCTTCTTATTGAACTTCAGGTTTAGTCCCACATTTGCTTTTTGTTCTCCATGAGGGCTGGAAGTAAAAAAAAATTTTATTAACTTCCAGTAGTAAAAATGTGCATGTATACATTAGAAAACACAAACATGTATCCTCAGCCTTAAACCACAGTGAAATTAAAATTAAATTCGTTGTATCGTTTACTTGTTAGCATTGTGCCAGTTGTAAATGTTACAGGACACATGCAGTGCTACGGTAACTTTCCACATGCACGCCCATACCTTAATGCAAAGGAAGGTAGCGAATATTTTACACATCTTCCTTAATAGAGACCTGATCAACCACAATCTACTTGGCATTTACCAAAATGTAGATGGATGCCCCGGAACAACCAGTGGGGAACAGATGTACACATTAAATCAAAGAAGATGCTCATGCATCAACCACTTCCTTAGTGAGTTGTCATAGGAAACCACAATTCTGACATTCCTAAAACTATAGGGATTGTTTCCCTTTTATATATATATACATATATATGTATGTATATGTATATATATATATATATATATATATGTGTGTGTGTGTGTCTATATATAAAAAGCAGTTTAGTCTTAGCTACTCCTTAAAAAAAATACAGGTACAATTATAATCCTTTTATACCAACAGTAATGTTAAGTGCAATGAAATTAGTTCCCAATTCCACTTTTCACTCTCAGTGTGGCAAAGTAATTTCTAGTTCTTGCTTTAATTACGCAAATAGCTAACCAGGAAAGTCAATTTATATCTTTCAAAATACTAAAGCCTACAGAACAACACTCCAGTAAACAAAAATTAGGAAGTTTATGATAGGAGAGAAAAACACTGCATATGAATTTAGCTCACAGAAAATCTACTTTAAAGGAAGTTTCACATCACAAACCTGTTACATGTTTGGTATGCACAACACTTAAACATACCAGAAATTAGGTAAAGTTGTATTAGAATTCAGAAGCTTTTCTACAGTCAAAATTCACAAATAGAACTTACTTTTTCTTTGATCCTCTTCCAATAAAGATACTCCCTGTAAATCTGGAGACAAGATATCCACTTACTCCAAGACGGCTGGCCAAAACATATGCAGGATTGTATTTCACAGAATATTTCTTTAAAACAAACAAACAAAAAATATTGGCAATTCCCAAAGGATAATGATTTTTATACAAAGGGCAAATGAACGATATGGGAGGAACCCTTAAAGATATTTACCATTGCAAAATATATTTGGCTGATTGTTTAAACTTCTACTAGAAAACCAGAAGTACTTACATGCTGGTTCTGTATTAAAGGATCAAGCTGGGGTTCACACGGAATATTGAAGACAACACGAATTCTACCTTCTGTGATCACATCATGAGAATCTTGAACCTTGGAGAGAAATACAACACATTAAAAATGTTACTTAAAACCAGCAGTCTCTGTATACTTTGTCAATTTTGCTGTAGTAATCACAGAGATACTTTAGGAGTCATCATCTTGCCTTCATCTGTGAAGTGCTTCCTTATAGAAGCAACCTAACAGCATTAAAGGAATCAATGACTAAAACTGGTCCAAAATGGGAACTCTGTGCATTACAAATTATCCCAAATAATTACTAGAAATAATCATGCATTCAAGCTGTGCTACCTTTTTCTTGCTATGTGAGCAACAGTGATAAGGAAAGCAGAACTTCCTCCTCCTCTGACTAAGCCATAAGGGAATCTTCGATTTGGAATTTTAGCTAACAAGCAACCACTACTACCACAGAACATATTTTTATTATTTTAGGCTTGTGAATAACAAAGTTTAGGGGGGGAGGAAAAGGAAAAAGAAATGATTGGAACTAACTTCTCCCATGCAGCCATAGTAAGGAGATCCCAGCATAAAAGCTGTACTTCCAGGAGGAAATAAGTCATCCAAAGTTTTGATGTTTGAAAAATGAGAGTCAAAGGCTTTGATATCCTACATAAAAAGACAAAATTGATAATGTAAGTATCATCAGATTACAGGAGAATAATTAAGAAGTTCATCTAAATATACACATTCTAAAACATCTAAATCTGAAATAATTCAGAGGCAAAGAAGTTTATGCTATATTACAAATGCTGTTACACAAGCAAGTATGCTACTCTAGTAGCATATCTGAGCACCACTAACTGTACTTCATTCAAAATACCATTAGTAAAAACATGACAAAAGGTATTTTTTCAGTAAAATCTCTAAACTGTGCAAATTTTGTCCCAAATTTCATGATGAAATACTTGCCTAAGCATGTTACGCTTTTTAATACAACAAATTACATTAATTTGTTTACTTTTGTCCATTCTTCTGTTTTAAAGGAACATATACTCTTTCCTCTGCTTACTCTCAATGGAATAAGGTGCTATGTGCACCGTCTGTATTTACCTTGACAACAGTTTGGTAAACAAAAGGAAGAACTTGTTTTGACCACTGCTTCTCCAAATAGACTTCTCCGTTTTGTTTCAGCTGGTATCTATTACCAGTTAGCAGCTGAGCATATACAACTATCGCTGTTTCATGGATAATTATTCCTTTTCTTCTCTGATAGCTGAATACAAAGCAGAATATTTAGTTTGATTACAATAGACAGAACTGAACCAAGAAGACAGAATTGCTTGAAATACACACACACACACACAGTACATACACACAGTATGCTAGAGATTGGAAGGGACCTCAAAATATCATCTAGTCCAATCCCCCTGACGGAGCAGGAACACCTAGATAATGTTACACAGGAACGTGTCCAGGCGGGTTTTGAATGTCTCCAGGGAAGGAGGCTCCACAGCCTCCCTGGGCAGCCTGTTCCAGTGTTCCATCACCCTCACTGAGAAGAAGTTTCTTCTTAAGTTTAAGTGGAACCTCTTGTGTTCCAGTTTGTACCCATTACCCCTTGTCCTATCATTGTTTGACACTGAGTAGAGCCTGGCTCCATCTTCGTGACACTCCCCCTTTAGATATGCATATACACTAATAAGGTCACCCCTCAGTCTCCTCTTCTCTAAACTGTAGAGACCCAGCTCCCTCAGTCTTTCCTCATAAGGGAGATGCTCCACTCCCTTAATCATCTTCGTTGCCCTGCACTGGACTCTCTCCAGCAGCTCCCTGTCCTTCTTGAACTGAGGGGCCCAGAACTGGACACAATATTCCAGATGGGGTCTCATCAGGGCAGAGTAGAGGGGAAGGAGGACCTCTCTCGACCTACTAACCACCCCCTTCTAATACACCCCAGGATGCCATTGGCCTTCTTGGCCACAAGGGCACAGTGTTGGCTCATGGTCATCCTGTCGTCCACTAGGACCCCCAGGTCCCTCTCCCCTACACTGCTCTCTAACAGGTCGTTCCCCAACCTATACTGGAACCTGGGGTTGTTCCTGCCCAGATGCAGGACTCTACACTTTCCCTTGTTATATTTCATCAAGAATAAACAACAACAAAATTATTCCAATAGTTTGCTTCCCATTTTATAAAAAAGCCCAGAATAAACAGCTTAACCAACTGCTTATACACGGCAGTTGCACAACCACCATTCCACAGCCAAGTGTGTTAATTTAAACACATCCGTACCTTTACAGTGGGAAGTGTTGGGGTAATTAAGGCAGTTAACTCAAATGGCAGCTAATAAAATAGCAAGTTTCTGTAACTCAGTTGTGTTGTGCACCTACACTCTACAAAAGCAAGAGCTATATTCAAATTTAACAATGCTAAACTGTTAAGTTGTAACTAGATCTTGTATGACTCTATTCTATATACCTTCTGCAACTGAAGATTACTATGACCAGAACAGAAAACTGAATGGGAGAGTAAACACTGAAACTCATTCATTTGAGAATTCTTTTGTAACAGCATCTAACTTTAAATACCTAGGGACTAACTCCATATATTCTGAAATTTCAGCATAAACTGTTTTGTCAGTTTGGTGGTTTTGTGTTTGTGGTGTTTTTTTGTGTTTTTTTGTTTGTTCATTTGTTTTGGTTTGGTGGCTTTTTGGTTTTGGTGTTGTTTTTGTTGTTTGTTTTTTTTTAAAATTGCAGCAGCTCTTCTGCGCTACTTATGTCTGTAACACATCAAATAAAACAGCTCTAAGCTATGAAATTCAAAGTTACACTTGATTTGCAAGGTTACACTTGATTTGCAAAGTTACACTTGATTTGCAAAGTTACACTTGATTTGCAAAGTTACACTTGATTTGCAAAGTTACTTACTGCTCTGAAATGCCTTGAATGTCCTTGAACCAGGTGCTCTGCTCCTTATCCCCAACATACGCAACTTTAGTTGGGGGCACTGCATTTCCCATGTAAAGCTTCTGTGTGCCGTGTGGCTCTTCTAAATAAAATCTTGAAAATATTATGACAAGTACAAATTTAACCAGGTGAGATTAATCTAGACATAACCAGTTGTGAGCAAAACTTAGAATAGTTAGAAATCACTTGTTAAGGACATGAAAACTTGCAGCACTGTTTTCTCAACTCCTTACAACAGACCACACAGTATATTTTTTATAAAAAATACCAGTGCATATGCTGAAAAGAAGAATGTGTAGAAATGTTCTCTCTTACATTCATTCTGTGTGGATTTCTGTACATGCATTTTCCTTCTCAAAGTTAAGAAGGATCTCTCCCAAACTTCCTACGTTAATAGCAAAAGACTGAAGGACTAGACTTCTACAGAGATAACCAAACCTCAGAACAATGTTAAACAAAGGTTCTTCCACCAAGCAACCTTTGATACATCTGGACTAACTAATAGCAAGTATTGCAATAAAACCAAAACTCTTGTGCAGCCTAAGAACTCATTTTGAATAAAATGATAAAGATTACAAATGACAATCTATGAAATGTCTCTTACTTAGTCTCTCCATCTGACACAGCAACAACTCTGGCTTCTTCAAGGTGGGGCCAGTTAACGAAAACGCGTTTTCCAAGTACTGAACTGGCAACGTTTTCTACTACCTGAAAAAAATTCAAACAACCAGAAGTTACTAATTGTTTAACATACTAAAAGATTTCTGTTATTTTCACACTGTTTTTTCAATAAAAGCCACCCTAGTTAAAGAACAGGTTTTCTCTCAGAATAAAAAGCTCATTTTAGCCTAACACAATCTCTTAGTAGAAATGGAAAATCACATTTCGTTTGTTAGGACAAAGTGTCACATTCCAGTCGTAGCTCTTTACATGTAGCATATGATAGCTGTAAGGCCTGGATTGGTTTACATTTCTGGTATAGACTTACTATGTACTTTTTGTGTTAAAACACTGAGAACTATTTGTGTCTGTGGGACACAATGATCAAACTGACAATTTGAAATTAGTGGAATATTTTTATTGTAGATTTTACTTTTGTATTTCACTGAAATAAAGAAACAGCACTTACGTCCTGAATTTAACCAGCGTCTGTAATTTTAGTCTTACATTATGTTATTTTTTTCAATGAGTTTCTACTATTTTTAATGTATTGTTTTGGCTTATTTGATTATCTCTGCCAAGTATTTATAGCCACTCTCCCTAATTTTCTCCTGTAAAATCCTATCTTGTCATTTTCCTCCTCTTTTCTTTCCTGGTTTTATTTATTTATCTCTGAAACTTCTTTCTTTTCCCAGGTTTCCAATTTTTTTTTGTTTAGTTGTGGGGATTTTTGTGCCGGTTTTTTTGTTTGCTTGCTTTTTTGTTTTGTTAGGAGCTGACTGCTTACCTGCTCTTTTGAGTTCCCATTAGCTATGATTTCTAGTATCATGTTCTCTCCGTGGCTGCTTTGCTGAAACACCTGTACACCACTTTTTCTAAGATAGAACTGTGTAAAAACAAAACAGCACATAAAACTTGCTGGAACTCTTACATAGCTGTCTATTAAATACAATGGAAAACATGAGAAGAGAGAAATTTTTACCTTATGCTTAATGTGCTTTAAAGTAGGAAATCCACAAAAATATAATGCACTCTTGTTGATTTTAGTTATCTTGTTGTGGGTTATTTCTACGTGCCAAGCATCCAAAGGTATTGTTTTATACCTAAAAACCAAGTCACGCAATGTTTGCTCAAACAGATTGATCTTTGGCTCTAGAAACTCTCATTACTCATTCAAACACTCATTAACTGCCCAATGCTTTGACTTTTCTGTAGGGTGCCGATTAACTTAAATCACTTGGAATCTCTACAAAACATTGTGCTATTGCTGGAAAGACACTACTCATTAAGAAAAAGACAAAACATCAAACCACAGTATGTCCCGATCTCACCATCTTAATTCACTGTTACTGTCAAATTCTTAACTGCAATGGTATCACTCATTTTCACAACTGTTAATTCTCCACTGAGTGTAATCCTGCAACAGGCATTCCTCCTCTATTATGCTTTAAGTTTGACTATTATCAAGGTTAGGTTTCCATTTAGTCTTAAAACCTCAGCCTGCGTCATATAAAGCTGGCTACTTTCCATGCAAGAAAGGTGAAACACACAGTTGTGTTCAACCCTGCACTGAACACAAATGCTTTCATTTTTTTTACAAATGCTTTGGAATTAGCATGCTGATAGATTGTCACTGTTATCAGGTAGCTGTATCAGTCTTTCATTCTCTGTGTCATACAAAGTTTAGCAATTCTCTTAAGAGTGTTCTTGCTGACTTAGCATTGGTTTGTCTGTTAGGCAAAGTATGTTTGAAGGGACAAACGCTTTTACCAAACAATTTAATTCTAAACACTTTTAACCGTGCCATCCACAACAGGTAACATATAATTCAACATTTTACTTTTTTTTCAGTGTATATGCTGGCATATACAAGCTTTGGTTAAAATGCTAATAAAAGTATTCTACCTACTTTTAGTCTACTCTAAACCAGTTATGCCAGTTTTACCTTGTATGACATCTTTCTATTGCAGGGAATTTCTCGGGCCATGGCGACATGTACTGAAATTCTACATCTTTGTCATACCAGTACATTAAGCAAGCACTGTGAGTATTTCTTCGTTTCTCCTCTTCTTTTAGGCACTTATTACACGATTCCATGGCCAGTAGCAGTCGTTTCTAAATTTTAGAGAAATTAGCATACGTGAAACTGGCAACAAAAATTAGCATGGAAACATCTACTGTGGGTAAGTGGATACCTGCACTTTTTTGGCTAATATGCTAAATTTCTAATTGCGGCCCCACCCTTCCTTGTGTCCCAGCTCTGTAATAAAAATAGAACAATTCCAATGGAATGGCTTTGGAGAATACAGATTACCTTTTTGCAAACAGGGTTTCCAAAGGCTAGCCATACTTTGCCTTTTACATTTAACATAAAAAGAAATATTAAAAAGATTTTAAATGTTATAATAAAATTCTACAAAATAACTGTTGAAAAGTTTTCAAAAACTTATGTGTCATTCAAGTAGCAACTGCTGCCTTTTGTGAGAAGATTAAGTCATGCCAACTTTTCACTGCAAACTATGGAAACAATTGATAGGCACATGCCACCACCTGTATATGCTCTAACATCTAATCTGCACTTTTATTTTCATCCACTCTTTGATGTGCTCAAATTTAATTTGATAAAAGAAACAACATATATAATATTATTATCCTATATTATTATTCTATCTACAAAAGGAAAACCTTGTGTTTTATTCCTCTCCTTTTTACCGTCTGATTTGTACTTAATGTCTTCTACCCATTTACTGGTGTCCATGTGAAGAGATTTTCTGTAAAAAGTCTGGGGTTTATTTCCTCTCCAAGTGTTTCATTTATTTTTTTCTCTTCTTTTTCTTTTTATGTATTTATAGATATAACTTTTTTTCCCCTCAGACTATGAAACTAAATATTTGAATAGTTGATTAAAATCATGAATAAACAACAAAAACTCCACAGCCTTTACTTAAGACTTCTGCCACTTGAAGCTAACTTCGCTTGTGGTAACTTACTATCCAGGCAGCAAACATTTATATTTTTCTGTGGTCTTATCAAGTATTAATTTAAACTTCAATTTAATAGCACGTCTAACAGTTGATTAATTAAAAAGCTTAGCACTTTGTTACAAAGCTTTTATAGAGAGCAGGCATTGAAAGAACTTACCTCATCAATAAACGGGATTAATACTACAGCTTCCCATTCTTGCTGTTTTCCATTTAGGTCAGTTTTAAAGTCTGGTGGATAATATTCTATAATAGGAGAGTCTTGACTAATCATCAAATGCTAGGAAAATACAATATTGAAATTAAGTACTACCAGAGACAAATTAGCAATAAGGCCAGGAAGAGATAGAGGAAGGCTGGTATTAAAACCAACTCAAGGCTGAGCAGGAATTTAACATTCATCATTTAAATATCCTAGTCTGAAATTGCTTAGCAAATGCAAAACTTTCTATTTATTACTAAATCTAGAATATACTTAAGAATAGTAAGAAGTATTTCACCTTACACCTAAAATTTGGAGGTAGAATGTAATTAAGAGGACACACAAAAATATCCAGCAAAGAGCTACTTCAGAATAAAACAGACAACCAGTAAACAATAGATAAATGCAATTTAATTCTAAATCCTACCTGGTAGCATTTAGGTAGCAGATCTTTGCTAGCTGCTGGAAGTACAGCAAGAAGCTGTTCAAATGGCATGAAAGGTTTTCCCAGTTCAAATTTCATTTTGAGTTCGCCTATGTTGCGAATATCTGACAGATAAGGTGCATAATGATAAGGGTAATACCTGCAGGGGAAAAAAATCTCTTAAGTTACTCAGTTTTAGCACAGCAATGTTCACTGATCAGAAACAAACAGAACTGCATTAAGTGTTCCAAGCATACAAGGTGAAACAATTTCTCATTTGACAATTTTTCTTACCAGCTCCATGACTGAACTCCATGGTAATAATAATGCAAAATCCATTGTATTGCCTGGACGTAACACTCAGCTTGATCAGCCAAGAAGTCACTTAAAAGGAAAAAGAAAGATACTTACTAGTATTCCTCATTTTCATTAGTATATAAAAATTACTTAGCACCCTGTACACAGGAATGAAGATAGAGCATTTGGGGAACCTAATAAGACCATAGTTTTTCAGATTGATAGAATACTAATTGAATTTTTCTCTCTGGTCCTCACATACTTGTTACAGAAAACTTGGCTTGCAGTTCTTACTGCATTAGCCAAAAGCCTCACCAATGCAGTACACTGCCATGTGCTTTCAACATGGATGAAAATTCTGTCTTGTATTAGACATATGTAAAGACTTAGGTGCTTAAAACAGAAAAAGTAAAAAAATAGAAAAAAAAAGGCAAAAAACACACACAAAAAAATATATACTTACTCAGAAACTACTTCTACACCCATTTTAGTCATGTAGTAAGTTCTTTTGTATTGCCTAAATTCAGTTTCAAAGAGATCATCATCTTCTGGTTCATCTTCTACTACAGCTGAAAAGCAGTCATGACAAGAAAAGAATGAACATTCACTTCCCTACTACAGTAAGGTTGAAGACTTTCAGTTTTGACTTCCTTGCACTGAAGTACCGTAAAACAATCAATCAAAATATTTACGCAGATCAAGTCTGGAACTTTCTTTCTTTAAAGACTGGCAACCCGTTTTGTAGCCCAATTACAGAACAGAGAAGAAAAGATAAGCTTTCAGAAAATAACACATTAAAAAACATTTTAAAATTTAGCCTTTTTCCAGCAACATCTTACACCATGGAGTAGTAGTTATACATTTTTTACATTAAATTTCATAACATTAGCAGAAGACATTTCCTACAAGTGGAATGAGTTTAAAAACAATTCACACAACCAAAAACCCCAAAGCCATACAAAAATCTATTCATTTATCCCCACTTGTATAACAATTTACCTAAGCATACAATTATAAAAAAAACATAATGTTGGAGATTTGCTCATTCTTTCCTTTAATTCATCATGAAAATACTGATCAGGGAAGAAGCACTTCAAAAGCTTTAGCCCTGTTCCTTCTCACCATAAGCCAGCGATGTACAGTTCCATTTACCAAGAGCTGACTACATTAATTCTGCCATTTAGATTAAGGTCATTTCTGACATAGAATTCTTACAGATCTTTCAAGTCTATACACAAATTAAAAAAGTTCTCTCTTGTAACATGTATATTGAAAAATTACTTGCACTTACTTTTAGGGGTCACTTCACCTTCATTTTTTTCTAAAGCAGCCAAACATATGGAGTTTTCCTGAGCCTATTAAATTAGTATTTGAGATAAAGTAAAAAGACAGAATAAAATACACAAACCTC
Organism: Pezoporus wallicus; assembly: GCF_028554395.1. Lineage (NCBI taxonomy): Eukaryota > Metazoa > Chordata > Aves > Psittaciformes > Psittacidae > Pezoporus > Pezoporus wallicus. The sequence continues at coordinate 5,331,445 of NW_026640059.1, forward strand.
ATTTACAACCACATAATCTGCAACTCAGAATGTTATAATCAAGGTGTTTAAGCATTATTTAGTGTAAACCCCACTACATTTCCTTCTCTTGCAGTTGCCTAGGGAAAATTATTTTACCTCACAAAAGGACAGACCACATAAAGGAGAAGGCTCAAATAAAAATCTCAACTACCTTTATAAAATATCTGAATATTTGTTTTCCAAAATACTACTGTTTCCAGAACTGGGCAGGACATACTTAAGGATTTTTACCTACATTATGCATTGTGCTACAGCACCAGTATGCAGTCAAATTTTTCATGAGTAAATTTTTAAGAGCTCAAATGACTGTTGTAGGAAGTAAGGACATAAGAAATCTTGGTTTAGAGTGTCAAACAAGCCAAACATTCACTTCATTCTCACACTGTCTTTTGTGTACAGCACTGAGTACCTTTCAATAAGCAAACTCTTCCCTTGCACCTGAGATACGTGAGCTCCTGACCGTTGCTGCCATTCAAAGGATCAGCCAAGATGGGTAGCCAATACTATATGACTGCTCCAAACTTCTCAAGTAAATAAGAAAACAACCACAAATAAGACACTTTATTAAAGGAAGAGCTAACATCTTGCTCTTACAAACCACAAACTTCACTAAAGAACAGGATAATGATACACATTGTGACTCGTAATATCATCCTTGTACGGAAACCTTTCTTCACAGCTGCCAAGAGCGGCCTCCAAAGGCTGAGGGACTGTTTCTCTTTCGCAATTGCTTTGTCAATTCCCCCTTCCTTAGCAAGTGATCCCAGCTGCTTGGCTTCTCTACCTTCTAGTTCACAACCATGGGCCCCATTGTCCCAACATCAGAGCAAACAGGTGATGGTATGCTCCCCTGGTTGATGGGTAAAATCTGTTTGCATATTCTGTAGCTTGGTTGAGGTCCAGTGTCAAGACATCACCTCTTCTTCTTCTTCCTCTGATTCACATAATAATAACTCCTGGTCAGATGCTGTCCTGGGTAGCGAGTACATTGTTTCTTCATCTTTCTTGCCTCTTTTTTGCTTTTCCCCTTGCATACAGGGGCAACAGATACTGGCACGAACTAGCCCTCTGGTTTAGCTGCAGTGATTGGCACTGTGGTTGGAGTGGCTGCAGTATCTGTTGTCGGGGTTTGGGTAGCTGCTGTACTTGCCACTGGGGTTGGTGTAGCTGCTGTGCTTGGAGCTGGTGTAGATGCGCTGCCTGTTGCGGTTGGAATTTGAGTAGCTGCTGTACTTGTCGCTGGGGCTGGTGTAGCTGCTGTACCTGGAGTTGGAGTAGCTGCATTATCTGTTGCAGCCGGAATTTGAGTAGCTAGGTGCTGTACATGTCACTACAGTTGGTGTATCTGCTGTATTTGGAGTTCGAGTAGCTGCGTCGTCTGTTGCTTTGCCATCAGATCCAGAGACATTTTTTTCCTTTTGAAGGTGCTGGATAGTGTTGAACAGGGCTCTGTAAGCATAGGCCAAGTTCCAGTACGGTGCCATGATTTGTCCCTCTCTGATATGACCAGGATGACAACACACTTCATTTAAGTGTTTTACTAATTTTTTCTGGATTTTGCACTTGTTCACTGGTGAAGTTCCAAAGCACTGGAGGGGCCCACTGGGCTACGTACTTGCCCATACTATCCCACATGCCCTGCCACTCATGACTGTCCAGCCTCGGGGAAAATCTCTTGGTCCTCCTATATTGTCGTCTAACCCTAGACAAGACCCAAACCTGACTCTGCTTAACTTTCGAGATCAGACGAAATGATTGTGGGTAAAACACACTCTGTATGTGTGCCAACACGGTGACCCCCATTCACAATCAGCAGGCAGGCCTCAAGGGTACTCAAAGGCCATTCAAAACTTTCAGAACTCTCAAATGACGCTGTACATGGTCTGGTGGGGAGGCTGGGAAGGTAAGGGAATGTCTCTTTCACAGGTTGACTACCCAAATAGGGGGAAAAAGATGTGTAACTGCTAACCACTTCTATTATAAACCTCCCGAAGTATAGAGGTGATGGCCACATTGGGAACATAAGCCAAATCAGTTTCATGATCAATTATTCTATTGTATTACAAGTCATTACCATAAAGTACAACGAAACAAGAACCTTAGCCCAAGGCCCCCAGCCGATAAACACTAACACAGCAAATATCGGGTGTAAGTAGAATAGGACATGCTGAAACTCTGAGGTCAAGAGCAACAACTTTGAGAGCCAATAAATCAGCATTGTGACGAGTGACTATTAAAACAAAACAATAAATGCTTATCGCAAATATGATTAGACACACTCTGGTCAGATGTGTTGTTATCTCAACCCTTCATGCCCCACGTTGGGCACCAAAAAGAACCGCCGTGGTTTAAGCCCAGCCAGTAATCCAGAACCACGAAGCCGCTTGCTCACTCCCCCCTTCCTCCCCCTGCTCCCGGAGGGATGGGGAAGAGAATCGAAAGAATGTAACTCCCACAGGTTGAGATAAGAACAGTTCAGTAAATAAGGTATAACACAAAACCACTGCTGCTGCCACCAATAATAATAATGATAAGGGAAATAACAAGAGGAGAGAATACCGCCACTCACCACCCACCGATACCCAGCCTGATCCAGCAGTGATCTAGCCCTTTTGGGTAACTGCCCCCAGTTTATATACTGGGCCTGATATGCTGTGGTATGGAATACTTCTTTGGCTAGTTTGGGTCAGGCATCCTGTCTCTATTTCCTCCTGGCTTCCCCTGCTCCCTGGCAGAGCATGAGACTCAGAAAGTCCTTGGTCAGAGTAAACATCACCGAGCAACAACTAAATATATTGGTGTTATCAGTGCTGTTCCCAGGCTGAAAGTCAAAAACACAGCACTGCACCAGCTACTAAGAAGGAAAAAAATGACTGCTACTGCTTAACCCAGTGACAGATTAATCTTGGAGGGATTTCCTGCTGCTACTCTACACTCTGCTGAAGGCATATACTGAAAGATAGCCAATGGAGGTGGTGGTGAGCAACATGACAGTGGGGCAGAGTCAAGGTACACAGAAAGGTGCTGTTCCTCATTAACTAGCTATAGCTAGAATTACAAGTTTAATCTCAGATAGTTCAGACCAATGAAATTCCTATTCATCTATACATTGTCAAATAGTTGCCCAATACCAACACATGCATGAATGATCTATCAGTGTATCTGAAATATATAAAATGGACAACAGGCTATGCAAAGTAAAATTACAAAGCATAGCAAGTTTGACCATAACTCACTCAAAAGTAAGTTTTGCTGAAGTTGAGAAGAGATAAATTGACATAAAGCATTAAGTAATGGGTTGAGAAGACTTCAAGAAACCTAAGAACCTGACCTTGATTTAACCATTTCATCACTCACAACCAGCAATGCATACAGGTAGTTCCTCAGATGTTACATTTTACTATCGTTTCTGATACCAGAAAAACCTCATCACAGAGGTTTATGACATGTAATTTGTCTAAAATCAAGTTACTGATTTACAATAAGTAACATTCATAGTTCCAAAATTGCACATGCAGAATACTAACCTTTTGTTTCTTTTGTTTCGTTTTTCTGGCTTCCTCTGCTGCAATACCAGCTGCCTCGTTGAGGTATTTATTGCCTACTTTACTTTCAAACCATTTTAGGTCTACAAAGACTTCACTGAAGTGTTCACGATCAAACTGTACAGGAAGGTTAAAGTAAGTTCAGAAATATCTGAGGGATGCCAAATTTAGAGTGCTAAATTAACAATGTTTTCATAGTACATGCATTAGGCTACACCTGGAGGCATTTGTACATGAACAGTTTGGCCTAGAGCTACAATTAAAACAATAGATTAGCATTAAAAATATTTTTTCTTAGTGATACATAACATACACCTAAGCCATATTTTTTTTTTCTTTCAGTAAGGCAGCATTATGTAATAAAAGTAGTTAGATAACTTCCACATTTACACTATTAACTCTAGAAGCAGTAAAACATATATAAGGTTTGGGTGCCACACACCCAACACTTTCATACTTCCATCCAAGAATCAGAAGACAGGGCTGAAACAGCGAAAGCACATAGATGAACTTCCTCCTTCCAAGTTCAGCAGAAGGCCAAGATCTTTCCATTTCTATCTGACCTATATATACCTTTTCTCATCTCTAGGATGAATTACTGCAGTGGCACTTAATAGGTTGCCTCCTGTATGCCAGTGAGTTAACGAAGAATGGTGATGACTGCCTCAGAGATACTAATGCTTCATCACTCTTAACCGATGATCTTCATAAAAAACTTGCAAAAAAATACTGCTCTCCAAGAGCTTACCCCACAAGAAACTGAGCAGCAGGGAAGCAAAGAATATTGCTGTCTAGAACACATCTGCACAGTACTGTCCCTCATTACTCAAATGAGGCAAATCCTTGTTTGACTTGCACTACTACAAGATACTAGCTAAAGGACAGATTAAACGATTCAACCTTTTTCCTCTTATAAGTTCAGACAGAAACTGATTGGACCCCATCATTTAAATGATAAAACAGTTGACTGAACCACTTGTAAAACTCATTTAACAGTTACGTTAAATGATGTTAAGTCATTTAGCAATTCATTAAAACTACAGCACAGTGTATTTTAGGGCACCACACTGAGGTTAAATTCAACAAACTATACCAATCTATACAGCGCAATTGTGAAGTTACTCACATCTGACAACCTTGTGAGATATTTCTCAAAGCGTTTTAAATTCAGATGTCCATTCTCATTTATGTAACCTATTAAGAAAATAAAGTATGTGTTTTAAATTAACAATTCTAAAATTTCAATTTAAATGCAATTTTGCTGGCTGTCTAAAAAAAGTGTTAGAAACGCTAAACATCCTAACATGGTTAAAAAGGTCAATAAATATTAAGGCAGGAATGTTAATATTTCTACTTTCTACAACTGTGCAAAGTATCCTTACCTCCCAGTTCTGGCAAGATAGTCATGTATGTTCTATAAAGTAGCGGCAGTGCATCATGATTAATGTGTAAATGAGGTAGATGAGGAATAAAATCATTTCCTACAAGGAAACCCATTAAGATCCAATCGTCTATTATCCTTTCAATATCGTATTCAAAGGAAATCTTGTCCTGGGGTGGAGGAAGAAAAGAAAAAAACAAACAAAAAGCTCAAAACACAGCAGTATAATTTTTATTATGATGTTTGCATAAAAAGACCTCACACATTTTTTCAGTCCCAGCTCCATTAAAACTTACTTTTACAGGTGAAAATTCATAATCAATATATTCTCTCATAAGCGATAAGTGCAGTAAATGAAACGTGGTTTCCTCTGGGGCACATGCTCTGTAAATTATTCAAAACATTAAGTTAAATTATTTATAAACACACTTTCAATATGAATATTTAATAAGTCCCAGGTTACCTAAAACCAAGTAAACTTACTGAGGTTAAATCTTTGCAGAAGAAATATATAAACATTTGTTTGAATCTGTTTTAGGATTCATCTGGTTAAATAAAATTGTGCAGAACCTTCTAAACAAATGTGACTGCACTGCATGGAAAACAGCTAGCTTAGAGAAAGCAGGGCAGCTTTGTCAAGTTCCATGTTTCATTAACTATTTCCCAAGTATTTATCACACTGTCCAAAAAGGGACAGCCTAACCTAAATTTGCACCAAAGCAAATAAATTTTAAGGTATATCAGAACTAGTCTGTGTACATACAGAGTATAGAGATTCATGTTTAAATATGCTGCTTACATTTGCAATCATTTGAAATGCTTCTTGTAAGAAAAGAATATGCTCAAATTAAAGACGCTACATATGTATTATCTGGTGGCTTCAACACAGCACCAAAAAAAAAATTACTAACCTACTGTTTATGGCATAGGTTAGTCAATATATATTGTCTTCTTTTCCTCTTCACTAGAATTACTTAATATGTGCTCCAACATTAGGCCAAAATCAGTTAATACCTACACCAAAAGCTTAGTGAGCTCAACACTGATGTATTTTTAATTTCAAAAAGGACTATTTCACCTTGTAGATACTATAACCAGCTGGGACCACCTCCAATGACAAACCAACAGAAATACCTGTGTATTCAAACATACAAAGCAGATTTTTGCCAAAATCCTCTGAGGAAGATGGGTGTGATATACAAGCTTAGATGAAGATTACTAAAATGAACTCTAAACTACAAAGAGGTTTAGGCCCAATTCTGTCACTTTTAGAATATAATTTTCATATTGGTATTCAAGAACATTGCCAAATCCAGGTTGGTGCTCTAAGACTCTAGAAACATTTTGCCCCTTAGTCTTCATTCACTAGACCCGAAAATCCTGAAAAAACCAAGTAATTTCTCCCAATCAAGAAGTTGATGACAGATATTAATTTCCATGTATTTTTACCATTTTCAGGTTTCCAATTGGAAGTATTCATAGAAGTGACAATATTGACAGAAGCCAATTCCTGTAACTTCCAGAAGTAAATTCCTGTAATGAGCAATATTATCCACAAATTTCAACAGCAGCCAAACCTGGAACAATGTCTGGGGAGGGAGGCAGGGGGGGAAGACAACTTCCCTTTGATTTCATACTTCATTTAATTAACCCCCATTCCTCAGAAAAGTTGTCACACTTTTATATTATTTTTATAAAAAAGAGGAAATTGACATTTTTCTTTGATTACACTCAAGGTCTTTTAAAAATATTACAATGTTACACACCAACACTGCCAAGACAATGAGTATTAGTGAAAAGTTGACTGCAGAAGACTGAATACTTATTTCTGATGTGCATCATCTTGTCCTTCACAAAAAATACCTTATCAGCAAAAATCATGTATTTATCTAAACATTTGTATGTCTTATCCAAAAACTTTTTTTATATGTATCAAAAAGTGTGTTTCTGTCTCTCCCACCTTCTCCCTTTATCCACCAAATACATGTTTATGGTCCTTCAAAGAAGGCACCTAAGTCACAGGAGCAGTTATAAAAGTAATTCTCCTATAACTCCATGCACATGATCAGTTCGGGAACAAATCACCTTGTTCAGACTGATGATAGCACACATGTTACTACAAATGGGCAAATCCAGAATAAAAACATTCAGGCAACCCCTTTAAGAGAGTTTATTTTAGTAACTGTTCAAGTAATTTACTTATATTCACAAAACCTCAAAGATATAAATACATTTTAAAAAGTTAATATCTGCATAAGACAATTAAGGAAACAATGTTTGTATAGCCCGGGCTTCTCCATTCATAATATGAAGAAAGAAGCGCAGCAGACCAAAGCTGTATGGATTTTGTAATGAGCTGTCCTGACAGCACACACTTTCCCCACGTAAACTCATTGAAGTGCATGATTTAACAAGTTGATTTCATGGATTTTTAGTAAGAAAGATTTTATTCAGTATGCAAACAATAAAAAAAAACAACAAAACAAACCAACAAACCAAACAAATGGTTTAGTCACCCAGTATATTTTAGATTCAAATTCATTATATATAAAGAGTGAAGTTAAATCAGTTACCTTTGAGATTTTTTACCACCAAATCTGACTTCTTCTCTTAAGAGTGCAAAGTGTGCCTCATGACTTGTTAATCCCAGCATAATCTATTATAAAGAAAGATCTTTATTATTTTTTTTTTTTACTGTTATCCAAGATTCGAGCAGCATAAAGCAATTTTGCTGCTCTGTTTAACTACAAATTTAAAAGTTTGCAAGAGTACAAAGTTATACTCTTGTTTAATAACATTCATTTTAGAACCCTGTGCACTTAGGAAAACATCAAATATACTTTATAAACTTCTGTTGTTTGTATTATTTTATTTTCACATACCAAGTCAGCATCTAAGCCATAGAGACAGTGTCTTGTGTTTGGGTCGTGATGGGGCTTTGCTTTTTCTGATCTGATGAACTCCATAATTTTATGCTCACCTTCCCCTGGAGTCTGCACAAAAACCCCCCCGCAACAACAAATTCATCAGTAAGTATTTTTCTATAAAATAAACATCTATTTAAAATAAAATACTAACAAAATACAGTGACCTCATGGCCTGATAAGTAAACTGTTACTCCTTGCCAGGATTTGTCTGTGGAAATCTTCATATTTACAAAGTACTTAAGATGCTCATGCAATCTGGCCATGAATTCAGTTCCTGAAAACAAAAATCAAAGTTACACACAAAACTTTTCACTAGTCATTCAAAACAGTATTTACATAAAAAAAATTACTAATGAAAACACAAAAACCAAACAAAAACCACCAAAACAAGAAACACATCAAATAAAACCCACCCAAAATCAAACAACCTCCCCCTCCCCCCCCCCAAACAAAACAAAACCCAAAAAAACTCCCCAAAACCCAAGAAGTAAAAATTCTGCATGGGATGAAGGGAATAGCTGCTTTTTTTCCATAAGAAGATTCATCTTTTCCATTGCAATCTAAAAAAAGTTATAGAGTAAGACAGTATTCCAGTCCTATTAGAAATATTTAAACTTCTGTTCTCAACTTAAGTCTGCATCAATTTTGTCCTCCAATTAAAAAAAAAAAAAAAAAAAAAAAAGGCCTTAGGATAGGGAAATAGATGCAAAGCCATTAATCTAAACATTTAAATTTAAATACTTGACAAATATTCTTACCTGGTGTAATACAGTTGGAGTCAAATCTGGCTTCTGTTGGGAGAGTTTCTCCCTTTTCTAATGCCTTTTTTATTTTGTCCTCTGCCTCTTTTGCTGATCTAAAACAACACAAGGTTGGAAAAGTGGAGTAGAGAAAGAATCATCTTATTCAAACATTAATATCTTAAAGTACAGCTTTACTGACAAAATATACATAGTTGATTTTTTTAAAGAGTATTTAGGAAAAGGAGAGAGAGAAATTTGACTCCTAGATAGAGTATGATCTTGTTTCCCACACAGCTATAAAACTTATAGGCAACTTTTTTTCCCCTAGTAATGATGATAATGTGTCATTACTCAGATACAGTTAATATTTAGATTACCAAAATGATAATTCAGTGGCTGAGCACAGTAAACACAAATTAATGTTGAAACAGTAGAAACACTCAGGATCTAAGTATCTGAAAACACTGTATCGGAACAATAGTTGTACAGTTAATACTAAAGAACATTGTTAAACATAGCAGCAAGTCTGGAATATCACAAGAGTAGAAGGGGTGAATGAACAAGTTATCATCACGAGTAATGGAGAAACAAGCAAATATCCTAGACTTTCTTGGCCAAGGATTTCATAAACACTTTTCAACCAGAAAAAGAAAAGCCACCAATACCTTAGATTCTTGTCCTTCTCTCACTTCTCTCACTCTAATTTTCTATTTAGAACTCTTTCTTAATCTCCTCTTCTTCTCAACTTCCTTTTTTTTTTTCCTTTAAAAAACCCAAAACCAAACCCCCAAAAAAACCTCTGCAGCTTGAAAATATTTTCTCCTGTCCGTTCCCCTCAGTTTTCTTCTTTCACTCACCATTTCTGTACTGTCTGACCATGGGCTTGCTTTCCTTATAGCAGTCTTCAAAGAAAATTCCACATCCCCCAAAACATTAATATAAACCTTAACAATGTGCAATCTACTTGCAGCTCTGCATCTGAGCTAGCTTGCTAACTGGTATCAAAAGGAAACCAGAGTTTCATTAGAAACTTAATTTCTTCTATGACTGTCAAAGAAAATGCCATATAATAGCAACCATATAGCAACCAAAGCAGCATGTCTAGAATTAGCATTCAAAGATACCAAAGACCCTCACAGGTTATGAAGCCATTGGAGATTTATTTCACAGAAAATTTCATGAAAAAAAGCTTCTCCCAGTCATAGAATCATGGAATAGTTAGGGTTGGAAAAGACCTTAAGATCATCTAGTTTCAAGCCCCCTGCCATGGGCAGGGACACCTCACACTAAACCGTACCACCCAAGGCCTCATCCAACCTGGCCTTGAACACTGCCAGGGATGGAACATTCACAACCTCCCTGGGCAACCTATTCCAGTGCCTCATCACCCTAACAGGAAAGAATTTCTTCCTTATATCCAATCTAAACTTCCCCTGTTTAAGTTTTAACCCGTTACCCCTTGTCCTATCACTACAGTCCCTAATGAACAGTACCTCCCCAGCATCCCTATAGGCCCCTTTCAGATACTGGAAGGCTGCTATGAGGTCTCCGCGCAGCCTTCTCTTCTCCGGACTGAACAGCCCCAACTTTCTCAGCGTATCTTCATACAGGAGGTACTCCAGTCCCCTGATCATCCTCGTGGCCCTCCTCTGGACTTGTTTCAACAGTTCCATGTCCTTTTTATGTTGAGGACACCAGAACTGCACACAATACTCCAGGTGAGGTCTCACAAGAGCAGAGTAAAGGGGCAGGATCATCTCCTTCGACCTGCTGGTCACGCTCCTTTTGATGCAGCCCAGGATATGGTTGGCTTTCTGGGCTGCGAGCGCACACTGCCGGCTCATGTTCATTTTGTCATCAACCATTTCATGGCATACCGTTTAGTATTTTTTTTTAAGCATTTACTCTCCTCAAGACAGAGTCAGAACAAATATTCTCACCTAAAACGTCTCCCACGCTGCTGATTCATTTTAGCTCTTGGAGCTACTCCATCAACTGCCATGAAGAAAACCTTCCTTGGTTTAATGATGCGAAACAGTACTTCCAAATAGTGAAAAATGTCAGCAAAAATCTTATCTTCTGAGATTCTGAAGTGAACATCATCATCATTTGGATGGGAACACTGATGTATAATGCCGTTCATGTCCAGGTATAGGTTGTCAAATTCTGGAATCTACAAAAGCCAGAGTTAGTATCTACTTGGTGACAGCTGAAGCAACGTAATCACTGCTCAAGGTGTAGCCAAGAGTAATGAAGTCTGGAAACAAGCTGCGGTGGGAAGCGCTGGAACCTACTGTACACCAATGGGCTAAGAATATCTTGACTGGTTTGCAATCTGATATTTCTATTTTCCCAGTGAAGCAAGTCAGCTGAACAGATGTACACAAGCAACACATACAGCAGAAACACTGTTAAAAGTATACAGCAAGAGAGTCATTATTTATCATTTTTTGTTACCAAAATCCCCCCAACATGCACAACAGCAATTTACAATAAACTAATCTATTCTTTAATCCACCAATATGACTATACATAAAAATCCTCCTGTCATTTCAAGTTGAAAAAGGCACTGCTAACTTTTCATGATTTACTCATGACTTATTTTTATATAATTTTGAAAGGCATGTTGTTGGACTTGTATTTAAACATCCAGACATATGAGAAACAACTGTTTCAGAAAGCAGATGAAGAGAAGAAACAACAGGCAGGACTGAGAAGGACCTTAAGTCACATTCAATAATTAGTCTTCTGTTGTGCATAATGATCTCCACTGCAGTCAAATTCAGTATCCAAACTGCTCTCAACATGCTCACACGCCACATCAGTCACAAAGGCACCACTTTCAGATAAGAAGAGAGTGGGGCACTGCACAGGCAACATTCTAAAGAGTTGAAAACTAAAGCTTTTATATGCAACATATATATGGAAAACAGATGAACTTTAAGGAAGCATGGCTACAATATGATTTAAAAATCATGTGTTTTACATAGGTATTGCCTTTTATTCTGGGTATTTTTTTCTGTAATAGCAAACAAAGAACCTAATCTAGATGCTGGTTTCTGTCAGTCGGTATATTCAAGTTGTCTGGCAGAGAAAAGGAAGAATAGGGTTTCCAACTAGGCTGGAAAAGACCTTTAAGATTATCAAATTCAACCATTACTCCAAGACTGCCAAGTCCACCACTAAATAATACCACTGAGGGCCTCATCTACACTGTTTTTGAACACTTCCAAGGATGGCGATTCCACCACTGCCCTGGGCAGCCTGTTCCAATGTCTGACCACTTTTTTTGTGAAAAACTTTTTCCTAATATCCAGTCTAAACCTCCCCTGGCGCAGCTTGAGGCCATTTCCTCTTGTCCTATCACTTGTTACTTGGGAGAAGAGACTGACTTTCCACGTATTTTGTAGAGAGTGATAAAGTCTAGCCTAAGCCTTCCCTTCTCCAGACTAAACAACGCCAGTTCCCTCAGATGCTCCTCATATGGCTTGTGCTCTAGTGTGCTACTGCTGAAGCTTAGTATCACAGATAACAATCTAGGTGTTTTCTGTTTTAGAGAGCAAGAATTCCATATAAGCTAACATCATTTAGTCTTCAGAAAGACTAACTAGACAATGACATTAGCATGTAAGGTTGAGTTGTGCATTCTGTTTATTCTAGGAGCTCTAACAGCCTCTTTCAGAAAGCATCATGGATACAATCCCCTCGTTAGACTGACTCCTCAGTGGGCCACAATTCTTCACCACAAGTTTAAAGCTAGCACAAATTTCAGTGAGCAGCCCAGGTTTTTAACAAAACAGTTGAAAAGCCAGCATACACTGCTGCCGCCTTGCTACACAGACAGTATAAGACATAGTTGGGAAATCCAATAAACCATAAACAAAGACCCAAGCTTTGAAAACTACTTTGAAACTAGAAAGGTCAAACATCCAGGTTTGGTATGACTTGAGCAGGACATCTTAGATATATTGACACAACATCTGTTTAATCCTTTAAAATGCTGTTTAGGAACAACATACTAACAATCAAACATGCCTTCAATCACCCAACTCATTTCAGAGCACCCTTATTCAGACTATTAAACAATATCCATAACGCTAACTGAAAATGATTATAAAAAGTTAAGAGCTGATGTCTGACTGATACCAAACATGACTTCTCTGAAAACAAGACTTATTTTCCCCTCTTAAAAGCACTATCTGAGCCTTTCCCAGGCTTTAACATACTCCTTTGGTTTTGCTACTAACACAAAATGTCCCACTCCTACAACAACAAGGAAATGCAGCAGAGCTGTAAAACTTGTCCCTCGTCATTACTCTGCTATTCCTCGTCACCAGCAATAACTTTAATGAGCCCGGTAACGACGCAACTCCGATCGTCTGGTACAGAGGGGTGTCGGGCCGCCGGGCGCTGAGGAGCCGCGGCAGAGAGCCGACCGGGCCGGGGACACAGAAGCCGAATCCGGTCGGGTCGATTCTTGGACAAACAGCGCGCTTTCGGGTTCAGGTGCTTCCGAAAACATTACTTGCGTGTAACAAAGAGCGCAAATATCCGCGCCGCTGGCCTCCAGCGGCAGGCTCCCGACACCGCTGTGCGCTCACGGCGAGTTTAGGGAGGATACTGAGGTTTTCGGGGAGCACCGAAATCCTCGCCCGCTTCCCAGATACCGCCAGTCCGCCGATACCCCGCGACTTTCGACCGCTTCGAGATGCGGGTCTCGCTGAGGCGCAGCCGCCACCCCTACGCTTTCCCACCTCTCGGCGAGCCGGCCTCGGCTGAGGCGCAGTCGCGCCAGCCTGGCCCAGGCAAGCCCGGACGGGGAGACCCTCACCCCGTCGAGGGGCCAGGCAGGACCCCCTCCTCCGCCCCGGCGCATGGCAGATAGTGGCGCTCCGCTCACAGCTTACCTGATGCTCCTTCAGCACCTGGCTGAGGCAGGGGTACCGCTCCGAGATCCACCGGTAGAATTTGGGGACCCCCATGGCCACCGATCTGCCGCCCTCGCAGCTCCACCGGACCCAAACAAACGCGGGCCACGCTCCGCCCTCCTTCCGGCGCGCCGCTCTGACAGCCGGGCCGCCCGCGCCACAGAGCGGCGCGCAGAGCGCCTCGCGCCGACCATCGAGAGCGGCGCGCAGAGCGGCGCGGCCGTTGGCTACACCCCTTCCTCCCTCCCTGCCTCGCATCAGCGGCGCTCCGCCCTCAGACCCAACCGCCCCGCCCGCAGGCCTGGTTTAGAAACAAACCCTCACGATTTGGAGAGCGCGATAACGCTTGTGGAAAATTACTCACTGATGGCCCGGAGCAACAAACCCAGTGTAAATACATTATTTAATTTTACACTCTCCAACGTGGCTGGAGTGCAGCTGAACCAAAACTTACAGCATCATTGTCATCAAACACTAAGAGTGTTCTTTGTCTCTCAGAACAGAAACAAAGATACAGCACAAAGATTCTAATGATAACCGACTGTAAGATAAGAGTGTAATTATTCCCTATTCTGCCCCTCCCCCAGTCGCTTTCCCTACAATTTGGATGCCTAGAGAAGCAAGCATTACTTGTAAGTTAGAACCAGCCTTCTGACCATGCTAAATTAGTCTGTTCTTGTCCATGTCAAAACACTTTTTGTGAAATGGAGTCTCAAAAATAGTACCTATAGCCACACTTTTTAGAAGGAGGGAAGGCCCGACCATGTCCAGAACTCAGGCACCTGAATATACATTAAAGTCACAGATGCTGTAACGGTGGCGTGACACTCATACTCTCAGGATCCTCTAACTCCCAGCTTTGTGTCATTTCCTTCAGGAAGGTAAGTTTCAGTACATTGTAACACTGCATCAGTTTCTTCATGGCAAGATTTAAGATCCAAAAATACAGCATAGATACAGCAAGGCCACATGGAAAAAGAAGTCCAAGTTAAACAAAATTCAAGGTCTAGTGCTGAAACAAAACAGTAATTATTTTTAGAAAGACCTGAACTATTGGTAAAATAAGTTGAAAAAATCCTTTATGACGTATCAGTAGAAAACTTTAACAAAGATAAGAAAAATCTTTCCAAAAATATACAGTACTTTATAGAGTGCATTATGTCAACATTGTGAAAATTTTTCATATAGTCAGGCTAAGAAACTTGCAGAGATTTGCAGTCTAATTTTTAAGCAGTTCCCATGTACTGTTTTCTATATGTATACAAAACGTAAGTTGTAACACCTTACACATGTGTGAGTGTATTCTTAACATACTTGCAAGTGTATCATATATTTTACAAAGATTTTGGATTGAGCCTAAGATTGTTCTGCTGCTTAAAATCAGAAATCAAACACAAGTAACCAGTTACCACTGATTAATACCTTCAAGAATATTATAGCTACATGGCTTGTGAATAGTTCAATTGCTCCAAAATGAACAATTTTCACATATATGGAGCCCAGCCCATATACATCTGGCAGAGGAGGTTGTCATCACTTGCTTCTTGAATAAGGTAATGAACATGCCCTTCGATAGATAAGGGTAATCCTTTTATTCTGTTTCTAGTCTTAATGACACCTTGCAGTCGTTGTTCTATATCAAGGACATGGGTTTTGGCCTGAAAACAAAGGAAAGGAAAAAAAAAAATGATTTACTAATATCCATGAAGTTCCACTTCTTAAAATAAGTATTTATTGGGATGCATTTGAAATCTATATGTTAATTTAATACAAAACCCAGATGTCTACATCAGTTACTTTGAAAATAAAGGATACCTGCTTTTAAAAATAATTCTTGAAAATGGATGTTAGTTAAGTAATAGATATTGCCTTATATTTTTACAGATAAAATTTACCAGAGAAGACTGAAAAAGCTATGCAAACGTATTTGAAAATGTTAGAATGCTTTATTTCATACAATTACTTTCAAATAAATGCAAAAATTTCCCAGCCTTTTTCCTGGAATTCTGGATAAAATCATGAAAATACCTAGGACTGGAACATTCAGGCCAAATTTATGAGCAACTAAAAATGAAGCTGTCTAGTAACAAGTTGTGTGGGAAACAACTCAAAATGAGCTGTTCTGGGCTCCACTAAAGTAGATAGTTCATACCAGTTATACACACACATTTTCCTTTAAAGCTCAAGCATAATGTTGGCAACTATCCAATATAAAACAGTTAAGGTAAAAACTATGTGGGAGGCCCTGTAACTAAAATAAAAGTTCTGTAGACACAGCCAGTTTAGTAACTGAAGGCCAGGAGATTTTCTGTGCTCAAACAGCAAGTTCTGTCTTGTTATATAGCTTCAGTACCGTAGCTTGTCCTTATCTTAGCTCCCATGTTTTTCAGTACTCCCTAAGTTTTATCTGCTATTACAGATATTTATTTTCACTAAATATTCCCTTTAAAACAAGAAGCAGCAAATCGGAACTTTTGAAAAGGGGAAAGAGAACAAATATTACAGGTTGTGCAAACTGTATTTTGGATGAACAATTTATCAGCAGCTACAAAAGAAGCAGTACATATGTAATCCTACTTTTAACCAAGTCTTCCTTGTCACGTAACAAGGCACACATGAAAAGCACCAAAAAAATGCATGGAAAAGACTCCAGATGTTACAATCACTGTCAATCTGGAGTACAGTGCAACGGTCAGATTGAGGGGTAGGAAGAGTCTCACCTATCCCATTGCTTCTGTTGATATTGTCCTTTATTTAGCAGTACTAAATACATATAGGCTCTATTTTGTTTGGTTCTTTAGCAGCTAAATTACATTTTCTGTCAATATAAATAGTCTCTTTATGGATAAAAATGATGAACACAGAGCTAATCAAGAAACAACCACAGGAATTTTTAAATTAAAGAAAAAACCTCACAAAAAACCCCAAGCAACAATAAAACAAAAAACCCTGAAACAAGACAGTTAAAGTTGCAATTAGAAAATACGTAACTTGCAGCCATAAGGGACATTTGAATACCTTAATGCTATGCTTGTTTTAAACTAACCTTTTCATTGACAACTTCTCCAGTTTCATTCACCTGGGCTTTTGTGTTCCCTTTAATGGGTTTACTCCATTCCACAAGAGGATCATGGAGAAAAGTCTTTAAGACACTAAATAAAGAAAGTTTAAAAATGATAAGATACACATTTATTTTTCAAAACAAGAACACTGATGGGAGTCTAAAGTAAGCACTGAATATTTATATTTTATATTTAACTAAATGGCATAGTAAGACTGAGCTGCATGACAGGCATGTGCTGGAACTGGCATATTCACTAGGAGTTACTGTTTCAGATGTTTAGACTACAGACAGCTTTTTTAGAGTTTGTAGCAAAACCAGTTGCCCTACCTCATTAGAGGTTCCCTTTGATCACGCATAAGCCTCATTGTGACTTCACAAGCTCTTCGGAAGAGACCTTCTGTTCCCATTGGGCCCATTCCATTAACCATATTGTGAGTGAGACGGAAAGGGACA
Source organism: Pezoporus wallicus (assembly GCF_028554395.1). NCBI lineage: Eukaryota > Metazoa > Chordata > Aves > Psittaciformes > Psittacidae > Pezoporus > Pezoporus wallicus. Next base: position 5,348,507 of record NW_026640059.1, read on the forward strand.
ATTTCCGGAACTTCAAAAGTTTCTCCCTTTACATTGATAAAAGAGGGTATGCTCTAAGTGTTTTAAGCATTATTAAAATAAAGGGTAACATTTTCTTTGTGTTCAGGTTTTTTCCCCCATTATCGTCAGTGGCAGTTTCCTAGCTGCTAAGAGATACTTGCTCAGATCAAGAGTCTGGAGAACTAACAATAACTCTATGCTACTTGAATTTAAAAGGGCACATGTCCAACACAAGAAGTATCTTTCAACATAAACACCAAAACTCCAAATCCTACTCTGGCCACAATTTCTGCTGTTTATTTTTACAGAACCATTGGAATTTTTTGCTGAATTTGTGTGAGAAAAGCTAAGAAACTTTTCACAGCAGCAGAATTCTGAATATAGCAATTACAGCTTTGTTTGGAGGGTGGTACTGGAGAGAGGAGAGTTACAAAATATGAATATTCTAAAATCTGGGCTATTTCAGTGTATCCACATAAGCTCGTCTGATATTGGCTAAATCAAAAAGTTGGCTTTCGTTAATGCAGCATATACAACAATCATATACTGCTCACATATCCCAAACTGTTGAATATAAGTAAGAAACAGACTCAGAGAGAACACAACAGATATATTCAAGTAAAAGAAGTGGAAAAAAACTCAACCATGCAGCCAGTAGAAATCTCTGAATTCCTTGCATGCAAAAAAAATAAAAAATAAAAAAAAGCAAGTTCAGCAAGTGGCATTTCTCACCTTATTGAAAAGGCAGTTGAAATCCACATGCACACATTCACCAGTCAAAGAATCAAACAGGATGTTTTCACCATGACGATCTCCTAGACCAAGTATGTAACCTACCATTGACATAACTGCAACAGAACGGCAATAGGCTGACCTACTGTTGTACCTGCAGAAATGAGAACCAGATAGGTCTAAGTCACCTCTTGGGTTATCAGTCTTTACCAGTAGAATCAGCAACATTTAGTGAAAATACACTAAGTATTCTTGAGCTAACCCAATTCCAGTCACTCACCATGAAGTAGGATCAGGAAAAGTTCTAAGAAACCATTCATGGAAGAGAGGAGGATGACGAGGCAGAAGGACTTCTTTGAACATTTTCAGCTTTTCAGGCAAAGGTGCTGTTTTTGGAAGCATATGCTGACGCAATTCTTTTCCAGTCATGTAGATACCTGTAATAGACCTCCCCAGTTAGGTAAAAGAAATCCCCAAATATAAAGCCTTATCCATACTACTACAATATGGTATTTTAGAGAAGATAATTATCTCCATAAAGATGAAATAAAAAATTCATCATGTCAACTAAAAGAGAAGACTGGTAAAACCTGTGGCTTGTTTGCCAGACCACAATGGAGTGAGATGGGTAGAACACACATGCACAAAAAGCCCAAATCAAACCAAACCAAAACCACCCTCATAAAGCCATTCATTGTATTCAGAGATATATTCAGATATTGATGAGCTGTTTGGAGTTCCAAAGTTGCAGCTTTCTGCATACATACATACAAAGTATGCATGACATTTTGCCCCAAACTTTCTTGTACTGACCAAAAAGTTGCTTTGTTAACAAGAAATAAAAAGAAATCTGATCTCCCTGGAAGTTACTGTACTATCAACCTTGATTTAGTTATGAATTATCTTAATTATCTCACACGAATGTAATGGAAATGAAAAACAGAAGAAGTCCACAGTTTCTTCTGTTATTCAGTTCTGCACATAAACAACAATGCTGTTGGCACTGCTGATGAAATTATTTATATCATTGTATAAAATAATATATTAAGATGATAGTGTTATCAGTTCTTGTAAGGAACTTGCTCAATGCAAGCATCAATTCTCTTCCATTTAAGTCTACCACACATATGAATAATAATATACTGCAGATAGTTAAATGTACACAACTGCATCTTCCTAGATTTTAGTCTGATCCTTGCTGTCTGTCTCATTACCAATTAAGATACAAGCTCTTTAAAGAAAGTAAGTATCACTACAGTCTAATATATTTCTTTACCTTTCTCCTTATAAAGTTTTATCAGGATATTTCTCAAACCAGCGGTATTGTTCACCCATTCAATTATGCCACATTCATCATTTAATGGAATAACTGCGTAGGTTCTAATATGGAGTTCTCGCCTACGTGACTCCGCATCTTTTCTTAAGCACTATTCCAAAAGGAAAAACGAGATTAGCAGATAACAGACAGGATTAAAATGTATCATTAACATTAACCATCCTATATCTATTTTCTAATTACATGATCCAGAATTTAAAAAACTAAGCTTCACTGTCTGCAGTAGGTCAAATACAAGCAAAATGTTCATCTGTTCTCCAGAGAAATTTAAAACAGAATTTTGCAGTAGAATTTGTAACTTGCGCAACTTTCACAAGGCTTTAATCCCTTAAGCAGAGTAACTAAAGGAAGTATTTTAGTGTTATGGAGATGCTATCAGAGATGCTTGAACATCATGGGAAACATGGTACTTTATCCTGAAGTATATTGCTAAGAAACAAATTGTAACTGAAGAAAGAAGAATGGAAACACTTTTAGCATGGAAATAAGAATTTACCTACTTATAGAAAATATTAGAAAATTCTGAATAAGAAATATGAAGTATGACAGCAGAAAGACTGCAGTTACTTATTTAATATAAGTAACCTCTCCTCTATTTTTTTTCTGGAATAAACAATTGTTTTGGCAAAATGTTATGCTTTGTTATTGCTTCCACAAGTCCATAAGAAGTTACACATTACCAATTGCTACCAATTTATGCTTAAATAAGGTATTTTGCAATAGCCGACTTTTCTTCCAGTAAGCTTTATCTCAAAGTAAGTTAGAATCATAGAATAATTAGGGTTGGAAAGGACCTTAAGATCACCTAGTTCCAACCACCTTGCCATGGGCAGGGACACCACATGCTAAACCATGTCACCGAAGATTCCATCTAATCTGGCCTTGAACACTGCCAGGGATGGAACAACTTCCTTGGGCAACCTGTTCCAGTGCCTTACCACCCTCAGAGTAGTGAATTTCTTCCTTATATCTAACCTTAACTTCCCCTGTTTAAGTTTGAACCCACTATCCTTTGTCCTACCACTACAGTCCCTAATGAAGCGTCCAAGTCGTTTGGTTTGTTTTTTATTTTTATTAGGTAGTTCAGCATTTTGTTGTGGTCAATAAGTATAATGCCTCTGATTATCTAAGTCATCAAACCTTATTAATAAGGGAGTTGAATTCCATGAGCCGACAGTCTTTTCTTAGATCATCTTTTGGCTTACACATCATAATGTAAGATTTCCCATCTGAACCTTTTAAGGTGATCTTTTTTGGCTTTTGAAGCGAGGCAAGAATTTCCACCTAAGGAAATAATTAAATTCTTTATTAAGGCCTTTATCAGATCATACAAAATAAAGCATCTAACTGTAATAAACCACTGAAACCAATCATGTTGGCACTTCTATGGTGCTAGAGCACAATAACCTCAGGCCAAAACTTTAATGAAGTATCAAGAGGCTGTATCTGTCTCAGGTTGTTATGACATAAGCCACCCAGTTTCCACAAAAGTAATAACAAAGTTTCCTACTCATTCCTCCATTACTAGGGAACCAAGATATGCTTGCAGCCACATTTGTTCAACAAGTTGCCAGCCAGAGGCTTACCGTATCATCAAAGCCTGCAATGTAGGCCCAGCATCCAGGAAAAGGGTCATGGTTAGCATGTGTACCAGGAATTGAAGGAAGAGTTGGTATCATTACAGATTGTAAGGGAATGAGAATTTCACTGAATGTATGCTCTTCTACTAGTCTCTTAAGTGTTTTGAAATGAATATTCATGCTTAATGTTGAGCTGTTTCCATCAACCTTGTGAAAAAAAAAATGTTCACATATTAAAAATAAACACCTAAAGTTCACTGCAATTTTGCATTAACTAGTGAATAACATAATAATAAATGCTTATGGTAATAAGAAAAAATGACAAATTAAATTTCAAATTAAAAGGCAGTGGTCAAAAGAAAACATATCTGGCCATTGTGTCATAAGTATTTTTCACACAGAATGTAAACACAGAATAATGAATGAATTTAGTTAGTTTTACCTTTATTATCAATTTAATTTTCTCATAAAGACCACAACTGGCCTCTTTTTACAGTAAAACTCTGTGAATGCTACTGGGCCAGAATGATATATGAAAGCAGAAAACAATATATAGCCTACACACTGTGAAAAGTACCATTATGTACTGAAATACTTTGCTATGTGCTCAATTTAGAGCTATTTTCCACTGTTTTATAATATTTTTATTAAGTAAATAAAAGTAAAAAAAATTACAAGTTAGCGTAGCCTCTGTTAAATTGCTGTCATGTATAGATTTGGCTAATGAAGGCTGTCAGAAGAAGCTTTTGTATAACATCTTTAAATTACCATACTACATGCATTACTTTGGTTATTTTTGTAAGTACCGGTTTGTTGCATAGCTCTAATAGCTTATCTGTAAGGCGTGTTGCATCTCCGATAAATTTTCCTAAAGATTCCTTCATGTGAATAGCTTTGTTTAGAATTTCCTTACATCTATTGACACGCATAGGGTAAGAGGACTGGAATAAAGAGGAAAGATAAAATTTATTAAAACAGTCATATCAATTAAAGAATCCCCAAAACCCCTAACACCCCACAATAATGAATACATTCTTTTTGCTGCTTACTGATTGTCATATTTAATAATTGGAGCAGGATGTTCTCCAACTGAAATCTGGTACCTGAAAAAATACTAACGTGTTACAACTGGGGGAGGTGTAGGGGGGGTGCGTGTGTGTGGGCTATTACTTTCTGAAATCATTCTTGGGAGTCCCACAACATAAAGGCAAATACTCAAGAATATGCCAGTGTATCCTGACTGTTACTTCAACAGCCTTAAAGAAATAGCATGCACCATGCTTTCCAAATTGCTATGGAATGACCAAGCACCAGGTAATACTAGGTATATCTACCTCATTTTAATCAAGGCAAAGAGTTGATTGTTTTGATTATTAAACTGGAAGCACTACTACAATTACTACAACCAACAAAATCTGTTGTCTATAACTACCCAATTCATCAGCTATTTGTTCAAACTTCCTTACCTAATATATCATACAAGTCAGGATGCATGTTAGCATTCTAATTTGGAACATTTAAACTGTTATAACTGAACAGTAATCTGAAAACCAGTAATATCTAAACTGTAATATCTGTAATGTCTGACTGCAATATCATCTTTTACAGTCAGCATTGCTATCCTGTTCCATAACACTATGACAGCTACTGCAACTCTTAATTCCTTCTTATCATCTTTAAAATAGGCAATATTCACATCTCTCTCTAGTGAAAGCAGTTTTATAAGCTTAATAAAGCTGTAGCTATATTTATAAAAGTACCTTGGACACAGCAGTCATCATCCACATTGCTTGCTGGGGATAGGCTAAAAACACTTTAGCAATAATCACCATCAGAACTGCGAAGACTTCATCATGAGAATGGCAGATGCGGGAGATCAACTGAGAAAAAGCTGTCAGAAACTGATAAGGTGCCAGGTGATTCGTGTGCTCTGTAATCACCTTATTTATTTTAGCTAAATCATTTTTCATTTGAACACGTTCTGAACGACTAGCTGAAAAACACAAGGGGACAAGATTATTCTCCTTTTTTCCCCCCACTGGAAAGATGAAATTATTTAAATCAAATATGTACAGAAACATATTTAACCAGAATATCAGGAAACAAACAAGCAGAGACAACAAGAACATAGAATAGACAATACTAGAAATGCTCTCATTTACACTCTTAAAATTTGAGGAATAATAGATGTTTTAAGTGATGCAATGGCACTCAACGACACTCCATTTTTGTGCCCAGTAAAAGGATTCTTCAGTGGAGAGGAAATGAAGGAATTTTTTACAAAGAATGAAATTAACACCTCTGCTCCTATCTCCATGCCTGCCCCTGAGGGCCCAGCATGAGTAGCAAGCACATCAACAACACAGAAAGCAGCATCTGATGTGCCTGCAGCGAAATTTAGTTGGCCTGTCTATAGAACTCAGTCAAGATCAAGGAGCTAGAACTGTCTGCTTCACTGTAGACCTGCAGGCAATGTTTGCATTTTTCATTTGTACAAAAGACTCTCACCCAAAATGCATCTATGGGAGTAGTTTCATATGCCTTGATGCTGCTCCTCCTCTTTTTGTTTCTCTCCCCCCCTTCCATTTAAATTTCAGCAAAACTCCTTAAACAACTGGAACAAAAACAAATAGGAAAAAAAGCCCCAAAGCCTAACACTCTACTGTAGCAAGTGTATACAAAAGCACTATTCATTATTCCTGAGAAAACTCAGATGGCAGGTGACATGCAAGGATTTTTCCTAAATCTGTTTATCAACTTAAGTTACCCAAGGAACAACGCTATCTCATTATATATTTTTAAAGAAATTCTGGAGGGTTTAATTTAAATAAATAACTCTCCTGCATACTAACATCCTGTAGTTTAAAAGAATAATAGTACTTCCTTGTTTCCATATTACCTCAGGTTATAAGTCTAAACAAAGGACTGTAAACATACTTCACTGCTCTCTCAATCATATATTCAAAAGCATGACACAGGAAATATGTACTGGGAAAGAACCTTCTACCTTTATCACATTCATATGCTTTTGCTCCAAAGTCCAGCCATAAAGACAGCATTCGTGGCATTGACTGATAGATGAATTGGTTTCCGTACTGTAGCGACCTGTGATTACATGTTTAAAGCACACCATGTTAATGAGATATATATATTAGAAGCATTACAAATTCTACATCCTAAATTGTTTCACATTCCATTCTGGACTTCAGAAATTTATGTTCAACATTTTAATGCATCTGCAACAACTAAAGCTTAATACTACATAAAGAGTTTGTTTTTATTAATCAAAACTACAGATAAAATAATGAACTGTCTTTCATGAGACAGACAATTGCCTATTCAGAAGGCAAAAGTAAAAATAGGTATGAAAACAAAAAGGAAGCATGCAGCATCTTGTTTTAAAATACTGCATAAAAAACCCGAGTCAGTCTGATTTGTTGTAAGACAATATATTCCTGTAAAAGGTTTTTTGCAGGTTTCTGTTCCCAGGGTAATAGTCAGCTTTCTATAGAAACTAAGCAAAGTTCCCCTAGGGTCTAACCTCCCAAAATGATGAACTATGTATCTAATCAGATCTCCTTGTTTTTCCATCTTGTTGTCAGTTACCATTGGCATTAATTTATCATAGTATTTAGCAAGATAAAAATGTCCATCTTCCCATTCTGGCAAGAATATTGTAACATCCTGCAACAAAAATTAAAAAGAGATAGTTACTTTTGGGAAGATGCTAAATTTAAAATAAAATTAGGTAAAACAATAACAAAAAAAGCTTCTCAAGAAACAAGAACCTTGTTTTAATTCCTTTTGTGCAAACTAAGTGCAAAGAACTATTAATTGTAACTTTCACTCCAAAAATTGTAATTTGGCTCCAAGATAAACGCCTGTACAAACTAGAAGTCTGTTCTTAAAATACATTTTGGATTTGGAGAGAGCAAGATAATTCAAGAGAAGATGATGTAGGATTCCTCAAAGAGGAAAGATTATAGTTTCATGAAAAATATTAAATTTCTGATCCTGATAGACTCAATACTGGGTTTCCTTTAGTTTGTTTTTTTTAAAAAAGTTAAACAGTAGAATGTTAATGATTGGATTAAATCCTAAAGGTTGTTTCCTACCTAAGTGATTCTGTTTTTTTCACCTGTTTTCCTTCTAAATCCATACATTAGAAAAGAAACAACTTAGCAAGTGGCACATCCATTCTCTAGTAACACTGGCTTGTTTCTAGTGCCAGTATTTTGACAGTAGAGAATCCTAAGTATTAGTATTTTAATATAATCCACGAAAAATTCATTAGTTCCCATTATTTTAACCTTCCTTTGATTTGATATATCCATTAGACTTTTCTCTAAATAAGTGTTCCAAAAGCATTTTAATTAGGAAGACAGGAGTAAGTATTAAAAGGATCAAATGCCAAAACTCAGATGGCAGCCATACTACTTTTAAGGATGCACAAAGATCTGCACCTACTACACATTTAGCTGACAATATTAATCCATGCCAACACAATATTTCACTAGTATAGCAAGATGAAGCAGTGTAGGTCTGTGTTGTTGAAGAAAAACATATCAGTTGCCCCTTTTCTAGAGGCATCCTAGTTCTTCAGAGATTGCAAACATAAAGTGCAGTTATAAACTGCTACCAGAGAGAGAAGTAACAATGAAGAGTAATGCAATGCATCATCAAGTTCTCACTGTTTATTTAGAGTAGCCTGCATTTTAGTGATGAATTCTAATTTGTGCACTCATAAAAATAAAGCCATGCTCCTGTAGTTTGTTTATTATTTTAAAAGAGTTACATTAGGTATTCTTAGCTCCCACGCAGTCTTAGTGAGTTGGGAACTGCAGACTTCCCTCTATTCACATGTTATATTAAAGCTAATTCAGATAGTTAAATCTTTAAAAGAAGTACTAATACCCTCCTACACACTGATACACCATTTAATCCCATTGATGTTATCCTTGGTTGACATCATCATGACCATAATGATACATTACTTATGGGCTATATTATTATTCAAAACTAATGTCTTGTTAACACTAGTGTATCAAATTACCTTATACTTTTTCATAACTGCATTGCTTTCAAAGTTAGCAGTTTCTTCCATAAATCTGCCCACTAGCAGCATTGCCCGACCATGGATGAGCTGAGTTTTACTATTGCATGGAGCCTTATTTTCAGAGAAACATAACTCAACCCCCTTCTGGAGAACAATGAGTGCTTCATGAACCTCACCCTAAGGGAAAGAAGAAAACATTTTATATACTTTCAGTGAAATGTATACCTTCCATATTATAATTGTACAAAAGCCAAAGCTATGTCCCTAAGTGTGTGGTACTGTCTTAAAATGCTTCTTATATTCCCTTTTTACCTCAGCATTGTTGTACCTTTGGGTTTACCACAGTAACTGCTGTCATGTTTGTTACCTACCTCTATTAGTTAAAAGGATACAGGTTAAGGAAACATCTACTATTAAGATATTCTAAATTTCCATGGGCTGCTTTCACAGAGGCAGGTGATCAACCAGTTTTACACATAGCTGACAGAGAAGTCAATGGATACAGAAAAGGGGTGACTAGCAGTGGGAGGTAAAAACTTCATGTGGCTCAACTACAATCAGAATGTGCCCAAAGTCCGAGGTGACATATTTAATTTACATATACTGTGTGCCTTTTGTGTTCATTGAAGAAAGCTAAAAATATTACTATCTTGCACATAAGAAAGTAAGTTCCATTTTTATTTTCTTTACCTTGGACCAGAGCCACTTTGCTCTTTCAATATAAAGCTCTGAGAGTGTAGATTCCCCCGCATTCAGAAGAGCATTATACGCAGTCTGGTGATGACCAGCTTTTCTTGCCACTCTAGCGCTCTGGAGCCAACACTGACCAACAAGCTCACTGTAATCCTGGCTGCAGAGATATTTTTGCAGAAAATGAAAACTTTCAATCATTGATGCTACTTTACAATCTGAAGTAAATATCACAATGTGTGAAACACAACATTTTCCAATACAGAATATTACTACTATATAGTGATTATTTCAAATTATTTGTAATACATATCTGTTTCACCCTTATTCCATTTAGGCCTAGAAACAAATACTCTTTCACCTTGTTTCTCCTTTATCTTTCCTATAAAGACCACTTTTCCCTTCTATTTTGAAGGTTTGTAGTACTGGAGAAGAATGCTTACATCTACAACAAATGTCGACAGTTTTATCTTCTCTCTTCTAATATACATACGGAAAACCAGAATATTACTGACAATACAACATAGACAAGAAATAGTCACATTCTCACCTTTTACTTAGACTAAGCAAAGCCCTTCTCAGTGCTAAAATGGGTTCTTTTGCTCTGTAAGAATTTTGGGTCATTTCAATACGAGCACACCAATTCAGGGAATCTCTACCATAGTCCCCATTTGGTTGCTGAAACATTGGTCCAATACTATGTTCCAATTCACACAGCATATGCAACCTGGGTTAGAAAAATAAAGGAAAAAGAAAATAAATTGCTTGCTGCTCGAGATTGTCCTGGGTTTTGCAGTAGCAGTCAATTTTTCTCCTTCTTGGTAGCTGGTGCATGCAAGTTTTACAAAGCTTTTGCCATTTTCTCTCTAAAAGTTGGCCGTGTACTTAATTTCAAATAGTAGGAGGTTTTAAAATGCAAAAACACAGCAAAACCAAACACGCAGAAGTCAAGGATTGGCAAACTGATTAGTTATTTCCTCACTATTCTACTGCCAAGCTGCTGAACACAGAAAAAAATTAAGCTTTCTTGGAAAGGAGGTCAATTTTTAGAAGGAGTGTTTCTATCCATTACTTTGAGCAATAACTCTTCACAAAGTCTGATATGTTCAGTAAATACCATTTTAGCAGCAATATACTGTTAAACACCTCCTTTACAATAAAGTTATTCCATTTATTAAAAAAAATACCATTATTATTAGATGTCACTAATTATTAAAAAGCTGCAAATGCTTTTAAATGCTTAAGTTCTCACTGGCAGTCTAAGCATAAGTGGGTATACCTGACAGAGAAACAGTGGCTAAGGGCTTCCAAGTAGTCAAGATCAATGACTTAATCTAACTATTTTGAAACACCTCTCTCTCAATAATCAAACTCCATTTCCTAAATAAAATAACACTGCAAAAGTTACCAACACAAAATAGAATTAAGGAGTACTTGAGAAATACATACTTCAACTGGCTAATTTTACGCAGTATCTTGCCATAAGGATGCATTTACAGTGCAGAGGAAGTATCATGCCTTTTTCATCAAAAAAGGTAATTCACTTTTTAGTCTGCTACAGCTACCTTCAATATTTATTAAAAAAGAAAAAGTAAAAAAAATGAAAGAGATAGGGTTTCAATTCCTACTGCTCTTGGATAGAAGAAGGGAGTGCTTTTAGGCCACCATATAGATTAAAAGCAATGCTCTTAAGCTATTTGAGTTAATGGAATTACTGACCTATATGTACTACTTAATTCCATGCTTAAAACTGTTGTGTTTTATTACCCAATGTTCACATAAACTTGCTTGCCAATTCTGAAAGACTATACCCAACAGTTTTATTGTTAATATTTTTCATGACTGATAAATTCCCAATTAATCAAAGAGTTTCAACTGGGCGAGTAAAAGAAACAAAAAGGTGACAGAAAATGCACATCAGTACCATTTATTGTGGAAATGGAAAATTCTTGCTGCTGCATAGCTGATTACATGATTTCTGGATTTGAAAATAATGACATGAAGAAGAGAGACCTGATAATGTGTTCATATCCTCGCTGATAGGATCCTCTTTCAAAGCTTGCTGCTGAAAGGGGTACAATCTGTTCTGCTCGAACGACCTTGAGTTTTTCATAAAAAGCTGCTTCATTTTTCTTCTTGGCTGACAATAGTAAGTGTCCTAGTCTGACACTCCACGTGGTAGACTTCTCATCTTTAGTGATGAAAAAAAAGCCTCTGAAACTCTTTCTTTAAGCAGCTTAATCTGAACATGCTAATTTGTTTTAACATATTACTGGAAAAGTAAGTTTTTGCAAGAACTCATTAACTGAATTTTAGAAATACTGTGCAATTTCACCTCAAAATCCACGCCCCCAAACAAACCCAGAAGAAAGCTGCCCTCACACTCGCTTTAATTTTCTACTCAAATACTATAAAGTTTACAATCAAATACATTTACAAATTCTAGAAGACTATCAGAACCAAGCCTCTCCACAGTAAAACCCAAAACTAAAATAGAAAAATACCTGCCCCTTGATTCAAGATGATTAGACAAACACATACACTTGTTCAGACATGCAAGGAAGTATTCTTATTTTAGTATCATGATAACTTACCTGAAGCCAAATAATTTTCCAGTAAATCCCATCGCGACAGTTTCCAGGCTGCTTCCACCCTGTAAGTGTTCAACTCAGAAATCCATTCAGGCCTATAAAAGAAAGCAAAGGCAATAAAAGTTTGCCCTGAACTAATTTTTGTTTTTCCTTTCCCCTCTCAGTATGTTTGTCCTACACAACATTTGTAAATATTCTTTATATAAAACTTTTCTTACTTGAAAAGAAACAAGGCAAGCTTGCTTCTAATAAAATTCAATAAAACGAAAGGATATGCAGTGATAACAAATGATAGCTGTACAACACGATCTCACAAATTCAGTTTCCAAGTAGCATACTTAAATTCTATGGCTCTTTTTAAAAACTGCCATCTTCCAATCCATTTATTCTATTAGACTGCAGAATAGCTTTGGAACGAGTAATATGTAAGACAATGAAAGAAAGATTCTGTTTAACGAATTAAAGCACATACCACCACCGCACACAGTGCAGACAGGAAGTACTTGAACCAAATAATATACAGACAAAGCACGCTAAGTTCTCCAGCTTCACACTATTTGGCTGTGCTTGATATGCCTCAAATGCTTAACAATGGAAAAAATGGCTACTGACACAAAGGTGTAACACAAAAGTGACATAGTACTCAAATAAACATTGTAATAAATGCCTACAGTACCTGTTTGCAAGGACTCCATTGACCTGAGTGATTACAGTAGATAATTGACCGAGGCCTAACATGGACTTCACTACGCCATGATAATGAATAATCTAGAAATAAGGGGAGGAAAAAAAAACCAAACACAAAACACACCAAAAAAAAAAAAAATAAGGGGGGGGGGAATCACACAGATATATCAGTTCAATTCATGCAGTCTGAATGAGGAAATACATCTATTTGGATGCTTCTCATAATATGAAAATGCATTATCAATTGCATCATAAGCTAAATGAACATTCAAAATTTTAAAGTCTATGATTATCCAAGAACTTAGATCACCATTGGCAATTTTTGAAATGCGCCCCACTACAGATCTAGTTTGATATTAAATTTATTAATACTCATATCAGAGTAGTGAATAAAAATTTAATTTAAAGAAATGAACCAGAAGAAAGAAAGTCACAGGAAGGAAATAACCCCTAAACCCAAAGCAATTTCAGTCTCCATGAAAATGTCCTCCATACCCTGGGAATGAAGTATGGCCAGGGGAATGGAAGATGACTAATTTTTTCTTTAATCAATTTCCAATTGCTCTTATATTATGAATATTTTCCCTGTAAGTTCATAATCAAAACAGTAAGTCAGAATTACTTTGAATACAACCTGTGGTGATTTGCTTTAATAATTCTCTTTGCATGTACCAGGTAGTGATTGATACTTAAGCAATCCAATTCCTGGCCATCCCATGCAAAGGCTGAGCTTTAATTGGTCCTAGCAAAAATTTGACCTAGCAAAAACCTTGGCATAAGCATCCGGCCATTAACCCAAGCCTACAAAAGACAATATAAATCCAGTCAGAAATTTGTTTCAGGTCACAGACACTTCTACTAGCAGTAATTACTCAGCAACTGCCACAGTAAACTCTTATGTTCTCATTTTACTTAAATGTTCTGGAAAGGTATTTTTGGCTTAGCCTTGCATTTACTAAGGAAGATTTTTAAAAATAGGAGCAACATATATTTAATTGAAAACTCTTGAACTTACCTGATCCGGTTCCAGCTGGATAGCCCTGTCATAACAGGCTGTGGCATCTCTTAACAAGCCAATACTTTCATGTTCAAGGATTTGTTCTTTGAGAGATGGTTCTGCCTTCCGAATTGCACTTACCCCAGCTACTCCATCTGGCTCATGCATAGCAGCATACAATTTCTTTATTCAAACAGAAATGGAAATTGACATTAAAAACAACTCTAAGACAACAAGAAGATATTTTACATATAACATGCTAAGAATCATGTATCTTCTTGAAGGTGGAGAATAAACTACTCCGTAGGACTTCTTGGCATTCAGCTTTCATGAAAAAAATGTCACTTTTGCTGGGCTACATCCAACATTGAGCCCTATTTTTGCTTAGCATTCTGTAATACTCATGATCTCGTACTACAGAAAGAGTAAGAATAGCACATCAAGTTACCTGAAACAATCTGTATAAAGGGCAAAATAAAAATGCTATCATTACATGATAAAGTTGCATAATATGAAGGTGCAGATTATTTACGGTGGAAAAGCAACATTCTAAGTTTTTCATATTTAAAATGTTACTGAGGAGTATAAACCATAAGGAACCAGAAAAGGTCCATCTCACAGGTTAAAATACTTCTTGAAAATGGTTTAAATCCTTTTCAACATTAGCTCTTTCTGTACTTAAGGAAAGCTAAGAGATTTATTCTTCAAAGTGCTTTGAGCTTTGTTTTTATTTTTTCCATTACAGTTTATTGTGTTTTCTCTGACAAAAAGCACAGAGTTAACTAAAAGAAATAAATGCTACATTTTCACCAAACCCACATTTAACTATTTCTAGGATTTCTGCAATCTTTCATTATACGTTAGAAAGCTCCTCGTTCCTTTGCATACAAGAAGCATGCCAAGGAAGGGGAAGTACTATATATTGCTGAAAGACCAACGATTAAACACTTGTATCCCACAGCAAGAGCCTGACTATATCTTTTTTTCCTCATCTCAAAGAATAATTTCACAAAGCTTCTTTCATCAGTGCCTATTTTAATTTTAAATTAAAACAAACAAAATCCAAAAGGAACTTCAAAACCTGAAGAAATCCAAGATGCTCCTGAATATTTTGTTTCTTCTCTGTGATGAATGATTCAAAGTGCATCAGAGCCCTTGTGTAAGCCTTAGAGCGGAAGGAAGCCACAGCTAGCGTATCCTGAGGTATGAGGTCCAGAAAACGTGTCACATTTTGATACTCTTCATAGTTCTCACTCGATGCTACAGAAAAGGGACATTTTAAAAAGTCTGTCTAATCATGCTTCATTTAAAGAAATACCTTCTGCATCAAAATTCAGTTATTTTCGTAAATTAGTGACATAATCTGATTAATTTAATAATACAGTTTTCTGTCAACAGTAATTTATTTAGAACAATCCAAGTGATCTTCCTACATCTTGCAAGACTGTATAAAATACCTTAAATTGAAACTTTAGGAAACTACCAAGAAATTATTATTTTGTTTTTTTTTATTTTGAATCTGTATACAATAAGCATTCAAACAATGGTTTTGAAGTGGGAGAAGGTGGAAATCACAATCTAATAGTAACAAATCATAAAGTAGACTAACATGTTATAGTAACATTGCATTCCTAAATGGCAAATTTAAATACTTAGTTGAAAAAAGTAAATGCCATTATTTAAATAAAATAAGCATCACTCACTTTTTAGATCTCTTCTGTCTTTCCTAGACTGGCCAGTATTTTTCTCAGCATTAAGTATTTGAAACTTATGTCTAGCCCACTGAGTTAGATGATCAAGCATGGAGAACACAGTCTGTGTGCTCAGCTGACTTAGATCAGATGCACTGTCTTCAAGTCTCCTGGTAGACTGGTCATCATGTTTCAGAACAGCCATAATCTCCATGTACACCTACACAAACATTAATATGACATAAGAATAAGCACCATATGGGGATCACAATAGTAGGAAACTGCAGCTAACACAAAAACAAGGCTAAAATACTAGATTGCTTTAATTTTATTTTTTTATAATTTTGATGTTATTTGCAAACTTCGTTCCAATCTTAAAAGGAAGAAATTGTAAACCAAGCAACAGTTGTTGTCAGGAGACTGCATACAGGGAGATAAAGCCTTTGAAAAACAAACCCTTAGTTTCAGAGTAACCATCACAATTACTGGAATTTTAGGTTCCAAGATGCAATGAATGCTAGTGCACTTCTGCTGCAAATACAATATTTCAAGGTTTGTTAAGAGTCAAGTTATCTACAGGCTGTCAGATCACAGATCTATTTTTTGCTTATATTTAAGCAAATAACATACTGAAAGACCTGCATCCTGTTTAGTTTAGTCAACAGGACATGAGCTAACATAAATAACAAATGCTTATGTGGATGTGCTTGTTCACACAAGAAAAAATATCACACACCTCTACACACCCACAGTGTTTAAATACAGCTATGTTAGCTGTGAAATTTCAAATTAATAGAATATAAGTTACAGTTTTTCAGTCTCTTCAACTTCCATTAAAGCAAAGTAAAGGAAAGCAGACTGGATGATTCTCTTCTCTCCTATCTCTGCTTTGCTGCAAAACATCTTTGAATCCTGCACTGCATAAATCTAGTAGCTAAATAGTTTTCCCACTTAAAATTTAAGAATATACAAGGGAAAGAAAAGAAATTATGGTTCCGAAATCTTGGAATTATAGAAGTTCAATTTAATCCTCTCATGTTACACTCTCTTCTCTTTGTACCACTCCAGCTCTTGACGTTACCGCAGTTACAATTTAAGTGCATAATCTCTTGTTCTAGGCCCTACTAAAGAAATAGATGGAAATCCACAGAAAAGCAGTTCAACACAAACTTGTATGAGAATATTTAAAACTCTGGCAGAAAATTTTTATTATTAATACAGGAAAAGGAGTTCAACACTTACACAACTTGTTCAGGTAGGTCTATGTGTTGAACCGCTCTTAAGAAGAACAGATACTTAGGAAGAAGATTACCAAGATCTTACACATCTCACCTCTTGTTGATCATCTTGACTGCAGCCCAATAAAACATAGACAAGGATGTGTGGAAGCAGATAAATTGTTACTTTATAATCATTCTTCATCATAATACTGCAGCAATCAAAAACTTTTCGGGCAAGATCATGTCGCACCTACAGAAAATATTATTTCCAGGAAAAGCATCATTAGAGAAGTGCAAATGCCCAAGTAATTACTAGAGTTCTTTTTGCTGACAAATACAAATTTTATTCCATCAAATATTTTACAATACTTGTCTCCTACAGAAGATTCAGACTTAAAGGTGCAACAGGGATGCCAGATGACAGCTGCTATTACATGTGTCAGTTGCTGATACCATAGAAAGACAAGCAAACATTGCTTACATGTTCCACTTTTCCATGTTTCCTACACCACTGGAGATCTGCGTTGGACATAAAAAAAAAGCTAAAAGACTAAGAGTCTACTACTTCACTCAGCCTCTCTTCTGCCCCTAAAAGCCTGTAAAAAGTAGGAAGTTAAAGACATTCAATTCTTCTCTGTCTGGAATATAAAGAGGACAGTGCAGCTACTGAGCTATTGTGATTACATTCACTTCTTAAAGTGGTTGATTTAGAAATGAAATTTTCAGAGGGTCACATGTTGGAAAGGGGAAAGAAAGAGATAAATACTTTTTATATGCTGGGATTGTGGAGCTATAGGGAAATAAATTTATAGGGAAATCAAAGAAATTTGTCAGAGTCTGAGAAGGTAAATTCAAGGTTTTCCAGAAGTATTTAATATACCTTTCAAAAGCATTTGTCAGTGCCTTCAGCTGTGTAACAGTCTTAGGACAAGGGCAAACTTCCTAGATTTCTGGCTTTGACACTACTTGTGAAACCTAGCCAAGAAGCAGTAACTCTGGGAAGGGAACAGGTATGGTTACCTTGATGATGCAAGAAGTAGGTATGTGCTTTAACAGGCCTATAGTAAATAGGCACATTCCCCCATCCCCCCCCATTCAGAAACCAAAATGTAGTCCAAGAATTGTGTTGTACACAGCAATATAGAGAGCAGATTTATTCTCTTACCTTTGTTATAAGATAACCTGCCCAAGTTGCTGACCATTCTGCAAAATTATCACCTAATTTGCTTAAGTAAATTGGCTTCTTCATCTTAGACCAATCTACAGCCTTTTGATAACTCTTGTACCTGTAATATTTAAATATCCATTTAGTATACTTTTTTATATAATTAAAAGAGCACACTGTTAATTAAGAATCACATTATGTTTCATATACAGAATATTTAAAAAATCAAAATTAAGTAAACACTTTCAGTAGTCAGCATCTTTTACTCTAGAGCTTTTTAAAATGAAACATGAAATACAAAAAATTTAACGTTACCAGATTTCAAGTATACTTCAAAGTACTGTTCAAATCAATTTTAAGCAGTGTAGTTTGATAAATATTTGAGTACTGTGTTTTTGACAGGAAAAAATTAGAACATTTATGAAAGCCAAGAAACGCCAAGAGGTTTGCTGAATAAAATGGAAAATTTATCACAGATTAGCATGACTGTCTTCATGAGAAATAAAAAGGAATTATTGTTCATTATACAAAATTAAGGTGCATACACCACTTGAAATTTTCTTCACATAATTTTTATCATTAATTCAACAAATGACAAGTCAAATTGAAACCCAGTGAGCTCCTCCTACTTCTGTAAAGGGTAGCAATAAATAATTACTAATGAATTTGAGTGCGAACTCTAACCCTAGTGAGAATTTCCACAGAGAAAAGAAAACAGAAACAAAAGCTTCAATACATCGTATAAGATGATGCTCTGGGGACAAACAGGCAGATCTGGGCAAAGTATGAGTTGATAATTTTACATATTTGATTTATACAGAATTACATTCCAAGAAGTGCTAATTCAGCTTTACATAGAAAGACTTGATTTGAATTTTGTATATACATACATCACTCTTCACAGAAGAGTAACAGTCACAAAACTGAATTAAAAAAAACGTATTGAAAGCTGTTATGAAAACAAATCCCTTAAGTTGTCACATACCGTGTATTTAAGTGAGGCTCCAAGATCTCTTGCACATGCTCAGGAAACCTCCTCCAAAGTCTGGAGCCTGGGCAATCAGTGTTTGTCTCTCTACAGTCATAGACAGACAATAACTCCTGAAAAGGCATGGTTGACATGACTAAGCACTGAAAATATTTCACGGCCACAGTAGCAACAAAAACTGGTGTATATATAGAAATAAGATAGAATTACAGAACGCTTAAATCAAATTATAACTGCAAAACATTCATCCAATATTGTTAATCCCCTATTACTATGCAGTGCTGATTTCAGTTAACTACTCATCCTCCAGACTCTCAAGGTTGTGTTTGGACCACATTATCTTGTACTCTGTAAATCTACCAGTGAGCCATGAGTAGAAGTTAGTCTGATTGCTTATTGTGCATAAGCTAATGAAATCTTATTATTCCACTGACTGCATGGAGCCACTTATTTTCTCATCAATTATCCTGATGTTTTCACATAGCTATTAAACAACAAAACCCCTTGAAAAGTAAAAAAAAACAAAACAAACCAGAAACAAAACAAAAAGAAAACAAAAAAAACCCCAACCACCAAATAAGCTCGGAGTTGGCAAACCAGCATAAAAGACTAGATTCTGAAAATAAGGGTAGCTCGCCTTTCAATTCCTTTTTAAAAGTGTAAGAAGAAACCCTATTGTGTGTAAAAGTGTAAGCGGAATACCTACTGCTTTTCATTTCTGCCTATGGAACCCACACCATTTTTAAGTCAGCCTCAGGATTACTCCTTGAATCACTATGTCTGGACTCTTAGTTACGTCTGAAACATCAGATCTCTCCATCAGTATCATGACACAAAAGCAAACAAATACTTTATTTGACAGCTCCCGAGAATTCTAAGTAAGTACTGAGGCATTTAAAAAATAATAAATCAGAATCCCAAATAACATTTTACCTTGTTGTTTAAAGCTGCATAGGATGAAGTTTGAAATACTTAAACATGTACTCCAAAATTTACATTTATATTGTGTAATTTTGAGTTCAGTGTGATAGGAAATAATTTGTGAAGAAAAAAAATAGAATATAATAATCACCTATCTTACCTGAATTGCATATGCTGCAGAATCCTGAGCACGAACATTATCAGCATAAGCTAGGAATGCTCTGGTCAGTTCCATTAATAATCCATAGGCAAAATTTGGATCCTCCACACCAGCCTCAATCACAAACAGAACACCAGTTTTATTAGAACAAACAGAGTACTTTTTATCTTTACTCTCTAAACAGTCACTGACTTTAAACTGGTTTAGATGAGAAAGTAAGTATAGATTTTTAAAGCACCTAATAACGAGGTTCCCTACTCTTAAGTACTTTAAAAACACCCCTTAATGCTAAGCAAACACTACAGTAACTCTTCTTACCACAAATGTAAAATCTTTTCCTTGAGTTTCACTTGTTGAAAAATCGAGCCTCCCAGGATCTATGGCTCCGAATTCACCTAAACATTCTCCACAAAGTAGTCGGGCTTGAGAATTTGCATCCTGACAGCCGATCAGAAGTACAGTTACCAACTGGGAGATGACTGGCTCCACAGTTTCACTGTCTGTTACATACTTGATCAATTTTTCCTACAAAGTTGAAAAATAAAGATGAGTTACTCTACAACAACATTTATCGTAAACAATCTCAATTTTTTCATCTTTAACTCACTATTACTTCCTATTTCATTTATCCCCAACTTTAGGTTACTGATTCAAATACCACCATTTTGTAACTAAAGCCCAATTGCACTGAATTGCTTGTTACCCTATGAAGAACTAAAAAAAATAGGGTTTTGGGCCTCAACTAGTAATGCTGTCACAATCAATACTGTATTTCATTATCATACACCACACTACTAACTTCATTTTTTCTCCCTGTCTTATAAAGAAACTCTTTTTTCTGTATTATCCTTTTTACTTTTTCTGTCCCTTTTCTTCATGTGTTCCAGTACTTCCTCCAAATTCTTTTCATGCCGCTGTTATCATACATTCCGTTTTTGCTGCCACTTGTATCCTTATTATTTCACATTTGCTGGCCATTTCTTCACTCTCAAGCCTACAAAGCCCAGGGTTTCCAGGCCTTTAATCAACGCCAATCATTTTAAATGGATGTCTTGAATTTTTCACTTTGGCCCAGTTTTTATAACCCAGTTCCACATTTAGTCCAAATTCAGAAAAACAAAAATCAATAATGTGAAGACCTTTGCTTTTGTTATTTTTTAACTGAAACCACAGCCAACATAAGAGAGCAAATAGTTTCCTAAATCATGGCACTAGTTCAGTTTTATTTCCCTCAAATATTTTGCTAGACTTCTAACCAAGCAAGACACAGCAAGATTTTGCTGGCCTGAGCTCCAAGAATTACTGACTGGCCCAGAATACAGAGAGCAATTGTTCGCTCTTGTAGCTAGGATATTTCTTTAGATTTCTGACTGAAGCATGTCCCACAGTCTTATATCTAGTAAAGAAATAGATTTATTATTATATTTTTAATAGGTCACATACACCCCTCTGGACTAACACTCTCAGAGATTTGTAAAAAGCAGTGTCTTCAACTTGAATGTGGCTATAAAGTTCATTTGAATATGATCAATGGATTTTAATGTATTAGTCTCCTGATGCAAAAGCCATACGTGTTCTAACGGAGAACAAGTACACAGTGGATTGCTGAAATGGACTTCCTAGATATCTTTCCTCAGAGTTGAAAAAAAAAGAAAAGATAAAAAGCATACCACTAGTACTGCTGAATCAGCATCACACAGATTTGGAGGGGAAAAAAAGTCCTCTTACACAGAGACGTGGTGAAAAGAACCCCTTCTCCCTCTTATATTAAGAAAAAGTTAGCTTAATAATTTGAGGACAACAACACAGTTCACATAAACACCCGGTAATGGTAAGGAGTTCTAGACTGCCGATCCAGAGGCAACTTGGGTTTATTTTCAATTCCTCTGAAGGAGACCTTCTATACCTGATTTCTATATAGTGTTTCTTTCAGGCTAGTAAGCGCATGAATACGAACATCCACATTCTCATGCTGAATAGCTCTCATAGACAGCTGCAATGTTGTCTGCAAGTCGGTGCTTTTAGAGGATTCCTGAAGAAGACACGACATAAGAAGTTCAAGTGAAGCGTAACAAGAAAAGGGTTAAGCAGCACCTCAAAAAACACAAGTGAGAATGCATACGAATTTTTTCTTTTCTATGATCTTTCTGCCTATATTCACACCTATATCTATTTACACTGCTTTGATGCCTATTTTTTAAAACATTTTCCTCAGAAAGATGCTGTATTTATACTCTTATGTAAATATTATGGTGTAAGTAAAAATTATTAAATCAGAGGAAAATGGTTTGGCTTTCGGTACCTCATTATTTAAAAAGACAAATTTATTTTTACTTTTGTTACCTTGTTCTCACTAAAAAATTGCTACTTCATATCTATTTATCTAACAATTCTGAAGGCAAGCAAAACAAATGGACCATGTCCTAAGAACAAAGTTTCTTATCTTTGAAGAGAATAAAGAATAGGCATCCAATTAAAAGTAGCTTTCTTGTAAGAAATCACTGCCATAACTAATACTGCTAGCTTTTATTCTTATCATCTCTTTAGTCTCAAAAAGACGACAAGTCTGTGTTCAGGAGATGCTACAGAAGGAAGCATGTTAAACATGAGCATATTTCTCTCATAAAGAATAATCAGAGTCTGCTTTCAAGTATTCCTGAAATATATAAATTCCGTTTTGTGGTAGAGGCCAATAAATAGCTATTTCAGCCTAACAATAAAACTTACATGTTTTCCTCACTTGCCATGAAACCACTTCATGCATTAAAAATAAATCAATACAAGAAGCTGTACCTTTCTGTATTCCTGAAGGACAACCTGAATTTCTTTTAGTTCTGGAAGGTCAGGCAGAAAATATATTTCATGTAAGAAGTCTCGCACTGCGTCCCTAATAGATAGAAAAAAAGTATTGCGAGGAACACCATGATGCTGGATCTAGAAAACCTTAAAAATCCATCAAAAGAAAGCAATGAAATCTAATGACTAAAGAATCAAAAGCTGCAAAACCAGAAAAAAAAAATCCATTAATATCTTTTATCTAATTAAGTATATGCATTAAACAACTTGTTTCTCTTGTTACTGAACTAAGCCATAGATATTTTTGCTCTAATATCTTAAATTACTTCCTCTTTTAAAGGGAGGTATTTCCAAAGCTTTCAAAGTTGCCATTCATCTCTACCAGTATTGGCCAAAAAGTATGAGAATAATCCCATTTGATGTGATTCCAGTTCAAATTTTCCTTATAATAAACACACAACCAAGAAAAGAATTTTCTGCATTCCTAATATGAAGGAATCTCTTTCAATATTTCTGCTATGGGCTTCCACAAGAGCTGTATTATTCATATTGTTACCTTTTATTTTGAATACTGTTAGTATGATACAGTGCAAGAAAAACAAAAACCCAACAGAAGATTGAAATATCATCATTCCTAAAAATCATAATTTTAAGATTACAAAGAATTAACACTCAGTATGGTCTTCAAAAAGGTCAAGTCACAAAATAAGTCTTTTGTATTAGACTTTCATTTTACTGTCAGTTCATGTGACCACTTTTGAAGAGGATGTATGAAACTTGACTCAATATTAAACTCTGTGCACTTCACAATTACAGTTCTAATTATTGAAGGAAACAAATAAATAATTCATTTCTTCCCTTCTTCCAACTCTATACATGTCTCTCTAGTTTAGAGCAAGTATTAGCAATCACTGTTATTCTGACAGTGTGCCCTATAGAGGGAAGTACTTTTCCATACCAGCAGAAAAGACATGGAATCAGAAAACCTGGCAGGGGTGAGTGTCTGAATGGGTTGTAACTATTCCATAGTGTCAAATGTTTTTATAAGGACAACATAAAAGCATCTTTTCCGATGATGCTATCACTTGTCAAATTCCAAAATCTCATTGCAATTTAGAGGTGTGGGAACTTAATAGAACAACATACTGTTTTCAGAGAAACAAGTTTTCTCATCTCAGTGCCAGACAACTTTAAGTTACAGTTATCCTCATTTCTATTACAGGATTTAACCCATATATCTGAAAATGTTTTGTACGGTACCTGTTCTCAACTATGAGAAAGTAGAATATCGCTGTAGTTTCCTTTGGCTGGATATGTATAAGGGGCAATAACACTACTATCACATGACTAAGCAAAGACCCAAGATACGAATGGTCCAGACTTCGGACAAAACAATCCCAGGCTCTAAACAAGTAAAGACAACAAAGCAACAATTATCAATAAAACTTCTCTGCAGAAAGACTTTTCAGGTGAGCCACAAGAAGCATTTTAAGTTATTTCAGCTCTGGGGCTTAGATTATTGTCTAAACCAAAGCAAAACAGTATATTCAAGGACAGAAATAACAGGTTTGTCACTGCATAGGTATATTATCAGTTCACCTGCAACACAGTTCTGGAAAGTCATCCTTGTATCTTAGAGCTGTTCTCAGTGTAGTCATCATCTTCACTCTTACTGAACTGATGTGTTTGGGACCCATGAGCTTCATTAAAGACCTAAGACTGTTTAAAGCCTAGACAGAGAAAAGTCATTTTAGTGTATTAAATACTCAGTAAAACATACACAAGCCATATTTTCTAATAAAACCAGGCTACTCTAGCTTAAGAAATAATACCTTACAAAACATCAAATTCGGTTTGATGCTTCAATAAAGAATTTTGGATTAGAGGAAATGAGTATGAAAAAAATCTGTAATCAAGGTATTATAACAAAAGTCAATCCACTGGCAGACTGATGAAGGAAAACTGCTGACACCAAGGCAGTTAATGGGATAGAAGTCTGTTATAAAATGTGATAATACGTGAAAACTATATGCTCAAAGTTTTAGAAGCTGAAAAGAGCAGGTTTTGGAAATAGAGAAAGCAAAGAAACTTGCATCTACAAAAAAAAAAAAACCACACAAAAAAACATAACAAACAAAAAATACCCCAAACAAACAAAAAAACAAAACTAAACCCCAAACAAACAAACAAATCAACAAAACACCAGTTCTGACAGAAGTGATTGGTAAGCTTCAGGGAATGAGTAATGCTTAGTTGTCAACACGACTGATGAAAGACAGAAGAGGAATACTGAGATGCAAGAAACAAAGGACATATTTCAGCCACAGTAACACTATGCCAAACCAGGAAGTACAACATCCAGCATGACAGATCAGTAACACAGGAAGAAACCTGAGCTTCAAGAAAGGTCATGGAATGGAAAACTCACCAAGAACAACAGACAAAACAAGAAAAGATAGAAACAATAGCAAGGGCAGCAGAAGAAATTCTAGACAAAGAAAATTCAGAACATGTGAAGATAAGTAGCAATGAAAATGAGAGCATCTCAACATGAATATTCAAGAAGCAAAAAGCTTGAAAGAATACCATGGAAAAATGCATTTCATCAAAGCAAAGGTTATATACATTCTAGCACTGATTTCCTTACAGAAGTCACCTGCATGACATCTGTTGGGTGGCTAAAAGTCTTGTGGTTAGAAACACTGCCTCAGCAGAGCAGAAATTTCAGACTTTGTCTCAAGTTATAAGCTCCAATTTCTCTGCATGCTCTCTACTGTAAAGCTGAAGGGAGCTATTCTGTGAGAAGCAACAGCAATAAAGCCCAGTTTCTCTTGGATTTGCATCTTATTTTCTTTAGCTTAGCCTTTTGGTGCCATTATAATCTTGTTTCCTGCAGTAGCTTTAGTTTTCTCCCATATTTCCTCATCCTCCACTTTGCTCCTTTCAAACAAAAATCATACACTTGGATTCCTCCTCTATAATTACTGGCTGACTGACTTGTTACATATGCTATGTCTGACAAATATGTACACTAGCTGACCATTAAAGAAACCAATCATAAACATTCGAGCTTACACAGAAGTCCTACACGCACTAAGACCAGTTTTCCAGAATCATGCCAGAACATTAGGATCTTTGAAGACTTCAATGACACTTGCACAACTAAGTCTGGAATATTAAAATATCTCTTGCTTATCTTTGTTTTAATGTTCAAAATTAAGTTTACGCACCATTTTCTTATCCTCAATGCCAACACTGGAACTCAGTAACTGCATGTTAAAAAAAGCCAAGATACCAAGCAATTTAGGTTGTAGATAATCAGCCTGTGGAGGTAGGAAAAAAAAAGTAAAAAAAGTAAAAAAACCCACACACAACAAACCAAACCAAACCAAACCCAAATCATCTTACTATTAACACAATCTTAAACTTAAGAAATTATAAAGCAAATATGCACTACTAATTCTGAAAGAAAAATTAGAACAATCCCAAATACATGCACTGCTCCTTAGGAGACTGCAGGGTTAATAGAAGACACCCCTATTAAACTGTGGGATTTTCTATTCTGTAAGTATCTGGGAGGTGTATGGTGTTTGTTTGTTTGGTGGCTTTATTGTTTTGGGGTTTTTATGTAGACTATTACAGGAACACTCAATATGAAATGCCAACCTTTGCCTCACTTTGTTTCCCTCAAGTAAGTGATGTTCAGAGATTCTAAAATTGTTTTCACTCTCAGACTGGAGAAAAAGTTACTGGAGAAAACTGAACATGACTATTTTCATGTCCTTACCATTTGTTCAGCTGATGTTATTTCTCTAGGTCCCTGATAGGGATCATCATGAGATGCAAATGAAGCCAGTATTGACAAACCATTGAAAACTTGTTGATAGTGCTCTCCTATACGCAGCAATAATTCATTATGCAGCCCCTGGTAGTCCTGTCTTAGCAAGCTGCCCAGTTCTATCTCAGTCTCATTCTGTAATCAAACAGCAAACAGAAACCAAGTCTTAGTCACATCAGAATGCAACTAGCATTGGACTCTGGCTGATTTATCCCTGAAACCAAAGAAAAAGCTTCCAATCAGCTGTCAGATAAACCAAGTTTTTAGAGTTTTTAAGTTTACAAAATATCTTAAAACAGTTCCCCAGAGCCAATAGAACAGATTATAAATGACAAGAAGAACAAAACTGCATATACAACTTCCCAACCTATGCTTTGCAATACCTTAACTTAAACAAAGCAGAAGGCCTACTGTTCATTAACTGTTGCTCCTAACCTGCATGTGTAACAGACCAATTATCAATTTACCTTGAGGTAATGAAGTGCCCGCTCAAGCTCATCCTTAGAGCAGGAACAGACCAAATGAGAGAAGATGTACTTGAAATTGTTGATTAAAATCTCTCTTCGGTTTACATTCAGCTGTTTTGCTATGGTTCGAATAAGTGTGGAGGCTGCAGGACTAGCCTTGGCTGCAAGGTCGGGAAGCAAAACTTGCAGGGTCCGCTGGTAAATTAAGAACAGCACTTAATGATAAAAAAAACAAATAAAACCCCCCTCAAAAACCCCGAGTTTGGCTTTGTTCCATTTGTGTCAGTAAAACACCCATAGGCATGCATAAAGAACTTCAGGATGGAAATACCCAGTGAAAATGCAGATAAACCAAAAATAATTACTTAAGGATGTGCTCCATCTAATCAATACTCAAAAATACGCAAAGAAAAAGTGAGATAGCATTTTTGTGTTTATCCAGATTCTCTATAAAAGAAAAAACAAAACCAAAAAAAAACATCAACCCCAAGCCCCCCAAAACTCCCAAACAAATCTAAAAACCAAAACTAAATATAAAAAAAAAAAAAAATCAACACCCCCACACAACAACACTCCCCCTACCTACCAGTCAACTGGAACAGTTTACCTAATGATTGTGCATTTCCCATCTACCAACAATCAAAATGTGAGTATGAAGCTACTTTTGCTTCAAGTAAAACAGGTCTCTAAACAGATTAAGAAGAGATTTATCCACAGAACAACAGCTTCCTTCATTTGAAACAAAGAGGCAGGCACCATACAAAAACTGTACCATATACAGAATCCCTCCAAGTGCACTAAGTTGTTAATACATATTCAATGAGTACTTTAGACATTGGTCCATCATATGTCAACTAGCACTGTTGACATCCCTGTAATTCCTTGTTAAAATTGTTCCTCTGTATTTGAGTTCCCAGTTGCAGCAATCCCAAAATACACTGTATTACAACAAACAATAGCAACTAGAGTAAAAACATCAGACTTCTGACAATCACAGCAGAACTGGCGACTGAAAGAGAAGTCCACAAGAGACCACACACACAAATCAACAGTGAAAATAAGTGACCAACTTACTGAAAGAAAGCGATTTAGATCTGGAAAATCAAATACACTTGCAATCTCAGATAACATGTCCAGAGCTATTTCCCTCTGGTGAGCAGCTGTTTGCTTCTGTAGCTCGTTACCCGGGCATGGAGCACTCAATACTGCCATCTGGCTGGAGTGCAGTGATTCCACTAGAAACTAAGCAAAAGGAAATCTGTATTTAGTCTTATTTCCCCCTTGCTTGCTCTCCCTAAAAATAAATACAAGAGTTTTGCTCCTCTTTCTATGCATCTGTTATTATTACTCATTTATCGCAGAGAGATCTATGATTATTACTTTGCAATAGAACTGGATTATCATCCACTTAATACCTGCATTTAATTTTGCAACCTGGGATTCAGACACTGAATTAAAAAAATATTCAAAATTAGAAAAGTCTGCTTTTGATAATTTTCTTACAAACAGAACTTCTGTTTTTAGGTAGTGGGTATAAGAAAAGAACAAATCAATCATGTCAGTATTATGCTCATAAAACATTGACTTCAATCCCAATTTTAAATCACAATCTCTTTTGGCAATGGTACCACACAATGAAAGAAACTATAAACTATATAGTGCCATTATTTCAGAAGGACAGTAAGTAGGGGAAACAAAAAACAAGAAAAGGCAACACTGTTGAGGGGAGAAGATCATGACAAAGTCAAAAATTTCCCATTTCTTCCCAAATGTTTGTGGGTTTGGGTTTTTATCATCTTTTCCTTGTCCTGGAAGATTTCACTTTGTAAAATACTGTAATTTTTACCTTTAACACCATTTTCAAAAGACAAAAATAACCTAAACATATGCCTTTCTAAACCACCAACTCTTCTTTTTACCTGACAGATAGGTTTCTTGTACTGACTGAAAAAAGCTTGCAATTTTACGGACTTTGTGGCTGCCAGGGATCGAATCTCTGTGTATGCTGCTCCAGCCACAGAAGCTGACTTTGACAACAAACAGTGTAACAAATGCAAGAGGGCAAAGGGTACCAAATCTCCTCTTGATGCCCTTACAAAGTAAACAGAAGAAAAACAATTAATAAGGAAAAAGAATCACAGCGTTAATAAAATTACTTAAGAATATACAACTATCCTAATGCAAAGTGACTTATTTTATTTGCATATCTTATCTGTACTTCCTATGACGGGGAAGAAGAATGTTGTTCCATATGAATAAACAGCTTAGGACAGCTGAAAAGGACTCTGAACAAAAGCTGACTTTAGAACAAGTAATTTAATCTTACATTTACACTCGACAAAAGTTACTCTGCATCACAAACTGGCACGACTTTGCAATTTTGAAGATACTATACAAAATACCTTCCAATATCTCCTGTTGTGAGAATCAAGGTATCTTTAAGCTCATTATTTCTTGATATTTTGGCATTTGTATAGGCTTCTTTCATTCTTGAAACAAACAGCTGGAACACACAAACACCAAACCAAAACAAATAACTTCAGGACATGACATTGGTGAAATAAAACCCATAGTAAGTTAGCAAAAACAACAACAAAAAGAAAAAAATTCACCTCTTTTATGAATCCTTCTTCAGAGTCCAAGGATTCCAGTATGTTCTTTATGCAGCCACTGAAAGCCAGTCTTACATCTTTGTCTGGATCTTCCATTAGATTTAATAAAGACCCAACAAGAACTTTCACACTGGACTCATCAGTGTTAAAATCCAGATGCTTACAAAGATGAGGTATGTTTTCTATAAATGCTAGTAGACAGGAAAAAGGCTTTTTAATGCTTAAAAAAAAGTATTTTTTTTTTTGATTCACAAAGCAGTGATGCAAGTAAGCCATAAAGCATCCTGTATTTTTTTTTTCAAAAGAGTAAGTATTGTCAAACCAGACAAGATATTTAAAATTCAGATTTTATCAAATATTATACATTTCTATATATGCACACAGACCAAAATTAAGGCAAGGTAGTTTAAAAATAATATCAATGACTGCATCAACCCTTAGCAGTGATTATCAACTGAAACAGAACATTTCAAGCACCACTACGGGTATAAAAAAAAACACCTACACAGAAAAAAAGGAATAGAGAAAGGTACAGAAGAAGTGACTTAGTACCACATGCAGAAGTGCAAAATGTTAATAAAGTTACGTACCTAGCTTTACTGAACTGGATACTTTGTTCTCGAGGAGATTAAGAAATGGCTTGAAAACACTGGCTTGCACGGAACAAGTCTTTCCATGAGCAGAACTCACAGAAAGGCTGCTACATAAAATATCGTAAGTAACCTGCTTTATAGCAGAGTCTACTGAGGAAGGTTGCACACTGAATGTACCAGAAAGACAGCAAGACAATTTCCCAACTATAGCAGCACAAGCCTCCTTGACTAGCTCAGACTCATCTTTAATTAGATTTCTGAAATGGAAACAAAAATGAACTCATTTTAATAGATCATTTACATAGAAATTTGTATCTCTACATTGTCTGAATTCTCCAACTATACTGAAAGTATTATCAGGCCAATTTAAAGACCTGTCCACTAAATTATATTTTTCCTTATCAGATTACCTTCAAGTTCTATTAAACATCTGAAGTAGCACTGGGCACAGTGAGTCCTGCATGTTATAAAGAAACTGAAGACAAGACACAATATGACGGAAGACACCAAAGCATATATACAAAAGGCAGAGAAATTTTAAAGGTTTTAAGAAACATATTGACAAATATCACATGCATTTAACTAACACGATACCTCCTTTCCTGTCCTTAATTTAAATTGGGATCTTCACAAGTAGTGAAGTAACTTGTATGCTGACATGGTAAGCAAACACGATTCTACCATACAGACACCATCACTTACACCTATCCTGTTGATAGCTTATGATTCCTGAAATTGGTATCTAGCAAATTCTGGATGAAATAAACATTTGTATGCTTATACTACATTTCTCATTTTTCTGCTTTTCTTCTCACATGAAGATGCAAAATCAGCATTAATACATACAAAAGAGCTTTAGGAATCATACTGGAGGACTGTACACTTGGTGGATGAAGCAGGAGAGAGAATCCTTTAACACAAGTAGCCCGAATTACTTCATGGGGACTTTTTAATGCCCAGCGATAAATGGATTTTCTCCAATCCAGCCAAATACTTCTTGGGAAGAGAGACAGAAGGAACACACAATGTGACTGAGTTTTGGGTGCTAAAGAGAAAAAAACAAAACAAAACAATCAAAATAAACAGATAATTACTTGATTTTAACTTACAATGCCATCAATCACATGAGGGTGAAGAAAATATCTCTCTGGAATGATTGTTCTAAAGGAAAATTAGGGTTTACATACTTTAACATACTTACAGAAACTCTGTGCAGTTTTTTGACTCAAAACTAGAGGATCAAACCCAAAAGTAGATGGTTTAAAAGAACAATCATCAGGATGGCTGTAAATCCAGGGCAGAGACAGCAACCCACATAAATTATCAAGAATCTGATCACTCAGTGGAATTTTCACTACAGGAGGAATAAAAAATATGGTACTTTCACAGCTCTGCATAGTTCATAAAACAGATGCCCATTTTATGTTCATTTGCTACACAATGGTTTTGGTTTTTTTTTCTATCAACAAAAGTCATTCTTTCTATTCCCACGTTAATATCCTACATTTTACACATACAATGATAAATGAGGCTAAAATGTTATAAATAAATGCTAAAAGTTTGTTTCTTTCTTACACATATCCCTTATCCCCATGATGTCTTTTGTTCTGGCCAGGATCAACAGAAGAACAAAGACTAGTAAATCACGTTCAAAAGGGAATGCAATGGAAGCTTTTAAATGGGGAATAAACGGTTTTTATTATTATTTAATTTTGTACTGGGATTGGAGTTCTAGCACAACATCTAGAATTTCAGTACCTCTACTACAAACAGACCAATTTAGTCAAATGCTTTTCTAATTCACAAATCCAATAAAAGACACAGTAGTTTAAAGGATTTCTCACCTTGTGCATATAGCAAAGCATCAAAGATTTTCACTATTCTGTCAATCACTTGTTCTAGGTTAGCAATCTGCATAGCAGCCTCTAACAGATTTCCGCAGACTTTCACTACTCTTGCGATAAAATCAGAGGAAATCCATGTGAACTGAATATTCATCACCGAATCTGAGGAGCTCTGAGTATTCTTACATTTGTCAGAGTTACACAGATGACTTACTTTATGATCTACACTGTTAAAAACAGAAGTCATATGATCAGTGCAACAGACTATAAACATTTAATGTTGTATTGCTTGTAAGCAAAGTTACTATTAAAATGTATTTCAAAACATAAAGGACTTATCCAATACTTGTCCTGATACATATACCAGCATTAAAGTAATCTACACAAGTCGTAACAACAGTTACAAGAAACTATTGGTCTCATGGTTTCATCTTGGTACATTTACCTGGTAGAATTTGTTGGGGGAGAACAATGAACTATGCACAAAGCAGCTAGTCGCAGAATTACAGCAATCCCTTCTACAGTCTGAAGAATATCTGCTGTCGGAATTTCTTTCTCGAGGATAAATATTAAGGATGCAGCTTTCTTCATGACAGCATTCCATAGAGTGCTCTTCAATCTCATGTTTACAGGGCTAAGTCTGTAATTTGACCATATTAATTATTTTCCAACACTTCTTTTTTTTTTTTCCCCACATAAAAGATACATTATCATAGCAAACCCAGTGATAATCTATGTTGGATACAGGATTAGGAAAATACCAAACAAAGCTTTAGCTTAAATGTGCTCTTTGGGAGAATGAGATACTAACTCTAAATTAAAGTATGATGCAAATCAGACTTATCTGAAAGGCTACAAAGATACAACTCTACATTCCTTGGAAGATCATGGTGACCAGGGTTGTTTCTGATGACTATAAATAGGCAAACATGGCAGTCATTTCCAGAAAGGCAAAAAGGAGGATCCAAGTAACTATAGGCCTGCCATACTAATCTCAGACCCTAGGAAGGTTATGAAAACAAGTCTCACTTGAACTCATTTCTAGCCACATGAGGAAGAAGAAGGTGACTGGGAACAGCCAGAATATATTTACCAAGGCAAGCCATGCTACACTAACTTCATTTCTTTCTACAAAGACACAGGTAGATAGAAGGAGATAGAAGGATAGACAGGTGGATAGGAGAGCTTAATTGGAGGACCTTAACTGGCTGGAAATCAAGGCTGGCAAGAACCTCATGAAGGTCAACAGAGAAATATGACAAGCCCTGCAACTGGCTCAAGAAAACCCTGTGCAACAGAACAGGTTAAACTGGCTAGCAAGTGGTTTTAGAGAAAATGACCTGGTGGACTTCTGGAATAGTGGAATACAAGAACAGCGTGACCTTGTTGCAGAGAATGTCAACTACACACTGGGCTGAATGCCGACCATGAGCCCACACCTGGAGTACAGCATGCCAGAACCACTTTTGAGTGCCCAGACACAACAAATAGATCAACACACTGGAGTGTGATTATCCAAGATAATCAGAGAGCTGAAGTACAAGCAGAGGCTGAGAGAACTGGCTTTGTCCATCTGAGAACAATCTGACTTAACTAGACCTGCATTAAGCATATTCAGTGCACCAGCACAGCCACATACACAATTATGTATGTATTCTCTCAGCTGTTCTTAGTGGTTAAAAATTAAAGTAATTCGCAGTGAACACATAAAAAATACATTCTCATTAGTGGAAGGTTGGCTTAAAAATAATCTGTAGACTCTGATCCTTCAAAACATAATTTAACTCTTTTCCCAGAAGATCTTTCAATGCAGATGTGAAGAAGAAACTACCTCAAAATAGTTGTTATTTGTTATTCACTAGCTAAATTACTATAAAAGTAGTTACTGAGTAAGTGTCATACATGACTGGTGTAGATGATTTCTTTGGATGTTTTGTTGATAGGCTTAGTCGTCGTCTTTTCTCTGGAACTTCATCACTGCTGCTGCTCCACCCATCAGTATCAGAAGTATCTAGTTGGTTCTGATGCAGCTCCTGAAAAATTTCTTCTGTTTGCGTTTTTAGTGCTGTATAAAGTGGACTGACCAGATACTGGGATGGACAAACAACAGAGGTATCGTGATGTCTTACTTCCGTGACTTACTTCTTGAAGACATGATATTACTGTTTCTAACTTAAAATATAAAATGGCAAAGTTCATAAAGTTTTCTGTTTAAAAATCTTAATTACAAGACTTAAACTCTCATAAGCCATGCATTTTCCTGCATTCCTACCAGACAGGATGCAGCTTGTTCAGCTATTTGGCTATTCTTTCCATAATACCTTGCTAACAAAGCCATCAAGACAGACACACTAAGCTTAAGAGACAACATATATGATATGCATGTGGACGTACAGGATAGCGAGAATACTCAGCATATCAACATCTCATTACTAACACTTCATTAGGGTTTTTAAATAAAAGAGGGTAGATTTAGATCGGACATAAGGGAAGAAATTTTTTATGATGGTGATGACACACTGGAACAGGTTGCCCAGAGGTGGTAGATGACCCCGTTCCTGGAAATATTCAAGGTCAGGTTGGACAGAGCTCTGAGCAACCTGATCTAGTTCAATACGTCCCAGCTCACTGCAGTAGGGTTGGACTATACTTAAAGGTCCCTTCCAGCCCAAACTATTCTATGACTGTTTTAATTCAAAAATTTCTTTCTGTCCCCAACAAGTATGACTAAAAGTATATGGTTAGAAAGTAAGAGCGGCTCAGAAAGGAAATGCAAAGCTACCATTATGTGAACATACTCTGTTCCTTACCCCCATTTTATGCTATGATTACAGACAGACCCTTGTGCCTGCACAGCTTCTCAATAGTTTGATACACTTGAAAAACAAGGTCCAGGTACATCCAACCCTGTTGGACATTCTGACCTCTGCAAATATGCAAAACAGCTGAGAAACAAAGAGTGTCAATCTAATTCTGCAATTAAAAATAGTATTTCCTAAATTTTTTTCTTGGCACAGATGCAGGGTTTTGCACATGATCTGTTTACATGATAACTACAATGTTAAAAATTAACCTACCTCTTGGTCTTCCTGAGTTCCAAGCACACCCACAAAAATTCTGCATATGGTACTGACACGGACTTTTCTTACTTGCAAGGCCGATTCATAGCCAGTTGGAACGAACTCCAGGAAATATTGCAGTATATGGCAAAAAGCAGCTTTCAGCTTTTCAGACTGAAGGCACCTAAACACATTATCTTCAAACAATGCACAGAGCTTCTCTAGTAACATATTTAAGTAGACAGGTTCAATATTTTTGTAAGAATCTGCTTCAAAAGGCAACAACGTCCTCACCAACAGAAAGAGTGGTTCTCCAAAGAGTTCTGATTTGTCAGCATCCATTTCAAGTGCTGATTGCAGAATTTCAAAAAAGACTGTGAAGAAAACACTAGCCAACTGTTCTGGAGGTCCTCCTAAGTGAATTAATTTTACTAAGAACTTCACTGCCAAAACTTTAACCTTTGGACTGCCACACTCCAACAGGGAGCAGCCTATTCCCCAGAGAACAGTATCTTGTCTTACAAAAAACACATCTGCAACAATATCTGTCAGAATAGACATTAATATAATTTCCAAACATTCCACATTGGGCATACCCAGCAGCTGTAATGGCGCCAGTCTTAAATATCCCACATTGTCACTTGCATTGCTTGAAAATCTCTTTACAGTCACTGGCCAGACAAGTCCATCTCCCCAGAGGTGTTTCTGTGCATCTCTTTCATGCAAGAAGATCAAGTCTTGGAAAAGCTGCAGCAAGTCTTTTGTTAGTACTTCAAAAATGGAGCAACTTTTCATTTTAAACAGAAAAAGTAAAGAGCAAATGACATCACAAATGTTCTTGTGCAACATGTCACAGTTTGGAGTTGCAGCAATTCGGAGAAGCCTTGTTATGATCCAGTTGCTAAATTCTAGGACAATAAAAAAAGAAACAGTGAACAGAAAATGAATAAAACAAAATCCCAACCCTCCTATTATAAGGACCTCTCTGAAAGCAGGTTTCTGATAAGTAAAGCAAAAGAAAATTCCTTGAGATAAATGAGTGTAGGTCTAGTAAACAGAGCCTCACTGAGACATTTCTTCAGCAGATCTTATTGAAAAAGAAGAAAATGGGGTGGGATGCAGAGCAGGTGGGGAAAACCAACTAAATAAAAACCCTGGCAGACATTTTATACTGGATAGTTTCAGACATTTTCCTCTGTCAGAAAACCTAACAACTGTGGTCAACAATCGCATGTACAGAATACCTCATCAACATGAGCCAGGTAGTTGCACTAAGCAATGGTAATGAATAAGGTCAAACTCTCTCCTGATGAATTTTCATTATCACAAGTGCAAATCATTTCACATATTAAAAGCCTATCATAACATTAACTTACTTATAAATATGTAACGCGGAACTTATGAATCTGCCCCTTTCCCGTTTTTTGTTCTTTTGTATGTTCCTACTGTCAGAAAAGCTGAGTCCTGAAAATATCAAGCTTCAACATAAACATTTTCAACAAACTCACCAATGCAACCGCTTTCAGTTTCCTCCTGATTTCCATCCACATTTACAAACATAAGCGGGGAAGATTTCATAATATGTTGAATAAAGTCAAGCAACATTACAGAACTGGGCTGTGAATCTAATTTCTTAATCAGTTCCAAAGCAACTTAAAAAAAAACAAACCAAAAAACAAAAAAAAAAAGACATTTCTAAATTAGCATTGCAATAAGTCAACTTCATAAAGTTTGTTCACACCTAAAGAGGAAGAAGACATTTTTAATATAAAATACTATGGTATGGCATCAAACTTGCATAATTATCCATTAGGAGAGTGCCTTATCAATCCATGAGCATGACGTTGCGCATACTGTAAGCCTTCTATGCAACACCAAACTGTATGCATATAAATTATTCAGCTTATATCCAACTGTTTGACAAGTGAAGAATAGCAAATAGTTAGCATTAAATTTTAATCAATTTTCCCTAGGTTTATGATCTTGGTAGAAAAACACCACCCTAAAGTTGTTCCAAATCTCCAAGAAATACAAACTTTAAAATCGTAAGTTCAGCTTACTCAATCAGAAAGTTTGGTAAAATACTAAGCATATCTAATGCTGCTGTACAGCTCCATTGAAGCAGGTATCTGAAACACATTTTCCAAATTCCACATGGTTAGTTACCACAACAAGGAAACTATCGCAGATTCAGATAGGAATTAATCAGAGAAGTTCCAAGGTAATGACAAAATACAACACTTATGCATTCAAAAGCAGTATTTAAAGCAGATTGCCTTTTTGTTTTTATAGCCTTCCCTTTCAGTACTATAAGAGAATTAACAAACATCATCTAGAATTAATAAACATCATCTATAGAGTAACTTGTGTGATACTGAAATTGATCAATTCACTAGACAAAACATCTGTCTTACCAAGACAGCTACATAAAATTGTATTTGGGAAACAGTTACTCTTACTCTGATTCTCCCTTATGCAAATGTACAGATAACTACAAATGGTAATTTTGTAGTATATGAATTTTATAATTACCAAATTGTTGTTGGTAATAACTGGAACCTTATCATGATTTAAGGAGTACCAATTTGCTAGAATAGTAAAACTGAAAATAAAGCTGTTTACATCAAAGTATTTCAATTCTTAAAGACTCTAAGACTCGCAAGCTATACTACTCAATGAACAATCACATTACTCCTGATTTTCAGTGTTGTGAGCACTTATATTCACACAACCCTGTGCTACATATCCCCACTTTTTTTTTTTTTTGGCTTAAGTTACTTCACATCTTAATAACAAATTCTTCATCATGGAAGTTATTAAAAGATAAGTCATAAGTAGTATTGCATACAACTACTAAACCTTTCTTGAAATGAAACTTGTAACTTTTTTTTGGCAGGAATTACATAAACCATAAAGCAGATTATTATATTAAAAGACAGTGATGTAATGCTTACCAACATCTACATCTGTGAGAATTCTGTCAATGAACTGGCAGAGTATTTGTCTTGGTTTCTGCACAACTGTATTGTATTCTTCTGGACTAGCACTAAAATTAAAAGTACATTATATTGACATTATCCATTTAAAATTACTAAATTACTAAATAACTGAAGCCTACCTCAACCACAAGATGTTAAATGCTGACTTTTTATTCTAGAAGTCTTTAAAAATAAATGCAAATTTGTTTTAATAACCAATGTATTGCCTCCTCCTCCTTATTCTTCAGAAGTACAAAGTTTTATGAAGTGATGAAGATAATTTTATTTTGTTACACAATTATCTTCAATACATATTAAATCCAGAGGGTAGACTATGAGATTTACTTGCATACTACTACAGAGCAACAGCCCAACTCTGGTGCAGAAAGAAACAGAATTAAGAACGCCTTTCACTTTTGGAATTAACCGAAATTATTCAACTGCTTAGCTACCAGTACCCTGGACAAGAGGTGTCAATAGCAACTGTTCACGTGACTAAGATAGCAGCTAGCTCTTGTCACGTCAGACCTTCAACATGCAATTGTATCTCCAAGTCACCTAGCTGCCTACTACAAAACAACACTTGTCTTGATGTTGCCATTAAAACTTTAGAGCCAGGCATTTGTCAAGCTCTTTTAATCCTCAGTGAAACCACAGTGCAAACACAAGGGAAACCACCAGCAGGCTGGGTGCCATGCAGGCCCACACGCCTCTCCCACCAGGAGGTACCAGCATCACTCGTGAGGGAGGGAGGGAACCACACGTGCCGGTGGCAGGAGAACACGGCGACGAGGATGAGGGAAGACCGCAGACTCAGAAGTCCTCTCACAGCCGTGAGGAAGGAACCTACTTTTCTCATCTCCCTGGGCCACACACTGATGAAGAGGCCGGGGGCGCTTCCCCCAGCACAGCGGAACCCCCCCCGCCCCACAAGCCCTGCGAAGCGGGAGCTGGGTCCACCCTACCTGGCCAGCTCCCGCAGCGCCGGGATCATGGAGGCCATCTCCAGGCCCTGCTCGGCCATGGCTCCCGCTTTGAAACAGGCCGCGCGCCGGTGAGGCGGGAACTGCACGACGGCGTCCGGCGGAACCCAAACCTCCTCCGTTGTCGAGAGGGCGGTGCGCGGATCCGCGGTGTTGCTGAGGTTTAACCGCTTCGTCACCACACGAGAGAGCGGTCACGGCGGCTATGCGGTCGGTTTCTAGCGGGCTCCTATGCAGCCCTCGCTGCCGCGGCAGGGATCTTCTCCGCGGGGCAGTGCACACACCGGTGGCAAGCCAACAACGGCCAAACAGACCCCGCCGAGCCGCGCCACCGAGGGGCAGCCGGGAGCCACAGCCTCAGCACTAGCCACGACTCCGGGGAACTCGTAGCGCATAGCCGCGGGGAAAACTGCCGCAGTTTTCACGGTTGCTTAAAGAGAGGGTGGGGAGCGGCCCCGTGTTGAGGGGTGGCGAGGAGAAACTTCGGTGCGGAATAAGAAGGCCCCGCCAGAGGACTCGCTACAGCTCACTGCTCCCCCGGGCCGGACATGGCGACACTCTCGGGGTGCCCCGGCGCCCTGCGACCCCGGAGGGAGCGCACAGCCTCAAGCTCAGCAACATCCGGCTGTATCTGATCCTATACGCATCCCACCAGCGGCACAGAACGACCCCAAGTGACCCCGCCTGGGCCCTGCCCGCCCCTGCCACCACCCGCCCTGCCATTGGCAGCCGGCGCTTCCCAGCCGCTTGTCCCGCCCCGCCGGTGGCAGGTGGCGGCGGGTCCCAGAGGGTGCCGCGGCACTGAAGGAGCCGGCGGCTGGGCAGGTAGGGGTGGATAGAGTGAGTCATTGATCGTTTTGGTTGCTGGTGGCTGGTTCTCGGTGTTACCTCTCCACAGCGCCTGGGGGAGTGGGGTGGAAGGAAGGGACTAGTCTATCTCGCTTAGTTGGCGGGAGGGTGAGGTTCAGAGCCCACCGGCTCGACGCTGCTCCTTGTAGGTAATGAATGGCCTATGTTGCTATCTGTTTATGTCCTCTTGAGGATGTGAGCGCCTTTAAGTGCTTAAAGTACCAGAAGTCTTCAGGAAAAGGCTACTTAAACATTATACTGCGTGCGGAGAGTTATGTGCTGCCTCACTCTAGTGCGGAAGATACGTTTTAGTAGCTGTCCTGGGATGTGCTGGTGAGCGTAGGCTGCTGACACGCGCGTGTGGGACCTACCTGTGTAGTAAGTCTGCAAGAGTCCAGAGTATGAAAGGGTAAAATAAGAGAGTTGTGTGTAAGTAGAAATAGCAGCGTGAGTATGTGAGAGGAAAGGGGAGTTTGAGCTTTTTTTTTCTAATTACGATGTATAGCTCTTTCTGTACTTGTTTATGAACTTTGTGTTAGCATTATTCTGAAGGCTAAAATAAAATCCTGTTGGAGGCCTTTAATTCTGTTGCCTGTTTCCATTGTGCTGGGGTTATATCTTTTGCATATAAAACACGGTGGGGGGCATGTGCATTTCAGTTACTGATTCATTTCAGATGGATGCTTTTGGGCAACCTGTTAATTTTTCATGTGTAGGTTGTTATTTTAATCTGCAAAATAAATGTATGCCATTTCATTAAAAATTCTGCTGACCTTTCAAAGGTTGCTAATGTGGGAAGGACCTGGAATACTTTGAGAAACTTCATAAAGCGTAACTTTTATTTTCACTTGTTTTGAAACACGTATTACAATATTTTCTATCAGCTGATTTTATAAATATTAGTCTTTCAATAATTATTCTTAGAAAGGAAGCAAAAACTGTGTAGCTTTACATGTTTAGCTAAGTATAACAGTAATGATCCAGGAAGACTAAGTATGTCTGGGGTTTGTTATCAGTGCTATTTGGAACACAATTTTGTACAGTTTCAGTTAAGTCTCTTTATTGTTGAAGACAGCATTCTGAGTGTAAACTTCCAAGCCTGAGACAACAATCATACTAAGTGTAAATTGCACAACTGGCTAATTTGATGTAGAGTTAAAATTTTTGTGTCATCCCTGTTTAACTTAAGATAGCAAGATAGCTGTTGGGATTTTAAGAGAGTTTGAGAAAGCTGTATTATTCTTTAGCTTTCAGTCCTAAAAGACATGATAAATTTATTGACTCATAGGGTGATTTTTTTTGTTGTAGTTAAACCATAAGTGAGATAGACAAAGCGCTTTTGCCTGAAAGTCTTGTGAGTTAACAGAGAGATCATATTAATATAGGTATTGCAGAACTGCTTTCATTTGTCATAGGTAGAATGCTATATAAATTTGTGGTGCAGTTTCCTTAAGCATTTACGACACATGTAGTTGGGGGGGGGCTCTTTTTTTTTTTTTAAAGTATCAATTCACTGAAGACACCTCCTGCTTCTCATTCTTCACTGGTAATGAAGTTAAGAGACTTATTTCCCTTCCCAGTTGCAAAGGCCCATCTGCTGCCTTCTGACCATGTCATCAAGTCTTGGTCGTATAAAACTGCCCAGAATAACAATTTCATTGTGCTGCAAGGATGTAAGAAGCCTCATAGATTCTCCCCATAAAAACTTTTTTATGGGCACTCTCAAAACCTACCACTCCCCAAACCCACTAAGGAAATGCCAACTGAAACACCTGAATTTGGTCCTGGCTTTTGTTGAATGCATGATAAGCAGCTCAATAAACTCTTAATTCATCTCCCTGTTTCTTCCTTGTCCCATTATTTTATATTTTTATGTCTCCCGACCCTTCAGGAGGAGGAGCAGGTATATTATCCTGCTAGTGAGAGTGACTCATTACTAGTGGAAATAGTATGCCTTGAGACATTCTGTATGTTGTTTTTCTGGTGCAGCATTCGTATTGGTGAAATGAATGTTAGGTGTGCAGAGATTGCAGAACTTGGGGAAGTTCATGCAGATAGGTAGAGCTAAGTATTAAATACAGTATATGTGGCACTGATAAGGTTTCTGCCAAAGCTGACATTAGTCCTTTCCCACCCATCTTTTATTCTTCCCTTATTTTTCCCTGAGTTTTCCCCGCTTGAGCAGGCCTCTCGCTATGGACTTGCACCATTCTTCTGCACCCGCCCCTGCACGATTCTTCCACACCCAGGCCTCTATCTTCTTTTGCTTTCATTGCTTCTTTACCACATGCCTCTGCAGGCCAATATATTTATTTTAAGACACTGAGTGACTTGTGCCCTGGGACCTGCTGGTACAAGGCAAAGAGTAAGTACATGGATTGCACTTTTATTCCCTCTCTTTCTGTTTATTTCTGAGGTAGAATTACTGTTCTTCTTGGGGCTTATCCACTCTGTGGATGTATAAGATGTCCTCCCATGTGGTTAGCATGACTGCAGTTAAATCTCAGCTGTCTCTTGCAGGTAGACACAAGTGACTTTACTAAGTGCATTTCTTGATGCCTTCATGACCTGTGAAATATTAATGTTATAGAGGCTGATATGGTGGTCAGAGGAAATGCAGTCTAGATGCATGGAGGTCCTCTGAACTGTACAAATTAGTTTCATGTAGTATCAAGGTGTGCTTATGGCGTATCATTTGCATGGTTGCTGTAATAATACCTGATTGTATGATTACTTGAAGACTAATTTCCTTATATAGCCATGAAAATGGTGGTTGGAGTATTTGAACGCATTGTGTGACCTTTGAACGCATTGTGTGATTCCTGTATGCCATAAAAACGTATATTCCAGCAAGCTCGATGCCTGTGTTGCTGTGTGCCCAGCTTGTTTGGGGCACAGATTAAAATTACAGTTCATCCTGGATATTGGTTTGATAATGGGAGAGGGAGGAAGGGGAATGAAAAATTGAAACAATAAGTGGTGGTAAGGAGGGCAAACCAGAAACCTAAAAGCAGATTCATGTACATCCACCTACTAAGCCAAAACTATCAGGTAAAGGAGGAAGAAGAAGTGAGGGAAGAAAATATGCAACAATACAGTCTGCTTTTATCATGTCTTATTTCTGTATGTAATACAGAAGTCCTGCAAGCATTTATCCATGATCTTTATATGCATAAATGTGATGAAGTGAAATTAAACAGTTCTGTAATTTTAAGAGACACCTTGTTAAAATGTAATTTCTTTTGGAACCTGTTGTGACTATTCTTTTCTTATCTGCAACTACTACTATTAAAAATAATTGCCTGTATGTTTTCTTTGTTTAATTGTTTCTTGCTTCCCAGTATTTTTAGTTTTATATTTAGTTTTTAGTATTGCCAGTGAGGCTAGTAGCTGTGGAGGAAACTCACAGAAATGTATTTGCTACCAGGATCAGTATTATAACGTCAGGTCTTTTTGAGTTGAGAACTTTTCAATGAGAGTTAAGAGGCCTGAAATCCAGTTCCCTAAGGCCAAATTTGCAGAAGCTTAAATGCTGATTTAAAAATATTAAATAATAATAAAAAACCTAAAGAATGTAACTGTTATAATGATTTAATGGGAAAAACTTTTCCATGGTTTAATTGGTCCTGGAAATTACTT
The DNA here is from genome assembly GCF_028554395.1 of Pezoporus wallicus. NCBI lineage: Eukaryota > Metazoa > Chordata > Aves > Psittaciformes > Psittacidae > Pezoporus > Pezoporus wallicus. The sequence continues at coordinate 5,391,979 of NW_026640059.1, forward strand.
ACTTTTTTTTTTTTTAACTTTTTAGCAACAGTGATGCTTAAGAATCCCTTAATAGCAGAACTGTATACTACTCATGTTACGAGAAAATTGTGTAGTGTTTTAATTTGCAATGTTGTTTAAATTGCGGTTGAAAATTCTGGCTGTTGAAAAAAGGTTTGTCTTTAGTTAAAATATTTCTTCAGTGAAAATCTAAATAACTGCACTAGCTACACTTTTCATAGTGGAAAGTTGTTTTCTGTGAAAAATTTAATGTTAGGAGAAAAAAATTTCCACCTGTTTCTGTGTTCCATGCTGCTTAAGACTAGAAAGAAGTTTACACAAGGGAATATTTATAAAAGTTCTGCTAAATGTCAACTTTCCCCATTGGCTAGTTTACTATAGAAACCAATGCAGTGAGTAAGGAGAAAGGGGATCCGTGGGTTTTGTCCTTTAACACCCATCCCCCCCCTTTTTTTTTTCTCCCAAATAATTTAAACCTCTCTATGCTGAAACAGTATTCATTACACTTTGGAGGAGCATGTGCTCCTTGGTGAATATTTTCCCAGTATTTGAAGCTTTCACAATTCTGTGAGGATTATGTCAATGAAATAGACATCACCTGAACAGCATGCAATGAGAAAATAAATAAACTGAAAAGATTGTACCCTTACATTTAATGCTTCCCATAAAGTGTGTGGGTAATGGTTAGATGCCACAAAACCTCTCAAAATCTCTGTGTTTACGTAAATGGTTTAAACAGGAGCACCAGCAAGTAAAATCCTAGCAAACAGAATTATTACTGGAGAAGGCTCCTCTGTACTGTGCCAAACAATAAGGAAACAATAAATTTAAAATGTAGTGCTTGGAAAAGATCCCTAGCTAAGCAACTGCGCATGCTTTTCAATTTAAAGCTGGGGTTTAAGATCAGTGTTAGATGATGTCTCACTAGCTTATTTAAGCTCATTTGACGTTCACTATGCTAACAGTTGCCTAATGGTCATGTTGTGATATGCAAAGGGATATGAACAGTGAAAACTCTCATTAGCCAGATCGGTGTGGATCCCGAGTTCCAGGGTATGGTAGAACCAGTTCTGCATTACAGTCATACAGTTCCACTTTAATAAGAGTTTTTTAAGCATCACATTTGCTACACCTTTAAAAAGGGGCTGCAAAATGAAACACTGACTTCTCTGTTCTGCAGTGTATATGTGAGAAAATTGCTAATTACATTATTTCAGCTAGTCGCTTGCAGGGAAGTACTAAATATCAGTCATGGCTTAATTATATACATAGTTATTTGGTTTGGTACTTCTGAATTTAACTTACTTGGTGAATGTCTAGATTTTTATGTGGAGGTGTGTACTTAGTTACTACTATTACACACTGGCATCCAGAGAGAATAAAGGTAGTGCGTCACAATAGCTCATCAGCAAGACTGGTATTGCTAAGCTTCTGAAATAAATTACGCATAAAGCAGTTGTGTGCTTCTGCGTGCATGCTTTTGGTGGGAAAAGAATTATCAACCCACTTTCAGAGCTCTCTTGCAGATGGCTTCCTAACAATAATAGGCACTAGCAAAAAAGAATGCTGGGTCTAGTATTACCCACTTTAATTCACTTAATGTATTCATCCTTTCATCTTGTTAATAATCATTGGTAGAATGGACTGATTAAAAACATTGACATGTAGAAAAGCTGAAATATTAGGCTGTGTGTTATCAGCAAGATTCCATTTACTTGAATGCTAATTTGAAGGATTTGTCCTGGTGTGAGCTTCAAAGCTAGCTGTTTCTTCTCAAACCAGATGGTCCCTGAGAAGTTTTTCTTTTCCAAAATTTGTATAGTTTGGAATGTTTTTTTCTTGCTGACTTACCAAGCTCTTCTTCCTGCTCCATGTCTTCCTTTCTCCCATTTTGTTTCCACAAGTCCTACAATTTCTCTTTGCACTAATTTATGCCCTTATGACAAAAGGAACCTAGGGTCTGTGCTTTCATATCCTAAAGGTAGGCCAGTATAAGGTAGTACGAAATTCTCCTTTTCCATTGGGCTGAGTGTTTTACTTCTGCTGTGTTTCTAGTCCTCTAAGTTTGATTTATAGAATCAAGATATATTAAATTGAAACTAGTGTGGATTTCACCAATGATATAGCTGGCATCAGAACTTGACTCTGATTCTGTTTCCCCCCCACATACCCTCCCTTAAGTAACATGATGTATTCAGTGAGGAAACAATTCATTACTAAATATAAAGTTTATTTTGCTTGATTTGTTATCACCTATATTAGCCCCTCAATTGTGTGGGGTAGATTATTTTTCACATCCCAAATTAGTAAAATGTTATAGCACATGAATTCCACTCTTACTGATAATTTCATTGATTTAAAAGAGTTACTGTGTGCTTAGAGTTGTATTCACAAATAACTACTTCTCTAGTTCAAGGCCTATTGGATCAATTCTCCTAAAAGCTGTTATCTGGTTCATTATTGATATCTATATACCTTTGATCTTTCATGATTCTGCTACTACTGTGTGTTTCCAGGTATATATTGCTAAACATAGACGGAAAATATCTATCCTCGGTAGGATACAACTTTGTATAAAATAAAATACAATTCTATCAGCATTAACTAAAATGCATACGTGGGTACAGCATTGCAAAGTGGAAGTTTCTGTTGTGTATATTGGAATTACTCCAGCTTTTTTTTTAGTGATTCTAATGAAGTTAAGCCTGGCAAAATTACGGTTGCCTGTTGCAGTTTGTTAATGCTGTATGTGTCAGGGTGATTGAGCTTTTGCATAAGGATGGTATAAAAAAGGAGCAAAACTTTTTTTAATAGATTTTAAAAGTTTAAAATTAAAATGTACACTCCCCAGAATTTCCAACATCCTTGAGACTATCCATTCTGCCTCCGACTCAACTTCCCGATTGGCTGCTTCAGTATGGGCAATGTGGTTTGGCCACACTCTACCAAAGCTGCTCCCCAGAGAGGCCTAATAGCAACACGAGAGAAGCTGTTTGTCATGCCAGAGCAAATCCCTACTTCTGGCACTCCATTATTTTGCTTTTCATAACGTGGCTTGCACTCTAAAATGGCAGCCTCCTGTTGTGATGAAACACAGCTACTAGGTTGGCTATGATGGGCATTTTAATAAAGTTCTGTCTGATAGACTGACTGCCTTGGGGAAAGTAGACATGTATAGTAAATAGAAGCACATATTTCTGTTGCATTCCAAGATTTCTGCATGTTTGCCCTCCTAAAAGTAATTTTTGTGGTTGTCAATCCATGGAACAAACTTTTTTTTGCCATATAGTTTATTTTTTAAGCCACAATTCTGCTTTTTACTAAGTAAGTTAAGATCAAGGCATTTAAACTCAATAGGATTAATCCAAATCAGTCCTTCTCAACCAAATAAGCATATGCTGGATGAGTAATTGGGTGCTACTATAGTCTCTGTGCTACCTAAGAAGTGCTTCATTAAGATGTCACTTTAGTTGTATTGCTTTCAGCTACAATCTACAACCAGGGCGAGATAAACCAGTAACAGTGGGAAAGCTTGTCCTTCATATTTGAATCAAAGTATGGAAGGTAAGCATAAAGTTGGATTGCTAGTTGATAGTAGTAGCACAATAAGTATTTCTGTGGTATGTTTAGATATTTAAAAACGGGTTTAAATATACAGTTTAAATATACAGTACTGTTTAATGCTCAAGAGCATTAATTTCTGAGAGTTGGAAATATGAATTCTTTTTCATGAATTGTCACCGTGTAAAGTGACAGTAAACAACGTGCTATTGTAAAGGTTGGTGGGAGAAGGATGAGCTTATAGGCACAGACTCATTCCTAACTTAACTAAATAGGCAGACATTTCGAATTTTAAAATATTAGGTGAAAGAAAATGCGCATCTTGTGAGATCTTCTGCAGAGACATGTTTTGCCCTTATAAAAGAACTGATCTGTCAGCAAGCTGATTTATCTGATACTTGGTCACAGTTGACAATTTTGTCATCAAAGGAAGTTTTTAGCTACATATTTCACTTGCTGAACATGTGGAAATTTGCTTTCAAACTCCTAACAAGTGTTATGGCTTTAAAACAATATAAGGAAGAGTAATATTTTACTTCAAAAATGTCAGTTTGTAAAGAATTTGGACTGCTATCTGGCAATTTTGGAAGACTGTAGCATTTACTGCAGGCTATGAGAGCAAAAAATTGTCACATTGTGGGACATTTTAAAATGGCTAATGCAAACCAAATGAAAATATATGCTAAATTTAATAATACTAAGAATTCATGTTTAACTAGGCAAAAAGTCTCCTTGCAATGACAATCTGCATGATAAGCTAACAGGATTTTCTGTCTACTAAGTATTGTGCCCTGTAGTTACCAGACAGTAGGTAAGTGTCAAGCATATCTTTTCCACTTATAGGAGTTCAGGTTATTAATTTTAAAGCAACAGGTATCTTTTTAAACTATAATTTTTAGGTTCGTAAGGCTTATTACTAGCCTAGCACTATTTTGTAATTTGAATGGTTTTACAATATTGTAAAAAGGTAACAAAATGTTTAGTTCATAAAATCATACACATCTTTATATACTGTTTTGCAGCAGAATAATAATTTATTAATTTAGTAGAAGCACCTGGCTAGATTTTATATTTAGACTATTTTTTAAAAGCTAATTATTTTTTTTTTGCATAGTTGCAATTTATGATTTAAATGCTAAGGGATGTCTGCGCATGTTGCCAGCTCAAACTTATAAAAAAAAAAGAAAAAAAACAAACCAAAAAACCCCCCCAAAACCAAACCCAAACCAGAGAATTTGGCAAACCCAAGATTTTTATAAAGTTCTGGGATTTTTCTTTTGTTTGTTTGGGGTTTTCTGGTGGAGTTTTTTTGGGTTTGGTTTGTTGTTTTTTTTTTAAATTTATTTTGATTTCTTACGTGTTTAAGAAAGATTGCGGAGCTTTCACCTAAGCATCAGAAACAACTTCATATTCTTAAGTGAAAACTATCTCCTAAATATATGATTCCTAAGTCTTGGATTTTGAATAAATTGGGTATAAAACATTTGCTCAGCTGTTTGTTTTTTTTTTATTGTGTGGGGTTGTTTTTTTTTTCCTTTTAACTCTTAAATATGATTAAAAATGACAGTTGGCAACAACTACTGTAGCTGTTTTCTTCTGGCCTTATTAGTAAGAACTATAGTACCAGCAAATGAACTTCATGTGTGCCCCAGATAGTCTTCTAGTTTAGAAGCTACAAACAATACTCTACTTAGTTTTAGTTACTCAGCTTTACTAATGTGTTCCTTTTATCCTAAGCACTTTAGCACATATAACTCTTTAAGGCTATGAATTGGCAAATGGGTAACATTTATGCATCTGTGGACTTAGCAGAGACTGGATGGCTTGGAAATGCTGCCAGTTGCTTTTGCCCTGTGTTCTAAAAGACGCTTTTTTTTTTCCTCTAGTTTGACCAATGAATAAAGAAAAACAAAAATAACCTATGAATTTTCCATGACACAAAATCCTGGCTTGCCTGTAGTATAGTAGCTGATCAGTCTAATCTTCTAATAATCTTTTGAACCATGTAGAGTTGAATAAGGTATTAGCAGGTGACAGAAGGCTGTACTGCCATTTGGTAACTAATAAAAACTGAAAACTAGTCTGGCAACATGCATCTATTTGGTACTGTTTAGTAATTGCAATTAGCTGGAATATGAAGAATATGTGGATGTGAACTGAATTGCTGAGGGCAGGAGAATGAATCTGTGTTTGTATTGTTACTCTTAATGATCTTCACATGATTAACTTCTGGGGTGACCTTAAAACTAAGTTCATTAGTAAGAGTTAGCTTGTGGCTCTGACTGCAGTTTTAGCATTTGTAGCAAGCTGAGGTTTCCTACTTCAGACTACCAGAGAGCAGGCACATGGAAAGGTCAAGACAGTAGTTTTCTGGAGTGTTGCAGTTGTGTGATTTTAAAATCTGCCCTTCTGTCTTTTAGGCTGCTTGTTTACGGACAGCTTTGTTCATAGTTTTGCGTTTTAAGTTATGTGCTAACTATATGGCATTTTCATGCTTGGAGGGAAATGGTTCATAATTTTCCAGTTGGTTTAAGAAACAGATACTTTTCTGAAGTTATGAGTGCTGTAGAAAGATAGATTTCTTAGCAATACACAGTATGTCCTGCCTCTCAAGCAGCATTGAATCTGGAAGTAATAGAGGCTTGGGACAAAACCTGACAGCCTTGAAAAAATATCAGTGATATTGTAACAGTTGAAGGTAAGCACACTTTGACTGCAGTAGATGGAATGCAAAATCCAGCAAACTTTGAGCAACTGTGAAGCTTGTCACATGTGAAATGGTAATTTGCTAACAGCAGCAGCAGAATGTGGTTGTGAAATAGGTAACAACTGCTGTGCTAGAAGCTGGTAGATAGTGAAAAGCTGTGCCATTTGTTGTATTTTAATGTTTTCTGATTACTTTTGTTTCCTTACTATAAATACTGAAGTGGAGATAATTTTGCAACTACTTGACTTTAATAGCACCGTCACTTTTAGAAAAGTACTAATTTAAATTGTCATTTAGAGGTAGACCAGAAGATGCTGAATCAGTAACTTGCACAATATCATCCGTTCTCATTATGTGACCAACCTTTCCATTAAAATTGAAGATGCTCTCAAAAGTCAGTTTGTGGAGTTGAGAAACTATATGTGGATCTGTTTAATTTTAAAATAAAGCTTCAGTCCTTCCAGTTATAGAGAAAAGCTCAAAAAGTTGATTTTTATAATAATGTGGAATATCTGAAAACAAGACAGATGTAATTCCATATGAGTAATTTTTAAAACTGACTTTTTTTTGTTAGGGTTTGATTTGTGATTGTTTTTGAAAATTTGGGGTTATGACAGTTGCTTCTGTTTAGCTTTTCTGTTTAGTAATCAACTACCAGTGCTATAGTTTAATAAAGGAGTACAAGAATAATTAAAGTATGATCTCCAATTTTATTTGTGAAGTACTGGGACACCCAGAAAGACCCTTTATCAAATGGGGATCATGTCAACATATCGTTAGCTCTGAGCATGATGTTTGCTCTGTACACAAAGTTCTTATTGATGTGGATATTTCAAATAAGAATTTCAGTATTTTTTTCCCAGTTAAGATATATATCAGAGAATATTTATATGGGACTTTACTATAAAAATAATGCAATTTTTGTCACTGTAGTTGCATGCTAACGACAGCTGTGTGTGCATAAACCTAAACAGAGGAAGAAAGAGATTAAGTATCGTTCTTTGTTGTGTCCTTTAACTGACTCACTTTTGCTGTTGAAAACTTGGTATGTAATGTCAGCCTAGGTACTAAAGAATGACTTGAGAACGGGGTGCCTGAATGAACTTGATTAGCGTAGCCTTTCCATTTATATTTTAGCATGGTTTGCTTTGGTGAGATGTCACAGAGAAACCAAGTTTGGACTTTGGAAAAAAAAAAAAAAGTCTCTTCTTCAGACCAGTGACTGGTAATCAAATGGATTTTGCTGTTTTCCAGCTTCTCATCAAATTTTCTACATGTTAATGATTGACTCTTTCCATCTGCCATGCATTTGCATGGTAAAACTGCTGTGATGCTCGGACCTTAGGCATTCATCTTGCCACAATTTCTGGGGTTTTCATTCTGTGCTGTGGTGGCTGGTATGTTAGTTCAGCCTGTACTTTTGCCTTGCTTTTGGTGGCAGTATCTAAGGCTCCAGCTTCCAGTACTAATTGGGAGGAATGATTCTTGCATTCTAGAGACAGTGTCTTTGCCTCATCAGTGGGTGGATGAATTCAGAAATAGTACATAAGCAAAGATATTCATATGGGTAAAGATGGGGGCACGGTCATTGAGGCAAGAGATGGGGACAAGGTCATTGAGGCAAGAAGGAAGACCGGAAAAGGTGCTTCGTGTGAGCTTGCAGAAGTTCTCCAGGAAGAAGGGTCTAGCACATTAGTGTTCTGGGAAGCCAAGTGATTAGTCAGCAGAAGACATAGGTTTCAGTATAATAAACTGATTTTTTGGATAATATCAAGTAATCAGTCCAGAGGGCAAATGATATGGTTAGTGAGAGAGGATGAGAAAAGGTCATAGAAAATGAAACAGTGCATTAAGTTGATTGAAGTTGTTGAAAGACAGATACAGTTTCTGTTCAAGGCTTAGACCAGTCTAAGGTTATGGTGTTTACACTTGTGAAGAAGTTTCTTCCACCAAGTCACCTTAATCTCCCCTGAGCCCCATCATAACTGTTAATAGCTTGTTAATTAATTTGAATGTAGCTTTGCAATCATGGATTACTTGAATATAGACATTGTCATGTGTAAAATGGAAAAGCAAGATTTTTGCTTCCAGAACAGTGCTTTTAGATGTTTAATGACGTTCAAAAGTCCAACTTGAGATTCTTGGATAAAAAGATGAGATAATGGGGCTTGCTTCTCTTCTGTTACCATTATTTTGAGTTACAGAGGACAGTCTTAGTTGTGTTCTTAAGCTGTCTAAGGAAAGCATGTTCTTGCTTAATGCGAATAATATTTTTCTTTGCAAAAATATGACTTTAATTGTGAATAGAATAGACCTGATCGTAACTATGCTATATACTTGAAGCACAGAAGTGAAAAAATGTGTGTTGTGTAAGCCACACAGGTCTTGGCAATGGGCTTTCATGAGTTTTGTACCAGGACTTGTGAATTCCCTTTGTAAGCACTAGTTTTAAGTGTGCCAGTAACACATAAAAAATATTCAAGACTCTGGACAGGATGGTGGAAGCTAAAGCAATGCCAAAATGGTTCATATTGGGAAGGTAAGTACCACACCCACTAAGATCACATGTATTACAGTCCTGGTGATTTCTACGAATGTACATCCTCTGATAGGCTAGAGGAGACACTCTAGGGTTTGCTCAACAAAGGGAAGGTTTTCTGCACTATTTCGTTTCTCCCAAGGGAATTCCCTAGTTCCACTTCTCCTGCCACTGTTTTTACCTATTCTTTCCTGTCCTTGTGTGCCTTGTGTGCCGTGCCTTGTGTGCCATGCAGGTTCTATTGCTGGATGCAAGAGTTTCTTACTGTAAAATCAAAACGTTAGCAAGTATCTCTATGACTTCCTGTGTGTGAACTATGGAACTGAGACCTTGAGGAACTTTTCTGTTTACACTGACATTTGTATTTCTGTTTACACTGACATTTGTATTTCTGTAGCAGCACTAAACAAGAACTGCTTTTATCTCTCTTGGGAGGAGTATCATTGCAGTTGCATTGTACTTGAGTTATATGTTTTCCAAGTTTTTCATTATTTATAGTATGATTATTAGAGATGCTGAAAATCTGCAAAATCAGCTGGCTTCAGTTGAAGTTGCTGGAATACAGCTGAAAAATCTGTCTTTAATAACTGTGGTACTTTTGCTGTGATAATATCTGATAAAGTGCATTTTGAGCCTCTGAAAGATGTTCTCTATCTGAATTCAGAAATAACTCTTTTTCTTTAGACCAACTGTAAGGCTTGATTAGAGTGTATCAGAGCTGAATTGCTAAAACTCAGGAAAACATTACTAGATTCTTGTGTTCTTTCTGTCTCCAAGCTGTTTGCCTGCAAGTACTAGGTTCAAAAGCCTTAAAAGGGCATAATAGGGCCATCCTTTTCTGCTGCAGATTGTAGCAACTTTATTCTTGTTTGTTTTATTTCCATGAGAACATAAGCTGCTTCTACTCTCAAGGAGCTTTGAAAACACTTCTAAGTGGACACAGTCTCTTATGAGTGGATACTTAGTGTATTTGTTAAACATTAAGTCCTTCTGCCTTTTGTGTTCTTTTTCCTGATTAAATATTTATGTTGTTAAGGAATGATACACATACGTAAATTATTTGAAATCGATCATGAAAGATGTTGAGCTAGCATAAAATGTTATTAAGATTTATGGTTTGAGTGTATTCAAATTCCTACTATGCTTTCATTTTCCTTCTGAGTCTGCACTTCTCTTGACATAGCTTGGGTATCATGTGCGTGCTGTTACTGGACCTTCACCAAGGCAAAGGTTGTGGATAATAAAACTGAGAACAAGTGCCACTTTAGTAGACTCACTGTATCCAACCTTTATGCTGGATCAGAGTTCTTTGAATTTAACTTTGTTAGAGATTCTGTTGGGAAACTTTATTTTTGTGTCCCTTAATTTGTTGCTTATTGTGCAGCCCAAAGCATTGGTGTAGCTAAACTGTGAACAGGTGAAGTTTGCAGAATGTTTCAGGAAAGATACTTCTATTAACTCTGCATGCAATAGCATTTTTTCAAAGTTATGTTCCTAGAAGTGGTCATTCTGGTATAGGTAAGGTTTCCATTGATGTTCTTTATTCAGAGTGCTGAATGCAGCAGTACAAAGCACAGGCAGTCTGAGATCCTTCTGAATGATGCATGTGAAGGAAACTACATGAAACTGATACTACTGATGAATTTACATGGCTATTCTGTGTACTCAGCAGCCGAAGGCATTTTGTTAGAATGAAAAGGTATCTTTCTAAAGTAAACATGTATCTGCTCTTCATCCTGTTGTAAGCCTCATGAAATTATTCCGTACTTACACCATAGTAAGTGAAGTCAGATCAGGCCTACGACCAGCCTAACAGTTAGGTTCTCAGTTTAATGTTTTACTGTTTATTCTCAAGTCACCCATGTTTATCTTAAAGGCATAGTGGAAAATGTTGATTTTATTATTCACCAGAGTTACTGTACTGTGTTAATAAATTCCTACGGAGTAAATAATTAACTTCAATTTAAATCTTCTAGTCCTCCTTACGTAAGGTATGTATTTCATGGGCACATAATTTATCACTGGCTGGTTTGATAGACTTTCTCTAGCGAAGATCAGTGCAGACAGTTTTGGAAGAAGTTTTGTTTTTTTTTTTTTTTAAAGGGTAATTTTTTTCCTCTTAAATTATACCTCGTTCACTGCATAATGCTGTACATAGAAGATTGAGGAAAATTGCATGAGTTAGCAGTTTATATGATGAAGCATAACATTTTGTAATTGTTATCGTCTAACTTCTAGTAATTTTGGTGGTTAGAAATATATCCGTCCATATTTATAAGCCCAGGCTGAGAAACATACTCCCTGACTCTTCCAAGTAGTGAAGCTTTAGACTGTGACTGTGTGATGTTTAAAGAACTTTAATAACTGTACCTGACATAACTATATCCTGTCACTTGTTTTAAAAATTAGCAGTGTGCTTCAGGAGTTGTAATATCTTTTTTATGTACACAGATATATGTATTTATATAGCGAATTACTTTGACTTTTCAGTGCTCTCCTGTTTTAAAGGTTCACAAGCATCCCCTTTGCTGCATTAGGAGTGAATCTGGTTTTGTATCTTTTTTCTTTGTAAGAGCCAGTGCTCATCATTCTGCAGGTGTATTAGGCTCTTTCTGTATTTAGAGGACTGTCTAAATACCTGGAATGCTGTGTTTGGTTTTGGTCCTCACTATACTAAAAAAATGTTGACAGGCTGGAAAGGGTCCAGAGAAGGGCCACGAACATAATTCAAGACTGGAAAGCATGCCACATGAGGAAAGACAGTGAAAACTGGGTTTGTTTGGCCTTGGGAGTAGAAGGCTCAGGTGGGACCTTATCATCATGTTCCAGTATTTAAAGGTAGTTATGAAGGTGATGGGGGCTGCCTTTTAACAAGGAGTCACATGGAAAAGAGGGAGTAATGGGTACAAGTTATTCCTGGGGACATTCCAGTTGGAGATGAGGGTAATTTGTCCTCGTGAGAACAATCAGGCATTGGAATAATCTCCCCAGGAAAATGGTGGATTCCCCACTGTATTCCATAATTGAGGCTTCTTTTACTTTAGATAACATAAAGTCTATTTCTCTCCTGTTAATGTCTCCTGCAGTTTTTTCACTGACACAGGAAAGATGAGATATCTTTCTGTATCTTATACCAGTGTAAACTATATAAAAAAAATTATGAAGTCATTGAACCCTACTGATTATTCATTTGCTCGTAAAGATTAAGCTGTATCTCACAGCAAGGTAACCTCCACTGCTGTGTTATTACAGACCACCAGTGAAATACCTAAAACAACTTGTCCTTTCACCTTATTAAAGGATTGATTTAGTTGGCCCCTAATTATTTTTATATTTGGGGGTCAGGAATAATCTTGGCATAAGTAAAAATATACCACAGTATCAGGGAGAAGGGGACAGGATGCACCAACCCAAACAGCAAACGGAACAAACAAAAAATGGTGCAGTTATATCATCTGGAGAAGACATCAGAAGCCTCTGTATGTGTATTCATGTAGAATTAACATTCTGTGTATCAATGGCAGTTAGTTCCATTGCTCAAATCTTTATTATATTTAAGTCTTTTCACTAATGTTTAATTAGCATTTCATCAGTTAAAATACAGCAGCATTTTCTCTGCTTTCTTTACTGACTGAACGCAACATCTGATGCATATCCTTGTTTTAAAGTTCCTGTTAATGTCTTCTACCTAATAATGCCTTCTTGTCACATTGAGACAGGATAGAACTTCTAGTTTAACCTGGCAAGAGCTTAAAAGAGACTACCAGTACATGAAGGCTAACCTGTTCCCACATTGGTTTAAGGAATCCAGATAAACTAACACAAGAATGAGACAGGTTAAATTTATGGTTATTTGGTTTTGGGATTTTTTAATTTTTTTTTTTCATTAATATCTATAGCCATCTGATTCAAAGGCGAATAAGGGAAGCAGAATTTCCGTGTTTTGTACATGTAGATAGTATATGCTAATAACCAGCTGGTTATTGACATAAAAGCACAACCTGCATTTGCAAATTGTGCTAGTTAGTATGTCAATAAAACCAACAGATTTAAGGATGATGCAGCAGTCAAGTGGTGTTTGCAGCAGGGACAGAGGAGGTGTGTCTCTAATGCCAGACAAAAAGAACAGTGACAAAAGAAAATAAGCTCTTGATTCAGCATTTGTAATGTCCATTGTTGTTGTGGAAGCAGCTGCATGTGGAAATAAGGCAAATAGAAATTGGAATGAAGAGCTGGAAAAGGAATTGCCATTTGCCTGCAGGGATGGAGAAAACTATTAGGCCTGATGCCAGTTAACTGCTCTTTTTTCTGACAGCTTTGGTAACAGGTCAAAAAAGCAGCAGGATCTTCGTGGTTGCTCAGCCACAGATAATTCTCTGCATGCAAAGAAGTATGATGATGGTATCAAAAATAGTTTGTATTGATATTGTATTGTATTATTGGATATGGATATCCATATTGTATTGTTGGATATGGAACATTTCAAGGATACTCCAGTGAATTGTCTTCAGATAGAAACAGCCTTCCACGTATAGAAGGCAGGCTAGGAATAGATCAATGTTGTTAGTTCATGTTAAGCATATTGGCAAGGACTGAAAAGAGGATCATGAACACTTTCTCAGCATAAACCCAATGTTTATACCTGCCTTGTCCTGGGGCAGTAGGAGATGGTTTGATGTAATCATAGACTATAGAAAATCCAAGTGTCGTACGAACACCACCAGAGTAGAGAGAAATGTGTTCTCTGTAAATGAATACATCTTTCAGCAGGTAGTCTTAGTCATATAACAGACATGTACCTTTGCAGACTGAATGTTAAATCTTGTCAGAGTTGCCTGTGAACTGAGCCATCTTGGGCAGTGATAAACCTGTGTAAGGTATTTATTAGCTTAGATAGAAGGTCCTTGTTGGTATATTGAAATAGTCTAAAATGTCTGACTAGTTTAGGTATTGTCTCTGCCCAAACTAGATCTCTCCTGAATGCCAGAACCATGATTGCAGCACTTCTGCCATTTAATTGACCAGCTAATTTACCCTGTAATTATATAATAGGGTATTTAAGACTGTCTCTTTAGAGCTTTTTTTAATCTGCTTCATTCAAGAACAGGTGTTTCTACTGTGTTATTGAAATAATCAATGTCTTTGGAAATCGAAGACTGCTATTTTCTGAAAAAGAATATGATGGATAATCTGAATTATGAATCATAAAAAGGAAGGAGTGAAACTAATTATATTGAAAGTTTCTAGAAAATGTTTTTGGTAAAATCTGACTCATAGGAATTGTAAATAGTTGAAAACATTAACAGTATGACAAGTGGTGTTGCCTTTTGCACCTGCATGTCTAAGTATTTCGTGCTTTGACATGCTGTGCTGTTTCTATATTTCAGAGGATTGTATTTTGGGGTTTTATTGCAGCTTCAGAGTCCTTTAAATTTCCTTAGGAATTAAGATTTAAATGTTTATTTGCTTACCCCAATTTTTTCACAGTTCCTTATTTCTTTAATTGCCACATCTGGCTTCCTGCAAAGGTACTTGCACTTCCAGAAACATCTGTATAAAGTGATTTCTTTATATATATATTTTTAATTTTTCTACGAGTATGAAGACTGATACATGCTGCTAGTAAGCTTAGCAAAATGGATAAGTAGGATTTTAATACTTAAATGAGATCTAGTGACATGAAGGAAAAAGACTTAACTCACCACCTACCCTCAAGGCCATATCCTGTGTCCAGGAACAGTCCCAGTGAGCACACAGAAAATACCCTAATGAAGAAGACAAGACTTCATTAACCCATGGTTGTTTAAGAACTCTTTTTATATATCATCGTGGAGGACAAATAAATCACTATGGAAACTTTATATAGCATCATGGAAGAAAAGTGAACTACTGCCTGAAAAGAAGCAGCAACATTTACTGAGATGAGAAGTAGATACATAGAGCCCATTACTTCTGTCTCTGTTACACAGCAGTGTAAGTGTAGGTAAATAAATGCATATGCTGCAGATAGGGCCCAAATAAATACTTTTACTTTTGTACTTTGAGACAGTAGTCACACACTCTTGAGACAAAAATTTTCCTGTATTTCCTAGAATGGTCTGGCAGTACAGTTGCTATATTAGGAGGTTTCACCACATCTCATGTTATTTATTTTCCTTAAAACCCTGACCCTCAGTTGAAGTTTGTTAAATGAGAAGCTTAACTTTAAAGTAATTTTCTTTTTGAAGGAAATGCCTAACTCTGGTTTCAGATAAGCACAAAGGTCAAAACAAACCCCAAAGATTAACCTCTCCACCCCAAAAAGAAAAAAAAAAAGAGAAAAAAAAGGTGTAAAAAATGTGTTTTAAAACCAACTCACCGTATTTTATAGTATGTTGAACAAGTAGTTGCTTTCATTTCAAAATAGTATTTTGAAAAATGTTGGGAGTTAATCATTGCTAGCTCATGAATGCTGCTTGTGTCATTCTGCATAAAGGTTTAGCTACATGTAGGATACCTTGTTCAGCTTTTTTTTTTCCTTTCCTTTTTTTTTAGCTCCACAGACTTTTCCACCATTTCCTGCAGAGTACTTTTTTCATTACAAACAGATCAAGAATTCTTAGTGAATATTTCACTATGTTTACCCGGGTAATTATAGACCGGTCATCCTTACCTCCATCCCTGGAGAGGTGATGGAACAACTTATTCTTGACACCATCTCTAGACATATCAAGGATGAGGGGGTCGTTAAGAGCAGCCAACATGGCTTTACCAAGGGGAAGTCATGTTTGACCAACCTTATAGCCTTCTATGAGCAAGTAACTAGGTGGATGGATGATGGTAGAGTGGTAGATCTGTTTTTTCTTGATTTCAGTAACGCATTTGATACTGTCTCCCACAGCATCCTCATAGATAAGCTAAGGAAGTGTGGGCTTGATGATCAGGTAGTGAGGTGGATCAAGAACTGGTTGGAAGGAAGAAGGCAGAGAGTTGTGGTCAATGGGGCAGAATCTAGCTGGAGGTTTGCGACTAGTGGAGTCCCTCAGGGGTCGGTGCTGGGACCAGTGCTGTTTATTATTTTCATCAAGGACCTGGATGAGGGAACTGAATGTACCCTCAGCAAGTTCACTGATGATACTGAACTGGGAGGAGTGGCTGACACACCAGAGGGCTGTGTTGCCATTCAGCAAGACCTGGACAGGTTGGAGAGTTGGGCGGAGAGGAACTTGATGAAATTCAACAAGGGCAAGTGTAGAGTCTTGCATCTGGGGAAGAACAGCCCCATGTACCAGTACAGGTTGGGGGCTGACCTGCTGGACAGTAGTGAAGGGGAAAGGGACCCGGGGGTCCTGGTGGATAGGAAGATGACCATGAACCAGCAATGTACCCTTGTGGCCAAGAAGGCCAATGGCATCCTAGGGTGCATTAGAAAGGGTGTGGTTAGTAGGTCAAGAGAGATTCTCCTTCCCCTCTACTCTGCCTTGGTGAGGCCGCATCTGGAATACTGTGTCCAGTTCTGGGCCCCACAGTTCAAGAAGGACAGGGACCTGCTGGAGAGAGTCCAGCGCAGAGCTACAAAGATGATTAAGGGAGTGGAGCATCTCCCGTATGAGGAGAGGCTGAGGGAGCTGGGTCTCTTTAGCTTGGAGAAGAGGAGACTGAGGGGTGACCTCATCAGTGTTTACAAATATGTAAAGGGTGAGTGTCAGGATGATGGAGCTAGGTTTTTTTCAGTGATATCCAGTGATAGGACATGGGGCAGTGGGTGTAAACTGGAGCATAGGAGGTTCCATGTGAACATCAGGAAAAATTTATTTACTGTGAGAGTGACAGAGCACTGGAACAGGTTTCCCTGGGGGGTTGTGGAGTCTCCTATGTTGGAGATATTCAAGGCCCGCCTGGACAAGTTCCTGTGTGATGTACTCTATGTTACCGTGCTCTTGCAGGAGGGTTGGACTAGATGATCTTTTGAGGTCCCTTCCAACCCTTAGGATTCTGTGATTCTGTGATATAAGGTGGTTATTTTGCAACTTTTGGCTTATAAAGTTAAGCCAAGACAAAACTTGTATTTCATGGTAGGCACCGCACCACGTGTAGCAGACTGTGCTCTCCACAGCCAAGCGCTGCTCAGAACTTACTATGTGCAGGCATGTGGTGCCGTATGCTGACTATATATGTGCCAATGGTATGTGCACAGTGGGAGATGTCAAATACAAGCTTGTATATTGAGGCATTTGTGTGTGACTTGTTTACAAAATTGCACTTACTAACAAGGGTCCTGCTCTAGTAAAGCTTTGATAGGAGGAAATGGGCAAGGGTCCATTATGGGGGTTTTATCACCCTTGCAAAGGTGCCTTCAGTTCTGTTTTGCCTTTTTATGGAGTTGAGAAAGTAGATTCACAATGAGACTCCAGTATTTGTGCTAAGTAAAAGCTTTTGTTTGGTTCTTTGACAGTGTTATGAAACGAGCTTGTAAGAAGAGCAGTGTAAAGGTCAGGAGGTGATAGCTTCTGCAGCAGAAAGTCTCATCAGTGTTCATGCGCTGACTATAAGCAGGTACTTGAAAGTGTCCCACTGAGGTTTACTACTGTGCAAATGCTGAAGTGCTCAGTGCTTTGCATGCCTAGATCCTAGCACTAATCATTCATGGCAATGATACTGCATTGCACTTGGAAATCAATTCTTCTTAAAATTACCTTTCATTTCAACAAACAATTTTTATGTTGGAAAACCACTTAAGCAGTGGAGGTTGATTGCTGGTCAGTGCTTATACTATGTAAATGAAAACATCAAGTGTATGAAAACAGGTGCTGCTATTGTGCATTCTCAGTCACTATAGTGAAACAATTTGCTAGGTGTTTGATGTACTCTGAAGTGGTGTTTGTAATGTTTTAAGTATGCCAGGACTGGAAATGTCATGCAGGTCTGGTACCTTGTATTGAAAAGGTCATTATTTACATTGTCATTACGTACATTAATATGTGCTTGGAATTAAAGCTTTATATATTTCCTGTTTATTATAATTAGGTATAAGCAATTGAAGACAATTCTTCTTGCTGTCCAGAGATGGAAAACAACATAACTACTATCTCTCGTGAAGAGCTTGAAGAACTAAGAGAAGCATTCAGTAAAATAGGTATGCTTTATGTAAAAAAATGAGGATGCAATTAACATTGCAAAACCATGTAGGGTTTGTGGAAGAAATCTTTATGGATCACTTCATTTTGATAGGGATGTGTTTTTCTTCTGTGTTGCCAGCAATAGCTAAGAAAACAAGAATGTTTACATAAACACCCTAATTTTCACTGAAACTATGTGTGTTTATTAATATATTTCAACTTCAGCAACTAAAACAGATATATTTTCTTGCCGAGCAGTTGCATTATTGTGCCATTGTATATGCGGTATGATAGGTCTCAATAAATTTTTTTAACTTAGATTTTAAAAACAAAGATTAAACTTGTTTTCATGTTAAATTGCTGACACTTTGGTTTTGCTTTGCTTGCACAGTTTGAACTAGTAATTTTTTTATTTATTGAATGAATTGGATTTTACATTTGAAAGTAAAGGTAATCTTGGAGACTTTTTGATCTTGCTTTTGTAGCTAGCGGATGTTAATAAGTAACTGTACAATTTTGTATGCTTGACAGGATGTTTGCAGATTAATTGGAGAGTAAATAAAAAGAGTGAGAAATGATATAGCAGCTAACACTTATTTCCAGATTGCAATATTGTTGTGAATGCTAAAGTTCATGTCTGCTTTATTTCTTATTTGCTGCAGTTCTGAAGGGATGATGTGTAACTGCAGCTCAGCAAATATAACTAACATATTTATAATAATTCACAATGGGAAAACAGGGTTGCTTTAGGCAAGAAGACTTAAATACTAGGATCCAGTTTGTTAAAGATACTATTGGGAAGCTGTAGGGTAGAGACCTCTAAGACTGTATGTAGCATAGAAAAGGTGAAGAGGAGATTACTCAGTATCTGTCAATACAGGTATCATGTGATGCCCAGTAGAGACTCAGAAAGCTTAACATGGAAAGAAGCAACTTTTCTTCGTGACAAGTAATAAAACCATGAAGCTATTGCATTGGGATGTTGTTCAGACCACGAGTAGATATGTTAACAGAATAAGATGCAATCACAGAAAACAATTCATGAGTTGCTGTTAAACAATCTTCTTGACAGTCTGTAGCTCAAGAAGTCTATAGCTCAAGAAGTCTATAGCCTGTAGGAGCTGGAAAGACAGACCATGTTAAAGAGCACTGTATGCATGTATTAATCTACTGTGAGGTGTTAGGATTAGTAGTGCTCACTGGTATTGTTGGACAGCTTTTCTATTTGGTTTTCACCATATGCTCCTACTCACTGACAAACGTTTTCTTATTGTATTACGATTTTTGTAAAACAGAAAAATTTAGCATCATTAGTGTTTTTCTTTTTTCATTGTTACATTTCCAGTGTCTTTATGGATAGATTGCTTGCAGCTATGTAGGTAAACTGAGAGAAAAGGCATCTATTTAACTTTCTGCTTGTCATCATGGAAACTTAGCTTCCGTGAAAGATGAACCAAGAGAAATAAAATAGCTGGTAACTTGAGTGAGCTCGTGAGCATGTCCTCTGCTTTTTAGATTATCCCTATTATTATGTGTATTGTGACATGTCTGCAAGTCATACAGCAGGTTAATGCATTTGCGGACATGAAGCTTTTCTGTGTAGTGTTTCATGAGTTGTTGGTAATATTGAAAACGGAAAGAGGAATATTTTTCTTTTTAACAGGTGTTGTTAGCCTTTTTGTCAGCAGTGAAATGTGGCTGCCTTATGAAGCTGTGCAGAAACTACTTAATGTAGTATAGATTACAGGGAAATGACCGTATAGCAGTCAGTTATGACTAGAGATGAAAGCATGTTTCTCTGCTTGCCCTTCTGTAATGTGATGCATACTCACCCACTCTGATAGTGTTGGCTGAGTTTTGATACTAGAGGCAACATGGGGAGATTTTTTTAACTAGTAAACCAAAGAAAGCAAAAATTGGAGCACCTTGACAAGTCAGAAAAGTAGCCACGTAGTCTTGCTTCTGTTTCTGACTCCTTGTGTTACTTGTGGATTTCTTTTAAATTAATTATCTTAGATGCATCATTTGTAGAACTGGGAAAATAATATTTGTATTTTTCAAGAGCTTTAGTATGATCATGAAAGAGACTCAAAGTTTTTGTCAAACTTGGAAAATATTAGCATTAAATATATAAAATTATGGCATTATATCCAGCGCTATTTATGCCAGTTATGATTTCTTGTATTTTATTAAGCTTCACCTGTACGGTGCTTGTCTACTTTGAAAAATACTCTCCTTTGCATAGATATTGCACTACAGGTACAGGTAAGGCTTTTTTAATGGACATGCTCAAATTCTGCTTGCACAGATATGTGTGTACATATATATGGAAATATGCATAAATATAAAAAATAGGAACAGATAATGAATCAAGCACATATTATCTGTTACATTGGATAAAAACATAGGTTTTTAAAATGATGCTTTAGTATACTAAGACAAGAATTCGAGACAGCTTTCTACATACAGATTGGCCCATAGGGGAAGTATGAAGGGTATTTTCATGATTTCTTCTGTGCTGCTGTCTTATTAATTGTAACACAAATTATACTGAACCTTTTACAATTTATTTTTTTTCATGTGATACAGCCATTCATTTTTTTCCCTATACCATACCCCTTGTTGAAAAAGGCATTCCTGACTTGGTCTTGGGAGCCAAGTGTAAGTGAAGGTGGTGATACAAATTGCTCCCAACATACCTAGTTAATAAATTAAGGAAGGTCACCTTTAATAAATAGGTACAGATCATCCCCAATTTATTCTTCACAAGTAAGCCTAGCCACATCAAAAGTTCTGAAGAACAGAAAGTGTCTATCAGACAGTAGGATAAGAAACAAAATGCAGAGTCTGGCAGAGTTCTTGTACAAGTAGTTTTTCTTGTGTAAGTGTGCTCTTCTAATAACAAGTTTCATCAGATTTGAGCTTACTGATTACAAACAGTGTAATATCAAAAGTAAGACTATAATAACTTATCTCCATTTTACTTGAAGGTTTATAGAGAGTTTTGGTGGGAGTCTTAAAAAGAAAAAAGGTTAAATTTTGCTCTTTAAAAATTTGCCATCTTGTTATAGCTTTGGTTTGGGATTATAAAGTAGTTCCTGAGAAAGCACACAACAAGATGGCACAACTTCTAGCCAGTTGTGCCTCTAATCCACAACTGTTCCTTCATGCTTGCTTACTTACTTGTGTCAGAAGAAGAAATACTTGTCTCCTAGAACTCTATTTCTCGTGCTTTTATTCTTGCCAGTTGCTATATTTGCTTCTTTTCATAAGTATAAAAATAACTAGTGCTTTCATGTTACAGATATTGACAACAGTGGGTATGTCAGTGATTATGAGCTTCAAGACCTGTTTAAAGAAGCAAGTGTGCCCTTGCCTGGTTACAAAGTCCGTGAGATTGTAGAAAAAATCATTGCAGTAACAGATACCAACAAGGACGGGAGAATTGACTTTGAAGAATTTGTTTCTGTGAGACATTCCCTTTAGAGTTTCTCTACTGTCTGATATCTGTTGATAACTAGCCTAGAAAACTGAAATAAGTGGTACAACTAAGTAATATTTTGATACAAATAACTAATATTTTGAGAATGAGGAAGAAATATGCTTTAGTCATTGAAAATTTGTATCTTTAGTTGTTTTCATTAGTTTACCAAAAAATCTGGAAAAAATGTGTAGATTGTTGAATGTAGCACTTGAGGTACTCACTGAGAAATAATATTGGATATCCAGTATACAAGTTTCATGAATGGATTTAAACTGGTTTTACCCATACAGTAAACTTTTTTCCAGAAGTAAATGTAAATGCAAAAGAAAGGCAGTCAGGTTAAGTACTGACTCTAGAGTACTTATAGGAGTTATCATTTGGTTATTTGAAGGCGTGACCAATCATAAAATGCTCTCTAATTTATTTTTTTTTTATTCCAGATAATTCAGGAATTGAAAAGTAAAGACATTAGCAAATCTTTCCGAAAATCAATAAACAAAAAGCAAGGTATTACCGCAATTGGAGGAACATCAGCAATATCTAGTGAAGGGACACAACACTCTTATTCAGGTAAGAAATAATTAAACATAAGCAACTTTTGCATGGAGGAAGACTTTACATTTGCACTATAGCTGAAGAAAATAAAACAAACCTGGAAAATGTTGCTGTTGAAAGCAAATTAACACAGAGAAGGTATGTGGAGATGGACAAATGTGGGTGGTAGCTTATTAAGACGTTGGCTGTTCAATTGTTGCTAGTTTCATGCTGGACTCAGAAGTGAATTAGGCATCTTTTGGAAAAACGAAAAATAAAAGCAAGCACTGACAGCATGTGGCTGAGGGCAGGAGGGCCTTTGGCATACTTCTAGTAAAGCTGGTCAAGTCTTTGGCCAAATCCCACATATCCTTTCTGTATGGGAAGGGGCCTCCTCAAGTCTCTGTACCCTTATAGAGTTGTTCACTCCCAGATGATTTTTTCATAGCCTATCTCATACTTGAGAAGTTGCTTTTAATACTTATCTCTGTTTCTTTCTCCTTCCTACTGCTGCATGTCATTTAAATTGGTAATCGTGCCTAATTGCATTGCAGCTCCCAGTCACGATGTTAACACCTTCCAAGATCATATTGCAGTAAGCAATATTGCAGCTTATTTGATTGACTTGAGTCTGGGATTTGCTGTGTTTCCGGAAGTGGTTTAAGATTCTTTATATGAGGAAGATTCACTTCAGTTACCTAAAGGTGGTGATACCTTCTGTCTCGGTATTGTTGTTATAGCACCACCTGCACTTGGTGTATGCCCAAAGCAGGGGATCTGTTCCATACCAAAGGATGTCTCTAGGGGGACACCATCAGAGCTAATTGTTTAGTCTCTTTCATTTTTAGTGGAGAGAAACTGACCCCACTAGAGGTGCAATTCATCTGACCTGGTCTCATCAGCATCTAGACTAGCATGCACTAGAATTTTGCATTTCTTCCCACTAACAATGAAAGAAGTGCAAAGAGTCAGGTGTAGGTACCTGTCCTGTATGTTTCATGTGGTAACTGAGGTGAATACCACCTGCACTGTCTGGGAGTTTGAGTATGGGTATTGCTTGTTGTCCCAATAAGCATTCTTAGTTACATACTAATAAATTCTGCACTAAATATGAAAGAATTTCAAGCTGAGGTACTAAACTTTCAGTTTCTCACAGCTAAATACAGCACAGTAACCCCAATAAAAATACTGCCAGTCTCTTAAGTCCCCGTAGAAGGCAGAACAAAATGCTGGATAGATGTGCACTTAGATCTCAAAGTTCCCTCTCTTTGCTGTAATTGCTGAGAAACTGAATTAAAAGTCAGTCATGATGATACCTTCCCCATTACATCACTATGATTTTATGTTGTCCTTCTGAAAATCACCACTGGTTTAGAGAGAAAGATTAGGAGAGATCTATCTGTGTGTGCTGATTTTTTGCATTCTTTCCCACTGGTCTGATTCTTTCAATAACTGGCCCTTCTGAAACTAAGAGGGTTTGTTGCAGCGGTGCCTCTGACCAAGTCTGATGTTTAATAGTATGTGTTAGTGGAAATGACAATAAATCTTTTAATGCTGCTTCTCTTTTCAGAGGAAGAAAAGGTTGCTTTTGTTAATTGGATAAATAAAGCTCTACAAGATGACCCAGACTGTAAGCACCTCCTACCTATGAACCCATCAGATGCCAGTCTTTTTAAATCCCTTGCAGATGGCATCCTCCTTTGGTGAGTCCAGGGCTGTGAGAAAGGACAGAAATTTATCTCAACGGTTAAATGCTGGTCACAGTTATCTGAATTGGGAAACTTCTGACAGGCTTTAATATCAAGACTTGAGTCTTAAATTATAGTCTTAAGTTTTTCAACCAATATTGATACGGGGAAATTCTATTTGTGAATAGAAATGTTATTTTTAGCAAGTTTTTATGTGACCCTGTGCATGCATTATAGGAGTGGGTTTCTACTTCATACCCGTAATTATGCAGGCTCTTTATAAAGGAGATAATTACATAGTTCATATATTCATTAGCTGAAATAATTAGAAGACGTTGTATTTCAAATATTTTACGCAGTTATTAAATGTAGTTACTAAATCGTAGGATGGGAGGAACAGAAATCGAAGTTAAATTTATGACAAAACAGAGGGCATAGAGTAGGTCCCTTAAGTTTAGTCTGCTGCAACTTTCTAGTTACTTGAAGTAAACTAATAGTACTTATTCATACACTGTGGTAACACGGGATTAGCATATTACTTGTAAATGCAGGATATTATAGAAATACAAGATACTATCAAAATGTAATCCAGCGATATATTGATTATATCACAGATTTTCACTAGAGATTATTTAACTGACTTTACTTTTTTTAATCTTCTCGAGAACCTATTATGATGGCACAGGCATATCCTCTTGCTTAAGTATCAAACCCTCAATTGCTCAAGTTTCTTGT
The DNA here is from genome assembly GCF_028554395.1 of Pezoporus wallicus. Lineage (NCBI taxonomy): Eukaryota > Metazoa > Chordata > Aves > Psittaciformes > Psittacidae > Pezoporus > Pezoporus wallicus. The sequence goes on from NW_026640059.1 coordinate 5,416,325, forward strand.
AATTACATATTATCTGAGGGTTTATGGATGGATGTGCAATTGTTTAGCAGGAAAAGGAGATTTAGAGGATGAGGTTTTGGTATTTTTTCCTCTTGTCAGAAATACTTCCAGCTAATTTAAAGTGTTAGGAGCTTATAATCAAATAATATATTTTCTGAGAAATTGAAGTTTGAATAAACTCTTTACTTTTGTTCCTTAGCAAAATGATCAACTTTTCACAACCAGATACAATTGATGAAAGGGCTATTAACAAGAAGAAACTCACTCCTTTCACTATTTCTGTAAGTACTGCATAGATAGAAACTTGCTACGAATTAAAAATTAGAATATTGACAGTTTTAGTGGAGGAAAAAAGAAGTCCTATGTGTTAAAATATATCAAAGCATGAAATTTGTTTTCTAATAACCTGATGTTAAGAAACCTCCTGTTTCTTAGGTGATATACATGGGAACTTGGTTTTTTTCATGCTTCCCTATTCACTATTCTTGTTCTGCTTTACTAAGTATCTGAAGAAGGTAATTCTAGACTTTTGAGTGGATCCTCAGCTCATATTTTAGGGACCTACATCCATAAGTTACCAGCCTAATGAGGGGAAAAAAGAAAACAAACCCAAAAAGACCAACAAAAAATTCCTTATTAAAAACTTCAGTTAATTGGCCGACATTTCATTTCAGGCTGTGACATTTAAAATATGGCAAGTAAAAACACACCGTGTTGTAAAACCTCTGAGTGAGTTTTGTAAGCTCTGCTTATTAAAAGAAAACATGTCAGCAAAGGTGATATTACTTGTGTTCATGTTGTCACTGTAGATAAACTATTACACAAGAAAATAATATTTATAAAAGCTGACAGGCTTTTTTTCTTGGAATATTTTATCTGTGGCAATCATTAGCTTTGCTTTCAATGTCAGGATGTTGAATTGCCATGATTTTCTTGCACTGTTCAATAACAGTTTAACAGTTGCTTGAATAAATGTGTCAGCCTGTGTAAGATCAAGATGCGATGACAGTGATGTCAGCCTTGTGCACAGGGCAGAATTCCGTATGGGCACATTTTTCCACAGGATCAATCCCCTGATATTTTTAGCAAAGTTGAGTAATTTGTATTTGTAATACTTCTGCATTACAAAAAAATATTTTATTTAGAGTATTCCTCAGCAATCCAAGCTGCAGAAGATGGTCCACATTTTTTTGGTGGGTCTGTATTAAACACTGTCAATAATGTTTTCCATTAAATTTTTATTAGATACATGGTGGTTCATAAAAAATCTCCAGAGTGCAGTTTTCCACTGGGAACTGTAAACTAAAGCATTATTTCTTATAGCTTCTGAATCTTACAAAATATAATATGAATAAATTTATGAAGAATTACAACCTTATATGTTTTTTGTTTTGTTGTGGTTTTTTTTTTAAATAATTATATTGCAAATAGGAAAACCTAAACCTGGCTCTGAACTCAGCATCTGCTATTGGCTGTACGGTTGTCAATATTGGATCACAAGATTTGCAAGAAGGAAAACCACACTTGGTATTAGGACTCTTGTGGCAGATCATTAAAGTTGGTCTTTTTGCTGATATTGAGATCTCTAGAAACGAAGGTAAGAGGGATACTGGGTATAGCAATGTTGGCAATTTGAATTAACTGACACCACAATAGCAGTGATTTTGGCTTTCTTTAAAACTTGCTTTTAGCTCTTATCGCCTTGTTAAATGAAGGGGAAGAACTAGATCAGTTAATGAAGCTTTCCCCGGAAGAGCTCTTGCTACGCTGGGTGAACTACCATCTGGCCAATGCAGGGTGGCAGAAAATAAATAACTTCAGCCAAGACATCAAGGTATGTAGTTATCCACTCTGAAAATACGTGATGTCAGTTAAGCATACTATGCATGGAAAAAAATTAGTCAGAAGCATTTAGAAAAGTAGTAGTAGTCCTGCATTTTTCAACACTGAAAGAGCATTATTCTGATTACTTTTATTCTATTCAGTTGCTCATACGACATATTTACCACATCACAGTGAAAGGAAACATTTCTGAGGAGCTTATATTCAGGGAAGTTCTAATGCTCTAAGATTTATTTAGGAGAATTTGCACTATCTTACTATCTTTTTCCTGTCCATCCTTCCCTGCTCTTGGGTCTGCAGAAACCCATCTTTCCTCTTTTTTGTTGTTTTAAAGAATTGGTGTGTAGCATTTAAATCCCATCCAAATGCATATTTGCTAATTGTGATTGCCCTTTGCACCTAGCATTCTGCAGAAGAGTAGGAAACCTCTTGAGGAATGAGCTTTTACAGAGGTCTGTCTGGAGTAACTACTGATTCTTGATCCAAGGAGAGAGTATCTCCCCTGAATCACTGTGCTTTGTTGGTTATGCCAGTTTAGTGACACAAGGGGACTGAAAGGCATGCTGGTTTCTTGGGACAGGGGGCACATCTGCATAATTCTTCTCTCTTCTTTAGCCATTCTGCATAAGGTGTGCAGAGCAACATAGTTAGTCCACTTGAAGAGAGAAAACTCCAACTTTTTAAAACTAAAAGCGAAGGAGGAAGATTGCCTGAAGTGATAAGAGCTCTTCATTGAAGAAAACCATATCATTAATTACTTGTTTCAACTCTTCAAATGCCATCAAGAAGGCTGTTATTAAAGAAAAACTAACTAGGGTTTTGTATGAAAACTGTCACTATGGTGAAAATATTACATGCTATTTAAGGGAAGCATTAAATACTGCTGAAACTATCAGAGTTTTGGGTTTTTTTCCTAGTTTCTTAGATGGGGTTGCTAATAGAAGCGTACTGAAAACTGCATCAAATAAATGGCTTTTGTCACTATAGATTCATCCTGAATTACCTCATCAATTAAGAAAGAGAAATTTTTATAAAACAGTCTATTAGAAAATGATAGGGAATAAAATACCAACACTGAAAATAAGATCCATATTGGAGGGATTTTTTTTGTGGGTAACCTGTACAAATTTACCTTAAATATCTTAATTATAGCCATCTAGTTCATATCTGGCAAAATAAACTTAACTAAAATTGCACAGAATAATGAGTCACCTGGATAAATAAGGTCCATGTGAAATAGTGTAGTAAAATGGCTGTATGACCTCATCCATATTCATTGGAATTAGGGTGCCATATTTTTTACTTGTATAGCTGTTGAACTGGACTATAAAAGCAGTAAATGATTACTGAAGTCTACATGCGTGCTCTTTTTAATTTTTATATATATGTTATTGCTCATTTTAGGATTCAAGAGCATACTACCATCTGTTAGATCAGATTGCACCCAAAGGAGGTGACCTTGATGAACTGCCCATTAAAATTGACTTTTCAGGATTTCATGTAAGTATCCAGAAACATAAAAATAAAATGCAATTATGTACGTATCCAACAACCTGGTTACAAGGCTGTCCCAGAATTCTCTTTTGTTTTGTAAAGCATACAAAACCAGTCAGATTCCTCAATGTCACAAAAGCTCAAAAGGGTGACTACTAGAGTAAAGTTCTGGAGCACTGCTGAAACAGGATAATGAATCCTGCAGTCTAAAATTTGGAGCGATGTGTTACTTAGAGTACTGTCTAACTCTTTTATTTTCAGTTGAGTCTTTCAGTACCAATCTTACAACATCCTGCACAGTTCTGCTCTTCTGGAATTCAGATAAAAAGAGTAGACTTCGCAAACCTTGTGATCCTTCCTCAAACCAAATAGCATTCAGAAGTAACATGGGAGGCCTTCCAATAGCCAGCAGGGAATTGTGGCATCCTTCAACCTTTAAGTTGTAGAGATGTAGATGGTCTAAAACTAGCTTAGGTAGATATGAAACCACTTTCTCTAAACTGCTACATAATGCTCCTTCGAAGGATTATTCTGACAGTGCGTTTGATGTAAAATTGAACTCTCTGCCTCTGACATAGATATCTATATATAAATCAGATTCTTAAGTAGAATCTCATTATTTATTATAATAATGAAAACCAACATGCAAAATTTTGTTTGCTTACAAGCTTCAGTTCTCTCAAACTCATTCATGAGGAGAGCTCTGTTTTGTTTCTTTGCTTTTGTGTCTTGGGTGGGTTTGGGTTGGGTTTTTGTGGTGGGTTTTTTTGTTTGTTTGTTGGGTTGGTTGTTTTTTTTTTTGCATGAGAAAGGATAGTAGTTACGTTTTTTCCATGTAATTTTCTACAGCTCATATGATCATGTTTTGTAATGGGTTATAAATCAATTATCAATAACATGTAACAGCTTGTTTTAGAGGAAGTTCCTGGTTGGGTGTACCAGTACTGAAGTACTGACTGTTACTCAATTCTAATAGTAATTCAATTGCTAACTTACTTACCCATAAATAGTAACTCTTAGTGTTACGGAGATTAGAGGCAAAAAGTACACGCTAGAGTGTTCTGGGGCAAAAGGTATAGATAAACTGTTATGGACACTGATTTATTCTATATAGATTAATAATAAAGACAAAATAACACATAAGTCACCAATTTACGATAATTTAGAAGCATAAGTATTAAAAGGAAAGCAGGTGGATTATCGCCAAGCATTCAAACCCTTACTGAGGGTTAGGGGCATGATCTGTAGTTAGTTACTGTGCTGCTACAGTATCAGTTTCAAGCAGTCATGATGAACCTTCAACGTATGTAGGAGAATATGCAGTGTGAGAATCAACTTGAATGGAAATGTAAATATCATTAATGCACTTCTAACTGCTGCTGCTGTTGCTGTGATTCCTGAGGAAAGTTGCAGAGGCAGCAATAGAAGCAAAGGACAGAAAGGAAGTGGAAGGAAGATGGGACGTGGGGAGTTGTTATGGGCTGAGTGAGCTAGCTCAGGCACTGGGGGAATGACTGAGGAACTGACATGGGTCATTTAAAGATTTGCCAAGCTGAAGATTCAGGTGAAGAATGGAAACATGCTAGTATTCATTACAAATTAATTTTTATTTTTTTCTTTTAGGATAAAAATGACTTGAGGAGGGCTGAATACATGCTCCAACAGGCAGATAAATTGGGCTGCAGACAGTTTGTAACTCCAGCTGATGTGGTTGCAGGCAACCCTAAACTCAATTTGGCTTTTGTTGCAAATCTCTTTAACACATATCCAGCCCTACACAAGCCTGACAATTCATCTTACGATCTCAATTTATTAGAAGGTACTCAATTTACTAAGCATATGGGAGACAAGAATATGAGTGATTTCTATTTAAGTATTCCTTCTAGGTTGTGATATAGAATCCCTGTGCAACGGTCCCTGTGTTAAGACCAGCATATAGAGCTTTCTCACTAGTTGTCAGTATAAGCCTCAGTAGAATTTACCATTACTGTGACTATAGTTGCATTAACCTAACCAAAGGCTATTCCTGAATAACCTTCTATTATACATTTGCAGGAGCAAAAACTGTCTTCTTAGTTTCTTTGCGGTTTCCCGCTTCTGTCCATACAGTTCATATTTTAGCTGATGCACAAATTGTAGCTTTCCCTAATTTGCAGTGTTAAGCAACTGTAATAATCTTTTCAAGTACTTTTCACATACTGTTTTTGTGTGTGTATGTGTATCAGTTTGTTGCCTTTTAACATGGGCAACATTAAAAAGGGCTTCTGTATCAGCAACCGATATTAATCTGTTGTGTCAGCAACCTATGTAAATCATAGCACATGAGTAAATTTGGTAATTAACTGTACAGTTCAGATCCCTAATGCTAGAAATAAAGGCACAATTGGTAGCAATCTTTGGCTGTTACCCTTTCTGTGGACCAGGTAATCTAGGATAATGAAATGGCCCCTGCCAGTGTATTTCACAATTGTTCACTGATCTCAAAGGAATGGTGAGAATCAGGGGTGCCACACTCGGGAGAATCATCAGCAATGTTCACATATTCCTCTGCACTGCCTACTCCTGCCTTCCTCTTACTGTTCCTATCAGATTTCCTTTCCATCTAGGTGAGTCCATCTTCCTTTGCTCCTTATTTTTTCATGATTTGTCTGCTCTGCTGCATCCCTATGTCACAAATCCTGCATCCCTCAGACCACTCCTGTTTCAGGCTTCCGGCCCATCTAGTTTCAGCCGGGTGTCAGCTGTGGTAGAAGTATCAGAGGTAGTTTTCCGTTTTTAGCTGTGATATCCCTAGTCACTGCAGTCCCTGCTGTCTAGGAGAAATGATTGCTCTTCCTCTGCTGCAGTCTTGTCAGAAATGTATGCTCTTGGAAGTGTATACAGAAGCTGTGTGGCAGTGGAATATGTTCCGTTCAGCTTATCTGTTCTGAACATAAAGTTGCAGGTATGATTCAAAATACTGAAAGCTTGGTCAAATTTAGAAGCATTCTCATTGGCATGGCAAAACCAGATGAACTATTTTCTGAACTTTTCCTAAAAAAACATTAGATGAGATCAAAGCCTCAGTTAAAACAGTCTGTACAAAGTTATAATCACCTGAATACTAGATTACAATTTTGTAATGCAAATACCAGCCAAATTTAACTTAGTGTTTATAGGATGTATTTTAGAGATGGATCATGCCAATATTATCTGTTAAAAGGCAAGTAGATGACTCTCCTTCCCCCCCCCCCCCCAAAATAGCTCCTGTGGTGTCATGTAGATCTGAACCATCAGCCAAAAGACAATGTTTTATATTTGATTTTCAATTAATTTGTTTATTTTTTTCCATAAAATCCTGTGGTTTTATTGATATTTTCTGAAGGTAGTGATATAAAATATGAGATTCATTCCTTTATAGTTTCATCATAGATTGTCTGTTGAATTTTGACTCATAATTTATAATGCTTTCCTATTTTGCTTCATGAAATGCAGATTTGACCCCTCCTAATGTAGGTACTGTATTTAGTACTTTTCTGTACTCCATAAAAGTGTTTATTCTGAAATGTTTATTTTTCTTCCTCCTCCCCCTGCCCACCCCCCCCCCCCACCCCCACCCCCCCTTTATTCATCTCTGTCCCTTTCTGGTTGATTTTTGCATTGTTCTTGTATTTTTCTATTACTTTAATATGCCGTCATAACTATAGGACAAGTAAAAAGAATACCGCAGGTCTAATATGATGCATACAAAATTGGGGCAAGACTTGCAGTAAGTCAAATGCCAAATAGTTATTTCTGTGGGTTTAGCCAGTAGGTGTTACAAACCTAGATGTAAAGCTCTGGACGTGTGTGAGTGAGTAGAGCTTTCTGAAAGTCTTCATTTTCCTGCATAAATTCCATCTTTTCAGTGACTGCTCCACCCAGAGAGCATGATGGGGCTGTTCTTTTTGGTTTTAGACAGTGAACACTGTGCATAAATTGGCATCTGCTCTAATGATACTTAAGGAGTCTGGTGATGTGTACTTGTATACAGAGAGCATACCCCTCGGGTATGCTGACAGCAAAATGACCATTTGTCGGGATGGAGCGGGAAGTCCTGACCTTCAGGGAATGCACAAATGTTGCTGTTGCTCTGAGGAACCTCACATTTGGGGGAAACAGCAGAGTTGGGAGTCTGAGACTCACAGAAAGCTGAGTCCTTGGGGGGAGGAAGAGGAGGGACTTCTGCCTACACCCATTTCCAATGTAGATGTCCTCTGCTGCTGGACTTCAAGGCTGTTAACACGAGAGGGTTAACTACTCCCATTCAGGTCAGCTGAACTTCCAGTGCAAATTGCATCTTGAGCTCTGTTTTCTCAGTTGTAGGTATTTGGAGCCCTTTGGATTCTTGACCCCATCCCTATGGCTTCTCCTCATTCAGTTCCATAGTATAATGATCTCAAAGAAAGAGATAGCGATAAATACAAAGGATACTACCAAATTTGCTCCTCTCTCTTTTATGTAGCTCTGCCCCCTTTCTGCAGTTTTCCAATGATTTTGGCTATCTGCTGCACCACTCAGCAGAAGATATGCTCCTGATAGGATCACAAGGTATATTTTGAATAAAAGAATAGAGAGAAAAAATTGGTCAGTTTTCAGTCATCTGGAAAACTTAAGAACGCTTATATGTTGCATGATAAAGGGATTTATTTAGAGTGGCATATTAAATATAGTATGCTGGGTTCAGTTCTTGGACTTCTGCTGTCAAAAAGGGTGCTGCCCAACTTGCATGCTTTTGCTCCTGCTTTGGATTCTTTCAACAGTGTTATGCATGCATTTTAAAATTGTCAGTCAGAGTGCAATTGCTGAGTATCTGGTTTTGTAGCTACTCTTTGTTTAACAAAAGCTCATTAAATAATATTGTTACTGTCTTGCAATTAACAAATGTTCCTAAAACACTTTGCAGTCAGTATTTTAGGTGTTGCAAATCAACTCAAAGCTGAGCAAGCCTAAAAACTTGGGGAGAAAAAAAGAGAAAAAAGAAAAAGGGACTTTGTTCAAAATACAATAACCTCTTAAGTTACTCTAGACTTAAATTATATATCATGCTTGTATTTTGATTGTATCTATTTTATGGAAAACCTGGTATTTTTAATAGCTTTGTCATAAAATGTGATTCTTTTAAATTTTGTTGTGGGAAGAAGTATGTGAAACAAAGCTGACTGCTTGAAGACCTTGCAGAGCAGTTGGTTTGGTTGTTTTTTTTTTTTTTGCTTTAGTATGTATTCATCAGTGACTGGTAAATTTTAAAAATAAATCTTTGAAACAAATACTAGTTTGAATTGCATATGAAAGACCTCTTAATTTAGAAAAGATATCGGTAGGGTGAATATGATTTATTTCATACCTGGAAAGGAAAGTAACTGCTAAGCTGGCTGAAACTTTATAAATAAAATTTATTCTGTTGGAAAATGTCAATTACAGCTGACATTACTGAAATTCTTTTTCTTTTTTTTTTGTAAATATATTTTGAAGTCCAGAGATTTTGTATAATAGGGGACAGACCTAGATTAAAATTGTAACCCCTATCTAAAAGCTGATGTTATGACATAGGTCTAATTCGTGGAAAAATAATATTAAAATGGTTTTTCTGTTCTAATGATAAGTACATATTTATACAATAGCTTCATTTTGCTAAAACACTCATTGTTCTGTAGTCAATGTAGAACAGCAGTACTAAATGAGACAGTTTTCCTGCTACGTAAACCTCATTAGACGAACTTGGTAACCTTGTCCTCTAAGGAACAAACAAAACCAACCAACAAAAACCACATGAAAACCCAAGCACATACCAAAAAAAAAGAAAAAAAGGATAATCTGATTTTTACATGTTTCAGTCGTGAGAAATCTGCTCCTTTGTTGTTGGGGGAAGTTTTCTCCATCTTTCAGTTTTCTTTCTTAAAACAGTCCTGTTTTCTTAACTGTGTACAGGCCAGGGGAACAAAATGATGAGGGTGTTCTAAGCTCACATATTTAGGCTAAATATTTTCTCAACTGCTCCTCTCTGATGCAAGAGAAAATAAGCTTATCCAGCACTGAGTCACAAGCAGTTGGCCACAGATACATTGTTAAAATTTAGATAATGTTGTATGTAGAAAATTAAAGTATTACTGCAAACTCTATAGAGAAAGTACATTGGCTTAGGGCTCATGATTACAATAGATTAAAAATTATGTAAGTCAGGGAAGAGAAGGTTTAGGGGGGGGTGTTTTGGTTTTTCCTACTCAATTATCTGTATTTCTGATAAGCAGAGTTGCTAGTAAAAATTGCAACAGTAACTAGCCCACTTGGCCTTATAAATAGCTTCACAAATTTAACCAATACAGTGCTGCCTATTTAAGTCTCCAGTGTTAAAAACTAAAAAGGTGAGGTCTATTGCTTTGGGAAGGACCTTCACAAATTAATACTAGGAACTTCTGTGTGGAAAGATATGGAGCTGTAGTTTCTGGAGTTTAATGCTAAGTGTGTTAGTACTAACTTTTGATAAGAATATGCCATTTCAAACAGATTTAAAGATACTGTTAAATGCAATTTCCACCGGTTCTGGTTTTAGGAACTCTAAAAAAAAAAACCAAAAAACCATCGCTATTTTCTCCCCTATATATTAATTACATAAAATATAACCAACAAATTATTTCTGTATTTTATAAAATTATATTCACACAGAAAAATGTAGTCTAATAGTACTTCGTGTAAGTGCCAGAACTGAGAGACTCTGAATTTGAGACAATTGCCTTGACTTATTGGCCAGTAGAGACTACTATTAGGGAAAGGATCAAGTCATATGGGGGTTAGGAAGGAGAGGTGGGGGAAGAGTATGAGAGCCATTTAAACATTGCTTATTAAAGTGTGTTTTCTGATAATTTATATAGATTTATATTTGTCATCATAGGAGAAAGTAACGAAGAAAGGACTTTCAGAAACTGGATGAATTCACTGGGTGTAAGCCCATATGTTAATCATTTATACAGGTAAGGCTTTTTTTAAAAATAAGAATTTGATTTCCTTTGGATGACAAGGGAAGAATGATGGGAAGAATCAAGGGAAGTTTTCTTTCTGCTTGAACAGTGATTTCCAGGTTTTCACACAGTGTGATAGGAACTTAAGGACTGATCCGTGGAACCACATTAGGCAGTGTCTGACTAAGATATTCTGGTCATGACCTAGAAATCCTAGAAAACCTAAGCACTTTTGATGTGCTCCTCTCACTCACTTATACATTGAATTACATTTTGTCTTAAAAAAAGTTGAGATAATTGTGTTTAATAATGCATGGTTTCTATTTTCTCTCATCATATGACCACAAACCAGTAGTGTAATTCTAAACTGTAAGAGGGGATAAGTGTCTGCTGATCAGACTGTAAGAATCAATGCAGCATTGTATTCCCTCAAAAAGAGCTTTTTAACATGCTTTTTGCATGCTTTTGATTACTTTAAAATTGTGCCAATATTCTTTCTGTCGTATCAATAAAAGATGGGATAAAGGGAGCAACTGTAAACATAGGTATGCATGTTTACTTGATGTTAGGTTTCATTGTTCCTGTTTTATGATCTCTGTAAAGTGAGTATCGTCTGTAGATAGTTTAACATAGAGAATTTAATTCTGCAATTAGCTGAAGGGAGTTATCAGGAATGAAATTTGTAATGAGAAAATACTTTTTTCTAATTTTCTTTTTTCCATAAGATAAATATATTGGTTTTGGTTATTCTTTAGCACAATACATTTGTGGGTGCAGATTAAGCGCTCAGGACTTTTTTTGAAAGCCCTAAGGAAACTAAAACTAGATCGATCAATGAAAATTTGTTTTGCTAAATTTTTTGTCTGTGCCCACCCTGTGAAAGCAATTATTTAAATAAAGTTGGTAAAACCAGTACCTGTGTTTGCTTCACTAAAATTTGTGAAAATGATGAAATGAAAAGCACAGTGTAAATAATCGTGGGTTCGAATAATAGGGAATAGGCCAGTTTCTCCACAGAAAGTCACAAATTTTTATTTACGTGATTGGAAATTTTCAGCAACTTAATTACACTTGGAAAAGTCTCAATATTTACTTGCATTGTGAATATGAGCTTTTGTACTTAAAAACATTGTTTTACTCTGGTTTAGTGACCTCTCTGATGCTTTAATAATCTTCCAATTGTATGATATGACTCGTGTGCTGGTTGACTGGAACCGTGTCAACAAACCTCCTTATCCATTACTCGGTGGTAACATGAAAAAGGTGGGCAGATAACTCTGGCATACAGTTGGTTTCACTATCTACTATTGTTATGTTTGTAATGGGTTGTCTGTCTCAGATTTGCATGCTGCTGCGGGCAGAGTGGGAGGAGAGAAAGAGAGAGGGGGGAAAAAAAGGAAAAAGTATCTTTTGTATATTATCCCAGTGAATAAATAGCAGTTAGAGCATATATCACTTCAGTTTCTAAATGTACATTACTTTTGGTAATATTTAATTTAGGGTCTAATTAGGGTGTATAAGTAAAAGTTTCAAGCCTGCCAGAACTATCATTACGTGATGCTCTTGCATTGGGAGGCATTTCATCACAGAACACTTTTATATGCTGCCAGGAGAACTGCAAGACTTGCAGAAATCAGAAGCTTTCAATTAGTTTTATGATCATTATGAGTCAAGAAGAAAGTAGAGGGGAAAAGAAATACTGCCTAAGAATTAACACATTTAAATATTTTTCCAAATTCAGATTTGGTGTAAGTGTATATAAATTCATTAACTTTAGTGGAAGTAAACATGGTTTTCTCAAGTGTGAAAAAAAGATCATCCTTGGAATCTTGCATACTTGTATTTATAATAAAAGCTGTTACTTTAACCGCAGTATAGAAAGGCTAGAAATCTTTCTTGGCTCCAAATCTCATCAAAGGTAACAGTAAGCCAAATTCAAAATAAATATACATTATAGGTCTGTATTACAGAAATATTAAGACATTTTCATTATTTGCATGCAACATTTATTTTTAGATTGAGAATTGCAATTATGCAGTAGAACTCGGGAAGACAAAAGCCAAATTCTCACTGGTTGGTATTGCTGGACATGATCTAAATGAGGGTAACCCAACTCTGACTTTAGCTTTGGTATGGCAGCTGATGAGAAGGTAAGTTAGGCACAGTATATGATAGATGTGTATATATATGTATCTGTGCATGTGCGTATATGTGTGTGTCTGTATCAAGGCAAATTAAACCCAGTGTTATTTCACCCAACAGGTATTTTAGAGGGCTATCTCTTTCTCTTTTTTTTTTTTTTTTGTAGTTTTACATATTGTGTAGTGGTTGAAACCACAATAATATGTTTGTGAAAACATACATTTACAGAAAGTATTAAAACCTTATATACTATGAACTGTGGTTCATGCTATAAATCCTGAAGCAAGTAAAAAGAGCAGAGATTATTTCATGTTGATTCCATGTACCTTTCTTTAAGTAATTTAAATATCTGTAAAATCAAAAAAGTTAAATAGGAAGAGGTAATGCACTATAGAAGTTAAATGGGAAGAAATTTTTAGGGTATCATAGCTATAGTAATGTAACTACTGTAAAATCAAAATCTAGCTAGTGCACTGAGCAGGAAAAAATATAAATCTATTTCTGTAAAAAGTATTTTATTGCAGGAATTTTCCACAAGTGTAGTTTTCCTACACCTACCCTTAAACACTCAGTGCTTTTTGTTTGTCAGACTGTTCTGATTCACTTTTCAAGGTGGCTTGGATGGTAGGGAGTCATTTACAGTAAAATTAGTTATGGTGTGCTTAGTAAAACAAATATAGAAAGATGATGTAATAGTGAATCTTATAGATTTTTATTCGAAAATAAGTATTATTTTATTCTTGCAACAACAACAAAAGTGATTTTAAGTACTAAACAGTTTGCAAGATAAGGGTACATAATGAAGGTGATCATTTGGCGTCATTAGCATGCACAAGTAGTATTTTACTCGTAGCTTTGTACTGTTAGCAGAGTGAACTTCTGCCACTTGCTTCAACTCAGACTTGTTTTCTTTATTAAAGGTATACTTTGAACGTACTATCAGACCTTGGAGAGGGGGAAAAAGTAAATGATGAAATTATTATTAAGTGGGTGAATCAGACACTTGCAAAAGCAAATAAGAAAACTTCAGTTACGAGTTTCAAGGTAAACCAGATTGATATACTTTTTCTTTATATATATAATCAGGTTGGGGATTTTTAATCTAACCTGTTAACAATTTGACTTTAACTATGGCTCTCATCAGTAGTGTAATTGTATAAGGAAATATTTGACAGTCTGTGAAACCTCAAAAGTATTTTACATGTTTATTAATAAGAAACAAAACTAAATTACAACTTGTTACTCTGACAAAACAAACCAACCCCAAAACAATTACATCAACAAAGGCTAAACTTTCAAAGGTTTTTTTGGCCAAAATTACCAATGTTTGGGCATGGCATGTCATACCTATTGAATTTTTGGATATAGGCACTCTCATGCTTGTACAAACATGAAGAATGATTTTGGAAATACAGGGCGGGGGGGAAATAATCGCCATTTTTAAGAACAGCTGATCAAAAAGATGCACTCTTATGTGACAGAGCCAGGAGAGGGAGCCCAAGTTAAGCAGCATCATCTTTTGTCTTCATTGGCACTGCTGATGTTCAGCAGACCCTTATGAACCAGCTTTCCCATTCAGCAGATAAAGCAAATGGATAAAGGAAGCTTTCTTTTCACACTTGTCACGTGTTAAACACTAAACGTACTATATCTGTGTCAGGTGTTCCATGCTGTGTAAATCTCTTTCGTTAGAAAAATGGTAGATAAATAATTGCACTTGCATGCAAATATAATTTATACTCTGAAATAGTTATGTCTGTGGTTCGCAACAGGAACATAAGTACCTAGCAAGTTAAACATTTGAGGTCTTGCGGTGTTATTAATTGAATTAGGTAAGCATTAGGTAAAAGGTAATATCAAATAATTTTATAGAACGAATTATTTCCTTTTTACTCTAGAGGTAACTTAGGTCATCATCTTGAAAAGGATTCCTACTTCTGTTGTTTCTACATAAATTGTAATAATGGTGGTATAAATAAGCTGAAAGTATGAAGAGAATCTGTCCCAGCATCTTGCTTTTGGCATGCCCATGTTTTTTTAGGGGGCATTGGTTGTTTTTTTTAAAGGTAATTCAGCTGATTGTACGTCAGTAAAGATAAGGAGCTACTGATGTAAAGTGATGTTATTCATTATAAGTGGGTTTTTTTTTTCACTGATTTTTGACAACATCCACTTATGTGCTTTCCTTCACAATTTGATTTTTTTTTTCTGTGTTTTGGGGTTACTGCAGCAGGAAGTGTAGCAGAGAAAGCAGAGGTCCCTGATACTTCTTGTGGGCTATGAAAGCAAAGTTCTGTTGAATTGCCATTAGTTCAAACAAGAAAATTACAAAGGTGTGGGTTCTGGCTTATGGTCTTGGGGAGATACTGCATGCATTCAGTGTCTTCAAGTAGACATATATTACTATTTTTAAATGTATAATTAATGTGGTGGTTCTGTGGGACTTCACTGAATTTGAATTCATAGTTCTGGCCTGGTGGTGAAAGAAGCCATGTCATGCACGTGGCTTATGTGCAGCGCCTCACTGCACTGTCTGCTTTCTCTTGGTTTGACGTCATCAGTTGCTTGTCTGCCCTAACAGTTGGGAAGAAATAATTGTAGTAATAGCACTTGCTGTTTTAAGAACAGAATAATACACATGTCCATGTATTAAATACAAAACACAGACTGCTTGTACTAGCTCAGAATATCATCTGAGTTGAAAAGTTATAAAAAGAGTGAGCGATAAACTACTGCAGAATGTAGCATTACAAGAAAAGGGTAGAAAAGTAAAAGTAGTTGTGGAATGTAGATACATTTTTGTTGTCTTGAAAGTCTGGTCCTTAGACTTCTTTCAAAATTCCTTTCCTCCCTCAGGGAAGGGGAGGAGTTTGTTTCATTAAACAATTTTAAACCATTTGTATAATATTAATAATATCAACACAGAGTATGGATCTTAACATTTTAATTGTGGAAAAGAACATTAGACCTTTAAAAGAGGGGGGGAAAACCTTCACACAATGAAGTAACAGAACATGCTGCTGTCTTTCTATACAAATATAAAATGTGCTGTAGGGTTTTTTGCATTGTGAAGTCAGAATAATCAAAGCAAAGTCCTTCTTCTAATGTTTTGAGTCTTTTCTTTTTAGGACAAATCAATTAGCACTAGTTTACCTGTCCTAGATTTAATAGACGCTATTGCACCAAAAGCAGTTCGTCCAGAAATGGTCAAGAGAGAAGATCTTTCTAATGAAGACAAACTAAATAATGCTAAGTAAGTTTTAAATGGGTACTTTGTATTTTCCTTAAGTGCAGGAAGTGTGTGAATACATGGTGTAATGAAGGATTTACTGATGTATTAACAGATTACACTATTAGTTGATTTGCTTCAAATACAAAATATTATAATTATAGTATTTTAGAGCTATTTTTCTAGCATAGTTAAAATATGAAGTTAAGTTCACAGCTGATATGACCTACCACCATGGCACTGCAACTGGTTTATTAATAGCCTGCCATAATACACACTTTGACAAAAACAAATTCTTTGATAACCAGTAGCAAAATATCTGCCAGTGAAATTGCTAATACATGCTTTCTTGGCAGTAATGTTAATTTTTTCACAGAGTGTAAGTACTGAACAGGCATATCCTGCTATTAAAATATGTTGTAAATCTTGGCACACTAGTAGATGCAAGTAAAATAACGCTATGTTTTCTCTTGTTTTCCAAGATATGCTATTTCAGTTGCTCGAAAAATTGGTGCTCGTATCTATGCTCTCCCAGATGATCTGGTTGAAGTGAAGCCAAAAATGGTGATGACAGTGTTTGCATGTTTGATGGGAAGAGGACTCAACAGAATAAAATAATTAAGACGTGTAATATAACTTTCTGCCATGTTGATCACGAAGAATGCCTCGCAGTTCAGAATTCTGAAGCTTAGTATAAAATCAGAAAATTTGTATGCACAAATATCCTAATTAATGAAATTTTAATAATGTGTTTATATTAGTTAAAACTATTCCATTTCATAACATATTGATTATTTATGGGTATTACTGTTTTCAGAACATGTTCATTATCAAATTAACATTAAAGATTTGTATTGCTTAAACCCCCCCCACACACACACCATATTAATGAAGCTTCATTTGTATTATTTTCCATAGTATTAGAATCTGCATCATTTTACGTATGTCATTTTAGGACTCATTCTGAAACTTTGTTTTTATTATTTTTAGTGGGTGTTACATATATATATATTGATACAAGTTTCAAGGTGCATTCCAATCCTATTGTATTACTCCTAACTGCACAGAAGTTATCACTGCCTTATTTTTTGTAGAGCTTAACTCCTCTTGAAGCCAATGAGAGTCTTTTCATTGACTTCAGTGAGAGCAAGTGAAGGCCTCTGATAATGTCTGGAAACTAATGACTGTTGATAAAGCTGATGAAACTGTTCTGTGGGAATAATCTTTAAATGTATGTAGCAATTTATTTCTGTTACTGAGCAGGAAATTAACAGTCTGTAAATTACTAAGCAGGAATGTAATCATGTTATGATTAGGTGTGCAGATGTGCTAGCTTTTGCAATTAGACTAAACATTTGATTTTTTTTTTTTCTTTTCACTTTTCATAAAATACTGTATAAGAAAACAATAAAAAGCTGGTTACTCCAGTTTGGGGTTTCACATTAATGTACTGCATTTCCTTAACGCATGTCATCTTTGATTCCTCTAAAGTGTGTATTGTGTGCAGAGGTCTGTATGCTATCAAGTCAGTAATTATTTTCTTAGGTACTTGTACTCCTTTACCTACAGTTGCAAATTTTCACAAAACATGCTGGAGTTGGACATTTAATAAGATTGTTACTAAAAGCCAAACACTAGGGAAGAAGGAAATATAAATAAAAATGAAGGTGGGTTTTGGGGGGATTTTTTTCTCTTGCAGTATGAAGCTGCTACTTTGTTTCAGCTCCTGAAAAGCAGTCCTAAGAATCACGGTGAGAGAGCAGTTGGACGAAGCTTTATATCTTCAGTATCTTGCACAAGATATTATCAGAAAGAAGATGCATTCATTTAATTTCTGTTATCGAAGATGATATTGGGAGTTGAGAGAATTAAGTGCTTGGATTTCGTCAGTCTGTTTAATGTTTGTAGTACTTGAAACTAATCAAAGTGCAAGGGGTGCCTACGCTAAGCACCGTCAGTTTGACATACAAGCTGAGCTACCTATTGAAAGATAAATGACAGGTACCACCATCCGAACAGAACTGTCTTCTCAGACCATCGTTGGTTTCAAAGAGGGCGCTAACCAAACACGACTTTTCTAAAGGAGATTGAAAAAGAGAATTGGACTTTCAGCTTATATTAATCGTTACCGTTTATCTGAACCCCGGGATAAGGCCACCCCTCTTTTGCGGGCTCCGACCCCAATCCCTTAATGTTGTTGGGAGGGAAGGTAAACCGCGGAGCGGCGAAAGCAGAGACGGCTCCCTGTTAAAGGTGCCTCATCGGCCGACCGGTCGCCTCTGCCCTCGGGGCAGCTCCTGCCCACCCTCCTCCCGCTGCCCCTCGCAGGGCGGGCGCCGCCATTGGAGCCTGCGCAGTGCGGTCCAGGAGCCCTGCTCTGCTCTGCTCTGCTCTGTGCGCCCGCGGGGCTGCCGGCGCCGGGCGGGGCTGCCCTGCTCCCTCCGGTGCGGCCTCGGGAGTTGCACCTATCCCGCCCGCGCTCTAATGGGCCTGGCGGAGCCGGCGCCATGGCCGCCTTATACCAGAGCGCGGATCCCTCCGCCTCGGCCTCGCCGAACAAGCTGCTGGCGCTGAAGGATGTGCGACAGGTGAAGGAAGAGACCACCCTGGACGAGAAGCTCTTCTTGCTGGCCTGCGATAAAGGTACCGGCCCCTCTGCCCAGTCTGGCCCCGCCCGCCTGCCGCACCGTCGGCGATCGAAGGCCGCGGCCGCTCTCCCTGACGGCCCGAGCCGGCGCCAGACCCCCCGGGGGGGGAGACTGGGAGCAAATCCTGCGAGTGCCCGGCCGGGTACCGGGGAAGGCGGCGGGTCCTCGCCGTGCGCTGCAGGGCTGCTGCTGGGGGCACCGCGGCGGCTGAGCCCGGCCGCGCCTCGCCTTAGCGCCCGGCTTAGCCTCGGCTCTTCGTGCTGAACCCGGAGCCTGCGGCACCAGGGGAAAGGAGGCGTTGGGCCGTGTACTCCTGTGTTTGTGAGGGACCTCGCTCTGTGTCGCAGGAGTTCATACTTGCTGCACTCAGTGTTAAAAGTGTGCCTGACTATATACTTGTAGGTAAAACTTGCTTATCTAGACATCCCCACGATGAGTGAGACAGTTTTACTGTGATTTGCACCCAAGGTACTGGATGGGAAAATATTTTCTCTTATGTTTGTAGTTAGTCTTGAGTAGAAATAGAGTCTTAAACTGATCTTAACATGTCCAAAATGCTGGGCTCTGATGAAAGCTTTTTAATAACGTGCTGGATTATTACGGGTGCTTTAAGACATATGCAGGGTTGTGGAAGCTGGTGTGTTTATACGTAGAGCTGCCTACTACCCGTTTGTTTAGGTTAGTTGACAGTGGTGGTATTTCTGCAGTGACGTTAGCCAGCGGGCTTTAGGAAGTTTGTTCTGGTGCTCTTTATGGCTCGGCTGCCTGCAGCCATGCTCCTAGTGCATGTCTGTCCTGAAGATCAGGACGAGCCTCAGCTTCCTCTCCAATAAAAACAGAGGCTGAGGGAGCTAAACGGATGCACAACAAAAAATGTTAAAAATAAAAAATTACTTCTATAACAGCAGGTTAGTACTCTTGCAGACTCTGTACGTGGAAGTAGTCTGCATATACTTCTGTAAGTATGCTACACTACAGTCTTTGTCATGGTCTTTTATGTTGCAATATACTTTGTTACCGTAGAGACAAAAATAATTAAAAGCTTTTCTCTTTGGCAAGAAGTTTCAGTTAAACAGAGTAACACTAAACAGGGCAGCCTGGTATATCTGTGCTTCAGTCAAATAGGAAATTGCAGCTTACGTACTGTAAGTCATACTGTTGTTAGATTTAGTTGCTAATCAAACTCGCTAGCTTGAGTTTTATAACATTGTAGCATCATATCACATCTGCTTTGATAATATATACATGAGAATTAGAGTGATGGGGAAAAGGACTGATGTGGCTTCTGCTCAATGAAGATACAGACCTGTTTGTATCATTGTAAAAGGGGCTTCTCTGAGCCTATGGTTCTTTTGAACAGAGAACCCTTCTGTGATGCACTTGATGTTTCCCATGCCCCACAGGTTATGTGTGAGCTATTGCCCTAGCTTTGAAACTACCTGAGCTTTTGTATGTGTTTGCTTATAAGACTGGAACTAAAAGAGTGGATTAAAGTATATGATTTAGTGCTTTCCTGGAAGAGACATTCTGAAATACCTTCAGTTTCCTCCTTGATGAGAGAATGCTTATCTACCATGACCTCTTAGTTGTACGACTCGATGTCTGTTGTCAGCTATGGAATGTTGTCCATTGGTAGCCGGTACTTACAATGTTCACATGCTTTTATTACTTTGTAATAATGTTAAGTGACATTCATATGTTACTTGTGCAGGTGACTATTACATGGTTAAGAAACTCTTAGAAGAAAACAGCTCAGGCGAAATGAACATAAATTGTGTGGATGTGCTTGGACGAAATGCTGTTACCATAACCATTGAAAATGAAAACTTGGACATACTGCAGCTTCTTTTGGATTATGGCTGCCAGGTATACAACACATAAGTTACTGAAAGCTCTCAATTTAGTTACTGATCTGTGTATTCTATTCTTTGTTAACCTGTCAGAATTTGGAAAGAAATAGAGTCTGCTTTTATAGGCAGTTCTTTTCTTTTTCCATGTCATAACTGTGAAAGTGTTTTTTCTCAGTAATTTAAGTGGGAATTTTATTAGCATGGCAAATATATAAGTAACATTTTCAATGATATTAACAAATCTGAATTTTATTTGAAGTGTTATTCCTGTGGCAGAGATAACATATGCATTATCTTCAAAATAAACAATTTTCAGTCAGTGCATCATGTTAAAAAGTATAGAATACAGACATCTCTTTGGCTGTGGAATATAGTAACTTAAAATGGTAGCAGTTAAAAAACTTTACATTATATTAGATGATTTTTAAGTTAAGGCAGACTTGCATTATAGGGAATTACAGACCAGTCAGTCTCACCTCTGTGCCTGTAAAATCTTGGAGCAGATTCTCCTGGAAGCCATGCTAAGGCACATGAAAAACAACAAGGTGCTTGGTGACAGCCAGCATGGCTTCACTAAGGGGAAATCCTGCCTGACCAATTTGGTGGCCTTCTATGATGGGACTATGGAACTGATGAACAGGGGTAGAGCAGTCGATGTCATCTACCTGGACTTGTGCAAAACATTTGACACTGTCCCGCAGGACATCCTTATCTCTAAATTGGAGAGACATCAATTTGATAGGTGGACCACTTGGTGAATAAAGAACTGGCTGGATGGCCGCACACAAAGAGTTGTGGTCAATGGCTCAGTGTCCAGCTGGAGACCAGTAATGAGTGGTGTCCCTCAGGGATCGGTGTTGGGGCTGGTCTTGTTCAACATCTTTGTTGGTGACATGGACAGTGGGGTTGAGTGTGCCCTCGGCAAGTTTGCCAGTGACACCAAGCTGTGTGGTTTGGTTGATACCCTGGAGGGAAGGAATGCCATCCAGAGGGACCTTGACACGCTTGTGAGGTGGGCTGATGCCAACCTTATGAAGTTTAACCATGCTAAGTGCGAGATCCTACACCTGGGTCAGACCAATCCCAGGCACAGCTACAGGCTGGGCAGAGAAGAGATTCAGAGCAGCCCTGCGGAGAAGGACTTGGGGGTGTTGGTTGATGAGAAAATGAACATGAGCTGGCAGTGTGTGCTGGCAGCCCAGAAAGCCAACCGTATCCTGGGCTGCATCAAAAGGAGTGTGACCAGCAGGTCGAAGGAGGTGATCCTCCCCTTTACTCTGCTCTTGTGAGACCTCACCTGGAGTATTGTGTGCAGTTCTGGTGTCCTCAACGTAAAAAAGACATGGAACTGTTGGAACAAGTCCAGAGGAGGGCCACGAGGATGATCAGGGGACTGGGGCACCTCCTTTATGAAGATAGGATGAGAAAGTTGGGGCTGTTCAGCCTGGAGAAGAGAAGACTGCACGGAGACCTCATAGCAGCCTTCCAGTATCTGATGGGAGCTCATAAGGATGCTAGGGAGGGACTCTTCATTAGGGACTGTAGTGACAGGACAAGGGGTAACAGGTTAAAACTTAAAGATTTCAGATTGGATATAAATAAGAATTTCTTTACTGGTGGTAAAGTTCTTCAGGGTGGTTCTTTAGGGTGGTGAGGCACTGGAATGGGTTGCCCAGGGAAGCTGTGAATGCTCCATCCCTGGCAGTGTTCAAGGCCAGGTTGGACAAGGCCTTGGGTGACATGGTTTAGTGTGCGGTGTCCCTGCCCATGGCAGGGGGCTTGGAACTAGATGATCTTAAGGTCCTTTCCAAATCTAACTATTCTATGATTCTGTGCATTCTGCAGTACTTTCTTGTTAAGCTTGACCTGTGCTTGATGGCAGAGGCAGTTCTGCAACAGCAGTACTTCCTTACTGTATGCAACATCTCTGCTGCTGCTAGAAGAGTTGTAGCTATGATGGTCTAAGTATGTAGGATAGGGAAAGGCAGTGTCTTTTGTTAGATTGTTTGATATTGGAGAAGGAAAAAACAAGCTTTCCCCTGCCTAGACCTCCTTTTTAGTAGCAAAAATAAAAGCTGTGTCTTTTATTTATAGAGCAAAAATTTGAGTTTTGTAAAGTGAATTAAAAAGAATAATATCAACTGTAGGGAAAACAAAGTGAAAAGCTGCTTATCTCACCTTAAGAATTAAGTTTTAGAAGTAGTTACCACCATGGGAAAAAAAAAACA
This sequence comes from Pezoporus wallicus, assembly GCF_028554395.1. Classification (NCBI taxonomy): domain Eukaryota; kingdom Metazoa; phylum Chordata; class Aves; order Psittaciformes; family Psittacidae; genus Pezoporus; species Pezoporus wallicus. Next base: position 5,438,735 of record NW_026640059.1, read on the forward strand.
GCTTGTGTTCTTAGCTTTACCAGAGAACCCTGAATACAGGGCTGAAGTATCTCGTACATCTGAGTTGTACACTTGCTTTTAATGTTTCAGTAACCTGGTAAACTGACTAAAAGTCCATTAGAACTGGATTTTTGCAAGTCTCTTATATCATCTTTGCTGTATAGTAATTTTTACAGTTGGTTCTTCTGCTGTTATTGCAGTGAAACAAATTGTCAGCAATGCTATGCTAACTCCTGGAATGACAACCTACTTTTGTATTCTGATCATACATGGGGTGATAATACAGAACACTGGTTTAGTGCTTTAGAAATAAATTTAAAAATAAGTAAAAAAAAAATAATTTAGTTTGGCTTCATGTTGACTCTTTATGGTGTTTAAGTTACTGCTAGTTTCATATGCAACTTGTTTTCTTTCCTTAGTCATCAGATGCACTTTTGGTGGCTATTGATTCGGAAGTGGTGGGAGCTGTTGACATTCTACTTAATCACCGACCAAAAAGATCTTCCAGACCAACCATTGTAGTTGAGTGCTGTTACCCTTAATTTTTGGTTGGAGAGTGTGGGCTATTGTGTTCTGGGTAATTGTGTATTTAAAACAATGTTGTTAAATTAAATTCTACATCTCCAAGTTGATACAGTCAGGACATTTATAGCATCTGTTGTCTTAAAGAATAGAATACATTAATTTGCTCTACTGCATAAGGAATCTAGTGAATTTGTATGTGCCAAATGCTAACAGATGCCTAGTTAGTCCAGAAGAGAGAAAATAAGTGGTTCTAAATCTTTTCTTGTAGGCTGTTTGCAAGGTGATTAGCAGCCTTGACCTATAAAGGCTATGTATATAAACTCATGTGTTGAAGTTTCATAGGTGGTGGGTTTTTTTGCAATTCTATAAACATCGTATTTTCACCTTGAAATTGATCAGTTGAAATTTGTCTTGGCAATGCTTAAGTATCAAAGAAAGTTTAAAAGCTCACAAGTAGAGACAGAGGGAGGTATTTATGTAACAGTATAGTACAGTCAGGATAGTTTTCTGGGCTTAGTAAATACACTCTTTTTTTATTCTTCCAAACTAGAACAAAATAAACTTTTAAATATAATGCATGTATATTAGAGAAGGTAGGCACTGAGTGTCAGGCTTTCTATGTAAATAAAGCAAAACATTTCTGTGTCCATTTTTCTTTTTCCAGGATTAATCTGAGAGATGTTTGAGTGTTGTTACAAATTCTTCCTTATTTTTATGTCATTAAACATAGGAAAATGTTCTGAAAGAGAGATTCATTGTTGAAAAGTCAAAAAAAAAAACCTGACATATAAACACTAGTTGATCTGTATGTAGTAAATTTAGATACTTCCTATGTTTTATTCCAGAAATTAATGGAACGCATTCAGAACCCAGAATACTCTACGACCATGGATGTGGCACCTGTCATTTTAGCAGCTCATCGTAACAACTATGAAATTCTCACCATGTTGTTAAAGCAAGATATATCATTACCCAAACCTCATGCTGTAGGCTGTGAATGCACACTGTGTACTGCAAAGAACAAAAAAGATAGTCTGCGACATTCCAGGTAAGACTTACCAGTCATAGACAATAATAAAGAAAATCTTGTCTTAATTCTCTGGTATTCATTGGATCAGATTCGGTATATTTTCTTTATCTCTCTGGTGAGGTTTATGAGTGTGTTCCTTTTATATATCGTAGCCTTTATTGTGCAAGATAGTAGTTCTTGGGGATGGGTTGTGCTTGAAAAGGCTGGTGGGAGGCAGTGGCATTTCTTTCATTTTGGTTTTATACTCCTAGTCACTGTGCATGTTAAGCTAAGTGCCTTTGCCTTTCTACAGTTATGCCATAAACCTTCTAGCTATCGTTGGTTTGGGAGTATAAGATCCATGCAAATACATTTTTTCTTAAGTTGGTTAATGCTTGGGGGGTTTTGTGCCAGAATGAGGTGGATAATTCTGTATCCTTTTTCTAAAAGTGTTCATATACTATGGATTGATGAATGCAGACTAAAGGTATTTTTTTTTCTTCAGTATTTTTGAAAGTAGAAAGCTTTCTAATAAAGATTCAGATGAGGAGAGGGATTTGCCAGTCTTAACAATATTTTGTCTGGGTAACTTGGTAGCAAGTTGGATGAAATTTAATACCTGAGATTTGGGGTGAAAAAATTAGAGCTCAAAGATCATAAGTGTACTGCAATTACTATGTGCAGTTAATTATTACATGATTACTCCAGTATATATTCAGATAACTAAAAATAAGGGGAATGAAAGGATAATTACTGATAATCAGCTACTATAGACCATGTTCTGGTATCCGTCTGATACCCCATGTCAGTCACTTCAGTATGAGAAGAGGTGTCAAGGTGTCCCAGGCAGACAAACACTAGAAATGTTCGATATAACAGCTCTTAGTTTAAACTAGAATGGATAACAGACATCGTTTCAGTATTCATGATCCAGTAGTTTTGCAAGAGGAAAATATCCCTTCAGACTCTTTTGCTGTTGTTTTTTTTTTGTATTGCACATAAAAGCTCCCCACTGTTTTAAATTTAGTTTGTTAAAATAGAAGATTGCCTTAAATGCTTCACTTCCCTCTTTTATTTCCACTTGAAGAAATATAAGAGCTATTGTATAACCTCAAAAAATGTCAAATTTTATCAGTACCTCTTGTCTTAACTGATGGCCTTCTGCTGATATATATACTGATAACAGTTGAAGTAGTGAGGAAAAGAAGTGGGAACCAGTTTGGCTAATTCTTGATACACTAGAGCAATAGGGATTCTAAGTCTGTGAAGAACAGTGTCTTCCATGATGGATCACATTCAGTGTGTGTAGTGTCTGATTTTAAGAAATCCAGTTGTTTTGTCTTTCAGCTGACTGCGTTATGCCAACTTTGAATAGGTTGTGTTTTGATACTACTAATCAAATGAAACATCTGCATTTTGCTTGCTATTCTTTTCTCACAGGTTTCGCCTTGACATTTATCGGTGTTTGGCCAGTCCTGCTTTAATAATGTTGACAGAGGAAGATCCAATCCTGCGAGCTTTTGAACTCAGTGCAGACTTGAAAGAGTTAAGCCTTGTTGAGGTTGAATTCAGGTAGGAATTTAAAACACAAACTATCTAATACCTTTGTGGAATTATGTATATAGAAATGTGTATGCATTAGAAAAGGTTTGTTCTTTTTTCTTTGTAATTGGAGTATTTAAACTGATGATTGACATAGTAACAACTTATATAATTCATGCCTCAGTAGTAGTCACTTTGACAGTTTAATTACTTGAAATCCTTTTAGTATAGACAGTTCAGTGTGTGTAGTTGCATCAACAGTTCAAATTTCAGCTCTACTCTGGAAAAATAAGTAGAAAACATGCTAAATGTGGACTTATTTCAAGATTACTTACCTATTAATTATAACAATATCTCAGTAGTACTCTGTACTTCTTTTCCCCTGGATCAAGGTAGAAGTATTGTTTATACTGACCTGACTCATGTTAAGAGTTGTTCCAGGTACTCTTTCTTAATTTTGCTCCTTATAAGACTTGGAACAGCACATGTGTGTACATATGTGTATAAAGTGCATAGGTGTATCGAAGACTTGATGTTCACAATGCCTTTCTATTGAATGAATATATGCTCGATTTAGTTTTATGTTTAAACTATACAGGTTTCTACCATTTTGAAACTTAGCAGCACAAAAGCTTTCAAGAACAGTAAACCAAATATTTGTAGGGGGTAAAATTCTACTTTCCTAAACAATATAGGCATTTTCTGGTTTTATAACCGATTGTCTTTCTGTGCTGAGTGAGACAAGTAAATCATGTGGTTTCCATAGTTGCGTTTATTACATTAATAAATAGTATTCAGTGGATAGACTTTGATTTTCAGATACAGGAATAAGCAAAACCGAACTAAAGTCCCTTCCAAGTAGAAATAATGACTTATTAGTGCCATGTTTTGTGACTGCTGCACTTTCACATCTCTTGAAAATAATTCCAAGTTTTAACTTTTTATATGAAATTCATAAGAATTTGTATACTCTAAGTGTGTTTCCCAATTTTTCTATGCCAAATGGAGTTGCAGACTAAATTGAAGCGCAATTGTCATGTTACATGGTATCATGTTACAGAGTTGTCTTCAGAATGCTTAGTCTTTGACATATGGCTTTTGGGTTGTGTTTTTTTTTTTTAATTTTGTCTTTAGCGTAACATACAATCCAAACCAAAAATGAGTAGTTAATGGTTTAATGGAAAATATGTGAGCAGTATAATAGTATGTACTGTTTCTGTGTCTTTCAGAAATGATTACGAGGAGCTAGCTCAACAGTGCAAAACCTTTGCTAAAGATTTGCTTGCACAAGCACGGAATTCGCGGGAGCTAGAAGTTATTTTGAATCACACATCCAGCGATGAACATGTAGACAAGCGAGGATTGTTGGAAGAGAGGATGAATTTAAGCCGTTTAAAACTTGCAATCAAGTATAATCAAAAAGAGGTTTGTCTTTACAGTAATTTGATAAGCTTTGCATTTCATATTTTGCTAGTAATTCATTTCATTTGTTGTTCTGCCTCTAGGCATAGAAGTGTAAATAAATTTGCAAGGTGTGAACATCGAATGTCAAAAAGGGAAATGATATCACAAGATACTGAGTGTTTCTTCAGTATTTACAGTGGAGAAGAATGCATTTTCTGTATTGGAGTATAGACTACTGCTCTTTTATGAACAGTTCTGATAGTGGTAATGATTTGATCAGATCATCAGTAAATACTTTCCAAAGGAAGCATGGATCCTTAGGGTGCCATACATGATCTATCACTTTTTTACTTGTCATTAGCTGTTCAGCTTTGGCTCAGGCCTTGTCTGTGTTGTTCATTGATGATGTAGCACAGGTTTAACTTATGCTGGTGTAACTGAATAGTAACTCTGTTCCAGAATAGTAGCACCTTTTCATGCCATCAGTATGGAACTTACTTTATGCAGTAGGTTATCATTGTCTTTATCCTTTGACAAATTATAACTGTAGTTTTGCTGTGCCAGAAGGCAGATGGGTATTTGTGCGATTCTAGTATAAGAACCAGGGACAGATAGACATGCAAAATCCATTTTCAGTTAGCATTTGCAGAAGGCATTGTAATTGTGCCTGTTCAACATATCTAGGCTTAAACTGTTTATGACACTTTAAAAGCCCATAGTGTTTAAAAGTCATAAGCCATAGTTGTGGAATATCCTACAATCGCACATTTCTGGTATGCATTAAACAAGCATACTGAAATATTTCAGGTGTTCTTCTGGTTTTGAGCATAGCTTGTTTTTACCACAACAGTGGTTGGAGAATAGTAACATTTTTTGTGTGGTATGAGGAAAATATGTTCGCAGAATATGTTTTATTCCTGGCAGGTTTACAATAGTGTCCTGGGCTCAGCAGTAGCAGTCATTTTTCTCCTTCGTGGTAGCTGGTGCAGTGCTGTGTTTTGACTTCCATCCTGGGAACAGTGCTGATGATACCGATGTTTTTGGTTGTTGCTAAGTGATGTTTATGCTGACCAAGGACTTTGTGAGGCTCATGCTCTGCCAGGGAGGAGGGGAAGCCGGGAGGAAGCAGAGACGGGGCACCTGACCCAGGCTAGCCAAAGAGGTATTCCATACCACAGCACATCATGCCCGGGGTGGGGGGTAACCCTGGAAGGTAACTGGGGCGGACTCATTTCTTGGCCGGTGGTATCATATTCTCTTCCCTTGTTATTTTCTCTTATCATTGTTGTCGTTGATGGTAGCGGTGGTGATTTGTGTTGTACATTGGTTGCTGGACTGTTCTTGTCTCAACCCGTAGGAGTTGCACTCTTTCTATCCTCCTCCCTGTTCCTCCGGGAGTGGGAAAGGGGAGAGCCCCGGGGGGGGGGGGCTCGATTGTTGTCAGCCCGGCACCACTCACTGGGAGTGAGTGAACAAGCTGTCTGACTGGGTTTAAACCACGACAGTTCTTTTGGCACCCAACATGGGGCCCGAGGGGTTGAGATAACGACAGATCTGTCCGGATTAATAGTCACTCGTTACAATGCTGATTTATTGGCTCTCAAGGTTGTTCCTCTTGATCTCACAGTTTCAGTATATCGTATCTTACTTCCATCTGGTATTTGCTGTATTAGTGTTTTTCAAGTGTGGGGCTTGGGCTAAGGTTTTTGTCTCATTGTACTTTATGGTAATGACTTGTAATACAATAGAATCATTGATCATGAAACTGATTTGGCTTATGTTC